>NC_044571.1:14834234-16154234 GCF_901933205.1 Camarhynchus parvulus
GAAAGAAAGAAAGAAAGAAAGAAAAAGAAAGAAAGAAAGAAAATCTGTCCATTCTTTCCTTCATCCCTTCATGGCTATAACTGCCAGGAGATATCAGAGTTCATAAAGTTTAAAGTACATTCACTGAGCTGTACAGGCAATAGTCTCAAGTTGGCTAAGAGTACAACTCATTAAAGTATAAAGGAGGCTTTTCCTTTCCACATGATCATTATTAAATTATGTCATGAGTCCTAACTTACGCAGCAAAATACTGAAGAGCAGCAGAAATATTTTGTCATGCTCTTAATATTTTTCAAAACCAAGTTCATAAAAAGTAAACGTATGATTTAAGAGTTCCCTCCCACTTTTATTTCAGGCATGTGCCTAACCCTAAGGAGCTATTTCCCCTCATATTCACTGGGTTGTCTTCAGCAGATAACAAATCTCATGGAAGTTTAAAACATTTTAATTGGCCTGTGAACTCAGCAGAACCCAGAGACATCCCTTCCCCCTCAAAAGCAAACCAGAGGCTTTTTTACTCCTTGGTTATTTTTCAGGTTTCATGCTCAATTCTGTTCTCATCACACATAATCCCTGCATACAATACAGCCAAATTTCACAGCTCAGAAAACACATAGGAAACTACTTGAAAAATCCTATTCACTCCTTTTCTATTGTGGGAATCTTCAAAGCATCTCAGATTTGAAGCATTTCATTGGAAACTTTTCCACTGCTGCTGTTCTGGGCTAAAGAAATGCTGCTACCAGCGACGTTGAAAGTCTGTGTTTTCTCTTTTGCAAAATCTGCACATTATACTGATACCTTCAGTGCAAAAGCTTCATCAATCACAGTACCATGATTTTTTTACTTTTTTTTTTTTTTTTGTAAATCAACATAATGTGATTAAGAGACAACACACAATTTGGTCTTAATTGTAATACAAACCAGCATCCCTTTGCACTGGTGGTAAACCTAAGCAACAGGCTTTAAAAAAAGCACAAGGAAATAAGACCAAACCTTTTGACACTTAAACTCACATTAGTAATTTTTTGTCTGCTGATTTTCACCCTTTTATGTGTTTGACAAAACTGAAACACAAAAGCTGCATTACACCTTTTCCCTGTTATTTAAGAAAACTCCTAGAGTTTCTCATGAAATATAAAAATTGGTTTTCTCCCACCACCAAAACAGTACCTGCACTCCAAAAATGCAATGCAATACTGGAATTATATAATATAAAATATCATTGTAAAACTGACCTTTGATAACAAAAGCTTTATAGCATGTGGAACTTCCTGCATGAAGGCCACAGTCTTCCAAAAATGCTTTTAAATCCTTTTCTTCAATAGCTAAAGATCATGTTTTTTTTAATTCACAGAAGGTAAACACAAGCAGAGCATTGGTAGCATATAAAATATACAAATCCTCATTAAAGAAGTGGTATTGTTGACCACTGAAGGTTTCACACAGCTGAGTAACATTAAAATATAATTTATTAGAGCTCTCACATATTGATATAAAAACTACTTGATGCACTTAAGTAAAGGGCTGGGGTGTAGCAAATGGACAAAAAGAGAGACCTTCATACATGTGTTTCTATGTAGGAATGAGTGTGTGCTAAGGAGCCTATAAGTGCTTCAACCTCAGATGAGCTATTGACAGAGTCCCTCCGGGGGCTGCTTTCATAGATGTTCATGAAGAGATCAAGGTACATTTGTTTCCATTCTTGAAAGTCTCTAGATGTCAAGGCTGGATTATCCAGAACTTTATCTATAATGGCTACTTCTCCTTCCCTGGCCTGTGAGAGAAAAGGAACAAGCAAAGAGTTAATGCAAGGGACGAGTCACTGACAAAATCAATCATGTGGGTGGAAGCAGAGAATGGGGGGTACAACTCAAGCCTCAGAGCCCCTGAAAGCACAGGGACTATCTGATCTCTGAGCACTCACACACAGGAGCCCTTCTACAGGGTGTCCCACATTCCCCTGAGGGACTTGGGCTTCCCTTGCCTTGCCCAGAACCCTCAGTGAAAGTTTCTATTCTCCCACCTGCCCCCGTGTTCAGCCCCAGACAAAGCCCTGCCCTGTTTACTGTTAGCTGCTTGCATTTCTCAGGACGGGTTTCACACAGCAAAGTGCCATCTGTTTGCTCTTGATCAGATCAGAAATACTGTGTGGGTGTGTGGGATGCAGACACAGACACAGCTACACCTCCTTACAGGCTTGTCATGGGGCACCTGAGCTCTGCACTGCAAAGGTTTGTGCAGGGAGTCCCGGGGAATGAGAGCTCATCTTCACTACAGATCCACCACATGCCACAGGCTGCTGGCTGCAACCTCTTCTACCACTGATGTGGCAGAGAGAAGGCAGAAAAAGGGAAAATACAACATTGCTGGTGCCTCATTATGCCCCATGGAGGCAGAGGAAGTGACTGTACCATAATCCCTCTCCGGTGACTGCAGAAAAAGGGAAAATACAACATTGCTGGTGCCTCTTTATGCCCCATGGAGGCAGAGGAAGTGACTGTACCATAATCCCTCTCTGGTGACTGTTCATGGAGCTGAGTGTCACAGTAAGCCTCAGATGTACCCACAGCCACTCACGGTTGTTGCAAGTGGAGGAATCTGGATGCCACAGCCAGAATCCTTGGAAACACAGCTAACACACACCTGTGGTTCCCAGCACTGCTCCTCAGCACAGGAATGGCATGGCCACCAGCAATCCCCCCTCCAACCTCCCTGCAAGATGGGTTTCACACTCCTCATGGCTAACTCACATTTTCCACGTCCATACTATGAGTATGTTAAATCCTTCTGGGTAGCATGGCAAGGGGAAATACCAAGCTGTGTATGATGGGACAGGTCAGAAGGGTCAGAGACATCTTCCATAAGCAGTGCTTTCATTGCTGGGCAAACAACAGCAAATTAACACTACCTGCTAGAATACTCATTTCCAGAAAGAGAGGGCAAGCTGAGAATAAGCTGTGGAAAAGAAACCATGGGACTCCAGATCACCAGATCTCTGCTTGAGCTGCCATAACTTATTTCTCACAGATTGTGGCTGGTCCCACAGCTCTGCACTACCAGCCAAGGCTGCTCATACTCAATGACAGGAGAATGATTTTGTGTTATCACAGGATAGAGAGCACAGGGGTCTTTCATTAATGACTTAGGACATCAAGAGCCAGAAGCAGTTTGGAGGACTGTCTCTGGATATTCTTATGTAGAACAAAATTCAAGGAAAGTTCAGAATATCAGTGCCAACAGGCCAGTGCAATTGGCTGCATTCAGGAAGGAGAAATCAAAGGTACTGACAAAAAGAAAGACGAATTGATTAGGTAATAGCAGTAGCTACTGCTTGATACAATTGCCAATAGTATGGCAGAGGTGGAGCTCTGGGCTGTAACGCAGCCAGTCACAAGTTACCACGATGTCACTGCAAACCAAGCATGTGTCACTCTACACTGCTGCTCTGGGCAGAAAACAACAATTACCTGTCTTTGCTCCTTGGTATCACTGCCTTTTCCATTATTGGTCTCATGTACATAAGAATGATTCACACCAATCACAGTCCAAACAGGAGTGCTGACAGGCTCAGAAAATATAGCTCATGGACAGAGAATGAGAAAATTGGGTTTGCTTGGTCCAAAGGAAAGAAGTTCCAGAGCAGCACAAACACAGGCACCCGCTGGATCAAGAGGCTGTGCTGTGTTTTGGACTTCCCTAAGGAAAGCAGTTTCATTTGCAGGAAGCCACTGGTACAATGCATCTCAGCTATCAAAAACCACTAACAAAGAGACAATGACATGGCAGCAGGCTGCTGCTGCTGCTGCTGCTGCACCACACCTGTGGTGTGACCCCACTGTGGGACAAACCCACAACCACGGCATGAACCTCCTGCCACCCCGGTGTGTGTGACAGCACTGAGATTTTGTTTCAATTTCTCATGCTTGTAGAAGTCGTGGACAGCTGTGACTGTTGCCCTTTTTTGCCAATCTTCAATCCTGCAAAGACTTGCATACCAAGATAATAATGCGAGTTGCCTTCAAGGAGATGACGCAGTACAGAAAGTTAAGCACATGTAGGATTTCTCCCTGATGGGAGCCCCACAGCATGAAAATAATATTGTCTAAATGCTTCTCTAGGTGATAGAAAACTAAATTAATTAATGTTTATAAAGCCCTCTTTGATGAAACTATTACAAAATGCACTGTACAATTATCTGGTGGCTTAAAATGTGGTAATTTAATATAGTTAACAGGGTCCCTGAGGAAATCCAGCATATTGTTTGCTGAAATCTCTATCAGGGCATAACTGAAACTGCTGTAACAAACAAAGGAAGCTAACAAGGAGGCTAAAAGAGCTGTAGTACATTTAAAATTACCAGATAAATTTTCAAATCTATCATTATCACTACTTATTTCATCAGTCTTACTGATTAAATACAATGATCCTATCAGTTTACACAGAAAGCAAGCACACAGTTTCCTCCTGGACAAGCTCATCAACTAGAAAACAGTCAAGTGTTGCAAGAGATACTGTTTCCTTCTAAAGGCTGGCTTTGTCTAACTTTAGACTTTGGCAATTACAAAGTGAATGTGTTTTGGTAAATCAAAACGTTCAGGGACAAAAAAAGGATTAAGGTTTTCTCCAATAATTTGGTGTGTCAACTTCTGTTAAACTAGCTAGAGGAGGAGCAGCTGACTGAGATTAAATAAAAGAAAATAAAGAAATTAAAACTGATCCCCTCACTTTGACTGCTCTCCCAGGCACATTTTTCCTCTTCTTTTCAAGCAGTGCTTCCCCATGTCTCCCTTGTTTGCACACTGGGCTCAGCCTGGACTCCAGCTGCACACAATAATCTCTGATTACAAGACAGCCCAATCCAACCCTGGGGTAGGATTTTTCCTCCCTGCTTTATCTCACCTTTAATGTGCTTTTCAGAATTCGCAGCTGGTGCAGTTTTTCATTGACTACTGGATCGCTACATCTCTTTATAAAAGATTTCTTATACTCCAGCTTAGTGGAAATCCGGTGCTCTCCTAAAGGAGACAGGCTGGCCTGCTCCAAGGCTCTGTACAAATCTTGCAAGGAGTCTGCTGTTTTTTCCTCTATAGTTTCAACTGTAATGAGACAAAGGGGAAAACAAAAAAAAGGAGGAAGAAATAGAGAAAGCAACAATGTATCATTAATGTGATTACATGAAGACCTATCAAAAACCTTTGCCAAATGTTTAACAGGTTTAACTACACCATAAAGAGAGTATTTCACACCTCCTAAGTCCCAGAAAAGAGCGCTGCCACTGCTCCTTCTTGCTATTGCCTTCACAAGGAAGGGAGAAAAACTTTCAAGAATGTAAAAACTTGATAAGCAGAGAAAGAGGGGAAAAAAGAGAAATAGTGTAAGGTGCAGTAATGTTAGAGTGACTTACTACCAGAAATCAGATTTCTGGTACTGCAGTTACATAGTTCTGGTGACTTCCTTGTTACAAGCAGAGGAAGCCTTGGAAGCATCCTGCTAAGGAGCCCATCAGGGATCACATGTCAGACTGGAGTGCTGATAACAGCACCCAAGAATATGTGATGGTGGCCCTGGAATGACACGTCCTAAGAAAGCCCACTTATTTTTGTCTCTTATACTTGATACTCAGCAGTGTTGTTCAATAGTCAGTAATGCTGTCACTTATGCTGGTCTGTCACTTTACTATTACCTCATGGTTCAGCAGCAAACTAGAGACTAAAAATAAGTGCACAACCATGACCTGGCAGCATGGCAAAGCAAAACAGAGCTGTTTGCGTTATAGTTTGGTTTAAAAAAAATCAATATTTATTATGTACTATATCAAAATACAGAAATGTGAGAAGTATTTATTTATTACAGGTTTAAAATATTTGTTCTAACTAGTACTGAAAGCATTTAAAAGAAAAAAATAAAAAAAGAAAGGTTTTGCTTCTTTAAAAACAAAACCAAGCAAAAGCTGGGCATGAAGTGTTACTCTGATACAAGCATTTGAAATGCTTCACTCAGAAAACATCAAACCACTTCAACCTTCCAGACAATGTTTCCCCCAGAGGAAACTCTTCAGTGACTCCATACAAGCTTTGCAAGCACCAGTGCAGCCAGGATTAGCAGAGTGGGGATCAGGAGTAGCCAGGGCAGCCCTTGGGACAGTGTTGGCTGTGTCCCTTAGCTCTGTCCCTGCTGTCCCTTGAACACTGACACATGTTCTTGCAGCACCCAGGCACTGCCTGTGGCCTCCTGGCTGCTCCCAGAGCCCTGGGGATCCCCCAGGCACTCCTGGCTCTCACAGGGGTGCCTGTTCTCTGGCCCAAGGTGCCTGTGGCCTCAAGAGGCTTTCCTAGAAGCTCTTGCAGGAAGGCTGCTTGGTTCCAAGCATTAGCTTCACCCTGTGACCGACCCAAGACAATAATTTCCAGTGGCTGGAAGTTTCCCACATACAGAAGTACCCTTCAGTAAAGAACCCCAGTGTCCTCAGGGGCTTAGAGGGTTTCTTATCAGTCACCAAGAGAGAAGCAGTTTGTGTTTAGAAGTGACATTTTAGTCCATCAAGAGCTACCTGAGACCACCTCCTATTTGAGCCCATACTATGCAGGAGGGCAACAACTCTCCTCAGGCTCAGGCAAGAACTCCAGAAACCCAAATCTTTTCACCCCATCACAAAAAGTGTTTGCATTTGTACAGATCTTTATACAATCCAAGAATTTTGCAATCAGCAACTAATCGTGCTTCATCTCTCATCAGTTTATTCCTTTGGCCTTTAAGAGGGCAAATGTTTTTAAAGCACACATTTTACAATTTTTTTTAAAGAGATATGGAAGTGAAGAATGGTCGGAGACTTTTTATTGATGGAATTATTTTGAGTCTGCACAGAGCTCCCTAAATCATCCCAGCCTGCGCTACCCTGCTTGGTGAGCTGGGTTCATCACTGTCAATGGTGGCCAGAATGAAATAAAATAGAAATGAGATGCTTTTCTCTTTCTTGTAATTTTCTTTCTTATTAAAACTAATTAAACAATATAAAACTTATTAAAACTAAATCTAATAGGCTAAAGGGCAAAACGTTCAGTAGCTGAATAATTAGAAAGTGGTTAAAATCTTTTGTGGTCTTGATTTTTATGCTTTCTTAAGAAGTCTATGCAGCAATGAGGTCAGAAGTTTGGGATCTCTCTATCAGTTCCTATTGCTCAATGCTGATGTCCACCAGTCTGACAGCTGTGGAAGGGGAGTGATTTGCTAAAGGGCAAAGGGAAAACTCCCTCCTGGTCTGACACAGGAGGATTTGACACCTGTTTCTCTCTCTCTCTCCTCATCTCTTGCTGTGCAAGGCAAAAGAAATCTTTCCTTAGGTGTCCCTTCCCCAGCAGCACTGCCAAGGCTGTACCCTGAGGGGATTAGGACAGGGATGGCTTGCTGAAGAAGCAGGCCAGCACTTTGATTCCACACCATCTAAATTCACTTTGCTAGAGTGATCTAGAGCCTGGATTGGCAACCAGCCACCACACCCAGGCTTGCCATCAAAAACCCATGGCTTCCTAAAACACAGCAACTCCCAACCAAGGCACAGTACAGCATTTGAGTTCAACCCTAAGGTTCAATACTGAATGACAAGTGCTTTTAAGGAACCTGGATGGCAACATGGCCCCTGTGATTATAATCCCTGTGCCAGGGAGGCTTGTCCTGCCCTCCTCCCCACACTGCTGGCCTGGGATCTGCATGGCTGGTGCTCCTCAGGGCTCATCCCCTGGGACAGGCTCCATGTGGCTCAGAGGGAGTAGGGACACAGGACTGCTGCCCTCCCCTGAATGGGAACAGCTCTGAGACTGCTCAGGGAGGGCACAGGAATGTGGGGCAGGACACAGGCTGGGCTGGGCAGCAGAACTCTGACAGGAGATCTCTGGAAGGCATCAGAACATCACCTCCACAGGCTGGGGCTGCCTCCCACACACTCTGTCACTGACTTGGTGATGTCACTGCGAGCAGCACGTCAAAAAGGGGACAGGATTTCCTAAAGAGGAAAGAGGAGGGAAGAAAAACAAGTCCCTTAAATGCCTCGCTGCTGCTGAGGCTGGGAGAGCTCTAAAGAGGGCAAGATGCCTTGTTCACCCATGGTGGGGGAGAGGGCAGTGGGTGGCATGAGAACACATCCCAAGCCCTTAATATTTTCCAGAGAAATGCTGAAGGTGGTGCTGCTGCTCTCAATGGCTCTCAGTAGGCGGGAATGAGATTACACACACAGCTCCCCTCCCTCAGCCTTCTGCTAGAGCCTTTGATTGATTTCCTGTAGGTGTTGGTGAAACCCTTGGCACCAGAAAGCATCTGAGGTATTCTGTTAGATATAGAGCTGAGCTTAAAACATATTTTCTTTTTTAAAATTGGTGGATTTGCATGCAAGTCATGCTTTTACAGCATGGCTGTCTCGTTAGGGAAGAATAAGACCCCTGGTAATGTTTTGTTTAAGTAGAAAATGTGATCTAATAGGATTTGCAGGTGACCTCAGACCAGCAGCCAACACAACAGTTGTTTTTCACACTCATTCAGCTGCTGAGTAGGGGGCTGCATCTTTCCTGTTTCTCTGAGTGCACTGCCAGGTCACAGTTTCCACATACTGCTGAAAAGCAGGGTGTCTTCTCTGAAGTTGTAGTTTTGTCCCCTGCCCCACAGAAGCCTGAACAACTCTGTAACTCAGGAGCAGAAATAAAGCAGCAAAACTGCAACACATGGGATCTAAATCTGGTGAGAACCCTGTCTTCCAAATGCAAGAACGTACAGGTACTAAATTTTGTAACAAAGAAGCTCCTGCTGTCTTCAGGTGAATCCAAAGCTATTTGCTTCAATTCTGGAGACAATGAATACATTTGTCTAGTAAACATTGTGTTTACCATTAGTTTTCACTATTCTGCTTTCTGTAGGAAAAGTTTCTGAACTTTTTGTACTTTGCCCTCAGTTCTTAGAATGCAGTAAATATTTGTAACTACTTTTACATTTTCTCAGGAGAGAGAGATGAAGATTATGGCTGAGTAGGTGAAACTCCAACAGGTCAGGAACTGTTTGGGTTCTTGGCATTCAGGAAAGAACTGGTGGGATTTCTCATACTGTGTTGCCACTCCTGTTGAAAAGAGCATGCACCAAGCTCTGTGATGTACTAAAGTGTAATCACCTCCTGGCTCTGTTTGGCAATTCATCTTTCCATTATTTCCCTCTTATAACCAAGATCATAAGAGCATAAGGTACTTCTGTGAAAAGTGACCAGAGAGAAAGTTACCATTGGTATTTACATGGATCAAGAGATGATTGGTCTGTGTAAACTGATGATTCAGGAAGATGGTACTGAATTAGAACCCTGCAGAAGGTCACTGCTGCAGCCCAGCTGGCTAACACACTGCTCTCCGGCCACAGAGAATCTCTAGGCACACACTTCTCATAAATCTGCTCTAAATATATGGAATAACCTCCAGCAGTTTTCAGTGGAGGTCCCTGCACTTCTGTGATTCACTTTTCTGCTAAAGCTCAAGCTGCCAAAATCTTGCATGGTTTTTGTCTTTCAGTGAGGTACCAGAGGAGCCCATGATTTCATGTGAGGCTGAGTGAACAGAACTGCCTATGTAAGGACAGTTAATAAATTTTGTCACCAACCCTGCCAACAAGGTCCTGTTTTTCAAAGATCAAAGCTCTTCACTGGGGCTCCTCAGGTCTTTGCCAGTGCCTCCAGACACCACCCAGGCTCAACCCTGGGTGAGAGCCTTTAGACTTCTCATCCTGACTGATGGACACCACTGCCATCCTGATGGAATTCTCCATTTCCCCACTCTCCTCTTTTCTGTTTGCTGCCTTTTCTGCTCAGTGACGCACTTTCCTTGGCTGTGCAACTCCTCTCACACACGCCCACTCCTCTCCTTGCAGTCAGCCCTGCACTTGAGCAGAAGTGCCATGCTCTGCAAATCCCCAGAAAGCCAAGCTGCTGTGAAGTCTGTGACAGGAAGAGAACAAGGCACAGTCAGACTGAAATCTCCAGGCTCCACTGAAATTCAAACTCCCATTTTCACTCCTTTTGGTGAGCTCACTCCCTCTGGCAGAGGAACCAGCTAACCTCAGCTTTCTCAGGATATTAAGGAGGCAATTTTGTTAGAATTCATCACTAATTACATTATTAAACAGCTGCCATGTTATTTTCTCCCTCCAAATCCCAAAGATTTGATTCCAATTTGAGAGCTACACCTTTTTCTTCACCTTTTGTGCAGGGGAGGCATTTACCTCAAGTGTCCCGGAGACTCTCTGTGAGTGTCAGTAAATGCAGTAAATACTGCCCCAAAACAAGAAGCATCCCAGGCCTCTGGGAAATGGTCTCAAGTTAGATAAAATAGCCTTGGGTGCACAAACCTCTGGGTGTTTTTTTTTCCTTTTGCCTTCTTGACCCTGATGTGTCTATGTTGGGAACAGACGCCCTGGTCTGCCACAAGCTAACTAATAACTGATATAATCCCAGCAGCAAGAAAGCAAAGATTTGTAATCCTCCTATGCCACAGCAGCTTCTCTCTGCCATGCCTAACAACAGGGACCATCAAACCTGCCTGGGCCTGCAGTGGTTTCACTGACAGGAAGGCAGAGCAGACACAGAGCCCTGCTGAGCCCTTGGGAAAGGGGCAGCTCCTGCAGCAGCTCTGCAGCCCCAGCTGTGCCAACAGGCAGACAAGGGCTGTGGCCACAGTGTGCAACAGCCTGGCTGGGCTTGTAAACCCCAGGAACACTTAGCAGAGAGACTGAAGGGATCTCCCTAGGTACTAGATACAAGATGAAAAAGAAGGAGGATGAAAGGAGAGTGGATGTGGATTTTAGCAGCGTTGCAGTGGAGGGGAGAAATCTTCCAAAGAAGCAGTTGGTTTCTCAGTGCAAAGCCTAAATCCATCTTTGCTGCTGGTCAGGTTGATCATTAAAGAGTCCAAACTGCCCAAGAGTGAGACATACCCAAATGCTTCTAGTACAAAGATTCAGGAATTAATAATTTTTAACATTATTTAGATGGCTGGCTGGCAAACTTAGCTATGTATTTCCTTTCCCCCCCCCCGCCCAAGCTCAAAGGAACAAAGTGGTGAAATCAATGTAAGGCTTAAAGGAGATGGTGTCTGATGTCATGGTGTCACTCCTGCACAGGTATGGGGGAGCCACAATGACAGGGAAAGTCAGCTCCTCCTAGGAAAATGTTACAGGTCACATCCCTAATTACTGAGAAAAGGAAGAAGCAACACACTATTTAAGCTTGGCATGGTACAGCAGGCAGGAGGTGCAATAAAATGCAGATCTGCATGGAAACAGCAGCTAATCATCTGCTCTAGGTAAAATAGAGCAATTTCCCTGCTAAAGTACAAAGATAGCTATGCTATGTCCTATGCCACTTTAAAATCAAGGATATGTGATTACACCTGTAAACACACACACACACACACACACACACACATTTATATGTATATGTCTGTACACACACACACGAGCATATTAATGTTTTCTACAACAGAAGAAAAGTTTAAGCAAGCTGAGTTAAAACTAAATTAAAAGCAAAATGGGTTCTTCTTGAGCAGTACTCAGTCTTTGCAACCCTTCTCTCTGGTATTGCTTCCCTTTCCCTGCCTTCTTCTGATTCATGTAATCCTCTGTCCTTTCTGCCCCTGTGTTTGTAAAAATGCAGGATTTTCCCAGAAGGCTTGAATCAAGGAAGGGAAGAGCATTGTTTAGAAACAAGCTTTGATCCATGTGTTTGGTGAAACTTCAGTAGCTGGAGGATCATTAAATTTTCTATTTATTGAATTTATTATTTTATATTTATTCAATGCAGGTATTAAATCTGGATTATATATTTCCTCTAAAGTGGAAGTATTTTTGGTTACCAAGATAGTTGTACACTGTTTCTGTTCTCTGCTGTTACATAAACCTGCAGACAATAAAAGATACTCCCTAGGGAGGATCCTCACTGAAAGCACCAACACAACATTGTCCTGCACTTGCTGGAGTTTTACACCCCGTGGTACCAGCCTGCTTCTACTCTCACATGCACGAGCATAAATTTGGTTTCTTGAAATACAGTGAACTGTGCAAGCAAGTGGAAAACTCATCTCCTAAATGCCAGATATCTGAAGGTTTTCCAGGCATTTTCCACTACAACCAAATTCAATACCAGAATCAGGCAGGTACCACCTTTAAAAGATCTAGCCCTAGCTTCTGCCAGGCCTGACAGATGCCAAGCCTTTGCTGTGGCACCAAAGGTCTAATTCTTATTGGGAACTACTTATGGCACTAGCAGTCTTCCTTTTGGGTCAGTAGATCCCTGAGAAGCTCTTTCCCACTGGTGTCACCTTTGTGGGGACATCTGAAGGACAAGCCATGGCCCCACAGGCCTCCTGTGCCCTGCTGGCTGCAGTGTGAGCTGCAGGCTGGAGCACGTTCACATGGGCAGCCCCCACCCTCATGGGACACTCGGGCTGCTCTTGCTCTGAGTCCCACACCCACCTCAGCCACATCTCTTCAGCTTTCCACACAACTGGAATTGCTTACTGAACACAGCTGGCACGAAACTGAGCATAAGGACAAACCCTTGGTGTCTGTCCCTGCAGATCTGCATTGTGGAGCTGACAGCGACATTCAGCCATTCCTGACATGCACTGAGCAGTGAAGTACAGGTGCCAGCTAAGGGGTCACTGTGTTAGCGAGAAGGGACACACAGAGGGAATAATTAACTTTTTCTGCTCATGCTGCCTCTTGACAGCTCCTGCACCCCTCAAATGAGCACCTGTAGCTCCCTCTTCGCTCACAGTCCTGCTCCTTCATGAGGTTATATTGGTGGGCTGTGATTTCAGAGAGGGCAGAAGAATTAAGTCACTCCAAAGCTTCCCAAATAAATGGAATTCTGATCAGTGGCAGAACTTTTCTGCAGTAGGGTTATAGTTGCATCCCTCCTTGGTTTTGGATATGGTACTCTACTCATTAAGTTGCCTATGAAGGCACCAGTTTAACCTTAATCTGCTGATTTTAGTGACTCTCTGGGAGAATTTTACACAATGCAATAGGATATCCTGACATTTTTCTGTGCCACACACTGATATAAGTGCTGTTTAATTTTACCACAAGCTATCAATGCTGAAGTGAAATAAAAACACCAATCCCACTTTGATGGTACACTTCCCCTTGGGCCCTGCAGTTCAAAAACAACAGAAAACCTGTATTTATGAGAAAAGCCAGGAGTTGGAGCAAACTGGGCAAATTTGCTGTGGGGATTCTGTAGCTTTGGAGCAGGATGATGAGGAGTTCCCTACAAATAATAATTCACAAGGAATATACAGAAGCAATTACTCCTTGAGGAAAATACTGGTATTACAAACCTAACCTAAGGTTGCAGCACTCACAGTTGTGAAAGGTTAAGTGACAAATGATACGGACCCAGCAATGTTACTCACCAGTCAGAATCAAGCCACAGTCACGCTCGTACAACAGCGGTGCCTGGCAAGCCTTATGGGATTGATACCTGAAAGCCTGAACACATGGGGGACACGTTCCTGGTGAGCAACACCCACCCTGAACATGAACTCTACTTCAGGCTACACCCCAAGTTGCTTCTTTGTATGAAAATGTAGCACTGAGAGTGGAGCATTCCAAAATGCATCACGAAGGAATTGCAATTTTACTTTCAACATGGGAAAGACATTAGTGTGGGCAGGGGCCAGGTTATTGAATGTCTGCCTCAGTTACCTCTGTAACCCACTGTGGTCTGCTGGGGAAGCACCTCCTGAGGCCTTTCTGAAAGGGGCCCAAGATACTTCCCAAAATGTTATCCCAGAAGTTGTAATATTTATTCAGATATTCAGATTTATTAATGGATTTATAACTGCACATTATGATAGCTGCACTGATTAGATTCCAACCTAATTAAGCTGCACCCTGAGTTACATCTTAATTATGCAGGGCACAACACTGCCAAATATTAGGCACCCCCCATCAGCTGCTGAATGCCCATCACACCCCCATGGTCTGTAAGCACCACATGGAGTTCAAGGTACCTTTCAGGACAACAGCTATTGCTGTGACGAGAGAAACGCAATAATTCCACATGGCTCTTCTAGACACCACTCCTGTCACCAGATGTCAAAATGAACTTGTGAACATGTATGAACCTCAGCATAAAGTGCTCTCACAACTGGCATGAGAGTGGTCACAGCAGAAAGGTCCATTCCCCACCCATTGGGCAGAATGTGCTTGCCATGAAAGGAACAAGAGAAAGGAACTGAACGTCAGCCCTGACAGACGACGGTTATGCAAAAGCAAGACAGAAAATTTGCTGGCTTATTTCCTTTATTAAGCCCAAAATAACACCTTTAAAAAATCCTGACTTCATGAATAAATCAAATGCCTTCATTAAAGAAACATTTACTGCCATTTTCTATACTTTATTTTAAGGCATACAGAAAAATATTTAACAAATGTGTATGCAATTAAATGCCAGGGACTGCTAATTACAGCCCTCCTGAATGCCTCTGCAAAACAAAGATACTCAATACAATATGTTAGAAAGGGTGGGGAAAAGAAAGAGAGGAAGCTGAAGACAATCTAATAGGCATTAGTGCAGATATATGCTGGCCTTTGGCTATGAGCAGCAAATAAGCCATCAGTGTTACCCCAAATGGCAGCCAAAGGACATTTTAGAGTCACATCCTTGCTTCTGCTTCTCTAATTCATTTCCAAAACATTTCACCTCTAACTAATTATGGAATTTAATGACAGAATGTAAAGGACTGGCTGGGGTTGCAGGCCATTCCAACAAGACTTTAATCACATATCCTTCAGGTTGCAGAATCTTTATGTACTTAGCAGTGATTTATCATTCCTGGCAGAGGCAGGTACTTCAAAGGCAACCTTATATAAAAAATAAATTCTGCCTTTGCCAAGCATTGGAAAGAGCACTAAATTAAATTTTAAAATCAATTCCTACAGACAAACTCAGAGAGTTTGTCTATCTGGCCAACAGGCAAAAATTTATGACAGTACAGTTTTGTAATCAATAATAGCAATACAGTGCATGTTTCTGATTAGAAAAAATTAAATATGCCAAAACAACATTGCTAAATATTTAGGCTGTTTTGTGACAGTCCCATTGAGCAGAAATATAAAACATGCATTTTGATGAATTTCCAACTAATTTATGTCATACTATACTTTTTATTTTTCAAAAAAAGAATATTAAAACTATTATAAGCTTTGTCACCTGCTGTAAGGCAGAATGATGTAATTTTATTCACTGCACATTTCCTGTTTGTGAGGCAAAAAAGCATAATTTACTTCTTTATAAAAGGGAAATATATATATAACTATATATATATATAATTTTATTGGTATTAACATAATGCAATACCATACATTGAGCAAACAGAAAGAAAACATTTCAAAATACATTTTTAAAAGTATCTCCCCGTAAGATAGTATGAAATATCAAGTAATTAGCATTAACATTATTACAATACACCCTTAGCCAAATATATCAAGGAAAATCCACATTCTAATCACAGAGATAGAGGCAAACATCAACCCATAGGGGACTCAGAACATAATGATAAATACAATATCTGAATCTACTTTGAGTGACATCCAGACAAATACTGGCCCCAAAACAGCCCTCCAGAGTCTGGGTGTTACACAGAGAATACTTTGTGCCTGCTTGGCCAGGCAGCATCACTCACATGTTTTAGTCCTAGAAGATAAAGAGGAACCAAAGATTTAACTGCAGAGTCTAATAAATCGCAGCGTGAGGTATCTTCTCCGTCACCGTCCGAACGAGTGCCAGCGTAACCTCTGGGAATTCAGTACAAACCACTGGATAAATGGAAGTCTCTGAAAGGTCTGTACATACCTCCACTTGACAGAATACACTTAGTTTAGCATGACACAGTAAGGAAACTTCCTTCACTAACGTGAAGCACGCTTAAATGACACGACTCTGTCTGGTTGGCCTGAATGGGTTCACTGGAGTTCAGTACAAGCAATGGGAAATTACAGTTACCATGGCTGAATCCCTCTTTAATTCCTCGAGGTGTGCAGAACAAAACTGAGTGACATCAAAGCCCTTTCCCTGCCAAGACCCTCTTCCCCTTCCGTTCTCCCGTGCAGGGGGCAGTATTTTCTGCAAATGTGCTCCATGTAGACTGGATCTGACTTTGTGCCTAGTCCCACTGTGGAAAGGGTGCATTCTTCAAAAGACTGGCCATGCCCTTTGACACCTTCCTGGAGGCGTCATATTCAGGCATGTGGTTGTCTATGCTTTAACAGGTCTGTTCTCTGTTATAAACATCAAAGTTATTCAAGAAGAACTGACTTTCTGAACGGAGGCCATTAGGTTGCTTGCAAGAGGCTGAAGTTGAGTCTCCGTCGTGCCAATTCTCTAATGAAAAGTTTATCAACCTTTGAGTCCAATCCGTTCAGTGCCAAGAGATGTGGTTCCCATTTGACATGGAGAGGTGCTATCAACTCTCGCAGTGTATTAGCCTAATATGATAAAGCAGTGATACAATATGTTGAAAGATCGGTGATGTGCCATTATTTCCATATCATATTAGTAAATTAGAAATACTATCATGCAAACAAGAGCAAATAGCAAATCTGGCATACAGTAGCAGCACTACAGAGCCTTTCTAATCTGCATGCAGCGATGCTCGTGAGGACAGAGACATGGCACTGTTCTGCTATTACACCTCACTCCATTAAATATCCATCCCTGATGCAAAAGAGGTATTTAGGGCAGAAAGTTATATATTCTCTTTTTGTAGATATGTTTTTTAAAAAAGAACAGAACAAAGACCAATTAAAAAAACCCCAAACAACCCACAAATAAAACAAGAGAACAATACACATCCTAACCAACTTAGTTGGTTTTCTCCATGTTGAAGACACATTAGCTCATTTGGAAGCACTGGGAAAGGGTCACATGAATGAGGAGAATGGAAGCAAAGAATGTGCCCCAAATCCACCAAACGTGCTACAAACACAGAAAAATATCCTGGTGGCAACTTATGCGAGAACTAGAAAAAGAGGTGGCACAACACAATCTGGCTCCTTTCGTTCTCCTAGCTGACAGTCCAGCGTTGTGCAATGTTGGGTGAAGGATAAGATACAGAGCTAGGAGATCGTGTGATTTTGCAACCACACTGACATTACACACTTCCATAAGCTAGGGCTTGAGAACTCGAGAATCTTTGTGGACCTGTGTTAGCAAAGAAAAGAGAAAGAGAGAGGTGGAATAAACAGCATACGGCTAAATTGTTTACTTAGAGTTTCTGTGTGGATATGCAGTCTCTGCACAGGCAGTTTCAAAAGCCTGGCTGCTCTCAGTGCATTCCCTATTCTATTGCCTACCACACTAAATTGTAATAAAAAGGGAAACCACGGATCTTAACATCCACTGTCATTTTGAATCCCACATATGAAAAGCTGGGTAATGTTCTGTTGTTAAAAAAAAAACAACAAAACTTCGGGAAAGAGTTCAACTGTGCCTAATGTAAAGATGTACAAACTCATTCCAATTAACTGGTGGGATTTGTTTAACCCCTGCCCTGTTAAAGAGATTTTTTTTTTCCAAAAGACAGGATGGAAAGGAAGGAAAGCATCAAGCATTGCCATTTTTATTCTTGAGCATATCACAAAAGGTCTGGAAAGCAGACAAGAAATCTTTTCTCAGGGACAGAAAACACAAGGTAGAAAGAATCCCAGATGGAAACATTGGTGACATTTACTCCACACATGGCAGCAATTGGAAAATGAGTTTCAGAGAGGCAGAGGGTGAGCAATGCTACACAGAACTCAAACCCAGTTCAGCCTCTTCTCTATTACTGAGATTTCCTGGGACTCTGTGCGTCAACAAGGAGAGGAGGAAGAAGTGTGAGGAAAACAGTTTATATAACTACATTCTAAGTATAGCAGGCAAGAGAAACTTTTACATAACCTATTGTTTAAAATAAAAACCCCATTAGATTCCACAACCAAAATGAAAAAAACCCCAACCCAACCCCCAAAACCCAACCCCAAACCCCTGACAAACAAAAGGCCAAACCAGCACACCAGGACTCATGGGGTTGAGGAAAGGGAGACTTTGTAGAGCACAAGAGGGAATGTTTTTCAGATTTCATCCTGTTCTATACTATCAACAGTTGTAGCATTGAAAATAAGAATCTTGGATTCATTTGGAAAAAGGCACTAAGTGAAAGAGGATACTGCTGCCTCATAGGTATCACTTCTGCAGCTTCAGGAGATGCTATCATCTTATGATTGTTGTTCATACAACTTAATCACTAAGAATTCAGAAAGTTTGTTTCAAAGGTCAGGCTTTGGCAAAAGAAACTTCTCTTTTTGTGAAACAAGGTGGCTGTGAAATAAAGGAGGGTTACTGAAGTGAAGGCAAGGGCATTGTGTAGCAGATGTGCATACCAGCTCTTGCTCATGCCCAGCTGAGCCTGGCTGGGACACGTCCTCCATCTGTGGAAGAACTGTGCTACCTTCAACACATGGTGGGACAGGACTTGTGTTACGTACATAAAATTCAACTAAATTTTACACTAGAAAACTATTTCTGAAAAAAATCCTGCTAGTAAGACACACTTTTGTAAAGACTACTCTGTAATATTGCTAAGGTTTTATTATTATATAAACTATATAAATTATCAAACATTGGTAATTTTTCACTATCCCGGTTTGGATTAGTCACTGTGCATGAAGAGCCTTCCATTAACCTCTTAAGGTAAATGGTAGCATATGCTTTCCTATTTATCTTAATGTGAATATAATTCTTAGGCACTAGGGGGCTTTTCTAAATAGATTTTCAATACCACTTACGGATAGTAACTAAGTGTTTAGAAAATCTGCTTTTTAGTAGTAAAACTTATTTTTCCTTATCCTTACAAACTCCACGTTTTTTTCTGTATCACTAACATTAGCAAAATTATTTATGTAAAAAATCTCCAGCGTATGGTTTTGTTTCTAGATAAGGGTTTTACAATTTGATTTAAAGGAGAACAAATACAAATAACAAAGAACGAGTAACGTGCTTTTGGACAGATACTTATTGACACTACAACTTATGAAACTCATGAGACTTGCAAACATTTTGAAAAATAAACCAACTGCCATTCACATACAAAAATGAATGTGACCCTGTGAATATAGCAAAGTGAACTTACTGTATTTATCAACCAAATTATGTCTGCATTACGAGTTTTATGGCAAATGACTTCCCCAGAGTGGTTACAGACACAAAACTGTCTGCTGTTACTCTCTGCCTATTTATTCAGCTTTAGGTCATGTAGGGTGTGAGGAATTTTATACCTGAGCAAACCTGCAGCAGTAGGAGGTACTTTACCCATCTAAAGTGGTGAGACAGAATGCACCTGGGCTGGGATCACCCCACCAAGGAGGAGCAAGGGGATGCTCTGCATGCCTTTCCAGGCCAAGTGTCAAAAGCCAATAAAAATGGAAGCAAAGGGAAGCAGAAAGTTCTCATGAGAGAAATACCTGAGAGTCACAATCAATAAGGTCTCAAAATGGCTCTCGCATAAGAAGTCCTATGTAAGGAAAGGGGCACAGAAGGTGATACAACTCTTTCTCTTTGAGACTGATCTATAAATAAATGTTTAAGGAACATCAGCAGTCACTAATGAGAAAGTATAAAGTTAGGGTTTTTACTTTGATGTGTTTTTTCATAATAAAAAGCACAAGATTTTACCACTACCACTTAGGAGTACACTTTCTTATCAATCTTCACATTATATATTTTGCCAAAACAAACTACAAGACACCTGGTTATTAAATGGTATTTTTATGACAACTTCTCTTTTCAAAGAAAGGTTAGGTTGAAGAATAGCAGGTTAATTAACTTACTTTTAAAATTCATACTGAAGTTCTAGAAAATTTCAGACTTCCCATCTATGGTGACCATCAGTAAACTTGTACTTGCCTTTTGAAGATCTACCATTTCCTTAGTTTTTATCCTATTTTGTGTACCTATTTCTACATCTGTCTACATATTCAGAAGAGAAGAACTTTGCCTGTAAGCCCTTACCTACTATCTAGTCCAATAATGAAGCATATCTAGTTATGCATTTTCCCCTAAAGGTAAATCCTTTGTATGAGTGATCAGGCTCCCAACAAGAATGAATGTAAAGAACAGGAGGGAAGAGAAAACCTTCCCCATGTGCCACAAACTGTGACCTGGCTGCCTGTGCTGGAAGTGCACTGGCAGATACATCTTTGTCCTTACCAGGGAAATGGCTCAAGGCCCTTTGACACAGAGTCCTGGGGAGGAACACTGGCAGAGCTGCAAACTGCCTGCTGCTCACTGGCGGGAAGCTCCCACCACCTCCAGGTGTCAGAGAGATGCCATGCAGAGATGCAAAGGAGCTGGTAGAGCCTGGCAGTGAGACTGCCTGAGAAAGGAGGGATTTGGTGACACATCTGCTGCAGATCCCCAACACTGTACTCCAAAGCAGTGCCTGCCCACATCATCCTGTGGGAATCCAGTTAGGTATGGAAGCAATAGCAGGAGTCACTCAGCACTCCTCTGGAGACTGCAGCAAAGGGCACTAAATCAAACAATTCTAATACAGGAGTATGCTATCTGCAAATAGCAAGTTTCACCTTTTCCAACACCACAATATAAGCTTTAGTGTCCCCCATGTCCTCACTGAGGAACACCAAGAGCACAAATGCTCCATGGGAAAGCACCATGGTGAGGAACAGGCACAGGGTGTGAGCCCACGTACAACCTCCAGTGCCTGCTCCTCTGCAGGTGCTGCACTGGGTCCCATGAGAACAAGGCAGTGGAAATTACAGGGCTCTGATGGGCAGGCATTTTTCCTCCCACTTAGCACAGTATTTCTAAATTGCAAATGTAACCCAGCTCTCCTATGCACTTCATGCACTACAGCTACTGCTAAATAACCCTCTGCCTACCCAGTACTGAAGAACTAAATAAACTAAAATGTAACACAATCAACTGCCAAATCACTAACTCTTACTATATTATTACAGTGTATTATATTATATTATTCCTAATTCTGTCCCTATTTTGTCCCTCCATATTAGATATATCTCATGGTTATTCTTATGCTATTCTGATATCTCTCTAATATCTGCAAAACTCTCACCTTCAGCTCATTACCAGGGTCTTACTGGAGTGACAGTGCACAGCTTCAAGATGGAGCAGTTTGAGTGTCATGTCAGGAAATAAGGTTATTTTTCCAGGGTAGTTAATTTTGTAACCATTGCAAAGCAATAGAAAGAGATGCTCCCAGAAAAGGAAGTCCTCTAATTTGGAATATAACCAATGAGACACAGTTGAATAACCATTTTCAGGAAAAAAAAAGAGAGACCACCTGGCTAAACTTCTCATAGTTTTATATAGATTTAGAAGGCATAGGATGTAATCACAACTTTAGCATCCCACTGGGCAGTTTATAAATTCTCATAATGATATTAAAATTTCTGCATATTGGCACTCTAATTGCTGGATTACACAGAGACTTAAGTTACATAAGCCTATGGGACAAGTCTCACCCAGGAGAAGTCTATGTGACATCCCAAAGACAAGCACATGAGGCATATATCTAATGGTGAGATTCCTTTCAATACAATTCTTAGTACTATTTTAAGCTAAAATCAGCCAGGCTATGACTGCAATGGCATATAAAACTCAATTTAATCTACCAAACCTCCTGCATTCTTTAGTCTGAGAACTGGTTGAAAAGCCATGTCCTTGTTTCCTGATCATAAAGCAGGAACTGTAGTTCCAGTCTATCACCCCATGGAAGAGTTAATGTACAACACAAAAATGGGAGCTCTGTTTCCCAACTAGTGCTTTGGACATCAACCCTGAAAAAAAAGCAATGCACTAATTTTTTGCATTGTTATCAATGATTTTTTTTAATAAGGAGTATTTAAGCAGAATTGGTCTCATTATTGTGACAAATTATTGTGTGTATTACTATATTAATTATTTTTTTCGAGATGTGTATTTCAGGAATTTTTTTACATTAACTTAGGGCTTTAAAAGCAGACAGTAACATACTGAATTAATTATAGCATAACAAATTTAAACTTACACAAATAAATTTTTAACTTCAACCAACCCCTTTGGTTAGAGAAGACTTTAAGAGATAACAATTATGTTATCAAGTAACATGATTGCTTTTTCTGGTGGTGCTTTTTATACTGACAACAAAAACACCAATACACTGACAAAATCCCTGGTGTGACCAAATAACACTCAGCCAGACTGTCATGCTCCCACTGCCAGGCTACATCCAAGGGCAGGGCATGGAGATGCTGCCCCTGCCACAGCTGCTGACAGCTGAAGCAACCTGCCATGCTGGCCTGGGACCCCTTCTCTGACTGGTCAATGAAAGAGGCACAGATCATCTCAACACTGCAAGTTACTGACAGCATGCCATGTGGTTAAAGTAAAACAGACTGAAAAAAAAAGTGTTATCTTCTTTGTGCCACATTCAGCTGAGGTTTTTCAGCAGCTTTTGCCAAAATCTCCAACGGGAATGGTGTCAAAACCTACTCTGGGAAAACTGAGGGAACAGATTATCATTATTGTTATACTAACATTGATCAGGTTGAGATACTGTAATTTAATTTGGAGATCACTGGAGGGGCACACACAAAACATGGACTTTACTATTACTGTTCTGGCAAGGCCAACAAGTGAAATGTTGGCACCACTCCTGGCTGGTTGTGCTGTGTTTAACAAAGGTGTTCCCTTCTCCTCTCCTCATGTTCTAGCACGTGTTTCATCTGTCAATCCAACCTGCCTTGACTGTTCCCAGGCAAGAATTATCGTTCTGCTCCAACTCTATTTTTGACTCAGTCAGGTGTCTTTCAGGTTTGAGGAGGACCATATTTAGTAACAAAAATGCTATCAGACCTGAAGCCCTCCCTCCTATCAACAACCTGAAATATACTGCATAAAATTAGCATATAAAGAAACTGCTTTTAGACGTCTTGCTTTTAATTAGTCTGGTTCCCATAAAATAAGACAGGAATCACCTTTCTTTTTCTAAACCAATGACTGAGCTACTTTCTTGGCTATCTGTGGTGTCTTGAAAGCCCACCAGACCAACACAGAAATGGCCTCCTTGTTTGCCTGGGGGAAATTCCTTACCTATTTGAGAGTATAAAATGAAGAATTACTGATTAAATGTTTCACACCTGTTAGATGCTGAAGGCTTGTACTTTCATCTGGTAAATTTAAATTATTTTTTATGAGAATAATTATCTCTATATAAAAAGCTTGCACTGAAAGGTTTTATGCAAGGTGCTCTTCTGACAAGCCAAACATTGCTATGTTATTTGTTAAGAATTTCTTGCGTATTTTTAATGTGTAAGAGCTGTTTTCAGAGGGGATCCAATTTTTCCATAAAAAGTCTATCTTAGGCCTTTCATATTCCAAACAATGATATCACTAGTGTAATAGGAGAAAATCAGGGTTATCAGGGATTTCATTACACGAAGGATTCCTGTTACAGAAGTCAAATGGTGAAAACATCAGAAGCTCCTGACTGTATTTTAACTTTAAACATAGCAATAAATAGCAATTTTTACATTATTTCAAATCCCTGAACATGCTAGACTGGATGAGATATAGCATGGATAGTACCTCCTGAACCCTGCTAAGACAGTATTTTGGTATGCCCTTTAGGAGGGGAAAAACCAGCAAACTAATCAAGGGAGTATTTTGTCATATCACCTTATGTGTTCAAGCTCCTGGCTAAAATCTCTTTCTGAAAACCACAAGGCTGCCATTCATGAAAATGGATGGCAAAAGGGATTTGTCAGACTGGCCAGGAACCTAGACAAAGCTGAAGGATGCCATGCCAGGGTTTCATGACACTGTGATGCCCAGCCATGCAGGAGTCCTTAGCCCTCCTTCCCAGCCTTTTCTGAAATACAGAAAGGCTGTATTTCACCCACCAGAGACCCTCTTGGTGAGAGGACATGGTGCACCCAGTGGTGTTCAAAGAAAGATCCTGATAACGTTCTTGGTGAACTGGTGATAACCAGTATAAGGTACATCTACACTCCCATCAATTCCTACTCTTCCACCAATTCCTCCACCAACTCAAAAGGTTTTTACCCTCAATGACCTCAGCACAGAGGTATAAAGACACAGGTATGGAAATTGCTTCTCTTTAGCCTCTTTCTTCCTAATTCATCCCCAAGCATCTCCAAAACTGCCTGTCATACACTGTTTGGTGAGGTGTAGCTGCCATACTTCTGTATGATGGCACTGTTCCACAGAAAAGATTAATCCTGCACTGAACATATACAGCACCAATATGTGACTCAGGCCCTGGTTCTGTTCTCCTGCACACTGACCCCTGCCCAGTGTGGAAGGGCAGAGCCTGGGGGACACCTGCTGTCTCCCTGGAGGGATGGAGCAGTGCACAGGGCCCACAATCTCCCCACTCCTAGGGTACATCAAGATCCTCTACTGGCAAAAACACCAGAGCTGTGTCGGAGATGGGCACTTCTCAAAGCCTTCTGAGTTGCTAGAAGTGGTGTTCTTTCAGGAGAATGAAAACAGGATCTCTGCAGCTTTCAACTGGAAATGAGAGTGCCATCATCTCAAAATGTGCATGACTACTTGCTAGCTTCTGCTACCTCACCCAGGTCTTTTGATAACAACAAAGGAAAAATACTTTTAGTTTACTCCAAGTTAACAATATCCAGGGAAAGAGAAGTTTTATTAAACTGAGGGCAGCTGTTCCCCAGAGGGCTGCCCCAGCTCTGGGAGCAGCTGGGCACAGGGGAATGGCTGGTGTGAGATGGTGGCTGATCAGGCTGAGGCAAGGAAGAGGAGTTGGAGAAAGGCAGGTGCTGGGTGGGAGGGAGCACCCACTGCAGCCCAGCACTGACACCTGACCCTGGCATTGCTGCAGCAATCTGCTGGGAGGTGGGGACACATTTTAAATGTAACCAGTTTTACAAGAAAACTCTTGATCTGGGTAATGATGTGGAGGGGCCAGCCTGCTCTCCGGGCAGCCCCCAGCAGTGCCAGTGCCCAGAGCTGCTGTGTGCTCAGCCCCTGGTCCTGCCAACAGCAGCAGACAGGGCATTGAGAGACTCGAGGAGAAAATCCCTTACTGTGTCACCACAACTGCTGATTGCTGCATGCAAGGGAATCCAAATGGACCAAAACACCCTGACATGCCAAGGGAAGGGTCACCTGTAAAAACAGCCACCCTTTGAAAATGGCAGGTAAGAGTGCACTTCCCTCAGGGGATGGGAAACCAAAGGATGCTTGTAAGGAGGGATTTCTGCTGTCCACACCAGTCACATGCATGAGCAAGGGTCCCCTGGACAAGCTGTAGCAAGACCCAGAGCTGTTATGCAGGGATATATTCCCAGTAATTTGCTACACACTCTGGCTTTGGTTTGCTTAAGTGCTTTTCACCAAAATATCACCACTAAACAAAGAAAATATCATCTCTACAGCCTGGAAAACACTGACTACCATGTAGCTGAGCTCTGTTCTTACCCTATAACAGCAACCTCCCTCCTATGCATTTCTCAAGCTGCTCAGTTAGCTATTGTCCTCTGCTATTTTCTTCAGAAGCTACATTGTCTTTTTACTTTCTTCTCCTCTGCAGTCTTGTACATGAATAAGCACTACACGTCTTTTTTCATGCATTACCAACATCAAAACCAAACCTTTTTCTTTCTTCCCCTATCAGGCAGAAACATACCAAACAGCTCCCTTCAGTTCTCTTCTTGGATTGCACTTGTTAAAAATGTCAAATCAGCTTCTACAAAAACAGAGAACTAGGGAGGTTTGGCTTCTACCTACATATAAATACAGGAAGTAGTGTAGATAAAGCAGAAACAACAAAAGAAAAGAGACTAATTTGTGACATCTCACCTCAAAAAGCAGTACTGAAAAAGGCAGAGAAGGGTTGATAGGATTATTGTTGTGCAAAAGGATTTTACTGCAAGGAATGCATGGTCTAGGGCTAATCAAGACTTCTCCCCTATAAACAAGAGGGATGGAACAGAAGCCTGTTTTCTAAGGACATAAAGGCAGAAAAAAGGTTGGTAATTGCCTCGTCAAGTAACAGAAACATCTGAAAGTTTGTGTGCCAGGTTTAAAACTAACTAGAAGAGATGCTTGTCTCTCTAGCCTGGAGTTAAAATGTGCAAGTCCTTATTGCCACATAACAGAGCTCAAAGTACTCCTGAGCTGAAAATCAATAAAACTATTGTGTGGAAGAATGATCCATCAAGGGTTACAAGAAAGATACCTTTAACTCTCCCTAGAAATGTGTTTTTAGGCATGGTTCAAGGCATTGGGGGGCTCACCTCTCTTTGGTCACCTGCACTTGTTCTTGCAGGTGACTTTTTAAAATTCAAATAACTCAGAGTCTGATATCTGATAAAGAACTAGACAAACCAATGTTTCAGACAATTTTTGCTAAGCTCACATCTACTGTGCAGAATGGAAATATTAGATTGCAAGATTAAACAGTAAAAATAAAAGGCTCAGTGAATTTTTAATTTTGCAAGGATTTTTTTTTTCAGAATAATGTAGACATCCCTCTTAAAGAAGTTGTGTATCTAGTGTCAGTAAATGCAATAATTTTCCACTATAATGCCAGGACTTGCCATCAGTGCAATGGGCAACTCCAAGGAGTTACAGAGTAACCAAGAAGTTCAGTGTATATTATATGACAGATATATTCAACGCCTCTGTGGAAAAAGAAGAGTATTTAGGTTTTCTAGGAAAAAGAGAAGGTAGGAACAGGTAAGAATTGATATGTTCTGGTTACGTATCTGGTAACACAACAGCTGTTGATGAAAAATGTTGGGGACCACGATTTAAACACTTCTTTGTGAACTATAAAATACAGCAAGAGTACACTCAGCTCAAGCTGAAGATGTTTAAAACAACCCCTTAGAAGGTGTGTGCAGAAACCTTGGGGGGATTTCAGAACTGGAAATCCACAGTTAGAAGTCTAAGTGCAGAGAACAATCTCCCCTGCTCAACCTGGAACTACCACAACCATTGGTCTTGGAAGGAGCAACAGAAATGAGTAAAACCCAGGAGGACCAGAGATGAAGATTTGGCTGTATACTTTCAGTCATTAATAACACTGCTAGAGATAAGCAACATCAGACTAGAGAAATGCAAAACATACAAGGACAAAATAAAGAAACGGCCTCATAAATTTGTCTTTTAAAAAATTTACTCTATCTGTATACAGTACAACTGAGAAAGTCATCTGAAGAAAAAGTCTCAGCTAGTATTTTCAGAAGACAAGAGCTAAGGGGCCAACAATAACTGTTGTACCAACTAATTATGGACATTAATATTACATGTGCAACTCCTCAACTCCTCAACTTAACAATGAGGTTATGCCACAGTCTCCTCCTTGGAAGACAATTTGTACTGAAAAGTATTTCAATGCACTGGCATGATCAATGCACAGAACATGGCCCCAGCATAAAATCCATCCACGTGGCTCACCTTGGCTCAAAATTCTAAACTGCATAAATCTTTAAAATAAAGGCTAAAGCAGCATAGGTGCATTTACAGTAGGTTATGCTGTAAGAAAAGTGTGACACTAGAAACAAAATATTTTTAAAACAGGTTTTTTAACTAGGAAAAGATTTATAACACCATCATCCTCATTTACGGCACAGAGAATTAGAGGCTGATGGGATTTTCATTTCAAAAACCAATCACAACTTAATTAAACTCGTTCCATAGCTTACCTCACCATTACAGATTTATGCCCTATTTCTAGTCTACTTTTTGCTTCCATCTCACCCCACTTAATTTTGCAACCTCCTCCCCAGCTACCCTTATGTTTCCAATTCCCAAGTACTACAGATCAGACTGCACAAACTGTTTCTTTTCTTTTTCAAGAAAGGGGTAAATTAAGCCTCCACCACCTTGGGGGTGTGTGCTTTCCTTTGTTCATTGGGTTACTCTCAGCAACCTCCTACTCCCCATCATTTCAAGGAGAAGTGGTACTGAAAAATGCACACAGCCTTCTGACAGCCTTTGCAGCAAAGCCAGTTCCATGTAGGATATAAAATCTCACTCCTCCGTGTCTGTTTTCCTCCAAGTAGAAACTACAGGTGCCATGGGTACTGGCTGCTTATGGCCATCCACCATGCCCTCATCCTTCCACATTCGACCTCCACTAAATTTCAGGAATAATGAAATCCACAAAGATCCAAGTTCTAGTCTCAAAACTGAAGAATCTAATTTTTACTTCAAGTGATTTTTATACTCCCCTATAAATTCCATAGTCTTATTTAGCCACAACATACACAAGCTTAGGAAAATTGTCTTTTGGAATGGGACAGGCCAAGAAGAAGGTGGCTGACATAGTTCTGAGTTGCATCAACTGTAAAAGCCATTTCCAAACTGTGAGTCTTCAAGGCAATAATTTTTTAACTTTAAGAAAACACTCACGCTTCCTTCCGCCTTCCAACAATAGTTCAGAAATAATTGTACCAAAACTTTCAGCCAAGAGTAAACAAGTATTAAACAAATATTCCCAGGAAAGCTAACAAGCATATTTTTTTTTCTCTTATTTTACTACGAAGACATTTTACAGATATTTTACAAATTGTGCAAGGCTTTAATAAAATGAATTTTCTCAACTTCTTACAGTTTGCACAGATACAAGGATAACCTGTTAATACTTAAGATTCATGACAGCCACTAAAAAGAGATCTTTATCTGCTGGCAGAATTTGTGAACTCAAGGTTAAAACACAAAGTGAGCAGAGAACTTGGAAACTATTGATTTATTAATCCATAATGCAGTAGTGTCTAAAGTGCATTTGTGTTTGTTGGGTCTTTTTTATTAATTTTATTTTTATTCCACAGTCTCACAATTTCATAAATCCTGTTAAATTTTCAGTGTCTTGGTATAAAATTTTTTGTATGGTTAAATTAGTCTAGTTCATTAATAAGTATTTCTAGCCCCTAAAATAATCACATGAAACTGTTGAAGATACATTAAGAAACAGGACATTAAATACCTACATCATACAGTGACAATGGAGAAGGTAAGCAGAACAATGTAAAAAAAATTAGTAATTCAGTCTTGGATAGTTTTACTTTGGAGTGTAAAATTTAAATGGAATTTTCCCCAGGCTCTTTACACAGTCAGAAGTAAATAAATAAAACTTCTCTCTTCTGTCTTCTAAAGAAACAGAAACCAGAAATTCCAGCTGTCTTTAAAGCCATTACAATAAAGTTAGAAATATAAATGTTTTGCTGTAAAATTATTTACATATACTTAGCTTAATGAAAAAAAAAGAAGAAAATGTCTTGAGAATAATTTTTCTTTTTTAACTAGAAGTTTAAAATAAATGGCAGGACACATTCTAGCAGGGAGGAAAGAACAAGAACTCTCAGAATAATCAGTTTTATAGATTTAGTATGATTTTTAGATAGGCTTTCAAGTGTGCACATTAGAACAGCAAAAAAAAAAATCTCACTTTAATGGCAAGTGTAGAAGCTATTGAAATACTGTTATGTGAATTCTAAACCAGATTTTACCACTTTTACTACAGGAAAACACGCTCTAGTTGTGTCTCATATTCACCATCTCTCAAGTATTCCATGAAGACCACTTTGCACACGTAGGAAGCCCCTCTAACAGGGGATTCTGGCATTGCCCAGCCCCTGGGTACCACAGCAGGAGCTGTTCCTGGACCCACCCAAGCCATCCCTCCTCACTCAAAATCTGAGCTCCTTTCAACATAGAACTAAAAGCACAAGGATCCCCAGCTGAGTTTCCTTACTCTCATTAGCAGTGCTGGGTAAAGAGATGAGAGTAAACTTCCTGCCCTTGCCACTGCCTGATCTCTGTCCATCCCTGAATTGACAACCAGGAGAAATCTTCTAAGTGAGGCTTCCTTAATTTTGCTTCCTCCTTGAGGCCTGTAAATCATCTCATGATTAAATGAATGTTTCAAAAACTGGTTGAAAGATGGTTTAAATTGAAGTTTTTTGGCAGCCTCTCTCCCCTCTCTCTGATGGTGATAACAACTCAAATACTTTTGAAGAAATCTGTGGTGATATTTTATATTCCAAAAGCCCGAAGTTTATCCCTCTGGAATCCAGAAGAGAAGAGATAATGAGCTAGTATTATTTTGTGCCAGCAGTACTCAAAAAGTGAAGCCAGAAAGCAAAAAATCTTCCTTAAAATGCAGTAATTTTCTTCATGTAAACACAGTAAGATCCTGCACAGCACTTTTTTCATGTTTTGTTCATAAAATCATGGCATCTAATAGCACCACACTAGTACAAGAATGCTGGACTGTTAACTATCCAACAAATTTCAAAATTTGCAAATTTGAGGCACAAAAGGAGACAAAAATATTGCTTTCTTGTTTTTGAACTACATGTTTTAAAAATAAAGGTAGGAACCTATTTTATTAATAATGAATGAGAACTGCAAAACTGCCTGATTACAGGGCTATTTTTTTTGTTTGTTTGTTAGTACTGTATTATCACATTTGTTTCAAAAGAACTGGAAATATTGAATTAATTCTTAATTCTTAACAGAAGATCTTACAAATTAAACACACATGGCTGCTATAAACTCTGAGGATTAAACACTTTTGAGGGATGGATGGAATTCCAAGTGACAAGACAGAGCTTTCTGCTCCCCACTCATCTCCAGGTAACTTCTTCCTTGGCTACTTAGATGCAGAAGATCTGTGACACAGGGAACCATATTTTCCTTCTACAAGTTCAGCCCTCAGAAGTAAACAATATTAGCCACCTAATACCTAAACCTTCCCTATCCAAGGTGTCCTCTGGTAGCAAAGCCAAGCCCAGATGGAGGAGACACCAGAGGCTCACTGTTAAAGGGAGGAGCTGCCCGATGTGGGGTTCCCCTGAGGCTGCTCCGCATCCAGAAACAGCCCCAGATGGCACCAATAGCCTGAACAGTGCAAGAGAACAAACTCATTAAATCCACAGGCACCAAAGTGTGAGGAAACATCTCCTAGACTGCTGGAGGACAGTCTCAGAGCTGGAATGATCTGGAGGGATGAAATCCCTTGCCAGGTTTTATATAACAATATGGTAAATGCTGTGCTAACAGACACAGAGCCTGGCAAACACCAGGTTTTGTTTTTGGTTTGTTTTTTTTTTTTTTTTTTTTTACCTAGTCCGGCTGTTAGTTTTACAAAATGTCATATATATTTGTTGGTTGGTTTTAGCCCAATTAATTTGACATTTTCATTCAGCTGAGGCTTTTATTAACATGAGCTACTTAATGTGGATAGGTAAGAGGCCCAGAAAAAAATCAGAACAACTACAGTTAGAAAAACAAGCATTAAGCAGAAAACCATCTGGGACACTGTAGAGCCCCAAGTGAAATATGAAGTACAGTATGGTTGCCAAACAGATGCTTATCACAGTACAGAGCATAAAACAGCCAGGGCAGAGCAAGCTCCCTGGTCTCAACCAGATGTGCTGCACCCAGCTTGGACACTGCCATAGCAGAAGGGATGGGAGTCAGCCTGGAAAACCCAGGGAAGCTCAGCAAGAGCCGTCCTAGCAAACGCTAAATATGGGAAAAACCAAACTAACCTTCACGACAACCTTTCATCTTGGAAGAAGGGCTGCTGTAATGGAGCAGTCTGTTTTCTGTGCCATAAGGGAATGGAAATGCTGGGCTTAAATTGCAGAGGGAACAATTCAATATCCATTAGCAGGAAAAAATAAAATTATTCCTTCCCAAAACAGCAAAGAGGAAAAGCACTGTCTGGAGGGAATGAAGAATGCCCACCACCAGGGGTGTTTAAGATTTGGAAGGTATGGCAGCTCCAGATTTAGATGGCAGAGCTACAATGGATAATATTCCAAATAATTTCCAGCTCCCTGGCTCTGAGACACACACATCACACTTACAACTTCACCAGTGTCATTGCAGGGACCAAGATTTTAACCTATACACACTGCCCTCCTGCACTGGAAAGGTTTGGGAAACCAGTAAGCAGATTAAGAGGCCAAAAAATAAGTATCTAGTGCCATTTTAGCTGTCCAGGGGTATCCAAGGAAGTTGCATAGGGCTGGCAGGTTAGAGACAAGATCTGTGACCCTCTGGAGCAGCAGCTAGTGACTGCAAGGAAAGGCAGCCAGGAGGCCAGGCTAGCATGATAGGATTCACAAAAATTCACAATTCACAAAAAATCGTCCTACAACATTAATTGCACAGACCTCCATGAAAATATTAATCTTAAATCCAAAAATTCGGAGGACTTCTTTTTAAAAAATAGTTTAAACTCAACTGCTTCATAAAAAATGTGGCTTTTCTAGAGTCCTCTGTCCAGCAAAAAAAAATGTTGGCAGGATGCTGACTGTTTGCACTGAAGTCTTTAATAGCCTATCCCACTTCCCACGATGAACATTAAGTAAACAAGAATGCCTCTTTACATGGTGACCCTCCAGACATTCAGCATGGTAGCAGCTTAATAAAACTACATCACTCCCATGTCCTTCCAAGCACTACTGACTCAAGTTCATCCTTGTTTTAATGACTGCCTTGAAAGAACATGAGAGGCACACACAACAGATGGTACCACCTGGAGATGTAATGAAGACATTCTGGTAAGATTTTAGTACTCTTCTGTTCCCCATGTCCTACTGGTACTATGCCATCATCTTCTGGCTTAAATGCCATTGATTATAGAAAGGGTTTAATTTTTTTTAGCTTTGAAAATTCAAAATTATACATTTCTAAAGAACATTCTCATGTAAATGATAGGTAGCTAACTTTTTTTTATTGTAGATTTCTGTTTCCTTTGCATTTAGAAACCTTCAGATTGGGCCAAATCCCTGCTATATCTTAAAGAGGAACTATGCCAGTTCTGAAAAATCCCAGTGAGAAATGGCTTTGTTATGGGAAAATTGCAATTAAATTGCAGTAGTCAAATCTAAGAATGTCTTTATAACAATTTTCAGTAGGTTTCAGTGAGAAGTTTTATATAAATTATTTTAAAAATGCATGTTTTTCACGTTTGAATCCAAAAGGAGTGTAAGTTTAAATTTTAGGACAGGAAAACCCTCTTTTCACTGGAAAATTATCTGTTAATGAAAAAATAAAGTTGCATTTTCCTTTTCATCCACAAAATAATTTCAAAAAATCTACATATCTTCACTTAGAAAATTTGACTATAGCTTCAGAATTGAAAGCACATTAAGAACTGAGGGAGTGGAAGCAGAAAGCACAAAAAAGGGCATTTTTAATATTGCTACCAGAACTTTTCAGGGCAACAAACTTGGATGGAACAGCAGTGGGGTAAACAGAGAGCTCTAGAGGACTTGGACTGTCTTCCTTCTGCTGCTTGCAAAGTGTTTTACCATTTATGAGCGACCTTTCCCAAGGAGAGCATCTCTGCAGCCAGACCCAGACAGGGCAGCAGCAGAGGTAGAGCTTGCTGACACCATGAAGTGGAAAAATGAAATGTAAAACAGACTGGTTACACAACACCTGGCAAGAGAATTAATGCAGAAGATAAAAAAGCCCCACCAGAAATATATTCTTTCATGTACAGATTCCTTGTTTCACCACCCAACCCGAAGGGGTCTCTGGTAGGGAGCAGCATAGCTCCATTGACAGTCCCCAACTTAGTAACTCAATTGAGGAAACTTTGCAAGAAAAGCAATTTGGAAGAATGGCCGTGTAAGAAATTCTCTTGTGAACTTTTTTTGCATATAAAAAGACAATTTAATCCATATATTTCAGGCAAAAGCAGATGACCTTTATTGGCAATGACACCCAAAACTATTAAAACCAAAAGAAAAGTAGGAATTAATCTCTCCTTTGTATTTTTAGCAGCATGGGCAATGGAAAGCAAATAAAATTTTAAATGGGGCAACAAAGTATTTGTGGGCAAAATGCATCTATATGTATAAACACTAAAAAGCATCAAATTAAAACTATTCTTATTTTTGTTGACAGCCCATATTGCTTTCTGAACTGCTACTCAGTAAATGATTCAATACTTGGCTTTCAAACACTGCAGGCAATTTTTTCCCCTTGAACTGAAATTTAAAATCAGGATATAGAGGTTTTGTATCCCATCATTTTTGTTTAGAATACCAACTCACTTCTGCAGTGGAGTTGCTTTTGCATATGAGAATTAAAAAAACTTTATTTATTAAATTTTAAATTTTAATTAAAGAACATGATCAGAAATTAACATATCTACTCCAAGTTGTTTATGTAAGGTAGTCATATTTTTGAACATAATTAGGCAGCGCTTTTAGGTAAGCTCAATCTGAGTTAACAGCAAAAACAGTGCCTTGGAGGCAATGGGGCAAGTAGACAAGGATAAAATGCTGATGGTTCACAGCCCACAGGAGTGCAAATGCCCAGTCAGGTGCCACAGGAAGGCTCAAATGGGAATTAGGAACGAAAAATCAGATCATAAAAACAAAGCTCAGAAAAAGTAGACATTTCATTAACCTACTGCTGTGTCTGAGCATCCTCAGAAGGATGTCAGGCAAAAAAACCCAACCCCCAACTTGTTAAATGCTCTTGGTTGTACAGGACTGACAGTGGATGCAGTAAGTCAGAATAACACCCTCAGTGTCCCAGAAGGTGCTGCACTTTGTGCTATTCACCAGTTTCATATGGAATATTTCTAATGTGAAACATTACCTCAATTTCTCATAGCTCTGCTTATTTAAAACCCTCCTGGGCATTAATTTCAGAGGGGAAGATACAGTACCTTAATGCTTCCTCCCTTGCCTCCCAGTGAGGATAAAACTGGGTGGTCAAACAACAGGACACTACTAACGATGTCCTCTCTAAAATGGAAAGAGGCTGTCAGAAAAGCAAACTGCCCTATTAAATTCAGCCACACATCCTCATCAACTGCAGTGTGTGCAATCCAGGCTTCATGTGTTATTCATCCTGACTCCCACATTTCACTGTTGCCTAAAACCTGCCAAAGTGAAGACACTCTGCCTAAAATGCAGAGAAGCAAAGCCTAGAAGTGTACACAGGGTACCATTTCATAACATGGTGTTTAATTAGCAAACACTGATCCTTCTGAGACATACCATTTGCACCATGCATTACAGCCCCCTCATTACAAAGAGAGAAGCCTCCCTAGACCTGTATTTTAAAATTTGAAATACCTGACCTTATTCAGAGTATATTTTTCACTGGCAAGAAGTCCTTCTTGATACCCCTTCTTGGGCACAGTGCATGATACTTGCTGCCAGTCATGGGAGTCCTTAGCTCCTCTGTCCTATTTTGTGAAAGCACTGCCACCTTGAACTTAATTTCTGCAACTGTGAAGTTTCAACACGGGAGATATTGTTTTCAGTTTCCCTTATTCTCTGGCTGGTTTGTAGTTTTTTACTAGGAAAAAAAGAAGAAAACTCTCAGGCTTGGTACCTCAGCACTGTAATTTGATACCTCTTTCAGTGAGCAGCCCTCCCTGACATAACGGAGAGCTTTCCTAAAACCCTTCACAGGGACTGAACATCTCTCTGAGCTGCAAAATGCCAACATGAGCTCCTGCTCTGGCCTTTGACAAGTGTTTTCAGAAGTTTAGGGTCAAAAGGCAAGCTTCAGAGACTGGAGCATGAGGCTGTTGTGTTCCTCTGGGGCAGCATTCACATGACTGTGTGGGACCAAGCATGGGATGCCAGGAGATGTTGCAAACCTGCACAAGAACTTGTGGTGATGGAGCAAAATACCAGGGATCATCTGTGAGTTTGCCCAGCCTTCAGAAGCCCTGCGAAATCTTTCAAAGGTGACAGAAGTCACAGGAGGGAGATTGTAGCATCTTGTAAACACTCTGGAGGGTGAAACCAGTGCAGCAAACAAGTGGCTCTCAGCCATTAACTGCCCCAGGAGGGCAGCCAGTAATTTGTTAGAATTTATGTAAGACTTTGTTACAGTTGTCCATGCTATATAGAAGGTATTATCCAAAGTTATGATGATGGGATAGCAACAGAAAAGTCCTTAAACACATGTCGGGAAAAACAATAGTATCAAGAGGGCAGAAAAAGGACCGAAAACTTGCAGAACAAAGAGGCAAGAAACAACACAGAAGGAAATGGGGTTTAACATTGCAAAGACAATCTAAGTAATTTCTTCCTGCTGCAAATACCTTTTCAGACTCAAACACAGACATCAGTGCTTTTCTATCCATGTTCCCTGAATAAATTTGTCTGGAGCCAGCACAGTGGAAAACTCCCTTGCACACTGTTGCAGGTCCCAGGTGTGAGTTCCCTGGAAAGTGTGCCAGTATTACCCCAGCCAGCCCAGCAGCACCTGGAGCCAGCAGCAGAGCCCCTGTCCCAGCACTCTCTGGTCAGAGACTTCCCCAGACACGACTGTTCTCCAAAGACTTTTTCAGGAGTATGCAAAAAAGGTGCAGGTTTTTCTGCAACTAAGTTGACTTAGCTGGCCTGCAGGATCAACAGCCAGCTACACCGTGCAGAGAGCTAGTTATGTACTTCTTTTAGATGCTGAAACCCTAGTAATGCACAAACCAGAGAAGTCTGTGAAAATGAAGGATAAGATAATTTAAAAAAATAAAGAAAAAACTGAAACAAGCTTTCCTGGGACAAAACTTGCACAACTGAATCACAGACATGCAAACACTGTGCCACAGCCTCCAACCTGCTCTCTGTGTTCAGGCTGCCCCTGAACAGCACAGCAAGGGGCATGCTTGGTGCTGCAGGTCTGAACGTGGTTTGCCACTTGCATAGTCAGGAACAAACACATGGAAAAGCTCAAATATCCCACACGAGAATCCTCTTTGATTACAAAGCAAGAGACCTTTACAAGATGGTGTCAGTATGGAACATCTAAATGATTTACACAAAAGCCATTTGGGAAATAAAACAATCCATCAAGGATTAGCAGTGCAATGTTAATGTGATGTAACAGGACAAAAATAAGCACCTGAACACACAACAAAGTTAGGTCTTGACAGATAAACACAGGAAAGGACAACCCATATTTTCAATTTGCCATATATATCTAGGCATTATAAAAGAGTTGATACATAGAACTATTTGCAGGCTCAGTAAAGTGTTGAAATACCTATTTAAGACATAAAGTGGTGACTGACTGAGAGAAGATGTTTAATTGTTGGAAGTCAGTGTAACTTTAGTACAAAGTCAATAGAAATATGTTAAATTATAGCAGCTGGGGACAGCATCTGAAAAAAGTGTGGAGCTCCTAGTTTGTGGTGCAGTCATTTGACAACAATTCTGCAAGAGAAGTTGGAAGAAACAGGACTGCATTTTACTATTTAATTTAAAATCAGGCAGTTCTAAAAGTGAGAATGTAACAACAGAAAACTGAGAAAACAAACTTTTGGCAATGACATCTGACAACAGCAAAGGAGCTGCATTCTTGTTTTGCACAAAGAGCAATAGGAATGATTAAGCTTTAAAACACACACAAGTACACACAAGAACACACATAATCATCCAGGAGCCCAGAACCATGTCAGGATCAAAATGTGTAAGGCAAATAAATATATTTAAAAGATTCTGATACCACATGAGGCAACATTCAACGTGAGGTTAAAACATTTCTGAAAGAGAGAGGAATTCCCTTCTCCAGCCAGTTGCAATGTTTCATTTTCCCAGAGCAATGGAAGTGAAGGAGGCAGTGAGGTAGCACACACAAGGTAGTGACTTAGCAGATGTAAGCAAACCTCTCAACTCAGAAACTGGATTTTGCACTTAGGAACACCACTTGCAGGAAATCCTCCTGCCTTTTACTGGTAAGACCACTGGAAAAAGTCAGTGTTGCAAACAGAACATTGCAGTCATAGCAACAAGCAATTCAACATTTAAACTTTTCAACAGACAAGACAGTATTTTACTTCTGGTTTTATAGTTTCAAGGTCAACAACTCATCATGAGCACTTGACCTGTCTGGCTGGTCATCAGTGTCTCAAAAATAATCTCCTGTGAAAGCCTCAACCAAGGAAACCTCCTCACTCAAATAAAAAATATAAGCATGTGTATACAGGGAGACCACTTAAAAAATTACACCTTTGTTCTCCTTTTCTGGAAATTAGTATAGAAGGATGGAGAAAAGCCCCAGTCCATTAAATCAAGCACTAGCCTTTTACTAGTAATTAGCATGCTATAAAATGCTACAACCAGGTACACAAAGGCATTGAAATTTAGATTTAAAACACCTAAAAAGGCCCTTAGACCTTGCAATGGTATCTGTGAGTAGTGCCCAAAGAGCACAGCAAAGCCAGTGGAATGTTTCCTTGACCCTTTCCATTTTCAGTAAGGACTTTAAAAAAAAAATTGTATTTCTATCAGTAAAAACCCACTTAAAAACCAAATCTGAAGGCTAAAAATAGGACAAAATGTGCTGCATGGCTGATGAAATCTAACCCTATTAATCAGACAGCTTCATTTCACAGTCAGTAAGAATCTAATACTACCCTAACAAATGTATCAGTTTTTTGCAGTGTCATGCATGAACACAATTGAAATAGTGCCTTTTTAAACTTTTAATGGCATCAAACTTAATATCTGTAAAAGAAACCAGTGTTTTCTCAAAGCAGCAGAAGAAAGTAAAGAATTGGAGATGTTTAGAAGGTAATGTCTAAAGCATAAGCACCATGGAAAACTTTTAATCTCTCCCAAGTATACCAAATAACATTCACATAAATTTTAATGCTCAACAAAGGTGCTAACTTTAATGAATCAACTTAGGTAGATAGTTAATCATACAAAGCCTTCATGACCCTTTCCTCTCTCTTAACCATTTTTGTACTTCTTTACTGCAGTGAAAAAGCTCAATTTGAAGGAACAGATAGCAGAGACCCTTGGAGAGCTTCAAGGGCTATCCTGCCTTCTTTGCCACTTCAGATGACTTAATTGCAGTGCAACCCCACAAATCATGACTGCAGGCTTCACCAACTGACCCTACAAGCTGGGTGGGGACTCAACGTTGCTAGCAGCACATGCTGAGAAGCTCCACAAATGACAGTGAAGGACAGAGCATGAAACAGACAAAAACATGTGTTTACATGTTCAGGAGGGGCAGGGACTTGCTCTAATCCCTGGTTATTTGGATTATGTTTGATAAGTAGCACTAATATCCATGGAGTTTATGTGCCAGGTGACTGACAGTTACTCAGCATTATGATTTTTTTTTAAGCCTTGCTGGTCACAGTTGTTCTCTACTTTTTTTTGTTTGTTTGTTTGAAATGCTTTTTGAATTTCTTTCCTTATAAATCACAATGAGAAGAACTGGGGAAAATACCTTCTCTTTTTCAACTTCTTACAGATTTTGGGATGTCTTGTGACCTGCCTGCCTGGATACTGCACAATCACAGCCTGACTCTGCACTCCAGGATTTACCAAGAGGTTTTTACAGCTCAGATGGGGCTGGCTGGAAATCTTACCAAGTATGTCCCTTAAACTCATGTGTCATTGGAGGAGGATACTGTGCAAGTGTAAACATGAAGAAAAGCATGGAAGCAAAATCCATTTAAGCTAAGGATTACTAGTAGAAGGTGACTGGTGACCAGTCCACAGGGAAATGTCTGGTGGTTGAGAGAGGTCATGCAGCACTCTGGTTATTAGGCCTCATACATAAGGCAGACCAAAGAGGTGTGCACAAGGGGGACCTGGTAAAACATGGGGGATGTTGAAAGACTGTTGGGGATATCTGATAGGAAAAAGGAAAAACAACCTCTACATTACACAAACAGGACACTTGAAAAGCCACAGAAATATCCCATACTTACTTTTATCTTCCTGGTTTTCTTCTGGTGCTTTGCCTTCCTCTTCCTCCTCCTCCTCCACCTCCTTCTGCTGTGCTTCTTCGTGGTGGTCGGCAGCCCCGACCGAGAGGCTCTGGCAGCAGTGGTTGAAGCCGCTATCCCGGGGCAGGGTGAAGCTTCGGGGCTTTCCCCCGTTCCCGTTCAGCGCTTGCATCCGCTCACCCTCCACCAGCGGGAAGGGGCCGTAGTGGTCTTGCAGGTGGCACTTCTGGGTGGGCAAGGTGGACTGCCGCCGGTGCTCGGGGGACACCACAGCCACCTCGGAGAACACCGAGTCCTCCAGGGGCAGCGTCTGCAGGTAGTGCAGTCCCGAGCTGGTGAGCGGCGTCTCGATGAGGTCCTGCCAGGAGCGCCGCTGGCTCGCCGTCTTGCGCACCGGGGACTCGGTGGCGCTGCCGGCCACCTCCGGGCGGAACTCCTCGTGCGACGACTGCGACTGGGACGTCTCCGTGGACGACAGGCGGCTGTGCTTGGGCTCCACGTAGGGGCTTGTGCAGCTCATCTGCAACGTCAGCAAGGAGCAACCTTCAGATCAATGCATTCAACATTCAGATCAATGCATTCAACCTTCAGATCAATGCATTCAACATTCAGATCAATGCATTCAACATTCAGATCAGACTCCGAGAGCTGCTGCTAATAATAACCTGCCACTTCTCCTTATCAGCCATGGCAGCCAGTTCATTAATAAGTTGCAAACTTACCTAATTAACCTGTCCTGATCCTAATTTTAATGCATACCCATGTCTGTATGTCACACCTGTAGGTCAAATACTGATAGTTATTCATAGTAAGTATCTTTACTAAGTCACTTAATCCATAAAATAAGCCATGAAAATTTGCAGAAAACTTCGCAAAATATGGCACTATGGAAGACATAGAAAAGATGTACCCAATTCATTCAAATCCTTGAAACTGCTATCCAAATGCTGTTATCCTATTTTGCTTTTCTTTGGAATCATGCTTGCAGTACTTCAGTACTGTCATTCAAAGGTCTATAATTTTGTAAGATAAAGTACTGCCTTCAAATTAAACATCATGAATGCTCTCTTTCCCCTGTATTTCCCCATTTTCATTCCAAAAACCATATCCAAGTAAGATGAATTCATTAACACTAAGTATGCAGAGATGAAAGTTAAAATTTCCAGTGGAGATTAAGTTAGAGGTCTGTAATATAGTTTTATATCAACAACTGCTTCAAGCAAAATAATCCCCATTTTTTCTAATTTATATTTCTCTGTAAGAGAAATCTACTTTTTCACAATAAGAGAACCCCTGGTATTGCTATTTGCAATACAAGACAGAACATTTTTATATTGGCATTTCTCTGGAAATTCAAGTGTAATTTGTTACTGTAATGCTTCACAGCACAACTGCTGGAGCCTTAGAGAAGAGTCTGTGTTGTTTCTGAGGTAATAACATTTTCTCAGAAAGTTGATAAGAGTGTGGTGAGGGATTGCATGGATGAGTAGCTGTCCATCATGAATGAAGAACAAGAAGAAAGACTTCTGTAACTTAATCTATTTTATACAGCAAGTGGGATTATAAATCCCTGTTCTCTACAAACCAGTGGAAACAGCAACGGTGGCCATTGAAGTCTGCAATGTGTGTTGCTAAACCAATGCCTTAAGTCAAGTACTGACTAAAAAACCTCATGGTTGAGCTCCGTCCTGGGTGCATGTGTGTGCTCCTGGGCAGGACAGCAGGCAGAGGTGGCCCTTTGGGCCCACATTCCGTTGCTAGGGACAGCTGCAGGTGACTCACCGAAGGTGGCCGTGGGTAGGTGTCGTACGGGGGCGGGGGGCTGTCCTGCTTCGGCGTCGATGGAGTGTCAGCCTCCTCCTTGTCACTCTCGCTCCAGTAATCTACAGGTCACACAAGGAACAGGTCAAAAACTGCCAGCACATTTTGATGCAGTTTTGTATCAGAGATGTGATTTCACAAAAGCAACATGAAATTCCTCCTTTGGTATTGTTGGCAGTGAAATAGCAGAATGCTGATGCTGTCACTGTTAGCTGCTGTAACTTCGAATTGTCTTAATCTAAAGAGAGAAAATTCTAAACATTATGGGGTATAATAAACCTAATGTCTCATTACAGAGCTATTGGACAACAATGTGAAAATGAGTCACAAATTTAACTCTTGTGCACACCATATAAATGCAACAGGCTTATAGAATACTCTTAATATGTGTATCAGACTTTCCAGTATTTATACAGCCACAAAAATAATTATGATTGGATATTTATTGGCTGAAAAATCCTGCAATAGTTTTTGAACTGAAATTATTAAAAACATAGTTTTGCTAAAGTCTTGTTGACTGCAAATAACAACAACAAATGTATTTAACCAACTGGAAAATCAAACAGGTAGGAGTTATTGCACTTATGAATAATCAGTGCTATTTTTCTACTGATTTTCTCCATTATTTTCTACCAGTCAGACATGTTTTTCAGTTCAATTTCTAATAACAAACAGTAGTATTTAAGGCAAGACAAAGAAAAACTTTATAGCATATGTCTGCTTCATAAAACAGCTGCTGCCCTGTTGTCCATGCAAGAACATAAAGGTGATATGGTAAGGAAAAATATGACAATGACATTTAAGAACAGAATTCAAAGAGAAGGATGAGAAAGTATAAAGGACATAGATTTTGTGAGTTAAGTTTAAAGTTTAATTAAAACATTTCATTTTTTCAGGAAATCAAGTCTTGGCGAAGCTTATTTCAAAGGGGAAACACACAGAAGAATATACTACATGGGAATTTATTATGTTACAAATAATTTTGAAGTAGAACAGCATCTAACTAAAAGGACACTGAACCTTAATATTTCCTGCAAAAAAAACCCTAGTTAACTGCTGACTCAGTTCAAGACAGACAACTCTTAACATTTTTGCACACTGTAAGACTTATGCAAACATTTCTGTTGTCACTTTGTTTCTGACTGCATCACCTTCCAGTATTTGAGTAAATCATTGTAGGACAGGACACTACAGCTCAGACTGCTCACAGATTAACCACAGGCAATTTTCACTTCACCTCAAGCGTTCAACAAAGTGCATCATTACTACTCTCTCTTTGATACATAAGGAGAAAAAGACTGATTGCTGCTTCACAAATGATCTAAACTAAAAATCCGAGCTGGCACCACATGTAATTTTGTCTTTAATGATTTTCTCTTATGATTACCGTATTGTGTGATCAGCGATCTACCATATTTAATCTCATTCAAGACTTAAAGCATAAACTTACCTTTAAATGGCATCACCTTGAACAGGAGTCTCTACATTTTTTTATTTTTTTAGATTTTAGTATTGGTGGGGACAGCCTTATTTATCTATTCAATTTTTCCACACAATAGCAATTCTGTTTTTACTCCGAGCCTTTTCATTTGCTTCCTGCAGCCTTACAGCTGAGACATTCTCTTTAAACAGTATAATAAATAAGTTGCGTAAATAAAGCTTTTATGACTACAAAATAAAAGAATCCTAACAGTTATGTCTCTAGACATCTGCAAATAATTATTTTCTGGTGAATGAAAGACTAAATCAGTGAAAACTCTTTCTAAATAAATCCTAGTTTTAAGAAAACTTGTTTCCAGCAACTTAAAACAGCTGAAAATATTGGCATGTAGGCATGTTTGTTCCTATTGCAGCAAAGCCTAATGGCGTGCTGTGTGGTGAGAGACCTGTCAGAACTGCATTGCTCAGTGACATTTCTGCAGACTTGGAGCTCAACTTTTTATTCTGAAAGCAAAATTTAGCAGTCTCAGTGCAGGTTCCAATTTTGGCTAAAAATACGAAGGTGTTCTTGCTGTCAAATCCACATACAAGAGAACACCGTAGGATGACGCTTTTGCACACCTTATCTCAGACATGGAATTCTGTGGGCAGCCTATAGCTTGTCTTGAAAATTTCTGCAGTAACAGGGGTCAATTTTCAGATAAAATGTATGAAAATGGCCTCCCACCTATTTTTATAAGTGCTCTGCTTTTGGCAACTGACTCATTAGACTCCATCTAAAACATGTATGATGCTATGAAACAGTTGCTGTATCTCTCTCTGTAGATTTGTCCAATTCAGTGATGGACAAGCTCTATGAATCAGGCATATCTTGAAAGTTTTCTCAATGACTAACAGACTGAATATATTATATATAAACCAACACTGATCTGCCATTTCCTGAATAAATATACTCTATTTATATAAACTAGGGATTTTTTCCCTCTGATTTATGTGACTGGAAAGTATATAACTTCTCCATCCAAGGAAGTCCCTTGATGTATTGCTAACATGCATTGTATTTGATATGAAAAGTTGAAGGTATTTTTATAAAACTGTTCTGTACAGAATGTAACATTTTATTCAGCAGTACACCCACAATTCGATGATTCGTGCATCTCTGAAGCTCTTGAAATATATTTATGAACTTTAGATTCAGAACCATTCAAGTCTTAATTGAGACAGATTTGACAACTCCTGTTGAATTGTTTCAGAGGTATTATAAAGCTTTGCTGCAAAGGGCTGAACGGCACAGAAAGAAAAGAGCTTTTGTCAAATCAAATATGCAGATGACAATTGGTACAGTCACTGAATAAAGAAAATTCCAGCTTCACAATTTCTATAATTGCAAAAATGCTTGAAGTGATAGAGAGGTTTTACTTTGCTAACTTTGCTAATTAGGGACACTGTTGAGCTGTGTAACAGCTCTTGTGCTGGGAGCAAAGGAAAATCACCAGAGGCATTAAAACAGTATAGGGCAGCAAGGGGACAATGTGATACTGCCTCCCACACTAAACACAACGAAGCAACACAAAGAGTAGGTTCTACCTACCTGCCTACAACAAATCAACATGAGTGAATTGTGTTAGAGTGGTAATGAAGAATTCTGTCAGTGCCTAGGATGTAATTTGCATAGTCAGTGGGGATTCACTGATTATCTTCAATAGGGAGACATTTTAATAATGAGCTACATGAGGCCTGAATGCACATCATTTCATGTCTATCTGGATCATCTGCTATTTTATTACTCAGTGATTTCTTAGTAACAAAAATATTTCTCCACGTCCATCTGGATTTTGAAAGGTGTATCATGTGTAATTGTGCACTTGGACAGCATTAGCATAACATACACCTTTTCACTTACTGCCCCACATGGCATTGTAATTCTAGTGCCAACCTGCTGTCAATAAAAATTGTAATTTGGCTTTGAATGCCAAAACAGAGGATTTCCTCGAAGACTCTGAGATTCAGAGTTTGTTCACAGCCTCTTCAAGCAGTGACAACAGATGGTACACAGGTTCTTTCAAACAGGTTACTGTAGTGCTGCTTAGGAAATATGGTTCCCAAACTGATTTCCAGGTCTGGTAAGGCACTGAGAACATGACTGAAGAACAGTGACCATGGTGCTGCTATCCTGGGCTGTGTGAATGCAGAGGGCCCGGTGGCAAAAATAACATGAGTTTTTTGGCCCAAAACCAAAAATCTTTCTGATGAAGGCTTCAGAGCCACAGAATTAAAAACTGAGGTTTTGACTGAGTGGGAAGCAGGCAGACAGGCATCTGGATAAGCTCTGGATCATCATGACCACTGCAATTTTCTGGTGCCTGCTGCTGGGTATCTTAAAAAGAGCATGAATTCAAAAGCTATCTGCTTGCCAAAGCAGATATTTAGATAGGAACCCTTCTGTGCATCCATATATGTCACTGGCAATTCTAAGAAACAGCCTCCACAACACAACTGGACTGACCCTTTCTTTTTTCTGTCTGCAATTACAATTTCTACTGCAACAGTTCAAAGACAATCAACATATAATTTTACATATGCTTTTTTTCAACCCATTAAATATTAGGCATAAAAAATAAACATGTAAAATGTTGTAAGCCTACAACTCCAAGTGAAATGCCAACATGGCTGTAGCAACACACTGCAATACAGTGAAAACAGTAAGAATCACAAAATTTAAGTGGCCTTAAAATTAAAGCCCTTAGAGTAAATCCAATTATCTCAACAGGCTTTAGAAAAATGGTTTTGTTCCCAAGACCAATTTCATGCACTCCTGCCCTCTGTGAATTCAAACACAAATGCAATGTTTCAAATATTTTTTTTAGCCTCCAGATTCTTAAATTTCTTCTGATAAGGGACACAGATTCATTGGTACCATATAGTGGAGCTTACTGGCACTATATCTGCTTTTTTAGCTATCTTTTGCAGCCTTCTCAGAAATAATCTCAGAAGTGTCTGCAGATCAGAGTCTGAAGGAATTAGTCAGAACTCTTGTCAGAGAAGGAATTCTCTAAAGCAATAACAGCAATACCCATATGTGATTTGCTTTCAGATGACAAGAATGAGGCCTGATACACAGCAGGGCAAAGAGAATAGATGAACTTGTGATAAGAGCTGACAGAAAAAACCAAAATAACAACACATTACCTTGCTCTTGTTTGATCCTCTCTCTTTCTGCATAGCCAGCAGCAAGCATGTTAATTCTGTTGAGCCATCTGAAATAATATTAAAAAAAGCAGTGATATCCATCCAGCCTCTTAAATTTGCATGCATTTCTAGCAAAAACAAACCTAGAAGCATCTGAAGGAGATTAAGGACAATGTTATTTTTCATATCAGACAGCTGTTCTCTTTGATACTCTTATTCAGGGAGTCTCCAAAGATCTATGATTTTGCTGTTGAACACACTGTTTTCACAGCAAGGATTTTATTTCAAATGGAAAACCATGTACGATGTCAAACATCTGTAAAATAAAGGATTTAGAGATAATCAAAGAGTTGTTAAGTCTGCTGCTCAGAGATATGTCATCACACAAATACTCCTGCTGTTCTGATTTCTTAAGAACAAATACCACTTTTCAGAGATTTAAGCAATATTTTAAGGCCTGAATTGGCAACTTAGCAGAGGAACAGAGCAGAAAATGGCAGTAAAAAGAACAGGTTCACTCCCAAACAGACATTGTGATTTAATTATGCCATTATGTTTTAGAGCTTACCTAAGTGCCATGTACAAAGAGAAGGAGGCATATCAGAATTCACTTTTGTGTTTGTGTCAGAGAAATGCAGGGAGAAAGATAGCTGCTTCAATGCAATTCACATCTAAGGCTTTAAACCCAATTTAGCTTTGAAAAGGTGCTTCCATAAACTGCACAAATTAAAAAAAACAACCCCAAACAAAACTATACAAAAAACCCCAGCACCCAAACACAAAAACAACCAAAAAGAAAAGCCACAAAAAACTCAATCCAAAAAGCAAATGAGTTATTGCTGCTCTCTTCTAGTAGGGCTGCCATTGCCAAGCATACACTGAACTGTCTGTAGCAGGGCAGTTTCAACCTGTGCTCTTCCCCCATGGGGCTCTCAGTGTATTCAGTAGCCAAATGCTTACACTGAATCAGGTCCTTCATCAACGAGGCTTTAAACCACCATGGCAATCTCCCATGTTGTCCAGTCCATGGTAAACCTGGAATTACTTGCTCCAGTCATCCCACAGTCAGAATTTGACAGGCCTGGTTTGCCAACCTACTGGCTTGCAATTTAACTGCTAGGGTATACAGAAAGACAACTGCAGTCAGGTTTGGGTTTTCTTCAGGAATGGGAAATCCCCATTTCAGAAACCGGTGCCTGATGGGTTTTGTTTGCATACTGCATGCACAGAAGCAGGCTGGTTGTCTCAGCAGAGGACAGACCTTTGTAATGCCTCCTGCATGCCTGTCTGTGAGACACTGCAGTGCAGAGCAAGCATCAAATCATAAAATACAGTTGCTTCCCCAGAAATTAACTCCTGTCATCATGGAGTCAGAGACCTATAGAGTGCTCTAGGCTGGAAGGATCTTAACAATCTTGTAGTTACAAATCCCCCTGGCATGGGGGAAGGGACACTTTCCACTGACTGCCACTGTGTCTGGTCAAACAGTGATTACATTTTTGATCTGTTTACCATATTAATGATCCATAAATCATTGTACATTGGGAAGAAAGCTGGGGATTTGCTCCTAAAGTGATTGCAGAATACTTCATGTTACCACACAATCAAAATTTCTGCCAGAAGAACAGGGAAGCTGAAGAGGACACTTAGAATTTGAGTTTTAATCATTAGGAAGTGCTATACAGTCGTAAAAACAAGCAGCACACAGGAACAGAAATCCAACAAACCTCATCTCACACAATGATGTTACACATTCAAAGTCAAAAGATGATCTACTACAAAGCCGTATTTTAGGCATTCTTGATATGTGAAGACCTCCTTTGGGGAATAAAGCTCAGCTGCTAGCTGAGCCAGCTCTGAGAGCTCAAATCAGAGGCACAGAGGCAGGGACCTCACCCAAAGCACTCCAGCCCCGTGCTGCAGAGGGACCAACAAAGGCCACAGACTTGTCTGTGCCCTAAGGGTAAAGCAGCATAAGATGACAAGCATCTGCTCTGTCAAGTGGCATGGCAGGCAGTGGGGAGGGTGCTCTGCTTGCCTCTCGCCTCTTCAGGATTTCACATTCCCAGTTCAACCCCCGGTTGACCACCCTCACCTGCACTGCCAGCAGGGAACAGCCACCTATGATCCTCATTGGGTAGGGCTGCTGACCACAAAGCATTAGACAATAGAGCTATAAAAGTTCTCCTGTCCTTCATTCTGTCCTAAACATGAGATAGCATTTCCTGGTAAGTTTGTTTATTATTGAGGTAACCAATTAATGCACACTCAATTGTCAATCAATTGATGCTGCTCACAGAGATGACAGATGACTGTTTCCAGGAAAGCATTATTTCCTGAAAAATAAAATCTAATGAGAGCCCAGGAAATGTGTAGCATTCTCTCACTCTTGAGAGAGACACCAGACTGACTTCACCTTTAATGAATTCCTGCAGGTCACAATCTGTGTTGAGGTGTGCACTGTGACCTGCAGTGCCTGTGGGGTGAACCAGAAGGTGGCTGTAACCCCTGATGTGGTTGTACACTGTGAACAACCAAAGCTTTTGAGCAGCTTGCCAGTCTGGAAATGAAAGGAATGGTATTGACTTCTTCTGCATATTTTCTGATATGTGGCTGCTAAAGCTTCTTCAGATAGGGTTAGGGAATTAGTATTATTTTAATAAAGCATGGCCAGAGTTCTGGTTTGTTCAAGTTAGACCTGTGTGAGAAATCCAACACACTGGACTTGTATCAAAGAGGAAACACACTGATCTCCTGCAGAATGGAAGAGGAATAATACATGCCTGGGTTACAATGCACTGAGGACAAAAGTTCCAATCATACAGCTACACAAATGTTTCTTAATATGCATATTAACAGATACAAAGCCCTAGGCCATGGGAGGATTTTTATCTTTCTTCCCTTCAGTGTGTGTCCTGGTAGGCACTGTAACCTTTGGAGGGCAAGAGGCCAAGAACATATTGCTTCTTTACAGCAAATGCAGCTTCAATTTTCTTGTGAGAATTCTAAGGTCTGTTTTCTAGGTATGACAATATAGTGTCACTGGTAACTGCAGCAGTCATTCAGGTTTCCTTTTTTTTATTTTTAAGAACAGCACATTCATTTCTTGTCAGTATTTCATTAAAACAGTTTTATGACACATAGAACAGGATTAAAACCCCCTGACTTTCTGCAGACCTGCAATTTCTGTAAGGAAGGATGCACAGTACTCTCACTCTCACAGACTAGTAGGAAACATTTCTCTATCTTATCTCACCTTCAGGTAGATGCAATACTTTTAGTCAAAGCAGGGTGTCAAATTCTCCTTAATCATAAACCTCAAGGCTATAGGATGAACTTGCTGTATGGGAATTTGGATACCTTAGAGTGTCTATGAATACCTGAATGCAGTTTAACCAGAGTGAAGAGAATAACAAAAAATTTCCAAGCAACATGTTTCCATGACCATACATTTACTCTAGAAAAAAGTACTTTGCATCTATAAAGGATATTCTGTCCTTCTTCTTACATGGAAAAAGCATGCTAACAGGTAAAAAGAACATTTTGCTGGTGTGACCATATGGACTAAAGGGACTTCAGATGCCACAGCAACAAAATTCAGTGATTATAGCTCTCCAGACTCCTTACCAGCACCATGGTGTGGCACAGTCATAAAAGTAGTAAAAAAATTTGAATAGTGACAGAAATACCTGAGATTAAAATACCCATTTTATGTGAGTAGATACACACAAACAAAAACTTCATAGCTTTTAGGCAAACATTTTTTTAATATAAACAACTGAATCATTTTATACAAGGGATGAAGGAATTGAACCATTTTGAACTTTCAGTCATTCTATATATCAGCAGTTTTCTACTGTGTTTCTTCTGCTTCAAGTATAAACAAAACTGAAATGACTGCCTGATACATAACTAGAATTCATTTCAGAAACTTGACAAAAAGAAGAACATAAAATGATCAAAAGAGAACTAATTTAACTTCATGATTTCATTCCATGTTTTACTTCATCTAGGCTTCAAAATACTTTTAGACAGGGAGTATTTTATTATCCCTGCATTTGAAAGACTATTTTTCAGTAAGTTTTTTCCCATCTATTGAGTTAACTGAATATCTGTGAAAGTGAAATAATTTTTCTAAAACATTAAACAAAGAAAAAAAATAAAATTCTTTGGTGAGACTCAGATGGGAACCCAAATGTAAGAATTTCAAGTAATTCCACAGACCCTGACAGAGTTTGAATTTACATGTTTATAACTCAGATCCAAACTTTGTCAAGCTCATTCTAAAGGAATTAATATGCACTAGTTTCAAAATATGGTAAAAAGACTATTTGTGGTAAGAAAATAAAAATATTGTAATTCCTGGGTTTTACGCAGTGCAATATATTTTTAAAATATTGCTGCATATTTGCTGCTGCTTCCTGATTACTGAAAACATATATAGATTTCCATCCTCAAAAAGAAGGTGCCTTGTCATACTGAGTGAGGACCTGCTGACAGAAATGATTCAGCTACTGCTGTGGTTCAGGATATGCTGAATACAGAGCAAGCCATTATTCTGTTTGCCGTGCAACAAACTGCTTTTTGAGTGACTGGCTGGACAGAATTATCAAGGGAAGGCAAGCCTAAACTTTCACAAACCAATAAAAAGGTTTTAAGTTTTCTAACTGTGAAGAGACTTTTGAAGTGAGCGTCAGTCATGCACAAACTTCTGAAAAAATATTAACAGACAGCTGTTTCTAAAGGAAAGCAGGCACAGTGTAGTATCAGCATGCCTTTCCACCCAAATATTATCAGCAATGAACTGGCAGTATCCTGAAGGTGCTCTGCCAGGTAGTTGAATCTAGTACACACAGGAGAGCTTAAACCATGATTATAGAACTTGCTAAGTTTTATTGATTCAGTTTTATCTATTCAGTTTTATCTCCTTTCTCCTCTGTTTTGAAAACAGCTCTGGTCAGTGGGGATATCAACAGACATTATCTAAGATAGAACAATTCTCAGGTTGCAGGAATAGATTTTTGTTTGTGTTGTCTGTCATTTGATGGAAATGGCGTATTATTTTGAACTAAATTAATTTCAGTTGATATTGTGAAAATATATGAAATAAACCCCCTAATATTTGAATAAACATGGGATTCACATTCTAATTTACCATTCAAATGAATTAAGAGGAATTGTGTTTATTTTGTGCTGAAGTCTGAATCATTTTTCTGAAAAATTGCACAAGTGGCCAAGAACAGATAAAATAAAATTTAGGACTCAAAGAACTTAAGACTTAAGTCATTGTTCTTTTTGAAATGCTGAAATTTTCCCTATCAAATCCAATACAACCAAAGTTTCACTTCAAAATTCATGGAAGTAGAGAGAATCTGCAAAATTCATTGTAACTTCCACTCCTTTTTCAAGACTGGCATTAAAAAAACAGTGACTGCTTTAGATCTTTCTCCAACTTCTTACTCCCTTCAGGACAAGAAACATAAGGACTCCCAGAGGAAGCATCATGTGTTTGGGAGTATGAAAGGAAGCAGAGTTGGAGATACCTCTCCTTTGCAGGTGCCACACAACCAAAACCAGAAACCTGGAATTCTGAAATTGTGTTTGGATGTTGTTTCACACACTGTATTTATTTCTTTTTAGAAAGATGGAATCATGTTTCCAAAGATTTCAAACGTTTGTGTCAAAAAAGAGGTAATATTTTTGAATTAAATAATTAACATATGAAGCCAGTCAGAAACAACGTTTCCCTGCACCTATTTTCTCAGCAATTAAACTTATCTTTTTATACTAACAAGTAATTTTATATTATACCTGTGTTATTAGTAGCTTCAAGAAAATTCACATTTAAGGAGTGGGTCCTTGAACTTTGCTAGATTTCCTTACCTGTTCATATCATCTAGATGTTCAGCAGCAAAATAAAAACTTTTGATCTTAGGATGGCAGGCTTTGAATGCACTGTAGAGGAAAAACACAATTAAAGAAATGTAATGGCACAACCCTTTTTTTTTTCTGAAATGTAAGATCACATGGTCACCAAGGAATGAGATGAGTTCATATTTCTGCATGCCCCCAAACAGTATATGAACATACAACTTTTAGGATTGTGCCAGGTTTCACCAAGTGAAGTGCTCTTCAACTACCCTTCTAAATAATCCTTGATTTGTATGTGCATAAATAATTGTTCAACCATCACCTGCAGTGTACTGTTAAGGATCATCAGTTAAGGATACAATTTTATGTATTGGGTAATTTTGCTGATATTACATATAGCTATCAATTTTTTTCTGGGCAGAAAACTGACTAAACAGTTAATTCAACACAACAGTAAAATTCTCAGTCCTTGTGATTTCTCACATCCCAATGACTTTGACATTACCTTTAGCTCTAATGACTGCATTTCAAGCAGGAAATTGTGATGTGCTGATTGACTTCTGAAAAGCTGTCATAAATCAACAGTGTCTTCATGAGGTCATCCTAAGCAATGGGCAATTACATCTCATCTTTCCTTTCCACCAAAGTAATCAACATGACTGGGCTGAGAGAATTACTGTATTTCATACATAATATGAAATAAATTACTAGAAAGAGTCTTTTAACTATGTTGGATAAAGATTTATGGTGAAGTACTTGAAGACCCAGCAAATGCATTTGAAAAAATGAATAATTTACAGTAGAGAAGAATAATTTTGAGAACAATCTGAAGGTGTCTCTTAACAACAAAAAATGTAACAGTCCTAAAGAAAATAAGGAAAACTGCAAACATGATACATGATGAGCATCATCACCATTTTACTGAGACATAATGGATTTTATACATATACACATACACACATATATATTATGTAATATAATAATTCTCACTCTAATCAATTGAGTCTCAGAAAAATGGTAATGACATTCTTTATGCTTATCATGCTTGCAATTTTCAGTATACATCTATGTGTGCACACAGATGTACACATATCTGTGTTTTAGAAATCAGGCAAATGAAATTGATAACAGGAAAGTTACTGCTAGAGAAGATAACATAACACTGAGACTAAACAGATTTCTCTAACACATGACAGCAAACAGTGTTATGCAAGTCAAAGCAGATGTACAGTGACATCTGCTGAGTTTAGAAAGACATCATCAAGTCACTGAGACCTAAAACTGGACTTCTTAAAACTGTTACAGCATCTGTCATCTGGATTCTTAGAGGGTTTTTCCCTTTATGTGCCACCCAAGCCAAGAATCTTAATAACCACATTTTATGTGCTGCTATTCAACAGACATTAAATCAAGTAAAAGCAAACCAAAACAATTTTACCAGGGTGCAATTCTGAAAAATGTGTTGACTTTATGCTGCTGCACCAACAAAAAAGAAACAATGAAGCACTTTAGCCACGTGGCCCAAAGACACAGGACAACAGACTCAAGCTAATGTATCTTTTTTTTTTCCCTTCACAGTTTTTATCTTCTGCCCTTTGAGAGCACTTTGAAGTGTAGAGCTCATCCTAAAGAGAGATACAGATCAACTGATACAAGGTTGGTGCTTTCTGTAGAACTGGAGATAGTACAAACCATACCATTTTGCATTTGAAAATCATGTTTTGGATGAATTTCAGCAATTCCAGTCTTGTTTAAAAAAGTACAAATCATTAGAAGGCAAGGCAAAAAAATTTTGAACAATAATGACTCTAAAAATATCTCTGTGGGAGGACACACCTGTCACGTTGCTACACATGCTTGAAAGTATCCAAATACTAAATGGATTTGTGCAATAGCACAAATCTGGACAGGTGAGAAGAAATGTTCTTTGAGACCTTTAGGTCATATAACAAAAATACAACAAATCACTGTCATCATCTTTTTTTTACTCTGCCCCAGGACTGAAATAATGTCTCAGCAAACTTTGAGATGATGCTAACAGATTTGGAGTTACATTAAATATTGATGCCTGGCCATGAACTTGGAGACTTTCTTATTTGGATGATCTCTGTATTATGCTTAAAGCTGTTTATTGAGTATAAAGAACACAAAGACTCTCCAACCCTCAACAAACAAATAAAAAAATAGCAACCCCAAACAGAAAGGAAAAAAAGGAGAGTAGAACTAGGAAAATAAAGGGACAGAAGCAGCCAAGCAGCCTTCTTGTTCATAATTAATTTTGGTCTAGTCAAGCACTGTGGTTCATGATGAAGTGAAAAAATAGCCTTCTTTGGGCAAGATGGCACTCCAAACAGAAAAAGATAATTTGCTTTTTTCATATGAGCTTATTCTGTGATACAACCTCTTGACAATTGTAACAAAGTCCATTATTTCCCTGTTTTAAAGAAAAACCTTGTCTTTTGTTTGCATTTAATTTATTGTATCATTGCATTATTTTTAAGCATGCTTACTATTTCTTGCGGCATTCACTGGCTCTGTCAATTTTAAATTCAGGTAGACTGATGAATCCTTCTGCTTTCTCATCCTGCAAAGATAATTCCACATATTACTGTAGCTAAAGTGTAATGAAAAAAAAAACCCAGCCTGCTGAAAACTTGCAAATATTTTCACTTGCCTACTTCTTACAAAAGGAATACTAATGTCTGCTCTGCTCTGGCAAACCTCCCACAGAAGTCACTGGGACTTCTGCTGAAGTAGCAAGACAGACCCCTTGGTGAAAAATACAATTTTAAATACCCAGTTTTCTGAAACAATTTCACAGCTGAACCAACATTTGAAAATCTACAAAATCACCAAATGTATTCAGCCAATTAGTTAATGTAATTAGTTAATTTTGGGGGGAAATGGACTAATTAGTAAGGAGAAATGCAGCCTAGTGGAAGAAACAGAGAAAAAAAGCAATTTCAATGGGTGTTGTTTATAATTTTTATGTATCACAGCTAAGAGGCATGATATCTCTTCAGCTACTTTTATCTCTCTACAACATTCAGCATATATCTGACCTTCCTCCCCTCTCCTCTGAAGATTTTACAGAGTTTATTTTATCAGCTATGCAATCTCCCTTGACTTTTCACAGTTTGAAAGCATTATTTATACTAAGCTACTCTTACATCAATAACACAGACTCAGTTATTTAACTGCTCATAACTTTGCATGCAAAATTAACACAGGATCATAGAAATGAAGCTGGAAAACACACAAATGTATGTGAAGAAATATACATCTTTTCCTAAGAGTTTAAATGGTTATTTACACCACATATGCAGTCCATATGATTATATCCCTTTCTAAAAATAAGTAAAAGGCACAAATCAGCATATAAAACTAGAGTTGGAGTCATTATGTGGAAGGTACAGGATTGTAACTGGTTCTGCACTAGCAGGTATTTTAAAATCAAAAAGACACTGTTTAGAATAATCTTGTTATTTCTTTTTTGAATGGTTGCCTAGAGAAACAGAGTTTTGGCAAGAGCCGTGTTTGCTTGTCTGTCCACTGGCCACTGAGGCACCCCCTACCAGCCTTTGACTCTGCTGGTGATGACAGACACTGTGCTGAGGGAGCTGAGGGCTCAAAAATAACCAAAACTCAGAAAACCTCAGGGAAACGGGATGGGGTGGGAGATGGAGGTGCTGAGAGCACTGCACTCCACATGGGAATCACAGCACAGCTCAGGGCTGCTCCTTGGACCCAGTACTGACCACTCACGGCACTTGTAGGCATCAATTACTGCCCTGATGAAAACTTTGTAGTACCCAAATGAGGGAGAATGGAGAGGAGGGAGTTAGGGTTACTGATCTGAAGCTGGGATCAAGGCACAAATGAAATGAGTCTGAGAAAACAGGCTTTGGAACAACTTGCTCTCTGTTTACTCAGAGAGAAGCTGGGGATTACTTTGAAAAAGTTGTGTACAAATACTTGCTGTGATTAAAAGAACAAGTCCAGGACAGAGTGCATACAGATGTTAACAATGGCTTTATCTCAGTATATTTACTAATAAGTCTAATAGGATTAAAAATCAAGGTATCATAACACTGGCAAAAAGCTTTGCAGCTAAAGCTGATATAATAAATGTGTACCAATGCAGAAAATGTTGCATAATCAAAGCTGTACACAATTCAGCTGGGATGCTCCTGTGCTTTTAAGTTCAGCATTTATGAGCACTGAAATCATATCAAAAGCTACAAAGAAGAAACAACAGGAGAACAGAACTGAGAACTATCTTCCTTAATTGCCTAGCAGAGATAAACAAGGAACACCAGGCAGCACAACATTAAAGTTTACACTTCCATGACTAAGCCTGAATGACAGGATTAAGTAATTACCTTTTCACTTTCAAGGGTTTGAGGATAAATTTATTCTAAACTGGTGTCATGAGGACACAGAAAACTGTGTTATTTCTCCATGTAGTAAGAAGTGAACTGGAAGGAACAGATATCTCAAAATCTTCATGGTAATTTTGTTAGACAGTTAATATTAATTTCAGTGTGATTATTTGTGTGAATAAAGTTATTAACATATATAAGCACTGAAAGCATTGTTTTCACACTAAATCCTGACTACAGCACTACACAAAGTATTCATTGAGACCATGAGTACAGGTGTTTACCTCTTCATTGATATACCAATACAGAGATGTGTCCTTCAGGACAAACCAGTACTTTTTCCATTTTTGGGAGAAATAACTCTTGGCATCTTTCTTTTTCCAAAGCCAGCCTTCACAGTCCCCTCGACCAAGATCTTTACATGAAATCCGTCTTTTGCTTTTACCAGGAATAGGAGCTGAAAATGACAACAAGGTGATGTGAAAGCATTTGATTTGTCCACTAAATCAACAAGATACCTAGTCAGAAAGCACTACATATCTGTTTAAGAAAATTAATTTAAAGTTTCAACCTTGAATTGCCATAAAAAATTATTACAAGCTTTCTATTTTGACCACAAAGCTTATGCACACCACCATAATTTAAAGGCCAAAGCAAACCAGACCAAACCATGTTCAGCATCTCAGAGCTCATATCCTATGGATAAGACAAAAAAAAAAAAAAAGCAACACAGAAAGAGAAGACAGAAGACGCTATAGAGAAAAGAAAGGCAAGATATTTAAATATAAGAAAAATGCTTATTTGTAATTTTCAACATATTTCACATTAGAATAAAGCACACAACATATAAATTCATGTACTTCCCACTTGGTTACCAAATACAACTATTTAAGTACTTCACAGGTGTTCACAAACCTCTCTTTGCAGCTCTTTTTGAAACTAAACAGTTCCTAAGGCCTTTGTACTTCAAAATCAAAGGAGGAAAATTTACTATGATATAAATTACCTGAGAGCGTAGGTAATGAGCAAGTGCTGCAGTGAGGCATTACCTGAACACAGCTGGAAAAACCAACCCTGGCCCCAAAGAGGCTAGAGTCTAAGTATTCAAAAAAAAAAAAAGATAAAAGCAGATACATGAAGGTAGAGGAACATTAGGTAACTATGAGACATCAGAAATGGACTAATACATTCTCAACATGATCAACTGAACCGAACATTTTATTGGAGCTAACAAGTTAGAGTTCCTCACATACTGCAATACCATAAAATTAATCTTGGCAAATCCCTTTCTACCCATATATGAAAACAAATTTATTTTTTACCTTTGTTCTTCTTTTTACTTTTCTGCTGTAGAGAAGACTGCTGAAATGTCTACAAGAAAATCAAAATGGAAGAAGTGAAATTACAATGTTTATATTCAACCACATACTTATAATAAAAGAAATGTTACGTTAAGTAATATCAGGTAACACCAACCAAGACACTTCTAGCCTAAGAAAAAAGATGATTTTAGTTCACCTGTTCATAAGGTTGTAAAGCAAAAGCACACTGCCAAACATCTCAAAACAGATCACCAGTTAGGTTGCCAAACAGACTGTAATTTCTGCCCCAAATGGTCCCTCTCCTCTTGTTCTGTTAATAAAGAAGGAATATCTCTCTTTGTTTAGTATAGTAATGAAACTACACAGCCCATGTATTTCTAATGTATACACTAAATAAAGTATTCTTGACATCTATATGTAAATATACAAAATAACACACTGCCTAATGCAGGTGTGGAAGTATTCATACAATGGTTATTAGATCATAAGACAATTTTCTCAGAACCAGGCCTAGTATTCTGAAAGACATCAGTAAATTCTGCTTAATCACAACTGGAAAAAAGTCTCCCAAATAAAAAGTCTGAACTTTATTTTTTCACCAGGTTTTAAAGTGGAAGTATTATTTCCCTTCAGCTGATCCACTCCCACAAACTAACCCACTCCCCTGACAATGAGACAGGATGGAAATTGCTCCTTTATTTAATATCTTAACTTATTAGTAAGATCAATAAGTATTAACACATTTTATAACCATTTCTGTTTAAAAACTTTGACTCAGATAAACACAATCTCCAGTGAACTAAAAAAATAATAAATCTGTGATGAATCAGCAAAATTTTAAACATGTGATTTGACTTGTTTTGAACTTCAGTTTTCTAGAAAGGCAGACAAATGCTATCAGTGTTAAAACTAAGAAAAGGTTACCATTAGAGTGTCTGCTTATTAAAACTTTCTATTTCAGCTTGCCAGGAATCAATACAGAAATCAATACTTCTGTGCCACTTGGTAAAAATAAACCTAAGCAAAAGCACTGACAGTTCTGCAATTCCAAATCCTGTTCCTAGTAGTAAGACAAACCCTCTCCCTAGTTTACAAGACCAGGTTCAATTCAAAGAGCAGCTTTGGTTTTGCACCTGGTACTCAATGGTATGGCTTAACTGATGTGATACTGTTTGGTCAAATGTTTGTGATCTTTTCCAACCTTAATGACTCTATTCTCATAATGACTCTCCTCCCTGCTTCCCACACCCCTGAGCTCACATGCAGCAGACTCAGCTTCAAAGGGATGTCTTGCCTCAGAGCTGAGAGATTTTCATGCAGCAAAAACTAACATGCCCATGGGGAAAAATTACGAGCAAGACAATAATTAAGTGTAATTAAAAAATTTAACTGACTTGCTAGATGTGCTGATCCCTCAGAGACCATATCTGACAAAACCTACATCCCTATATTGCTGGCTCAGTGGGTCAAAGTAGGCCTCCACTGGGAAGTAAAAAGAGGATCCCACTCGTTTTCATTTCCTGGCTCTTGTCCTTTTTCTTCTGCTACTGGTACCAATTAAATCAGCACCAACTCTCAACAAACCAAGACAGCAATACCCATCCCACTTACATCTCACAAAATATTTCAACCTGCAAAGGACTAGAAGAGATCTTAATGACCCAGGAATAACAGAGTGGCTGAGCAGAAGTGTGTAACTCCCTATGAAAATGTTACCTAATTCAAAGTGGATGAAAAAAATACACATACAAATCCAAAACTTTAGCACTTCTCAGTTCACAACTCAGACAATTTCATTCTGCTGTTTGACTTTTCTGCACTATTATTTTCATAGTGTCAAAACAAAAAAGGAAACTCTCTGCTCCATTTTCTCACAAGTAATTCTGAGAGCAGGTGAGAACATATGAAAAGCCTTCTCTTTAGATGTTTTGTCTGTAAATTGAACCTGCAAACCTCAGTTCACACCTCTTAACTTCTGAGTCAGTTTTTGGGAAGAAAGGGTAATGAAGGGGTATCAGTTTTTAACAGGAAGAAAGCATGTAATTTACATGTCTAACCATTTTTCCATACATTATGTTATATTGCAAAATAGAAAGGTTTTATTAAATTCAGCTATTATACTAAATTAGCTCATTGAATTAAATAATAATTAAGGGCAAATTCTACAACTGAAAGAAGTTCCTGGGAACTATTTCAACTGCAGTGATTTTAACTAACACTTTAGATTATTTTACATAGACTTCAGACTTCAAGTTAGTTGACCCTTTGCAAAAAACAGCACCATCTTTTTTCTTACCTCAGAAAAATGTATATGTAATATAACATATGTAATTGGAGAACAAGAACAACAAAAAAGTGAGGATGAAATCTAAAAATGCTTCTTCTTTAGTTGCTTTTTTCGGAACTCACTGAATGCGATCAAAGCTTCTTACCAGTTGTAAGATGATGCTTAATGCTGTTTTCTCAGTGGTGTCAGGAGGTCATGTCCTTCCTCCTGATCAGAGCAAGGCTTGCTTTGAAGCCAATGCTGGATCCATCTCTAGCCTAGTTAAACTATCTCCAAAGAGGTAGATTCCACAGCTTCTTTAAGCAACCTGTTCTAATGCAGGCCACCATAATGTTTCCCCTTTTACAGGTTAATTCTGCGATGTGGCAAATATATCACAGAAAAGTAACTAAAAGTATCTACTACTTCTAAATTCCATGAACCCTAAAACCATGGATTTACACCAAGAAATTCAGCTGTACTAATGCAAACTCACTGTAAGACACTGTTTAATCACTCGCCCACAAAGCCAGATTCAATGTACGCTCACTGCATTTTGAGCACCTTGAGCTTTGAGTTAACTGCTTTCATAAACACGTTGTCCCAGTTTCCAAGAATCCATCTCTTCTACTAATTCTGAGAGCAAGCATGAAATGAAATAGAAAGCAGCATTCCATATTAAAGAAAGTTGTTATTAACTCAAAATAATGAGTAAAATGAAACAAGATGGACACTGAAAAGATTAAATAAATGAGTACCTTAAGACAAATGGAAATTGGCACTCCTGAAGAAAATGTGAAACTCTTTAATAATATTCTGAATTATATGCTTTCCAGTCATCCAAAATACAACTAGAAAAACTTTCCATTACCCAAAAGCAAGGTCACTTGATGTTTAACATTCATCAAAACCCCTTTGAATACACCGAGACTCACAGACTTTTTTAGACACAATGATTTTCTCTCCTGTAATATGTGATCTTTGAGCTTGTTCTATTTAATAAAGCCCTTGGACAAGTGCATCTCTAAGGAGAATATCAAAGAAACATTTAATGTATATATAAGTCTGCCTTTCCTATTAGCAGCCTCAAAGGACATGTATTTTAAGAGGAATAAAACATCATTTATTAAAGTGTTTTTTCTTTTTCTGGTTTGATGTTTTGGTTTTTGTGGGGTTTTGGGTGAGAATTTTTGGTTGTTTTTTTGTCTGTTTAGTTTTTCTTACCAATGTCCTAGCATGCCTCTAGCCCTTCCTTTCTGAGGTCTTAGCTGCAAATTCCAAGAGCCAATGGAGATTTAATTGTGCAGGGAGGAGCCATAATAGTCCCATTCTTCCTGCAACTGTTCATTACCAGACTTGCTGTGTGGGTTGTATTTACTCTAACAGTCTCCAAAATGATTGACAGACTTCCAGAAGTCCAGCAGACTTCCAGCAGACTGCACACCTGTAAAGAGCAACCTGCCCCAGGGCAAAGCCTTTTAGGATTACAGCACAGCAATGCAGCTACACTGTAAAAAAACTTGCAGGTGGAGGCTCATTCCAACCAAAGAGATCACCAGTGGCCTGTAACTGTAGTTGCTTTTTAGCAAGAAAACAATCCCATACAGGTGTTCTAATCAATACTATCTGCATGCACACAATAACACATCAGCATCTTTGTACGTGTAACACATTTTCAAGAAATGAGACTATCATGTTTCTGTCTCATTCTCAAAGGTATTCAGGTTTCTCTTCTGGGAGAAAGTATTTATTATTGGTTAGTCCTGTGACTGCTCTGTATTTGCTCAGAAGGGAAACAAGATGGAAAGTTAGTCATTCAAGTTCAGAAGCCTGAAAATGTAACTTATTTAGTAGTAATTTCATAGCTCTCTATTTGGAAAAATGTATTTAAATGAAAGTGTGAAATTATTTAAGTTTCAATGAATTTATTTGTTTCATGCCAAATAGGAAACTTAATAAAATGATCTTTCAATACTAATATTAAATTGGAGTGAAACTGCTATCAGAAGAGGAGAACGTTTGATATAACTGTTATGATGAAAGTTAGAAAACTTATATTCCAGTTGATAGCTCAAATAAAAGTAGAAACAAATAGACTGGTTATCAGAATGATAAATTTGAAAAGATTAGTTATTTTGACAAACTTCAAGAGTCTGAGGAAGATGTCTGAAGATTTGAGGTTAAGCTGTTCCTTAGACTTCTCTAAGACCTAATATAAATTACAAAGGTGTGACCAACAGAACATTACATCCATGCCCAAAAAATAAATATATTCTAATAGTTATATGAACTTCATGGTTACAGAATTTGTAGGTCTACCAAAAAAAGACCATAACTGAAGATTCTCTGAAGGAACAGACTGACCATAGCAACTAGTACTATATTGGACAGCACCTAAAATTCTCATTTGAGGGCTTTTTTATTTCTCCACTATTCTGAGATTTTTCACTCACTCATTTAAAAAAAGCTGGAAGAGAGAACCAGGTTCTGGAAAAAATAATATCCAATCCTTCTACCCAAATCTGGACTCAGTCTGATTGAAAGGGAAAATGGCAAATATCTATAGCTTTATTTAGAGCTCGGGTCAAATCCAATTTTTCTCAAGCTGCAAGTTTAGACACTAAGGAACTGTTTACAGGCAGGCACTTCCTCTCTGTTACTGTAAGATAGCTTTCTCTAGTTTCAGCAGGGTAGCTTGCAACACATCTGATTACTGGAACTTTCTGCTACAGATGGAAAAGCCAGGATCTGGGAAAAAAATGAAAGCTGGTTCTGCCAATCATATGATTGATCTCTCGCTTTGAGAGATCATTCTCAATGCTTTGAGAACACTGGCAATGTTCTATTTTCACTGTTGTGATATACCACACACACATTTCTCTGCATTTGGTGTGTTGTGATCCAAAATTTCAGAGCTAAAAGAAGACTGAAAAGGGGGAAAATCTAAACCTATTTAGATACAACACCACACTTTATATCCGTATTAACATCTCATGCTTAAGGGTACTCACAACACAGGATTTTGCCAAAATCTTTTCTGTTTACCACCTTGCTTAGTCTCCATTAAGAGCCTATAGCAGACAGTACTAATATTTTAATGGACATTTTTGGAAAATAAAGTTTTCAAGGACTGTTACAAAGATATGATGAGGGAAGACCTCTGTCAGATCACGAAGTTTGAAATCTCCTGCCAATCAGCAGCAGATATTCATTCTTGTATTTTGTTAATGACCACAAGGAGAAAGAAACAGCATGTATGTGCCTCAAGAGCTTTTAATGCATAAAAAATGTAGGCTGATATCTTGAAGCTGCCAAATTTTATATATGCCTCTGAGGTGAGCAATATGAGCTGTGCAGGATGGTCTCCTTATCACATAGTCTACAAGGGTTGATAACATCGAAGATGTCTATTCTTTTAATACAGCTGCTCCTATGTCTGCTTATCCAAGACAAATAGGCTTGCTAAGGGCAGAACTATGATTGTCTGAAATGTGATAGCAAGCACAGCTTTTCTGCTCAGGGATTCTTATTCATTCCTCCATTTCTAAATGTTTTCTTATCATTTACGGCAGGAGGGCTCTGTGGCAAATACTACAGTAGCTGGATACACTCAGCAGTTGCAGAAGATAGTGCAAGTATTTTGTGAGAAGTTGTTAGCATAATGAATGCAAAAATAAAATTATATTTTAGATCTTGAGGCTATTTGGAAAAATAATATACAGTGGTGCTGCTTTCCACCACCAGGGAAAGACTTTCCTTCTTAGCCATTAAGCCACAGGACTCTTTAACTGAAATACCAAAGCAGTAAAACTCCTGGACAATATTAACTTAAAATGAGAGTTCTCATATTCCCCTAGTCTTTCTGACTGACATAACAAGGACTACAGCAGTGTCACAGCTGCCTGAAGCAAATGAGAATAAACAGTTAAACTACACAAGTGCTGCTCATTAGGATAATTTATTCTGTGATTATTCTTGTGCTCTACATCTACTTTCAAACATGCAATTTTGGTATCTCCCACACTACTTTTTATTAACAGTAAGAAATCTAGGAGGGAAAGGGAGGATTCAAAAACTCTGTGTATCCTTTAATGGCATAAGTCCAAGGTGCATCAGTTGCTCCATCACTGCGTGTTTCAAGTGCATCCATTCAAGAAGGAAAATAGAAACTAAACTATCACCTGCCACAGAACAGTATTAAACCCTTTATTTGGATTTATACTCCCCATCAGTTCCCAGTTTAACCTATTACTGAAGAGAACGGACCAGTCAGAAAAACCACAAAACAACTGAGGCAGGAAATTAGCCCTGGAGATCATTTTATCCAGCCTTGTTACTCAAAGCAGACTCCAGCAGAGAAGGTTGGAGTGGCTGTGGCCAGTTGTGTTTTTAGTCTCTCCAAGATGGAAACTCCACACTCCATGTGCAACCTGCTCCAGTTAAACAGTAAAACAGTAAAAGTACCTTTTTCTTATGTTTATATGGAATTTCCTGTATTTCAATTTTGGTCTATTGCCTTTGGTACTTTCATGGTGCGTCTGAGACAAATCATCCCAAAGACCCCATGGATACTTGTGCCCTGCTGCTATGCCCCTCCAGTAGATACTAAACTTTGCAATTTCCTCCAGGAAAAATCTTGGTTTGCTTAGAAAATTTCTGTGTTATTCACAGGGAAGGCAGGTTTTCCTTGTATGCTTATCTAAACATTAAAACAGCAAGATAATCCAAACAGATTTAAGAAACTTATTCTTGATCTATTATTGGATTCGAGATGTGGTCTGTGGCACAACATGGACCTTTTCAGAAGAAAAAAAACTGCTGTAAAACAGAAGTCGTCCCTGGGGCATTAACAACATCTTCCACCAAGCCCATGGTCTCTGCAGAGGAAAAATCATTAGCCTAGAATAAAAGTCCCATGCCCCCCTACAACACCTTGGCGCTTGCTTATGGTGACAAGCACATACACCTCCTTCTGCAGGACGAGGGAGCAACACTTCTGAGTGTGCCCCTCAGCATCATCTCTTTCATACTCTGACTGTGTGACAGAAATAAGTGCAGAGGATGTAGGGGGTCTGAGAAAACAGATTCTGCTTTAAGGAAGATACACTATTGCAAGTTGTTCTCTGTTAGCACTTGGACATATTATGCTTCGGGGAAAGAAACAGAAAACTCCTTCTGGCTTTCAACAGAGGGGAAGTTTTCAGGGGGAAAAGAAGGAAAGAGTTTCTGTACATCAGGAATTACACATTCTGTTAAAATTCATACCAAACACTTCCATTGCCCTTATGAATTCAGGCAGAAAAAGAACAGTTCATTGCAGGATAAAAGTCTCATTACTTGCTGGAATTCAGTAAGATTTCCTCTAAGCATACGATGAAGCAGAAGTTTGCAGAAGGTGAGGAAAGATAACATTAGGTCTTTTTAATTCTGAGCTGGCCATGGTGATTTTATGGGTACAAACCAGCTTACAAGAAGTTGTACATATCACTCTAAAGCCAGAATTCTGTAGTGTTGGAAATGCTATCTGCTTGGGTTTATCTGAAAGCAATGGGATATACTTGAGAAGTGGACAAAAAGCAGTTATTGCTTTACGAAAAATACCAGGTTGCTTTTTCCTCCACAGCACAGTAGCAGAGATGGATTGGCTGACTCAGGGATCAGGCGCTAAGCAACAAGCACTTCTCGCCAGTAAAACAGAAACACCCAATAAAACAGCCTCAGTTCAGGAGCTGCAGTGCTGCAAAGAGCCATTTTCCTCCCAGGTGGAACCATACAATCTCCCATATTGTGTGTTAGCAGCAGGCTCGAGGGGCCACCACTGTGTAAGTGGGGCAGAGGAATGGGGCAGAGACTCCTGCGGAGACAAAACCACTACTTAGAAAAAATCCCCTGTTCAGAAACAATGGAGCTCTTTGTCAAAGCATTTTGATGCTTTGACATAAAATGGCACTTTGAAACAGGCACATGTGTTCCAATAATTCAAACATTTCCACCACACAGTACAAGTTTTTAGAATGCCAATATTTCTTGACACATGCCAGCCAGTGTCCTTGGTTAAATGCTTTCAGAGTCCTGGTATCTCCCTTTTCCTTGTGCAGAAAGGAGAACAGAGAAAGGCCAGTAGAGAAGTCAGGCCCTGGATCAAAGTTCTCCTGGACGTGACAATCCCCAGCATATTGCAGTGGTAACTCATGCTGATGCCCTCTGTGCAATACCTGACATAAACTTCTCTGCTACAATGTGCTGCACTTCATCTGTTCTTTGTCAAAGGGACTCTTCTTTAACCAAGGGACTAAATCACTTACTCTACATTAATAAAAAATAAAACTGTGCTACTGTGATTGTACCAGCTACAGGTAATGTAGCTTACTCATGTACAAACAATGCTAATACCTACAAAAACAATGGTCCTCTATGAGGTATAAAAGGATAAAATCAGGAATGATTCTATGAAATAGGTAACAGAAAAAAAATACAGAAAGGCGATGTGAAAGGAAATCAGGAAATGTTCTGAGATGAGAGATTTATTAATGTACGGATCTACATCTCTAGACCATATAAAATTATACTTTCAGACTATTATATTCTATGCAGTAAGGAATAAATCTAGACTGGCAGAGCTGGACTAGATGACCTTTACAGTAATTCTCTCATTTTTAAAGATTTCCCCAGCTTTGCCATGGAAAGAAATTATGACAGGCCATTCTTTCCCCCTCACGGTCACAATGCAAAAGAAGGTAATATGGAAAAGTTTAAACAAAAATTTCCCACAAAAGACTCCCACTGTGCTTCATGATGGCCCATAACCAATCTTACCTCATCTCTAGAGGATTTTGCTTTGCTGCAATGAGTAACTCTGGATTTTAGTAATGATCAGAGAGTATACAGAATGAGATGCAAAATCTCCCATATTCAATACCTTCAAATTTCATTTGGGCAACCACTTCCCCAAAAAGAGCAAATTAATTGTATTAACTATTTCTTTCAAAGAGAAACAATGCAGATGTGAAAATATTCTCCAATCTGTGACAGGAATAATATACCTCAAGAACAATGCAGATATTATTCCATATAATTAAAATAACTTAGCACTCCCTCCCAAGGAGACTAAGTATTACTGTTTCACAAAAAATATGCTTAAACAGAACTCAAATGTAAAAGCTGTATATGCACATCTACTCTCTTCAGTCTTGAGTTCAAAGGACTGAGAGTCTAGAGCTGGGAAAACAGATGTGAGATTACTGAGGCACATTCCCGAGATGATTTTAGATAAGCAGCAACGAAACAACAGAAACTATCCCTTAAATCTGAGCAAGTTGCTACCCTCCCAGCTATTGCCAAAACACCTGTTTTCCTGTTCATCTCCAACCTTCCTGCCATAGGGCAGACAAGCAGGGCTGCAGGTTGGCCAAGAGTTAATTCAGTCTCCGTCTCAGGAGGTGTTTAACATCCAGCTGAGCAAAACCCTGAGAAGCCTTGTCTGACCTCAGAGCTTGCCCTGCTTTGAGCCAAAGACCAGAGCACAGAACCTCTTGAGGTTGCTCCAGACTGAATTATCCTATTATCCTATGCAGTTTCTGCTGGTTTCTGAGGCATCTGGGTTTTGTTTTTCTGTAGCAAATTCATTAGATGCCTTGCTCTCGCTGGCATCTTTCCTCTCCTCTGTTCAACATTTTGCTTGGAATTATGACAACTGGTTACCCATTCACCCAGTTAATCACCTTTTACTGGTCCCATCATTAGTAACAGCAATTCATACCCTATTTGAATGTGGAATTTAGTACAGATCTGAATAGGATTAAGTGAAAGAGACTGACTGTAATAGCAGAGGACTAGACCCAGAGGCCCTTCTATTCTCTGTTGATTGCACTAGACTAAAAATAATATAAAGCCAACTTCTATTAGCAAGGAATTTATATGCTGTTTCTCTCTTGCTTTTTCTCTCAGAAATGCAGATTTATTTTGAATCAAATTTTTACCAAACTATGATGGAATAGCAAAAATTACCTTTGACCACAACAATTTTATGCCTATGGCAATCATTTTTCAACTGTCACAAGGAAGGCATGTTTTGCTTATTGGTTAACTGTTTCACTGCATTGTTTGTTTATTATGCTATACAGGTCACTTATGACCTAGATGAAGTTTCTACACAGATTTTAACAACATGAACACTATTTTTATCACTCATTTTGTGTCTGTTACATTTGTGAAGTGCTGCATTCAAATAAAAGGATACACACAGTATTGTTTAGATGGTTTCTTTTCGGGCACAGAAGATGGCCAAGTCCTGGAACCACTATTCCAACTTTTAGAATGTGAGTGAGACATGCTGCTCTCCTGTCTGAATGAAATATACAAACCCACAAGTATCCAACTGAAAGGAACCCCACATGTGTAGGCATTCAAAGCTGCCATGGCCAATGTGGCTGTGGGACATGATGGTGTTTCAGACTCATAAAGGCAATTGGTAAAAATTTCCTATTATGTTTCTTTTCCTTATCCTACTTTTCCCTTAATTTTTTCAGCATTGTTCTTTCTGAAAGTCTCTCAGAGCAAAGGGCTGTCTATACCTGAACCACAGAATAGGCTGATGAGAAATGGATAGAAGCTCACGATGTCTTCATAGCACAACCACGTTTCCTTCTCTGCATTGCATTATATGAAACATTTTACTAGCAATTTTGCCTCTGAATAGACTTTGATACTTTTAAAATAACTCCAAATAAGATTATTCTATAACTTCATAAGCCTCTTCAGCTCAGTTTCTACTGCAATGCAGTGAGTTCCTTCCATTTCCACACATGCGGACCTAGCTACCGTCACAACCTTATTTCCTCATTACATGCTCACTGATGGAAAAAGGAGCAAGAAGCTGAAGTCCTAGAAAAAGACAAACCCCCTAAGGCTACACAAACTTAGCTGAGATGTGACCAGTATAACCTAGAGAAGAAAGATGTAAATGTCTTAAATGCTCCAGTCACCCCCAGAGGGGACATCCAGTGCTTAGCTCTTACCAGCCAAGCTCTGCTGGAGCTTCATGAACACGAAGTACTTGAGGAGAAACCCAGGCACTACAGCAGCTCAGAGCCTTGGACTTTGCCACTGAGGCACCCAGGAGCCTCCTCCCAGCCCAGTCTGACAGCTGTCTTTGGAAAGTCTAGGCATCAGGAGAAATTACAGTTTGTTCACTTGTGACATTTTAACAGCATATGTAGTACTTTTAGTAAAGACTTGCATTTTTCTCCCTTTAGAGTAGAAGCACAGTAGAGTGTGCACAATTATATTTCGACTGTAAAGGGCTAACTTGCAACAGAGCAGTGAAGAAATGATTTTTAAAATAATTTCTTACTGTAGTAATTAGAAACTGAAATTTTTCATGACTATTTGTAAAACTGTTCATTATGTTTATTTAATTTCTGGACAGTTACTTGAAATCCAGTGCACTTTCTTAGCTGGGAATATAAAAATGCCAATGGTTTTTAACTGGAATACAACTATAATTTTTTTACATTACATAATTCTTACATTTTCAAAAGACAGTTTAAGATTTCCTTTGCAGATAATTAAAGCACATAAGTCTGTAATCTATCTGCAAGTTTCAGTATTATTTTAATACATATATTTAAACGGAGATGAAAGACTACAGCAAAGAAGTAACACTAATTCAAATATTAACAAAATTTATGGAGGTTCTATTGGAAAATACTTATTACTATGCACTTAGGTTAAACTGAACTTTTGATACCAACTGCTAGATTTTTATTCTATAACAATTACATGCCTAACTATAGACTACTGCGAAAACAGGGTGGAGAAAAAGAAAAAGGGAGGCTTGTTATTTAAATACTGCCATAGTTGGACTCCAGACATTTTTAAGAAGAAATTTTTTAAGAAAAAACCAAACTCCATCTGTTGTAATGGTACAATGACATTCAAAATTTCAGACACCTACTTAAAATCTGTGCAACTGATTTTTCATTTGTTCTCTACAAATTTTTTGTTTATTTACAAATATCCATAACAAAAAAATTAACTGAACAGAAATTCTTTAAATACTGTGATATTTACAATTGTAGGAAACTGCTAGTTTTTCAGTGAGGTAGTTTTGTTAGGGCTGTTTTTTTAGTAAATCATTCTGCACTATTTAATGTTTTTTAGATGCCATTTTTATAAAGAAGATTTTTTGCAATAGGTTGATGGGTAGTTTGCACATAAGGTTATTAGGAAACTATATGCACACGTTCTGCACTTTTTAAAATGCTAGTTATTGGGTACTATGATTAAAGATTTTATAAATACATGCATATTTGATTCAAGAATTTTCATCAAAAACAATGTAATTTAAGTATTTTCACTTTTTACTCCCTTTCAGCCTTTCTGCAGAAAGGAACAGGAGAAGTAAGGGAAAATCAACCACTTCAGTTAGATCTGAAGTTTTCAAAATCATGAGTTTTTTGGCGAATTCTTCCCTGTATTGACAACACCTAAATATATACATTTTGAATTCAACTTTTAGAAAGCATTTTCCTGTATTTTTTCTGGAGGGGTTTGTAGGAGGCAAGAAACACCTGGAAATACACATGATTTAAGTAGAAGTTATTTTGGCTAAAAGTTACTGTCTCCTTTCCTATTTATATTAATAGCTAAAAATTGACTTTTGCCATAGGTCCATAAACAAATGTTCTTCACTTGAAGTATTCTCAACAAGACCACTGTTGCAGCCAGCCGACCCAGGCTGATGCTGCCCCACCAGTTCTGCTGAGAAAACCCAAGGAGCTGACCTGGCACAGCCCCCTTGGGAGGACGGGAGGGAGGAGCAGCTCAAACTGAGCCCTGCTCACAGCCCTGGTCCTTGCTGCCTCACTGGCAGGAGTAGGAAGGAGAGCGCCTGGCTCTCTGTGGGTGCTCACTGCAGCAAGTATTGCTGTTAGTTATGTGATTAAGAGTTATCAGGCTGTATTTTAACCACATGGATGGTTATATATTGCTAAAGAGGGAAAAAAAGAAGTTTACCAAAGTTGCACCAACTTAATTCAATTTACAGCACAGCTACTCCAGCTGATAGCTTTTATTTTATTTCTCCCTTATTGAAAGTAGAACTGGAACACTGAAGTGCATGTGTACATATCTACACATGTAAATTTAGCAAAATCCCAATGGTACAAAACCTTGATTTATCTGCTCAACCCATTACTGAGCGACCTGTTTCAGATACATGAACTTCAAGTGGCACATTTCACTACTAAACTAACTTTATTTTCAAATGCAAATAAAATAACTAAGAAAACTCCACTATTAATTAAACTAATTTAAATAGTCTGGTTATCACAGCATAGTGAGAAGCTATTATTTTTCTGTCACTTTTCCTACAACTAGCGAGTCACTATGTATTGGTAAGAACACATGAACATGTAAGCATACACTGGAAAAGGCAGAGAGATAATGGGAGGCAGGAAAGGAGAAGAAACAAGGTCAATAATATAAGTTTATCTGCGTAGGTTACAGCCTATTGTATACAGCAGGGAGTTATGCAAGAAGAAACAATCTCACTTACTAACCCAAACAATAGCCTGTAAGCTTTTCTTCACATTGCAGTGCTGCTTCTAGGCTAAGGGAAAGTTGTATTGATCCAGTTAGCAGCAAATTATTATTAACCTGACACTGAACTTCTTTTGACCTATGACTCTATCTCCCTCCTAAATAACCACATTATTTTCCTTCAACAAAAACAAAGCACAACACACCAAGAAAATTCCTTTACAGAAAACATAATGAACTTGAGAAACTACAATATGTCAGAGTTTTCATCTCTTGTGCCCCAAAAGTTCAGGACAAAATGTGCTGTTCTCTACCTACAGAAATAGATCACATTGAACACCTGCTTGCACATCAGATTAGCAACAGCTCAGTTTGCCTCAGCTTAATAAAAACATTAACACTCTGTGTTGGTTTCTTTTACAATACTGAGGAAGAAAAACAATGCAAGAACAACAACTTGTCTAGAAATCAACAAAACACCAAAACAATTTCTAGGATGGGAAAAAAAACCAAAGCACTGCAGAAAATTTATATATGAGGATTCAGAAACACCAGAAGAGGATACAAGAGATGTTTAGCTCACAGACACAACACAAATTAGTTTTTGTTTGGCTGTGGTATCAGCTATCACATAGGTTACGTTCAGTGGACACAAGGAAGCCCTGTTCACTTTTCAAGGCTGCAACTGAAATGTACCCTTGACCAGACAGTTTTGATTGCAATGACCGGTCAGTAATAGAATAAAAACTTTTGAAACCAGTGATTTTATGCAAGTTTAGTATCCTGACAGTCAGAAAAATGCTAGACTGCCACAATCTTGTGATCACTTTAGAATATAACAATTTGAATCTGCTGGCATTTTACAGAATAGCTTTTAGCAAATAACAACCAGGCACTTCTACATTACCATGGTAATTTTTTTAACACCATCCACTTTGTTTACAGCACAAAAAATAATACCATTTCTGCTGTGGTAATTTAATTCAGCAGTGTAGTTTTTTGATCAAAGATTTTTCTTTTCTATAGAGCTATACATAAAAGCAGCAGAAGGAGCTGAAGTCAGCATAATTGTAAAAGCTGCTTTTCTGCAGAAAAGCTTCACAGTAAAAAGGTAATCAACCTGCTCACGTCAATGGCTGCAAAATCCAAAAGGAAAGACGCCTGGAATTGTAAAGGGAACTCATCATTAACCAGTGGGATGCGTTTTGGTCCAAAATTATTTAACGTTTGTATCAATGGAGTCAAAAAAGAATGAAAACATCACTGAAAAAAGGTAACACAGAATCAAAGACCAGAGAATGACACAAAATCTTACTGCGGAATGAGCAGCATGGCTTTTACTCCAGGGAATTCAGCAAAAGGGAAAATAGAAGAAAAAGCAGAAGAAATGAAATGTGCATGCTTTGTATTTCACAGAATACACATATTAAAAATATAATTTCAGAACAAGGAGACCCCACACCAGACCCCAGATTCCTGGTGCTTCAATACTTCTTTGTTGTGGACTTGAGAGTCATGGGGGCCCAGTTTGAGAGTCCAGAGTCCTTACTCTCACATATTTCATACTTAAGGTTGCTTCAGAGATATGGATTATTCAGCAAGCATACCCAGGAAGTTACATGTTTCAACATGACCAACCATATACAATTTACTGTATTTAAGAACAAAGAATGCAAGATAAAAGCTTTTAGATTGGGAATATCCATCTTGCCTATAAGTGATTTGAAATAATATCATTACAGAAAAAATAAAACTAAAACCAAGTAACAAACACACTCCATTCCAAGGCTATGGATAAAATCAGTAATCAGTCCTTTGAGCATTTAAATAGAGAAGTAGTCAACAGGAATGGTTATGTAACCTTTCCAAGCAGCTTCTGGAAATTTATGTGCTGTGCTGGCATACATGCTTTAGGAAGGATGCTTAAGATAGTTTAGGATTAGAGATGAAGATTTGAAAGAATTTTGAGAATGAAGAAAGGATGTGAAAACACAATTTTTGAAGAAAAACCTAAGAAGCTCATTATAACACTTGCAAGCAAGAGGAGTATACAAAATTATTTGATTAAAACCTGTAAAATCCTATACTGAGGGATAAATTTGGTAACAAAAGATGTGTAAATACAGAGGATAATGGATAACGGTACATTTTAAACTATGGTTGGACACAGAAGCCAGGTAACCACAGGCTAACACATGAATACTCTTAAAAATAAGAGCAATGAGGGATTTGAGCTACTTAACAAGCCTGGTGCAGTGTTCTTTAGCACTGGGACCTTATGCAAACAATTGAGGCACTACAGGTTCAAATTTAACTAAAGCCACGTGGTAGAGGCTGCTCTTTACTTTAGGAAAATCTACTGGCTTGTGGTGTACACAGCACAGAGTCACAGTATTCTTTCTTCCCCTGATATTTTAGCATGATGAAAACATTGACTTCTGAAAAAACCCAGACCAAACCAAACAAAAACCTCCAGCTCTTTCACTACTATCAGGGTAGTTCTTTTACACTGAACTCATGTGTATCCAGAGGCTTCCATTTACAAATAATCTGAAATCTTTGGGCAAAACTAGGTAGCTGCTGATTGTAAAGAGAAAATTGTAATAGGACAGCCACTCTTTTAATGATCTTTAAGATGCAATTTGAGTATAAAGTATGTTTCCATTGTCTGATTTGTTATCGATAGCTTAATAAAATTTTTCTTCAAACAGATAGGAGTTCCTTGTGTGTTATCTGTACTTCCCCCATTCTTTGGGCGCTCACTGCACTGTTTATTTAAGATGGAAGAAAAGTTCTGCCCAATTTATTACAAAACCTTTGACTCTGCTATGTGGCAAAAGATGTATGACCAGAATATTTGGGTGTCATTACCACTAAATAGAAACTCTGGAACTGCATGATAGCAGCCAGCTTCCAGAGGCAGCATCAGCAATATTCAGCTGCAGAGCACTGTAAATGCTTTGTGAAGGGCTCCTTTCCATTCCCCATTTCTTGGACAAATCAATAGTCCAAGGTTCCTTTTTCTGTTTACTTCAAGCATTTTGCTCCATAACCAGTTAGCAGATCAATACTGATTTGTATTCTAAAGAATGGATAACCTTTATTTATTTTTATAAAGGAGTAAGCTCCAACTAAACTTTCAAATAGATGCTGAAGATTTAATGGCATTACAGAGAGAGATGGCAATGGCCATGATGCACAAAAAGGATTAGCTGATACTGGTGGAATTTGGGGTGGTAACATTTCAAATGTTTTGTGGATGGATATCCACAGTAAATGAAAAATGCTTGTTGTCAATTCTATGCTTGCGGTTGCTCATTAACTTCCAAACCAGAGCTTTGAGAATCCACCAGTTCCTGTGTACATCATTTATTTTTGTACAGAATTTGGAAACTACACTTACTATGCTATAGAGGGAACCAAAGAAAAAAAAAAAGATGGAACTTTAAAATAAAAGATTTTGTTACTGCATAGTGTCAGGAATTTAACATATACTGGGAAACAAATGTCACTGAGAGATGAGTATTCTCTTGATACATGGAAAGTGCTATGGGGTGAATGTCTCATCACATCTAAAATATGTTGTGATCTTCTAACTCCATTTTTGGACACACTTAAAAACGAGCAAGTTACTGCAATTTTCCTTTTGCATCCTAACCAGCAGAACTGCTACCTTCACATTTATACCTGCATTCCTGAGGGCTGTATGTTTAAAACAGTTATATGCACTAGAGCTCCTCTTACCTCAAAGGAAAACAAACACCTCCCACAAGTTTTCCTGCCATTATCAGGCCTTCCAAGTGCATGTAGTAAAGGGGCTGTCTGACAACACTTAGCAGCAGTCATGGAGATGCTGGGAGGAAGGTTTCTAGCCAGTCAGGAAACTGCTGCTGCTTCCTTTTCCGTCAGCAGCAAGTCAGTCAAGGCAGAGATACCACACTGCATTTCAAAAGCACCATTTTCTAATACAGGAAATAAAATAATGCCCTCCATCCTTCATCTTAACAGCAAAATCGAGAATTCTAAAATATTTCTTTGAGACTTAGTTATTGTCTGAAGAATATAAATCAGTGCAACAGCAGCAGTCCAGAGAAGGTTTGAAGAACACTATCAAACCAAGACTGTCTCTTACCACAAGCACAGAGCAATGACTTTTGTTAATATTATTTTTACTCACATGGTACAGAGCAGTTTCTGGTCCAGGTGTGCCCATGACTTCTTGCCTCAATGACTCCATTTGTAAACTAGGCAACAGCGAGTAATGACTTGGACTACTACTCTTGTCTCCCTTCTTTTTGGACTTTTTCCCAGTATCCTTTTTGCTATTCCTTTGAAACATGTAATCTTCTTGACCTATTTTCTCATTGCTCATATAGCGAAGCAATGAATTTTCTGTTGAAAGGAAAGTAATGCAAAACATCATTGTGGACTTTTACATGCATGTAAATCCTGCTTCCAGAACATGCAATACTCCTGCTAAGATCTACTGCCATTTTTAACTCTTTAGGACTATTTAATTAACAAAACCCATCTGCTTCTTTGGTGCAGATATAATAAGAAAGCAAACTTCTGGTAGGGAAAATTCATGACTGTTGAAGTTTTCTGGTATATTCTAAATAAAGAGAACAAAATATAAAAGAAGATGTACATCAATAAATTTTGTCTTGGAGTTTTAAAAAAATGAGCAATGACTGACCTATGATAATTTTTGGGGTTTTGCTACTTTTTTAACCAGGAGTCATAATTAAGTCAGTGGCACCACACATTTTAAAGTAATTTGCTCTGAATGTTCATTGGGGATCATTCACCATATCATACATACTTTCCCTGAATACTCTTCCAGCATGTACCCATTTGTAGCTGACCCAGACGCAATGTCTGTCAATTTAGGAAACCCCATCCGATTTCTTTTTCACAAAATTGTCTCTCTTTCCTTGCATTAATGTGAACTTCTAGTACCCACAACCTCCTGTGGCAAGATGTTCTTCAGCTTGAACATGAACTGCACCAGCTCATTTTCTTTTTATCCAGCATCTGACAGAGATATTTGAGCTCTTTGCTCTTGTTTCAGATTAAACACTGACAAACCTATTTCCTTACTTCACTCCAGACAAGCTTTTATAAACCTTTATGTCCTGCTCCCAAACTGATAATGGCCAGCCTGGGTAACTGGCCCCAGTTCAGAAGTCAATTCAGGCATCTGATTAATTTTTGTTGTCTCCTAAACTTTCTTGAATTCAACTTATTTTTCTTAAGACATTAAGAGACTGGAATTGCACACACATAGCATGACAACAAATGACACGGTAGCATAAGAATGCTTCTAAATTTGGTCTTGTATTCTTTTCCTAATAATTCCTAAGTGTTTCCTTTTTTGATCTCTACTGAATATTTAGTTAATATTTTTACAGAAATAGCTATCATTGCTGTAACATCTTGTTCTTGGCTGATAACAGCAATCTCAGAGGTTATAATTTTGTACGTGGAGTTATGTATCCAAGCCTCACAACCCAGAAGAACTTATCCTATTTGATTTTGAAGTAAATCCCATTCTGCTCTAGAATGTTTTCTAGCCAACTTTCTCAATCCTAAAATAGACTCTGCAAAAAATTAGGCACATATAATAAAGAAAATACCAAAACAGGTTCACAAACATATATAGCTAAGCAAGCAGCAAAATGATGTTGAAATATATAGCTTAAAGCAAGATAAAACCTTGCCTCGTATAAGATGTGTGTTCAGATTACTTACCTCTCCTAGTATCTCTTTTTATTTTATTGGGGTCTTCATAATCTCCCACCCAGTTATATTCTACTGGCATAGAAATAGGCCTCAGCTTCCCTGGAAACAGAGGAAAAAATTGAGATCATGCACCATGAGGCAGCATTAACCCAACATTCTTTAGAAGAAAGAACAAATTATGTGCTAAGCTGCAATTGTACAGGGTTGCTTATGAAAGAGGATCCAGCATTGCCTCTGAACAAGAGGTTAAGACAGGAGCTCTGTTCTCTTTAACAGAAAAGAAGCAGCTAAGTATTTAATGGATTTTTTTTTTAAGTTTAGAAAATAAATCCAGTGCCCTACAAAGTCATCAGTGGAGTGACGTCTGACACTGACAAACGCATTCAAATTACTTCAGCTTTCACTGAGCAGTATCTATTTCTTATTCTGGAAGCCCCTGGCACACACATGGGAGAACTGTTTTAAAGCACATGGGAATTGTTGGTAACAGAAACTTGTGCATATCACTGAAATACCTCCACAAATAGCATATTTGCTGGTGGGCTTACAAGATCCATCAGTGACTAAGTGAGAAAGGAAGTAGAAAACCTCTACATGTCGTTTCTTTTGTAGCATTTCATTCGCAGAAAGCAAAGTACATTATTATTGCTAAATTCACTTTGACTTCAGACAGCAATAAAAAGAATAGCTGAAGACTATTCTGTCCTTTAAATTTTGACTGGAAGCTGCTGAATTGATTTTAAAAAATGCTGTAAACTATGATTTCTGTTTAAGGACTTCAGTATATAGCTGGAAATCAGTGAAATCAGTGTGCTATGGAACTTAGTGGGAACACTTAGAATGGTCTGAATTCTTTAGCAAGTTAAACAGTGTATTGAAACAACGTGTATGTAAATAATATATTGAAACAAATCAGAGAAGCATAGCACATGGCATATTATCTGACAGACTGAAAACAAAATGTTTTTCCAACAAGATCAGCCCTTGCTCTTTTTAAATCAATTTACCAGTCACAAATCCAAAAAGCAAGCAAATAGTTTGATTTTAAAAGTAGCAAAGTAAAGTAAAAACTTGAAAGTTCTGTAAATTATTTTAGTAGAAAATCCCTACATGAAAATCTTACTCCACATTTTGAGGTTAAATCCATGATACACTGAAAAAAAAGATACATGTTTATAATGAAAACAAATATTCAAACATGTCCATCTCCCTGCTGAAGTCCTGTGTCCATGGAAAACACACCAATACCACTGAGGCAGCATAATGGTTAAAGTTTTTATCATCTTTAAAAAAAATATTGACAAAAAAAGTTGTACATTCTGTTCAGACCACAGGATCAGGTCACAAATACTTCACTACTCAGGAAAATAATAATTTTCTCTTATCATTAATTTTACTATTTAGGGACCCATATTTAAGTCTGATTGAAGCTGGTGAGATTTAGGGCACACAGTCATTTCCTGAGTGGGGATGTATTCGGCTCATGTTTACTTGATCAGAAACAGCTCTCAACAGTTTCTTCTTCTAGAAATAAAACCTTCTTTTCTTTGTGAGGCTAAACACACAGCATCTTATTAATAGGAGCTGCACACTTAATAAAATAGAAAAGCTACAAAATTGATTGTTAAAAGCTGATTGTTATCAAAAGTAACAACAAAATTTCTGCAAAATCTTCAGCTGTTCAAAGTACCTGCTTTTGTATCTGGCATTAAAACTGCAGTGATCAAATTTGTTTCTTTCCTTAAACTCAAGGTTCATTTGCTTGTTTCCTCTCCTAACAACCTTGGTTTTACACCCCTATCGATTCCCTAATCTCTTTTCCATCGAGAGGACACTTAGGAAAATTTTCATCATGCATGTGAACAGAAACATTCCAAGGCCAATTAGCAGCAACTATGGAAGACTTCAAAGCCAGAAAGAGCAAGAAGGAGAAATATCTTTGTTAACATTGTCAAAAAATGTCAAAATATTCCAGTAAAGAAATTACAAAGGGCATTATTAACCTCTCATGAAGGAGAACTGAGAAAATTTTTGTTTAAAAGTTGACACATCACAAAATTAATGGTAAGTACATGTTGAAAATAATTATTTCTCTAGGCCTGGGAACTCTTTCTGACCTTCTTTAATGGGTGACCATAAGCCAGAAGAGTGTTATTGTCATTTTCCAGATTTCTGTGAAACCCTAAGGCCATGCCTACCCACAAACCTTATGTTAACAAATGCCATGTGGGAAACTTTAAAATTTAATGCTGAAATGGTAATATTTTTAGAAAATACACTTAAATGAAAATGGACTTGACAATTCATTAAAAATGGACTTGAATTCATTAAAAAAAAGTGAGATGAAAAGTGAAAGACTGTAAAACAAATGTGTTAAATAATGACTGATTTTCAGCGGAGTCTTTGACCCATGTCTTTATGACCCTTTCTGCTAACAGAAAAAAAAAAGCCTAAAAAAGCTATCCTGTAACAAAATAATAGATTCAGCAGTCCTTGAAGAAGAAATGTGTTCTTCCCTCTCAACCACCAGTATTAAAATTTAATGTCTGGAACAGTGAGTACATCTCTGTTAATGGAACTGACTGCAGCCACCAATTGTAATATTTGAAATACTGGAGTATTAAAATTGATATATCCATTTTCAAAACTTAGCAGTTATTTTGCACAGAATGGGCATGGTTAGAAAACACTTGAAAACACTTTGAAATCAAAAGGACACCGAAGATTTTTCAGCAGGATGGTGTACTTGTGCAGAAAGAGTGCATTTTGCGAAAATGCAACCTTTCATGTTGTGCAAGCACATTGCTCCAGGTCCTGAGGATACTTTACACAGATCAAGTTCAATTTATATCAAGGTTCCCAGGTGATTCTGGGGCTTGCCTGCATGATGTACTAAATCTATGCTTCCTCATAATTTACATCTATTTTCTTCACAAAGGAATATGATGACAGGATTGTTATAGTAACTAACATACAGCTTGTGCTCACTTTTAAAGCTGAAGTAACACAGCAGGTAGGTTGAAAAAATATTCAAGTGTGTGCTCAGCTAATACTATAGCAGTCAAAATAACTTTTTTAAGCATGAGATTTCCTCTTCATTTTCTTCCACAGCCTACCAACTCTACATCTGTACAATTTTATACTCGGCAACAGAAAACCAGTTCTCCCAGTCCAAAGCTAAACAAGTTACCACACTAGGTAAAGGAAGAGTTCCAACAGTTTCAAGGGTAAAATAAGCTGGAGTATTAGGGTTTGAGCATCAGAACTCTCACCAGAAATTGTTCCTGAATTCTCATCCTAAATAAGCCAAAATCCAAGATGTGGATGTAGCACGAATACACATGTGTGCTTACATGCAAAATTCCTTTTTGAACAACCTATGATCTCAAATAATGAGGAACTGCTATATGTAAAAAGCCACCACTTGCAATAGAGGAAGTTACAGGAGGTACAGTATTACCAAAAAAAGACCACTGTCATCAGTCATACTTCAATTCTGGTACTAAAGAAAAAGTATAGAGAGTTTTAGAGAGCAGTGCAGCATGAAAGCAGCAAGTCACCTCTTGGTAAATCTGAAGGGGTTTGATTGTTATTATACCAAAGAAAATTTTTCCAAAGCTGAATTCCAAAGCTTATTCAAATCTTGCCTTTATAATGAGAGAAATTCTATTCTGATTTTTAGTAAAAAAATATGAGCTTCTGGTGTATGTTTTTTTCAATAAAATGATACTGAAACATAGTCTGGAAAACTAAGCTGATAGCAAAAATATATATATAGAAATCCCATCAATTTTAAACTGGACTTACCTATCCCAGTAAATATTTTTCTTTCTTATAACAGAATAAGCCCTTTAGATGAAATTAGACTAAAGCAGTATTGAATTCTCAGCAAAATCAATGGCCACCAGAAATATTTTCATGGTTAAAAACAAAAGCAGATGCATGAAAATCCTAAAATCAACAAATGGTGATTATCTTTATGAGATCAATGCTGTACCATATGTCGGTGTGCTCTCTCTCCTTCCAGGACCACTTGTTCTTCCCTTCTCATATTCATAGCAGTACAAAACTGCATCTTCCTCAACCACGTTGAAGCGTTTCCGATATTCTTGGTCCAGAAACGAGTTTGGAGATTCAGATCCTGTATGAACTGGTTTGCCCACTATATGTCTGCCAACATCGTCACAGGGGAGATTTCCCTTTTCATCCCTTCAATTAAAAAGAAAAGTTTTTAATATATTGAGATAAGACACTGGTTTTTTTATACTGCGAATATTGCAATAAACATGGGCCTATGCCAATATTTTATATGCTGAAACAGATGAAATCCACCCCACATCAGGAGCACACAGCATACATGCATATGTATGCATTTATATGCCAGCTACCTCACACATTTCTGTTTGTTCAGTTCTTTACTGATTTATCCATCTCATGGATTTCTCTGGAAAATTATTAAAGAAATAAAATTGATGTGCAATTATTCTTTTCATTTTTCTTAGTTTTTTCTGGAATCTGCCTAGCACTTTGTGATTTAGGGCAGAGGAGAAATGTTGGCTTTACACTTCTGGCCTTACACTGGATACTTTTAAGACATGTCTACATGGTAAGCATCAGCAAACTCAGTCTGTTTCCTTACACTTTATCCCAGATCAAGAAGAATCAGGCACAGAAGATGAACAGACACCTGACATAGTTTCGCACAATCATTTCAGGTCTAGAAGTTGTATAGGCACATCCATGCAGTTGCACATACAGTGTGCAGCACCTGCTCACCAGCTGCTACCCCAGGACAGTGCTCACTTTGCATTTTGTGTCAGATCCCCATGATCTTTTTGCTTTCTTCCACCCTTGCCCCGCTCTTTGAAAACGGAAACTAATCAAAGGCATCAAACAAGAGAGCAAGCAGAGCAAGCAGAACAAGCAGTCCTGGGTTAGGAGTCCTTTCTTGCACTAGATGAACCAGGACTCAACTAGTAAACGTGCTACTAGAACTGCCTGGAGATGGCTGCAGAAGACCTGATCAGACAGTCATTTCTGTGCAGCACAATAAAGGCAGTCAAGAGAGAAGCAGGTATTCATGAGGTAATCAAAAGACAAGCTGGGCCATATGCTCTTGTTGGAGTCCTTCAGCTCCTGGAAACTTCCATGTGAGTTCCAAGCAGGCCAGCATGCTGACTCCTACTTCACCTGGCACCTTGAGACTCCATCTGAGGACCAAGCAAAGCCTCCTCATGGCACCCAGGCAGCCATGAAGGATGAGAAAAGGCCATCCTGCCTCAGTGTGACAGTGCAGCATCACAAACCCCCACTGATCACTAGACTCACTGTGGCCAAGCTGCTTTCCCAGAGCAGGCATGGTGTTGGCTTAGGGAGGGAGGGAGGCTGGTGCAGCCCCAACAGGGCTGTGGGCTCTCCTCCAGCCACAGAGAGCCTTTCTGTGCTGACAGAGCTGGGGACCCCAGCAGGTAACAGGATGGACACTGACATAAACCAGCCAGATGCTGATTGATGCTGCAACCACCATCGGGGCTGGCCCAAGGAAGGCAGTGCAGCCTGACCTCGAGAGATCTTTACTGCAAGCATGGAGTTAATACAGAGCCATCAGGCAAACACCCTTTGCCACAGCCCTCTAGAGATGAGGGCTCCAGTTCCCATCCCCAAAGATGCTTGATAAATATGAGCAGGCACTAACACACAACCAGCACTCCTAAGCAACCAGCACATGGCAAGTGTTGGTCCCTTTTTGTCATGCCATCCATGAGAGGATATGTCAGCAGCTGTACTGTCTGTGGGTATCATCACCAAGCCTTTGGGTTTTACAATTTACATCAAAATATCAAGTCTTTTCCTCTACTCCAGCAACAAAAGGAGGCTTGATTGTTTGCTTTTCTTCCTTTGGAATGGCAACAACAAGCTGAGAAACAGATGTTGAGCAGTTTGATAATACCCAAAATACACACATGATTTAATATAGTTAATCATGGGCAAAAAACCTGATGAAATGCCCAAACAAATTATTCAGAAACACTGCACCCTATGTGACAGGTGAAATCAAGAATAGTCCATTTGGATTAAGCTGATGAAAAAATTCAAATGTACCAAGCCTAATCTCTCTACAAGATTACAGCTTGTACTAATATGTATTATAAGATTTAATCTGAATTGGTCCAAACTACTGCATTATCATCATGATTTAAGAGATGCTATTAAAAATAATCACAATTAATTTGGAAGTTCTCAATTTCTACAGCAGAACTCAAAAACTGAAGAGTAGTGAATGTTTAGCAAAAATTATTTAAAAATGAGGATGCACTTCTTATCAAATAAAAATATTGTGATGATAAACATAATCAGTTTCAGAAGCACTAGGTTTTTACCATATGAGTACTGCATTCAAAGAGAAACACACCTAAGACTATTCTTTGGTTGGGTTTTTCTTCCCCCCAGCTTTTTTTATGTTAATGGATTACAATGAAATACCTGGTTCTTTTCCGTAAATTTTCTGAAAACCATGTCCTTAAAATATTTATGTGAGCATAGCAAAGAATGGTTATCAGGGAGGTAAAATATGTATTCGATTACTGTGCACAATTCAAGTGTCATGACTAAGAACGTTCTCATTTAATTAAAAGAAAAAAAAGTTATAGTAAACTAGAGTATATGTTAGTTCAACTGGTTATACATGTCACATTTGAAATAATTATTTTTTTCTCTGAGAAACAGAAACCAAGCCAGGTACAGGTGAGGCAAGGATAAGGACGGAACGTGGGACACAGCTAAAGGCTTCACAAAAGGCTTCTGACCTTCCATCCTCATGAAGTCAAAATCACACTTGTGCCTTGCAAGGTTTTTCATATCTCTGAAGAGTAAGAATTTATCATAGAATCTCAACTCCTCCTCTTCAGGAGGCAATTTAACTTGCCATATACCTCACTCTTGGACAAGCCCCTGGAAAGTCCTGTCAGTATCAGGTCATACATCTTATTAACTGGCTAGAGAAGTTGCTGATAAGAAAGTGTAAGAAAAACTCAGCTACAAGAAACTCAGGTGCAAGAAAGAACGTGCTGCCCTTATAACCTTTCCAAGAAAGGTAACTAAAAGAAAAGCACGAATTAATTTAAAAATACATTAACTGGACATATTATAACCTGTGTCTAAGATTATGGAAGCTTTAGGAATTCTGATTCCTCTTAAATACAATCCTAGACCTCTGGGCAGCCACTTTTTACACTATTTGTAGGCCCCAATTCTGTCAGAGTTTCAGGAGTACATCATCTGTGTACATTATGAAATTATATGGAATCATTCGTGGTTGTGTAAAGGTAGGCTAATGAATCTGCAAGGAGGATCTGCTGCTCTTCTGGCTCAGCAAGTCCAGAGATCTGGGAGAGATGAAAATGCCTGTTCCAGGTGGCAGGTCAGAGTACCAGCTGTACTGACAGGGAACAGCATGGTCACTGCACAGTCTGGCTGAGTGGCCACACTGAAACACAAACCTGAAATTTCTCAAATATCGGAGAAAGAAAATGCTATGGCAGGACTGAACAGTGCTGTTGTTGGAGTTGAAAAGTTTCTTGCACTCAACTGACTCCCTTGCTACATTATGATTATTGGGCAAGGGGACAAATATGAGTTCCTTTCCTAGTTACAGATTCAGGGTTTCAGGTAACTTTTGCTCTTCTGAATGAGAATGAGACTGTTGCAGCCAATTGATGACCCCATATATGAGAAAATAGCGTACTGGACCTTCTTTTCTGAAGGCTACTTTTTGCAAACAAGATACTGATTCAGAATATTCTGGGTCTGATTCAACACATCTACCCTTAATAACCAGTTTACCTGCAAAATACAGTATTAATACAGTATTAGCTACAGGGAAGACTAATAAATAGGTATGAACAGAATGGTTAGTTACTTCACAAACATTTTTTTACCAAATTGTACTGTAAAATGGTCTTTTTTACCTTGGAACATAAGGTTCTGTTGGAGGAGGAGGTATGTAGAGATCCTGAAGGGCAGAGCTGTCTCTTTTTGTAGGTGTACTGATAGTGCTGGATGGAGTAGCAACACTGCTTGTAGGGCTTCTAGGAATAAGAGGCTGGTTCAAAACAGAGAGAGAAATAATCAGGATTATCCTTATATATTACACATTTTTATTTGTAAAAGCCAAAACCAGAATTAGTTCAGAAAGCTAAAGAAATAGTTAGCAGTTCTAACATTCTGCGTGCTTTTAAACTGACTAAAAACCCACTCATGCTAAGAGGACAGATCTACAATGGACATGTATTGTGCTTATAAAATTGACTCCTCTGATTGCATCTTCTTCCCTTTAGCACAGCAAGTTTATTGCCAATGCCCGTAAAATCAGTGATCACATGAGCTACTGGTGAAGCCTTAACGAGTAAATAACAAACAGAATCCAGTTAATTCCTTAAATAAACTAACATTGTAAAGAAAAAGTCTAGTGTTTACAGCAAAAGGTGCATAAGTAGGCATTAAATTGAATGTCAAGTCCTTCCATCTGCTCTACAGCTTAAGAATTAACTGTAAAAGCTTCAGCTTATGCCTGCAGATGCTGTTAAATCAGATGCTGCATCCTCAGAGCACACACGCTATGACAGAATCAACTGGAGATTATTATTATTATTCTTCTTCATTCCCCTGGGTACACTCCTCACAAAATAACATTTACTCACAGGTAAATAAACTGTACCCTCCTTGCAAAATAATCATGCATTCTAGCTATCATTCCAATCCAGATCCTTCTCATTTTTTCACAAGATTTTCTAAGTCTCTACACAGATGCAGAAAAAGCAAATGAGAAGAAAACTTTGAATGTTTTAGTCTACTTAATAACACATCTGTCTATAAACAAAAGCCTTGTGTGGCTTGGTTTGTGTGATAGCTAAACTCAAGCAGAAGAAAAAGAAAGAGCAGAACAGCAAGTACAAGAGTATCTTCATACACCCGAAAAAGAATCCAATATTAAAATATACTGAGTTCTGCTTTGAAAGAGTTTTTTCTCCTCCATTGTTTTGGAAGTTTTCTCCTTGAAGAAGGAAGTGCTGGGATTGAAGAGAGTTCACTATACCTAAAATTTCTGACCTTAGTAACTACTTAAAGACACAAACATTTCACATTGCATTGATGGCAGAGAAGCTCTAAATGTGGACTGAATGGTTGCGTAGAAAGATCCTTCTCCCAGCACTGTTATCAATACTTTGTAACAGAGCAAAAGGGTATTCCTGTGTAGAATAATAAGTTTTCATTTTCTAGATATTAATCTTGACACTCTAGCAGAAAACCCAAAAAGTTTAAAGCAGGATCATTGCCAGAATGTTGGCCTTTCATCAGCTGGTGATAAGAGATACAAATCTACGCCTATCAAGCCAAAGCCCCACCACTGTGCCACTTTTTTACAATCTGTATGCAGGAACAATAAATATCACTTAGGAAATCTCATCCTTTAGCCAGTTACTGCCTTGTTTTGGAACAGAGCTGTGTTAGGTGCTATGTAGCCCTAACATAATAAAATACATGCTTAAAATTTGCTTGTTAAAAGTTTGCAAGTCCACCTTTAGAGCAACAGCTATAAACTGACACAAGTTTTCGGGGTTTGAACGTTCCGAATCTGTCTCCTATAAACAGTGATACTGCTTAACTCTTCTGTTGCTCATTAGAGTTAATGTGAGTATCCTACAGCCAGGCCAAAGAAAGACTACCAGTATTTACAGGAAGAAAGGGAGAGAGACACACACAAAAACCAGACAGGTAAAAGACTTTACAACCACTAAAAACAAGACAAATCTACAAAAATAAGAATAAAATTGGTGGCAAGAACAGGTCAGGTCAAATACCCCAACAAAATCCAAAACAATAAAAAACATTCTAAACATCCTCCCTCTCTCTTTCAGAGAAACAAAAATCTTATCCTTTTACATTTTCATCTGTGACACCGTAGCCATAGAGGTTTTTGAACCACTAATACAGCAGTGTTTGTTACCTTTCTGATATCCTGCACTTCTATAACAAGAACACCGTGGCTTGCTGAGTGGCCCGCTGAATTATTTTTCATTATAAGCCAAGAGGATTTTGTGACCTAGATCCTGTTTACACTTGTTAAGCCCAAGCTGTTTGCTCATGGCTCATACCAGCAGAGGCACTGAGAGGAAGACAAACTGTGTAGATGGGTTTGCTCTTCTCCATTTAGAGGAAAAAGTCAAAGCCTTTACTTTATCTGCATGAAAAGCGAGGTAAGAGAAGAGGGGGGACTTAGAGACCAGAACTGTGGCAGTCAACATGAGCTTATGGTTTATCTCACATAGGGAAAATAATGCTCAAGCATGAAAGTGTTCTGGACTTACAAGAGCTTGATGTGCCTCTGGTGATCCTGCAAGCTGCTGTAGGGCTAGAGGACACAGGGAAAGAATTTCCCTTGTGTTACAGCCTAGAATACCTGGCTGCAACTATATAAATTCTAATGATATTGCCCTAACTTCTGGAAAAAGAAAAAAAAAAGCTGAAGTCTGAGGAATCTGTTTGGTATAACACACGGCCCTGACATACAAGTCAGTCTGTCCTCCAGGCAAATTGCTGATTGATCCTGGAAATCAGTTTGGGTTTGGACATCTTTGACAAATGTGTATTTTGGTTTATCTTTCAGCACAGGAAGGTGGTTGAAACAGTGAGTGCAATAGGAAGAAATGGTATTCAGTCTAACCCAGAAAGCCATGAGCTACCCAACTTAGTGAAGGCCAGTGGTTCCCTGTCAGAGGTGAAGACACAGTGTAACTGTGGACACACTGAATGACTGTGGTACCTCACAGGATGGCAAAGTGAATTCACCATTCCAGAGCACCTGGAGCTCCCAAGGGGACAGAAATCGCAATCCAATCCAATCCATGTGGAGGTACAATCCTGTAGGATTGTCCCAAAAGATACTAGGAAGTCTTATTAATTTTCAATATTGCTTTTGCATTGCCAAACTCAACTCTCTGCTTATTTCCAAAGAAACAGAAAACTTGTCCAACTAGAAAAAAAGGGAAATCCTAATTTAAAAATAGGTGACCCCTTTTAAAAAAAAAAAAACAAAAACAGTATTTATCACTACTAAATCAGTAAATCAGTAGATTATTAAGAATTTTTACATGGTAAAAACATTTAAATGGTCTCTCCTGGTAGTAGCTCAACACACTGAGAGCCTTGCTGTAACTACCACCTTGTGCTGTAGAAGTTCAGCTTTCATTTTTATGTACAGAATGAAAAAGTCTTCAGACCCCTCTGGTTGAAAAGCAAGCCTTCAGAACATGGCCTAGATGTATGGTACAACTACATAGCATTTTGCATTGAAAATTAGAGACCTCAACTGCTCAAGTCAATGTGGTCACATGCAAGCAACCAGCTCATGCAGCTCTCTGCTTCAAGGGCAGCCACTCAGAGGGCCACATGCAGGCACCTTGGACACAAAACCACAGGCAACTCCAGTCAAGTATTTCTCAACTGGATGCCTTGGAGATCAGTGGTATCACTGATTTAATTTTCTTCCAAGGAGTAGAGATTCTCCTGCTACAGTTCCTTCTGGCAGGCTGGCCAGGGCAAGTGGGATTGCTGAAACACCAATAAAACTAAAACATTTTCAGTTCTAAAGAGTTGGATACTTGGCCCATGGTAAAAGCCTGACAGATAAAGTTTGGAAGTTACATATTAAAAATGGAACAACCTCAAAATGTCCCACAAATGACCCTGCATCAATCTTAATCCACAATGACAGACACAAAATCTATAAAAAATTCAATATATTTTGGAGTATTATTTCTCAAACATTTTGAATGCACCACCCTCCCTCAGGTTCATTAGTCTTTACAGAGCCTTCCCTAAGCTGTTGCTTGGCTGCAGAACAGGAAAGCAACTGCCAGGAAAAAGGAAATCCCTGTCAGCACCGACTGGCAGCACACAAGTCCCCTCCCTTCAGTAGCTGTTCTGTCCTGGCTGGCTCTGCCCTGTGGTCCCCATCTCCCTCTTGCCAACAGGATCCATTGCTGCTTTTTGCACTCCCAGTCCTGAAGAAACTGAGAGGGTGTGTCCCAGTGAGTCAGCATATTCTGATTTTTCTATCTAAACAATGAATGTAATCAATATTTAATATACACTATCTAAAATTATTTAAAATGTCTTTTAAAACTCTTTGAACCTTTCATTAACACCCTTGGAAGCCGCAATATAAGTCTGAGAAACATTACTCCAAAAAAAGACATACAATTTTTCAAAATATAAGCAAGGCTAATACAAAATTTTAAATTTCATTATCTTTTTACAGTATTTGTATCAATAAGCAGATTTTACTACCAATATATTTTTCATATTTAATAAAAATTACAATATATTGAACAATATGTTTCCAATAAATAAACTTTTTATAATAACAATCATGACATGAAATAATGAGATACTGTAACTAATTCAGACAGAGTTCATTTTAACAGTGCTACACAGAATGCCCAGTTCCCATGCAGTTAAATGACAACTAAGTAATTTAAAAACAAACGAGTGTTTTATTCAAATTTAATAATTAAAAAGGGTAGGATCATTAGTTCTAGTCATAAATTATGAAAACAGTATATAGCATTGTGTCTAGATGAATGAAGGAGGCAATATAATCAAATAAGAAAATATACTGAATAAAAGTAATAAAAGCGTTTTCTTTCAAACAAAGGGCTTCTTATTGTTGCCTTTGCTTCTTAGGAAAATGAAAAGCTCAATATGTAACAGTGGAAATATGATGCACATCTAATCCAAAACAAACTGTTAGAAAAACTACAGATACTGAGCTGCTGGTGCTTTTAAAACAGTACAATTTAATCAAATACAAAACAGTACAGCAAACTACACAGATATACAAAAGGTGACATTTAAAAAGGCTTGGTGAAGGAGGGGTCAGAAAGTTTTTTTCCAAGTCAACACAGCAGATGTGGCTGGCAGCTGGACCTGCCCCATCCTCAGTGCATGAGGAAGAGCCTTCTCACTGACACCAGCAGGTGCATTCCACATTAACCGGAGCGTGGCACAGGTCGCTCTAGCGCTCTTTTTCTGTATTGAAAAAGAACTGGATGAAGAGTCTTCCACACTGTAATAAAGTCCATTTTCTCTTGAGAACTAAGAAAGCATTTTCCAGAAGACAAAGGAGAGCTTTGCAGCTAGGTTCTTGCTAGTGTGCTGCCAGCGACTTACACAAAATTTTCATATGCTCTGAGAATCTTCCCTATTGAACTTTCCACCTCTACTCCAACAATAAAGAATTGTTGGAAAAAAAATTCCAGCACTTGAAGGAGCCTTCCTTTGAAACCTCCCCAGAACAACACAAAGCGGAAAGGAGAAATAAAACAGACAATCTAGAGTAGAAGAAATTTATTTCGGTTAGGTTTTGAAGCAGACAAAAATTTAGAGAGTTCAAAGATAAAATCACCTCTATGTCAAACAAGGAAAATAAGAAAAAAATAAGGGTTAAAGTTAATTGGTTTGTTCACCATATTCAGTAGCAGTCAGAAATACAAATACTGCAAACTGTAATATCATTCTAGGTTCTCACACAATGGATCAGCCTATCAAAAAAAGTAACTGAAAGGCAAATTGAGTAAGGTTTGTCTTGCAGGCATAACACCTTAATATTTATGGTACAATACCATATTAATAAATACTTTCAATTTTGCAAAAGGCAACTACCTAATTCCCAAAGGCCACAGCTGCCTAATTCAACTGTTGAAAAAGCAGTAACAAAAAACATAGGCTGAAAAATCCCTTGACTTCACAAATTTGGACAAGACTCTAAAATGCATCATGGGAGAACCTTGATTACCAGTGAGAGGTTGGATACTGATGGATATTAAAACAGACAATCAACTCACTGAAAACACACAAAAAAAATCCCCAATCAACCAAACAACACTTTCTTTAATCAGGACACAAGGGGGGGGAAAAAAAAGAGTTTTTTATTTCGGTACTGATTGACCTTAGAGCTGGAATTAGTGCGCTTGTAAATACAAACTCATTATGTAATGGTGCATGGTATAGCCAAAGGCTAATTGTATTATTTTACTGCACATCAAACCATTCAGTTTCAGGATGGCTACACCAGATGCATAATTCTTCTTCTTTCTTTCTCTCCCCTAACCTTTCATAATTATTCTAAGGATAAGAATATTTATGAAAAAAATATAAGTGTTTCTGCTAAAAAGGAAAAAAAACTTCACCAAGAATTAAGAATTAATCAATAATTATGTAGCCTGAATTTAACTCCTAGTTCATGGCAAGACTGCAATGCAAAGGCAGAGCTGTTCAAAGCAAACAGCTGAAAATTCTAAGAAACATTTATGACAATTAAAAACCAGTTCACATCTGAATGATCTAAAAGCATTTTCCACACTTGGAGACTGTGAATGTTTGGCTGGCATATGGCTAACCTAGATCACTAACAGTGGGCAGAAAGCTCTTAAACATTTCATTATCAGTTTATAATTTAACTCCTAGGACACCCTGTCACTCACACACAAACCAGCTCAATACACTGGTGGTACCTGCACACTGCCTGAGCTGGGACACTCATTGAGCACTTTTCCAGCTCACAGGGATATTCATTATCTCTCCATTAAGCCTAGTTTGTCATGCAGCTGCAATGGCAAACTTCGTATTTTTAAACACAATTGCAGACTGAACAAGCTGAATGTAATTTACCAATAATGCCTCCACATTATTAACTTTAAGCTAAAATTAAGTTTCAGAGATTCTCAATTTAAACATCACAATGTAAATTTGATTGTAAATGAGTCTTCTAATTTAATACACTGAAATGTTTACCTTCTCCACCTATGGCATCAGCTGTTAAACATATTGATTGGTGGGATAAATACAAAAAACGTAAGTCTGATTTTGTGTCATCCTCCTTATATTAGGGCACGCTTCCACCTTCCCCCCTCATTCATCAGAATATGATTAGACTGTGACACCACATTTTTCCTGTGTTCATTCTATTTGCAGAAACAAAAAGACCACAGCAGTTTTTTTGCTGATCCTATTTCCCATTTTGTCAAAATTTCACTTTGTAACCTATATCTCACACTATAATTTTTTTAATATTTTACACTTCAACAGAATTATTACTAAGTCACAATTTCCTTATAGCTTGTGTCTGCTGAATAATGCATACAGTCCAATTAACTTAACTCTGGGATGACAGCACATTTGTAACATTCTCAAACATTTCAAGACATCCTGATATAGGAAAACAAGTTAGCATAACCTCCCCTGCTTGCAAAGTTGATGTTAAGCAATGCTTTCCTTTATGTTTTTCTGATATTTGCTATCACTTTCCTTCCTCTCCTCTCACATTACATCCCAAGCTTTATTAAAGAATAGCCCCTTTTTGTAAATCAGGAACATAAGAAATTTCAGAACAGCCATAGCATCAAATTGCAATTGTTAGACTTAAGAGTTTTTCTGGAGATTTTTTTCCCCAGATAATTAGTTAAATAAATATAATTTCTTCATATTTTAACAGCTATAAAATTACACTGCACTCGGACTTCTTTTGATGCTTGTTATTGATAAAATATACAGTACTGATTTCACACTTAGGCTGCACTTAAACTTCAATATCAGCTGACTTAAACATCTGTTCAACTCTGATCTGCATAAATCAACAACAGAAATTTCCACATTATGCATCTTCTGAAGTTTGCACTTCACCCCGGAGCTTTGTCCACACTCCGCCTACTTAAGGAAACTGTTGTTTCTCACACTAAAATTATAAATTAAAACAGACACACATATGCCCACTGCACACATAAGTGCTGAATGAGGTTCTGGCCTTTTCCTGGTGTCATGTTTGATAAAATCAGAATAATATCATCATGATACCAGAACTGTATCTGCAATGTTTAACAGTATCTCTATTTGTGCTCTATTTAGCCTTGAAAATATCCATATTTTTCATGCTCACAGCAAGAACTGACCCTCCCACCCCAATACTCCCATTGCCCCCCATTCCCCAAAACCGTAAGATTACAGAAAATCACTATCTAGCGTCAATGTCATCCAGTAAAGATAATCTACATTCAAACTAGCTGTCCAGATTTCCTTTATCATCAAATGCAGAGAAAGAGGCATGTGCAGGGGCAAATTCACTGTGTCCTAAAGGCAGATCAGTCAAAAATAGGCCAAGATGAGTGGATCAGTAATTACTAATGCATATCTGCTGGCCAAAGGGAGGTTAAATGAGAAACCTGAATGACATGTAGATATTTACATAGCAGATCTAAAGTTAGATTGGTTGAGTAAGACCCAAGTACCTGTCAGAAACTTTTGATGTGGGGTCTGCAGTGTAATTATTCTGGTAATAAATGATAAAGTGAAGCAAAATGGAGTATTTAAGAGCCTGGCCCAATTCACCTGAAGAAATACCAAACTCACCCATGCTCAGGATTTAGATTGAAAGCACTGGACCCCATTTAAAGCAATGATGTGTATTTTAAATTTGTATTTATATTCTCACTAAAGCTAAGGAAAAAGCTGTCAAGTATAGACAGTCATACACTCATTTCAGGCATCCAGATTTGCACTTTTATGTCCAGATACTAATTTCTGGTTCAAAGTTTTTGTCACATGTGCATTCAGCTGTTTATATCTGAAAGGCCAAACCACCTCAATCATTTAAAATCTTAGTTTCAAAGACTCTAATGCATTTCTCCATTATATAAATATTTATACACACACACACACATATATATGCACACACACATATGAAAGAAGTTCTTCATGGCATTAGTTTTTAATGTATCTCCTAATATATCAAATGGCATAAGACCACAGATAATGGTAGTGGCATTTCCATATCTCACTTGCCTTTTGTCCAAACTTTGCAGAAGTCTTTTCTCTTTCATATGTACTTAATTTTTAATTAGAACTTTTAGTGTGGTAATAAAAATGTCCCAAAGAATGCACTCTTTATGCAAACAAAATAAATTTCTAAAGAGTATTCTGTTTGAACTGAATGGAAAAATGGATTATTTTAGTTACATGCCTTCATCAGTCTGAACATAACTTTTATTTCCTAGAGTAATCCATCACAGTGACATTTTATCCTAGAGTTAAACATGAAAGCTTTAATGAAATTCTTCCACAGCTTTCAGCACATTGCAGGTTTACTAAAATTAAGTGCCCAGCCAGACATCCTGTGCTATGCCTCCTTACATGCAAGCCTTCCGTCTCAAAGATAACTTTGACACAAATACAGCTTTGTTTACATGAGGAAATTTTGATTGTCAAGTGGTTTATTGAATACAATCACCTTATAAATTTCCCTATAACTCCATCAGCGAGAACTCAAACATTTTTATCCCCTCTTTTCTGAGGTTATACTGTACGGAGATCTTCACAAGAAATCAAACTAAAATTTCTCATTTGTGAAGTATTGTTCGTCTCTCCTTAGCTAGAAAAAATTATCTATTTTTCGGCATTGTAGAACACTGGGATGGTTACTTTTTAACTTTGAAAAGTTCTAACAGGTTTAATTTCAATTAAGCCTATGAGAACAAATTGTAGAGAAATAATTTCAGAAACAATTTTTCAAAGTATACAAGAGTAAATCTATATGCTGCTGAGGATGAAGCACAATAAAGCATCATTGAGATAATCTGTAGTTAAAATGATGGTGTATGACTTATGATTAAGCTTCATTACCTGCAGAGCAAGGGGCTTCCATCTCATATTTTTCAGTAAAGCTGGTGCTGAGGTAAGCATGCTCTGAGGTCGCTTTTTCAAAGTTAAGATAACACCACTCGGATCCTCTCGTAGTGCATTCACCAAATTTTTCAACTGCCACCCCACCTGGTAACCAGTAAAATCATTACAATAAAATTGAGGTACAATATTCAATATGTAATGTTCCCTTTTTAAATAAGATTAGTAAACAACATAAAGGAGTGTATATATATCATAAAGGAGATTAACTCAAGAAATGTCAAAACTTAATTACTGCATAAAAATCACATAAACTAAAATAATTACTATAATGCATTTAGATGTATATACATCATTTCAGGTTTTAGAATCAATAAACTATTGTTATTTCACTGCAAATGCACAATTAAATCTCAAGGTGTTTTCAAATTCAGCTCTGGTACATAGAGTTAAGAGACTAGAAAGTTAAAAAGCCCTGGCTTTTGCGTTGACAGTTCATTTCAAAATTGAGCATTTTCTACTTTGTGGTTACTATTCAAAGGTCACTAACCACACGTAGTCATACACTACTACTCCTAGCAGCTTATGCAGGCACAAACCAGTTCAGGAAAACCTACTTTTCACACTGCTATAAAAATGAAGCCAGAATCACAAGGCCTTTTTAAAACAGTGCTTCTTTCATGATGATTTCAGAAACAAATACAGCAAATCAATGACAGAAATGTAGTCCAGTCACTACGCATTAGCCCAAAATAAAGTGTTCCTAATTTAATTACAGCATTTTGAAATATTTTAAAATTAAAACGTTGATTAAAATGGAAAGCAACAAGTTTCTATTTATAAATGCAAGGAGTCTGAATAATTTATTTTGCATTTTTGGAAAAAGTACTTTAAATACTAAGACATGACAACGGTTTTAAGTCTGAATATGGCCTGATCACAAGGTACCTATTGCAAAATGCTTTAGGATAGTAAAAGTATGCTTTTTCAAGTTTGGCACCTAGACTGGCAATACGTAGAATCATACATCCCTTCAAAATCTTGGCCTGTAGAGCCAGAGAGTGATTATTTCTGTAAGTTTCACGGCTTTTCTACCTCTTTTTGCTCTGTCCCCCACCCTTGGCCTGCTAAACAAACAAGTAAATTTCCCTAATTTGTAAATGATCACAGTTATGACTACTTTCCTTCTTTCACAATTTGTACAAGAACACTGTCAAGAAGAAAATTATCTAGCTGAGAAGAGGAAAAACAAAGATCTAGAACTTTGAAGTGATAAGGTTATTTTACATTTGAATAATACATTGAAAAATCGAATTAGCAGTGTGAACAAAGAGCACAAATGTTCCTTATCACTGGTATACTGCAACGTGACACAAACATATGTTATCTATGCTTAAGCAAGATAATCACATGTAGGTTGTTGCTACTTATTTTGTGCCTTATTCCCTATTACACCAAGTAATAACTCACTTTGGTTAGTATCACTTCTTTTAAGAACTACTTCTCCCAAACAAGCCACTTGAGCCAACAGTGATTTTACCAACAACCCTGAATCACAGACGTGGCTCAAATCCCATCACCCTTTCTTCAGCTCCTGTGAACCTACCTGTCCTGTTTCCACCACAGCAAAGCCCAATATATCCAGGATGCACTTCTACAGTAAGATTATTGTATGCAAAGAAAAAGGGTATTGATAACATGCATTGTGACAGAATATTTTTCAGCTTTCACAGAAAATTTCTAGGCATGCTGAAACCCTTATTTTTACTCCCATGTACTAGGCATATGGCTATTATACTTCCAACAATATGAAACATTAAATTAACCAATTCCATCTCAATTCCTACATCCCACTGAAGTTCCCACTGTGTTTCAATAATATTTAAACAAAATATCTTCAAGCCCAAGCTTTGTGTGTAAGGACATTGCAATCTTAGAAAAAAATACCTTGCTATTTACAATATTGTTTTTTTATTTTAGAGACTCCCACCACTGCTTAGAAGCAATATATTCCCCACAGTTACAGAATGCCACCGTGGGCATATGTGAGGTTTCATTTGCTATCCAAAAGAAGGAATCATTGGCCTACAGTTCATGTAACCTATCTCTGTACCTAAGGTACTGCACACTGCAATTCCCTAATGCAACAGCTGAAGAGGGATTAGTGGAGCAGAATCCTGCTGAACAAAGCAGCACAGGGAGCCTTGAGGAGAACATGACCTGACCTCAGTTATGGAGTCAGGATGTAAAGTTCTTCCCAATTAAGTTGGTAGGACGCTGCATGTGAAAACTGTATTTTAAAGCCATCTGTTTCTCACTGAAATAGCCAGAGGAATATAAATAAAATTGGGGCTTTTTGGCTATGCTAGCATTTTAAAAATTATTTTAAATGCACTTTCATACTTTGCAGAGATAAACTGCCTCGTGTATTTGAAATATGCATTACATTGCAATAAATGGGAGATTATCTAGTCTCTTCATAAGAGTTTGGGGGATTAAAGAAAAAAATAGCTTCAAAGCACCAAATCTGATGTATTTAATTTAGAAGCTCATGAATAAAAACAATTTAACTTAATTTTTCACAGTGAAATTTTGAGTTTACTATAAATTTCAAATGAAGTTCATCCTCTGCTTTTATCTAGTTCCCTGACAGAAGTTTTCTGGCTGTTCAGACAGGCCTTGATGACTTCTCATAATCTGAAGAAAAATAACTAAATTGGCCTAAGAGGAACAAGTCACATAAAAGGTAGTCAACAATCAATTGAAGGAAATCAATGCCCACATAGGAGGCCTGCTTTTCAGCTCCAACATAGTTCAGATCCTCTCAAAATTCATTCTGACACAGATAAAACCATTTTTTTTGAGAAGGTCAGGCTGCAAAGCAGAAAAAGCAGGGACTATATCTGGAACTGAAAACCCTTTTTCAGAATTCCACTTCAGTGACAAGTAACCTACCCTTTAACTACAATTTGGTTTTATTCTCCCTAACATCTTCTTTCTCATTACCATAGTTCAAATTTTGCAACTTCTAATCATCAAATTTTTTGGGCAGAATTTTCTAAGTTCCTATCATATCCTTGCCCATGTACTACAAAAAGGACAGTAACAAGAAAGTTTCAACATTGGTTTGAAAATTCAATATATATGTAAGAGGATTGTATTAGCAGACAACTTTACTTATACTAAAATAACCTGAGCAATTTATTTTGAAAATAGTGCACTATGCTGACCAGGTGGCCATTTTTATGGGCCAAGGAAGTTACCGCTGCTTGCTTTAAAATAAAATTACATTGTTAAACTAGTGCCACCTAGAAGCAGCAGCCAGGAGAGGTGTCGGGTGGCAGCCTAAGCCCAGCGCTGCCTTTCGCAGCCCACGCCTGAATCCCTGTGCAGCTCATGGCCACCAGGGCAGCCACTGGTGCCCTGAGGGTCTTGGTGAGATGGTTTTGCCAACATTAGAGCAGCTCTGCTGGAGGAGTCCGCCAGGGCAGGGAGGGACAGAAGGGGTGACCCACACCTATGGACTGGTGGCCCAAGGCCAGATGCACAGTGTTGCTGGGGTGGCACAGGCAGGGGCACCACGGTCCCAAAGCAGAGGGAACCCTGCACAGAGACACAGCCTGCACACAGGGTGCCTACAGCACCAGCATCAGGCCACCTCCACATTTCTCATTCATTCCACCACTGCATGCCCAGGGACTGCCTCACCTGAGTGCTTCAGAGTCAATCAGGACATCAAGGTTCCTTCAGCAGGGCAAGACTGGCACACAGGAGGGAGCGCTGCACAGCCCTGACGCATCCTCCTCATCTCCTTGCCAAGCACCCACTAACCCAAATGACAGGAAGCTTTAGCAAAGGGTGCTGTTAGAAGTCTGATCCACCACATGGAAAAAAAACATCCTTCTGAGCAAGCTGAGATACATTTGAAAGATCTCTATGCTTCTTCGGCTTTCAGCAAGTCCATCTGGATGACACTATTACAACAACCTGAAATTAAACTTTTATTTTGAATTCCTATTTTAAATTGTCAAGAATTTCACTTTTAAATAATTAAAAGTTGTTCTTAAATAGGTTCCCCCCCCAAATTAATCTATTCCCCCCCCCTTATGACAAGCTTAGAAGATTGGCAATAATCTTGCTTTTTCTGAAAGTAAGCACAACCATTCATTGAATCTTTTTTTCACTCAGCTGCACTCATGACCATATTCCCATAGTCCTGTGCTCATTCATGAGTACTGCTGTATGTTATGATCCAGAAAGGAGATCTGTAAAGTATTTGAGCAGGCAGCTCAAATACAAGTGGATGGCCCCGCACTAACTATTTTTAGGATGCTATGAAATTACCTACAGTCTGAAAAATCTACGACTTGTATCCCCAGAGAACAGCTACATCATTTAAAAGCAGTGTGCAAACCCAATACACAATGAAACTGCAGCATTGAGAGGGTGGAATAACAGCCAAATGGTAAACAGAACAGAGTTCTTATTTTTACAGGCATAATTCTATTCTAAGGGTGACCAGAGTCCCATGAAAGTTACTGAAAGCTTTCTGCATCAATGAAAAGAAAACTGGTTTTTTTATCCTATTACTTTAATTATTTCCTGACTTGCAGATTTTGAAAAGGTAAAAGTAGTAATATCTTTACACTTTTGAAGGAAAAATAATACCTTGCTGCTAAATATAATCTCCTAAACCATTTCCTATTTTCTAACTATGTGAATATGCAAAATCCACTCTAGTGTCCACTCTTAACAATTTTTAAAAGTTGGTGGACCTGGAAGACAGCCAAAATACTTTTTCTTTCAGTATTGCCTGTAATTAGTTGCACGCACCTAGAGTACTTTGACTTATCAATATTTCAGGCTTCAACTTTTACTCACTTTTCAGCTAAAAACCAGAACAATTTCTAGGAGCTAAAGTATATTCACCTTAAGAGCTAAGTTTTTTTAAGACTTCCATATCAAACACTATTTTGCACTTAATGAAAAAAAAAACACAGTGCATAAGAAAAAAATCCCCAACACTGCACTTCAAATAACAAATATCAAACATACCACGTTGTTAAGCAACTCAGAATCTGACAAGAAATTCAACAGCATCATGCTGTTAAATTAGCAGACTGATTTCCATGAACACTGGCCAGGAACAAGCTCAGTCAGCTGCCAGCCCCATGAAACAAATGTTAGTAGCAAGTATCTTCTTCCCTTTCCTTTGCTGCAGATGTCTGAAAAGGTGAAAAATTAATGGAAAGCCATAGGTCTTCTGCCTCCAGAAAATATAACTAGTGAGGAAACCACAAAAGGATGTTTACAGCATGGACCACCACAGAGATGAAAGCTGCATCTGTGGCAGTAGGGGAGGCAGTGTCAGGAGAGCAGTAGATGCCTTTTCAGGGATTTATCCAGGTTCTTAAGCTAGCATGATAATAGCATCTCACTTGCATAATGGTTTTCTCCTAAAGAGGAGAGGTTAATAATATTGTGATTGCATAGGCTGCAATTCTAATTAAAGAGTATCTTGGCTACATTATTTAAATCAATGCAATTCTAATTCGATGTTAAAAGTCAGTTCTGTGCATCCTTAAAATGATCATACTGCACTGTATCATTGACCAAAGTCACAACAATACAGTTTGTATATAAAGTACATTGAAAAAAAATCACATCTCTTACTTGAATAATTCCTGATATTTCACTAAATCTTCTGCTTACTACCACCAAACCATGAAATAAGTGATTTTTAAATTCATTTTTGGCTATGTACACTAAAGATCACAATTAAGAGAGTTTACCAAGAATAAACTAAGTTAGGATCCAAATTGAGAGTCGAGTGCAGAAATCACCACCTCTCAATAAGCTGCCCTAAACACATTTTCTTGTCAGAACATGTATCTGACTCAGAGCTTAACTTCCACAAGTACAGTAAAGTACAACCATAATTCAACAAACTTTAAAATATTAGTAACATGACTACAGAGCACCTCAGTATAGGAGGCAAGCATCTGTATTATCCATGGGGGAACTAAAATCTGATTTATCAGAAACAGAGAATCAGTTTTGTACTGAAGCTTGGACACTGTTTAATAGCAATGCTTACCTTTCTTTTTGTACTGATACAATCAACCTTCAGCTCAGAGCTACCCCACTGTTTTGCTTTTGAGTCACTGCTAGTACAACATCCTAGAACAAATAAATGAGCATATTTGTTGGAAGAGCAGACTCCAACTTCATGGGTTTGATAATATATTTTACAGACATAAATGTCAGTTTCTAGGTACAACTTCTGAGGAAGAAGGGTCTCATTTTCCCATTTTAGGGTATGGCTCTAAAAAAAATGGGGTTGGTTCCAGCTCAGATTTGGTGTACCTCTGAAATTTGAAGCATTTTCCTTCACTTGGATACCTGCAGTGACTGGTTGTCTGCAGTGTGGCAGTTATAAGGCATCTGTCTCTTCAACCAGGAGCACAGATAACCAGAAAAGACAGCTACTGGCAATTTGGAAGGTTTTTACTCAACTGTCCATCTAGTTTCAGAACATGGATCTCAGCACTATGTATCCTCAGAAGGACTAAACTCAGCCAAATACTTACAAATACTACAAAGGTGTCTCAAGCACCAAGATGTGCATTACTTCCACGGGGCCAAAGCACTGTGCTGATGGGACCATGCAAACACAAACCCCAATCATACAACAGGCAAGAAACCATCAGCTCCTTGCACTGGGATATGGGAAATGAGGGCTCTGGTCCCAGTTCCCACACACCACTTTTTTATGTAATATAAATACAAACTAACACACACTGCAGAGAACAGGGTCTGGGAGCCCTGTTGTGATGAGCAGGCCCTACCCCTTTCTTCAGCAAGGACACAGAAATTAAACTCTTATGAACAAAGGTGCTGCGACCACAGTCTTTGCTTGGCCTCATTTCCAAGAGCTTCCAGGGAATATGTGGAGAGCCCAGGGGCCTATTCATTTCAGCAGGGCTTCTGGCAAAGGACAGTATCTCCCCAGCCTAAGAAGAGGCATTTCAGCATCTTTGGGAAGCCTTGGGAGAGTGCTAAGAAAACTCAAGTGCTGATAAACATCTAAACAGGCACAAAGAGCTGATGGCAGAAGCTGGAGTTCAGGCAGGATTTAGGCAGACTGGGTCACACCCTGCTTTCTCATAGATCAAGCTGCAGTCTGGATGTGGATGGCTTCCCCCTTCCTCAGGGGAGAGGAAGAGCCAAGTTCTCCACATTTCATGTGGCATAAGGAATGTGCTCTTCAGGAGTGACCCTGCAGTATTAATGCCCAGCCATCTTTGCCTTACAGGAACTCATTTTTGTGGCCCTGTGCTTCATCTCACCATGGGAATTTGACTTGTGTGTGTGTGCATTGCACAGTCTCATCCCCAAACGCTTGTCCTGGAATTACAACAATAAACATATGTAAACATACATGCATACACATATGCATGTTTCTTTCAGATTAGATTTACATTATCAAAACTTAATATTTTAGAGTGATTCCAGCAAGTCAGTAATTCCAACAGTCTTTGACCTCCCCCAGATTTTCAGTATATCCCCAGCTAAAGTGCTGTTACCCTTTAAGCAGATGTTTCTTGAGACTGAATTAATATAGTGAAAATCAATTAAGACATTACATAGAAATTGTAAAAAAACCCCAAAATTAAGGTCACTAATGACCAAGCAAACTGAAAAAAAAAATCCAAATCAAAAATAAGCCTGTAAGTGAGCTGCAAACTTATGCAGCATCACTTAGCTAAAGGGAGGACAGGGATATGGAGTTAAAAGAATTTGTCTTAAAAACACAGGAATTATTTAGTCATAATAGAGCTTTTCTTTTTTTTTCATTTTACTTCCATTACAATAATCAACCACAGACTATGTACTCTGTTCAAGCCACTGAGTTGTTTGAATCCAGTACTGAGTTTTTTTTAAATAAAAAATTTACGTGCTCACAGTACATCTACTCAAATCATAGAATTTCCCTTGCTTTATTTTTCCTCCCATGGAAGCATGGATTTGCTTTTCCTACTGTTTTGATCTATTTTTACAACAACTATCACTGTCTTACACTTCCTCACAGTTAGATCCTATTTTCATCACAATAACACAACAGATTACGCAACAGAACATCAGGCTAGCACCTGAAGATCAGCTGTGTCGTGTACACATCTGCTACCTGCACAAAGCACAGAAGTATTCAAAATTATTCCATCCTAACTCATATATGGTCCAGGCTGTGCACAACTGTAATGTCAGTTGTGTCAATATGCACAGCACTGAAGACATCTCTCCTTAAGCTTTGATCATCTTTTCTACAGTGTACTTCAAATTTTAGCAAACTCAGTTAAAAGGAAATTATTAGCAGCAGAATAATACCTGCCTTCCTTTCCAAATACACACACCTGAACATACACTAACAGTAAGCCTTTTTAACCTCTTCTTATGAGACTTAAAAAGAGGTATATAATCTGTATTCTGTTCTACAGGCATCAAAAATGTTAACAATAGAAAACTCTAATTCTACTTAATATCTGCTACCCGCCAAAAAAATACTCTAAGTATATATTTTGAAATAATAATTTTAACTGCAGAATTTACAGTATTCTCACTATAGAGAACATACTGTTAAAACTCTAATTTAAACTGCCTGCAAATACAAATTGTACCAAGATTTGTAGCCAGCAGCAGCTACTGAGAATATGAAAATAATTTTTATCAGGAATATATGCAAAACATTTTGGCAGCATATTGTCTTTCAATATTTATGTTGAAAATATTAATACCATTTACAGCACCACTTAGAGGTTTTTTTTCCTATGGAAATGCTACCATGTGAGGAAAAAAAAACCAAAACAGAAAAAACCCTCTAAAATAAAACCATTAAAATACGTAACCTTCCAGTGTGTTCTGTGCAGAAAGATGAATTTATCAATTAGGTCACAAAAATACTCCACAGAATACTGCAGCAGGTTTTAGCAAACACATCCTTAGGAGTACAGTCCTAAGTATAGCTTGTATAAAAATACTAGACTTAGATATGGACTCAGAAATGTGGCTATTGCTAGTGGTGACACTATGAAGGCCCACCAGGGGCACTCACAGAAAAAGTCAATTGGTGTCTTGGTGCAGAGGATTTCTTACCACAATTTACACTGCTTTTAAAAGATACTTTGGTGCCTAAAAGTCAGCCCAGGTGTGTATTCCCAAACAGGAGCTGTACAGAGCAGTCTATGTCCTCAGTTACAAAAGAAATTTTTTCCCCCAAAGAAAAATAATTTAAGAACTCAATATGAATTTTGTCTGCTGAATGTTGTCCCTGTATGCTCATATAATCACACAAGTAAAGTACCAGGGCTCAATAGCAGTAGAGTTGTTCGTTCTGGGGTACAGCCAGGATAGAATAAAAGAAATCTGGTTTTGAGTGACCTGTAGGACATAGTAAATGGAATTTGGTGAGCAAGACCACAATCAGCTGGCAGGGAATACCTCTAGAAATACAATGTATGGGTACTGAAGCCATGTCCCAGTCACATGTGATGAAGAGCATCTCTTGTTGCACCAACTGCTTCTTGAAAGAACTTCCTGAAAGGACTTGTACAGCAACATCAACCTTCCAGTGCTTGACTGTTCACAGCTCCATCAGTTCCACACCAATCCCACAGATGAGGCTACCATGCCCAGCACATATTCTAGAGCAGCAAACTGTAGCAGGGGGTCAGGACCAGGTGCTCTGGGGCACAGAACCAAGAGTACACTGGATGTGGGACACCAGTGCCCAGGCTACAGGACCAAATGTGCCACTCACAAAGCCAGAGGCAATAACGAGCAGTTTACCTAACTATTTGTGATTTACTAATGACACTGACAGCGCTCCCTTTCCATTCCTGGGCACAGTCAACCAGGTTTAATGCTTTCATCTAAGACAATTGGCTGACTTTAAATTAAAGTAGAAAAACTGACATAGTTTAGTTCTGTTATCATCTAGGAGGAAGGTAGCTGCTGAATGGCAGCAGCAGGTTTCTACTGCAAATGAAATTCCACTGGAATGAGACACTGGTGTACTTAAGTGTGGAAATTTAATAAGGAAAATTATTTAAAATTTGGCAGAAACACGAAGCAGCATGGGCTGGCCAAAGCTTATACTGGTCTAACACAGATGTGACAACGACTTGTTTGTTGGCTGTTCTGCCCTGCCAGAGACAGAAGTGCAACTGGATGTCCACACTGGCACAACACCCTATTTACATAAGAACAAGCCTGTGCTCATCAAAGTGGTGTGTGATCCCCAGGGACCAACTGGAAAGAGACTGCATGGACAAGAGCATCCAGCATTTGTTCCCGTGGGGAAATGAAAGATCATGTTCTCTCACACATTTCATTTCTGCAATATCACACTTCCCTGACATATGCAATATAAAATATTTGTGAGTAACTGCACATCTATGTAAAAAAGATAACATAAATAACACCATATAGTCTCAAGACAAATTCCATGGTAAAGGGAAATGGACATTTTTTTTTTCTTTTGAAGGGATCATGACAATTTAGCTCCTTTCTCAGTACTACACAATACTTACAGCGATTGTAAAAACAGGATAGGGAATTATACTGAAATTTTGAGAGGGTGGCTGAAGGACAGACTACAATTGCCAAAAAAGCATGGACCCCTTATCCTTATAGGACAGAGCCCTATAGAACTAGCTTACTTCCATAAAGACTTCCATGAACATTTCTGGATAGCCCTATAAAGGTTATAAATGTAAATCCCACCTTTACAACTAAATATTTTTGTTAACATTTACCAAACTTCTATAAACAGAGAAAGTCCAAGGATTCAGAAAGTATTAAAAGCATGATCTGGGAGCTGTTCCTCTATCTCCTCCTCCACAAAACCACATGCATGACAGCAACAGAAGGAAATTGAACAAAAAGCTTATTTCCCTCAACTTTCATGACCTTGCTGCATTTTTTTTGTTCAAGTCAAGCCTCACAAGAAAATAAAAGTACTGTTTTAAATAAATATGTTGTGAATGGAAGTTGTATAAGGTGTCAAACACCTTATGTTAAAAGCTTGGACTGACCTGGCTGTCCCCTCCCTTGTACTGTTGATGCCTTAAGTTTAAGCTTTCATATTTGTCAGATTCTGTACTGCCTTAGTGTGTAACTCTGAACTTCATATAAAGTGTTAGCAAGTTCTCTTCACAGTTTAGTTAAGCAAAACAATCCTTTTCCAGCCTGGGAACCAAGGACACCATTGCAGCTTCAAGCCCAAAAAGTTTAAACAGCAGTGAATTGAGGAGAGCAGCCTGAGAGGATGGGACTTCATAACCTGAAGCTGTAATTGGACAATTAACTCCAGTATGTACCTGGACCAAAACTTATAAAAGCCTGAAAACTCATGACCAGTCATCCATCTTGGGTGAAGGCATGGCCAGGTTCTTGTATTGCCCAAGGTGTATCCTTTGAAGGCCTTTTAATAAATACCTACTTTATTCCTTTAACACTGTCTAGCCTCTGCTCCAGGTAGGTTTTCTCAGGGCATCACTGTTCCAGCTCACTTCCCCACTAAGCCTCTTTAGAAATACTGCCTCATTAAAAGCCAAGCTAACAAGGCTATAAATGAAATACCTGTGTTAACAAAAGCCTAGCTGGATCTGAAACAGTGCAGAAAAAACAAACAAATATTTGCAACATAATTTTTCTACTTAGAGGTGTTTTGTTTGGTTGTCCCCCCAGAATTAGAAGCCATCTACTGCAAACTCCATTTTGGGTGCATACACTCCAGAGATTCACATGCAACCCAAGTTCAGAATCTTCCATGAGCTGTAATTTACCATCTCCCCAAAAATCCTAAGACATTCTGTAGAATTCAAACTTTCCTCACTAGTACAGTAAAACTTCAAAATCTGTTCTTTCATTTTCCTACACAAAGATTTATTTTAGGATGAGTAGAAAGGCATCATATCCTTAAAGGTATATCCTTCTAACAAAGCAAGGTATGATCTTGTAAATGTATCTGTCATGTTTCAGATGAATTTTAGCAAAATCTCCTCTAAGTTTCTGTACTGTAAATATAAAAAGAGTTCCTGTAAGTTAATTATGTGGACTTTGTTTGGCACACTGGAGTTTCCACAGTAAGCAGTCTGCTGTATAAAAGCTAAGTGTTATCTACTACAAGATGCCAAGATATCAATTCCAACATACAGGTGTTAAATACGCTAAACCTACAAGCTTCTAGATGCAACAGATTGATAATTGACCAGTCACCTATTTTTTCTCCATCATCAATATTTACATAACTTCTGATGAGTTTTAGCCAACAAACACAAATTTTGGGAATCCACAACTCTATCATGTCATATCAAACATTTATTCAATCCATAAGTCATATCATAAGAGTATTCAAAGTATATGCAATGTGCCAAATATGCCTTCAAAATAAAAACAAACTATTACACGAGAACAGACTGTTAATTAAAAATCCTATACCATCCTGAGTCTGTACATCCTTGTTCTCTGCTTGGAGTATTTTTCTACTGTTTTATCACTGATAACAGCAACCAGAAAGAATGCTGTGGAAAGTACTGATTCATTTAAGCAATCATATAGTGTCCTGCACTTATAGTTGCTTAAAGAAAGGACTATCTTGAGCCAAAATAAGCTCTTGAATTATATATGGGCAGAAACATGAGTACTGCAGTGAAGCAATTTGCAGTGCAAATTCTGATAATATCCAAATGAGGAAGGTGTTTTTCCTTGTTTGCTTACACTGGAAATATTTTAGACACTCAGGCTTTTCGAGAAGATTGAGGAAAGCATTTGCAGGGAAGTTTAGAAGACATTGTCTAAATCCTTTGACTCTTAATAGAAGAGTCACAGAATCATTTGGGTTGGAAGGGACCTTACAGATCACCTAGTATCAAACCCCCTGCCATGACCAGAGACATCCCCACAAAACCCTGTCCAACATGGCCTTGAACATTGCCAGGCATGGGGCATCTACAGCTTCTCTGGGTAACTTTTTCCAGTCCTTTACAAGCCTCCCAGCAAAGAATTTCTTCCTAACACCTAATATCAACCTGCCCTCTTTCAGTTTAAAGCTATTCCCCTTGGCCTATCAATAAAGACCCTCATAAAAAGTTCCTCCCCAGCTCTCTTGCAGCCCCTTTAGTTACTGGAAGGTGCTACACAATCTCCCCAAAGCCTTTTCTTTTCTAGGCTGACAACCCCAACTCTTTCACAGCCTGTTCTCATAGGAGAGGTGTTCCAGCCCTGGGATTATCTTTGCAATGTCCTCTGGATTTGATCTAACAGGTCCATGACTTTCTCATATTGGAGGGAGTTATAACCCTTAGTTACAGAGCTGCTGAAGAACAGATCTGTCCTGTAAAGCAAAACTGACACAGAAGATCCACATAGCTATTTAACCCCAAGAAACCACTGTTTAAAGGACAATTTTCTGAACATTAACTTTTCACTGACTTTAGGCCTAATCAATTTTTTTTTAAATTTAGAAGATTCCGAAAGTCCAAACATCCTGCCACCAACAAGTGGAATATTCCTGTTATGCATGTTTTATATCAATAGCAAACAATCAAAATAATCACTTGAAATTCTTTTATTTCACTGCCAAGTGAAATACTACAAAGATTAAGCATCACTACAAGCAGAGGATGTCAATAGATAACTTAAAACTATTTGACACCCAGTATTAGGACATGCATAATGATAAATCAGTATAAATCACTTAACCATTCTCCTACTTTGTCATGCTGCTTATTTGAAAGCCAGTGGGCTTTCTGAAAAAGCAGCCTTATCATAGTTATTACAATGAGACTCTTGTAAAAAGTAGTATCTAACAAGTTGGATTTTTAAACCAATTGTATGGAACTTCTCTTCCTCATATTTGTATTTACTCTCTGAAATATAAAGTACAAAAGACAGACTTTAATTACAATTTGACAGATAAATACACTGAAATAACTGAAGAAAATTTTTTAAAAAGCGGGCTTTAACTCCAAAAGAAATTAACGTTAAGATTTTTTTTTTTTTTTACATTTTGAGTCTTCATTTACAAGACATGACCTTAATAACAACTACATGTAATTAACACTTCCCTATAGCTTTAGAATTAGGTATTTTAAAAAATCAGACATTTAAACAATTTAGTCAGTTATTTCTATGGTCAGTACCAGTGATATAAGTATTATGAGTTAGATATTATATGTATGATATGTACATATGATATGTATGATAAGTTACAGGGAGAAGTTGTCCTGTATCTGCTGCTGGTGAGTAGTATATTAAGTATGAAAAAATAAATAAACAGTCAAAACAAAATGTAGTATCTTCAGAATCATTTATCTCCTAACAAGAGTCAGTGTAAGGAATAACACCTCTTCCCAGAAAAACAGATTTCTAGAACTGGACAGTAAATTCCTTCTGACAGGGGCTGGAGTACAGAAGGATTTTCTTAGGTTCTTATAAAATTCTGCAGAATCTATAGAAAAAATTAAATATTTGGGCTTTATAAAATTGAAGAGCGAATGTAGTGTACTTTTGCAAAGGTAACATGGGAGGTACTATTGAAAATCCTAGTTGACTTTCACTGTGGAAAATTAACACTAGAACACAAGAAAATTATTTGTATACATTGTATACACTATCAATGATGACAACTATTTCAATTACATTGTTGATACAACAAAGAAAAACAAAGTAAATGTGTGGTTTAGTCTGTTACTATATATATTCACCATTTAAACTAAGTTTGTCTCAGCTCTCTATGGTCCTTTTCCCTAGAAATACAATTATTTTCTCTGTGCCTCTGAAAATACTCCACTTATGCAAAAGCCAAGACACCCAAATCCTACATTAAATATTCCATCTATGTAGGTAAGAAAGCTTATCTTAAGGATAGTCAAAACATTACTGGTAGTGTTAGGGTTAAGAATCTGATCTTTCCATCATCTAGATGCAGTGCAGATGTGCTAAGAAAACTAGAATAAATACCTAGCCAACTGGAAATTTTCAAGTTGACAAGGCAACTTTAAAGCACCATCAGAAATTTTTGGGAAAAATAGCAAGCTAGTACTGAATGTTTAATGATGTGCTTCTTCAGATATGTATACATTTTAACAGCCAAAATAGTAATGCTCTAAAATGTTTTTCAAATTAAATTGATGTCATAAGCTCCCTTAGTGCAGAAAACCAGGGAAATTAGTCATCAACTGCATATGAAAAGTAATCATTGGATACAACACTTATAAAGAAGCTGTAGGGCCAAAATAGTATTACAATTCACCCTGACCTTCTTAGATTTATCAAATTACATTGCATAGCTCCAAAGATAGCTTCTACTCTGTTAAGGTCCACATATGTACAGTTTATTTGATTTCAAACTTAATTGGAAGGTAGGGTGAAATAGTACCCTAATCTGTGCAGAGGAGCTGACATGGTGGACAATGGCCTAAAGCTGGAAGTGGAGCCCCATGTGGAATGACCAAACACAACTTTTAGCAAATGGCTGCTGCACTAATACCATATATTGACTTTCACTACTCTCAAGAAACTTCATACTTTGAAAAAGAATAGCTGCTTTCTATATTGTAAGTCCACCTTTTCTCCTAGAAAGTCTTACCTTAGAAAAGGTAAATTAATTTTAACAGTTCACTAATCCTAAATAAAATCACCTGGCACTAACAAGTATCTGTACCCACAAAGGGCAATTTGCATGGTATTAGTTTTTTTGACTATCATATCTGAAAGGTTTGTTTAATTTTAAGTTCCAAGTTTTAAACTTGTCTTTAAATTAAGTCAACCACCCTATGTACCCCTATGGGAATTTCACATGCTTGTCTTCTTAAAAACCATACTCTACACTTTCCAGTATGTTTAGAAAGTAGTAAGCTTTCCAGCCTCCAGGAAGCATTCTTGATGTGAAATCCACATGGGAACAATATTTCCAACTCCCTGCATCCCTTCAACCCAAAATTTCCATTACACTTAAACTAACTTGTGCATGGGCAAGCAGAAAACAGCCTAACAGATCTCCCAAGCCTAACTTGATATTTAGCCTAACTTGATATCTCCTGTAATGCTCAGATGATCAGGGTTTAGCTAAAGACTTAAGAACTATGTGGTTATAAAAGAGAAAAGGAAAATTTAGATGTTAGAAGAAATAACGATTTATAAAAACACATTTTTCTACACAATCCTTCTCTCCACATGCTATGTGCCCCAACACCTCTATCTCCAATTGACACAGAACATAGTTATACATACCACAGTTTGGTGGTTAACTTGAATCACTTCATCCCCAGCATGGATTTTCTTGCACCGATCTGCAGGTGACTGAATTTAAAATAAAAGAGATGATCAAGAATACAGGTCTTACCAGTCATCATCTCTCTTTCAGCAGTATGATTGCTAAGCTACGTAAATCAGGTTAGACTGATAGACATTCTACTGTGAAATAAAGAATTAAAGAAATATTTAATAAATCAGTTTGTTCTTGTGGGAGAAAAATGATATGCACTATTCTACACAATAAAATCACATGTTAAGAAAGGTATGAATACATATGGTAACTGCGTCCTAAGGATTTCTTCTGAATTTCATCCTGCCAAAAGGATGCTTTAATCTGCCCGACATATCTTAATTCTCAAAACCCAATCTCTGGCTGACTTTTGAACCTATCAAGACTAGCTGACAATTCTTCATAAACAAATTTCATAAAATTGTCTTTTTATTCTACAACATTTCAATATGTTGCAGAGAGCTGTAGTAAATTACTGTTCTGCAAAGAGTGCACAAGAAGAGAAGATTGGGTTAGGCACAATCTAGGAAGAGCAAGTAAATTAATGGTAACTGTGGTTTTGGAACACTGTCAGGGTGAAAGAAATGTAACCATCATCAGACTCCTACAGTGGTCACACTTTCAAAAAAGCAAAGTAGTTTTGTACTTTGCTTTTGCCTCAAAAAAATTCTCAGTGAGAACAACAACAAAAAACCAAATAAAAACCACAATAAAAAACACCTCTTTCATTAAAATGAAAGCCCCACGAACATTCCCTTCTCTCTTTACAGTAGACCAGTTGTTTTCTGAGGGGAATAGCTCTAAGTTCAAAGGAAAATAAATTCCTTCCATTTTTCAGAGTCACACTTCAATTTTTCTCACAATACTGTGGCTGCCAGAAGGCACTTAATTGACTCCACAGTAGAAGGTGAGACTGACAGTTAGAAAAAAGAACCCAAAGGAAACATGTTGCTCAGGAGCAGATTTCAAAAAAAAAACTGCTATAAATTTTGTTTTAAGGAGTCTGGTGAGATAACAGGTCATCTAAAGAAAATGCTGCACACCTGAAATGTGGACTTTTTGTAACAACCCACGTAATACATCCCCATTCAAAACATATGTCCCACAGCTAAGCCATGACTTTCTAGTTCAATTGCACATAATTCATGGCCTAAGTTAAGGACAGTGTACAAATGAAAGATATCCAAGAGACATGAGAGCCCGAAAGAAGGGTCACTCATGACTCATTTCTAGCAGACATTGCACAGAACATCCTAAATCAAACTGGGCTGGTAATATCATTTTACTTTATATAAAGAACACCAGCCTTGATATTTTGGCACTATTTAAGCAATAAAGGTATTGGCTAAGTGACCTGGGAAAAATTTTAACACTGGCGATTATGTCCTAATAATCTGTTTTCTGTTTGCCATTTCACTACTCACACTTACTCATTCATACCTCTAAAATCTTTATAATCCTCCTATGTAATACAGCTCTTTTAGCTCAGATGTAGTTACACATAAGACTTTTAAAAAGCAAATGCAAGTGAATTCTTTGTTATTACCCTTGAACCCTTCAGGACTTTATTAACATACATCCTTTACTTTACAGTGTCTTCAGCATTTGCAGCTTAAATCTTGAAAAAACAGGTTAAGTTTGCCAAGACATTAAAACATAGTCTGAGAATCTTCAAACTGGAAAAGTCTATGTTAAAAAATGCCTCATTTCAATTATGCCTCAAACACAAGGTGAGGTAAAAAAAAAAGCTTAGAAAGATATGTCAAGGCTATGGTCTTATGAAGGGGTTGTAACTCCTGTTCCTTATTGCTTTTTCCTCTCCAGTAAAAAACAGACATTGCTTGTAAAACAGTACTTTTTATCATGGCTATTTAAGGAAAACAGAGGAGAATCAATAAGGTCTTTTTTTTAAGATGTATATGCTGATCATTAAGCACAGAATCCACTCATGAAGTCCTACTAGGAGCAACAAAGTGTGCCATACCACAACTGCATCCTCATTAGCTGACAATTTGGTTCAACAGGGAGTTGAAGAGATGGAAGCACCTGCCACTGAGGCTCACAAATCAATAACTAAAAGCTATCCAGAATATGTTTAGATTTACACTTTATATAGATTTAGTTCTGCCCTTTAAGCCAAATGTCTTTTTCCTATTCCCCTGGTAGACCCACACTGTCTGAAAGTCCAGTTTAGAGGCCCTGGAGCACAACTGCTGCGTGCCCATAGTGGAGATTTTGCTAGTGTTTCTTCTGAAAAATCTCTCTTCCCTGTGATCTAAGGGCACCATGCAAAGCAAACCAGACCACAGCAAGTGCTGACACTGGGAGCTCCCTCTTCAAAGCCACATTCCTGCTGGAGGTGCACTGCATGCTATTACTTTAGAAAAATGCTCTTTTTTATTGGAAGACCAAAGGAAAAAATGGTCTAATTTGCAGGACACATTCAGTTTGTGGATTGAAAGAATCTCTCCAACATGGTCTAGATGGGCTACTCAACAAGGAACCTAAAATCTTTAGCTGGACCAAAACACCCTTTAGATGGTTATTCCAAAGAAAAGACAGAAGACACAAACTGGAAAGCTGAGCTTGCTCGAATGCTACAGGGCCACCAGAGAGAAGCCCTTGCAGGGCAGTGACCTGTAAGGAACACTGCTCTCTCTCAGTCCAAGCTTCAGAGTTCAGCTGCTTTGATCTGCAGGGTAATGTGTTGGAGGAGATGCCTCCTAATGCCAAACAGTAAGATCCAAACTCTAATGGGCTTTGCAGCTGGACATCAAGCACCTCAAAGGCCAGACAGAAAAAGCAGAACTGCCATTACAAAACTACTCTCTTACATTAATGTGGAGAGCACTACCATGGTACTGTGTTTAATACAGACACATGTTCTTCTCCACGATCATTCAGACAATTGTGTCACTGTCTCACTTGGAAGAGAAGACTTGGAAATTAAAAGGACACAAATTTTTGCTGAAATGCAAGAGAATTTGGATTCAAACTGTACTGCAAAGAGCAAATGCGTTAAGGCCAGCAGATCACATGTGCACCACTGTAACCTTATTCTGGACATGCTGCTTAGATCTTTCTCCTCCTATCTACCAAAATCAAATCTCTGTGCTTTTGTGTGTGTGCATGTGTGTGTGTGTGTGTGTGTGTGTTAAAGAAAGCAGCTAGAAACTGTGTTCTTAAAAGCAGGAGACGCCCTTCTTTTTCTAAAGCACTACTCATTTTTCACAATTGCTTTAACACACAGCAGCTTTTTCCCTTGATAACAGAGTGCACTTTCTTGGTCTGCCGAGAGCACCTCCAGGGTGTCACAGTGAGTGAAAGAGTCAGTAACGAGAGCAGAAGAGTCATCATGACTGAAGCTTCCTGACATAGCTTTAAATTATATTCATGAATCACAAAAGATAAGCATTTTGAGGGAACGCATTAGGATTTTATTTTTATCTTTACCCCTGGGAAATTAAATCCATTAGCAAGTTATCGAAAGAAATTGCTCCTTCTTTAATTTGAGAGATTCAAGTGCAAAAATTGTTCTTTATTTCATATATTTTCTAGATTAAGTTCAACAGTAGCTCTGTTTGGTTTGTTTAGTTTTGCTAATTTCACTAATCATATCTATAGCTGTAGGCCTGACTCTCCAGAATTTTATTTTCCTTGAAATTCCTTACTTTTTTTTTTAATTCCAAGACAGGTCACATTCACACAAATTCTACAAGTATTATCTATTGGTTATGACCCATGAATATTCTGCCCACAGCAGAAAGGAAAAAGGCTATCAGATTACAGCTCCTACAAAAGGATAAAAATAATATTCCTATTTTATTGAGATGTTAACAGAACCTCACTGCAGATCAGATGCAGCAGCTGTAAATGTCATGTAGGTAGTTTGCACATCCCACAGGATGACACAGTAGCATGATAAAACAAACATTTCTGACAGCTTCATTTTAAGAAAATGCCATCAAAATCTTTCAAAGGAATTGACTAAACCACTATGGAACAGTTCAGTTTTGTTTAGTGATTGTTCCACATTAATTGAAGACCAGGGATAGAAGCCTTTTCCTCCAAAATTATAATTTTTCCTCAACTCCTAACAGACAGCCAGTTCCCTAAATATAGCGTACAAGGAAAGGAGGTTGTATTTCAAAGGCTTTTGAAAAGTCGTCTGTTATGTTTTACTTGCTCTTTAATGCATTCAGTGAGAATTAGTACACTGGTAATAAGTGTTCCTTTCCATAGGCATTACTCAGAAGTTCATGCAGAAATACATGGTTATTTGTCAATGTGAAGGGATGTCCATTTCCATGCACTCATTTCTTAAAAAATGAAGCTTGATAGATGGAAAATATAAAAGCTGTTTGTCTAATACTGCAGCAAACTCCAGCACAACAGCCTAAATATAATACAGACATTTATCTTTTATTCACAGAGCAAAGTAATTCCAAGACAGCTGCTTCCTGTCTAGAGCATTTTATGTGTCTTGCAAGAACACATCAAGACTGGTTCTCTTGGTCCTTAACAGGGAACAACCCTTTCAATTCTGAGGTAAACAAGCACAAGCATCTCTGCTGTCCAACATGCCATTGGTCCTTAACAGCCAACCAGCACAAGTTTGCAAGCAAAATGTAGTTTATGGCAAAGGGAAAGCATTAACCACAGGTAAGGTCAGAAAGGCTTCCAGGTCTGAACATACAGTATTAACAATACTTACATTTTCTGTTGTTCCAGTAATTACATGAAGACCATCATATGTTGACTTAATGTACATACCCTAAGAAAAAGACATTATGGGAAAGAATTTTTAAAGTGTTTCACAAACCATCACCATCCAAACAAAACTTGCATATCTCTTAAAGAATCACTCTTTCCTTTTTGTTTTCTTTAAGACATGTGGACTTTAATGCATGCCATGAGGAATTTGTCTCTGCATAGGAAAGTGCTTTTTTGTACACTTCAAGAACAGCCCAAATCATTTTGGCCCTAATTTGCAATAGAAAACTAAAATGTTTATCACAGTTATGTCCATAAATACTCCCCAGTATTTTTAAATACACTTCTTCAACTACAAATAGAACAATGGCTTCCCAAAAGCCCCGGAATTACAAATTGCCTTAGTATGATCAACATGTCTATTTTGCTTCGAAAACTACATTGAGTTTTGAAACATCTGGAGTCTTCAGTAGGCAACACTGCAAACACAACTTTCAAACCAGTGCTTGGAATTGTGCCTGCAAAGTGGCTGTAAGACCTTCTCAATAGCCTCACTCATCCCAATCAACACTTCAGCTATAAAACTCAATGATGGAAAATTCAACATCAACTTTGTTAGCTACCCCGCTTTTTTCAAAAAAATACAAAAAAGGAGGGATAGCTTGTGAACAGACAGAAGTTCCTGCATGGGTAGTCCTAGACAGCGTCTCAAATACGCCTTTCCACCAAGTCTCAATTCAAACATTTTAACAACATCTGCCATGACACTGAGAGAGGGAAAAAAGAGAGATAATTGGCACATACTAAGCATTCAATAATTTCTGAGGAATTTCTTTTCCCTCAACCACTTTACAGAAAGCAGGTAAACACTGAGTGCCTCAGTAAACACCCTCTCCATAACCTACTTTTTCTCCTTTCAATCAGAGCACCACAGAGAAGTCTCTTCCTAGCTGAGGAGCCCAGTGCACTCCCTGGTGAGCAGGGATGGTAAAGAGGCAAAGAAGACAAATCGAGTTGGACTAACCTACACTGGGACCAGAACTGGCACTTATTTTGGTAGCAGATATGAGGAAGTACACCTAAATTAACAAAGTAGATACTATCCCTAGTAAAACAAGCCAGGGACTTCCTGAGTTGCTCTGGATAGGGGCTCAAAAGTGAACTCCTATTCTGTTCTGCACAATTACACAGTGTTAATCACATCAAATCCAGTTATCATGTTCAGCTGCCACAGCTAGAAGGTAAAATAATCCAGAACCTACTAATTAATACAATCTCAGAAACCCCCTGACATCATCCTTCAACTTCCAGCACCTCTATGAACCTTCAGCAATTTTTCCATTGATTAGCTCCATCATACAGCTTTTGCTTAACTCAAATACAGAATGGCTTTTTCATACATTTATCCTCACAACACCCCTGTGAGGTAGGGAAACACTAATAATATACACACATATACAGATATCTTACAGGAAACATAATGAGCCACACAAGAGGTTGAAATATGTTGGTATCTGTTCCTTGGTACACACACCTACCCTCAAACCACCACTAATGGGGACCTCAATCCCTCTCAGGATCCCCATCTAAGTCACCGGGTCACACACCCTGCAACATGGCAAGAGCTAAAAACCACAGTGACCATGGTGACAGGAACTTTGAGTCAGGTCCCCAAACAGAGCAATTTCTGAAGAAAGCCACATCTTTATTTTTATGCACAGTGAGTTACTGCTTTCAACCTTAAATATCAGGGTGAAAGTTGAGGGAAAAGTCTCACACTTTATGGTTACACGGTGTTTAGTTTTGTGCAAAGCATTGTTCCAAAGGATAGTAAGTTCATCCAAGTGTGCTACCATTCCAGAGGACAATTCACACCCAATCTAGTCTTTTCAATAAATTTAAAAGACTTTGAAAATGCAAAAGAGGAGAAAGAACTTTGGCAGAATGCTCTTTAAAGGCTAGGATCAAGATTTTGCACCCATTAAAAAATAGAGGGAAGAAGGAAGCTGAAAAATATTCACCCTAGATTGCATTTATTCCACATGTGCAAAATTAATAAATGTTATATTTGTACCATGTCACATTAATTTTACAAGAGCCAACATAATTCTTGATATAAAGCAGCTTTTAAATGAGGAGAGGTAACATTATGCAACACAAAAATAAGCTCCTTTCACCCATGTTTCTTTACTTCTTGTTTTAAGTGAACAATATATGGGAAATGATACAGAGAAGAGAACACTTCTGGCTTACAATTGTTTGATCTGGAATGGAAATAATTCCACAGACATTTGCAAGTTTTCTTTTCTCTGCCTCCTTGCGGCTGCACAGTATCAATAGCACTTTTAGCAATCAAGAATACAGGGGAGATCAGTGTGTGCCTCTCTCCATTTGCACTGAAATAAATTGGCAGATACAGTCTTAGGTATTCAAAGATAAGTCCCTAAGAATTTACAAGAATCAGTTACACCAGATAAAAGGAAAGATAATTCAGTTTATATGACTAAAATAACCATAAGATAACCAATCTAGTAATCAGGAATAAATGTATGCCTAGATTAAAAAATGAGTAACTCATGCTTAATTACATGAGAGATTGTCCTGATCAGTTATGGGTAGAGCTCTAATTTCAAACCACTCATTACAATTTATCTTGGTGATTAAGGGTTAAAAAAGAGACCTTTTGTGCTTTTTTTTCTCTTTTCCCCTCCTCTTTCTTTGCTTTTGTTTATATTTTTTTCAATAATGAAAACAGAATGTGATATATTTATAACATATTTCTCAATATTTACGCAATGCTGGATGGAAAAGGAAAGAAGATACTAATTTCATTTTATCACACATGTAACTGAATTTTTTACTTTGACTCCACTTTCATGGAGCCCTCCAAAGTCACACGTGCCTCTTTAACCCCAAACAACTCTCAGAACACTGTTCATAACTCTTTCCCAGCTCTTCAAGTATTTCAAACTAAAAAATTCAGGAGAAATATCAGAAATAGTAGTGCACTGGAATCCTGGAAAGAGAGTAGGCAATACACTTAAATCAGCTGCCACACCCTGTATTTTATCAATCACTTGTATTTTATGAGCAATTTTTTACAAGTTTCTTTTGTGCTTGCTTCGGCAGGTAAAAAGGAACCCCATATTCTGATGAACTGACCTTTGCATTTCTGAACCCCTGAGACCACATCACAGTCACTTACCTGGGATTAAAATGATTATATGAACAGGAAACAACTGAAAATCAAGATTAACCTTTGCTACAGATCTCTGATATTCTGTTCTATATTAAAAATAAAGTAGGAAGTGACTGTTGCAGAGAAACTACCCAAGAAAACCTTGGTTTTCTGCTTTTTGTCTAAATAGACTCACTGTTTTCAGTCAAGTAGCAACATTTTTAAGTCTGTTTCATGGTAAAACATACTACCTAAGCTAGTCAGTTTGGTCTCTTTGTATATCAATAATGTAAAAACATACAAAATTAAATTCTGCTTACTGATACAGATGAAACAACTTGCAAGTCCATAAAGAAATAAATAGAAAAAAAGAAAGGATTACACATGGGAGCATGTTGGTGATTGAAAAGTTGACCACATTAATCCATTTTAAGGCTTTTTAAGTAAGTTCCTATCATGAACTCTTCACCCTTACTGCACAGCCACTGCAGGCTGTATCTCTTCCCCCAGCAGCACTCACTGGACAACATGAATGCAGCCAGTCACAAGACATAAGGATAGAGGGGAAAAAACCAAACAACAAAACCAATACCAAACCCCACCCATAACCCTGCTTTACCCAGTACACAAAAGGTTCTCTACATCACACCCTAACAGCATTTTCTGCTTGCCAGGATTAGTTGCTTGAAAGGTTATTTAGTCAGAGATGTTAGCTAGTTTTAGTATCTATGAAACACGGTAACACATTTACTTGATTCTTCTTTGTTCAGGTATTAGTCTGAAAATTTATATTTACCTCTGACAAATACTTACGTTTCCACACGAAAAGACCAAGCACAGTGAAGGAGCTATTTGTGCTGATTAAAATATCCTGATCATGCCAATCTCCTTTAAGTTGCAAAAGCTTCAAGCATTTTCTTAACTCCATCATATATTTACCATGAGTTTACAGAAACAGCATTGTTTTCTAACTTTTTAACTTCCCTCTCATGTCCTTTGCTTTTTCTCCCTCAGATTTACTTTAGCTTCTTAACTATTGAATTTAAGATGGTAGATGTTCTGTTTATGACAGGTGACAAAAAATCTTCCCAGTTAGCAGCCATCCTTGTCTTTTTTCTTCTGCCTGAAGTCCTTCTGTTTTTATACAACATTTTATTTGGTGATTGCTAAAGCCAGCACAGAACTGTAATATGGGTCAAAAATCTACAGGAAAGTTGACAATAAACCATTTTTCCAGCTCCATCATTGCACAAATCCTGGAAGAAGGTCCAGAAATGATTGAGCTTCACATTTATCCCAGCATTTCTGATGTGCAGAGAATATTCACAACTCCAAGCTCCACCACCAGTTCTTAAACTGACACCCTCAGCACTCAGTGGGACAGGTATTAGTTTACAAAGCAAAGAGAAGCCCAAGAACCCAAAAGCACATAAATCACCAGGAAGCACATGACACAGGTGATCCGTTGGCCAGACTGGCGTGGCTCCAAAGGGAAGGGGATGATTTTCACTCTCCCGGCGCGAATCCACATCCTTGGTGCCTGCTCTGGAGAGCTCACAATCTACAGGAGAGGCACAAGGCCCAGGCAACACAATAGTGGCACACAGGCAAGGATGAGGGGAAAAAAACATGACTGTGTCAAAATGGCATTGTATCCTTCTAAAGCTTGTATACTGCATGGTTGCTATTTTCATTTTTTTAAAAAATACATATAATTATTTTTCTATGACAATGACATCAAGACCCTGCTAAATTGGTTCACAAACACATAAAAAGAAAAAACCCTGCCTTGAAGAGCTTCCAGTTTAAACAGACAAGACAGACAGAGGGTATAAAACAGAGGCACAGAAAGGGAAAGAGATTCTCTCATCAGCTACCCAGCAGGAACAGACCCATGAAACACACTTTTAGTTACAAAAATACCACTCAACATTTCTCAGTCCCTGGGAGTTCATACCAACCTACACGAAGACTTAAATGAAGGGGAAAAAAAGAAAAAAAAAACAGCCACAAGACAAAGAGAAAAAAAATCAAGTTCAGATCAAAATGGACAGCACTCATAAAAGGGTAACCAAGAGAAAGAGGAAGATTTTCTCATTACAATAGAAGAAAGTGTTTCAAAAGGTTGACTGCAGTGGTTCAAAAGGTTGACTACAGGGGAAAGGGAGGGAAAGAGAGGGAGCAGAGAATCCATGAGAAGCTGAAATCCTGAAGGACAAGTTTAAAATGGAGTCAGAGATAAAAAAGAAAGCCAGAAGAGGAAGGAAAAACAAACTGCAGACTAAAACAAAGGATGGGGCCATATTTACTCATCCAAGCTTTTGGGGTTTTTCTCATATTTTAATTGCAATTTTCCAAAAGAATGGAAAATTAATTTAGTGTACAATTGCTCAAAATAACTTGGCATACCAACTTTGCCAAGAAAAACAAATCAATACAAAACCCAGCAACAACCAACCACCCGCAAACCAAAATATTGTCCAAAACTTCAACAACCAGACAACTTCAAAAGCCTGCTGCAAAGAGTATGGCAGTCCTCCTTCAAGACTAGTCAAGAATATAGAATGAGAATAAGCTTGGGCAGAAGTTGCAAAAGCTATTTCTCTAGACAAAAAAAAATTTAACTGTACTCTGAATATCTTCTTTTCTACCTCCAAAAATTATAGGAACAGATATTACTAATGATGTAAAGCCATACATCTGGAATTGTTACCAGTGTTGGTTTTTTCCATGCAGCAGGTGTTGGATACTTGAGTAAACAAGAGATCAATGGTCAGCTCTTGAACAACAAACATAGGATAGCTGCATTAAGAGCCTTCACAAGCATCTGATTAAGAATGCAGAATTCTTGCAGTAAAATTCGATGAGTTACTTATCAGCAGTGCTATGAAGCCCTGGAATAACTTATAAAATAGCTTTGTATCCCTGAGATACTATGAAGCATTTTCCAGAATCTGACAGGTTTTGTGCATAAGCCCACGCAAACTTCTTGGTTGAGTTGATCTCAGTAATTTAAGTCCCTTCTGACTTCAAGATCCTAGAACAATCTGAACCATTTTTCAGAAGCTGGTATAAATGGCAAGAATTTCTTACTCATTTCTCCCAGTTCACTAAACTCTGCATAGTTCAGTCAGCTTTATAAAATCCCCTCCTGTTGGCCCAGCTGCATGAGAAACCAAACAAGCAAAAGGAATCAAACTGTTTTCAAACTTTAAAATAGAAAAGGCTAAAATGTCCTATTTATTTTCATATATACAACTTATTTTAAAACCATCACTTTCTCATCCTGGATGATGGGTTTGATTAACTGCGTACTTCTTACCAGCCCTTCACTTGGCTTGATGTTTGTAAGCTGGATCACCTCAAGATGGGCAGACTGGGAAACCAGTGGATCAGAAGAGAGTGAGATAATGTGATCACAGACGCCAGAGAGAGTTTTACACTAGGAAAGAAAAAAGAAAAGAAAAAAGTCACAATAAGCACATGACTTGTAACTATTTGAATGTCAATATACAGTTGAAATCACCATGTTTATCAAGTGCATACAAGGCAGAGGGGGAAAGGCCTCAGGCAGCAATACAATATGAAATACATAATCTGTGATGATCCTGAACTAACAGCACCAGACCAGGGAAGAACAGGAGGCCAATGCTTTTGTATCTGAGCAGAGACAAAGAGGGGCTCCCACACACTCTCAGGGATAGATGCCCTGCTCAGGCACACAGGGAATGTGTGGTGAGCCCCAGCCTCCATGCTACCCACATCTTTTGCAAAGACAGTAAGTGTCTCAAAGCCCACTGATTTCCACTGAATGTGCAGCTGTTCAGCACAGATGAAAATCAGGCTCTTGATGATGACAGGTAACTCCCATTAACTCTGAAGTTCTATACTAATAAAACATGCTAATTGTCTTTGGACTGTGTTTCCCATGTTCTACAGCTGCCAAATATGATTTACTGTTGCAGACATGAAGATTACAATAAAACACCACTTCACAATGGGATAACTCTTAAACCAGTTATTGTTGGCAGCCTCTGCAGAAAGACAGAAAAAATTTTAAAAAGGCTGAAACTGTGAAATTGGTACTGTTTTATCTCCTGATCTCTCACTCCCTGAACAACATCTTCTAAGAAGCAGGAAAGCTGTGAGGCTTTCCTATCATTCTCTGTAAAAAAGTGATTTTTGAGAGTTTCAATGTTTTCCAGGAAGTTCCCTTTCAGCAACTTTAAAGGATTTCTCTATTCAGATTTCCAATCCATCTTTTGTCAGCAAATTCAGGGATGAGGAGATTCTTCTGGTCCCAAAAGTGTGGGCATCTCCAAAAGCAATTAAGAACCAGCTTATCTCCTCTGAAATTCCAAAGATGAAAGCTAACCAGTCTTCTCAAATGACTGAAACACAACTGCACACAACAGTTGCTCCAATCAATCTTCCAAGATCCCAAAGTACAGTTCTTACAGTAAAAACATCTGAAACGATGCTACGGAAACGTGATGTAAAACTGGATATAACCTCCTGCCAAATCACCATTATAATTTCAAATTGTAAACTACAAATACCTTATTTTTAAAAAAGGAAAATTTTTAAAAAGTGATTAAAAACAAACAAACAAACCCATCAAGAAAAAAAACAACCCCAAAAAACCAAGCAAACAAAAGGAAAAAAAAACCAAACCAAACCCCCCCCAAAAAAATCAAACAAAGAATACTCAAAAAACCCCAACCAATGATAGCGACATCTTAATCCTCTTATAGACCAGTACACTCATCTCCTCTTTAAAGTATTTAAAAACTTGAAAGTTGAAAGTTTAGGTTTATGTTAAAATTGCTTATTTTATTGAGCAATAATGTTTCAGGGTGAATAAGCAAATCAGAATCAAATGGAAAATATAACAACATTTATAATACCAACATGACCTTCTTCCAGAAAAAATACTACCTTCAGCCACAGTCACATACACCATCCTTCTACTTTTTCATGATGGAGAATCATTACTGAACAGAAGACATTAAGAAATATATAAAATGAGGTTAAGAATGGTTTGTGCTTCACCTGAACTAAAAAAAAAGTGAAAAAGAGCACTTTACCGAAATTTGGGCTTCTTTAATGGCTTTTGGCCACATGAAAATTGCTTTGAGCAGACATTTTTAAAAGGTAAAATTATATTAAATCACATAATCAAGATGAAAGCTTAGATTTCTGTTAATTTGTGTTTTAAAATATAGTGTTGGCATGTTATTTCTACTTCCATCTTGGAACTGCACTGACAATTATTGAGAAATTGCTTAAAAAATTACAGAGCACTCAGTTATTTCTGCAAAGTGAAGAGACTCACATTATAAATTATTCTCCACAGATGAAAATGGAGTTTTTCATATCTGTTTAGACTTGTATTCACCCAGCTATTTTTCCTAATAATCTCCTCTAAACCCATTAAATGTATGGAGTTCTTAGCAATTTCAGAGAAACTTCTATTTATAGTGAAATAATTTTTTCTCCAATTTTCAACTGCTGCACGGCAGAGAGATGCCAAAATAGACAGAAAAGGAGTGCTCCTACCACCTAAGACAAGGTATGGCATTTCACAGATGTGGCTCCTCATTAAAAAACACCTTCCCAGCTGCCTTGACAGATGATGGAGAAAGGAGAGGAGTTGGGCAAGTCCAGGATGTGGCATGGAGCAGAAGCCTAAGCTGAGATGCATTAAATAGCCCCTTGGAGCAGCTGCACCTCTGCCCCCCATGAGGGGGGTTCAGACAGTCTATACAGCAATGCCTATGGGGATCAGCATTCCAGTACAGTTAATTGGTTGCAATAATAAAAAAAGATGGTGTGAATATTCCTCAAGAGGAGCTCTGGGAATATTAGGTGCCAAAATCATCAAGCTGTTAGGATAAAAAAATCTGCTATATGCTTCAATGCATTTCTAAAAGACTATTGTCTTTTGGGTCTCACAGCTTCCTCATATATTCCCACTGCAGTCCAACATTAATTAATTATGGGGATAATGCAGCACATTATCCCTATAAACTATTATACATTTAAATATTTTCATTACATATTCCTTGGTTAAAGAGCTGAACTATAAGTAGGATCAGGTATCTATTTGGTGTATGTTTCAGTCTCAAGCTGCTCCAAGGGAAATACAGGTTGGATATTAGGAAAAAGTTTTTTACGGCAAAATGATAAAGTACTGGAATGGTCTGCCTGGGGCAGTGGTGGAGCCATCATCCCTGGATGTGTTTAAAAAAAGAAAGACTGGATATGGCACTTGGTGCCATGGTTTGGTTGAGGTGTTAGGGCACAGGTTGGACTTGGTAGTCTTTAAGGTCTCTTCCAACCTAGTCGAAGACAAATTTTCATTAACTCTGAACTTGTCCAGAGAGAGCCAGGACAGCAAGGAGTACACACTTGCACTGCAGATATTCTCCGTCCACTGCAAAGGCAGGGTATGTAGGCCCTCACTGGAAACATGTCCAAAGGCTGACAGGCAAAATTATGCATTTTTTCCTTGCCTTTACTCTCAGGAATCTCTCATTCACAATTTGTGTTGATAACATGCTAATCGGCATAAATCAGCACACAAACAAAACAGTCTGTCCACCAGGAAGGTGCTTCCTCCCCATTAGGTATCCATATGGAAAAAGACCTTGGACCCATTCAGTGGACCAGGTCCTTCCAAGGCAAAGATGTTGCCACATGGCAAAGCACTCAAACATTGCACTTCTTCCACTCATTTTGTTCCTAACGATTTCTGAGCACATTATTTCTCAGCAGAATTATTCAGGACAATCTGTATCATAGACATGTATTTTAGTTCCAAACCCGATGGTAGTCACCTTTTCTCTCAAATTGTCATCCCTTTGGAGGCTTTGTAAAACTACACCTCTGATTATGAAAACGTTGTTAACGAGATCAGGATCCTTTATCCTTTCTAAGTGTTGATTGCCTGCTGCAATGCAGTATTAGTTACAGTAAGACACACAGGAAGCTGAGGATCCAATTGCTCCCACAAAAATCAGCAGGCATTAAAAATCCCCAACCTTTTTCAAGCTGCACTCAGCTCCCAGTGTGCAAGGTATCTGCACATAGTGAAAGGATTTGTCCAGGCCAAAAAATAAAAGCAAGTTACAAAAGACTAACTGAGAGAAACCAACAGATAATTACATTTTCTCCTTTTGTCACACGGTCCCTGTTCTCACTATGAGCCTTAAAGCAATGATTTCAGTTCTCTTTTGCAGTAACTCATCGCTGCACTTCAGTAATAAATTCTCCTCTCTATTCAAGTGACACACCTATAATTGCAGATTGAAGCTACACCAAAGTCTTTATGTGCAAAGCTAAATGACTCAAAGGAGAACAAAAAATATCACCACACAGCACCTCGTTGTTTAGTAGAAATTCAAAGGGAAACATTATTTTTCCCTCAGTAGGCAACTTCTTTATGCCTCAGAGCATGAAGAATGACAGATAATACTTAGTTTCTACCTGTATTTTTGGACTGTAAGGTACCAATTTCTAACAGCTTTTCCACAATTGCTCCTTCTTTCAGCCAGGGGGATGGGGAGCTGAAGGTGACTGAATTAGATTTGCATCTGCTTCGATTCTCTGTGGCTACTTCAGTTTGTGCTGGGAAAATGTCTGTGTTCTGCATCAGATGAAGAACCTATGGACACAGCCTCAGTGGCCTTTCCTCAACCCGTCCATCCATTGTTTGCTCAGCTCAGGCAGCTCTAGGGTCACCAAGCATTTCTGGTCAAGCAAACAGACTTAGGTTTGTCCCTGTCCTTCCTTTTACCCAGGCTAGTGGCCAAGTTTAAAATCTATCTTGCCAAGTATTTACAATACTGAAACATCCTGGCTTAAACATGCTCCCAGGACTGAGGACAAGAACAGCACCAGCCTCCCTCATCAGCACCCCCACCTACAGCATTAGAGTGAGGAACAGGATACCAGGAAAACGTATGGACTTTCAAGACTAACAGTAAGAAAAAAAATGTCTGGGTAATGTTAAGCTTAGTCTGTTAGTTTAGTTAGTAACAGGTGTCCAAGATGAATGAGGTCTAATTAATTAAGCCAAACCAAATAATTATTAACCAATTAATTTTAGTCCAAAACAATTGTTATATTGTACAGAACACATCAGTAACTCCAGCAGTCTTAAAACCAAGTGGGCCTGAACACGCACTACATGAAGTTTAAATAGTAAACCACATCGGCTTTTGGCTGCAAAAAAAGAAGCTTCTATTAAACAAAGACTCTTGAAAGGCAGAAAGTGGTTACATTTTCTTTTTTTTTAAGACTATAAAATGATACCTTTGACAATGTATTTTTAGTCCATTATACTCCTATAACAAATATTCAAATATAGTGGGCAGGAGCAAATTATCATCACTGTGGTTTCAATACAGCTCTTAGAAAAAGAGAACATTCTGATCCATTGCTTGTTTTCTCTTTTTTAACTCTTTTTAAATTTGCATAGTTCATTTGCTTTTGAAAAAAACTTCTGAGTATTAGCTTCCCTCTGCAGATCGCTTTCCACAGTTTTTCAACTCAAAAAAATTGCATTTCCTGTTTGCAGGAAATGCAGCCTAATTTTTAAAAAGCGAAACTCCTTAAGAAAAGTGTCTTTTTTTCTTATGGAATTAAACTGACAAAGTTAAAAGAAAAATTATTAAAATTTTTCAGTTAAAACTTATTGTTAATCGGACTGAAGCCTGGCTTCTATTTTCTATAATTAGTTCTTCTAGCTTTGCTCTTCTTTTAATACTCTACTGCTTCACGTGGATTAATCTGAACTGGGTCTTTCCATCAAATACAGCCTTGAACAGCTGGATAGAATCAATGAATTATTTTTCAAGTATTTTAAAACTCCAGTCAGAATTTTGCAAGGATTAACATATAATTCCCCAAATAAGCAGATATAAACTGATAGTCATTTAAGATGAGCAATTTTCTAAATACTTTATCATCTCAAGTTAAATCAATATAAAGATTCTAAATATGAACTAGCAAGAGCATAGTAATTTTCAATTTTGAAGCCAGCACCACACCTATGGCTTATCCTTCCCTATTCAGGCCCTATGTATTACTAAACCTGTTCTTCTTTAAGATACTAAAAAAAATTTAATATTTTTACTGCCATCTACTTCTCTTAGTATAATTTTCTATTATTTTCTAGTGCTATTTCATTTCTGTTTATATCAAGAAATTATGATTAGTATTATTTCATTATTTATTACATTGCTTACTTAGTAAAAGCTACCCTGGAAAAAACATACTGAGAAACAAGGTGGCAGAAATCCAAAGCATTTCTCCTTATTCATGAACATTTCAAAAATTTTATGAGCAGAACCCAACATATTATTCCTGTGTGGTTTTATGCTTCTTATTCCACAGAAACCAAGTGTTTCTGAGAATGAAGTCACAGAAAAAAACCCAAAACTTTAGGAAATGTAGGTCTCTTTAATAATTTTTAAACACTCCTACAATTCTAAGACAAAAAATTATAGAAAAGACATTTTTTCCCCAGACACACTTTGAAACACCATTTAGAAGAAATAAACAAGTTCAAGTAGGTAATTTCATCTTAAAACTTCATAATTATTCAATCAGATCTTTTTTGTTTAGATACATTTTATGTTTACTTGAATAACATAGATCACTTTCCTGTCTAACCTAATAGCGTAAGTGACAATCAAAATGCTTTTTTAATGCATTTGAAACTTATATTGCTTGAAGCAAACAAAAATATTTCTTCCTTGATATATATAAGCTGAAGCTATTGAGTTCTGTGTCCCCAAAATACCATTCTTAAAAAGCAAATCCTGAAAAGCTCACATGGGAATACTTTAAGTGACACTGAAATGTGCTGTCTGTGGACAAGGTGATTCAGCCATCTCCACACGTCACACACTGTCACCTCTGAAGGAAAGAGAGCATTCATTTGCTTTTCAAAAAAAATAGTGCTGTTAGAATACAAGCACATGAACTGTTTTTTGGCCTACCTAATTAAAGCAAACCAATCAGTCATTTATTTGAGGATCTTGCCTACTACACCATGCTGTAGAGGAAGCTGTTGTCATCTTATTACAGGGGTTCCATACTGTTGTCTCCTTATCGCAAAACTTCCACACCCTCTCGGTGTTTCTCGTGGGCAGTTCCTCAGAGCACTGACTCTTTCTTCTTCACAAAGCAGCCAACTGACTCCAGTTCCCTCCTCAACCAGCCAACCCACTCTTTTATAGCACTCTTCTTCTCATTGCTTACAGCTATGGTCTGTTAAAGTCAGGCCTAATCTTTGCTAATTGGCCCAGCTGCAACTCCTTAGGGGTAAGATTACTTTCTACATTATCTTTATTTTCTTATTTCTATCCCCCTAGAGGAAGCCATGAAGACTCAGTGATGGGTAAACTTTGGAGGTTTCATTGTGTGTAATTCAATAGCCAAGGATGGTCTCACATCCCTGTTGTGCCCACACATTCTCTTGCTCCCCAGTTTGGCACAGGTTCACTCCAGGGGAAACAGGGCAGCATCCCCACAGCAGATCTGTGCTTACAGAGCTCCAACCCTTGATCCACAGCATGAGTGAAAAAAAAACCAAAACAACCTCTTTTTCATTCCATGGACAATGCAGATGTTCAACCCAGAACACAAAAATCTACTACCCTGATCCAACAGTCTGCTCCTAAGGTGGTGAATCTTGGTGTCCTGACAAGTAGAAGTACACAACTGTCCTTTAAGTTATTTTTTTCATTTCTTTAGCTCTAGTTCTATTTTACTTATGTAAAAAGGCTTTCTTAAAATTTGACTTCAGTCTTAAGTAAGAACAATACCTTGCAATAAGGATTTCCTTATGCTAATTGCATGAAATGCTAATTGATTGTTAGTAAATTCCTTTCACTTTTTTGAGAAACTTGTTGCCTTGGGTCATGAAGAGAAAGTGGTACATGAATTACATGGGACGAGCCCACAGGTTTGAATTCAACTTCTTGTCTAAGTCAGCTCAGCAAACACAGCTCTATGTTTGTATCTGATCATTCAAAGGCAGCTGGATAGGATGCTGGTCAAATGTCACTTCAGATGGGAAATGGACTCTGAAAATTGACTTGGAATGGTGTGATCTTGGAATTTAAAAGGAGAGAATTTACTTTCTCTCCTACAATATCTGTGCTCAATCTTTTCTATTTCTCCCAGTATTTCTAACTCAAGGTTCCTTCTATGCCTTTCCCACAACTTACTGCTGTTCTTTTTGTATCAGAGAAACCCATTTTCACTGTTGGATTGCTCCGTTCAGATTGTCTAACGGGCTAAACCCATGACACCTTTTTCTATCTTCTAAGGAAAAGGGTTAGAGGGAATTGTGACTGCTTTCAATTCAAATTCTTTCATCAACCTTTTCACCTGCACATGTAAAAAACTATCTTTCAAACTGAAAATATGATTAAGATCTTCTATGTGCCTACTATGATCTCAAATGCCATAATTTAATTATTTAGTTACAGATTTACCTTTTACCAATTGCTTTTGGTCCGCCTTTCCCCATCAAATCCCACCTATCAGCTGATATGTACCATGGTGAGAAATACTCCAAGTTACATGAAATCCATATAGTTGTGTTTAATCCTTACGGGGTCATTTTTAACCCACGGCTTCACTAAGACATTCAAGGCTCTGTTTGTGCTCATGTTTCCTTTCAAGCTCGAACAGTGATCACAGAAGGTACATTTATACCTGTGTCCACCTGTGACCACAGTGAAGTTAGGCAGACTAAAGAAATAAACCTACAAGAGTCTGAATGATGTAAAATAACTTTTGAAACCTGTCTCAATTTTGTGTACTCATATATCCTGAATTAACCCCTCTCAGTTTCTTCAAAATTGTCTGTTAATGACTGTATAAAGTGATGTTTCCTCAGTCCTAAATTCTGGCAGCTTCCTTTACAATCCTTTCTGCCAACTTGTATAAGGTATATAGTGTATATAGAAGATTTCAGAATTCTCAGCTCTTACAGCAAGCATGCTTTGAAAACCAGGCTACATATATAAATTACAAACTCATAGCACTTCAACTTCTGCCAAGATTATGTAATGAAAGATTTTATTACTTAAATACTTGCAGAGGTTGACCTAGTGTAGATGACGATGTCAGCCTCACTAAATTTGCTAATTCTTTATGTCTCACACCTGAAAAAATGTCAGTGAAACTTAAAAATACAAGGAGACTTTTTATTCCCCATCACTGTGAAACCAAAGCATCAAAAGCTTAGAGGATTCAGTCTGCCAAGCATTTCATACAGGTACATTATGAATAAAATTAATAATAGAAAAATAAGTATTTCAACATTTACTGGGAAGATCACTTAAAGAAATGCAGTATTTTCTGGTTTAAGCTCTGGTAATAGTAACAGTAAGATATCAAAACCTACCTGAATGTGAAATAAATTAAACTAATTCATTACTCACCCTTAAAGAGATTATCTTCACTTTTAACTTTTAGAAACAAGCTATGGGTTAACGTAATACTCACTAAAGCTCAGTCACAACTTGAATCACAATTTAATACCCAAAATTTGGGTGCAGCTCTGAGACAAGGTTTACTCAAGCTTTTGACACTCTATACACCAGCCTTTTAAACTCATAATGTTTTCTGATACCCTGATAACTTTTATCTGCTTTATTTACCATAAATAGCATTAAAGATTCTCAGAAGAGACTACTGTATTTATGCTGAGAATTCAAAAGGAAACATTGCATTTATTTTCCTATAATTAGGCTATCTCCTGGCTCCTATGAGGAATAAAGCTGTATAAATTAAGGTATATCACTAACACAAACATAAATTATTTCATAGAAGCCTAGCAACCATCTCTCTCTCAAAAAACTGCCTTTTTAAAACATCACTCTTCTAATCATGGTTTACAAATAACAGATGGGCCTGAGCCAGACAAACACAAACCCTTTCAAAGGCCCTGAATTGCTCACAGGTAGTTCCATAAATTCACTCAGTCATACCCAGTCTAGTTAGTTATCAAACTGCCACTGCATACAAAAAGCACAAAACACACAGCTCTAAAATTCTATGTGGTCTATACAAACTTGGTTATGAGAAATCCAAATGGTACTCACCACATGGAGAATTTTGTTCTCTGTTTCATATACTGTGCAATCCTGAAAGAGTAAAGCAGAAAAAGCAGGTTAAATTGGTCCAATCATACTCCCTTCTTTGACTTACCATAAAAAGAATTGAACCAAACTGAAAAGTCTTTAGGAAGAAACAAAATATTTCAAAGACTTAGACAGAATTGAAAGAAAGTGTAAAGCTAGCACTTAAAGGAAAGGAGATACTGGCAAATGTTTATATCTATTCACCAGCTCTAGTTGTTTCCTTCCTTGAGACAGAACACACTCTCCCCACTTAACATGCTTTTGGCATGTACCAATTAGTCACATGTCTACCACCCAAATGCCTTCCACCAGCCATCCCTGAGCATGGACAAAAATGACCTATTTCTAATGGTCCCACTGGAAAACAGAGATACCAGCAATGGTCCTAAGTGACTGAGATGAACAATTCTGGCTGAGCTGATCTGACATTTTTGCACACTGCTGAAGAAGGGAGGGAGAACCTTGGTGGAGAGGGAAGAGGAGTTGATTGTTTACAACACACCCTGACAAGAGGGAGGAGAAACACCTCACACAAAGCTCACACATTAAACCTGAGGCACACCCAGCCTGCCAGGACCATGGGTACATTCTCAGTTCCTCATGCAGCATGTGAGGTAAAAGCTTCCATAAGCAACATCAACAGATGGGGGGCTGGGACTGCAAAGGTTTTTCTGACAGGCCAGAACCTCAGTGGATATAAGGAAATAGAATTCCCAAGACAGAGAGCACACAGAATACAATCAATATTGGTGAAAGAACCACTCTTGAGTTCATTCAGGTGCTGTAACTTTGTGGTAATTAGTGCAAGCTCTGTTTAAAATAGATGCTTTATATCCCATCTAACAAACCACATGAAAGATGTGACTAAGTTTTCATGTTTAAAGTCTCATTTTAAAATCAATTTATCCTGCTAGAAAACCAACTTTTTTATATGCAAATGTTTCAAAAACAAAAAAAAAGAACTTTTAATCCATTAAACACTGCCAGTGTTACTCAGGCAAGAAAAGCCAACCTATCCTTAAGCTTCTTAAGCTTTATATAAAGCCATGTATGCAGAAGTAGCAGGTTGATTGGGAAGCATTTTCCCAATAACAGCTGTTGGCATTCAGGAAACATTTGCCAGTAAGTTTAGCCGGAAAGAAAATCTAACACATTTAATTACATGCAGACATCAATGAAGTATTTGCAATCTTAGTAGCAAAACACACATTTCATTGTTATATGTGGGAGGGCATGTAACATTTTCAATCTCGATATATCTATTTTCTGCATGGTTACTTATGAATCATTTTGCAAAAATAGCAGGAAGAGATTGCAACATTTATATTAAAGAAAAAAGTGCTTTTAAGCAGACATAATTTCATTGGTAATAGGAAGAGTTTACTATAAGTTTAAACACAGTTTACAGAGGATACTGTTTGAGAAGTCTCACTACTAAGGGAAGAAAGACTTAATTTCAAATGCTGTAAGGGTTTATTACAAACAAGAAAGCAGTGAATAAAGACAAATGCTGCTAAATCTTTGAATTGAAAACTCCCCCACAATCATGAAAGAAGCTACAGAAATATGCTTTCTTCAGGCAAACCAAGATTATATATAAAAAATTAAAATAATTCTGAATCCACAAAAGACAGTAAAACAAGTTGAAAACTTCTCAGGCATCCAGTCTATGAATAGATTCACCCTGAATTTCCCTCCTCAACACACCATTCCCTACAAATCCACGGTCTGAGTACAAGAACTGCTAAATAAGTTCATCACATAGCAACAGCAGATTGTTGATACATCTTCACATGCAGGCAAGAGAAAAGTTCAGTAAACCATAAAAGACAGAAAGACTGGAGGACAGCATATGCTTAGGTAAAAAAAAAAAACAATTCCAAAATATACTTTTTCTCTACATGAATGACACCCAACTAAACATAATTCAGGCATGAACTCTGGGAAATGTGCAGGAATGGCAGGAACCATGATGGCAGCCCAGAGCAGCCCTGAAGTCTAGGATTCAAAGAAACTTAGGAAAAGGTCACCAAGCTGATCCCTGCAGCTTGTTTCCACTTCCTGCAGCCATCCCTAGAGATGAGGGCTGAGACTGCTTCTGAACGACCCCAGCAGCAAAAGCCACATGCCACTTTCTGTCACAGAGAACAGTTTCTTTCCCCTTTGCTGCCTTGCGCTTTGTCTTTAAGCAAGGGCTGAATAGAACTGTGCCCACCCTCCACAAACACCCCTTGGTTATTACTGGGGGCTTTTACCATTTACAGTTATTGCTTTTTTATACCCATTTCATCTCACCTAAAAGAGCTTAAAGCACTTGAGAACTATAAAAAGTCTCTAACTATGCAATTAGAAATAAATTTTTATTCTTAGCAGCAATACCACCCACACCTGGAGAACATCTTTTTCTTCCATACAAGCCCATATCTTACTCCTTAAAGGTTTTCTTTAATATCTGTTTAACTAGAGTACCAAAATATTGCAATTAAGGTAAGAAACAGATCATATGCAAGTTTAACATCAACTTTTTTTCTACTTTAGAAAAGCAAGAACACACACAAAAATCTGCAACCCAGCTTTACTCCTACACAAGCTAAAAATTTGCTGTTCACTTAGTTAAACCAATATTGTGATTATCCCTGAACTGAAAGGCACAGTTACAGCAAGGAGATGTATTACTTCTACCTGTTTATTCTCTGAACTTTGCATATATATTCACTGCCTTACTGTAAGTATAGCCAGGCTATGTGATCTTCTTATCAACCAAACGAAACTTCAGCTGAAACACTGTAAGGTTATCTTCTAATTGTGGATTATTTTCTAAAACATTAATGACATACAATGTTAATAAAGCAAACAAAAAAAAAAGAGAAGTGTTAATTTACATTTCCTGAAGATTTAGTCAAACACTGGGCATTAGTAGTTCAAGGAAGAAAAACGGCAGAGTGTCATCCACAAGAAAAAGGAGAGATTTAAAAGGGAAATACAATGGAACAACTTCATGACTAATATCAGATCTTCATGGTTACTCTTTCCAGCTCTGCCTCATGCATAAAAATGGCCAAGGGACCTTTGTCATACAGTTGGAACTATCCTAAAAACAGAAAAACAAGAGCTCCAATATGGAAGGGGAAAAAAAAAAGCAATAAGGGAGGAAGATAAGAGCAGCAAGAACAAATCACACAAATCAAGGAGCAGGTTCTTCTCCATCTTCAATCCCAGTACAATTTCAAAACCTAATTTTAAGACTAGCAAGACCTATACCACACTGTAACTGAGAGGCATTGCTTTTTTCTTCCAGAAGTTCTGACCTCCATAACCTTCATATGGTCTGTACAAAAAAAAAAAAAATTAAATTATATCTGCACAGATCTTACCATAATGTCATAAGGAATAATTGCTGAGGATGTTTATATTAAACCCACTGAATGAGACAGCACTGACTGGTGACAACACAGCAAAATGTACACATTTTACCCATCCCACCCCAGACATTGCTAGAACAAATCAGATGTGAGACAACATATATAAAATACAAATATCTGTGGACTTTTTTTTTCAAAAGCGGTGTTTATGATGCTTTATTTTTTCCTTTGTTTTTCTTCTATCCTCAGTATTACCACCATCTTTTTAAACATTTGTCTTAGTATCTCACTGAAGTGGGGAATGAGATCAGCTAATTACACTACTACTTTTCTTATTCTTTGCACCCACATTGATTAAGTCTCAACTCAACTCAAAATGCGAAGAACTGAGATACAGACAACCTGCCAACTTACCCTACTGCTCCCATGTCCCACAGATAAAAAATGTTCATGCAGTTCTCCAGTACTGTAACTATGGGATAAATATTCTGCAGAAAACATTTCTATTTTTGCATCTATATGATTTGGTTTACAAGTCCAAGTTGGCAACCTGTCAAATTACCTATTGCAATTACCTGTCAAACACTTCTCTCAGTATACTTGCAGGCTATAATCTTAAAACTTTCCATCATTATTACCACTACTACAACTATTATTATTATTCATGGTTTTGCCATGTATTCCAGGCAGCTGATGCACCGCACTCTTCTTGGCAGCCTTAAGTTCCTGTCAACTCCATAACTTTACTTAAGGATAAAATTATGCTAGTTCAGAAAAAGAAATATATACACAGAAATAGTTAATGGATTTTTAAAAAGGGAGAAATGCAGAAATATATGCATTAAATATTTCACCAACATTTCAGCATTTCTAGCAATCCTTACATCAAAGTACCCAGAGATGGAGTGGACTCCTTTCATTATATTTGCTTGTTCAGCAGAATGCCTTAGTTGCTCATGTATATGTAGTCATCCTAATTTATTTTTTCCTATAAGGCAAGGCAAATTCCTAGGCAGAACTGATATAGAAGCAGACTACATGATTTTCAGGAACAAAATTTTCAGGTAACATATTAATCCAAAAATGTCCTTTGTATATTCATATGATATAGCACTGCCTAAAAAGGCAGGTTGTGTGACCCATTCAACTGGAGCAACTTGTGAAGAGCAAGAGCTTGCCATAAAATCATGAATTCTCTGGGTAGCTTTTATGATGCTTGTGGTGGAGCTTCTTCACTTATTTCTTCATTTCTTTTTCTCTGCAGTCCAACTGAATTTACAGGAAGCTAATTATGATTAACAAAGTGATTAAGCTTTTTAATATATGTTTATGTATGTGACTATTGCACTGTTTTTTCCAGTAAGTGGCAGATGAAAATGTAGGTAATTGTGTTAGGAACCCCATTTAAAAGTAGTAGCAAAATTACGTGGAAAATGCACAAGAAATCCCACTCATCTTCCATGTCTAGTTTCAAGAGGGCTGGATTCTACATACTGCTCAGAAACATGTCAGATAGAATTGTTGTCATCATTGTTTTTCAAGTCATGCAAAATATTCTAAGCTATGCAGCTCCAGTTTTCTATTTGTAACAAAAATAATGAATTACATGATTGCTTAAAAGGGGGTTCAGACTCTCATAAATCGCCAAACCTTTGGCATAAAACCCTCTTGAGCAATGTAGCCATTGGCTGGAATTAAACCAAAAAATCCTTTATATCCCTTTGCTTCTCAAATTGATTAGAACTGTAACTGAATACTTTAATAGCAGTGTAAGTCAAATGGATGATCTGTTGGTGTTGCTACTTAGCAACAATAAAAAATAATTAACTTGAGAATGCCCAGATCATAACTTCCAGCCCCTTCAGTCTCAGTAGTGCAAAATAAGTTGTTCTGGCTCCTAGGTGCCTGTTTGAGTGTCACTGGGTCTAGGGAATTTATGCCATTGGCTCTAGAAGGGCTCATTTGGTTTGAATTCTGCCCAATTCAGCTAAAGCAAGAGAGCCACAAGACTGAGTTTTGCTGAAGTCATCACTGAAAGTCTTCACAAAAGTTCTCAACAATAATGATGTGAAAGTCTAAAGCTTGGCCAACACATGAAGGTGGCAGAAGTTTTATAATCTTTAGTGTACTTTCATTCATTATTGTCTTTTATCACTTTTCTCAGACAAAGACACTGGTATATAGTTTCCAAACAGGTAAAAGGGTAAGACAGGTTGAGTTCATTTAGCCTTTCACTAATTAGAAAATACACTGAAAATATATCTAATTCAGCTGATGGCAGAAATAAACAATGACAGCTTTGAAACAGTAGACTTGAATGATATCCTACAATGGTTTGGGCTACAGGGACCTTAAAGATCATCTAGTTCCTATAACACTGCCATGAGCAGGGATGCCACCCTCTAGAGCAGGTTGCCCAGGGCCCCATTCAGCCTGGCCTTGAACACTGCCAGGGATGGAGCATCACAACTCCTCTGGACAACCTGTTCCAGTGCCTCGCCACCCTCACACAGAAAAATTTCTACCCAATATCTAATCTAAAACTGCCCTCTTTTAGTTTAAAGTCATTGCCCCTTGTCTTGTCACTACATGCCCCTGTGAAAAGTCCCTCTCCAGCTCTTTTGTAGCCCCCTTTAGGCACTGGAAGGCTGCTGATAAGATCTCCCTGGAGCATCCTCTTCTCCAGGCTGTACAACTCACTTGGCCTGTCTTCATAGCAGAGGCACTCCAGCCCTCTGATCATCTTTGTGATGTCCTCTGGAGTCATTCCAACAGATCCACATCCTTATTACATGGGGGCCCCAGAGCTGGATGCAGCACTGCAGGTGAGGTCTCAAGGAATGGAATAGAGTGAGGGAATCACCTCCCTCAATCTGCTTTTGAAGCAGCCCGGGCTATGGCTGCCTATGACAAAATGCTGTGTTCTGTAGAATATGATGATTAGAAAACTGATGGGTATTATGGAATCCTGCTTAGACTGTGATTTACAGGCATGTCTAGGTAATTACTGGAATAACAGAATACAAACTGGCAGATATACAGCTCTGTTTAATCCTCTCCTCCAAGCCCCCTTTAAAAGTACAAGGAACAAAAAACCTTGAATGCCCCAAAAGCTACAGAAGCTGGTAAGTAGGTAACATTCTCCTCTGGCAACATGCTAAGAAGTAAGAGCATGACACAGTCAGCCATTTCCTGATGTGCTTTCCACATCTTATATTTTAAGAGGTCTGGCATGTTGTTAAATACAGAAGGTATGGGCCTTGGACACTGAAAATTACAAATGTTCGGAACAGAGAGAGGGGGAAAGGAAATACCTTTCTTCTGTATAATACCTGTCTCTTCCCTAACTAAAATGCAATAGCAAGCTCCTCCAAGCTATACAACACTCAATGCTTGCACAGGTAACCCTTGGCTGCTGCCACACAAAATTAATTTTTAAAATTACACAGACACTGTTAGAATCTACACTGTATTTCTAAGTAACCATCCCAAAATATGCTATTTCCAGGACTTTCTTTCCACTGGGCTGCTCAAAAAGTCTCCCATTATGGCTGTTTCAACTGCGACCGTCCCAAGGAGCTCTATCCTCAACTCTCCCCTTTTCTGCAACATCTTCCCTATTGCTCAGCAGCCTCCTAAAATCATGCTGCTTTAATTATCATCTCTGTGTGGATGAGTCACAGATCTCTCAACCCTTCTGTTCACATTCACAGTTCAGAATCTCCTTCTGGATATTTGCCACCAGCCCTAACACAGGATGCTGAAGAGCTGCAATCACGTTTCTTCCCAAATACTCCTTGTTCCCCCTTTCTTTCCCTGTCTCTGTCAATTGCTCCACCACCTTATGTCCCACAAGCTCACAACCTGGGTGCCATTTTCAACTCCTCTTCGCTTCCCACACAAATCCTGTCGATTTTATTCCCACTGCCGTTCAGAAATATTTGCTTTCTTTCTCATGTTTGCTACAGTTATTCAATTCCTGCAATTTCTTGCCACTGGGTCTGTAACATCCTCATTCTATTATAATTAATTCCTTTCCCCTCCACAGTAAAGCCAGTAAACTCATCTGAACCTGCAGGACCCACTCTGTCCTTGCCCACTGGAAACACGCATAAGAACTGAGAGAGGTGGTAGGAAGCAGAATGGTGAGCAGGCATCACAGTAAGAGGAGAAGGAAAAAATCTCTATTGGGAAAATACAATGCAAGCTACTAAATAAATGCTATAAAAATGGACATTTCTTATGCAACCTACACACATGCTTCTAGAAGTCTAGAGCCTTTCCCTGAAAATGCAATAAACCTGCAGTACTCTAAGTTCATAACCCTTGTGTACAAACTAATAGCAATTACCCAGCTTACTGAGTACAAAGAATTGCTTTAATTTTATTTAAACAATCTGTGTGGAGTGGCACCTATCACCATAGTAACAGAATACTTCATGTAGAAATTTAATACAACTTACATAAATCACCCACAGACCAAGCAACTACTGGGAAAATTGCTTGCTGGATTAAGAGAGATGCAATAGGTACACTAAGCTCTTTTATTCTATCTTTCTGAAGTGATTTTCCATTTCCAGTTATTTCTCCCTTCTGTAACAGACATCATGTTGCTTTCCTTAGGGATCTGGTCATATATTAATTCTTACTTTGCATGTAGAGATTTACACCTCTTCCTTTTTTCTAAAATGAGCCAGCACACAATTCAGTCAGAAACCACAGCCAGTATTTCAGCACCAACTAAAATCACTGATACTTGCTCATATATCCTTCAGAATCCAAGTGCTTACATGCTCTAAGTCAAATTTCAGCTGCTCAGATGATTTCTCTACTTGGTGACATTCTCAGAGGCAAAAAAAAATCCACTGAAACTATCAACAGATGAGAGATAGGAACCAAGGAAAAAAATGTACATCCAAAGGAAAAAAAACAAACTCAAAACACTTCCAGCACCTCTAAATAAGCCTTATGAATCCAAACTGTTTTATTATTGGCACGCAAAACAGAGCTTGTAGCACAATGTATTGTGCAGTTCTTAAGTTTTCAATGTCACTTCCAAGACAATTTAGAGGCAAATAACGTCTTAATTTTTCAGTTCTGCTTTTCCTCCAGTAGTGCCATGTCGCAGATATCTTTTGTGAAAATCCTTTTCTTTAGGATTTTTCCTACTGAGAAGCTAAGAGGCCTCAGAAACAAAATGTAAACAATGGCTATTTGCTGCTGTGGAATGCAACGGGTGGATCCGTGATTGGTCTCATGTGGATGTTTTGTTTCAGTGACCAGTCACGGCAGAGCTGGCTCTCTCTCTGTCCGAGCCAGCTGCTTTGGTTATCATTCTTTCCTTTCTATTCTTAGCTTAGCCTTCTGAGGAAACCTTTCCTTCTATTTCTTTTTAGTATAGTTATAATGTAATATATATATATATATATATATATATATATATATATATATATATATATATATCTCATAAAGTAATAAATCAAGCCTTCTGAACATGGAGTCAACATTCTCGTCTCTTGCCTCATCCAAGAACCCCTGGGACCACCGTCACAGTGTCATGGTAAATAATCCTGGTTTTAAAAATACAACTGCAGCAAAATATTTCATGTTTTATACTTGTCTAGCTAGTCATTTTGCCAATAGAAAAAATTAAATTATTGAACTGAAAAAAACCCCCTAATATTTAGGTAGAGAGCATTCCAAGCTCAGCTACAGCTTCAGTGTTTCATATTAGATCACCTCAAATGTATGCATTTGTAATGGATTTATGCAAACAAACACATCATAGTCCTGAAATAAAGATAGACACTACACTAATTTATGCTTAAGACTCTTACTGGTTCCTTGGCAACACATGGTCTCTGTAACTCACTGTACTGAACTGGAATTTGCTTCACTGTACCTGGTTACAGAGACTGCTCTGCCCCTGGGAAAGGAGATCAGTGTCCAAAGTAGTAGAAATGCAGAGTCTCAGGCTTCACATCTACTGACATGACCAACACAACAGATCACCATTAATCATGGAAGTTACCATCTATAAAGAATTACACAGTAAGAGTGGCATATCCTGTGTACCTCACTCAGATGGAGACTGTGATGCCACTCAGGGTGCACAGACACAGTGCCCACATCAGTCTTGTAAAGAAAGCTTTTGTTTAAAGGAAACATGAGATACAAAACCACGTTTTCTCTCCAGTCTACACTTTATCTGCATTTTCACCAACTTTCTGCAACTTTCTGCATGTGGTTCCATGAATGGGTTCCATAGTCCCTGACTCCTTCACTGTCACCTTGACTCACTCAAGCTCCATTTCTCAGAAAAAATTAACAGCTGCACTGGTTTACTAACATATGCCATGTCAAAAAGAATACTTTTTTTCACAAGTTATTCTGCTTTATGTTTCACTTTTCCCCATGTTCAGATACTGTCAGTCATTAATCTGGAAGAAAAGCAAGCAAACAAACAAACAAAAAAGCCTAAAAATAACAAAACAAGCCAATACCAACTCATTTTTGCTTTCCAGTCACTAAGTTTTTTACCTACTAAGCAACCTTGAGTATTTGGTGGTTTTTGGGTTTGGTTTTTTTTTTTTTTCTATCCCCTTGGAAAAGAAATTACTTTCTCTGAGAGTGGAAAAGAAAACAAATTCACCTTTACAGGGTGGCAGCTTCATAAGCTACTTTGAAAATGTCACATCACAGACATATACAGCAGTACACAACTTCAGGAAGAAAACCCCATACCTCTTTACAGCATCTATCTCAATGACAACTAATGAGTCATCAAATTAGTTCTAGCAGAGGTTCATCCCAACAAACTATTATTGACTTTTTAATCTTTCAATTATTCCATGCCTAATTCCATTTCAAAAAGCACTTCAAAACTTAAATCAAAAGAGAATATATATACAAGTAAGCCATTTCAAGGGGAAAAAAATCTGTATAATCAAATAGCAGAAACAAACTACCAGAATCAGAAAAAGGCATTGATGCTAAGTATCTCAGGCACTTTTTACATTACATTAAATTACATCTGAAATTTTCCATAAAAGTGTGCATTAAAAGAAATAAGCTACTTTACTATGAAAAAGAGAAAAACATTGCTAAAGGGCATACATGAGCATACATTTAAACTACTTTGATATCGCTTCTTGTAAACAAACAACAGTTTCATGCTTCCCACCATCCTTTAGTTTCTATTTTTGACTATATATACATTATATGCATTACACATTAACTTTTAAAAGTGAAGAGAATAACTTCACAGATCAGTATGTATCCTGAAATACCACTACTCAGAGCTGCTTTGAAACTATAGAACAGAAAATCTTGCATAAGAGCAGCACTTGAAGGATACACGGTAAGTTAATTCCTGTCAGCATTACTGACAGAGTTATAATACTCTCATATGAAGACCCTTTTGATTTCATAAACATAGGCAGATATTGCCTGTGAATTGTTTTCAAGGGGAGCTATTTAGTTATAATTTTCCCCCACATCTATCTAGCTACCTATTTGTACAGTTCCCCCTCACCTGAACACTTAACAAATATGCGGCAGTTTTGTATAAACAAAAAATATATACACTGTATAAACAGAGTGTTATGCATATAAATAGGAAACTTCAAGAATGTGGCCTCCTCATCATGCAGTATTTTTATCTAAAAAGGCGGGAAGGAAATTATTATTACCACAGCAGGCTAACAATATTTATCTGCAAACATTTGGTAATAAAGTTGGGGTGGAAAGAATAATGCTAAAATTGTAAAGGAAAAACTTTAAAATTTAATATGCAACTGTCTCCAGCAAACACATGTTGCTTTGAAAATCCCTACAATCTGGAGGCCCAAAGCAGCTTTAATGATGATCCAATCACAGCTTCACACCACTAAACTATTAAAACCATTTTATTAGCTAAAGATACCGGAGATAATTAGCAATTTGGTATGACCTGAAATTTTAACATTTTAAGCTATATTTAGTGAGTCCTTAAAGTCCTTAATAATTAGGACTTAAAAACAAAAGTGAGGAATTGTGACGGAAAAGATGAGAGACAATTTGTTAGACTGGTACTCAGGACATTAATTATTCTTCTTCATTCATGATTCTGACACTGTCCTTAGCAAATGAATAGAACCACTTCATATCACTGCATTTCAATTCTGAGTCAGAGCAGGGGAGCTAGGAAGGTAAATTTCCATTTTATCCTTCTAACTGGAAAACAAGCCTCTACTGACATTTCTCAGTGAAACTTAACATTTGAAACATTTATCTTTTGAGTTTACAGCCGTGTGATTGCAAAAGCCACAATGACATAAAAAATAGTGCATTTCCCAAGAAATAATTTGTGATTCTTTTCAAGATCTTTTATCTGAGAAACAGCCATGGCTAAAAGCCCAACAGAAATATCACCTGGGATGGGAAGTGCATCCATTGGGCAAGGAATATATGGATGCTTTCTCTTTTATATCTCAAATGCCTTTAAATGGGAAAAAAGTTCCAAACCTCTCAGCTAAAGCAGTGCACAGAGCACTTCTGTGTGCTCTATAGCACAGCTTTTAGCCCAAAATCACAGGTGCCCATAAAGTCCAGACAGTGCATTTGTGTAGGATTATCTTGGTCTCTCTTTGCTATCTTCCATCCTGCCTGCCACCTCCCAAACTGCATCACTCAGGTTCTCACCCTGTGTCATCCAAAATCTGAGGTGACCTCCAGAAGTTGCCGTGACAGCTGATGACAGAAGTGTGCTCTGTGCAACAGTGCAAGACAGATCCATGTCAGCCAAGTGACTGCTCTCCATCTCCACCCCGGTTACACAGCATTGCTTCCACCACAGCTCTTCAAAGAGGTCTTTAGGCAGAGAATTAAGTGCACTGAAGCTTTTCTAAAGGAGTATTTACAGGCCTACAGCCATGCTTCTACTGCAGCATGCTCCTGAGTAAATCCCACCAGACACTAAAGCTGCAAGATAAACATCAGTGGTTCTAAAACTCAATAAACACCACAAATCATTGTGAAAGCTGATTAAGGAAAGTAAAAAACATGTGATGAAGGCTACTAATAATCACTATTAAAGAGCAGCAAAAGAAATAGTGTGTTCAGCAGCAAAGTTTTCTTTACAGTCTAGTAACTTACAAAGTCAATATAAAATTTGACTTTTCAGATATTCCCAATATTTCCAGGGCTTCAGTTTTAAAGAAGAAAAAGCTTCTTTAGTGAAACCTTAATGAATTTCTGAGGAAAAAGAGCATTGAGAATAAAAATAAAAGCTACCTACAGATTGCCTAAGAAAGCAAGAAATCTTCTGTTCCCTAAAGTTATCAGTGTAGCTACTGCTACCTTTCTAAACCAAAATGAGCACACTCCAAAGGACCAGTTCTTGAACCCTCTGAAGCTGAATAACCCAACTAACTAAGTCAACAGCAAGACTTCCATGAACACCATCAAGAACAGGTTCTCATGTTCTTCCTGATACTCATTTGTAACTGGAGTAATTCTGTCAAAACAAATCTAAATTAATGAATGAACCAAATGCAAACAAAGCACAACCCAAAGCAATCTCACACACACAACCTGTTCACCCATAGCCCTTTAACATCTATCCAGTACCATCAAGAAAAAACAGACCTTTTTTATACATAGCAAAGGAAACAGAAAGTACAGATAATGCTCAGCCTTCAATTCCTACTGAGAGACAGGTATGTGTAGGAGAGAGAATGCAAGGAAATGGTAGCAAAAATAATAACAGTCTCACGGATTTGTTTGTTTTTTAAATTCTTTTTTTCCCCTCTAGTTTTTTTGCAAGGAAAGAGTTTCTTATAAAAATGAACAAGAATGCAAGCCCTGAATTAGAGAAGCCACCAGCAAGGAGGACAGTATTACAAGTCAAAACCTGCAGGAAGAGGCTGTGAAACAATATCCTAAAATCCTAAGGGGGAGGAAAAAATACCTCAGCCAAAATAAAGCAGCTGCATAGAAGCAGATGATTAGTGCAGGCTACAGTGATAACTCGCAGTGGTCTGAGGGACCTGCTCTCACTGGCAAATATCCACTGCACACTGGCCTGTCAGGCCTTGGGCAATGTGCAACACACATAGAAAACCTGAGAGTCAAAACAAAGCATGTTTTTGGCATGCCCCATGTCTTCCCCCATTTTATGCCAAAATCTGTCTCTAACTCCGGCTTTTCCAATTATTTATAAGTTAAAATATGGACACTCATTAGGTTTTCATAGACTTTATCCTTATAAGAGTGATGCAATATTGTCATTTTAATTCATTATCCATTTAGCTCTGATAATGAGGGGGAGACCCAATATAATTTAATTCTATGAAGAAACACAGTATTACAATTACCTTCAAAATGTGCAAAATAATTCAAGCAAGCCACTTTAAGCTTAGTGCTTTTTCATCTTCATCTTGACTAAAAAATTGGTTTTTTGGTTTTGGTTAATAAACGTAAACATTGGCTATAACTTGAACAACATAAAAAATTCCTAATAGAACTCAGCTACCGAAGTTCTGTTTTTAAATTTTACAAAAGTCTTTAAAAAGTTCAAAGTTATTAAAAGTGTACAGACTGTATACTTTTACAAACCTTTAAGCATTATAAGAAATTGTTCTCTGCTGCTAAAAAGAAAAACTGCAACATTGCCTTCTGTAGATTTTTTACAAAAAAAACCCTAAGCTAGTAAGGTACTATAAAATACTTTGCATATAAAAAAAAACAAGATTCTGAGGCAGAAAAACCATGTGATAATGAAAGATTTAATTTACAGCCAAAAAAAAGCACAATGAAGAATCTCAGTGTGTTCAATGAGCATATTAAAAAACAGCAGCTAAGACATTTTGAAATGCACCATTAGAATGCATTTAAGTTGAGCACAAACCACGTGTTGGAGACTACTAATGGAATTTTTCATTATTGTTCTTCTGAATACAGCACAATTCAAATTCAGTACATGTTTAAATTTAGGCACATAAATGCTCCTTTTGACTTCAAAGTATGGATTCATGAACTGCTTTCTGATTGCAGAATTATGTCATTTTTGGAGAAGGTAAAAATGCTGTTCTCCACAGGTATTAAAGTAACATTTATTCTCATCCACACTGAAAAATATACCTAGAGAAATATCAACCTACACCACAGTCAATTAGCAGTATCATGGATAGGGATGAATTTTTCAGAAGAATTGATAATGACCTAATTCCTGGGAAATACTGCTGTGGTTGCTACTTTACTCACTTTCTCATTAATAGGGGACACATGAAAATTGATCAGGTGCCTCCTTCCCTCATCTAAGAACTATCCAAAGACAGTGATGCACAGCTACTGTGGAAAATGACCAGTCTGGACAGCTGAGTCAGAAGTTTAGTTTTTCTTAGTTTGGTGCGATGCTTGTGAAAACCAGAAAGTCTCCTCAGGGCTCCTACTGCCTAGCCCACTCTCTCCCTTTTCCTCCACTCTAAATTCTCAAGTGCAAACCATCCCCCAGACTTCTGCTTGACAGCAGAGAGACTTTATAGTTCAGCAGAACAACAGACAGACACAGAGACAGACCTAAGCCACAGGCAGAAGGGCAGGGAAGGTTCCCAGGTTTGCACTCCCTAGTGAAGCTCATTAAGCAAGTTACTTCTCAGTAACTACTTCTGGATTTCTTGAAGGTAGGATGTACAAAAATATAATCAAAATATTCTAATTGCCCCATGGCAACATGTTTCAACAGCTGTCTAGATGATACAAACTTTAGGAAAGAAAGGATTACTAAAGTTCAATATATACAGATCATTTGAATCAGACAGGTAATTAAAATTTAAAGACAAAATATAAGAAATTAAAGATGCAAATTATCAAGTAGTTACCTCATTTTATAGTGATTATATTATACTAGAGAACCCAAGATAAATATTACTGCTGAGATATGCAGAGCCATATACACAGAACAACACAAACTAGTACTATAAAACCAGAAAACAGAATTATTTAGAAGCATTTACTAAATATAGTATTCCCTTATTTTGGTTGGACAATGATATAGCCTGTGTTAAACAAAATTGTGGGGAAGAAGGAAATAGCGATTTACAGTTCAGAAAAAAATAAACTGCTAAGCAGACTGTCTCATACCTGTTGTACTATTGTTGTTAGTTCCAGACAGAGTTGTATGACATTATTTCTTGTTACTGAGTAATCTGTGACAGCAGCAAAAGGTGATCTAAAAATAAAAGAAAAAAGAAAAAGTTGAATAGCACTAGCATATATCCACTTGCAGTTTTAAGTTCCTCTTTCAGAAATTCCATTTATAAAAGCATTTCTAACAGTTTACTTCTGGACTACCTTTACTCCCCCAGAAGAAGCCCAGCTGGCCTTCTGTATTGGTTTGGGAATACCCTTATAAAGACAGCCAGAGGCACCTCTTCCTCCTGTGTTATGAACGGTGTCCAGATGTGAATGAGATCAGAGAAGCTTTTGGCTGATTCCCTGGGATTCTTGGGATTTGATCTAATATCTGGGGGAAGCAGTAGAGGGACTTGGAATAGGTAGAATCTAGAGGGGGAAAGAGCATTTAAAGCCAGAGATGCATCAATGAATGCTGAGAAGTGGCTGCAAAGCCTAAACTGGAAGCACAACCCAACATTCTCACACACTGTGCTACAGTCAGAATTGCTTAGTGAAATGAACAGTGTAATCCAACATTCACAGACCTTACCTGCATGTGTCCTAGCCTTTAAAAACTTCATATTAGGATGTTTAAAATGCTTGCCTACCTGGAAGTTGGTTTGCCTTCTAGAGGCACTGCTAAAATGTATTTGGTTAGTGAAGCTGGTAGTCATCTGATGTGTGTTCTACAAACCTCTCAAACTGTAAGCTCATATATGTGACTCATTCTTTATTCAACAAGTAGCCAAACACTAGGCAGGACTGTTTTCTCTAAGAGGAGTCAAGAGCTAGACTTTATTAGGACTTTATGGGCATTATTAGCATCACAAAGATAGCATTTGTCTCAAATATACCTGCTTCCAACATTTAAAACACACAAAAAAACAAGTGGTAGTGAGGTTGTCTTTATATCAGGATGGGTGACTAATCCCTTCCCCAACTGGCTTCTTTCATCACTTCACATACAGTTGAATATACCTTGAATAGTTTTACAGCACTGCTTGGTATTGTGCCTACCTTATTTAAGCCTGAAGACATTTCCAGTACAAAGAACTTTGCTATAAGCAAGTCCAAGTGATAGCTGTAAATACTCTGTTTCTACTGGTACTAACAGGTTTTTAAATTACAGTAATTCTAAACACAGAATTACTGAAATTTTAGTGCAGGCAGATTTAGAATTGTCCATTAATAACCCCATGTGAACTCCACTATCCCTGATGGTTTCATCTCATGCTCTCTTTCTTCTCTAGGACTCTCAATCCAGCCCTGATGGTTCACAGGACAGAATTAACTCTCAGGTGCTTAATTAAGTCTAACAGCTTTAATTTTACATAATACATCACACAATGATATACACTTTCTGCCTTTATTTTCTAGAAAGGAAACCAGTACATTCTTTTAAAATGAAAGTACAGACACTGGAAGCTAAGGTAAGTTCCAAAAGGTGCCTTAGGGCATTCACTGGACATAGACATACAGTCACAATTCAGAGTCTAAATTTTCTGCAGCATATGACAACCATACAGTAGGAACACACTTGAGCAGGCCAACCCACAGTCACACCCAAAGATCATTTCTGAAGTTTAGGAGATATATGAGCATATTAAAGGATGAAAGGTAACTGAACTGCTTGGTTATGAACCATAACTGAGTTCAAGAAGTATTTGGACAATGCTTTCAGGCATATGGTGTCATTGTTGGGGTGTCCTGTGCAGGGTCAGGAGTTGGACTCAATGATCGTGATGGGTCTATTCTAACTCAGGGTATTCTGTGATTCTGTGATAATTGTGTTTGAAGAAGTACATTAGTCGAGATGTAAAAAACCACTGATTTTTCCTTCCATAATTGTAACTATCGAGGTTCTGAAATCTACCTGAAACCTTGATTTAAAAAGGTCATGTTCGTTTAGGAACTTACTTTTATTGAAGATGAATGGAATCAAACCAGCAAACGGTATTATTTTACTTCAAGTATGGGTGTTAATACAATTTGATCCTGAAATTACACAACTGGAATCTATTTGACATTTCACAGCCTCCGGCATTTCTCTAAACAAAAATCACACAGTAGGCTTTGGCTTCTAATACCACATCATCCTCCCTCATACTTTTGTAATTCAGTTTGGTTTCACGGTTCATGAGAAATATAAGAGTATTTTTTACCATCATTACTCTTAGTGAAAATCATTAGAAATGCCCCAAATAAACTTTGTTGACTTTAAAGAGCAGGCAAAGGGACTGTGACATTACTCATTTTAGTTACATTTAAGTTATCCCAGTGAAGACTTACTGGCAACAGCATGTCAAGCAGGCAGCAAGGGTGTCAGCAGGAGGAAGAAGACTACTACAAATCCACAACTAAGATGTAAGATCTAGAGAAGTGCTTCACAACTTAAAAGGACAAGGAGGCACGTCCATGTTTTAAAAAAACTCTGCTCCTGCAGAAAACCAAGGGGATCCTCCAACTGCCTCCTCTGGAAGTCTCTGTAGCTTTTAAACCAACTCCGTTGCATCAATTTCTGCAGATGCCTCTCTGGGGTATTGCTGCAAACTGGACCAGCAAAATTGCAATTTCCTTTCCTCCCCATCTCCAGTTCAGACCATATCCCTGGAGGCAATCTACATGCACAATTACACAGCCACTTCTACTTAAGCATCTAGATAAATGGTAAGGGCCTCTCTAAATATTTGCCTCCAAAGGAAATGTATTTTGGGATTCCATCCCAAACCTCAACTTCAGTAGGCAAAGTCCAGCAAGATTCAATGTAACCACATGCCAGCAGTTTCAATCAAAATAGCAACAGAAACTTCACTGTAGGATCCCCAACTGGATTTCACACGAGACACAGTGTAAAATGCCAATCTGACAAAAAAATCTCTTCATTGATAATATACCCATTGCTTATAATTTTAATACAGCCCAATATTAATGAATGTGAATAGATGAATCAACTTGTATAAATGCAAATAAAGCCTACATATACTCTAACTTCAGGTGGCTGCTAAAACCCTTTCTTCCTTAAGACCTGCACCAGGTATAAGAAATTCCCTGTTTAACTTCTCTCTACTTTAAAAAAAAAAAAATCCTTGGCTTGGCAGAGTCATTTCTATCACCTTGCAATTTCTATGCTTTTCTTTCAAAGTCACATTTTTCACAGACCCTAGGACCTTCAGGTCTGAGGAACATCATACAACTCCAGTGAAGAAAATTCGCTGAGAAAAACTTGCAATTTTCAACACCTGTACTGCCCAATTTGGTGCTTTTAAATTTAAACAGGAACTAAAGAACTGCCTTGGTCTGGGGCCACGTGTTGTCCCACTTCCTCCTGTAACATTGATCTCAGTGTCTCACCTCTCACAGTAATCTCCAAGATATTTCCAATACACATTTCCCTCTTTGTGGAAGATTTTTTACTGTTTCTCATGTAATTCATTTGTTCTTCCTTCAAAATTGCGATTTCCTTGCAACACCCACATGAAAACACCTTTGTAGCTCCACAGCACATCTACCACATGCCCTTTCCACTCATTTCCTCTTCCAAACCTCTGCTGGTTTCCCATTTTCATTATTTGTCTAACCTTCTACACCTGATATATTAAGGAAAATAAATTTACACAATCACGTGAATGCTTTTGCAAACACATGCAGGGTAGTTTTTGCCTTTAGTCTCACATTTTCTCCATCCTGCTCCTTTCCACCACCTGAAGCCATTAGTCATTTTCAAACCACATTCACAAATGAGTGGGTAGTAGGTTTCAAGGATAATTAAGTTCATAGACATTTTGTGATCATGAATACAGCTGGAAAAGTGGGAATCACGATATTTTTCCACTGTGCAAACCCATATTGTGAACCTTTACCTTATGAGACACCAGGAGAAGATGAAGAGCTTTGAAACACCTCACTCACAGGAGAAAAACACTGGTGCTAACTTTTTTTTTTTTTTAAACACTAAAGTCAATCAACTTCAATGCTCTGATCTATATAGGATGTAAAGTTTTCCTAAGACAAGGCATGAAAAGGCTACTGGTTCTTTTCACACTTTTTTAAACCAGTGTTTGACATAAATAATCTAACGGCTCTGAAATGTGACTTTGTTTATACACATGTAATGTAGGCTGCAACACACATGCATGTGTGTACACTTTTATGAATTGAGACCTAATTAGCATTTTTAACAGCATCAGCATCTTTCAGAATGAAAAAATAAGTTCTATTATTAAACACTCATTCATGAACCCACCCTGAAGGACTCTTAGAAAAACCAACCACATTAACATAGCACAGCTAATTCCATCACAGAATTAAAAAATAATACAATTAAACAGCTATTAATAGTTACAACTACTGATTTCACATGAAGAAAAATCCTTCAAAAACAATTAAAAATTTGCAAAGGAGATGCATACCCTCAGTATTTCTACATTATCAACTATTTTGTCCTCATACGCTTTAGCCTCCTCATCAGTCTTCTTCATGTAACATTAAGGGGAAATAATACATAGAAATAACAATTTCACTTTAAAAAGTTGCAATTTGGACAAATTCAGAATGCGATTAGTAAAAGCATAACCCAAACCAAAAATTAATCCTATTTCACCATTAGTTATAGTACTGAGATATTTTATAACAATTAACACTGTGAGAGGTTTAAAACCAATATCATAGTTATTTTAGCATCCTAACAAGGGAAAACATCCTCAGAGCCTTTTGATTAAACATAATAGTCCAAAATCTTTCAGAGAGAGAGGCAACCAAAGCAGTAATATAATGCAGTCTTCAAAGGCAACATACTGAGGTCAAATAAAAATCTGAATGCACAATACTGTTGTATATACACTGCCTAAGCCATCTAAGGTTCACAGTTCTAGGCTTTCATGAAACAAACATTTCATTTGTATTTCTAATGGAACTGCTTTATGTAGAGTCAGGGAAGAATGCAGTAAAATTCACACTGGACAAAGGAATTCTTTAAATGAGTGCTCTATTAAACATCTACAGCTGTTCCAGGAGCACAATACAGTTAAGTACCATAGCATTCTGAGGCAGCACTTACTGACAGGTTTGGTATACAACTCAAACCAGCAAAAAGGGAAATGCATAAAGGAAACAAGATTCAAAGGTTTAAGGCTGAAACCCAGCTGATAAATAGTGCAATACTGGTGTGGTGAGTAAAGAAACGCTAAAGTCTTTTATTTCTTTTTGCTTGGGTTTCATTTGTTTACTCCCACTGTCTTGTGTATAAAGCAGATTTACCCTGTCAGGACAAGTAATAACCAAGCACAGCTAACAGGACTGTATGAAGTCTCTAATAAAGGAGACTCTAAACCAGTAACACTTTCTTTGTAAGTAAGAAGTTATGGGCCTTCAAACAACGTGCCTCTTTACTAAAACTACAAAACAGTCACACCATAAACATCACCAGGGCTCATTCACCAAAAACAAAGAGGCAAAGAAACGCAGCTGGATACATTCTACCTACAATGGAAGGAAATGTATGCATTGAGTACGTCACCACGGTGAAAAGAAGGACATCCATTTTGGTGTGGGGAGTGTTCTCCTACTACAATGCTTTACACAATGCACACTTAAACGGTGTGCTAAACCTGAACACCCAGATTTGCTCAGTCATAAACCAAGACCATTTACATCATTGCAGGCTGCACTTCTCTGATGCATCAAAGCATCACCAAAAAAATTCCATGGTGTAAGCCTTGGAGATCCTGCTGATGCTGTCAGCCACTGAAGCATTCAAATGTCCTTAACTTCAGGAACAGATTTTATTCTTATTTAATAGGATTTCTGAATGGATACGACTGCTTCACAGAATTGCAGCAATTCATGCCCGTACCAAAATAATTTGCCCACCTGAGGTTTAGAAGTTATAGGATTACACCCCAGTAGTCTGTGAACAACCCTAAAAGCAGACCTAGACTTGCCAAAAAGGCCTTTTACTGTGAAAGTTTACATATTTTTTATTTCTATCAGCAATTTTACCATATATTTTATATAACCAACAATTTCTAGCTACAGTTAGGTTTTTTGTTCACCTTCTTTTTCCATTTTATTCATGTACCATGTGTCCAGACAGCAGTGGTAAGTTAATGAGACTGATGCACATTTGTTAGCCTGCTAGCTTTTCTCTGGCCACAGCACTGAAAGTCTTGAATACAAAAATCTATCTCCACAAAATCTCCTTGTTTCTCCTACTTAGACTGCAGTGTAATCTGCAGCAGCAGTTCAAGGTTTTTATTCCCAAAAAGGGGATAGTGCTAGTATGAAAAACAAGAGCTACAGAAGAGTTGCTATGAAAGACATATTGAATCTCTGCCCACACAGATGGCTGAGTCAAACAGTACACTAAAAAAATCCAGTGGTGCTTGACAAATCCTAATTCACGACTATTGAAACCTGTGACACAACAACAGACGCAAAATGTTGTAGTAGTTATCTCATGGGAAGTTGACTGTATTTTCTTAAATTCTTAAAAGAAAAAAAAAAGCTTCCACATTATCTTACTGTCTCTTTAATGAGGACTCAGGTAGCCCTAAAAACAACCAATCCCTCCTCACTACTATTCTCTAAGTCTGCATTTATATTTTATACAGATATTAGTCCTATTGTTAAGATCCAAAATGTTCTCCTGATGCTGCATAAGATATATGGTATAAGGAGTCCTTGCTCCAGATAACATGGCCCACACACTAGACTAGACAGGAAGAAGCCCAGAAGCACAACTAAGAATTCTATTCTTGCTTCATGCAATCTGCAGGAAATACAGATTTCCAGGGATTTTGGTTGGCAAAGACAACTGAATGTGGTGAAGGTGAATGAAGAGAACATATCAAACCAGGAACAAAGTGGAAGATGACATCACCAGAAGTTTGTGCTGGCAGAGCAAGGAGAGAAATGGGAAGAGACAGAGCTCATGAAGCTGCCATCAAATGTCACCTCAGTCCGGGTTTACTAAGGATCCTTCCTCTTCCACAAAGAACAATACAGTTCTTCCCAGTCAAGACTACAGTAATGAGCTGTACCTGTTAATTCCAGCTGTCCCATGAAAGAAAAACATATGATGTACAGTGGGACTTGAAGAGGAACAATGAGGTGCTTAAAGGATTTGTAAAAGCCTTTTGCTCCCAAGGCTGTCTTCACTTTGCAGCAGCTTCTAACTCATTAGGAGACAAACTCAACACTCAGAGTTGTGCCATCTTCTGAAGAAGATACAACCTTCTGTCTGCCTGTCAGGTGGTCTGCTAATATCTAGGAGAAAATCTACTGGATGAATCTGATCACTCAGGAATTCAGGACTCATCATGATTTCAGTACTGCAACTGATAGATATTAGCAAACCAGTAGAAAAGAAATGAGCTGAGAACAAAACCTGGCTGTGTCCTAACAGAGAGAAAGCTACTTATAAGCCTTGGTGAATGCTTTAAACTTGGGGCTCAGAAGAATTTTCTGGGATCCCTATGATAATCATTGCTTTCCAGTTGATGCTTGCCTCTAGACAACAAGTGGGAAGTGTTCACTGGTGTCATTGAAGATGCAAGTAACATGGTAAAATCCTAACAGAATTTTGTTAAAGATGGAAAAAAGTAACTTCAGCTCTCCAAATCCTTGAGGTGTTCTTGTTCCTTTTAGATCACGAAAGCCATGGATGGATAATGTATACATAATTCAGAAATTGCAGAGGCAGTGAATACCAACACATCCACACACAAAGCAACATTTTACAAAGTGTTTTTCAGGTGGATTGTAAATGTGTGGTCTAAGAATGAAACCTTAATCAGGATTAACAGAAATAAATATGCCTAATTTCAATTCCAATTAAATGTGCAGATACTATTTGACATACTAGTGCATAGAAAAAAATATTTTCATGAGGTTGGAAATAGCTTTATGCCAAAAAATTGAACACATTCACAGTGCAAATCCACAGTAGTGAATTTTAATGAGTAATCCTAATTTAACTACACATTTTTAAATATTTCTCACCAGGATGGAGTGAATCAGCCCTATAAAAGGCAGAAGAATTTCCAGGAATCTGACACATCAGAGAAGAAGGAAGATAAAGAAAGGTGACATATATTACTATTCCAAAGAATACAACTTTCATGAATTACAGGAGTAAAGACTGAACAGAACTCCAGCAATTTACCTGGAAGTCTAGAAGACCTGATTGACTGTAATTCCTGGGAAGTATCACAGGAAATATTTCAATGCCAAGTTGCTTTGATCAGGTAAGTAGTTTCTTGCTATAGCCTGAAGTGTGGGTTTCCATCTGTCTAAATTATGTTCAGAGTCAAGTAGAAACGCATCACCCTTTCACAAAAGACTCATGGGTTTTCAAGGCACCGATCTTGTCAGGAAATTTGCTCAGAAGATTTTTAAGATTAGGGAGAAAGTATAAAACAAAAGGTTTTAAAGCTATGAAGTCTCCTGAAAGAGGATACATTTTGTGGGCTGAGAAAGTAACAGGAAGTTAAAATTAGACTCAAATGTATCAGTGTGCTGACAGTTTCCTTACAGCATGTCATAGGAGAGTTATTTCATGCTCCTCAAAATCCTCAGACAACTTTTTTTGAAAACAGAATTCTCTTTTAAGATTTCCAGCTCATAAATGAAACTAAACCAAAACACTTTTAAAGCCTGGCAATAAAAGCTACTCTAATTTTCAGTAAAACTCAATTTCTGACATACATCTGGAAGTAGGACTGCTCCAGGCAAAGACCTGGAACAAAGAGTGTCCTTGGATCGGCCCTGCACTCGTAGCACTGCAAGACTACAGTGAAAATAACTCAGCAAATCACAACTCTTACACTCCTTTACATAATTGTGCCAGGCCTAACAAAGTCCTTAAAGATCTTAAGCGTCCCACAGAAACATCATAAACAGAGCACTCACTACAGCAACAAGTGAAGCACAACCTGTATGGTGTTGTCACCATTCCCTATGTATAAAACCCTATCACTGCAAGTCTATGCAAGTTGGAGCTGCTGCCAGCTGCTTTTCCCAGACATGACCTCAAAATCCACTGCACAAGGACAGCCTAGCAGGGCAATGGGGTGGACAACCCTAACAGCCACTTCATTCATCCTAATGGTTTGCTCTCCCCTCTCACAACCTAAGATGGAACTGGTACTAGAAAACAACCAAAAAACTAAGATTTGGGGTCTAGATTTGATAGTAACAGGTGTGCAGAATAAAATTAAATCCATGTTTCTAACTTATACTAATCAATTTTTTAAATCTTTCTATCTCCCCCTAGTGGCCCCAATACTTTCTTAGAAGGTATACAAGAAGCAGAATCATATTGATCTCCAGATGTTCCCACTTCCTGAGAAAAATGTGGTTATTGGCCTACCTTCATCCTTCACCACTTTGGGATCTTCACAAATGAAGAAGAACAAACTTTACCAAAATACTCAGATGCTCATAAATCAGAAAATTCTTAAAATGTTTTAGAAAACATTTCTTAGAACCAGGTGTTTAGATCTTCAAAAGAACTTTCCTGGAAATCAGAAGCTTTCTTTGGACACTCAAGACAGCACTGCTGAAAGTGTGAAATCACAATAATTTCCCTCATTTTTGACTTCTTGGAATTCCTGGGTCTGATCAGCTGTCATTTCATTTCAGCTAAATGCAAAAGTACATGCAATGCACAGTACTGCAGTGACACACCAGTCCTCAGATACAGATGTTTTCTAGCATTAATAACTACCTTCTTCCTGAATTCCCATTATTAAATTTATATTTAGTTGCAAAAAACCCATTGTACTTCAATGCGTTAAATGTGTGTACATATATATAAAACTTACTTCTGAACAACAGACTATTAAAAAAAGAACTCAAAACCCCATCAAACAAACAACCAAAACCCAAAACGAACTTTGAGTTCTTACTAACCAACAGTCTTTAATCATGACCACAGCTTCAATGAGAAACCACACAAGATTATTTCTCAATTGAAATCTGTGGCAAAAAATGACTCATCTATGTAAAAGAATACCTTTTTCTACTGTTCTTTCTGTTTCAAACCCAGTATGATATGTTGCTTTCTGTCAATAACAATTTTGCAGGGAGAAAAAGTGAAGCCTATAGATATTCCAAGCACTAACAGGTTAGAGACAGAGCTAAAAATATGCTCCAAATTTTCAAGTCTCAATACTAAACTCTTTCCACGAGCCACAAATTCTCTACACACTGACGTTAGACAGCTAAAGAAAAATTTAGGAGCCAACTTTAGGTTCTCTGGGTTTCAAACTTGGGGAAGGGCTAGAGAGGAAGTAGAAAAGAAGAAGCAATGGTAGCTGCAATCTCCTGAACAAAACAAAGAGCTTGTAGTCTGCCTTAAGAAATGAAAAAGATTCAGGCCTCACCTAAACCATTCATATGGAAATCATCTATGGGAGAGTAGTTGGTTTTCCTCAGGAAAACAAAACACACAGCAGTAAACCAAGTAATTCTGTTGGATTTAAAAAGTTACACAAAGATCATACTCTGAACAAAACTTCAGCTGCTGGAAACAAAATAAGATACACCTTTAAATCAAGATAAGCATTTTATTTTCTCTGATGAAAATCCACTGGGATGCATTATATAAAGACTTACACATAGACTAATTTCAACCACTTTAGGAATTTCAATGATCATCTTAAATACCTGCGTATTATTCTTGCTATAATTAGAAAAAGTCACTACAAATGTAGCAAAAGCACTTCAGTCCTGGTCCCACATATGACCTAGGTAACAGAGGTTAAAGTGTAGAGCACTACCTCTAGAAAATCAGAAGTATTTCACTGCTATTTAAAAAAACCTAAAACACAACATGCATGTTTGTACACACACACACACACTCTGGAATTATATGTTGACATCCATAAAATGAAAAGTATGATCAGTTTTGTGAACTTGATAGTATCAAAGCAATTAATCTGGTTTATGCAGGTTAAACTGCTGCTTTGTATTAGTAATGTCCTCCTGTTGCTTACATATGTTGAGTATATATGTGTAGGGTCACAGTGCATTTGAAGGTACTGTATCGAAAAGCTAATCTGAATTGCATGCTGACCTAAAAAAAAAGAATTGGTACAAACATCCCCTAGGAACATATGAATGAATTCTAATTCTGCTTCCATCCAGTTTCTATGTTACATTTTGTAAAGAAGTTGGAGCTTGTTCATGCGTGTGATCTGGTTACCTGTGAGACATTTGGGAGATTTTACCTGTCCAACCAAGCCAGAAGACTTTTTGCTGCTCCAATGAGATCCACTACTGATGTCAGAAAATCATTCGGCAATTTGCGACTGGTCCTTCCATCATAGTGACCACTCCTCCTCCTCCCAGTAATGAAGTTCTGCAGATTTTTGGCAGATGCATTCAGTTTGTGAGAAAGGGTTTTTAGATTTTCTGTTTCCAAACCATAGTTCTCCATTGGAAAAAAAAAAAAAAAGAAAAGAAAAGAAAGTTAGCTTTACAGATGAACAGAAGAACCAAGAACAGCAAAACTGATCTTCTACTTCATTGCTAGTAATTAAGGCAGAAATACACCCACTCAGTAGTTTTTAAATGTATAGAATGTTCTGTTTCTGAAGTGCATAAAAAGAGAACAAAAGAAGAGCAAAATTATGAGTGATCCTTAGCTTGTTCTAAGTGTACTGAGAAAAACATCTCAAAGAAAAAACCTAGTCTGGAAAGCTGTTCTTCAAAGCAGTGCATCACTGTCAGTAGATCACCAGAATCACAGAATGGTGTGGGTTGGAAGGGACCTTCAAGACCATTTCCTTCTAACACCCCTGCCACTTGCACAGACACCCTTCACTAGAGCAGAGCCCCATCCAAGCTGGCCTTGATCAGAGGGTTCTCTCTGTAGACCTGATGATAAGGGATTGGTATCTCGTGTCCATACTCACAACAACTCCTCAGACACACCTGGCACCAGGCCTTGCAACAAGCAGAAGTATGCAGCATGGACATGGTGCAGGACTAACTTGGTTTTGTTGGCTTCAAAGACCTAAGTAAGTTAATTAGCATACTTAAATTCTGTTTTAGCAGTAAAGGACCACAACAGTCACATACCAGAGAACACAGTGCTGCCCTGCACAACCTCTATCCTCTATTATTCACTCACTTAAAGTCAATTTTTAAACTTTGTTTCTATTTAAGAGTCACTCACTTAAATTACATTCCTTAGCTGTGCAGAAGAGACATAAACAATTATGCAGAAATATTAACAAAAAGTAGTAACAAACAATATTAAACAGCAGTTGGAAATCCTTCAAAAGTACAAGCGTTACCAAAACAGCCCTCAAGAATGCCCTGATTTAATGTTCAATTACAATATAATAAAGTACCATCAGTGATTTGTCATTTCTATAAAAGATTTTTTTTCCACATACACAAAGAGTGATAGAGTTATTACAAAAAGTACTTATTTGCCTTTGCAAATGAATAAGCAGTTGCACAGACTTGAGTTTAGTACTCCTCTTCAGAGAATAATGGAATTTTGAAGGTTCTCACTTTAGCCACATCACAGGGTGATAGCATGGGGTGCTGAGAACTCACTCAGTAGACAATGAAATGGGCTACTCATTACAGAATATGGACCATTTCCTACCACAAACTATGAAGTAGAATGCACGAAGTCCCTCAGGTGCACACAGAAAAATCTACCTCCTAATGACACTCCCTGACCTCCCCAGCTCCCCCATGCTCCTGGTTTGCTTCCCATGCTGATCTGTCCACAAGGAGAGAAAGGAGAAGAGATACACTCATCAATGCTAATTTACGACTGCTGAAGCTTATTCACCTTAGTCTTCTTCTACTGGAATTCAGGGGGCACAGTGTGAGGTGGTGATAATATACAGCATTGTCTTGCTCCCAATCCAAACCATCTACTAAATGAATTTAATCCTCTCTTACTACACAGGGACTGTAGGAACACTATACTGAAGCCACTCCCAGCGAGCCCCCAGCCCTCCCACAACATCCTCTCCCATGCCAGGGGGCTCATGATGGAAAGGAGACACTACAGGACACAGCTCATCTGGCACCTCCCAGCCAGCTCTGTGTGCCTGTAAACTGAGCACACTTTGTGAGAAAGCTGCTCAACCAACAACCATCCTTCTGCAGCAAAAAATGCACTTTGGAACTCAGCTGAAGGGGCCACTGACCATATACTAAGATTGCACTTCATAAACCATTACTGGAACTTTTGTGAACATCCCTATCTTGGGCAAGGAAGGCTCTGCAGGCATGTTTCTCAACTACACAGATGTTGTCCCCTGCCACTACAATCAATCCCAATTAGACAAATTGTATGTTTGGGCAGTAACTTTTCTACCATGTACATATTTAAGAGCAATTATAAAACAGATAGCATTAGGTTATAAATAAAAAATTACAAGATGAAAACAATTAACTGGGATTGAAAAGAAAAATGTACTTTACTATGCAGCTAAATGGCTCATAACTAATAACTTATTAAATCGGTCCAAAATAAGAAGATAAACATCAGATAAAAATATATCTGTTTTTTCCTGCAGCTTTCTGCGGTTGGTCTGCTGAGGAAGCACGATGAAGGAGCGGGGGGGACTAAGCTGGAAAAAGATAACAGGTTTGTTCTTACTTCATTCTGCTTCTTGAGCATCTAGCTCATTTTGGCAAAATTAGTGGGGGAAGAAATAAATGAAAGATATTCTGGATGAATGATACATCACCAAAAATGTCTTAAAGACCAGCCACAAGCAAGCCCCAACAACACGGCACTCACACCCCCACACGTGGGGGCACAATCACAGGCTGCAGGCCAGCCACGGGCCTTCTCACAGGGCTGCTTTCTTTGCGACACACTGAAACGCTGAATTTCTTAATTCAGCAGGCTGTTCCTAAGGAGCTGAGTCTGATAATCCAAATATAAAACTAAGGTGGGTGAAGAGGGTGTGTGTGGGGAAGGTGCCATACAAGGCCAGGCACCTTCTTGTCACCCCAGCTGTGCCCCACACAGGGCCCACAGCCAGGAGAGACCATGCTGAGGCTGAGGCAGGATCCCAAAGGTCCTCAAGAGCCCAAGATTATTTCAACTCCCCCTCTTTTGCCATCTCCTCTTTGTCACCTTGTCTGTCCCTCACCTGCTCGGACAGGCAGGTGCTGGTTCCCAGCTTGTGCAGGCCGCCATGCCCACCCCAGAGGGAGCCCTGGCAGGCAGTGTACAGACCTGCAGTACCAGGAGAAAGTAAAGCACCAGAAGAAAAGAAAACCTGCAATATTGAACATTGCAGACCAAGCAAAACATTCAGGTTTTTTTGTACAACAGGAAAATAGGCTGCATTTATGTATACACTTCTTTGGAAAATCAGCTACAGAATCTAAGCGGCTTCCTCTTAATATCTAAGTGATGGCCACCTACAGTCACATTCTTTTTCAAAGGCTGTTTACCACCATCAGCTATGAGGGAAGGAAGAGGCACCACTAACAGATTCAAAGCCTGTTTTAACACATATTCATCAAATGTGTGTGTGTGTGTATGTGTGTGTGTTAACATAAAACACTGGGCCTAGGCCACATGTGAATTCAGTCTTACATGAGGATGGCACTGATTTTGGTAAAGCCTCCACCTGTAATATCATACAGATAAAGCCAGAGATGGAAAATACAGAGATAAATTTCAGGCAAAATACATTTCAGGGCAGCTGTATTTATTGAAGCTTTTAAGTAGAAGGATCCTAAAGCAGCAGCCAAGCTAACAAAATCCTCACTTTGTTTATCACTAATATTTCTGGCCCACGTTAAAAGCGACCAGAGCTGTGTGTTCTAATACTAGGAAAAAGCTTGCTTAAACAAAAAGTGCCAAGTTGAATCATACTTTATATTCAATAATCCACTATTAACAACACAGTTTTGTTAGAAAAGCACTGCATTTATTTTCAAGCACTGTAAGAAGATAATTGCAGGCAAAGGAGACAGTTCTTTGTTTTCCCCTAGTCTGCATTTAGCCAGCACTAACACGAGTTGTGCTTTCATTAGCCAAAATATATTCACAGTCACTGAAAGAGCCACAAAGAAATCCCTGCATGCCTGTAGAGATTCCGAGAAGCGATACAAGCCTAGGCATCCACTCCCCCAGTGAGAGGCCACAGAGTGTCTTCAGAGATACCCTGCCCCAACAGAAAAGGCTCTAATGAAGTCCCTTCTGGCAATCATAAAACAAGAACTTGATGAAGCTGAACTACACAGAGTAATAGCTTGTCAGCAGGTGTTTGAACTAAAGGTGGTGGGAGCTATTAATAGACATCTTACCTGCTAATTACTTTTCTGTGCCTTAACATGACAGCGTGAGTGAGGAATTGTAGCTCTTTTCTTCACATGCTGACATGCAACAGCTCTAATCACCACTGAGGAGTTTTGCTGGGTATTTTTGTGAGAAGAGCCAGCCTGGTCCCTCTGCAAGCCCATCCTTGCAGCAGCATACCAAGGGCAGGAAGAGAGTTCACAAACCAAATGTGAAAATAAAGCAAAATTTTCTTTAAATAGCTTGATCAATGTTCAGTAGTTGTGTTCCCTGCTTCCCTCAATCAAAAAAAAAAAGGTGAAATTTAGACCTCATCTCTTTCCTGTGTTAAATTCACCTGATTCTGGATGGCAGGAAGTGCATCTGAGACTTTTAGCACAGCTGAAAAGTAAAGTGTTCCAAACTCGAACAGTGCTAACTAATCTCTGCTGGCTTAGACAGACTGTCTAGAAGATGCCAGGACTTTACTTTAGGGTATTTTTATACTGCCCATTGCAATTGCAAGGCCATCTCTGCTACCTAAATGAGCCAAGCTCAGATCTGAACACAGTACAATGTGCAACACAGACATAACCACAGTCCCATTAACAAATCCAGAAATCCCTTAGAACAGCTGCCTCGATCACAACTTTTATGCAACCATGAATATCTCTACGTCGCCAAGCACAAATGCTTGTATCAAGTTCAGGGACACTGTTTGACTCTTACAAACACTCCAAGACAGGGAAATGAACATATGGCCTCTCTGCCTACCTTCCTAAATCACTGTGTCTTTTCTTCAGCCCAGAAGACCGAAAACCTTGTGAAACAAAAGGCATGAAAGAATACGGCTGAAAACCATGCGGAGCAAAAGGCACGCAGAGACCGGTGTTCACTTCCGCTGAAGAGACCCAAGATGGGAACTGAAGGTGCTACTGGTAATACTGGTGCTTGTGGGCAAGAAGAAAATAAAAGCAGTATTTTCACCAGACAAGGGAGCAGATAGCAGTGCCTACAGTGATTAATTTCTGCTGCTCCTCTGCAGAAGGCAACCATGACTCTATAAACTGAAGAAGGTGAAGGTTTATTTTAATTTGGTAGCTATTTTTTGTAACATACACAAACAATATAATTTAAAGAAGAAAGAAAATGGCAACCATTTGAAAAGACAAATTTTATAGTCTAGATAGCTGTACTGAGCAATCAATTCTGTGTAAAGAAGTGCAACTTCTCAATTACATCTGATATATCTCAGTAATAAGGATAACTATCACAAGAATGAAATAATAAGTTTTCTCTCCAATGCAATAAAAAGTCATTTTTCACTTATTCACAGGACTTTTAGGCAAGAATAGCATATGGCTGCTAAGAAATGGACTTAAAATCACCTCAGGTGAGTTTAATTCTTCTCCTCACTATCTTTCGGTGCTTTTACCTTCCACACTTAATTATTGAGTATCCTTTCTGTTTGTATTGTTTATTTGTTTTTAAACAAACAACCTGGAAACAGTAAAGTTTCATAAGGTCCTCATTTCTTGAAAAGCCTGAGGAAGACTTTAAATGAATAATCAAACCAGCATCTCACAAGTATCACAGCACATGCAGTCATTTCAAAACCATGCCTGAAAATTAGTGGTGGACAAAAAATTCACCAAGAAAAGTTCCACCCTTCGCCTCTGAAGTTGATTTTAAAAATGAACAAAATGGATCTGAAACTCATTCTCCAAAACATTTGGCTGAACCCATCCCACAAAGTATGAGGCAGATAGCTTACCAGCCCAAAGCTGCTAGCAACTGATATCACAGCTTGTCATATGGAAGGTGCCTTATGTAACTTTATACCTCATCAGATCTGCCTACAACATATATTTCTAAAGGCCTTTCCTCCAGCGTCTCGAAATGTTAACACTAAGGTTATCTCTCCTTCAAATAGCACTGGCATATGGGGTAATTTAGAAGTGCACAACACATGATCCTAACACATCAGTTTCTTAAACACAGAATAAGTAGGTAAGGACAGAAACCCCAGATAGCTCAAATGACATTTATCATTTACTGCAATTATTAAACATACACTGATTAAAAGGCAAACCGTTTCAAAGAGTGTAAATATTTGTCCTAAATGTTTATAGTCAGAAGAACACTCAGGTGTGTGATACTTCTAGCCTTGCAGAACCCAGGAAAGATGACTATGAAGTCATCATCATTATCTCCTTGAAAAATGTCCTTCTTTTTCTACACGACAATCAAGGAACATGTCAAAAAGCCAAGCCAAGGCCATGCTTTGTAGCACTAATAGAGCAATTATATAAACTATTCTTTCTCTTATTCAATCAACAGCCTCTGAAAGACCAAATGCTCATTACTTTTTGGGGTTTTTTTTTAGTTTCTCATGTAATTTAGTCCCTAGCCTGCCAAATGCTCTTATTTCTCCATAATTTGAACTACCAGTTCCATATCCAGTTACACACATTTCCAAAGTCTTAAACAGCTAATCAGCAGTTCAAAATAATTGTTTGAAAAAGGAAATAAGTATTGTTATGAACACACTACCTTTTAAAAACATTTTACACTGTAACAGCTCTTTTTATCCAGTCTGCTTTTAACTGGGGGTTTACATGTCCCTCCTAACCCAAGCCACACTATGACTCTATGAACCAGGGTATGCATTTCATACTTGTCCAAACCTCCAAGCAGCCCAAAGGAAAAGAAAAACAAAACAAAACAAAAACAAAGAAAGAAAAGAAAAAACCACCAACAACAAAATCCACAATTAAAAAGTATCTAAGATCCATGACTGATTCTTGAGGCTGGTGGGAAGAAGGATGTTCACCCTTTGCATGCAGATGTATTTACTGCCTTTGGCACAAGATAGGGTTTACTGCAGTTCTGTGTAAAAGATTTGCTAACACATTTTCAATGTGATCTATATGAGCTATCAGAAACTCTTTAGCTCCTTAGCTTTATTGATCTGGTGATGGACTTCAGGATTTCCTGCACTGCAGTTAGATTAGCTCAGGCTGAGGACAGGGAGGCATATGATAAATGATATATAAGCAGAACTTTAACTTGCAATGGGCAATAGTGAAAACGGTAAGTAATTTTTCTGCTATGAGCATTCAGATACTAGCAGTAAATTCCACCTTCAGTACATATAAATCTCCATTCTGAAATGAAGCCTACTTCATTTAGCACCAGAATGATTAAGTCTAATATTCACCGTTACTGACAAAACAGTTTTAAGATCTGACTAGTGATAAGTGCAAAAAAAATATTTCTGTGTGAGAAATGGCAGGAAGATGAAATTAAGATAAAAAGCATAATTCTTAAAAGGAATTAAATCATTCATGGGTAAAGCAGGTCTATTTTTTACATTCATTTGCATATCAATGTTTTGTGTTAGTGGCAAATGGTAAGTAATTTCATGCTGTTAGTGCACACCAATGTTTTCTCTGCCAAATAATAATGCTATTTCATCTGCTGCAATCTTCTAGCTTTACAGATTCAAATATAGTGTGCAATAAATTCCTGTACAGCCATAGCAGATTTAACTAACTAGCATGAAACTAGTACTGAAACTAGTATGCTCTACAAAGCAAAATTTGTTTTGTTTTATTTTTTAACTAAACTCTATTCTACACAAATTAAGATTCCCTGAAGAATTATTTTGCAAATTCACAGGGACTTCATGAAGTTCTTTGTTAATGAAAAACTTCAAAGCATCCAAAAATTATTTTTGAAGCTTTTCAAATTCTTATAACAACACATCTACTTTAGGATCTCTGTTTAAAAATATTTGCAAAACCAAATTAAACTAATTTAAAATTCATGCATACACAATGAACATGGTATTTAGGAAAGCAAAAAAAAAAAAGAAGAATCTTCATCTGGCATCTCATTTATCAAGGCATTGTGGTAAACTAGATCATTTTCTTAAAGATGGAAGAAGTCATGTCTGGCTGAGCAGTCTTCAGTTTTTGTGTTCTCCAGGCAGTGTGCAGTGTTTTTGGGGAAAAAGTAGTCAGACCCAGTTTCATAAATGCAACTCCATCTCCTGACAGATGATGGAAAAAGAATTATGTAATTTCTTCGCTTTCTTCAGGCCAGTTACATATAGGTGGAGCTACAAGATCCCCCAATGCATTCCAAACCTGATGACTGGTATAACAATCTGACAACATTATCTAACATATTTGTTCTTTATTATGCACTTCTCCCAATGCATCATCTCCTTTTCTTCTCAATTTATTTTCTACTGGTATTGTTCATTCACATCCAGTTTTTAAAGCAACCATCAAAGAAACAAGGCTCATCACATTTTGTGATGATGAAGTCTGCTACACTGTTGTTTGTTTAATGATTAAATGAAAAGCAGTGTTAGGCTAGCTTCACCCTCAAACATGATCATGTTGAGGCTAAGATCTTAAAGGCAATTGTTAGAACTAATGAACAACTATATATTTTATTACCTGTGAATAGTGGAGAAACATGGCAGTCAGTAGTTTCTCCTGTATCTCTAGAGCTGGACATGTAATTTCTCAGTCTATCATTTTCCACTAGTTTTGAGATGTCAATTATTTTGGGTGATTTTGTTAGTATTAATAAAAATGTCCATCCACATCAAGTAAAAATCTACCTGCTGACACCGCCAGTCTGATTGCATGTCCCAATTTAAACAGAAAGACAAGAACATGAAATTTGTCTTGCTGGAAATTAAGTAATGCTGCCAGCATATATCCATCATGGTGGCTTCTCAAGGTTTCTCACCTTGAAAAACACGTGACACACTCTTAGCAGCAACAAAATACCATCACAGACATCAATACTTATTTCTTCTAAGCACAGAGAACACTTCCGTTATCGTGCCCTTTCTGACATATGGATTTTGTAAACCAGAAAGCTGCACCAAGACATGATAATCTATTGAACATGCTCCCACCTTCACAGTGTGAAGGAGAGAGGGAAGAGATGAACAATGTTCCTTAGATTGCCTGCCCACTCCCAGAGCATGTTCAGCTCCAGCAAAGGTATGCAGAATGTACACCCCCACCATTACCAGCAAGCATGACCTATAACAGCAGTAGCAGCTGCCCAAAAACTTTATTCCTCCTTCCCTGAAGCACCACAGGAAAAGAAAACCTGTGAATATCACCCCCTGAATGCTTGTTCTGCTGTCAAGAGCACAGTATGGCAGGCTGGCAGCCAAGAGAGACTCTACTAAAGATGGATAGCACAGGCCACCATTTGTCCTCTGATCAGCTCACAATCTCTGGAGGATTCATTGGTTGCAAGTGCTGATGACAGGAGGCGAATAATGTGAGAGACCATAGCCAGCCACCCACCCACCTTCTGTCAAAAACCCATAAAGAACATCCTTTAAATAGGATGTGTTATCAATCATAACTGGCTCCCAACTCTTACTGTGGCAGTTTGTGTGTTTAGCACAGTCCAACAGCCCCCACTGGCATGTCTCCTGCACTCTCCATACCAGTCAGATATGCTTGTTCAGGCTCTCCACCTTCCCCTGGTAAGAAAATGCAGCCCTGTGAATTATAGGCATGCAACACAAGCAGCTGGTCTGCTGTTTGCCATATCCAGAGCTGCCAGGGAACTGCAAGCAGAAGTTTACCTCCAAAAAATATTGGGAAGGGGTGGCAGGAATAAAGCACATCAGCAATCAACATTGCAGAAGCCTTCCTAAGTGACAGCAACTCTGCATTGGAAAACTCCCCTGAAGAGTGGGAACAGAGATGGGGAGGGGTTCTGTCCCCTCAGTTGTACTCAATGCCAAAAACTGTTTAGGTGGTCACTCACTAACCCAGAGAGAAAGGGGGAAGAAGCAGAAGCAACAATCCTTTAATTTTTTAATATTTACTTTTAAATCAATCTGGGGTTAAGCTTGCAAGGCATAATTAACTTTACTATTCATAGCCCATCATACCATCCATATTCTCCAGCATCCAAAGACATGTAAACTCATTTGGATCATGTATTTGTAACTCATGCTAAGTTCTATCATGAAACGTAAGTTCTATCATGAAACCTCTGTCAAACTCCTATCAAACAAACACAGAAAAAAATCAGATAATTAAAAAAATGCATAGCCACTATCTGAATTAGCAGTTATCCTATATTGGAGAGTCATAGGCTTAATGTTCTTCTAAACAATACAGCTAATATTAAAGTCAAATCAGAAGAAAAGACAAGCCCTACCCAGGACAGACACTCACAGATGCAATAAAAAAGGAAAAGCCTCTAAGTATAGGACCAGTCCAGCTAAATGGATTGCCTCTGAATTAAATTTTCTAAGAGGTCTATCTGATTGGTAAACAATAAATTCAAATTAAGTCCACTAAAATCAATATAACACTAACATTTTGTATCCCCGAGGAGCCATCGGGAGCCAATTGTGAGACTGCAAAAACCTCATCTTAAATTAGAAGCTGCAATCTGAACTCATGCCACTGTGTCTTAGCAATTTTCTCTAAGACAAACTCAGAAAAGCAGACAATACTGTATGTGCAACAAGAACCAGGAATGGAGAGTCTTGCTGCATGCATCTAAGATGCAGTGTTAGCCTTTGCTAGAAATTCCTTATTTTATATTCAACTTAGTTCCATATACTTTTGCCTAAGATAAAGGAGCTACAAAGACAAGTTGTGTTTGTTTGTCTGAAGATTTTATCTGTAATTACATACCAAAGAAGAAAGAAATTTCATCTAATAAACAAGAGGTTTTTTTCCCTTAACAGTAATTGATTTTTCAAAGATCCACAATCTGCTTCTCTGTGTGACTGGGAAAAACGGTCACTGGTGCTCCCCCTAACTTAGACTTTATCTTTCTCAGTTAACTGAAGTATTTACTTTCCTGTTTTCTTTTGCACTGACTGATAAGAAAAGTACTTTGTGAATAACTCTTTATGCTCCCTTCTATATCAGTAGCATGTTTTTAAGATTGCAACTTCCTTATTTAAAAAACAAACTGATGAGTTAACTTATTCCACTGATTCTCACTGCAATGCTACTAGAAACTGTATTCTACTGAGGATAATCTGTGTTTAAAATCAAATGTTTTTCTGTACAAAAAAAGCCTTCTCCTTTTCCTAACTTTTTTGCGTATGTTTTTTTTTTCACTCTCTCCTTTTCATTACACTTCACAATACCCCAAAAATGCAACAACAGGGTATTCAGAAAAGCTGCTGCATATGGAGAACAAACAAGCCCTTCTGAAGAGCCTTTCAGCCTACCGTCTTTGATTGCCTCTCCCAGGATTCAGCTTTCTTAAAAGCTCCTTGTGAGGCTTGAAGAATAGCATGTACTAAAAACCCACAAAACAGCACCTTAGGCAGTGAAGTACATCTTAACAGAGCTATTCACAATCCTTTCTACAGTGGAGAATGCTGTGTGCCCAATCTATCACTAATCTTTACTGACACACACTGGAAGTTCATAAGGAGGGTGAAGTCAGCACCACACCCCTCACTGAGCAGATAATCCTAGTTATGCATGACATGACCTGACTGAAAAGACCATTACCAAAATCCTTCCCCATGCTCATCAAAAATTCATATATTATTTATACATAAGATAATTACTTCAGTATTTAATCCCTTCTACTGCAGCTCTGTTTCATCAGGCTCAAAAAATCATCTAAAACATGATTTGCATGAAAGGACCAGTGAAGAATGACATGGTTAATATCAGAACATTCTGTTTGTAAAGGGCAATTGACACTCAATTACTCCGTTCACATATATAATTAATTTTACATTACAAACCAAACAGAGTCTAGTTTCTCTGTGATTTCAGATAAACTTTTATTCTATAAAGACAAATATGCAAGCCCTAAATCTCTGATACGAGTTGATTTAACAAACATCACTCTATCAATAGATTTTCCCCTTTATCTTGCCCCTGGTTTAAAATGCTAAACTGTTCACACATTACAAATCACGAATTTCTTGAGCTGCTTAGATAAGTCTTTAGGACTAACAATTTGAGTACAGGAAGTGTGAATATGTGAACACTGTTCACCCCTCCCCATTTGCCCCAAGAAGCTTACCAGTGCACAGAGCAAGTCTACTGCTTCCAAGATAAGCTCCTGATGGCCAATTCGTGTGACTCCAAGATCTTCCAGTTCCTGATGAGTAATTCGTAATAGCTGGTCACCACTAATCTTCTCTCTCTCAAAGTTCTTTATATATTGCTGCAGGCAATCATCAAGACCTGCACAAAAGGACAAAAGGAGAAAAGACAAAAGTTAGCAACATTTTGTACGCTAGTAGGAAATATAAAAAAATGAGGCAGAAGAGGATTCTTGCCCTATCTTTAAGAGAAGTATTTTAACATAAAAAAAAACTTTATGTTACCCAAGAATCATAAGATTCAAAGAGCTACAGCAGCCATGGCTTTTTTACCAACTGCTCCTGAACCCTGAAAAAAGCCCTGAATTCTTGTAGTTTACTGTGCTATGAATGTCAATCTGGCAGCCCCTCATAACAGGTACGCTAGGCATGTCTCCATCACATATGGAAGGGGAGAGGAGAAAAGGGAACAATGGACCACAACAGTCATAGTGGCAGTGCCACACCAAAGTGTCTCTCCCACTCCAAGGTCACTCACATATTGCTGAGTCACCTGAAAGTTCACAGATCATGCCAGCCTCTAAAACAAGCTGCAAAGAGCTGAGAACAAGAAAGGCAGTAGCACTGCAAATGCAAAAACTGGGCCCCAACTCAGCAGCAGGTCCAGCTCAATGTACCACAGACCTGCAAGGAGTGACAGTACACAAATGATCATGAAAAGCCACTCAAATCAAGACCTGGCTGCACTTCTCAGAACACAGGGAGCAGAAACAGGCCCATTGTGCCAAAAATCACGCCTGAAAATCATGCACCACATTTGCTCAGGACCTGGCTGAAGCAGCATTGTACAGGCCCTGCTTTGGGGGGCACTCATATCCTACCCTTTCAGTTTGATTATGAGTCAATGGCATGCAGCTGGCCACACATTCACCTGGAGCAAAGAGCTCTGCAGATTGTGAGAGAAATCATCATGCATCTCTGGCCCATCAATCTTTGCCCAAGAGAGCCAGGCAGTACAGGGAAGCTCTGCAGCATGTGCACTCATGTACCAAGGGGATAAGTAAGACTCTTGGGTATTTGGTGGTCCATTTACCATTTCTGTCTGAATACTTTCCAATGGATCAACACGAATGCTACCAAGCAACCGGACTTGAGACAAGGCCCTAAATGCATTAATTTCTTGAGAGATACAACCTTTCTGAAAAATGTCTTCAAACAATCCCTAATAGTGAAAAGACATCTGCTCATTAGACTGGAAGAAACCAAGAACGTTCTTACTTGCTAATCAAAATGTCTGAAAAATCTGAAGATACATGGAAGATAAAAGATTGATCTGACTGCTGAGCCCCAGTTACATATTCCAGAGCCCTGGAATACAACATAAAGCTTCTCTGAAACTGGTTTTGTTGCATTTTTAGTTCTCATTCATGCTTTTCAGGGTGTAGCCACACCTCAGAAGAGACCCACATGAGGAACATGCTGGTGCTGCAGGCAGGGGTGCCACAGCAGCAGGCCAGCCTGGTGTTCCTGGCTCAGCCCTTGGGCAGGAGTCATCCACACTCTGTCCATGCTACACCAACACAATACTCATAGGGCTTTAACCTCTAGAATTCACACACTGAAACTAAACGACACACAAACACGCTGTAAAAGAAGTGCTCCAGTCTCAAGATACAGGAAAAAGTCCCCAGTTCCAGCAGACTTCAACCATGTCCTTCCAAAGCCTGCTGCCTGATTTTCTGCCTCCAAAACATAGCCACTTAAAGGTCTAAGTTAATCAAGCACTTGAAGCTATTGCCTTTATTTCACTGCCCTTTCCAATCAAAACTTTTCTCAACCCATTCTTTAGGAAAGAAATCTTAGGAGGGCAGGAGAGGCCCCCTTACATAGATCAGCTCAGTTGGTCAGAGCACGGTGCTAACATACACCAAAGCTGGGAGGGGGCTGATCCTTGTACAGACCATTATCTTAAGAGCTGGACTCAGTGATCCTTGTGGGCCCTCTACAACCCAGAATATTCTGTGATTCTGTGACAGGGTGAAAATTGAGCTGTCAGGAAAGAAGAGCAGCCTGGCTGAACAGAGAGCTTTGACTGGAACTCAGGAAAAAGGGAGTTTATGACTTTTTCAGAAGGGGTAGGAAACTCAGGAGGACTACAGGGATATCATGAGGGAGAAAATCAGAAAGGCCAAAGCCCAAATAGAACTTAATTGGGTCAGTGCCATAAAAGAAAAAATAACTGTTTCAATAAATACATTAACAAGCAAAGGAGAGCCACAGAGAATCTTCCACCTTTATTAGATGTGGGGGGAAACACAGTAGGGAAGAATGAAGAAAAGACTAAGGTACTTTATGTCTTCTTTGACTCAGCCTTGAGTAACAAGACCAGTTGTTCTCCAGGGAGCTAGCCCCCTGAGCTAGAAGACAAGGATGGGGAGCAGAATGAAGCCTCCATAACCCACGAGGAAATGGTCAGTGACCTATTATGTTACTTAAACACAAAAAAGTCTGTGGGGTTGGATGGGATCCACCCAAGGGTACTGAGGGAGCTGGTGCAAGTGCTCAATGAGCCACTTTCCACCAAATACCAGCAGTCCTGGCTAACTGGAAAGGTTCCAGTTGACTGCAAGGCAGCAAATGTGATATCCAGCTCCAAGAAGTGCTGGAAGGAGGATCTGGGCAACCATAATTCTTCCAGTCTGAACTCATGCCAGGAAAAGTCAGGAGCAGTTCTTCCTGAATGCAATCACACAGCACATACAAGACAACTGGGAGATTAGGCCCAGCCAGGATGGATTTAGAAAAGGCATGTTCTGTTTGACCAATCTGAGCTCCTTCTGTGACAGGGTGATCCCCTTAGTAAATGAGGAAAAAGCTGTGGTGTTTGTCTACATAGACTTCAGAAGAGTCTTTGACATCATTTCCTACAGCATTTTCCTGCAAAAACTGGCAGTTCATGGCTTGGATGGGTGTACTCTTGGCTGGGTATAAAACTGGCTGGATGACTGGGATCCAGGAGTGGTGGTGAATGGAGTTAATCCAGCAGGTGGCTGGTCACAAGTGATGCTCCTTGGGGTTCTCTGTTGAGGCCAGTCCTTTTTAAAATACTGATGATCTGGATGAGGGACTCAGTGTACTCCTGCTCTTCCTGAACTTAAAACCCACATAGAATGCTGAATGAGAATAACATTAAATAATCAACGTCATCAGGTATCAAAAAATGAATTACCAGCTAAGGCACTAGCAACACAAATCCAGAATAAGACATGACAGATGCACTTAATAAACAGTTACTGACAGAAAATTCTACGTAAAGGCATTACTCTTCCTCCTCCTGCTACCTAAGTACTTTTGTCATTCAGATGTAATCTAGATGGATGCATGTAGCGCCTACAGGGTGAGAACAAAGTTTAAGAGAACAAAAATATTACTGACAATTGTTTGACTCACCAATTTCATAAAAATTACAGCCAGGAAACAACAAAATAATTTAACCATATACTGGATGATGTTTTCAGAATAGCTTGCCACAAATACGTCTCCTTATTCCCTAAACATCCTTTTAAAGTAATTTATTTCTGTCATTTTATTTCTAAATTAAAGAACAACTCTTCTTTTTGTAAACAAAACTGTGCACAGATGATGATGATGACAATGATGATGATGATAATAATAATACAAAAAGGCCAGCATTCCTCTCCCACACCTTTTGCCCCCAAAGCCACAACACATCCAGACAGCCACTGCTGCCTTCAAATCAACAGGAGGGGAGCTGCAGGGAATGAGCATTCCCAGCTGATGATACCATTAACTTGGGACAGGACAAGATGTACCAAAAAACACCAGGTGCCTGGAGAGGAAGCTAAATGAAAATAACATCTAAAGAGTACTGTCTTCTCCTAATTTTCTGCAAATCCAAACTCCACCCAACCTCTCAATGTAGTTAGCAATTTTTCTAGCTGCCAAGGGCTGCTCTGCTTCTTCCCCTCTGTCATATGAGACGATGTCACCCAATCCCCATACCACAGCAATTCCAGCAAATAACTCAGATTGATGCACTACTCCCTGTTTCTGGCCATGGGTGAGATTAAAACTGCAGTGTATCCAGCACTCCTGGATATTTCAAGAAGTGGCCTCAGTCCAAAAGCCAGGTTCATGATTATGTTCTGGATGTGTAAGGCCCCAGAGTATACAAAAACCAGGTTTTGTGGTGTCAGTGCACAAGTAATAGTCTTATATGCAACAACTCTGTTCCTCACCCAAATTAACTGTAAGATTTTTGGAGTATACGTAAAGGCACAGGGGTTTTAGTAGTAAGAGAGGACACTTGTCCTCTTAAACTGTATGATGATGGTCCTCTTCCTTTTAAACCTACTCTTTAAAAGAAAATTATATACTTTAAAGGAAACTATATACTATAACCCTTTTTTTCCTTGAAAGATCCCTGGTCTTGAATACCAGCAATAACACAGACCTCCAATGATTTTAACTACCCTGCCCCACATGCTTTTCACCTGAGCTTATGAACCACAGAGGCTGAATGCTGTCCAGACCCCATTATCACTCATTACCTGGCCTGTTCGATTCACACCTACAAGAGCAATGAAGCTATTAAAACACTGCCCATCTTTGTTAGCTGGTGTGTACCTGAGGTGTGGTGTACACAGATGGACCACTCTGGGCACTGACAGAAAGGAACAACTTTACATTTAATCTCAAGCAAACTCTACCTCTCTCGTGGGATTAAATACTTAAATACCAGCAACAAAGTAAAAATGCTCCTTCAAAAGAAACTGTACAGAAGACTCGATGCTTTAAATACAAACAAAAAAAACAACAAAACCCCTCATCTAGAAAAGTTTCTCTTGTGAGTAGAACATACTGGAGCTGTTTTTTTTCCCAATTCTGTCATTGAGTTCTATCCTACATGGGTTTATTCAGAGTTCATCAAACTACTAACAATTTTTAACAGTTCACAGATGCAAATTGGACAGATTTCAATGTAATTAATTCCTTTTATTACAACAGCATCATAGAAATTGATCAAGAAAGGTTTAATTTTATTTTCTTATTCATATGATTTTCTGGAATAAGACTGCAAGGTCCAGTACGACCCTTTAGAGAAATCCTCCATGGTCACAGTCTCCTAACTAATAACTTCATGATCATTCTGAGGAATTGTCTTATTTTGATGGGTGTAACAGGTCATCTTTTGAAACAGCTAATGAACAAGCTGCCCTGTAATTCAGAGCATTTTTGAGTTTCAGTTACCACAGATGTGCACATGTTATGCACATCTGTGGTAACTGAAACTCAAATAAGCCTCTCCATGAAATATATTTGAGGTTCTGGTCTCAGTCTGCTCCTCCTCTGCAAGCAGTTCAGTCTTTTCTTCCACCTCTAAGAGACTAAAAAGTATTAAAATAGGCTCTTTCTATGGCTAGATCTGAATAAAATCAACTGCTCAGATACAGTTCTAAAACAGAGGCAACTAGGTAGAATATTCTTCCCCAAATTGGCAGTAAAATAATTTTTTCTTCAAGGTTGGGAAACTACAGTGGAAATAACAGCCCTTCTGCCCTGATCAGCCACATTTTCAGTTTGGGTTAAGGAAAAGATGATGAACATTACAGGTTTAATTATCATACATGAAACTTTGACAAGGGAGTATATTTTTCTACTTCCCTGGTATATCAGAGTGAGGATACAAACTGACAACTTTCCTGAGCAAGTCCTTGTTCTGTAAACACAGCACTTACTGAAAAGCAGTAACATACAAACAATACATGGAATAATTTTGCATGGGAAGGAAAGGCACACAGCTTTACTAAAAAAACCCCAAACAAACCAGAAACAAAATGAAATGTCTGGGGCTTTTCTTTTTTCTTTAAATATAAGGCAAACAAATTTATCTTTCAATCTGAACAGAAGGAGTACCTGAATTCCAACAGCTTTTATACCTTAACAAATACAAATTCAAGCAATGAACTGCAGCACAGAATTTACCAAGCCATGAAAAAGAAAAGTAAGCTAGAATTTAATGTAAACTGGGTGTACATATATGTAGCACTGTCCCAATACCTTATCATATGGCAAACTATTATTTGTAATGCTTTTCTCAAACTAGAATGATGGGAGCGGCCTCTCAAAAGTTACAGTTGTTTTATCCCTGCTCACCATTAAATTTAAGCTGAGTATTCTTGAGGACTGTCAATCTTTGAGACTGCACATCAGTCTACATATGTTTCAAACTTGAAAATTCAGCCGAGTTCCGGGTAAGCTAAAAAATTTTGCTATGACATTTGCATTTGCACCTAGGCTTTACTAATCTAGGGCTGATAGGCTATTAGTCTATTCACTTTAATTGCACAAAAGTACAAGCTTTAGTTATGCCAAAGAGCAGGCAACCAAGCAGAAAACTACTCTCTCTCTTCCCCTTCTACCAAAAGAGCTGTTCCTGGGCACAGGCACTGCTGGCAGGCCACAGCAGGCAATTATCCCTGCTCACATTTTCTCCCCAGAACTAAAAGATGAGAGGAAAGACCAGGAAATGCCAGTTTTCCCCACAATCTGTACATGGGAGATGGGCATTTGGAAACTCTCCACGCCCCTCAGTCCTAATGTCAGCACAGAAAGCAGGAGCGAGCCAAGGCAGCCGCCTCCCACCTGAGAAGCAAAGATAATTCTCCTCTGCCCACGGAAGGGATGCTCACTGCTTCAGGGTCTTCAGCACCTCCTGGGCTTCATATGTGACAAACAGATGTCACAGTTATTAGTGCCAGAAGACAGTGCAAAGAACAGAACGTTTCAAGTGCCGTGGATGGCAAATGCCTACTGTGAACACGATAGCTGCAAAAAAGTAATGCCCCATCCCAGAGGAGTACTGACGAAGGATGTTCCATGAACCACCAGAAGCAGCTTTCAGTACAAACTGAAAAAACATTATGATACATTTGAAACTGGAAAAAAATCCCAGCACATTAATTGCAGGCAGATTAAGGAATGGGTACTAGATTAATGAACAAAGTATTGCCACCAAATGCCTGGATTACAGCAGTACTTGCAAAAGAGGTGGACAATCAATTTGTGCACTGTTTATCTGTAATTTCAGGTGAAAGCCCTCTAACTGCAAAATATATCTGTTCTTCACTCTGTAGAATTATTCTGCCTCTCACTCCCTTCTCTCCCTCTATGACATAGCAGAGTAAAATAAAATTCCAAAAGCATTAAAGAGAAAGATTAAAAATTACCAAGAATATCCAAATAATTATTCCTTCAAGCATAATGTGTATTCATAGAATATAGTATAAGATTACATGTTTTCTATGTGCAGTTTAGTTTAAATGTATTTTTTACTAAAAATTTTCAAATGTTCAGTCAAAACATTAGCTGAAAGGTACTGCTAACTAAAACCTACTATTTTAGATAATGAAAGAGAAACACAATTAAAAAACCCACTTTATATCCACTGGGTATATACTACGATGTCTAGAAAAGCATGTTAAATTTGTAAAATGAAGAATGCAAAAGAGAGACGTGAACACGAAAAGCAGCAACATAATTCAAATTCAGCCTCTCTTGACTTGTTGTTCTTAAGGTCTTTGTCAGGAGAAGGACCTGTGGTTGGTCAATGGAAAGGCACAAGCGAACAAGGAGATCGCATTACACTGGGCAAGAACCTGGGAGTCAAAGAGTGTCTTTGTGACAGCAATGGATCAAAACAGAAGCCTGAGATGAAAGATGTACTGTCTCAAGTCACTATGAATTCTGCAATTAAAAATAAAATCCTGCCCAAGGAATCCAGCTGTGAAGGATCTGCTATTTCTATGCCTACAGATGCATCCTCTTTTTGGGATTGTCCTCTTAGAAGACCTGGATATATTAATTGTATGACCATGATGGCAATACATGGCAATTTTGTTCATCAGAAAATTAGAGAAATATCAAGACTGTGTCAATCACACTTGGCTCATCAAAAGCTCTACTTTACAAAGAACTTCACACTGACCAATTTAAAAGTGTTCTACTGAAAAAAGAAAACTAAAGGAGACAAGAGAAACCAAAAATGTACATGTAGAACTAATTATAAGCATGAGTTAAAGATACATAAGACCAAACTGGGTGCTGTGTCCAACAGGGCTTATTTTAATAAAATCAGTTTAGACTACTTATACTCAGAGCTTATTATGGCAAGCTGGACTCTTTAATTACAAGAATAATATCCACAGCATTCTGTTTAGCTGTCCATAAATGTAATCATTTGTATATCTCTGGGTACTTTTTGCTTCCATTATGCCTATCTGTATAGCAAAGCCAAATCTTTACACAACCACATACTAGTTTTGCAAAGTCTTTTAAACCTTAAAACATGGATAACACTGCAACAACCAGTGTCGAGCTTTATTTCTATGAAATTCAAGCATTAGTATCCCTGATTATCAATATTGTTCTCAATGTAAGGGGCTATAATTACTGTTATATTTAGGACTTTTATTATTGGATTACAATGAACATATTGTTCAACTACAGCTGTGGCCTTTACACATGAGAATTGCTGAAGTGTGCTGAAAAGTTTGTGTAGCTGATAATGGCAGCAGAAATCTCTGACAGTGGAAAGGAGAGGAGCCAAACAACACTCAGCATCATTAAATATCAGGAATCCCTAAAATGAAGCAAAATGAAAGGAACACATTCACTTACTCCTGATAATCCCAACACCCAACTGCAGGGGCCTAGGACAGCCCCAGTGGGGCTGGGATGAGAAAGTGTGCATTCACTTTTATAGTAAAATGTATAAAGTCACAGCTTTTTAAGTTCAAGGTTAGAAGTTCAGCCCAATAGGAGAGGCATCTCAGAAATATCTGATCCAAAACCAGAAGTTCTCCAAAAAGTTATCCAAGCATTAAGATTATAAGACTATAAAGACTGAATGAAATACTCCCCTAAAATTTCAAAGAGGAAATTATATTATTTTTTCTTACTTAAGTCTATGCTGTTTTGATTTTTGGAGCAGAACTGACAACAGGAATGTACAATCAAAGCTTTGCAAAAGCAAGAGGCAAAAGTGACATTGGCACTTTACATGTAATAACATATTTTTATGATCCAGGCTTATGATTTTTAAGAATCCAGCCAGTCTAGCCTTATTCAGGGTCCCACAATGCTAGAGACTGAACAAAGTAACATACAAGGAGACATGGCTCTGACCCAAGAAGCTCAATATACTTCTCTTTTCCCAAGAAATTCATACTGGCTAGCTAATAATGGCAAATCCCTCAACAGCCACTTTCATTTCTACTCTGTTTCACACTGCAGTTTTCATATTCTCACAATCATTTTCCCCTTTTTCCACATGTACTCTAGTGTGCAGAGTACCTCAGGAAAGGGAAATCTCCTTGGATCCGATCAATAACTTCTTCCTCAAAGTACCATGTTTCTGCTCCAATTATCACAAATAAACTAGACTACACTGCAACTACCTCAGCATATAGGGATTTTTCAACCACCACTATAAAATTAGGGATCTAAATACCATTAATTAACACCTATTGGATTTGTGTTTCATTAAATGTTAAAATTTCAAATGTTACCATTTTTCCTCTCTAAAATGATTCCTTGTACAACAGTTGTCTGCATCACTACCACTGTAGGAATTTGATGCTTCCTACAAATTGCTATTACACATCCAACTATAAGGAGTAACTTTATTACTAATTGGATCCTCATACAGTACAAAGCAATATATGAATGAGCAAAACAAAAAGTTTTTCTCAGCAATGTCCTTCTGACTTTAGAATTTCTGAGGGCTAGAACAAAGCAACTTTATAAGATTAAAACACAGCTTATCCCCAAACATACAATATTCTGGTACCAGCATACAAAGAGGCTAAACCACTGGTTTACACAGAAAAAACCACTGACCATTTAGTAACAGCGTGGCTTTGTTACTTCTCCAACACATCTTTCTAGCAAGCACTGAGCACTGATGACATTAAAACAGGCTGAAGGGAGTACCACCAGGCTCAAGCACACCACCAACATAGACAGCAGCGCCAGAGCTGGAAAGGACCAAAGCAAACCCGCCCTCCATCTGTCCCAGCCCTGGGCTACAGCTGCACATCTCTGAGCACAACTGCACTAATGTGCAGCACCTGCCCCCAAACAATTTTGCACCAAGCAACAATGACAAACGATCAAATTCCCCAATATTACTGTAAGCATTGAAATGAAACCACCATATTCCCTAAGGATGGCAGGCTTTGTCTAAATAGGTGTGGTATTGGCTTCTTCAACAGTTTAGAAGGGGCTAAGTCTGAAACTCACCCTCAGGACTTAAGATAGGAAAGCCTTAATTTTCCATAGCTTTTCACTGTCTCCCATGATTATTTGCAGCTGTGCTTCACACCATACAACTATAGAAAGTGCAAAGCCATCAAATGTGCAAGCATGCACCAGGCAGGACAGGAGAGAAAGTTTCTTCAAACTCTGAGTGAACTCCCTCCCATTTCTTTTTCCTCCTCACAACGCCCATGCAGTTCCCAGGCTCAAAACTCTTTAGAATGAGTTCGCACAACTCAGCACAGTGTGAGACTTGGGATGGTTTTAGAGTTGCGGGCAGAAAAAGCTGTGCATGTCCCTGCATATGACAAAGAAACATCTGTAACTTAAAACAACTGGTCAAATACTTCGATATGTGTGGGAGTGTCTTGAAGAAGAGAGGAAAAGCTATAATTCTAATACTCATCACTTCATATACAATGTCTCAGTTACCATCCCACACCTCTGGAAAATATAAATGAATCATATATTAAAGAGAATAAACAACTATAATATGTTAGACAGTCAAAAGATGTTTCTGTAAGCCAAGCACACCCCTGACATTAGCCAAGTAAGTAAATAAGTACTTGTTGTTCTTTCAAATGCCTTTCCATGTTTGCATTTCTACAGTGTGCTCTGGAGCAGCCACCTGAAACACACTGTTGTTGTTACATGACAGTAACAACTGGCCTCCTCTTCTTCCTCCCTCACATGGGCTAATATATATGCTATTATGCAAAATAGTCAGATAACCCCTCCACAGTCTTTATTGGAGTTTTTCACCATGAAAACCAGCTTTGCTGCCAATAATTCATTATGCCAGAAGGCATCCTTTTGGCACAAACTGGAACACTGTGTCCCTGAAGAAATAATACAACAGTTGTTAAAGCCTTCCTTTACCTCTGTACTTTACAGTCTCCCACCCACTGGAGAAATCTGCTAATGGTTCAAATAAGGCTTCAAGATTTATTTGGTCATGTCTTCACAGAGGGTCTGTGGTTTTGATACAGCCCAGCAGCATGGTTAAAACAAACCAATTTATTTTGCAATGGAAGCAATTCCATAGTTTTGCTACACTTACATTGAACCTACACTTACACGGAACCTCTCTCTAGAACAACAGGGGACAAGAGGCTACGTTTGGTTGGGAGTACTTATACAATGACTTCATCCATGCTTCAGATTACTCTTCCTCTCTTTACATTTGATTTTCCTTCCATGACCAGCAAAATCATCCAGCATTCATTGGCTCCATCTGCCTCCTCTCAGGAAGGATTTCAGAATTAAGAGAGAACCCCTAATGACATCAACCATAATTGGAGAGAATATGTTCAAAGTACTTTAAAAACAGTGCTGTAACTACAGCTTTATTACATATGCACAGATATGTTAAGAAGCAAAAACATTTTGTTTTTAAGCTTCTTGGCTAACACAATCTGCTTCAAACGATATCCAAAGCAGAGAGCTTTACATAAGAGAATAGGCAAGGACAACTTTACATGTGTGCTCTTCCCCACTCTTCCTCCCGCTCATTAGAAATGAAGAATACATTCCGTCATGTAAAGTCTACTACATGGACTGCAAGCTTGTAAAGTGGAAATGCAAACCACACAACTGGATCATGGTAAAATATATCTGTTGGGTTTTGTTTCTCTTTGGCAATATACTTTCCAAAATAATGTTATCAGTTTTGCTGAGGTTGTAAATACATAAAAATAAAAAAAAATCTGTTGAAGTGACAAGTAAACTACACTTTAGTTAGTTTCTCATTTTACATAATCACTTGCTTGTACCATTTATCCATATGAGCAAAAAGCTGTAACTAGGAATTAGACCCTTCAAAGACTGAATTAATCTACAGCGACGTATTAGTCTCTTTCAAGTCCTGTTAATGTTACATTCCCAGGAAAGTGAAATGAACATTCACATGGAAAGTAACATGTGCACACACAAAAATAATAACAATTTATTTTTAACTATTAACTGCATAGCACTAAATTAATGGTATGAATCCCTAAACTTCCTTCCCAAAGACAAGATTAGGTAATTCAATAAATAATAGTGTTACACACTAAACACATTTGTGCAAAATGCTGTCATTTAGTGCTACTAACATTTTATAATGCAGATATATACACAAACATTTACTTCACTCATTCAGAGGCCTAATGCTGGGAATCCTAACCTGAAATTCCCACACTTTCCACTCGTGCAGGTAACACCGACAACTGTCTATGGGGAGGTGGAAGATGCACACCACACTCACTCTCCCAAGCAATTCAAGTAGAAAGAGGCCAGGAACATCACAGAAAACATGCTGCCACTGACAGCTCTACTGGTACAGAGCCCTCCAGAAGGCAGCACAAGGTACAGTGATGCTCTCTTGCATTTCCCTTGGCTGTACTGACAAACAGCCCTGCCCCAAGGCACGTGGAAGGCATGGGAAACAACCAACGTTGAGCTTCAACTGCAGTCCTAGTTTATTGTGGCCATAGCTTACCAGATAAAAGGAAAAACAAAACAAAAACAAAACAGGAGAAATTTTACCACTGACATAATTTTGAGGTTGCCTTTTCTTTCTGTGATCTTCATCCTTTATTCTGCAATAACCCTGGCTGGTAGAACTAAATGCCTGTATTAGTCAGCATGGGATAAAGTGCACTGATTATGGATATTCCTGCCCATTTCCACAAGACATCAGCAGGAGGTTTATGCTAAGTGCTGTTTAGCATTTCCTGTGCTAGCTGGATATAGCCAACTGTAGTATACTTCCTGGTCTTGCTCCATTATCTCCTACCCATTTAAGCATTATTTATATTGAAAAGTGATAACAGTATAAAAATCCTATGTATTTTGTTAGCACTTCATCCATACCTAATCAAAAGCCAGGAAAATAAGAAATCGAAGATAGACAAAAACAAAAACAAGGTGAAGAAAACCCCTGAATTTTCACTCTGCTGAATTTAATAGGACTTTTTATATGTATTGATTTTTCTACTGTATAAGACTTTCCTTATTCCATATTTAACCTTTAAAACATACCTGAAACAGAAGGTTGGACAGATATAATTTCAAGTATTTGTAAAACATGAATGAGTCAATAATTGCTATTTTGATATTAGTTCTGACTTTGCGTGTCTTCCTACTTGTTGCTAACAACTGAAAGAAGTGACTGTCCCTGTTACCTGCCACAAACTCCTCTGGGTTCACTGAAAAATAACATTCTGAGTGAGACTTAGAGTGCTTCTTGGTTTGTTTTTTTTTTTAAGAAAAAATGTCCAAGTATGAAACACATAATTTGTGTTTCTCTAAGGTATGAAACACAAAATTTCACCATTTCCAATCCCAACTATATATCTAACAGCTGTATTATGATCTTGCATTGCATCAAATGCATGCTCATGTTTGTGTTTTACTTCATCCCCCATTAAGAAACAGTAATACCTTAAAACTTTCAGTTCTTTTAGAATGTCTTTTCTAACTTGAACTATTTCAGAAATAATAGGGCTTTTGATAATAAAGCACGCATGAAGTTAAGCTCTGGTAGAGAGGAAATGACAATTCTAATGCCTAAGATAAGGTGCCAATTCTTCTCATGATAGGTTCTGCTCCGATGAAGTTCCCTTCAGAGCTGGTTCTCTGCATAACAGCCAGTTTCAGAACTGTAAGAGGTAGACAAGTAGAAAATTGAAAGAATATCTGACATTTGATAATAATAGCTTACTATCAAAATTTCAACAAGTTATTGGTAGAGATTTGAAAAGAGAAATGCAGGACATGCAGATTTTTGGGACAGTACTTTTTAACAAGCAAATGAACCCCAAATGTTAGGGTGAAAATTATGGGCAGAAGGACACTCTGGAGACTTTTGACTGGAGTGGTTTTTCAACACACTGCTCCATCACCTCAGGCAGCCCTTCCTGCAGCCAGTTAATAGGACTCATCCCTGAAGACCATTGCCTTCTAGCCAGTTGTCATCTTTTCAGCTGAAACTGCAGCATTTTCATCTGCAGTCCACTGCTACAAAAAAAAAAGTACTATGGTTTCTGCACAGCAATAAGAAATTGCTGTTCAGGCAACACCTGAGCACCTGTGACACAATCCTCAATAAATAAAAAACTTTAACACTCCTTTAACTATCTTGTCCCAATATTGCACTTATAAGACTATGTGGCCAACTTCTGGTTACCATCAGATAAGAAAATCTTAACCACACAAAAATTTTCTGCAAGAACCCTAAGCACCATCTTCAGCAGAGGGGTACAGAGATCCTCTTCAGATTCCTGTTTGGAGAACCCATCTTACCACCGAGCTACAGACTGGATAAAGACCAGGTAAGCTCCACCTACATCAGCATCACTCTCATTTATTCCTTTCCCAGCACCATCACCAGGAAAAATTCTCCTCAGCACATCTGTTACTCTCCCAGGTCAACCCACACCCTCTCTTCTTTAGCTCCACCCTGTAATCTTTCCACCTAAACAATGGAAAAAACATTTGGATTGGAAAAAACATTTTATCCAAGCATCCGTTTTTCATCCTTCTTTCACCCTGCACAGCTCCAAGGTCAGCATCTCCTGCAGCATGCAGCTTTCCGAAGTGGCAGGAGCTGTACAGCAGACTGACAAGAGCCTCAAAGATTTAGCTGCTGCATGAGAGCTGCTGCTGACATAAGCAAAGCCATCCAGAAGAGCATTACTAGTTTCACCTCACTGATGTCACTTGGAAAATCCATCACTAGCAACAGAGGTATCAAAGGCATCTTCCAAATTCCAAGCTGGCAATGTTGTGGTGCGCTAGAACCAGAGAGAAAATTGTGTTTGTTCTACATAAAAATTCAAACTGTGAGCAGACTGTAGGGATCCTCCCTCCTTGTCAGGAGAACTGCACCTTCACCATTTGCAGACAGAATTATATAAACCAGTCTTTGGCAGGCAGAGCACTGCTTTGACCTCCAAGCATTCAACAGGAGATGATGTTAATGAAACGATTTTAACCCACATCCTTGAGGTAGGGAGTGATTTGCTAACATGTGTCTCACAAAGTCTGAGCACCACATTACTGCAGGGACCATCTTCTCTGCTACAACTTGACACTTCAGTCATATGTTAAGCTCCAAAGCATCTGTTTCATAATAAACTGCTATATGCTTGCCAACAACTGAGGCACTGTGTTTTTGGATGAGTACTACTAAGTTGCAAGCCATAATTTAATACTCATCTGACATTGATGGTGACCCAGCATTTAATGGAGCTTAATGCTCTTCTGATGCCACTGATTAAATTACTGCTCAGTAGTCCAGTTTCATAATCTACAATTTGTAAGGAAGCAAGACAGATGTACAGGCACTGTCTCCTCTCACATCAGTGAATCAGTTTACGAGCAGGGAAAGGTTCCCTAATTGAAGTTAAAGGTAAGTACACCATGGTGCCTCATCCGTCAGTCAGTGCAGAATTTTGTTCAGATGCTTTAAGCCAATTATATTATTATTAAAAAGCAAAGCATGAAGTCTTCCCAAGCACAAGGGGAAAATATGGGTAAAAGCCTTGACCCAGCATGTGCAATGACTTCATAACGTCCTGAGCACTGTCCAGGAAACTCATTCCTCTGGCCAACAGGCGTTTCTATTCATTTTCTCCCCACTAGGTTGTTTAACAGTTTGGTCACCACTTAGGCACAGCTGTGCAAACAATCTTTCAGTGTTTGGCCTGATGCTATTGAATTCCATCCCAAAACGTCTCCCTTCTTTCTGTGCACAGGATGAGGAAGGCTAGTTTGGACACAGAGGATTAGAGGCTTTCACAGCCCTACTTAAATCGTTAGATCCTAAAGTTTCTGAGTTTTGAAAGAATTTTACCAAGTAAATTAGCAAGCTTAAATGTGTATCTAAGACAGCTGGCAGCAATTGTACTTTCTAAATCCTCTCAAAGTCTATTCCCATCTTGAGGGAAAAAAAAAAACACTCTGTGAATGCTTAAACATTTTAAAACAATTAAAAGCAATTAAACAAAACCAATGAGAAAGTAATGTTTTTAAATTGCCTTGAGGAGAACAACTAGAAAAAGTTTATGAGGGTACAGGCATAAAAAACAACAAATGCTTTTTTTAGCTACCCAGAAAGTAAGCCTTTCATCCGAGATAAAATAGAGCTCCTTGCCAGTGTAAAAGTAGTTTTACAGGACTATTCATTATTACATTATTTTCAAAGCTACTGGCAACCCAGAAACATACCACCCTCAGTAAAGTAACTAAGGAACAACTACATGCAAACTGAATGGTAGATGCTAGCACAAATGCAGTACTAAAGCTGCAGAAATAAAAGTCAAAATCAGAAAATCCCCAGAGTAAGCTTTTTAAGGTATACGTACCACAGCTACACTGCAGTTCTCAAATATGGGCCTCATTTCTGAGAGCATCCATGATTTTAACTTTGAGACAGTGAATACCCCTACTGAAACTAATGCAGATCACACTAACATTTTATGTAAGTGTGAGCTTACACATCTTGTCATGTGATGAAGCTTTAGTTCTAGCAGAAAGTTGTGGAGCTACTCGTGTCCTAATAATTTAATTGATATTACTGAAGGAATTTATATATCAGACTAAGTATGTCCTGCACAGTCTCTCTCAGAAAATAATGTCATTACCTTAGAATATTGTGAAAATCTCAAAGGCATCAGCATTTGGAAATATTTTTAAAAAGCCCTCCAGTTAAACATACTTTACTAGACAGTGTTAAATTATAGAATATATTCCAAAATTAATTCAGATACAGTCTTATACCACCATAAGGCTTATTGACTTGTTCCTTCATTTTAGCTTTAATACTGGCAAAATAATTAAATTTTAACTTTTTATGAATTTGGTCTTCAAGAATTTTCCATGTTATAGAATGGAAAAACAGAATGTATTAGAATAGATGTTAAAATAGAACACATATAGAATGCATTAGAAAAAAAACTCTGCAAGTGTTTTGAACATTAACACCCAATAATCAAACCACAAGGACTTCATCTCATCTCTTCAGAGAATCTCAAATCCTACCATACCGTCTACAGGAAAAAGCTCTCCAGCCTAAAGCTCCACTGAAATCTCAAGAATCAGGGTCCCAGATGTCTTCTTGTGAGGTGCTTGTAACATCTCATGGTTCCTGACACCTTCAGATGCTTTGCCGAGGATAAATGCATTTTTAGGATTCTACAAGCTGTGCAGTATATACAATCCTTCTTCCCTTTTGTAAAGAAATATTTTCTGTATTGTCAAGCCCACAAAAGTATTTTTATTTCTAGTAATAACTGACCTTTTCTTGTTTGCATCTTACTGTCAAATTTCACCATCCCCACTTCTTACCAAGGTCGCACTTCAGCCAGAGCTGCAAAGAGGTTGTTCTTCCTGTCTCTGTATGAAGGAAGCCAAGCTCCAGAGAGAAGGAGATTACTTTCTTCTGTAAACCCAGTCCTCATGACTCAGCATCCTCTAAATGCCAGCAGAAAAATATACCCCATTGGCATGCAGGAAAAACATAACAAGGGGTTATTTTTCACGGTCATGTTTCACAGAAAACTTTACCATTTAGCATTTATAGGAAAAATATGTCTATTTTTCCTGCATCTCAGTTCTTCCCAAGACCTTTGCAGCAGTCATCACCTGCAGTCCACTCACTCTTTCTCCATGGCTGGCTGAGGCAAAGAGAAAAAAGAATGTCTCAGCCCAGTTCCAACTCTTCAGTGCAAGCAGGAACACTGACAAGAGTCATGTCTCTCTCATCCCCAAATTCCCTGTACAAACCCACTGCTCTTCCTGCCCTGTCCACGCCTTGCAGTGTGGATACCTCGAGTCCCTCACCGCATCCATTCCATCCGGGGAAGACTTCAGTGTGACCATGCCCTGCCTCCGCCCAAACCCCCCCAGTCTCTGCTCAGAGCTTCCCCATGCTGAACAGCCACCCACCCCCTTCAGAACCAGGGGAGGAGCTGCAGGAAGCCACAGCCCCATCTTCATGCTTTCTCTCAGCCTTTCAGCTGCCTCCTCCACTGCCCTTGCCATGGGATGCCACGGGATAACACGGGATGCCACGCACCACTAGGTACAGAGCTGGCTGCATGCTCCTAAAAAGCACAGCTGGCAGAAGTCACCACAGCCATCATATTCATGGTGAAGATGACACGACTTGGGAAAGATCTGGGCTACTTAGAAGAGTAGAGGGAAGGACAGGGGTTGATTAGCAAAGTCTCACTGCAATTTTCCATGGCATTCCCTTCAGAGCTTGCTGAAACATACCATTAAAAATGGGTGCTTGTTTTTATCTTTCACATATTCTGTACTTCTAGAGCACAAGTAGTTATATAAAAATTATTTTGATTAAATGCTGATTCTGTGCAAAGGAACAGATCTCAATTTAAGAAATAGGTCCTATAATTACAGACCCCTGAAAGAACTAGCTGTTTTATTTTACTGAAACCTTTTGAATATCAAGCTGAAAACATTATAAAAGACTGTGCTTCAGTATTTTGAGGATTTCTGAGATTTATAAATTTTCCTTTAATCTATAATTAAGAGAGCTCCTTCTTAAACTTAGTCAGAAGTCTATTCCAAATAGCTTTTTTAAGAGCTAACTAGTATTAGGGAAGAGAAAAGCAATTCAATGAATGTGTCACTGCTACAGAAAACTGCTGTATCACGCTTATATTTCATTAAATAGCAGACTGTGGAAGATGAGAAATCAGCAGTTTCAATCATGACTAGAAGTTCCACCTTTGCACGACACACTAGAAATGCCCAAACATATAGAGGCAGTAAAAGGGGATCCTCTCAGCATAATAGAATTATTATGCTACTATTTCAAGAGTTAAAAAACATTATTTAAGGAAGAAGAAAATGTAGTTTCCTCAGGGCAGTAATCTCAATGACAGAAATTGCTGCATCCCAAGTAAAATAGCTAAAGTACAATTTTTTACTTAATTACAAATTTTTTTAAAGTATTCTGCTCGTGACTACTGCTAACAAGAAAAGACATGGTGATTAAACGTTTCATGTCCTTTAATAGCTAATCTGAAGTGCTAATGAGTGTTCAGAACAAAACTGTCAATTCTTACAGAGCTTCTCACTACACAGTGGAGCAATGAATAAACTTGACTCTTTTGCTTGGCTTGAGTCAGAATCAGAACATCCCAGACCTGCTGGCACCGGTGACACAGAGTGACTCCCTTTAGGACTGCCTCTCACCTGTCTCACCAGGTGCCTTGGCTCACACCCACCTGCTGGGAAGGCTGTCACTTGCCCTGCCCCACACAGCCCGAGGCAGTCACCAATTTCAGAACCTAACTCGAATAAAACCACAATATCACCAATACCACTCTCCCCCTGCCTTCTACACATCAACCAACCTGAAAGAATTCTCTTTGTTAACTGTGAGACTTTCTCATTCTCTTTTCCTTGGATGCAGGCCTATCTCACATGCCCGGCAACTTCCCCCTGCTGAGCACATCAATAACCCAGGAATGCTGCTGGGAGGCTCAGGGCTGTGGCAAGAGATGCCCCCCTGGCCAGCAGCAGAGCCACCTCCAGCAGTGACCCTGCCACCCTCACACCTTGCTCCCAAATCAGCAGCTCAGTGTCCACACCAATAATGCCAAAGACACACCCAGAAGGACCTTCTTTTAGTCCCTCTTCCAAGAGTATGAAAGCATCTCCACCTGCCCCTCCCTGTAATCCACCTGTGGCCTATGGTAAATGCCATAAGGATTTGTCATAATATTTTACCATTAGGAAACAAAACAAGAAAATTGTTGTATCCTTTATACATGATATGTTGCATTGGTAACTTTTTGTTTTCTGTAATTTCTATGTCACAATGCTTTTTCTAGCAGTGTTGGTATCTTAGTATCATAATTTCTTTTATGCAAACTCATAAAGTGTTTAGTCTCAAACTGTAAGATAATGTAATTTCAAATTTTCCTTGAGAAAGTCCATAAATACCCATTAAAATGTTCCTTTAAAAAAACATCTCAAATACTGGTGCAAATAACAGCTAGAGCTTACCAGAATGTCAGCATTTACTATCATTACTAACAGTGAGTACTCTCGAAGACCTCAGCTGGTATTCTGAGCTTCTTTTAACACGTGAACATACTGTACAGACTCACCAAATAATCTGGTACACTTAGTTCTCTTCAGAGCACTTTTAAAAATCCTTGCAGTCCTATTACAGCCCGACGCACAACTGGTGACTTACTGGGCAGGGCGTACAGAAGTCCCTTCTGCCCTTGGAATAAACAGGATGCAGAGTCAGCATATAGCCACTGCAACACCATGTACCAGTGTTTTGTCACAGCTCTGGTATTTCTCATAAAGCTTCAAGGAACTTCTGAACTAGGTTTTGGTGTATTTGCTTATTTTCCATCAACACAAATTTGTCTTCCAGTGTCTTGCTTATCAATGTAACAGTAATATGTGTTGTGCAAGATCAAACCAGTTATGCCAGGCAGGATTTTATACTGAAGGCTTTTCTTTTGCTTAAAATAATCAGATAACAGATATAACACAAAAGGTTTGAGTATCTTTTTTTCTGTCTGTTCATAAATTGTCTTTCTCTTTTTACATGTGACAAAGTTATACAGGGCCTACATCTTAGAGAGCCCAAGACAAGAGGCACCCATTCAGTTGGTTGCTGGCACCAGGCCTCTTCCAACATAGTGGGTTATGAATTATAAACATCTCTTCTCTCCTACATTCAGTCAGAATAATGGTGAACCAGATAGCAAAAAGTGATGGCTTCTACTGCTCAGCCAGAAGTATGAGCAATTACCACTGGGTGACCAGATCTCTTCCTCCAAATAGCCCACACGATTATTTACTTCACCTTGTCTGGTGCCATTCAGGCTGCAACATCCTCTTCACTCAGGGATGAAGAGAGATGCTTACTTAAGGCCACTCCATCCCTTACTTTTGGGCAGATGGGGGTGGTTGGTCTTAATTTTTAAGACTCCTGTATTTTCAGAAAGAATCCAATCTCATGTGTGTAATTTTAACCCACTAATAATGACTTTTTTACTTTTCAATGTGCTAAAGAATCTGCATCATCATGACCACCAAAAACCTTTTCAAGGGACTGCTTGACAGCAGGGACAAAAGTAATGAGGTTGTTAATCCTCAATCCACCCCACAGCTTTTGGCAAAAGACAGGAGGAAAAGTATGGTTTGTTTAGGAGGCAGCTCAGTCTTCCCAGGTGGGTGAAGCTCCTCAGACCTCCAGTCTCAAATCAGGAGTGACAGGCAGCACAGCAGTCTCCAAGTCCCACCTGTGCGAGCTCAGATTGGTGTGGAAGAAATGAGAGCTCTGCAATGAGGATACCACAGAACAAACACACAATGCCTCAAGTAATTTGAAAGACATCAGCCACCATGAGTGCCTAAGGAAGAATAGACAATCCTGCCTCTTCACTAAAAAAGAGCATTTTTCCTTTTAAAAAGGTTACTAGAAAAGGACTGTGGCATTGTAACCATTCCTTCACTTAAAACACATTCCCAAGCTTCACGTATCAAACTAAAGGTCACTCAGCTTAGTCTCCACATAAGGCAGAGGCATTCACACAGGCAGAACAAACCATATCTTATGAAGCTAAACAAGACTGAAAATGTTTTCTGTGTTAATGATTAACAAAACTTTGTATTTGCCAGTATTTTAAAAACCTCATTATTTCTAAGTTATATAAGTCCGAGCCAGCAGCATCCTACAAAACTATTATCAACAAGAAATTAATCTGCCAAAGTGCAAACAATTTCTGCCTAACAAAGAGGATACATGGCAAGTAATATAACAGTGGTTTTAATTAGCTGGGCATATTAAGCTGTTACAAGACAAATTTCTTTCATTAAAAAAAAAGCAGACAGTCAGTTAGAAATGCTTCAGTGCGCCAAAACTGAAGATGACATAAGACAATAAACCTTCTCCCTCCCCTGTAACAAGAAGGAACCAGAGCAGTATCCCCAAGTAGCAGGTGATGAGCAGCCCCTTCTCCTGCTACTGCAATACTTGTAATTCCCCAGAAATGCCAGCAATAAAGGGGGTCCAGCAGCACAAAGAAAAAAAATTCAGCAGTAAAAATGACCATTTTCTATCATTTTTCAGACACGTGGGCTAAGAGTTTCATGAAAAATTAACTGTAGGATATTCTAAGTCCCTCCAGTATTGAGTACCAGTGTTTTGTGCATTGGCAAAATGGCAACATGGTACCCACAGCATATTGGGTAATACATTTTATAATGTAAAAAAAAAAAGGACTAAGAATATGTGTTTATATATAATAGACCTTTTTTTGTCCACTCCACTTAAGGGGCTCTGCTTTCCACATCATGCAATTGCACTCCAACATAAGGTCCTCATCTTCCCCTCTCCTTTGGGCTGGAGGTGCAACCCAAAGAAGGGCTGTGCCAGCAGCTCCTTTTCCCAAAAGCACCAGGGGCCACATCAAAAACATCAGTGGAAAGCCCACTGCACATATTATTAGCAGAAGACTTAGTCTGCCCAGGCCCAAGGAGAGAGACTCAGGCACTTGAAGACAGAAATTAGATGCCTGAATTTCAGATCACAGGGCATGATTGCAGGCAGTTTTGTCTGATCAAATTAGCATGCAGTCAGGCACATCCCTGCCTCCAGATCCTGTTGTTGCCAACGCCACCCTGGGCACACCAGCCAGGATGCTCAAGGCATTTAAGAGCACAGGGAACCTTAAGCTCCCAGCCCTTGCACCCATGATCAGAAGATTCTGAGTAAAATGAAGAACAAAATACAGACAGTCCTGGAAGCAAAGCTGGGAATCCAAGACACATCCTTGCAGCTAAATGGAGATTCACTGGACAGCAGTTTCTCATTTCTTAAAGTGGTTTTGTGAACAGAGATTACAAGATATTGCATGAATGCTGGATTGTTCCCCTTCAATTCAAAACAAGCCATTGTTCTGGGATGGGAAACTGGTTTCTGAAAAGACACATATCCCTTCTTGCTTGTTTCATTAAACTGGTAAAAGAAAATTTAATTCAAATTAAGCAAACTCATATTCAAACGGCTCCACTGGAGAAAAAACAATTTATATTTATGTGCTGTTGCCCCTTTGCACTCATTACAGGGGCTAATGTTTTGCAAGACACATCTTTTAAACCTTCCTAAGCTTATTATTTACTATCTCCTGACAAGCATGACTTCATTTCATCAGCTGGCACACATCCCATTGTGAGAATCTAATCTTTAATAACATATCCTAATTAAATATGCACATTTAATGCAGAAACCAATAGCTAAAATTCAGAACAAAACAAAAAACATTCATTTGACTAAACAAAGGAATTGGATTATAGTGCACAGAGCAAACTCTAAGTCACCTATGTCACAGCAAAAAGTCATTAAGGGAAGGGGGGGAAAAGGGTAAAAAAATCCCCAAAAAACCAATCAGGCAGACCATTCTTTATACCTGACCGTATCCGACCTCTCTGAATTCTCGGCTAGCTCACTCCCCATCTGTCATATGATAATAACTTTGAAAGAAGCACATTTAAGAACTCATCAAAAGTTCAAGGCAATTGTTCTTAGTGTCTTTGATTTCACTCAAGAAGGGTGTGCTCTTCTACAGAAACTACAAGGATTTATTATTCTCAACACTCATGGCATAATTTCACCATTAAACTATTTATTATTTTGAGCGGTTCCACAGGGACAAAAAAATCCTAAAATAGCGAGCGTCAAACAAAAACAAAACAAAACAAGAGCAAACAAACAAGAATTTAAAAAATCATCTCTTGATATTTAAACACCAAAATCACACCACCAAAAAGCTCCTTCTATGCCCATTTTTGAATTATTGTAAACTGGAAGCCACTTTCCTTCTAGTGAGTACAGGCCTAACATTTGGCATTACTGAGATACTTTGAACTCCGAAACTTTGAGTTACAGTTTGTGACCTGCTATAACACTTTCAAAGACTCTATCAAAAGAAAATTAGATACATTTGTCATTTTACAAAAAAATTTACCATTGATTGAGACTACATCCCAACACACATCAATCTTTGCCTTCAGAGGTCTCACTGTAATTTCTTAAGTTTGATACAGTAAGATTTATCAAAACAGTACTCTGCAAGAAATTCCTCATAGTATTTGAGAGCATGAAACAAGAGGGGAAAGGCTTAGGGTTTACAATTTTAATTCTTAGGATTTACAATTTTAATTCTTCGGATAATACAAGTCAATTACCTATACCACACTGCTGAACACAAAGTTAGAAAATCTAATGAAATGACAATGTTACAGTTCCTAGGTCTTATTTCATTCTGCCTTTGTACATGCACAAATGAAAAGTTATAAGATGTTTATTTTCTCTTTGAATTTAAAATGTCACCATTCCCGCCACAGACTACAATATACTGTCAACCAAAAAACAAATGTTTTGTAAAGTTACGGTCTTTTAAATTTTTTTTTTAGTAACAGAGTGGACAGCGAGGTTTGTATTCAGCTTTACCATCTCTTGAACTAGAAAACAAACTTTAATTAATTTTTGGGTTTTTGAAGAGACCTGTCACATATTGAAGTTCTATGTTCAGTTATTCTATTAAACGGAGCACTCATTCCTCTAAAAAGGAATTTGCTCAGATCTGCAGAGGTGAAAAACATTCAGGACATGCTGTTCTGCAGACTCAAGCCTCTGTCCCACAGTCACAGCAGCTGGATGCCCAGGCAGCAAGAACAACACTGCACCCCACTTTGGAAGGCAACGGTGTCAGGAATATCCATGAAACCCCTGGTAACTGAGGCAGGCATTAATTGCCCAGTCTGTTTAGGTTTACTCATTCATAGCTCATTAGCATTAGTTACCTCCAGTTCACAATTGGATAGTTCAGCACAGCTTACAGTGAGCTCAACAAGAACAGATAAGATGCAAGAGAGAAACTAGATGATGCCCAAATAAGTAACAGGAAAGGGTTTTACTGTCCAAGACAGATCAACCAAAATAATGGTGAGCTCCTTGTAAACTAACTTTGTAGAATTTTAGTAACTGAAAAGAAACTACCTTTAGATCTCTGCAACAGATTTAATCTTTTGTTCATCTAGCAAATACTATCCAGTACATGGGATTTCCACAGAAAAGTAATTTTTGTTTTGCTGTTTCTCAAGACCTAGGAATGGTAAAATGTCAAGACCATTTTCAAATATTGACATTTCCATAAGGGAAATGGGGGCAAAGAAAATGGTGTCAGACTGCTTTCAGTGGTGCCTAGCAATAGGACAAGAAGCAATGCCCAGCAACTAAAATACAGGAAGTTTCACCTTAACATGAGGAAAAACTTCTTTACATTGAGGGTGGCAGAGCACTGGAACAGGCTGCCCAGGGAGGTTGTGGAGTCTCCCTCTCTGGAGGGATCCAAAACCCAGCTGGACACATTCCCGTGTCACCTGCTCCAGGTGACTCTTCCTTGCTACGGGAGTTGGACAGGATTATCTCCAGAGGCCCCTGCCAACCCCAACAATTCTATGATTCTGTGAGATGGCTACCACCTCTTCATTGCCAGTACTCCTCAGCTGTCTTATTCAAGCCAAGGTACATCAGGAAAGCCAAAACAAATTTGTAAAAAAAAACAAAAACACAAGAACAACAAAAAACACATCCAAAAAATCCTATCAAACCAACAAGAAAACATGGTAATCATAGGAAATGCAGAAACTTCATGATTACATATACATTATACTTTCTATACTTGCAAACAGTAGCTTCACCATAACTCATTACACATCCAAATGCTCTCTCAGTAATGAAGTTTGCTAAAGCATTCATAATTAAAACAGTACTTTGAAGGCTATGAACTATCCAGTTCTTTCTAAAAATGAGTTTACTTGCTCTCAAGGAGTCCTGTCATAGACCTGTCTTATTTTTCTAATGATAATCTGTCCTATGTCCCTCAAAAGTTCAGATTGACACTTATATGGATTTTTTTTATGTGCAATCATTACACTTCCAGACCGAAACTCTGTCAAATCCACATGCAGAGCATGACAAATTATTCACACTACACTGTGCTCTTGGACTCAGTTATCAGAACTCCAGAAACAGGCTTTTGACCCCAGACTGCATTAAACAGCTAAGATCCAGGCAGTTTAAAACATACAATGAAATAATGACTGAAGCAACAAAACCTACATCTGCTTTTGAAGTCCAGTATCCAGCAGTGAAATGGCAGACTGCTGGTATTTCCAAGAGGACTTGTGGGGCACAATACTCAACACTACATCAAAAAACATTAAAAGAAATTTTAGAAACATTAAACCTCCACATTCCAGGCTAAACTAGCATAGACTTTTATTTGAAAATATTTGAAGACTGCAACATTTGAAATAATTAACACCTCTAGAAAAGCAGTAAGGACCGTTTTGTCATCCTGCATCTACAGAAAATTTAGGAGACAAGTGTAAGTGGACTACCAAAATAAAAATACACTAATACATTTGGTTTGGGTTCTTCTCATATTAGCTCTAATAAAATAAAGTCTACCAAAAGCAGCCATTCTTGATCTTTGAAGAGAAATGGAGACAAAGGTGCATGGCTCTATCCATGATGATAAAGCAACAATAAACAAGACAGCCAGAGGTCAGTCAATGCTGAACACTCAAGAAGGTACTTCTTAGATATCTCAAAAAAAAGTCTCCAGTCACACTTCACTCAAACTAAGCAAGAAGAAAATTGTTACTTTTTTGGTGTTTCACAAGTGCACACCAAGCTGGACAAGCACAGGTTCACAACTGTTCAGTGTACACAACCAAAGATTTTTTTTCAGAGAGCAACTTCTACCTTGTGTTCAAGAGATCCCTCTACCAATATTTCTTCAAACAGAAAAATCTGAAACAAAACAAGGACAAGAACAGCACTGCACCTTGCAAATCAAACTACCAACTACACAAAAGCAACCAACAAAACTACAAAGCAATTAAAGAAAGTAAGGCAGGCACATGTCAGTAATGGATATCAATGAGGGGAATCCAATTACAAAGCTTTTAATTATTAACATGGAATTTAATTAGCATGCTGCAGCTAACTCTCCCACTACTATGAAGCAAGCCTTCAGCAACCACACCTGGTCAACATTTCAGGTTGGCATCTCACTAAAACGACTAAGTTCTCCTGTCATGCCCATGAAGGGTTTCAGCGTTGACTCAGAGGGAAGAATGCCATCTAGCGAATTACTCAGACAACACTGGCACATCCCACCTATATGTACCTGGCCTCAATACGCAGAGGAAGGACTTCTTCACCTTCTTATTGATGTGAAGATTACCAGAAGAGAAAGGAGATAAAGAAGGAGGAGAAAACAGGGGAAAAATACATATTTAAAAATAGGTCATTTATAGCTGTAGCTACTGGCAACTGGTGGATCTGGCCAAACTAAAAATAAATTCTACATTTTAACAAAACCAGTAATGCTATCAACTTCTTTACAGCTGACAACCATTGCCTGTGGGAGGAAGAGCCCTTTAGAGGTGAGCCTGCCAGCTGCTCAGCTCTATCCATGGGTATGCTCATCCTTCCCAACACAAGAGGCCACGAGAGGTCCCAGCATTACCCACGCTCATGGACAACCTCAGCTGTTACCCCAACACTCCTCCAGACTATTCTGGCAGCTCACACAGGAATGTATCATCCCACCAGTGCTACTAGACCCCATGGCACAGGCCAAGCCCCATTAGCAATATCTGAAGCTCTGTGAAAATGGCTCGTGCAGCTCTGCTGGACACCCTCTGACCACCCACACCAGTAAAACCCTAGCAGAGGAGTCACCATAGCGTTCACAAAGCACAACTCAACACCACCAATATAGACCCTTAAATTGATGGATGCTTGAGGCTGATGTGAGTCCTAAACCATTTATTTTAAAAGCTACTTGAACCTTCAATTTAAAGGTTCAAATAATTCTCATCAACATTTCCCCCTCTTCCTCACACAACAGAAAAAGGTATCAATACAAAAGTACAGCACTTTGTAACTGACTATATTAAAATAATGCACTTAAGCTGAATATACTTTAATTAAGGCTTACTTTGGTGCACTCCAATATTAATTAATAGTTTACTTGGAAATTCCCACCATATGGCACTGCAGCAGATGTTAATCATGTAAAGCCAAACACTTTGAAATTACTGTTCTAGCCACTTCATCTAAGGTACCAAGTGCCCTAAATTTCTACTTAAAGGATAAGCTGGAAATGCCAAACATCCTACAAGATGACATCCACAACTAGTTCCTTCAAGATAATATTGTCTGGCAGATAAGTATTATAAAATAGGGTAGATTTTTAAGCCTCCAGTACTATAAAATCACTGGCTATAGACAGTGCTGGACTCCCTTTGCATAAGAAAAATGCCTGCATTGAAAACCTTGAGGAAAAATTTATTTTGTCTCCGAGATATCTACTAAGCCCCATACGCAGGGAGGGTAAAAATGTGTGTACGAGAGGACATGCATTAAGCATTCCAGATCTTGGCTGCCCCAGACCCATGGATCTGTGTCTTCCAGCCCTTCATCCTTCAAGAGCAAGAAAGGAACATCATGAGGAGCAGTAGATGCTTGCTCTTGGACAATCAGCTATTTTAAATTGAAGAGGAACTGTCCTGCTAGGCCTGTCTCATAACAGGAAATTGACAATGCTCTGAGCAGATTTGTGTGGCAGATTTGTGTGGATTTCTTATAACGTGAGCCTAATATTGGGCCCCCAAAATTTTTCATCTGAAAACTTCATCTTTTAGGGATTAATTTCATCACTCACTTCATCTTTTAGAGAAAGTAAATGCATTTGAAAAGCTGGAAGAAACCATTGAAGAAAATCTGACCTTTCAGAATTTCCCAACACGGTATTTCCAGACAGGATTTTTTTAACAAGGTATTTGGGAACTTATTCTTCAGCATTTGTCTTGGTAACTATTCAGCTTCTAAACTGAAGGTTTAAAGTATTCATTAAGAAAATTTAAGTAGTAAATGTGAAAGCACAGTTTTGCTTTATTTGGATCTAAAAACCTAAAGTTGTTATCCTGATGAAAGTAAGCCCTTGCTACAGGTGATCCTCCATGCAGTTACGATTTAATGAGGACATTGTAACTTCTTGGAAAAAATAAAGCAGTTACACAGAATGGAAGCCTTAAAGAATTAGTTCTTTCTCCTTGTTACACACCTTTGAATACAAGCCTATACAGGAAGAAATTTCTTAGGAAACAGCTTCTCCTTATTCCTCTGGAAAACGGAAACAAATATTACTATTTGACTCTGGGAAATACAGTACAATCACAAGCTACAGCAACTTAACTGAGATTAAATGGTTATCTACACTTTGCAGATCAGACAGAAAGGCTAGACCATTTGTCAGTTTAGGGTTTAGAAGATAAAACTGCCTGGGTTATTATTGTTAAAGTGCTTAAAGACAACTACTTGCAAAGATTCTAAAAATACATCAGTATATATATTTCAATCCTCTCATCTGAAAAGTGATCTGGTTTATATTCCTGCCTTGCAAAATTCTTGACATCCATTAACCAGAAAAGGCATTTGCAAATTGCTTGGTTTAATACTGCATTGTGCAAATAAATTTGAATAAGATCAAAATACAGAGCTGTACCGAACTGTTGCAAAAAACCACTTGAGAAAACATATTGTGAGGCCATATTTAAACTAACAGATGTTTCAGAAATAGAACAATATGTTCAAACAAAATAAAGGTGTAAATGGGCAGTGCTAAAAGAGCTTCACAACTAAGCACATCAATTTTAGTAGCGACTAAAATGACCTCATCTAGGAAAGCTCCCTCCTAAAAGATCATAAATTTAGAAATGAATTCTGATGTTATGCTTAAAATTTGGCTGCACGAATTATTTGCAGAGTGGCTGCTTATGTAACATCGCCTTTGCTATGGCAACACCCGGCTGTTAGGCTTTGACACATCCCAGTTGCAATTGCAGTTTCATTTTCTGCTGATAAACAATGGCAGGAGAGGTTTTCTAATCACAAACAAAGATGCTCTAAAACATTTCATCGTGATTGATGTGGCAGCCATTGATACTGCTAAAACTCCTCATGTCAGAAGGGCAAGCAAAAAGTGAGAGATCCACAGGAAAAATAAACAAACTAGAGAGAGAGAGATCTTCCAGCACTGCTTTCAGTCCAGTTTTAAAGCCAGAGTCCTTTAAACTAAAGTTTGGAATAGTGCAGTTTGACTCCTGACTACCTGTCTTTGTATGAACTCCCCTCTCCAAAAAGTCCCCCGCTTTGTCTGACTAAAATTCTTGTTACTTTCTTACAGAGTAAATACCCATAAATTAAAGAGGTTGTGTGCTCATCAAAATTAAACTCCAGCTATGCCATTATTTCATATTTTTCTACAGCTTTTTTTGCTAGGCTTTACAGTAAAAGCCATAAATCCATTTAATAGCATCACTTCAAAGCTAATGGAGTACTACATGTACCCTCCGATACTGTAAAATTTTAGTTTGCTTTTCATTGGAGAAAGGAAATAATGGTTTCATGCTGACAAATTGTAAAATGCCTGATCTATTCCACATATGGCACTTAGCAATGACTATTAAGTTGATGACTATTCTGACGCTCATCAGTCACCTACACACACTTGACAAGGAATCAAAGTTTCAGAATCCAAGTGTTTTTCATATCCTCATCCAGCTTTTTTTTTCCTGAGACAACTCAGCCTTTTCCATATTATTTCCAATAGTCACAATTTTTAAGGGCCCTGCCAAAATCAATGTGAAGGGAAGTAGCATAAGAAAGAAGCTTTAACTTAATAGACCACTAGAAGAAAAACTAGAAATGATGGACAAAATTGAAAACCCTAAATAAGGCACATACATCTGTGGAAGCACACCCCCCTATAACATAAAGTAGGTGCTCACATGCCTTTGTAACACTGTAGTCCATCCTATCCTCCTGAAAAAGCTCCCCCCTAAACCCAGTCCATGTCAGTCTTTAGAGAAAGCCATGGCCAAGAATGAGTTTGATCTGATAGTGACCCTGAATGCAGGATTCACCCCTACTTTTTTTAAGGCCTAAACTGATTTGTTAGATCCCAGAGCTGTGAGAGAATTTGTGACCTCACTGATGAGCTTCCCTGCTGCTAACTGATGGTTCAGGAACTGCAGCAGAACCTGGGCGCTGCCAAAGCAGTCCTGGGGCTCTATATACGCACGAACAGGAGTAGGAGGATCCCCATGGCAATACTTTTTTAAAATCATCATTAAGTACTGGAGTATTTAGTGTCAGAGCATTCCCACAAATTGTTGCATTTTCTTGATGAATAACATATAATTCCCACTACACCAAGTGGAGCACAGTTGTTGGCAGCCTGTGATGACTCTGCAAACACACGTGCCACTGAAAATGGACATGAACTTCAGCACACAAACAGCAGACAGAAACAGTTCTCAAACCCATGCAATATTCAATCATGCAGATGGGGAACTTTTGCACTCTGCTTTCACTTTGCTAGCGCATTCATATTTCTGCTTCTCTCCCCCTAGTCCTTCTAAATATTTGCATCCCTCTAAACCCTGGTAGGGTACACTTTATAGAGGTTAAAAGCCCTACTCCTTAGCATTAGAAGACTTTAAAGGCAGCCCCATGCCTCAGATGTCAGTTTCTTGATTATGACTTCCATTACAACAGCTTAAGCTGTACGAGTTTCATATAAGTCCTATGAGCTATCATTCAGCAAGCAAAAAATAAATATTTAGGCTTTGTTAGATAAAGTAATATCGATTTTTTTCAGGTGGACTGCCTTTTGGAACAGATTCTGCCATTGAGAGATTGGTACTGAATCAAAATTCGAATACTGTTAAAAGCAGCAAGCCCTTATCAAAATATAGCAATCATCAATAACCTCAGACCAAAGAAGTTAGATTAGAAGATTCGGTTAAAAACATCCTGATGTTTGGTAAGTAACTGAGTATCTTTAAGTGTCCTCAGAGCCACAGAAATCGAAAATACATCTGGCATGTTGCCCTCCTGAGTGAGTGAAAGCCGTGACGTTTGATGACACTTGCCTTCGTAAGGTGTCAACGTCTTGAGACCCGGCAGTGGAATCCACACATGTCCTCCAGAGGGGAGGCAGAGGAGGTGGCTGACATGCTTTCATCTCACTGATCCCTACAGGGCCTTAAAATTAGTACTAAATGTATGAAAAGCACAATAATACATTGTTTGAATCAATTTAAATACTCATTTTATCCTGCATGTACAATATGCCATCCTGTGGGAGAGATGAGCTAATCCATCTACGCTTTTCCAGCTCTATGACAGTTACTCTTCTGGGTTCGCTTTAAACCCTGGAAAACTCATATACCGACATAGGCTTTTCTCACTTTGCCCCATTCACTTACAAAGTTTTAACTGATACTTTGGTCCACTACTTCTTGTTAAACACATTTTCATAGTCAAAATTTCGGTAGTTACTTATTTGTATAACCAGTTCCAGGTAGAACTCTGTAACTCAGCAGCACTGGCATTAGGCCATTACAGGAATCCACAGACAATGTGTCTGTCAAGGAATCAAAAACTGACAAGATACTGGAGAAACTGCATTTATTCCATGAATACCCAGTCTTGAGTCTGTTTCCTATACAAACATCCAGCCCAGGGATTGGCACTTTCATCTAACCACTTTGAGTTGAAATACTTTCCCCATGTTCATTTCTCACATCTTATAATTTCAGGCCCAGTGCTTTATCACTACTCTGAGCAAAATGCCACTGAGGTAATGATTCTTTTGCCTAAATAAAGAATTCCAGATGAGGCCTTTTACTGCAAATGTTCAGGTCGTACCAACAAGACCATCACAAAAACACTGAGAACAATAAAATCTAAAGTGTTTCATTTCCCCTTGCTTTCAGATAACTGTAAACAATGTTGAACAGTAGGATTTTCCTTTTTCAGGAAAGATTTTGCTTTGAACATCAAAATCTATTTGGAAGAATTTTCTTTACAGAGCTGCTTGAGCAGGCATTTGACATAGCCGGGGACTTAGTTCAAGGAAGAGGTTAAAACCAAGTTCAGCATTTATAATTCTGTAAAATAACCCCCAGTAAGTCAGCAAAATATTCTCACACCTTGAAGTTTAATGTAATTTATGCAAGCCAGACTTGACTGCCGCTAATGCAAAGACCGCTACTGCACTCCTTCCAAACTTCTCATGACAGACACATTCATGTTTTACTCATCAAACTTGTCTTGGGTACCTCTTAAAACACAAATAAGCTATTTTGGGGACTTTCAGAAACAGAATTTGCTGGAAACAAAGCACTTAAAGCATTAGAGGAATATTTTTTCATATGGATTTCAATACCAATGTTTGCAACACTACAAATTATGAGTAAGGAACACAAAGTTGTTGCAGCAAAGACCGCTTGCCCTTATCCACTACCACTGTTCCTACAAACTCAGCAAGGTGTGACCCATCAGGCAGGAGCAAACCTGCCCCCAGCTACTGGTCATACTCGTTTCCAGGCTCAGCTTTTGAAACTAGAGTGGCTCCCTAGGTGCTTTTTCTCCAAGAGTGCTAGTCACAGGCAGGTGCTTTAGCTCCCTGCAGCACCTAAGTGAAAGTTCCCGTGCTACACAGAATACAAAAGGAATAAATGGAAGCATGAAGCAACATATATGCATTCGCTCCGTAAAAATGAAAGTCCTCCAGAGAAACAATCAAACATTCAGGCTAGAAAAAAACAGGTTAAACACTAAAAAGCAGGCTTTGTATTCCAGAAAGAGGGCACGACTGCATTAACTGCCTTTTTTTTGGTAAAGTTTACATGATTATTTCTAAAAGACCCGCATCTCTGAGTGTTAGTCACAGGTTTCTAACTACAAACCCTTATCCAGCAGAGCACAATTTCTAATGCTACCATTTAGCCTGTTCTTTGCAAATTACTGATTTTATAATAATGTAATTCAAAAGCAGAGTATGCAATGTACTTCATCTGTCATTCATGAAAAGTAGTTGATGTATTACATTTTTTAGGTGTTTTAAAAATGCATTATCTGCAAATTCATTGTTTTTATGCATTCCCCAAATTACGGGGAAGGTATCTCAGACACTGATTAGAAAAAAAGTCCTACACAATCTTTTCATTTTGAAGTAAAAACGTTGGAAATTGCTGTAAAAAACACTTTTATGTTGAAAATGGTTTGCTCTTAATACTGATCATCTGTAGCTTCTTCAAGTTTTTTATTAATATTTATTAATTTCTCAGGATATAAAGTATTACATCATTCTTTTCAATTATTATTCTATAGAGTGAGAATGCTTCTGAAAGTGCAAAACTATGTATGTTATTAATACAATTATAACTCGCCAGCTATAAATGCCAGGATTGAATAACTGAAAACATATGCTATATGCCTGAAATTTTAAGGATGATGAAACTGTCACACTGTTAGCACACAGCATGTTATAAAGAACTCCCACAATGTAGCAGTTGTTCAAAACTTGTACCCATCCGGTCATTCTATCTTTATAAAAAGATATATAACACTAGATGGTGATTTATTCAAAACACAGCTGCAGCCTAACTTAAAGGTAATATGAAAACCCACCCCACACACACACCAAAAACTACAAAACAAAATACCTTTTCACATTACAGCATTAAAGCCATGTCAGAATGGCATACACAGAGAATAAAAGAAAAGCGTTTCCAAAAGGTCCAAATTTTATTCCCATCAGAGTTTATTTGAGGAAAGGACAGGTGAGGGAGCGGGAGAAGCGGAGCAGCGGAACAGCCACACTCAGCCCAGAGCCCCGACTGTTCGCGCTCCCTTCAATCACGGATCCTGAAGTGCAGTCCCCGGGGAAGCGAACGGGGCCGCCCGACGCGCGGAGCCCCCGGCCCGGCCGGAGGAGGCCCCCGCGGGCACGGGGCTTCCCGGCAGCGGGGGAACCCCGGCACCTCCGGGGGCGCGCACTGACCCCGGCCCCGCCGCCCGCGGAGCACCCCCGGCCCCTCCTCGCGGGGGAGGTCGCCGCCGAGTCTCCCCCGGCCGTTCCCAGCACCGGCGGTGCCGCATGTTCGCCTGAACTCCCATTCCCGAGGCGTTCCGCGCCGCACCCGCCGCGGGCAGCCGGACACGCTCCCGCGTCCCTCGGCGGCTGGGGGGCGGCTCCATCGCCACACCGCGGTCGCCGCCCGGGAGCACCCCGGGCACGCCCGGGCTCAGCCTCACCTCCGCCCCCAGCACCCTCCCCAGCTCTATGGATAGCCGCCAGCCGCCGTTCCCGCTCTGAGCCCGGGGCAGGGGGGCAGCGCGGCCCCCAGCCCCAGCGACGCGGCCCCGACGGCCTCCCGCCTCCCTTCCCAACCCAGGCAAAGCGTGGGGGCAGCCGGCGCTGCCAGGGGGCGGGATCCCCGCGCGGGGAAAGCCGCGGAGCTCCCCGCACCTGCGGGGCGGGGTGGGGGGTGATGGGAGAGGGCACCGCGCGGCCCCGGCCCCGCTCCTCACCTTTCATCCAGTCGACGACCTGGCTCGGCGACCACTTACTGACGGGCTCCATGATGAGGGCCATGGGCAGCTCGGGGGCGCGGGGCTCGGGCGGCCGCCGCTCTCCGGGCGAGGGGCGAGGCTGTGCGGGGCGGAGGGACCGCGCTGCCCGGAATCCCGGCGGCGGGAGGAGAGAGCCGCTATATCCCCGCTTGCCTTCGCTCAGCTCGCTCGCTCGCCGCCTCTGTGCCTCTCTGGGGATTTCAGTTCATGTTGCCGGCTCGGCGGGGAGGGGGAGGAGGAGGAGGAGGAGGAGGAAGGGGGAGAAGGGGGCGGCACGCTCCGACGCCTCCCGCCCCCGCGAACCCGCGGGCAGCGGCGGCGGCTCCCGGCCCCGCCGAGAGGTCGGTCCTTGGCGGCGGCGAGCGGGGCACTGGTTTGGCTCTGCCCGCTCTCGTGCCCAGCGGCTCCCGCGGCTCTCCACGGCCGCGGCTGCCGCGCCGGTGTCTTTTTCTCCTGGCGGAAATGACGAGGCGGCTCCTGCCACCCGAAAATATCTCCAAGTGAAATGGGAAGCGACACCCGACGGCCGCCCGGGGCGGGGGGAGGGGAGGGAGCCGGGATGACTCGCAAGGTGCCGCCGCCGGCGGGAGGGGGGTCTGGGGCGGCGGCAGCGCCGAGCAAGTGCTCCCGGCGGGCCGGGCACCGGGGGAGCCAAGCCAGCGGCACCGAGCTGGCGCTCGGAGTGTGGGTTTGTTGGATTTTATTTTCCCTGAATTAAGCATCGCTGCGTGGGCGGGAAAAGTAATTTTTTTTCTCTTTTTTTTTGTGGGAGAGCGAAGCCCGGCTGTAAAACGGCAGTGATGGACGGTGTCGCCGGGCGCCCCGAGGGAGCCGTGCCAGCAGCACCGGTGCGGTGGCGGCATTTGCCCGCGGTGTGCGGGCAGCGGGGGCAGCCCCGGCAGGGGAGGGAGAGGAGAGGAGAGGAGCTGCACCTTGTGGTTTGCCCGCCTCACGCCGAGGGTGCGGTAATGGGGCAAACGGGAGCGAAGTCAGCCCGCAGAATGGGGCTCGGACCCCTGCGACCCCGGCATGGAGAGAGCACCGCGGGTGCTCCTCTGCCCTCCCTGTCCTGCGGGTTGCACCACGAACGTATGCAGGCTGCAGGTGTGAAAAGCCACCATCCCTGCAGCGGGTCATCATTGCTGGAGCTGTTCATTTTCTCCTCGTCCTGTCTCCCCAGGCTGCATCATCCTGGAAGTTACCCCAAAAAAGGCAATTCCCATGGGCCCTGTGGCACAGTGTTATCGTAGGAACCCCTCCCAAGTGCACAACGATTCCTCTTAGGATGGCTGTGGCACCCTTTTCCAGCACCCTTCCTAGGAGCCTCTGCTCTGAGTAGGTGGCATCCCCTCTGGAGCTCCAGACAGAGGATAGTGCTAAAGGTTATTTTCCTGCTGGTAAGTTGGCCAATACACGACTTTGTCTGCATTTGCATTCACCCTGCTTCTCCTGCCGAGGCTGAGGCAATGACCACCGAGATGTTCCCTCTGACAGTGCTGGCTGCTGAACGCCAACTGCCGATACTGACATTTATTATCTGTATGTGAGGGAAAAAAGAGGATTCCCTCAGCCCTGAAATGGTAATAGCAAAGGAATCAATTCCTTTGTGCTGTGTAGGCAGTGCCAGGAGCTTTCCCACTTCGTTATGTGAGGCTGAAGTAGTAGTGATGGGGGAGAGTAAAACAGCCATAGGGCTGGGAATGCCTCTCCCTGGAGACCCAGGAAGGGTTTCCCCGCCAGTGTTAGGTAGACTTGGCTCTCACTTTAAAGGTTGTACTGAGAAGAATCTTTTTACTGAAAAGTGGGGCTTGCACACTGTAATTTTCCTCGAATTTAGCTCTAGACTCGTGTCTCCTGTGTCACATTCCTGCCAGCAGGCTGACGAGGCCGTCTGCTTCTAAAGAGGTTGTGTTGCTTAAAGCCGCAGAAACAATAAACTCACTTGCAAACTAAGGCTGACTTTTTTCCTTGTGAAAGGTTTGAAAGGTATGCAGGATCCTTATATACTGAGTTATTGCTGTTGAAAGAGCATGTCATAATTTTAATTAGAAACCAGTGGTTTGAAAGGTTTAAAAGCCTAAATATGCAAGATCAGACTGAAGCCTGGCATGTAATTTATAACATCATCGTGTAATTCTCATTGAGCTGAAATGTTCTTTGTAGGTGAGGACAGGGGAAATAGGTTCTCAGTACATATGTATGTATGTAGTCCTATAGTACATAATTATGCATGCCCTGGGTTTCCTATAGCTTGCCAGCATAATTTGTAGCAAGTTTTTCAGTAGAGCATCTGTGACCTAGGAGTGTCCCCATGGTCAGTGTCTATTACTTTTAAAACCCCTTTATGGAGGTTTTATCAAATTATGGGGTGGTAAAAGGAAGGGAGTTCACTCTTCCACTTCAGTAAACAGATGAAGTGCTGAGCATGGATTCTAATTACCTTTATTGTTCTTCTCACTGAGTATAACCATGTCATAAATAGTGGGGTAAATCCCACTGTTTTACTTAGATCTTGTTTCAGTTTCACTGAAGATTGTTGGCTTGGCTATGGTGGGGAGGACTTGGCTCAGGAGTAATGATAAAATTATCCATCCATGCTATTTAACTTGGTGACCTATTACAGCAATGAATTCTATAGTCAGGACATGTGCTACATAAAAGTATTTTTTTAATTTGCTCTAAATTTATTTCTGCCTGATTTTATTATTCTCTCTCTTTCTAGGGTAAGAAGGAGAGCTGAATGACTTCTTCTGCTGACCTTCTAAAACTAAAGTGTTTCAGCCAAAATGCCTTAACCAATGTCTTTTAGATGTTTTCATCTTTCAGTTTAGTGGCCTTCATCTTGCTATCACACTTGTATGAGTCAGGCCTTTTACGTAAAGCACATGGGATGGTCTCCTGCAGAGACACTGAACTACAGAATTATGTCTTAACTCATATTTTAGAATTACTCTGATCCATATAATGCATAAAAATTAATATGTTTAAAAATATGTCTAAATATACATGTTCCTGTTAAGAAAGCATTTATTAGGTAGTAAATGTAAAAGAAGGTACACAATAAAACTCAATATTGCAAAAAATTTAAAGAACAGGAATAGTTCCATTTTAAAAGTTTAAAATTGAACTGTCACTCTGAACTCAGAAATATAAAACTACATATATTCTTAGATATCTATTCTCTGAGCAGCCACAGATGCTGATGGACAGCTTCAGCAGCTAAGTTTGAGCACACACATCTCGTGGATCAGCACCTCAGACTGCAAGCTCACAGAAGATACTGGTTTTCTGGCGTGGTACATTATAAAAAAACCAACCTTCCTAGAGCTCAGCTGGCAATCATAGCTACTACAGCAATACAGATTTGAAAATAATACCAGTAAATAGTTCAAGTCTGTCCACTAATGCACATTTTGTGCATATTTAGTCAATAGGACAACTGAAGTAGAGCACTGTTCATCTTGAATAATGGTGGCAGCTAGATCCAGGTTTTAACAATAGGACACTGAATAGTCATTTGCTTTATGTATATAAAGCCAGACTCTACAGTGGGTATCAGTGATGAGTTCTGAGGTGCCTCAGAAACTTCATGGACTTTTTGCTAGAGTGCCTAGAAAACATGCAAGATGCTCAGAAATGAAATCTTGCCCTGAAGTTAGAGAAACAAATTGAGCTCTCAAGAGATGTTGTTTCTGGTGCTGGATATTAAAGCTGTTTCTTAGGTAGGAGATGAAAACAAGTGGAGACAAATTAACAGTAACTAAAGCTCAGATCTAATAAAAACAGTTGGAGTAAAATTTTAAAAAGCAAAAGCAAGCAAAGTGGAAAAGAAGCTAATACTTTCTCCACATTAATAAAGTTTGTTTGTGTTTTGATAGCAAATGAATTTCTGATTTTTACAGATGAGGCTCGAGGTTTTCCACTGGTACTAACTCATGCTGCAAATACCTGTTTTGGATGCCATATCTGCATTCTAGAGAATATTTTATTCCACAGCTTGCAGCAAGGTGTAAAGCAAGTTGCTCTTCTCCTTAAGGGGAGGGCTGCTGTGTGTCCTCTGTTCCCCAGAGCCTTTTTGCCTTCAGAGGGGTGCCTGAACTGGTGCCTCAGCAGGGTGAGGATTGCTGCCCCTGCCAGGGCTGGCATCTTCCAGGGTTTAGGGGGAGGGAAATAGCAAGTAGCCTTGGTTCCAGGGGCCGTGGGCAAGCAAAGGAGGAAGAGAAAGGTTCATGATCAGAGGCACAGTAAGGCAGTAAGCCTCTGAGGAGGGTAGACATTGATAAGATAAGGAAGATAAGAGTTTAGAGGAGCAAAGGGGCTTAGATGCACTTGAAGACCCAAGCTGAATTAGACTGGGGTGTAAATCTGAGCAGTTGTCCCTGGCAGCGGAGCATGGGCATGGGAAGGAGGCCCATCCCAGCTGAGAAAAGCAGGTGGCTCTCTTGCTGTGCCTTGGGGGCCTGCATGGCCCACTGCCCTCTGGCAGGTGGCCACTGCTTGGTCATGGCCATGGGCAGCCTCTGCCTGTACAGCAAAGGTGACAAAAGGACAATGAGCCTCCAGTGACTTAGGGCCTACATTGGGATCTCCCTCATTTCTTACCACTCATCTTCAACCTGCTTGAAAGCACAAGTCTTTTAAGGTGTTTCCAATGAAAATATCCTGGCCTTGAAGTATATGCCTTACATCCCTGGTAGTTTAATTTGACATAAATGGTGGGGGGTGGGGGCTGTTGTTGGGCAATTGATACTATTTTGTATAATCAGAAATAGAAATCATAATCCCCCAAAGATGTTTAATAATTTAAAGTATTCGGAACTCAATTAAGGCTATTAAGAGATTAAAAATTAGATTAAAGGTGGCTAAAGGGTAAAAATTCAAGGACTTCAAACACCTTTTGTAATACAAAGGCTCTTAAAAATGAAAAGGCTGAGAATTTCCCCAGGAAATTCTTATAATTTTAATTAGGTTTCTTCATTTAAAATAAAAAAAAGAAACCACACAATCTGAGTCCCACTTCCTCTCTCAGTCAGTGGACTCAATTAATTGCCTGCTGAGACCTCCTCCTTTCCCAGGTTTGGGGGGACGTGCAAAGGTTTAATAGGTTTTGACTACCAGGAAGGACCAGCCCAACCATCTGACGTGTTCTCCTGTATTGATGCCTGCCAAAGAAATTCTCCCATCCTTTCCTGTGGTGGTGGGAATTATCTTTCCTCTGATCATGTTTTCTCTGGCCCAAACTGTATCCATTTCTCATTTCCTTTCATGTGGAGTCAAGTTGCTAGTTCCTTTTGTCACTGAAAAGAGGAGGAATATCTGGAAATGTGGAAGGCTCTTGTCTTTCTGCAGCTCATGGTTTCTCCCCGCTGGTGCTGCTTCACAACAAAGATGGGAAAGAACAATGCTGACATGAGGAAGGTGCAAGCCAGTGACAGAGGGGCAACAGGTGTGTCACTGCAGAGGCAGAGCCTTTTTCAGGAGCACTGAGTTGGAGCTGTGTGGGGAGCTGCCATCTCAGAAGAACAGCTTTCTGTTCCTTTGTGAAAATAAATACACATAGGTTGTGCTACATGGGCCTTCTCATTTTCTGTTTTTCAGGCACGAGCTCATGGGTCCCGTTTGTTCATCAGCTCGGCTGAGGCTCCACCTCTAGTACTGCCACACAAGTGCCCTGCCCCAAACAATGAGAAACCCAAGGGAAGTGTGCTTCTGTGCTGAAATCGTATAGAAAAAGATTATAAAATAAAACAGCAACTAATTATTAATACCAGGTTCCTACTCAGGTCCCCACATTATTAACATCACAAATGTAAAATGGCTGCCAACAAGATTCAGCTTGGAAACCTCATTAGAAGGAAATGTCACAGTTTATTCCTGGTGATAAATGCTATTTTATTGCCTTTGGAATGGTTGGCTGGTTTGGCTAAAGGCAATGGGTGGCTCCCCTTGAGGTATATATTTCTACTGATGAATTCATATTGAAGAATAATAAATATCTGATAATTTTCTAAGCAATCCTGAAAATATTTAATGTTGCCAAAGAATGCAGTCATCTAAATTGCACACTGGAGTACAGAAGAAAAAGAATAATGATATGGTAATACAAAAAGGGCAAAATCATAATGAGGAGGGACATTTGTCAGTATACTCAGAAAAGCACAATCTGTCTCCCTGGTAATTTGGTGGAGTACAGAAAGTATTACATGCCATATTACAAGTATTACATTTTATTTCTGACTTCAAGAATCGTTACCATATGTTCAAAGTCAGACATGACCTCTTAAATATAGCATGTTCTTTGTTCGTGCTGTGCGGGCTTCATCCTGCTTTGAGAGTATTTATTCTGAAAAAATTAAAGAGAATATAAATCTTCCAGTGCCAGAAGACTTCATATCAGCCAGCTTTTGTGGATGAACTGGACAGCAATAATTTGGCTCCTACTGACAAGGGAAACTTGACAGGTCTGCTTTATTTCTCATACCTTACAACTTTCTACAAAAACTATTTCTATGGAAATAGTCCTGAATTTCAAGAAGCATTTGTTGCTTTCAAATGCATTTTACAGGAAAAGGGAAAAACTCATATATTTTCAAATATTCCTGGTGTGCAGCAGCTTATTGATGTTACAATTAAACATGCTGTGATGTGCGGTGATAAGGCTATGATTAGAAGTTATTTGAGATTTAATGCATGCAGCTTCATGTTTACAGACAAATTTATGACCTAAGATTCTCTACTATGAGCTGTCCTCCCCAGACTCCAAATTCTTCCTGGAGGTCTGTTTGGACTGCACATAGACCTAAAGGTTCATCCATATGGTGTCACACTGAAATCAATGGGAATTTCGGGAGTCTAATGGCCAAATCAAGAGAATTCCTGCAGATGGATTTTCACCAGAGTACATGTTAGACCTAAATACCACACAGCATTCATATATCACATCATTACTATGGTTTGGACCTTTTTATACCATCACTTTTTTATGGTTCTTTTCTGTTTACACCCAGACCTGGTTAAAGCATAAGAAACAATGATAAGGAAAAGGACTGTTGTTATTATCAAAGGGAAGAACAAGGAATATTTCTGGAAATTTTTCTAGTATTAAATAACTGTAACAATGAAGGAAAATTATCAGTATAGAAAGGAATGAGGGGTCAAGACAAAAAGGTGGCATTATGAAAGGAGTGATAGGGAAGCAATACGATACACAGGAAGCAATGCACTACAGAAAGCAATACAATACAGGAAGCAATACAATAATCAGAAGAAAATATTACAAGAAACTGGGGAAACCAAGAAGCATAAGAAGAAATGAAAGTATATATAAGAATGGATCAATCTGTAGGTACAGGTAGAATTAAGGATAGGGAGGGCTAGAAAGAGTGAGAAAGAGTGAAGTCAGAAGATATGGCAGAGTATTAAAACTCGGAGGAAATAAATGAAAAAAATGCGAATATCATCAGTGCTAAGAAGTCCAAAACACAGACAGATTTTAGAAAAAAAATAGCTCTTTTTAAAAGACAGGTAGATTGGGCAGGGTGTATTTGAAATACCTAAAGTGACTCAGTAGGAATTCAGCCAAGGATAAGTAGTTAAAACTAATTATTCAGAGGAGAAAGCAAGCTCCTCCCAAAACAGGCCCAAGTGCTCAACAAAGGCTTTTTGTTGCTATTTTTCTTGTTCGTTGTTGTACTAAAGCTAATGAATTGAGCTCTGCTGGATTAATAGTGCCTGGCTCATTCTCAAGCACGGGTCTCAGGCACCACAGAGTGGCCTATGTCCATAGCATTAAATAGCCTTTGCCTGCAAAACCAAGTGGCTGCATGTAGTCAGCGTATTTTGAATGGTTCCTGGCCGTGTCAACACCCTAACAGAGCTTGAGACTTGTCTGGGAGGTGTTAGCTGTGCTGGTGTTAGCTGAGAATTTTTATGCCTGGAAATATTCCAGGATCTAGATAGATTTTCTCTTAGGGAATTAAGGATGGAACCTGCATTCATACCACAGGCTCTGGCATTGCTTTCTGTGTCTCAGTTCATGCTCTGCTCTACTATGTCTTGAAAGCAGCAGCCAGTAGGAGAAGCCTGGGCTGGACAGTCTCCATCTGGTCTCCCAATCCCTGTACTTTGGCAACCAAAGATCAAGGATGTCCTGAAGGTGTCATAAATCCCAAAGGAGAACCCTGGAGTGCTCTGGAGGTGACCTGGGAAGGTAATCTAAGCTCTGTCTCAAAAGAGTTTAGAATCAACTGGAAGTATCACAACAGCTTCCTTTCCCTGCCCCTCCATACCTGTACTTGAAAAAGCAGTAGGATGAGGATAAATAGTCAACAGCACACTGCAAACGAAACCATTTAGTCTCATTTCTTATCTCCCTCTACCTTCAGAGCCTCAAAGTCCCAACAGAAAGTTGGCCATCCTCCAACCCAGACAGTCTAATGGTAGTCGTGGTGCTGCCCCAGTCCTGAGGTCTCCAAAAGCTTTTGTTTCTGTAATTATCCTAGGATGAGCAGTGGGAAGTCAGGACATAGGAGTCACAGATCGAAAACTTTGGCAGAGCTCTCAACTGCAGTTTTAATAATTGCTCAGAGAAAATGCACACCATGGTCTCATTTCCTTTAACCACCCCAATTTAAAAAAACTCTATTATATCCCAGTGACACCCAGGTATCACACCTATCTAATCTCATCTTCCAAGGCATTTCCATTGTGCTCCTCTCTGTAGTATTCTGAGCATTCCAGAGAATTAAATGAGCCTACCATATAACCTGATTAATATAGATTTTTGGTTCTCTTCTTGCTCAACATGGGAAGGAAGAAAAGACACATAATTCATCTAGCTTTATTACTATTATTAAAGTTATTACAGTGGGAAAGCAATGACAAGACTCCTGCATTTTAGCCAGAGAGCATAGATAACTGTGAGTCTTCCAGTCACTCAAAGGAGTGAATCCCGGAGAAAACTGGGAAAACAGCCACTTGTGATGTTGAGCAAGATGGAAAACACTGCACTAGCATATCCAGACTTATTCAGATAGTCTTTCTGCAGCAGATACATAGCAGAGGTGCATATTAACATTTGCGTTGTTGCAGCATATATGGTTTCATACCCAAAATTAAGCTGCATCCAATTTAAGACCTGCCCTGCATCTGTGCACAGGGTTTGTATCCCAGTTTGCATAATGCATTGTGCTGATGTGCATTCCTAATGTGCAAATGTGGCCATATGGCTTTTTAGAAATAAGTCATCTTGCAAATAATCTGGAATGAGTCTGTTGGGACTGATGAAGGTCAGGTCAGAGTCTGCAGACATCACAATGATTTATTTGCCCACTTTCATTCTCATTGCAGGTCAGCTGCTGTCTCTTGAACCAGCCTGAATTTTACATTTTCCGCTCCAGAGCTGAGGTTGTTTCTCAGCTGACTGGATTACATCTGTCCACTCTGGAAGTCAACAATGTTCAGAACCAAGTCAGCATATGGCAGCCATGGGCTGGGTCTCTTACCATTACCAGATGAAAAATATTTTTCTATCAATCTTGTCTAATGGAAAACCAATAGAAATATAAAAGCCAGAAAGGCCCATGGTGATTCCACAGCTGAAAACCATCCCCAAGGTCCTTATGCAAAGTCAGCTTTTTGGGTTCAGTCTGCCTCCATGGCCACCTGACCAGATCTGGTCATTTGGCATGGGTGGCTTGCTGTGCCAACTGGTGACGCAGGGAGGGACAAAAGCCTTTGCAGTCCTTGCTTGCCCACCAAATCCTCTTGGTTTATGTCTGCAGGTACTTGGAGCCAGCCTGCAGCTGTAGCAGGGTAGCAGTCACACTCAGGTGTCAAACAGAAGAGAAAAGCTGCTTGTGTAATTCCACTGGCAAGGTCTATAGAGAAGGAAGTGCAATTGCTTCTCCAGCCTTCAGAGATAATTTTAGGATGGCTCAAATGGCCATTATGGCCTAAATGACCATGATGTGTCTTTGGTTTCATGAGAGACTTTTGGCAGCCAGCATCAGTTATTTGCAAAGCAAGAACATGCACAACCAAAAGTGTGTCCTTTGTTCACAGTTCATAGTTCATAGTAAAAGGAAAGGTATTCCATGCTAGCAATGAATCTAACATGAACTCAATGTGGCATATTTGAAAAATTACCAAGTGCCCATTTTTTCCTTTCAGTCCAGGAGAGAGAAAGTAACAGCCCAAAAGGGGAAAATGTTGAGCAGGTTTTACATCTGATACTTCCTCCTGCACTCTACAGAAAATTGCCATCACCATCTTCAGTAATTACAGCTTAAATTCTCTACAAATGTATAAAGCAACATGAATGTATCCAAATTTACATGGCACCTGTCTTATTGTTAGTGCATAGTCATGGAGAAAGTCAATGGGTTACACAGTGATCATTTACTGAAGAAGGAAATGAGTCAGTATGGGAAAGATAAAACCTTGCTGGTTAATATGCATTTATATGAAGGATATAAAAGTCTTAGGAATTAATTTTATTTGGGGCACTTTATGTGGGTTTGCATACTGTACAGTAAATGCAATTACTATGCAAATGCACTCAGTAACCATGGAAGAAATTTAGGGTATAGCTGGTGGCACCACTCTTGGTTTGAGATCACAGAAACTATTTTGACCAACTGATCCAATGTTACTGTGAGAAGCTAGAAGTGATTTTTTTTTTTTTAATTTGGGAACAGATTTTCAAACAACATGCGATAAAATGTATTTTCTGGATCTATTTTTTTTTCAGCACAGTTGCATGTATAATTTCAAGACATTAGATATTATTAACTAATTTTGATCCCTGTAAGCATTATCCCATTGTCCCAGACCTGTGCTAACCACTTTGACACTTCTATTTTGTTCATCATACACATACATTTGTGGTGAAGAACCAAGGAGAAAATTGATTGGAACTGGTGGAGAGTGGTGCTGAGTGCCTCCCCACTACAGTATGTGATACAGCTGCCAATTCAAAAGAGTGGGCAAGTTTCCTCTGCATCAGCCTCCTGTCTTTCTTGTTTTCTGAGAGGTCCTTTTCTGCTGCACTGTTAATCTCTGACCAGCAATGCAGGCTGGCTTCCAAAGCCTTTTGTATTAGCACTCATTCTAGTGGGCCCAATTTTCCTCTGAGTTAAACCCAATTAACTTCAGAATAACTCCATTAACTTCAAAGCACCAAGCAAGTGAGTGTTAGGTGTATGGAAGAGAATTCAATGTATTGACTTAGGTAGGGTAGCGCTGCTTTGCCCTGAACACCCTGGCACATGAGGAGAGAGCAGGAACCTTGTTGTTCATCACTGCCTATTAATATCAAGTATCTGGAGGTTTCTTTTAGTCTCACCTTTGTGACAAGCTTGTCAAAGAGAAGAGCAATGGGTTTTTTCATGTTTTCGAAAGTTGTATCATATTTCAATTTTGTTATTTTTTCATCATGGCATTTCTGCCCACAAAAAGATATATAGTTCTAGGATAAATTGTTCTGCTCTGTCAGTCATATTAGCTCTTTCTAAAGTAACAACTGCAAAAGAAAAACATATCAAAACCTGTGGAAATACACTCATATAGCCACAAGATTGTGTATTATTCTCTTCTTTTAATTTTCAGAAAAAATAAAAGAAAAAAAACACGGTGAGAAAACACTGGAGTTTTTTGAAAGTTAGTTTTCCACTTATATTAATCCAGCGTGTGCCCTGCTCACACTTTGAATAAAGCTTAAAAATATCTCAAGCTATCCTTTAGATAGCAAAAGTCAAGTGTGTTATAATTTGTAGTCAAGTGACTACTTAGAGGAGCTCAAAGCATCAGAGAAAACTATGTCAGACTGAAAAACAGGATTGTGTACTTTTGCAGTCAATGTAAGTCACTCATACACAAGAGTTAAAAATTGCATAAAATTAGCATTTTTCAATCATATATTCAATAGGAAATTGGTACTAAAGGGAAGTTAATCTTTCAACATGCTACACTGGGGAAGGATTGACCAGTAGATTAATATTCCTGTACTCCAGAAGCATTTTTTCACAACTACATATCCAAATTTATGCACCTAATCTTTTGATGTGACATTTGAATGCAAACAGCATGTAGTTTATGTTTCTGCCACAGAATAGAGTAGGCAGACTCATTTAATTGTGTCCAGTCTATATTGCTTCGTGATATTCATACAGGCAATTCCATTTATTTACATTAACTTTCAAGAAGTGCATGGATGTCTTGAGCAAGCTGAGGTTTTCTTTTCCTGCATGCACTCATGTGTGCATACTTGGGATTGGCCTTTTAAGCTTTTCCACTCTATTTGTCCTGGTGCTTGACAAAGCCACTTGTCAAGGCTTTCATATTTATATGGCATCTCTCACTCAGGGGTCTCAAGCAGTATGAGTATTAAAACAAGGAAATGTGTAATATTTCCATCTGAAATATTTATATTCCTCTTCTTGTGGAGGTCAAAAATTTGGCACAGAAAGGCTAAGCAACCTATGGGGCTTGCACAGCTGGCAGTCTGAGAGTCCTGGCTCAGCCCCATAGCCTCAAGGCTCTTTTTCCCTTTTGGACATTTCCAAAATAAAGCCCACAACTCCCAAAAGACTGTCCCACAGCGCCCTGAGATTTTTATCTCACAAGGGTTGGTACAGCAAGAAACTCAACAAAATGCTGGTGTCCACAGGAGGATGCCCTGACATTGTGATGGACAGAGAGGGAGGGGGAGAGGCTGCTGCCCTGGCATGGCCCATGTCTCCCTTACAGCATGCAGCAAGGATACATTAATTAGCTAGTAAGTGTGCTTTTCAAATAAAATTAAGTTTTTAAGTTTTTCAGATCACCAGAAGTGTAAAGAAATCTAAAAATACCAGAGTAAGATAGGCAACACTTCTGAGCTCTCTTTTTAAAAATATTTAGTATCAGCTAAATATTTTTAACTCTTGATGCTTTGTCTCAGCTGCCTCCTCTTTTTTACATATTTTCCTTTTCTCACAGACTCTTGGTTAAAGAGTGTTCCAAAAGTGTGTGCCTGTTTTCTTGCATAAGTTCCCTATATATTTGCTTCTCCTTGGAAGTTGAATTTGAGGTCAACCACAAAATTTTGGCATAGTTTAAGATTTTTCATATGGTCATATTAAATAATCTAAACTTACTAGGAGATGCAAAGTTTAGTATTAAAATTTAGGGTATCATTTAGCAAAAGATAACTCACTTTGGGATTTTATTGACATAATTCTTGTATTCTATAATTCTGGATGTAATTCTAATATTCTACATTTTTCTCAATATAGTTCTAGAATTTCCAAAAAAATCAGATTTTCTCATCCAAGACCTATTTTCATAGGGAACCTAGAGTCCAGTTACAGAGTTATGAAGATGTATATAGCAACAGTATCCATGAAGCTTAGACTTTTTTCACCCAAAGGGGGTAGGTTTGGATTTTTCTCATCTAGATTGCACAGGAAATGTAAAACTTCCTTTGAAAACAGTGAAAATAAGGAGCTGTCTATTAACCAGAGTCACAGAGAGGTATCAATTTTATCATTAATTTCTAAATTATTTTCTAAGCTCTCCCTCATAGACACACTGAAATCATTGCTGTGGAGTTGGGCTGCTCATATCCAAAACAGACTGACATCATTGGTGGTGACACTGAATATTTTCTCTACCCCTGCTGTTCACATCTTCTCCAACCACATACTCTGGCACTGGGGCATCAGCTTCACAGCCCACCCTTCCCACTGCCTTCATCTCTCAAGCCCACTTGTCTGCAGACAGTCAGCAGTGCTGGAGCCCAGGGTCAGTCAGGGCAGGAGGCAGTGATGGCCTGAGTGAGGCACAGGCTGGATGCCTGCATAAACAGCTGCTAGTTATGGTCTGTGAACAGGCTGTTTCTGGGAAATTCAAATTAGCATCCATATAGGAAGAGGGAGGTGCCTTGGCTGTGGCCTTGGAAGTGGTTTGTGCGATGCCAGGGGCACTCCTGCCGCGGGTGGGGAGCCACATCTGATGTCAGTCTCTACCAAAATAGATCAAGGCAATATTGCCTTCATGCTCCGTAGAACAAGGCCTGCAATGATTGAATTATTTAGTGGTGATGCACATCTTCTGAATATTCTTGCCCTATTTAGGAGCGCACTAATGAAATAGTTGTGAGAAGTTTCTTGTCATCCTGTACATCAAACACATGCCAGACAGTTTGGGCAAAACTCTGGTACCTCAGCCATGAATTAGCTTGTATTTTTTTGTATTGCTGATCTGGTTTTCTTTATTTTTTTTTCCTTTTTACTACTTCTCATATTTTTAAATGGTAAGAAATACAATGCAATGCTAAACATTAAAGTTAAATCAGCAACAGTACATCGAGAAGTACTGGAATGGTGAAGGACATTTTGCAGGTAAAGTGCAAAAGAACAATTTATAGCTTGTCTTCCTGAGGAATTTGGTAAATGTGAGGACCAGAAAGCAGCATTCTTACTAAGGCTTGACAGCAACTTTATTCTGCCATAGTCTTCTTGGATGTGCATTGCCATTCTTGCATCTTTTACATATAAGAGAAAGAAGTGGGTCCAGTGCCCCTGGGACAAATTCAGAAAAAGTGCATAGAAAGGGGCCAGATTTCTTTAAGGATTTCCAATTAGTTCTCTTTCTGTCTCCCTTTGGGAGTCTAACTTCTTTGAACACTTGCAAACGTGGGCAAAAGCACACATTGGAAGGGCCCCACACGGCTGAAGTGCAGCTGGTGTGGAGCACGTTGCTATGCCTGCTTAAACACTTTGTATGGAAATAGGAACAATAACTTGTTTTAACAGCAAGTTTGGGTGGGGAGACTTGGGAAAGTTATGGATAATCAAGTGGTGAAGTTAACAGGCATAAGTTCAAGCACGTTAAACTCCTGGGACATGTGTTTTCACTCAGAATAAAGAGGCTGGAGTTTGTGCAGCAATTTAAACAGAATTAAGCAACAAAAAATGAAAGCAATTTTATTCCTCTGTAAGAGCACCCATATGGCGTTTATCAACCTGCAGGTTAGGCAAACTTACATTCCACATTTATTTGATTAACTTTCCTGCATGCCTTCGTAATAAGCTTGGTCTACAATTTTTGTTAGTTCAGGAAGCCTAAACTATGCTATTTTACAAATACCATTCCTTGTTTGTGAGCTAATATGGAACCCATTGCTAACTGCAATTGCACTGAAACTGCTGTAATAGTTGCTTAATAAATACACAAGATTAAGTACTTCTACCTTGAAAGTAAAAAAAAAAAAAAAAAGACATACTATACTAGGACTAGCTCTCCAATAGAAATTAGGTTTTGTTTGTTGGTAAATAAGTAACTTCTTTTTTGTCCCTGAAGAGTAATGGCTCCATCAGGTACATCTATCCTCTCAAATAACAATTCCCCACTTCATTTCCAAGTTCTGTCCTCTAATCATCCACATTGCTCCAGTTCCAGTTTAATTTGGCATGAACCTTCTAGATTTCCCCAAAACAAGAAGTGTGCACACTTCTGAGGATGCTGGACCCAGGGCACCCTCCAGGACAGCATTGGATCCAAGGGACAGATTTGGCTGCCTCTGCCTCATACAGCATCTGCCAGCAGGCAGCGTGAGGTGTTGCTAGGGGTAGGTACAACACATTACACACAGTTTATATTTTCTTTGGACTAAATCTAACATCAGGAATGCATAAAATGTGCTCCTATATGATTAATGCCATGCTCTCTATACCTTTCTCTCTCTCTCTTCTTTTTAAAATTGGAGATTGATTTCTGGTTTCATTTTTTCTGATTGAAAGCATGTCTGCAGTCATCTTTCTATCACAGCTGAAGTGAGTTTAGCAGTTGTCCCAATTTACTGTGCTTTGCTTTGTATGGAAGTTGGATCTTTGAGCAAAATAAATAAAGAAATAAAATGATCCTTTTACATCAGATACACCAGAAAACTCCAGTGGCACAACAAATGCCCTCCAGCTGCAGGTGAATTTACAGCCCAGGGACCAGACCAAAGATGCTTTGAGCTAATGAAACTCATGAATACCTGTCTACATTTCCAGATATAAACTTTGGATTTGGTACCAGATATTGTACTTTTTGAAATCCTCAACTCCCCAGTACTGTCATTCATTCTGTAGTCATGACTGGATATCCAGAGAAGCTGTGTGGCCCCAAGGTGCACATGGCACTTGGATTTACAGTGTCTCAGATTGGTCACACTGAAGTCCAAGGGCTACCCCTGATTACATTGGTTGGAAGGGCAGCAACAGCAAGGAAAGAAACAAAATGCTCTTCTGGGAAAGGCAAATGCAGCATTAAAAATGTGATCTCTGTGTCTGTCTGTGTTTATATGTGTATGTGTGAGAGCTGGTCTAGTGCAAGGTGTCTCTGCCTGTGGCAGGGGAGTGGGAACGAGATGATCCTCAAGGTCCCCTCCAACCCAACCATTCCATGATTCTGTGATGTATCCATGTGCATGTGCCTGCAGGGATCACCTGCTCCACCTGGGAGCCTCAGCAGCCTGGTCCCTGTCAGTCTGCCGCCTGCCCCTGTGCACAAACAGAGCCTGGAGGCTTTCCCTCCATTTCCCCCTGCATCAGCCTTTCCTCTGCAGGGAGGATGGGAGCCATAACCTCCTCCAAGGCTGATGCAGTTGCTGTGGAGTGGGTAGGCTGTCAAAGGGGGAGCATTCTTCCCCTCAGGAGCAAATGTGTCATCCCTGAGATCTTCCATCTGGCAGGGAAGCAGTAGTCCCGAGGTTACTCCAGAGCTCAGCTCCCCTTTCCTGAATTACTTCATAAAATGAACTTCCCAATCAGAGATCATGTTTTCCCACTATGTTAAGCTTAGTGTTGCATTTAAAGATATTTTTGTGGCATTTAGCTTAGTGATGGATATCATCCTGTGTCTGATGCAAGAGACTTCATAGTAAATTTGTCAAAAATTAATGTTTTGCTAATAAAATGTTATTAGAACAACTGTTTGCAAAGGTTTGAGTGCTTACTTTAATCCAGTTAATTAAGGGGGGGTGTTAGAGTATGAAAGCATTCATATGTTCATTTAAAAACAAAAGGGCAATTAAAATCGTAATTAAAATAATGTTTTAAAATTCTAAGTGGTCATAGAGATCTGTTTTCGTGGAATGGCTGAGACGCTTGAGTGTTTTTTATATATTGTGTGAAATGGTTCTAACATAATATATACCTTATTTGGAATTTTTCTTATAATTATCCCAGAAAAATGTTTAAAAATTTGAAAAATTTCACCAAAAATTGGAAATTTGTGATGAAAAATCATTCAGACCATGAATCCTCTGTCGAAAAAAAATAATTTCTGAGGTCATTATCTGACTTCAGTCTATAAAATTTAAACTTATTAGATACAAAATACAAAATGTTTCAATTGACAACAATCATCAATCTCGAGTCACACATAGCAGTTAATATTGTTTTATGGCACTCCAGTCAGGTACAGGCAAGAACTGATAAACATTGTGTGCCTCCACTACAGTCTCTGGGAGGGATGCATCTTGCTTAACCTTAAGTAAGCAAACTTTAGACGCCTCAGTCTGAGCTGGTCACCCTCAAAGCCTAGTTAGGAGAAGCAGGCATTTCTAGAGGATGATTTGTCTTAAAGGTCTTACAGGAAGAGGAATTGCCCTCTGGAAAGAACTGTGCCTCTCAACAGGCTATAAAATGATCCAATGGTGAATAATTCAGACCCAGATATTTAATTTCTCAGAAAATCTAAGTTTGAGTAAATGCAGCCCATACTTTATGTGCACAAACCCAGAGGTTTGTGACAAAGCAACAAAAGCAATGTGGGGCGTGTGCATGCTTGAGCAGGAGTCGGAGGAGCACTGCATGATGCCACATTCTCTGGCATGGAGCCGTCTCAAACCACTGGTTATCCCAAGGACAACAGGAGAACTTTCCTTGGGTGTATGAAGTATACCCAGGTTGAAGAGGTCATCCATACTCCCTTCAGTCTTGGTTTACAGACTTACATCTTTACATCATGTACCTTAACTGAAGTAGGTCAGCAACCTTCCTGATACATTTCATATGGGAACTAAAATATTATGTTTATCGTCAACATTATAAGGTGTCCTCATATATGTGTACTCAAATATACACATTTTACCTGAAGCTTAATTAAAAGTTACTCACGCAACCTAAAGGAAATTAGTAAGATGTATATATATGGTATACATCCATACCTGATGGATTTTTTTTTGTTGTGGTAAATCTCTTCCAGGCATTCCAGTTAGTCATAACTCTAATAATGTTGCATTTTCTTAATAACAGGTGCATGTAATGATATGCCTCTTGTTGGCTTTTTCCCCTTGGTTTTTTTTTGTTTGTTTGGTTGGTGGGTTTTGTTTGGGTTTTTTGGTTTTGGTTTTGGGGTTTTTTTTGCTTTTGTTTTTGTTTTGGCTTTTCTGTTTGTGGGGTTTTTTTTCTTTGTTTGTTTTTTCTTGTTTTTGTTTGTTGAGGGTTTTGCTTTTTGGGATATGTTTTGTTGGGTTGGGGCTTTTTTCTTTTATATTTCTAACAAGTATTAGCTGGCCCAATGCACCCACTTATGTCTCTGAACCATAGCTGGATAATCCCACAGACACCAGGTCCAGATTATTGTGTGTTACCATAATATTTTCATGGGATGTGTCCATGCTTTCACTTCCAGCTGTGCATAAGGCAAGGTAGTGATGTCCTAACAGTGGACTCAAGCTTGGCTGTGGTCTATTCTGATCTCCTTCCTCCTGGACTTTTTTGGGTGAAGAGTTTGCTTTTGGGTGAAATTCCCTGGGGTGAAACCTCAAGTACAAATCAGTGAGTGGCAAAATTCCCACTGACTTCAGATGGAGCACGATTTTACCCTCAGAGTAACTCCTACTGTGGTGCCAGACCTCAGGTTTTCAAGGAAACAGTATGCCTCAGAAATAGAGCCTGAAATGAGGGCTCTGCTTTTCCCACACAACCAAAGAACTAAACCAGCTTATGCCACCTGAAAATCAACCTCATGATATCCTTTCATTTTGGCAAATGCCAATGAAACTTCAGTTGATGCTGTGTTGAGCCAAAAGTTTTGAGATTGTTTAGTCTGTCATATTAAACCCCTGAGAAAGAGATTCTGTTTCAGTACAAGTAATATTTTTATGACTTAGATCTAGTGAAGCTACTTATTATGCTCAACATCTTGTTTTATGGGCAAAGCAGAAGCAACTTACATATAAAGGCAGAAATTTATTGTTAGTATAATTGAAACCTTAGGAGTCTAATCCAAAAGTCATTACTACTCCATGTACAACTATTACAGAAAGAAAGACTGTGTCTATGCAGAAAAGGTTACAACTGTAGTAGTAATAATAATACAGCTAAAACTGTGACTCCTTAGTTTGTACCCCTTCTCCTGGTGAAATGCTCCTTCTTCCCCAGCCCTTTCAAGCTCGTGGGAGGCTGCTTTGCTCAGGTATTGGAGTTGACAGGATTATGGATTATTTTTGTAGTTCTTTACCAGGGGATATTGGTGTTCATGTGGATAGTTTCTTTTTCCTCACTCTAGGATCTATTTGGGTGCATTTTTGCATGTCAGCTAACATGCATTTGCATCTTTGCTCCTTCTAAAATGATCTGAACTCTATATCAGATCCGAATTTGCTAAGGATAGAGCAGAGCCTTACACATATGCTTGATACTGCTTCTTTGTTCTACTTGCTGCCCTAGAATCAGTTTTGTCCAGCCTCAGGTCTGCATTTCTTTATCTGACACTGCTGAGTTGTTTATAGCTCTGGGGTCTCTAGAGCCAAACCTGTGCCCCATCTCCTGTCACCCAGTGCTGGTACTCCCCTGCACCACACATGGGATCTGCCATCCCAGAGCCACTGCTGCCTCACCAAGGTGGAATTTCTCCTTCTGAAGTACTCCTGTGCAGTCACAAAACCTCAGCAGTGCCATACAGCAGTGAGCAAACCAAACCAAAATAGCCACAGGCACTTGGTCAGAAGGAAAACTGCAGTTACAGCTAGAGCAAATTAAAGTGAGGCTGAGGGCAGGTCAGACAGAGCAAGCTGGACAGGCTTCAGTGCTGAGGCTTGGGAAAACCAACCCAAACCTTGTGGGCAGACACTGGCCACAGCAATGCTGGGCTGCAGGTCTGTGTGGGCACACAGCTCGAGTCCTGCTGTGGAAGCAGCTTGCTAACTCCCTATACTGAATGAAGTGCACGGAAACAAAATCTATGGAAGAAATCAATTCCCAGCACATCTTGGAAAGAAAAGGTTTTAGCACTACAGAGGCAAGGAGAAAGTTCTTCAAGGTCCTCATAAGTCTCAGGAGGGTGCAATGTTTATATCAAATTAATGGAAAGGCGCTAAGGATATTTGTTGGAAGGATTTAATTTCTTTAAAAATAGGACTTAAGACTGAAATATCCTCTCTAATTTTCAAAGTTTACTAATCTTTGAAAGTTCTCAAGCAGAAAGCTTCTTCAAAGTACCTTTCTGCCTGATGCACCACAGCTATATATGTTTCTATATTCTAAATACTGTAAACACAGGTAGTGTTAAAAAGACAAATTCTGGTTTTGTGTGCCTTTTCTTTTCTCAGGCTTCTTTTGCTTGCATCTTCACACTTCTCCCTGAAGAATAACTTTGGTTATTTATGCTCCTCTGTTCACCAAGAATAAAGCTTTATTTTTACACTGATCTAAAACTGACTGAACTCATAAAATACTTCACACTGACTTGTGTTTGTGGTGGAGGCAGTTCTTCATGCTTTTTAATGTATGTCTAACAGAGGCCTTTTATATTTTTAAAAATCTTATTTAAGGAGTGGGGGCAGAGTCCATTTCGTTCTCTGATGAAGGTGCTCACCTGGAGCACTCAGAGTTCATTGGGTTAGTGGGGGCTGGCTCTATTAATTGGTGTTTGGGTTTGAGCCTTTTGCTTCCTCTGAAGCTGAGGCAGGAGAAGAGGAAGGGCTTTCCAGCAGAAATCTTCCAGCACTCACTTGGGGATGATACCCTGCTCGAGGCCAGATTAAAACCCAACCCCAAATCACTTTGGATTTTGGGCTTTGGGTTCTGACCAGAAGCACAGGGTGGCATGGAGGTGCCCTCAGGCAGGAGCCATGTGCTTGATGAGCCTGAAGGGGTTTGAGGCTGGGTGGGTGCCCCAGCTCACAGCCCTCACCGTGGAGCTGCTCTGCAGGGACAGACACAGGGACACCATCTCCTGCCTCGCCCAGGGGCTGCTCAGGGTGTTAGTGTCCAGGAACACATAATCACTAATGATTATATGCAGGTGCTTTTATTAAGAGCTCTGGGTGTCAGGGGTAGACAAACCCAAAACTAACTCTGACATGGGTTTGGGATGAACATGTTTTTATATTCTATTGTTATATAACTTACATATTAATTATTAAACTTACATTGTTCTATTGTATACATCGATTTCATCCAAGCATGGGTTTCTTGTGAGCCCCCCTCAAACTCCCAACATAGTTTGTCGTGATTCTTTAAACAAGAATTATATCTAATCAAATCTAACAATCATATCATTTATCATATACTGACTTCACAGGTGCAGTTTCACATCATCTAGCAAATACAAGGTCTAACATTTCCCAGGGCCTAATTTAAAATTAGCCTAATTTTCTTTCTAGCTCCCCGAATTTTGTGATTTTAAAATCTTTTACTGTCAAGGGAACAGCCCAGGGCTGGGAAGAGCCCAGGGTGGGAACCCCCTGTGGGTGCCCAGGAGCTGCAGGAGCCCAGTGCTGCTCCCAAGTGTTTAATGTGCACCTTCATCTCATCCTGGAGCCTCCTGAGGATGCAGCCATGAAGGGTGGCAGTTCAGTGAGGGTCATGTATGTGTGAAAGCTAAAATTGTTTAAAGTGTAAGCTGAAAGGTCTGACCTCTTCAATAAGAATATTTCAAAAAGATTACATTGCCAGTGTTCTGTGGGGAAGTACCACTTCTAAAAAGAATCAGGAGGGTATTTTTATAACGCTTGACATTTTTATGTCCAAATAATGGCAAATCCTTATGCTCCACTATTCTCCCCACCTCACCACCCCAGATGAAAATGGGAGTGAAAAGTAGAACTCTTTGAATAAATAAAAACATTTTAAATCTTCAAATATTTTCTTATTCTATCACTAACAACATACTGAAAACCAAAAATAGCAACCAACTTCTCTTCTGGTGAGAAGTTAATTGTTTTTTTTCTTGTGAGAAGTAAGGAAAAGTCTTCTTCCTCCTCCTCCACTTTTAATTTTGAACTTTTCACTTACCCCAGTGACAAAGAGGACAAGAAGTGTGGGAAAAAGAAAAAAAAAAAGAGCTTTGTAGATTGAAACACCGACTTTTTGCATTTTTGTTAATTTTGAAATTTTGCTTAAATATGCTATATAGTATTTAAAATATTTTATTTCTTTGAACTCTCAAGTTAGTATAACTTTTGCAAAACAAACTGCTTAAAGTTTTTGTATTGAAGTGTTCATGCCAGAAAATTTTACTTTTCTGAAAATGGCCAAATTTTAGAGTACCCACATTTCCCAATATTTCCAGATGGAACAATGCATATTGTTGCTACTTTTTGAATACTGATCTTTTTGAAAACTATCCTAAACTAAACACCAGCCAATTTGAATGTATTTTTGAATGTTATATTGACTAAACATGAGAGGAAGCATTTCAATAAGAGAATGAATATCTGCCTTTCTCATGAGGACAAAGCACATAACATGTTTTTAGTAGAAAGCAGAAGAACACCCTTTTAGCAATTAAATAATGTTACCATAGGAACAGCCCTAAATTTTAAAATGTGGGAAACATTTTCTTAGGTTGACATTACCAAAGGAAACTCATGTACATACCAAGACTCACTAGGTTTAGATGTTTGTCATATCTCCCACAGCTTTATTTTGTCTTTACCTGTCTCCCTTCCATTCTGTGCCCCCCATCCCCTGGCCCCTACTCATCAGATTTCAGACTCTCTCAGATACTTTCTGGGAACGTTCAGTTGCTGCTGGTTGCTACAAGGCACGCTGCCACCCTGCCTATCCATGAAATGGTGAGGTTTATCCACATGGACAAACATGAACTGATCTATGCATAGCAGATCTGGGAAGTTTGTGGTTAGCAGTGTTATTTGTGTGCTTGTGGAAGGGAAACATACTCAAAGTAATAGAGTCTGAGCTTTTTTCTTTAATGCTCTTTTGCTTCTTGCACTGCCTCATTTTCCACATGCATTATTTACTTTACTTTTGTGTATTTTGAGAGAAATCAGCTCTCATAAAACTTTTAGATGAGCATTTTTAACCTGTTGTGTTGAGCATTATTTTTCTTGGTTTCTTAAAAATAATTGTCATTATTCATGTTAATACTGACAAACCATGTAGGCTTTGTTTGCCCTTTTCATCTTTTACAGGTTAACTGAATGATTAAGGAGGTCACTGAAGTGAGTATTGGATAAGAGGAAGGCCAAAAAGCCACATCAGAGCCACTCAGGTTACTTGGTTTAATGATTAACAAAGAATATATTCTGAAAAAATGTTTTATTCAACAAAGTAATTTGATTCTCATGCAAATGTGTAATTACAGAAATGACCCAGATTGTTTATCCCAGAGAGCATCTGGTCTGGTTTTCTGGAGGTGTTCAGTTTGGCATCTTGCTATCAAAAGTAATTTGTAGCTGGTATATTGGCCTGAACAGTCTGATAATTAGGCTGGGCATTCTAAGTGAAGTATTTTAATACTTTATTAAAAAGCTTGTACCACGTGTGCCTTGCATATTCCACCTTAAATATTCACTCATACAGTTAGATTTTTGAAAGAGACTAAGGAATTAATTTATAAATTTTTAATTAATTATCCCTTCTATTATGTATATTTCAACTCCGTGCACAATATCATAATATATAAATATAATAATGGAGCTCTATTAATAAATATATATTTACCCTATGGCCAAACTGGATTGCTCCTTCTGCACTTTGAGTATTTTTCCTCTGTTTTAGACTTCCTGTCATCATGCTCCCTCTTATTGATTATTTCACTTTGATTTTTATTTACTCAGTCACTTGGATTAGGAAAACCTGGGAAAGTGGAGAAAGATGTTAATAATATTTTGACATATTATTGGTACTTCTCCCTCAAACAAGGTCACTTTCTATTCTCTGTGGGCTATAGAAAACAATAAAAAAACTGTTTACCAAAGATGCCGGCACTTGACACAGTCTTTGCCTTAAAAACACTGAAATATGATTGACTCTTGCTAAAATAAGATCACTCTTATTTATCTTACATTAAACAGCATGATCTTTTCAGTACCACTTTATATGCCACAGATTTGCTAAATAAGACTCCATGGTAATGAACCATTCCACTCACAGCAATGAAATCTCCAAAGACAGTATCTGTCCCTCCCCAGATGCCCCTGAGGAGTCAGATTTGCCTTTCTGCTGGCAAATTTGGGGATAATGTAATCCAGGGTTTCCATTTCCTTAGCCTGGTGTGCTCCCTTCTGCAGAGTCCCCACATGCAGTTTGCTTTAATGCATTTCCTGGGAGAAGACAGAGGAAACAGAAACCCCAGAAGCAAACCATAGGCTGCTGCTTTGGGTGCAGCACACCCAGGAGACCCTCAGTTATGCACCTCCCACAGGGGCAAAAGGCATTTAGGGCAGTCTCACCCAGGATGGGCTCTCCTAAATGGGTGATGGTGCAGTCCCAATTGCCTGGGTCTTCTCCCCATCTCCTGCAGACACGGGGGCTGCTGCACACCTGTGGCTAAAGTCCTACAAATGTAACATCAGATCCTAGGAGTGATTTGGGCCCAGAGGAAGGCAATGCTGAAACACCTGTTTTCACTAGAAGCTGGATTTCACCCCAAGCTTCTACCTTTCCAAAGATGGAATGCTATTGCATAGACTTGTATTAAACTGTTCTGTCATGGAGTGGTTCCATTTCTGTGATGTCCAATTTTCATCAGTTAAATGTACAAAGAACTTCAAGATTATTGGTGGTGAAAGGTTATGAATTTATGCTACAGTTCAGTACATGCCTGTCTAGATAGTTTTACCCTTTCCAAATCAATTCTCGATTCACCTGTCACAGAGGGGTTTCATTGCTAGGGTTTTTTCATGCAACACACCTGTGTTCTTCCCTCATTGCTCCTATTTAGACTTGCATTTCATTTCCAAATTGCAGCTGCACTTTCTGTCAGCTTCAGCTAACAATTTTCTCTAATTCCTCTCTGATTTAATTTGAACAATTTAATTTTGGTTAACCTGCCATCTTCAGAACTTGAAAGACATGAATGTGCAACACCTGGAACAAGGCCTGTGTGGAAGCACAGGACAGGGAGTTATAGCAGCTCTCCTGCAATGGGAATGGGCAGAGGTTATGGCCCCAGTCTGGAAAAACACTTACACACGCACCTGTTGTTAAGCATAAGAAATATTCACATACAGGACTTTGAGCACACTTATCTGTACTGCTGGACTGCTGCCTCTGTTTCTTAAAATGGACTGTTTACATTCTGATACTTGTCCATCATGTAATACATGACACTTCATCCTAGAGTACATTTGTTTATGTAACCCAAGAAGCAATTCAGAATTTATAGAATCAGAGAATGATTTGTGCTGGAAGGGACCTTAAAGAGCATCCAGTTCCAACTGCCCAGCCATGGGCAGGGACACTTTCCACTGGACCATGTTGCCCAAAGCCACATCCACCTGGTGGTGAACACTTCCAGGGATAGGGCATCCACAACTGTCCTCACAGTACATAATTTTTTCCTTATGTGTAATTTAGACATCTTTCAGTAAGACATTCCCCCTTGTCTTATCCCTACATTTCCTTGAGAAAAGTCCCTCTGCAGCTTTCCTGTAAACCATTAGGTACTGGAAGGTGCTGTAGGGTTTCCTGGAGCCTCTTCCTCTCCAGGATGAGCAACTCCAAGCCTTGCAGCCTTTCTTCATAGGAGAGGTGCTCCAGCTCTCTGATCATCTTTGTGGCTTTCTCTGGACTTGTTCCAGCCAGTCCATGTCCTTCTGATTTTGGGGGCCCTGGAGCTGGACACAGTCCTCCACTGTGGGGTGGAGTCTCAGGAGAGCAGAGGGGCAGAGTCCCTCCTTGCCCTGCTGCCCATGCTGCTTTTTGATGCAGACCAAGACATATTTGGCTTTCTGGGCTGCAAGTCCACTCAATCCCACTGTCCACGTCACTGACAAGATGTTAAACAAGTCCCAATATCTGGTGTTCCCCTGAGGAACACCACTCATCACTGGTCTCCACTTGGATGTTGAACCATTGATCACAACACTGAGCATGGCCATCCAGCCAGTTCCTTATGCACTGAATGGACAATCTGTCACATCCATGTCTCTCCAGATTAGGAACCAGGATGTCATGCTGGGCAGTGTCAAGTGTTTTGCACAAATCCAGGTAGGTGGTGGCAGCTGCTCTTCCCTCATCCACCATCTCAGTAACTCCATCACAGAAGGCCACCAAATTTGCCAGGCACAGTTTGCCCTTAGTGAAGCCATGTTGGCTTTCACCAAGCACCTCCTCGTTTTTTGTGTGCCTTAGCCAGGAGGATCAACTTTATGAACTTGCCAGGCACAAAGGTAAGACTGACTAGCCTGTAGTTACCTAGGTCTTCATTTCTCCTCTTTTTAAAATGGGGGTTATGTTTCTCCTTTTCCAATCAGTGGGAGTTTCACTAGACTGCTATGACTCCTCCAATATGATGGAAAGTGCCTTAGCAGCTTCATACACCAGCTTTCTACCCACAGATGTGTCTCATCACATCCACTGGACTCATGCACCTTCAGCTTCCTGTGGTGGTCTCAAACTTGATCTTCCCTTATGGTGGGCAGTTTTTCATTCTCCCAATCCCTGCTTTTACTTTCTGTGACTTGGATGGTGTGACTGGAAAGCTTACTGGTGAGGAATGAGGCAAAAAAGTCATTGAGCACCTCAGCTTTCTCCACATCCCAGGTAACCAGGTGTCCTGTTTCCTTCCAGAGAGGGCCCACATTCCCTAGTCTTCCTTTTATCACTGACATACCTTTTGAAGCTTTTCTTCTTGCCCTTGACATCCCTGGCCAGATTTAATTCTATCAGGGCTTTAGCTTCCCTAGCCTGATCCCTGGCTGCTTGGAGAATTTCTCTGCATTCCTTCCATGCTACCTGTCCTTTCTTCCACCCTCTGTAGGCTTCATTTCTGTTTTTTCTCTGTGTTTGAGTTTGTCCAGGAGTTCCTTGCTCACCCACAGAGGCCTCCTGGCATTTTTGCCTGTGTTCCCCTGTTGGGATGCATTGCTCCTGAGCTTGGAAGAGGTGATCTTTGAACATTACCCAGCTTCCTAGGGCTCCTCTTCCCTTCAGGGTTGGTACTTTACCAAGCAGATCCCTGAAGAGGCCAAAATCTGCTCTCCTGGAGTCCAGGTCGCTGAGCTGGCTGTGCACCCTCCTCACTGCCCCAAGCATCTCAAACTCCACCATTCCCTGGTCACTGAGCCCAGGCTTCCCCTGAGCCTCACATTCCTCAGCAGCCCCTCACTGGGAGAGCAAGGTCCAGCAGAGCACAGCGCCTCTCCTCAGTGGCTCCTCTGTCGCCTGGAGAAGGAATTTATTTATCATCAGTGCACTCCAGGAACCTCCTGGATTGCCTGTGCCCTGCTGTACTGTGCTCCCAAAAGGTACTTATGTATCCCATGATGACCAGGATTTGTGAATGTGAGGCTGCTCCTACCTGTCTGTTGCTGCAATTTGCTTCCCTGTCAGTGAAAGCTACGAAGAAAGAATCCATTCTCTCAAATATAACACAGATATTGTTTTCTGTTTCTCAAAAATTCATAGGTATAGTGTCTCATAAACAAAAATAATTCCAGATTTCTTTAAAGAAAAAGGAATAGTGCTTTTAAGTTTAATGTCGTAGAATTTTTTAGATGTGACCATGTATTATTTTTGTATTATTCATGTAGTTGTATTATTTTGTATTGTACGTGTATTATTTTTACAAAGAAAAAAAGATTGAGGCTAGTTTGAAACAACAGTTTGATAATCTGTATTCTTATCTCAGGAAATGTGGAAAACAAATTCCTTAATAAACATTTTTATTCTTTGCTAAAGCAGCGAGGAAATCTTTGCAGCCTATGGCTTTTGCTGGTACATGCTGGTACAGAACATTCTATTCACCCACTCTTTAAAGAAAAATAAAGCTCTGTGTGCAATAGTGGAAAATAATTTTCCTGAAAAACATGCAGGCATTTCTTTGAAGTATAAAGGGGGAGCTGTGATGACCAGATGGAATTACATTTCCTTGATCAAATAGTGAACAACAGAGGGATCCAAAGGAGAGTATTCAAAAACAGTGGGAAGAAGATTAGTGGTGATTTGCAAAAGATTAACAGGACACATTTTGTAGTCCATTTTCTAATCTGGACAAAGGGAGCATGTTTGAATTTTCAGATATACATGTGCAAATATGTGTGTCACAGCTTGCTCAGGGAGTCTCTGGAGGAGGTATAGTCTCTTATTAGGATGTCCTTTTTGAAACACTTAATGTGGAAAACAGAGAAAAGCACAACTGAAATGTTACAGTCAGTAACACGCCTCTTTAGTATCCCAGTCATCAAAACTGCACTGTACATGCATTTGTTATTTATTTATTCAGACAAAAATAGTATATCCTCATGATTCTCTGTAAATAAAATGAGTATGATTTAGTTCATTGCAGAATATAGTATGCATCTAATGGGGCATGTTATCTGTGTAATGTCTTCAATATACCAGGAAAACAAAGGACATGAACAGAACTACAAACATCACCAATTCCACACAGGTACATTTATATCTCTCAGCAGCTGTAAGTTACAAAAAGATCCATTCATGTAATTACATGGTATATAGAAAATTAGGCTGCCAGGCTATGCCAACATTTCTACAGTGTCTAACACTGTCTAATACTGTCTAATGCTAACACTTTTCCATTACAAAATGTAATTTTTCAGTTCCCTTCTCTTGCAGTCTTACTGTATTTCAACAAGGATCCAAAAGCTGTGGGCTACATATGTAGGCTCTGGCTTCATGTGCAAATCAAGTTCATAAGAGCTTGGCTGGATTTGAAGAAATTTAGTAATTTTCTTTAGCAACAGACCTTTCTATGGTTGCTTGCAGGATTTTTTAGTACTTCTGAGGGCAGAGAAGGCTTCTCCTGTAGTCAGCGAGTAAAGAAACGTTTCTTTGGGAAATAACTCATTTGCTGCTTGAGACAGATGAAATAAATTGCACTCTGAATGTCTCTCCTTCTTTATTGACTGCAGAGAGACAGGTTTGTGCTGGATACCTGGCTGAGACAGCCAGCCAGTGTTGGATGAGGTGGGTCCCATCTCACAGGGAAGGCTTTAAGGTGCTCTGCAGGCAGAAGGTGCTGGGGCATCACCAGGTGAATCCTCTCCACAGCCTTGTGGCTGGCCCTGATGCCCTGTCCTCTGCAACCAGAGACAGAGGGGTTCCAGGTGTTTAGCCCTTGGAGCAACAGCTCATTGTTTATGTAACAGAAGCACTGATCAAATGCTATATACCTCTGGGTAATTAAGAACAACAGTAATAATTTAGGAATCACTAAAAATGTAGCTTTGGATTTCTAGCTAGTTCTGATCAGCACAAATTTCAAGACATTTTAAGTAGTCAGGTATTTGAAATGCCATGCATTATTGGTAAGTGCAATTAGGCTGAGTTCTCTGGCCCAGTTTCAGTGTAAGTAATTGCTTTCACCTAAGCAAGTTTCCCTAGCAGGGTGTAGTGTTTTCTGCCTCATGCCTCACCTTGCTGCAATGCGCAGTGACAGCACTAAGTTGTCCCTGGACCTTTGTGCTATCCTGACCAGGCTCTCTTGCCCCCCAGGCCACAAGCACAGCCAAACCAGCCTGTACCTGGAGAGATCAGAGTAGAGGACAGAGTGCAAAGGTCTGATGTAGTCTCAGAAAGGATTTCCCCTATTAAAGTTTCTTTGCAGTAATGCATTTTTTTATGGCTCTGTTCATTTATCCCAAACACAAATACAAGCTGGGTGGCCTGGAAAAAGAGATGAGCTTTAGAGGAAATGTTACATGGAGTAAGCTTTACCTACATGTTCATGTGCTTTCACAGCAGTGCCCTGTATATCCTTCATTCAGGGGTCTCAGGTGCCTGCCTGGATTGTCTTGCTCAGCTCTGATATGTACAGGCATTATAAAATGGTCTTGAGAGTATTTCTGTGTTTTAAATACCTTGAGTACCTGGGCCACTGTGTTTATCTGAACAGCACTGTATTAAATGAAGCAATTCTAGAATCTCATCAATATTTCATATAGATTGTGGTGCACAGCATTTTCATTCCTCTATTAATGTATCCTTTATGTGATGTTGACCTTCTTTCCTTAACTTTCTCTATTGTCTTCTTAAGATCCTTCCTAGGCCATGGTAAAAATCAGTTTATAGGGTTAGGGACTCTGTGTGTGCTCCAAATTTGAAATTAATCTCCTTGCATAGCACATGTCATTTAGAATCTGAAATAGATCCACAGTCTATTAATGAGTACATTGTGGATATATGGATGCTTATTTTGGTGTTCCTCAGCTTTAGAGTAGAATGACATAAGGTCACTGTGAAACCAAGGAGTACAACATCTTGGTAAGAAACTTCTCTAAAAGGGGCCAGTTGAAATAGCTTAATCCAAAATCCATGTGTGCAAAAATCCATGCTTTGTGCTCAGTTCCATGACAAGTTGTTTTTCCAAGCTGGAGATCAAAAGGCAGCAGTGAGACAGAACATTTGCCCTGCAGAAAGTGGGGCAGGAGGAAGTCACCAGTGCCTGCCTGTTGCCACAGGCTGATGCAAAGCCAGTGTGCAGCCCTCATGACCTTACTTGTGTTCTCAAAGCAGGGAAAGGAAAATTGCTCCTACTGAGGGGCCTCAGAAGGATAACAAACGCAGGCAGGACTGTATGGATATATGTGTTCTCTGTAGTAAAATGGTTTCTAACCAACCAATCAGACATTTGAATAATTCAGTGTCCAACAGACATAGATATGTGAAAGAGTAAGTGGATGTCAGATGCAAAACACGGTGGAAAAATCATCCTTTTGCTTCAAAGATGTTCATGCAGGAGACTGCAAAAGGATCTAACTCCTACAGAGAGAGACTATGGTGTATAATCTTAGAATCTGGCATTTTGATTTGAAGTGTAGTCAAATAGCACTGGAGAAATGTCGAGGCTGTTTTGACATAAGTACTGGTTTAGCTGCTATTTCCTCCTGAGGTGAGGTGTGGGTGTTGAGCATCTTTGAGTGTTGGTCATTGACTCTCTATTAGAATTGCTGGGTTTTTACATCTGTGACTAGAAGAAATTCTGGTCACACATACTGAAGCTTCTATTCTCAGATATTTTGCTCTTAACCCAAGATAGAAAATAAAATTAGTTGAAGATAAAAATAGTTGAAAATAAAGTCAACTGAAGGCACACACTTGCTAAAAGCCAAGCTTATTCCTATAGCGTGAGGTGGTAAAATCCAGTTGCTTTGATTTTCCAAATTTCTTGAGAAAAGCACACAAGTTCTTGATGAGAAGTTGGTGATAATTCCCATATACCATAAAGGACTAGAAATGGATACTTTTACAATATTTTGCATACTTTAAAATTAAAATAGAGTTGTCCGACACAGAAAAATAATGGACTGCTGCCTTTTGAAAGCAAAAACTAACTGATAGCATAAATATAATTTCTATCACTGTTGAAGATTGCATGCAAGATGTTTTCCATTACCATCTGTATGGCAGATTACCTTGTCAAGTGGGCAGTTTGCTTTATCTCTCTCTTTGAATGACCACATTCACACCTCCCTCGGGAGGGCACCTCTGCTGATAACAGACTATTGAATGTCAGTGCATGACTGATAAGAACTATAACATCCCATTGTGAGATGCTCCGCCCAGAGGGAGGAGCCAAGCATTGCTACCCAGATATACTCTGAGATTCCTGAACACCAGCACGGCTTTTCTCCACGGGATTCCCCAGAGGAACAGCAGCTGCCTCTGCCTCCACTGGATCTCCAGAGGAAAGGATACATCCTTCTCTACAGATCCTCCTTGCTCCAACAGAACCACACCTGATACTTCAGAGGACTGCAGCCACGTTTTCAATCGGACTACCACCAACACCCTGACCAACAGGGTGTCATGTTGGGTTCTGACTCTGTCAGTGTTGTTCTAGTGGACTGCATTGTTTATTTTATTCTTTTTATTTCTTCCCTATTAAAGAACTGTTATTTCCTGCTCCCATATTTTTGCCTGAGAGCCCCTTAATTTAAAATTAATAGGAATTCGGAGGGGTGGGGAGGGTTTACATTCTCCATTTCAGGGGAGGCTCCTGCCTTCCTTAGCAAACTCCTGTCTTTTCCAAACCAAGACAATCACCAAAATTCTAGTTTACAGTTTAGTGAGGTACCACATCCCTTAGTAGAAATCCTGTAAAAGTTGTTTGGCTGAATCAGTACACAATATCATTTGCAGCTGGAGACTACTGGGTTCTGGACTGTTCTTACCTTCTTTTCCTCTGGCTACATGGGCTGGTAAGGACCCCTCTTGGGGAAGCTCTGTTGTGAGAGACACAGGTAGGGCAGGGAGTTTCTCATTTATGCTATGCTTTCACAGAAGTCTGGACATCTTTCACAGCATAAATCTTCATACCTCACAGATTTGGGAGAAAAATGTGATTGGGACACCACTTTTCACTGCTGCTGTCTGTGATTTCTTCTTGTATGATGGGGAAGACCCTTGTCTACACTGAAGCACTACTGCTCCCTTTTTGTTGGCTGATGATGATTGTTCCCTACTCCTGAAGAATATTTTAAAACAAGAACCTTTCCAAGAAAATATCAGTCTGTGCAAGCTCATTGATGAATTAGTGTTAAATATTAACATAATAGAAAAGGAGTGAGGAAGAAAAATCCCTGATTCAGTTTTATCCTCTGCCACACAGACTCTGATATTGCTCCTAGCACCCCTGTAAGGCTCAGAGAAAAACATTTGAGCTATACCCTCTGGTACAGATCCTTTGAGGCAAAAAAGCCAGTGAAAAAATGCCATATTCAAAGTCCTAAAAATATTCATGGTATCCTGTCTCCTCATCAAAAACGACAGGAACCCCTTAGGAAATGACAACATGCAGCAGCACTTAGAGATGATGGGGATGATATAGATATGTGTGTGTGTGCGTATGTATAGTCTTTAACAATCTGGTGGTTATAAAAATATAGAGACTTAGGGGCATAGAGATATATAGATATAGAAATATAGAGATGTAGAGGGATCATCTGATGCCACTAAATCCATGAAAATGAAAAAAAGAGCACTTGGTTCTGAAGCTGAGCCCAGACAAGTTTCAGGTGATGCTGGTCAGAAAGAGGTGTAGACCAAAGGTCTTTTCCAAGATTCTGCCAAGGACATCAAGCCCCCATTTGGACAACAGGTGCAATCCCATGGTTTCCTGTCTGATTCTGCACAGCGAATGGGTGATGAGGTTGAGCAACTTTAAAATAAAGTGCCTTTTTGAGTCTCCTGGTAGACTTGACAACCATGTGGCCATGGCATTTGTCTACTCCATGCTGGCACAGAGTAATTCCTGAAGCCAAAGCTGCCCCACAGGCTGCCTAAAGCTGGGAGCCTGGCTGGCCACTCTCCTGTGGCCGTTGCGAGCTCCCCAGCCTGGCTCCAGTCCTGGCCAACATCCAGGAAGGTGCCTTGGCTTCAGTTTTCAAATCAGTTAATGAATGCACCAATCCCCAGCTGCGCCAAAATTTGTGATGACAGCTCTGACCCTGGGGCATGGCAGAGGTGACAGGACAAGAGTGGCCATGTGGGAAAGGCCCCAGCCTTGGGGAAGAGCATTTGCCAGTGGAGCAGCACCTCAGCACTGGGGACTGAGCCTGTTAGGAACCAAGGGAAAGACTCTGCTCCAGCTGTGGTGCTAATTAACAAAAAAGTCCCATTTTGTCCTCATATCCTTTCATTTCTCTCAGAATAAAACAGAACAAAATCACCAAAGTAGCTCTCTCAGGCAGAGATTTGACTTTATAATACTCATGAGAGTACCTAAAGTCCACCTGGGAATTTGCTATTGATTCTGCATGGACAACTTTCATATTTTATAGCAGTGACAGAAGAAAGCTCTAAGAGAGGAGAAATTCATGGTTGTCTTTAAAGGACAGTAAAGTGAAAAGGACCAGTTTACAGAGAGTTGAATAAACATAAGCTGAATAGGACTAGATTTCCTTGGATCTGCCAGAAGCACAGCTTGTTTTCAATGGCCACAGTCCTGAGTGTTAGCAGCAGCATCTTGGGGAACAACCCTCCACACACAGATCCACTGCACACTCCTTCTATGTGTATTAGGGATATTATAGGGGATATTAGGGAGCACCAGATCATGCTACCTGCAGCATTTCGTGAAATTCATTCAGAAAATGTCTTGAGAAACCCACACTCTTTCCTAGGAAATTTTTAGGCTGGAAATGGAAGACAATCCTAAAGGACCAATTCATGGTGCTGGCCAGCCTGTCTGCTGTCTCCACCACTGACACAGCACTGACATCTGGAACCATCCCAGAGCCAAGCCTGAGATAAATATTCAGTGTTTCTCTTCACTCCACATTTCTTGTTCTGCTTTTACCAGGCTGATTGTTTCGTAGTTGATCCATCTGACATTCCTGCTAAATCAGACAGCTGTCCTTGAAAGGACAAGAGAAGAAAAACACACAGAAGTGTGAGGCTGAAGCTGTGATACAGAATTTAGTCTACCAAGAATTGCCAAAATAAACTCTGCGCTCAGCAAAAGCCTTATCCCATAGTACTGCCAGTCACATACTTCAAGACCTGATTTCTCTGCATCAGGACAGGTATTTTAGCATTTCCCTTCAAAAGCAGATTCTCAGCCACAAATTAATTTAGAGTGGAATCACCCCACTGTAGATTAATTGGGATGTCTTGAGAATTCAGGCAGTATAGACACAATAGATAAAATAAAAAGGTTTCTTCACCAAATTCTGACATGGCGAGCCAGAACCCCAGCAACCTTCCCTTGATGGCAAACCCCAGGGAGCCAGAAACAGCTAATAGAAGAGCAGTGTTAAGTCTGACATCTCACTGAGGACTGAAATTAGTGGTAGATTCAGGGCTAAGTCAGGGCAACCTGGACTTGCCAGTGCTTTTGCAGGGATTTGCGGTACTGTTCTTGCCAGCAGCTCTGGGTTTGTCTCTATCGCAGCTACCTTGGGCTGTTTTCACACTGTGACCAGGGAAGGAACAGGGACCTCTCAGCTGCCAGCAAGGTGACAATGGCTCAGGTTCTGGTGCTCTCAGGGGCATAAGAACCAAGGCTATCAAGCAATGCCATATTGCATGAGGTAAATAAGCTTCTTCTGCTCAATACCCACCTTCCACAAAATGTGGGATTAGTACCACAATCCCACGTTTTCAACCATTTGGATTCATCTGCCCTCATGCCAATAGATTTTTGTTTTCCATTAGTTTTGACTGAAAATAACAAAGCCCTGCCTGTACAGATGACTTCATTTGTCTAACACAGAGAATTTGGGGATTAAAGCACTCCCAATTCAGACATGACAAAAAGTAAGCTAAAGATGGTGACTACAACAAGGTGTTGAATGGAAAAATGTCCCTTCAGTCCCTGTGTGAGCCCAACCCTGCCCATATCCTTTAGCCTGGGATGCTCCATTCAGCTCTGCTGGGGAGCTGATGAATGATTCAGGAGCCACTGAGCTGTCCTGCCATGCACCACCAGGACAATTGTCTCTGCTCATCTAAGCTGCTGACAGAGTTGGCAGCCCGTACTAAATCCCCTAGAAGAGCGCTTGAAGGTGGTCTGACAGAGAAATGTGGATACTTATGTCTCTCCTAATGGTGTTCTTAGAGAAAATACAACTCTTCCTATGCAGCAGGAGACACCAAAACATTTGAAATCTACATATTTTTGAAAGAATACACAGAATCCCACCTATCAGCTGGAGGGGTCTGAAAGAATATGTTTTTCTTTGTGTTGTTTATAATAAGTGATAACATTGCCTGTATTGTTATGTCTTCTTAGTAAATAAATGCTGGGTTCAGTTGCTTGCTAGATTTAATTCATCCTACCTGTCATGTTGCTACAGCTTTTTGCTGGTGGTTAGTCCTGTGGTAGTACCTGCAGCATTCCCTGATTTGTGCATCAAAGGTTAATGTTCCCATTGCAGCTCAATTTGTATTGCTGAGGTTTATTCAAGGAACATGATTTCCATGTCTTGATAGAGAAAATTAATGGTAAAAATGATAAAAAATTGTCAAACTATGGTTCTGAATATTAAGAATCAAAAGCAAAATATGCATAAGAAGCAATGCTGTGGTAATTTCAATGAGCAGTGCTACTTCCCAAAGTGCAGAGCTCACATAACAGCAAAAGGATTTGTGTGGGTGCATTCTAGCTCCATAGTGTGCCCAAGGTACAGCAATAATTTTATTCTCTAAGTATCCTGGACTGACTAGCATGGCTTTTTAAAACATACTTCAAAAAGGGAGGGTTTCATTAACCCTTCAGAAGATATGAAATGTAGATTCATAAAAGTCTATTTAAAACATAAGGAACAAGTATGACTCACTGGAAACTTGTTTTATGTTCCTGAATGAAATACTTACACAGCCAATGGTTCTGTTATTTACAGATGGTGTCACAATATAATTTTCTCATTTTCATGAAAGAAGAAACAGCATGATTGTTTCCTTTTTTTTCCTTCAGCAATACTGGATGTTGTCACAGGAAGGATGAGTTACATCATTAGGCTATCTGTGGTAATTAATTCACTCAGTTTCAGTGTTGCTCTACATAGTGAAGACAGGCATAGTTGCACCAAATAGGCAAAATAAAAACATAAAGTAAATCCTAAATTCTTCTTTGGTGTGAATATAAATGTATTGAGTGTATGTGTTCAATTCTTCAGCTCATTGCTGCCTCCCTGTTTCTGGGCTTTTGCATCTATTACATAACAGACCAAAGATATCGTCTCTCATCCTCTCTCTTGCACATAGAACCATGGTAAGCATCACATAAATGCCTGCATTTCACAATGGTGACATAACTTGTCCTTATACTCCCCATATGGATGTCAGAAAACACCATGCACATAAATGACTACCATGTTTCCATAGAAACTAATGTACTTGAGGCAGAAAAATGAAATGAGATTTATAAAATTCATTTTAAAAAGCACAAAAGTTAAAAAAAAACCAAACAAAACAAACCAGAGATGAAATTGTCTTATGTTTTTTTTCAAAATGCTCAGATGATGTTCAATCCAGTCTTTTATGAATTATCTTTTAGAAATCACTGTTAATGACACTCTCCTGGACTGTTAAGCCAAACTGTTAGCTTAAATATTTCGCTTTGTTATCTCTGCCTCCAGTAATGTAATCCTGACAGTGTTTTGCTTCCTGGCATCTTTGCAGATGAGCACAGAGCAGAGGTGCCTGTGAGATTCCCGTGTGCCCCACGTGTCCTTTGAGGGCCTGACATATTTTCTTCCAGAGGGCTAAACTTCACACTTCAGTTTATGGGTGACTGGTTGCTAAACAGAAAAGCAGAATCAGCTGTGGAGGAGGCACTGCTACAGCCTTTCCTTAATGAATTTCATGGGAAAAATCTGAGAGGCAGAGCAGGCACCACCTCTCTACTCCCAGAGCTCTCAGTGCCTGGAGCTGCAGCAGCTGAACTGAACAGGGACATTTTCTAACTGAGCTCTGATGGCCCTGGAGCTGGGATTGCAGCACCCCTGCAGCCACATGGCTCCAGGTACTGACGCTATATCCCATCTATTTCCATGCCCACCAGCCCCTGTTTCAGCATGGGCTCCCCTGGGTCAGAAATATTCCAGAGTGACAGAAGAGCAGCTTCCCCCTTTCAGCATCAGGCTGCAGCTCCTTGGTAACTACAGCCTGAGCTGCCTGAGCGCTGCTGCTGGGGCTGGTGCTGCCTCCTCTGAATTTGTAAGACCTACAGAAGTGGATAGGTGGCTCTGAATGGGTTAATGTGGTAGAAGGAGAAATAATTTGTGGCATTTTTCTGTGTTCATTTTCTTTGAGGGACACGCCTGGCATGTCATCAAAACAGGTTCTCCAGCTCTGCTTCGAGTCCGATACAGACATAAGACAGATGTTGCTATACATTTTTCAGTAATTTTCCTATCCAATTCTCTTGGTGTTCACTCTGTGACTCCTGCATAATTCAGGTTGCTTACAGTGGTTTGATGTTCTCTTTGAATTTCTTCTTGTTTGCTTGCCCTCGCCTTTGCCAGTGACATCACAATGCTTTGCCACCACTCTGGGGACTGCTACACCCACGCATCAGCAGCCCATTCATTCCCAGGGCGTCTCTGCAGTCCCAGCCCTGGCAAGGAAGCCCTAAATCCTCTGGGTTTTCAGTGAGGCATGCTGGAATCTCCAAAGAGCAACATTCCAAACAAAGCCTAAAGGAAGGTCTCAGTGTACTGTTATCAGTAAGGCTGTTTTTTTCCAGACCATGACACATTAAGAATGAGGGGTTTGCATCATTTAATAACTGATACTACAGCTCAGAAGTGTGTATCTGAGCTGGTTTTGGAAGGAAAAGTAACTAATTGCATAGTTGTGAGGTGACAAAGTGTCTAAGAGGCTGGGCTAGTGGTCAATAGAAACTTTCATGAATTAATAATCTCTTTAAACTCTCTCAGGTTCACCACAAGCAAAAACAGCTTTACCTGTCAGCTGTTTACAAGTGCAGCTCATTTTCTAACACAAAAATCACAGCTGTCACCCTCTCCTGGTGGGCTCAGTAGTGAGATGCTTGACAGAGCGGAATAATTGCCTTGTTTTGTCAGTGGTCACTCCAGGTGAGGACTGAAACACACATGAATTCACAGCAAAAAGCCAACAGCCAGTTCCATGAGAGCTAGGTCCATCCATATAGGATCCATATAGGCACCACATGTAGGCTTCCTATCTGGAAGTGTGTAATCTCAGAGGCTCTGGTGTCTCCAGTGTCTTCTGAACCCTGTTTTAGGTGCCAGGATTCCCAGCAAGCCCTCTGGATACACTTACCCTGGCCAGCTCCATGGAGGCTCAGAGGGATTCCTGCTTTCAGGCTAAGGGCAGTATTGCAGCCCTGATGTATCCTATCCCTCCCCTGGAGCCAATCTAAGGCACAAATAACGATTCAGAAATTTCATCCTCCAAGTCAAACTGCACATTGACACAAACAATTTGTTGTCTTAACTTTACATCCTTAATCTCTAACCATGCTAGAAAGGACCCAAATAAGAGTTTCTGTCTCCTTTATTAGCTGCTTTTGACAGGTGTCCTCTTGTAGATATACAAAAAGGCTTCAGAATACACTGGGTGTTGATTCACAGAATCATAGAATTGTTGAGTTTGGAAGGGACTTTAAAGATCATCTACTTAGGGGTTAGAACAATACAATCTCTGAGACCCCTTTCAACATAAACCATTCTGTGATTCAATGTTTCTGTAACCTACACTAAAAGCTGTCCTCACACTCACTGATGCAAAATCCCCATAGGCAAATGAACATACACCTATTAAAAACAAGCAAAGAACCAAACAAAAACCAGAGAAGGGGCAGGATTAACAGCTAGGACAGAACAGAGATCTTCCAAGAAGAGCATCTGTGCTCAATGAATGTCGGACCTGTCAGCTGAGCTGACAAGATAAAATGCTTGCCCTGTATTTAATTAAATTTCACAGCTCCTAATAAACACATAAAAGCATACAAAGGTGTGTTTCAGTAGCAGAACTTACAATTTTATTACAATGTACTATTACTGCAGCAGGAGAGCAGCTTATATTATCCTTAAATAGCATCCAACTGGAAAATAGGCAAATTGGGCACTACCTGTTGGCAAACAGACTAATTCTGCCATTTTATTTGCAGTGCATAGTTAGAAGCCCTCAACAATATTCTGTTGTACTGCAGAGCTGAGCTTTTGGAAATGGCAAATTTCATGCATTTTTCTGCTGGTTTAGAGAAAGATTCTGATGGCTCTGTGCATGCTGAGTAGCAGTACAGAGCTGCACGTGGTCTCAGCAAGGATAATATGCCAGCTTCAGCCTCATCTCGTGACAAGACACAGCGTTGCCTGCAGAGGGTAATGAACCTGCTTTCATAAACAACAGTAGTTGTCTGCTGGTGATTCATACTGTAAAACCTGCTTTGCTGTTGCTGAGGTCTTAATCCCAGTTCCTTGCTTGTGTACAGTCATATTATAATTATGTCTCTCCACTGCATTCAACAAACTTGTTAGCAGCTGTCTGCATCCTTCAGTTGGGATGAACTCCCTTTATGTGATTTCCCTGTAAGCATCCCTTTTTCTCTGCTCTCTTGCCTGCCTGACTCATGTCCATCTGCTAACATGGCAGGATGCTGCTTCCAGGTCCTTGTTCCAGCCGAGGTCCTGGGAGAGGTATGGGTTATGCAAGTAGCCTGTTTAACACTGTCTCATAAGTGGAAAGGTCTTCCCCTGTGTCATCTCCAAGGAATTTGCAACCTGTCCCTCTTTATGCTTTGTTCATATTGCAAAACCATTGTGCTGTTCCTACAACAGCCAGCATTTCCTGGGCCAGATGGGCTTTGTTGCTCAGCTGGAAAAGGTCTGAGGTGATTCACATCTAAACAGCCTGGAGATCCCACATCAGGGGCCTAAGGATATAGAAGTTCAAGTGTTTCCTCTGTCCAGTGTATATAAAGCCTTTGCTTCCATATTCCTGTGCTTGCTGAAAAGTCAGAAAAGTAGCTTCAAAGTGGTTCCTGTTTTGCAAACTTATGCCCGAGTCAATACACCATTAATTTGTCTTAATTTCCAAGGTATCAAGCTGAAAGTGAATTACATTTGGCAGATTTTTCCAGGAAGCTGACTTTTTCTGAGTAAAGGGTAGGCAGCTCATAACCAGAATAATACACTTATTAGCAGAAAAGAAGGTAAAAATAAATGAGATCAAAAGATCTTCTGGCGACTAATATCTTGTTACTCATTGGACCATAAAAATCACTTGAGCTGGACAAGAGCTTGCATTCCTTCTATGTAAATATCATGCTGGGGAAGGTTGGTAATACTTTTTGACCAAACTAAACAGCAGAATCAGAAGTGCCTGTTTACTGTAAGAAAGCAAACATCTTCAGTTGTACAACCTGCCTTGAAACTATCAATGTGTTACAGTGCTTGCTGTCATGAAAGCAAAGAAAAACATTCACACGTGTGAAGCTTCATTAAAGTGGCTCTTCAAAGTACAAAGCATAGGCTAAAAAAGAAAGGTTTGTGCACAGGAAGGTCATAATATACTAGTGCATTCAGTTAAAAATGCAACATCTAGAAAATGTACCCCCTTTTTCACCAAAAAGGGAATATTTCAATAGAAGAAAAGCTACAATTCAGTTGCCAAAAGTCCAGCAGTCCATGCTGAAAGTCTTTGACACAGCCTGCAATAAATGGGGCTGTTTGCTACATGAACAGCTAATTGTGGTGTTTGAAGATGTTAGAAGGAAGCAAAAAAAAAAAAAAATCCACATAGGAAAGAAACCAGAGTGTTGCAGTCTGTGTTTCTTTAGTAGAGCTCACATTCATGGCTGCATAGAAATTCCCTCTCATTTTGAGTTCAGAATGTGAAGAACTACCTTTAATCCTCCCCACTTCCCTATGCCATGCAGGAGAGGTGTGTTCAGAGCCCCTGAAGTTGATCAATACAATACAGAGCGGCACAGAACAACCAGCTCAGTGGTTAAGATTTATTCCTTGTGAGTAGAGTTAGGCTGGCACCGCTCTGCTGCTTCTAGAGCTTGTTCAGTTGGTGTTAGCAGGTGTTACCTTTGTGATCTGTGTTATCTACAGCACAGCTGTGGCTTGAGAGAGAACACTGCATGCAGCTCTGGAGCCCTCAGCACAGGAAGGACAGGGACCTGTTGGAGCAGGTCCAGAGGGCCACAGGGGTGCTCAGGGGCTGGAGCACCTCTCCCCTGAGCACAGGGAGTTGAGAGAGAGTTGTGGTTGTTCATCCTGGAAAAGGGGAGGCTCTGGGGAGACCTTCTGGCAGCCTCCCAGTCCTTGACAAGGCTTATAAGAAAGATGGGGATAGAGTTTTTAGCCAGGCCTGTTGTGATAGGACTAGGGGTATGTGGTTTTACACTAAAAGAGGACAGATTCAAACTAGATATTAGGAAGAAATTTTTGCTATAAGGATGGGCAGGTACTGGAACACATTGCACAGAGAAGATGTGGTACCCTATCACTGGAGGTGTTCAAAGCCACATTGGATGGGGCTTTGGGCAACCTGATCTAATTGAAGATGTTCCTGCTCATTACAGGCAGCTTGAGCTAGATGACCTTTAAAGGTCCCTTCCAACCCAAACTATTCCATGATTTTATGAAATAAATCAATCCCAATGAAAAACCCCAAACACTGCTATCTCTATTATGACACTTTCTCACCACTGCTGACCCTCAGAGTGGCCATGTTCAGGAAAATATGTTGAAAAGAAAGCAGAATCACTGTTCTGCCTAAGGAGAGGAGAAAATGCAGTGAAATTGAGCTGGAAAGAGAAGAGGTGGGCATAGATGAGGGTTAGTGGGAAGAGGGGAATATGTCAGTGTAAATGTGCCTGGGAATGCCTGGAATCTTGATTGCTGGTGAATAAATCTCAACAGAGCTGACAGCTGCAGGGAAGGTTGGAGAGCTGGTCTAAGGTATGAAATGAGACATAAAAAAGGAGAATTTTTCAAATTGTCATCTCTATCCTGCTGTCTTATCACCAGCTCTGACACAAATATCATCAAGGGAAGATTTATAGTGTGCATCCATTTTAGTTATTTTTATAATTAGATGCTAAATACATATATAGAGCTCATCTTTCAGATATTTGAAGTCCTTCCAAATCAGGTAGTAGCTCTTTGGAACTAAAGGTTTCAGTAGCCTGCCCAAACATGCATCCCTCCCCTCTTAGTGCTGGACTTCAAATACTTCAGCCTTGGTCCACAGCTGAACAGGTCCTGGGAAAACTGCAGGTGTTCACTTCATTTCCTTGGGGTGGGTTATTACGTTCTTCACGTTCAGGCTTCAGACGAAGATCAAAGTTGTATCCACATCATGAAACTTACTAGCATCTGTTGCAGACAGAAGATTGGTTTGGCCTGGCCCAGATTGCAATCAGCCAGGAAATCAGCTGCCCTCGCTGTCCAGATCAGTATCATACTGGACTGGGTGCAGCCCTGAACTGTGCTGAGCGTTCTGTCACTCGGGAATCCAAATGCCTGTCCCCAGGATGCAAGAGCCCATCCACACCAGGGAGTGCTGCCCTGCATGGGGAGAAATAATGTCATGGCAAACTGTGAAATGCACAGACTGAAGCAAGCCTTGTGATTAATAGAAGAAGACAGCAAAAGAGAAGGAGAAAAGATAAAGAACAAGGCCTTGTTAGCAAGACTAATAAACGAGATCACACTATGTTGTCCTGAGGGAGGAGCAAGGGGAATGGCACAGAGAGCCAGTACAGATGAGACAGTGGATCTGAGAGGAAATAAAGAGCCATGCCACTGGTGAGCCTCTGAAAAGGTCAGCAGAAAGGCTTGGCCTCGCTGTGCCTTTGAAAGAATTTGAGTTTAAAGGCTCAGTCCAAAAAGGTGCCGTATTCTGGAGCCAGCCTTTCATGGCACTCTTCCCTGCGTCCTCCCCCTTGCAATAAACTGCAGAGGGCTCTTTACTAACTCAGCTTTGTTTGACCAGCAAGGGAGAGCTGGAGCTCAGCAGTGCCTTTTGTCCTGCAGTGCCTGTGTCGGTGCATCTGCTCCAAGGGGAGGTTTTAGAAATTCAGCAGATAATGAACAGCCCCATGCCATCACCCAATCAGCACTAAGATGAGCAAGGATTCCAGGGCTGAGGGGTTGCTGCTGCAAGCAGATGTCTCACCTGAGTGAAAGCTCCTTGGATCAGACGGTCATATTGTCTCCATGGGAAAATCATGATTGCTTTGACAAAATGTGGATTAAGAGAAGAGATGGAAAATAATCACCCTTCTCCCATTATCTGTGATATCTCTTCCATTTTTTTCCCATTAACTTACTGAATCATTTCAAATGTGCCCTTGTTTCTTTGCCCCTGGCCCTTCATTTTCTGTCTCCAAATCATCTTTCAGGAATTTAAAAGCTTTCCCTCCTCCTCTCTTGTTTTATCATCAATTAGATTTTTTTTTCTCTGAGAAATCTGAGTCCTAGAGATCCAGCAGGAGTCATCTGGCACAGCTCGATTGGTGGGAATGGAGCTCTGCCAATTTCTTCTAGACAAGAAACTGGCTCAGAGGTTTTAGAAGTGCTTGCCTAGCTGATGCTGCCCCTTTATAGGGCTCATACTGTGCAAACTGTCGTCTTGAGATGCTGGTTTATACAGGGGGTATTGACAACTCAAAGGGGCAAGGCAAGAGGGTGGTAAAGCTGTAGGTGAATGCATGCAGGTTACTGGTCAAGTAGAATCACGACATAGAACTTCCTAGATCTCACTCTGCTGATTTTTAATCTGCCCCAAAATGCCCTCTGGTGCCTGAGAGGGGTCTGCTTTCTGCCTTCAGCTGCAAGCTGGGGTTCAGTCCCCTTCATTGCAGTGCAGTGGTGAAAACTCTTGACCCACATATTAATCATCAGAACCAATGCATGAAGTCATTGTCAGAGATGAGTTATCTACAAGGAGCAATGCAAATTTATGGAATAAATTCTGCCTATTTTTCTGTTTGCTCTTTGTCCTCCACTATCTCCTTGCAGTGCTTTAGAAGATGGAAGTTTTCTCAAATGTATTAATTTTGGAGATTTCTTTCCTTGGAGATCAGCTAAAGAAATATCTTTGGGAATATGCACAGTTTGTTATTCATAAGTCACGCTCTGTTGCTTAGTCATATCCCTGCTCCTCTGTTCCCGGATGGAAGCGTTATGTAACATCTATGCTCCACATAAGGGCAGTAGAGGGAGGCTCCACATGTACATGTACATCTATGCATACATACATATGTTTCTGTGTGCATTATCAGATACTTATAGACATAAACCAGCCTAAATCATATAATTTCTGCTTTCAGCAGTACATTGTGTCCAGAACCATGTCCAGTTCTGGCCCCTCAGTTTGGGAAGGATGTTGAGATGCTTGAGCACATCCAGAGGAGGCAACAAGGCTGGTGAGGGGCTGGTGAGGAATGACTGAGGGAGCTGGGGGCATTTAGCCTGGAGAAAAGGAGACTCAGGGGTGACCTTATCACTCTCTGCAGCTCCCTGAAAAGTGGTTGTAGTCAGGTGGGGTTGGTCTCTTTCTCCAGGCAGCACTGACAGAACCAGAGGACGCAGTCTCAAGCTGCACCAAGGGAAATATAGGTTGGGTGTTAGGAAAAGGTTTTTTACAGAAAGGGTGATAATGTATTGGAATGGCCTGCCTGGGGAGGTGGTGGAGTCATCATCTCTGGATGTGTTTAAAAAAAGATTGGATGTGGCACTCAGTGCCATGGTTTAGTTGAGGTGTTAGGGCATGGATTGGACTCCTGATCTTGAAGGTCTCTTCCAACCTAGTGATTCTGTGGTTCTGTTTCTCAGATCTGTGGGGAAACTATTGCAGACCAAAAGGTCTGGAAATGTGAGCCTGCACAAGGCAGTCCAAACCACTCTGGAATTATTTTTATTCTGTTGGCAGAATAAGGAAATATAATGGATCTGTTGAGTCCAGTGTTGAGAATCAGTATGTGGTACAACAACAAATTTTTGCCTTGAAAGAGCTTTGTGGCCTTCTGTTCAATTCAAAGCTGCAGCCAGGGCAACCCAAAGACTTCTGCCACCCAAATCAGCAGGCTAGAGTCAAATGAGACTTAAAGTCTATCTAGAAGACTTTTAAGGGAGCCATGTAATTTTAAGGGAGCCATGGCAGCTACCTGAACAGAACAGATCGAGAGCCAGAAAATACACAGTACCTGGCAACAGCTCACAGGCCAAATTGTAGAATTGCTGTCCTTTTTGAAACAACATAATCATTACTGCCCACATGTCCTTATATGTCAGCCATGTCCAGGCCCTGCTGCTTGTCCTGGCCACATTGCTTACTCAGATAATTAAGTCAGAACATCGTTGATTAATAAGGCAGAATTCTTTCACTTTCATGTGGCTGAGTGCATACACCCTGGTAAGAACACCACAGTTTCCCATGCACAAGGTGAAAAATAGATACAAATGAAAAAAGAAACTAAGAATAGAAATAAATAAGCTGGAAAATAAGGCTTCTGTCTTGTAAATCTGATCCAATGGCTTTTCCCACACCTGCCTATATACATGCAATAACACAGTGCCCCCTACACATCAGCACATATTTATTTCAGAATTAACTGTGCACAAGTGACACCAAAGCAACACCAGAATTTGCCAGAACACCTGATTTCCCCCACAGAGGTTTCAAATCCAAAAGCTGAGATCTGACAGGTTTTTCATGGTGTGATTGCAGACATGTAAATTGGAGGCAGCCAATTTCATTTTGCTCACCAGCTTTAAGAAATGTAAATCTGGGTCTCTGAAATATTCTAATTACTTCTCCCCTGATGGATCTTTGTGGCTTGAATAACACTAAAATTGCATGACACTCCACCCCCAGAAAATACATAATTCATGTCTGCAATCCAGCATCTGTATAAGCCCTGTTCAACTTCAGGGAGAGCATTAATTTCAGAATGAGGGAATCCCTTGTTTCTTTATAGGGGTAAAAATGTAAATTTCCCAAAATGTAAATTTATATCAACTGCAATTTCCATGTTATTCATCCACAAGGAAGCAAAGGCTGTGCTGGTGGTGTGTGCTGCATCAAGCTGGTGGTTCATGCATCAAAACATGTTCTGCTTGATCAGTGTCATGTTGGCACCTCAGACTGACTGCATCACCTTCGCTGTCACCAAAACTGACACGGTGGCACTGAGACAGGTGACTGCAGCAGGGGGGCAGCTCATTGGGCATTTGCTGGGTGGGTGATTTGGGCACCAGTGGGAGTGGAGAGCAGAGATGGCATTTTACAGTGGTTAAGTAAGGAGAAGTTCCCCTTGGCATATTTTGATCGGTACAAATGAAAAGATCTCTCTCAATTGCTTTGGTTTCATAAACAGTCAGCTCCCAGGTTAGAAGCAGAGATAATTCTGGGACCTGCAACACAGACTGCATTTACTGGCAGACAAAAATCTGGAGTTTTCCATAAATGCACAAAAGGAACTGGGGAATTAGGCAGAATGCTCTAATAATGGGTGTGAAGTGTGCATGAGATGCAGACGTGATAAAAGTGTATTTGTTCATATCACTTCGGTGCAGCACCCTCACTTCAACTTTGTATTTATTGTATTCCTTTGAAATGTAGCTGCTTTGTAAGTATAATTAAGAGCGTGTGCCCTGCACTTTGCAAACATGGGGATGCTGCCATGGCAACAGCAGGGAACGCAGGGAAGCAGCTCTCTCTGATGGATGTAATTACATAGCAAGCATCTATAATGCCTTTAAATACAGTTTACTTTTACATGGAGGGGCCATATAATGGATATTATAAATTCTGTGTGTGTATTCCAGAAATGCTCTTTGCATGTGTGGCAAGTTCACTTTTTGCAGACTGCACACATCAGGAGGGAGCCACCCCTGCGTGCACTGAGGTTGGGAGTGAGGGATCAGGATCAGGGCTTCTGACTCCTCCCAGGCCCAAAGTGAGGTTGTCCTCTGCTTGGTTTATTTCTGTAATATTTCAGGGTTGTATTTCAAAGCCAGGTTTTGTAAATACAGTTGGTTTAACTGTTTTAGGTTTAGAAGATTCAAGTTCTTATGCGTGCGTCCAACTTCATTGAAGTTTGGAGCCCTTCTCAGGTTAAAAGAGAATTTTCAGGTAAGTAAAATTCCCCGTTGTGTCAAGCCTCAGGAAAACTGGTGTGCACAGGCAGCTCCACTGAGTAACTAATTGCCACGAGCATTAATGCCGGCCCTGCATTCCTCAAACATTAACCCTCTATGCCCTCTTCTTTCCAGGGGAGCATTTTCCACATGGAGGGCACAAAGGGCTGAAACCTGAGCTCCCGGGGATGCAGCTCAGTAAGGCAGGTGGTGACCAGCCACCTCCATCCCTGTGTTTAAATGCTTGTTCAGTACCATTTCAGGCAGCCCAGCCAGAAGCCTTCAATAAGGGAATGGAAAGGGAGTTTTATGGGAAAGGAAAGCATAATTTTTCCTTCCAGGGCATTCCTTGGAAGAGAAAATAAATATGACAAGGTGGGGATTATAGGAAGCTGAGCAACATAGAGCTAACAGCAGAGGAAAAATGGAAGGAACCTTTAGGTCCAAGGATCCTTTAATGAGGCTAAGAGGCAGGAAGGCTTGGCACAGCTCTTGCCAGTTGTCAGTCTATCTCACAAGAGATATGAGCCCCCTTTTAGAGCCTGAGACCATCAGGGTAAAGCCACTGGAACTTGTATATAATGTGAGATTTTTGGAAACTGAACAGCAGCTTACAAGTCATAAGCAGTATTTTCACAGATAGAAAGAGAGAAACCGTCTAGAAATGGAAATTTGGGATTCACAGAACAGTCTTCCGTGGAATGAGAAGTTACATCAGGTTGAGGTGCAGTAGCCCAGAAAGGGGCTCCCCCATGGGTTGTGTGATGCATCACAAAAGAGCTGTGCATTTGCAATGACACAGTTTTCTCTGGTAGCACCAAGACATTGAAAATCACTCTTTTTGGTAACCACATGTTTTTGTTTTAAACATTGTCATTTAAAAGCCTGTCAATACAGGCTATTTTTAGTGCATTATTAGACTTCTAAAACTAAAGAGGCAGATCTTTTGCAGGCATGGTTTGAAAGAAATCAGTGTATTTATGGTGACTTTCACCAGCTGAAGACAAGAGGCCCAAAGCATGTAGGGAGATGCTCTCAGCTAATCACTTTTATCATCCCCTCCACATTTTCCTGTCTCAGAGGTCTTAGCACAGAAATTCATATGCCCTGTTCTCCTTTTAAATTATGATGAAATTCTCTTACACTATTTTTTCTTACTTTGTCTCACACTGGACAAAGAAAGACTAAAAGCAAAAAAAGAGTCTACTTACAGTCCAGTTATTTCAATGAAACGAGAAATAGAAAATTAAATATTAAAAATGCTTCTGAAGCTTTAAGTTTTAATTTTAAAAAATGTAAACATTTTAAGTAAAACTTGTTTGCTTAACAGGCTTGCCTCTTATCAATGCTGTCATTTACCTGCACTTTTTTCCATTTGTTCATTATTAACACTCTTAAATGGACAGTTCAGTGCAGCCTCCCATTCAGAACTCTTCTGCATTTACAAATCTGTCAGCAAAACCCAAGAAATAACCAGGAATTTACTTCTGTGAAAGCTCATCAGTGTTCTTGATTGCTAAATACTGGAGCATCTAATGTCTGGAAACAGAAGGACTTTCCTCAAACCTGGAGAGAAGACTGACTTGTGAGCTTGCATCCCTCACAATGACTCAGAGCCAGACTCCTGACTAAGAGAATTTCATTGTTCATTCCACAGAATATTTCTAAATTGCAAATTAGTAAAAACACTATTCTGTACTCTCAGGCTAACATACAAATGTGCATTTTTTTATTGCATTCTCATTATTTCCTTTTCCTTTATAAGCCAGGAAATGAAAGATTAAAGAATTCAGTGTGAGGGAGCTGAAACTATTGCTGCAATCAATTCTAGCCATATGTTCATTTTTATGTATTTAACCCCCATTTTCCCCTTTCCATTCTCCCTCTTCCATTCTGTATTATCATCTGCTCCATCCATGTTTACAGCCTGAAACTGCATAAACACACCCTCTGGAGCACAGAATATTTTTTGCTAACTTGTTTTTCACTGGAAGGTTTAGAGCAATGGAAGACTAAAATCTTACTGCAGCTTCCAGTTATTACAATAATATAATTATGAAGAATATCTGAATCCATTTTATCAAGAATTGTCATCACCTTCATTCACTTGTAAATCACATTTTAACATTTAGAGGCAACATTATGTCTTTTCTTTTCCCTTTTCTTTTCTTTTCCCTTTTCTTTTCTTTTCCCTTTCCTTTTCTTTTCCTTTTTTTTCTTTTCCCTTTCCTTTTCTTTTCCCTTTCCTTTTCTTTTCCCTTTCCTTTTCTTTTCCCTTTCCTTTTCTTTTCCCTTTCCTTTTCTTTTCCCTTTCCTTTCTTTTCCCTTTTTTTCTTTTCTTTCTTTTTTCCTTTTCTTTTCTTTCCCTTTCTTTTCTTTCCTTTCTTTTTTTTTTTCCCTTTTTTTTTTCTTTTTCCTTTCTTTTCTTTCTTTTTTTTCCTTTTCTTTTCCTTTTCCTTTCTTTTTTTTTTTTTTCTTTTTTTTTTTTTCCTTTTCCTTCCTTTCTTCTTCTCTCTTCTTTTTTTTTTTTTTTTTTTTTTTTCCTTTTCTTTTTCCTTTCCTTTCCTTTCCTTTCCTTTCCTTTCCTTTCCTTTCCTTTCCTTTCCTTTCCTTTCCTTTCCTTTCTTTCCTTTCCTTTCCTTTCCTTTCCTTTCCTTTCCTTTCCTTTCCTTTCCTTTCCTTTCCTTTCCTTTCCTTTCCTTTCCTTTCCTTTCCTTTCCTTTCCTTTCCTTTCCTTTCCTTTCCTTTCCTTTCCTTTCCTTTCCTTCCCCTTCCCTTCCCTTTCCCTTCCCTTCCCTTCCTTCCCTTCCCTTTCCTTTCCTTTCCTTCCCTTCCCTTCCTTCCCCCTTCCCCCTTCCCTTCCCTCCCCTTCCCCTTCCCCCTTCCCCTTCCCTTCCCTTCCCCTTCCCTTCCCTTTCCTTCTTTTTCCTTTTCCTTTTTTCCTTTTTTTTTTTTTTTTTTTTTTTTCTTTTCAAAGTGGCCATTTACAAGGTTTATATTTCAGTTTTCTCATTTTTAACACTTGCATGCACATGAACAATAATCCAGTGGATGTCTCCCCCTTTTGCTCCTCCTGTTAGAGTTCTCCAGTTATTAATCCAGTGCATCACAGGAACTATCAAAATTTCCATTTTGATTCTCATAGTAACTGGATAGTGAAACAAGTGTAAGGCAAGTACAAGACATCAGATTTTGAAATAAGTTTTTAAAGTTATACTTTCTCACCTTTAAAAGCCCCAAAGCAATGAGTATGCAACAAATACCTACCATTTACCTGGCAGTTCAGAGCAGGGAGTTGGGATCAGGGCCACATGACAGCATGCATTTTACTTTGAAAGCTATACACACAAGTTACAGTTCTTCATGGCTCACTGGGGAAAACATTTGACCTGCAAACTCCAAGTCAATGAAAATTTTAAAAAAACTTATGTTTTTTGCTCTTTGGATATCATCTTTAATCAGGTTTGTTTGCATATGGAGTTAAAAGTTGAGCTTAACACTACACAGTAAAATTACAAATTCCTTCTCCAAGGGCTGTTTTTATGATTCAATCTGCACCTCTGAAAATGAAGTGTTCAACTTATGATAAACCTCTCAGAGCTTGAATTTAAGGACCCCCACATAATGAAACAAGACCAAAATAGACACCATGTTTTGATGATTGGCTCCCACACACTGGAGCTGGTTAAAAAAAGCAGGTTTTTGACTTGCAAACAAGTTTTTTCTACCAGCCAAAAAACCAGGGGTAGATCATATTTAAATTGCTATGCTTCAGGGCCAGAGTGCCCTCTCCACACACCATCCCTCTGGGCAGTGTCACTCCCAGGGGACACCAGTGTGTCAGGGGCAGGCTGGGCTGCACAAACACCTTTCAGCTTGGCATAAAATCAGGATAAAATCAGCACACACTCCAAAGACCACAAGAAGAGACTGTGAGAATTTTTACCATAGGAGGGGATCTTGCCCTCCTAGAAAAGGAAACTCTAGGTCATAAGATGGCCGTGGCTGAAAAGCAGCATCCTACAGATTGTTCATGCTTTCTGAGCATCAGCAAAATTCTGAGGCTGATGCATTGAAACCAGCAGCAACCTCACCACCGATTTCAGTGGGGAAAGTTGAACTTCAGACTTTCACCCTCTTTTCTTACTACTTTTTTGAATATTTCCCCCCACAAAATCTAAAATTTCAAGGATGTGTTGTACACATAAAATATCAGTATAATTCAGTCTACTGGATCAGTGGATGTCATCACACTAATAGGATAAGAAACTTCAATTTATTTAACATATCAATAAAGATATATTAATTTTGCCTTTGTTACTTTCAGTGCAAAGGAACACATGGTCCCATTCTGAGATTTCTGCTGGTCCTTGATCCTCTATTTTCCAATTGTTTGTGTGCTAGAAATTACTTTGCCTGTGCTTTGTTGACACAGACTTACCAGACAAAAGCCCAATATTGCAGGGTACAAGGAGAGCTTTCCAGCATGCTCCACTGGGCAGAACAAACACCAGTCCTTCTTGAAACCCATCTGCATCCTGTGTCCGACAGCTTCAGCACATTCTTAACCAGAAAATAGCAATCATGAGGAGGCCAAGTCTCCTCCATGAAGCAAATGAACTGTTGATTAAAGAGGTTGATGTTGGTGAGTATGCTGCTGGTAGAACTGTCTGATTTATTAATCTGAAACAAATGACCTCATGAACATGTCACTGAAAAGGTGTGTTCATGCGAAGACTCAGATTTGCATGAATTTATTTTCCATGTGGAATTGATTAGCCAAAGTGAATTAGTTTGAGGCTTCTTGTTTGCATCTGTTCACTTTAAATATTTATTTATTTCCTAATAAAGAGAAGGAAATCCTTTCATCAGTATTTTTATAAACAACAAGGTACCTTTTCTTTTTCCTACATTTCCCATCCATAATTTTGAATTTTGTCAGTGGCACAGATGAGGCTGGGGAAGGATGGCTCCCAGGAGACTATTTGTCTTGTGAACTTTCTCAGCTTGCCCTTGGCCCAGCCCTTGATGCTTGACAGTGCTCTGTAGTTAAGGATGGGGAATCAGGATAATGTTAAATTGAAGAATGTCATGTCATGTGGAGCCACCTGAGCTAACACCATGGGAATATTTGGGGTTCAGGCTAACACCCCCCTACAGAGACAGAAGGGCATATTCTGTGGACAAAGCCTGGAAGCATAGATAGATATAAACATGTTTAGGAGATATCTAGGTATTTGCTAAGAAGAAAAGCTAACAAGATACGTCTTTTTCCTTGGCATCATCAAAGCAGGGTAAAGGAACAATTACATTGGTAAGCTAGTTCATGCTGGGGTAGAGGTAATTTTCTTCACAGTAGCTGGTAAGGGACTGTGGTTTTGATTTGTGATGGAAAGAGTGTAATAACACCCAAATATTTTAGCTATTGCCAAGCAGTGCTTACACAGCCCCACGGCCTTTCCTGCTTCTCACCCCACCGCACAGTGAGCAGGCTGGGGGTGCACAAGGTGTTGGGAGGGGACACAGGCAGGGCAGCTCACCCCAGCTGACCACGGGGGTATCCCACACCGTAAATGTCATGTTCAGCACGTGAGCTGGGGGAAGAAGGAAGGGGAACATTGGGAGTTATGGCATCTCACAAGCAGCTGTCACACAGGATGGAGGCCATTTCTTGGGAATGGCTGAACACCTGCCTGCTGCTGATGGAAGTGCTGAATGGCTTTCCTGTTTCAGTTTGCTGGTGTGAGCAGCTTTTGTTTCACCTATTAAACTCTATCTCAACCCATGAGTTTTCTCAGTTTTACGCTTTTGATTCTCTCCCTGTCTCACCTGGAAAGGGTGAATGAGTGACTGTGACTTAACTCCAGTGGCTTAGATGCCAGCTGGGGTAAAACCACAAGAATTTTTAAAACCTATTTGTACTGTAACTTCCAAGGAGCAGGGTGTTTTGGAAGTGCTGCCCAGTAAATGTGAGGCCTGGCTGTCCAAAACAAAGACAGGGTTGCACAATGGGCATGGACAGATTTGGTGGTCAGGATACTGTCGCTCTGTGCTCCACCCTTTGTGCTCAACTTCACTTCTATAAAATGCAAAAAATTGCACCAGGTCACTTATGGTAAAGTTCTGCATCTCTCTGGAGCTATGTGCAATTGTGGGGTTTTGTGGTTTTTTTTCACTTTTCCTCTTAATGCTCCCATTCTGTTTGGAATGACAAAGATAGTTGTTGGAGCGGATTTGTCTAACTTCCTTTCAAATCAGTGTTTAGTCTCAGAAATGTCTTTTGTTGGCAAGTCACAGAAAGATACATAGCATAGGAGATTTAGTTAATCTGATTTAGCATGAAGTGCTTGCCAAATTTGCAAGCCATTGGACCTCTTGTCAGACAGTGGGTTCCAAGACCTTGTTTTACTTTTGAGGGGGTCTTAGACTCTTAACAGGATAGGGAGTTTGTCTTCTCCTGCATTCTGCCTGTTGCCTACCATGGAAAAAAAATGGAAGGGGCTTAATCTCTGTTTATTCAGAAGCATCCAAAGCTAAAATTCATTTAGGAAATGGACTTCAGGGATGATATGGATGACAGTTCCCAGAACTTAACTCTGATATCACCAAACACATGCTAATGAGGTCAGCCTACTTCCTTTGTTCAAAAAATTTAAACAGAAAATCAATATAATAGCCTTCCTATTTTTTCACTAGAGAATAAAGAAGTTAAATTAGGGGCAGCAGTGTGAAGAAAGGGGATTCCCTGTCTTGATGTGACATTTATTTATTAGTTTTGTTGAGTGACAGATGTGAGACAAATAGAAGAAGGGAGCTGCATACCAAAATAAATAAAAGGTGTTAGAGTAACATATTTATGCATGTGCACTAAGCTTTGACCCTTTGTTCTGACAGTCAGCATTTAGCAAAACCCCCAGAGCATATTTAAGTGGAAATATAAAATAAGTGGTTTTGTAACAAAATCTTTGAAGTTGGCACCTTTTATTATAGATAGAAACTGGAGATATCTGACTGATATCTGATATCTGCATGCAGGTTTCCCCAGTTATAACTTCTATTGCACTTCCCCTAACTTAATGAGAAATTATTAATCACTTTTGTACAGAGCCCTTATTTGGTTCTTCTGCATGGATGTGTAAGAAAGCTGGAGCCTGGCATGTGAGAACCTTTTAATTCATAACTGAGATGCCTTTATTCAGAAATTAGTGTAGCTTGCTGCACTGCTTAAATTGAAAGTGTTTATCTCATGAATTATTGGTTTCACAGAGGCAGTTAAAGGGTTACATGACCAAGTCATGCTTGTGGGACAGGAATGGAGCAGGGACTTAAAGGAAGGTTGTTCATGTCTTCAAGAGCTGTTACAAAAAAATCCAAGGATGGGGCCCAGATTGCGTCCATATCAAAAGATAGGGCCCAGAAAGAGGGAGAAATAGGATCCCAGCCACTTGACATGTCTCAGTCTCCCTAAGAGCTCCTCAGCACCTGATCCAGAGGAGCACCACACCATCCCACCATCCCTGGCCCTTTGTCTGGAATTCTGTGTGCCAAAATTAAACCTTTCCCACAAAACACTCTCATGGTGCTACCTGCCTGCTGATGAGAGGACTGGAGAAACCCCTGGTACACAAAAGCAGCTGCTCAAAACCTGTAATTCCCTTTTACAGACATACAGTCCTTAGCCATCTAGTCTACAATTGTTTGAGCAGTTTTCTTTAAAAGTTCCAGTGAATAATTACTGAATATGGAAAATCCATCTGGTCACAGCATAGATTTCATTAGAGCACAAAAGTGGGCTTAACAGTGATTACACACTTTACTTTTAATTTCAGTATCCAAGTGTGTCTCATGCTTAAATTGATTTTTTCATCTACTTATGATGCAGTTTCCTGTATTTGACTTTGTAGCTACTTTGGTCATTTGCTCTGTCAAACTTCATTCTCTTGGTTTTGCCCACTCTGGTTTCAGCACAGAGGGATTTCTCATCATCTTTGGATGAATCTCAGCTCTAGGTACCCTGATGGGACTCTGTGCCAGTGGAAATTTTCCAGGAATGGATAGAAGAGCTGGGCCTTCAAATTTTGTGCTGATCTGTCTTGACTGTATTTGCTTGTTACTAGGATCATATGATGTGATTGACTTTAAGGGACACTGCACCAAGCATCTTTTGGGAGAACTATTAACTCTTTTTTTGGGAGAACAGGCTGCTCTCTTTTAACCATCTGTGTTTCTCTCTAGACAAAAATTTTTAATGAATTAACTTATTTTTCTGTCACAGTAACAGCCAAAAGAAATTTAATCTTTGTATTCTTCTAGTTGCTTTCTAACTTACATGGGAGGAGAAAGAGAACATCTATCTCTCTTTCCATTCTCTTAATGTCAAGAGGGCTTTTGAGAAAAGGAGATAGAAAATTTAAAAAAAACAAACAACAAATAAAAACATGGACTCAGTAATGGAGAAACATTGGAGAAAAGCTCAGTAGAAAAGGAAAATGTGAATTGCTGTATTGATATGGCTGTAAAATATGCAGTCCTAGAAACTAAAAAATCTTCTCATGTGCAAAGGTTGATAAAATGAAAATAAATTATCCTTGCACCAAAACATTTCTTTCAATCTTTTTATTTCCTTGCTCTTGCCTTTGATGTTGTCTGTATTTTAATAGTAATTTGCCTAGGGTTTTGGTTTATTTCCTGGGTTCAGTCCAAATCCTGTTGGGCACGCTTAAAGAATATCACCATTCTGCAGCCAGTTGTATCTGATCCAGAGCCTTAAATGGTTATTCATGCTTTTGTTACCTCAAGATTACACTATTCAAACTCCTTGCTGGTTGGTTTCCCTGATAATACCTTCTATGAACTCCTTCTGTTACAAAATGTGTTTGCTGAAGTGATCCACTGACTGCAGTCAGTGCAGTACCTATTAACTGCTTCATTAATTAAATTTAAATTATTCCATGAATCTGCAGAAAGCATGAATAGCCTCAGCATACCATGTGCCTAAAAATTTTATTTTGTCACTACAGGTACTGACTGAGTTTTGCCTGCTTCAGCAATACTTTCATTTAAGAATTGTCTCTGTCATCTTCAGTGGACACTGTGGGCTGAGGTCAGTAACGAGAGAGGGAGCAGAGCTGGCCTATAACCAGGTAAATCTGTCAGATGCCACACAGGTAGCTTTCATGAATTAAATAGAGCATTAATTTTAATAGTGTTTCATACTCCAGCTGTTGTAAGCCCACAGGTGGTCTTAAACTACTTGCTACAGTACAACAGAATGAATTCTTCTTTTCGGCATTCAGTGTAGGTTTCATTAATGCTTTTACTAGCACAAAATGGAATAAACCAGCATGAATTTTAACACAAATGCTTTTTTTAATTTAATAACAACAAACATAGGAATCTGTAAAGAAAAAGCCCTGGAATTCACAGAGCTTCTAGTTTTTCATCTGTGTGTGTGTACTTATGAGAAGTAGGGAGGCAGGGGAAGAAAAAAGTGCAAGGGAGGCAAGTGCTGAAACATAGACTCAGAGTTGCAGACTGGAAACTTAGACGTCATCAAGGCCTAAGCCAGTTAGAAATGCACGTCTACATTCTGACCTGATCAAATACCTCGTGAATTGGATGTTGTAGATATGATTATTAATTTTTGAAAATCTACTTTTATTTAACACCCTGTGTAATGGTTGCAGGACATTCTGACACTGCCTCTCTTCTGACTGTTGACCCTCCAGCACACAACACCATCCCTTCTCCCTCTATCCCCAGGGCCATGAAGCAGCTGACAATGTTTACTCATAGTGCTCTGGCACCTCCACCTTTCAGGGCAGAAATCTGCCCTCTCTACTCACTGTGTGAGGAGCTGCAAGCTGCCCCTTGATTTGTTACTCAAGTGTGAAGAGCTGCATGAGTAACTGATTTTTTTAAGATATAAAAAAAAAAGGAGCACAAAACTTTCAGACAGGTCTCTTGCACATTGCATGTGGTGCTATGCTCTCCCAGACTACCAAAATCAGAGAGAGCCTCTCCATACAGAAAGAACAGGGGGAAAGCATCCCTTGCAGTAAAAACTAGCAATGCCACCTTTTATGCTAATTAAGTGTTTTAAAATTGTGTACCCAGCTGTGTTGCACTGAATTGGGCAAATGGGGGTAAAATAAAACCCATTTTCAACTTTTACTTCTTCAGCATTTATTTGTATGGCATTGCCAGGGCATGAATGCTTTCACATGATGTGCTTTCTGCACATGTATGAAATATTAAAGGGGGCTGAATCATTTCATTGGAACCACACAGAGTCCACTACTCTTTCCACAGTGAATGCTTCAGAGCAGAAGTCTGAATGAGTAACAGAGATTTATAATGTGCCCCAGAGGTCAAAACACTCCAGCTTTGGCAGAACAATGAAGGGAACAAATTCCAATGGAGAGTGGCCTCCCCTGAGCTCTCCTGGCCTCTGGTGACCCTGGCCATACAATGCAAGGGATTATTCACAAAAATACCTCAGTCATTCTCAAGGGTTTTTTGTGGTTTACAGAGAAAAAAGCCCAGACCCCAACCATGTGGGAGTACACTTGTGAAATCAACACTTCCATTTTCACTCAGAACCAGGTGGATAGCAAAATAATCTCTATTCTTCGCATTACTGCGGCCACTTAAAAAGATAAAAATAAAAGAAAAATATATATGAGACCAAACAGACAGCTGGACTTTCTGTAAAGTATGCATTTAAATGTCAGAGCTGACTCTAAGGAGAAGTGCTGAATTAGGATATCATAAATGACTGCTGAGAAAATACTGCTGGAGATGGGATATGGCTCTGGTAAAAGCAACCTCCAGCACTGTCAGTACCAAGTGGGACTTGTGACAGGTAGAGGGTCTGGAGACCCAAAACCAGACCCAGACTGGGCAACTTTTTGGACAAAAATATTCATTATTCCATTTCCTCTCAATGCTTTACTTCTGTCATGACTGAAATGTACCTCAGCACATGTGACTTGCCATACACTGTCCTCCAGCCAAGGCCTAATGTTACAATAAATAAAACAGAAAAATAATTTTACCAGAAATTACAGGAAATTTTCACTTGAGATCTGACCTTAACTAGGGAAAGAGGTAACAGAAAGATTATCTCTGTGAATCAGTAAAATAGGGTACTAGTCCCAGCAACTTTATTATAGTTTGGATCAAACTTCTTTTTTCTCTTTCTTTAAGAAAGGCCTTAAATTACTCTGGCAAAGACTAATGGCTGAGTGACCTTATCCACTCCAGCTGGGACAATAAAATCTCATTTTGTATTCAGCAAAGTCGAAAGGCTGCTGGAAAAGAATATTAGTGTTTCATACTGACTTGTTCACATCATCTGCAAGGGTTGTGTTCAAAGTTATCCAAGCTAACAGAAGCCAGCTAAAGTTCAAATTGTTTTGCTAGTAATCCAGTGCTAAAGGTGGAGAGATTAATTTAGTCATAAAAAAAGGCAACTGATGCAGTCCAAATCCTGTGCTGAACATAAAAACAAGAAGTGTGACCTCAACAGGCAAAAATTAGTGTGTGGTAAATAAGGTCTTATCAGCAAACAAAGTAAGGAGACAAGAATCTTGTCCAAATGCTGATCCTGTGATTTGTCAGAAAAAAATAAATTGCTAATTAAACCTTAATGTTTAGTAACATCTGATCCTCTAGAAGTATGTACACCATTTGAACAGCAGCATCATGACCATTCATGAGGATTTGATATTTCATCCTTGGTGAACTCCATCACATTTGTGTAAATTAACAGAGATTACATTCTAAAGGCACTGGCAGTTAAGCTGATTAATTTTGTCTTGCTCAGAAACCAGAGCAGTATGCCTTATTTTGTGTGTAGTAAATCAGCAGAGAGGACTCTGTCATCAACACGTTCTGAATTCCCAAGAAAAACAGCCATGCTCAAGCCAATGTCATCTGCAAATGCAGCCTTCCCCTTTAGCCATCAACCAGAAAGGATCGTGTTGAAAAATTGGTAATGAGGTGCAGTGTGGCTGCAGAAAAAAGAGGAAAGCATGCTGTGAGCCCTCCTCCAACTCACATAAAACTTCCTGTCCCATTGGAGAGTTTTCTGCCAATACCAGCCTCCCTGGGATGCTGGCAGTCACCAGAGGCAGCCAGAGCTTGGTGAGTGCACCACATGAAAGGACTGCCGGAAGACAATGCAGAGTATTGTGCACAGCTTATTGAACCTTGCCAACCTCCTCAAATAAAAGTTAGCTCAAGGCAAGGTCTGGCTGACAGCTGAACACGAGTCAGAAGTCCCACTAGGAATCTTGGTCTTTGTAATGGAGAGTGTTACAAATTCACTGAGAGAAACTTGCTCCACTTTAGCAAAATCTTTGGGATTTTTGTACATAGTACAACTTCCCTCATGCTTGCTTAAAATCTGGTGTCTGGCTATAGACTGAGATTCACTAAATGTATCTGAACTTTAAGATATTATCCCTCCTATATTTACTGTGTATATACAGATTTTGGAAGTATGAGTATTTCTAGATTTTAATTTGACCTCTACTTGTAAGCACAAATCTAATGAGATAAAATGGAGTTTGCAAGTTGCATTTACAGCAGAACGTTCATTTTAGGGCTGTTTATGGTACCTTGAAAGTATTATTTTGGCTGTCCTGTAATCCACATGCAATGACACTAAGAATAAACAAAGCAGAGAGAAGAGTCAGCTAGTGCTTTCAAACTCCTGAGGGGGGAAAAACCCCAGAACTAAGGAGTTTATCAAATAAAACAAACAGTACATAGATCAAGGAGGGGATTTAAAATCATTCAGGTATTGACTAAAAGAACTGCAATATTGAGTTTAGAGAGAGAGAATGTTTTTAAGATGAGCATAGGCCCTTTCTGAACCACCATCTTGAGCTGCCAACAGAGTCAGGACACATACATTAGAAATGAAGTCAGTGAAATCATGCTGAAAATAAGTAAGTGTAACAAGTAAGTGAGAGCTAAATTCACTTAATGAATAAGTGAAAATGGGTAAGTGTAAATGAGACCCACAATGGAGTTGCTGAGGTAGGTTACTGGGTTAGTGACCTCGAGTTAAGGCTGTTACATAACAGTGCCCTTAATTCCCTCTGACAATGTGCACTGGCTAAGGCAGAAGGTAAATATGTTAGAAAATGCTTTCAGCTGTGCAGAAAGCAGAATATGCTGCTGTTGAACCATATTCCATTTTAACACAGAGGAGTCTTCTGCTGCTCTGTGTGGTATCTTTAAAGGGGATTTAAACAAGATTTTTCTTCTCCAACCATTCCCTACTATTATCCTTTACTATTCTCAATAATGGAATAAAATGCTTCATGCAGGGTTCTTTTTTTTCTTTATAAAAGTGATTTGAGGACTGCAGACATTTTAAAAGAGGTAGAGAAAACAGTGGGATCTTCTCTTAATCCAGAATATTAACATTTGGCAAAAATGAGTCTGCTTTTCTTGGCAGCATTAGTTTGAAGAAACTGGAAGCAATTTAAGAGAACACTATGGAAACCTCCTATTAAACTGCATAGTAATGCAAAAGGGAAGTCAAACTGACTTTAACAAACTTCCTGGTAAGGCTATTTTTTTAATACCTAGGCACTTTAAATATGTTCAGGCACATGTGCGACACAGCACTTAAAGGAGACAGAAGCTCTAAAAAAAATGCCAAAACATGGAATCATTTAGGTTGGAAAAGACTTCTCAGATACTGAGTTTAACCATTAACCCAGCACTTCCAAGTCCACCAAAAAACCTTGTTCATAAGTGTCACATCTACATGTCATTTAAATACCTTCAGGGATGGAGACTCAACCACTTCCCTGAGCATGCTGTTACAATGCTTGACAATCCCTTTTGTGATGGAAGTTTTTCCTAATGTCCAATCTAAACTTCCTCTGGTGCAACTTCAGGCCATTTCTTCTCATCCTGTCTCTTGTTATTTGGGCTAAGAGACTGACCCCCACCTTGCAGCAGCCTCCTTTCAGAGAGTTGCAGAGAGCGGAAAGGTCTCCCCTGATCCCCCTTTCATGCAGCATAAACACCCCAGCTCCCTCAGCTGCTCCTCACCAAACCTGTGCTCCAGCCCTTCCCCAGCTCTGTCTTTCTCTGGACTCTCTCCAGCACCTCAGTGTCTTTCTCACAGTGAGGTGCCCAGAACTGGACACAGGATTGGAGGTCTGGCCTCACCAGTGCCGAGGACAGGGGACTATGCCTGCCCTGGTCCTGCTGCCACACTATTGCTGGCACAGGCCAGGTGCCATTGGCCTTCTTGGCCACCTGGGCACACCTGGATCATGTTCAGCTGGCAGTTGACCAGCACCCCCAGGCCCTTTTCTGCAGGGCAGCTTTGCAGCCACTCTTCCCCCTGTCTGACAGTTCCCTGAGGCTGTTGTGACTCAAGTGCAGGGCCTGGCACTTGGCCTTGTTGAACCTCACACATCTGGCCTCAGTCCATTGATCCAGACTGTCAGACTCTTCTGTAAAGCCTTCCTACCCTTCAGCAGATTGACATTCTCATCCAAGGTGGGGTTCTCTGCAAACTGGCTGAGGGAGCCCTTGATCCCCTCACCCAGATTGTTGACAACAACATTAAACAGCACTCACCCCAGCACTGAGTCCTGGGGAACATCTCCAGTGATCAGTGCCAGCTCAGTTTTAGTCCATTCCCCACCAATCCCTGCACCCAGCCCTCCAGCCAGTTTTTCACCCAGCCAAGAGCATACCCACCCAAGCCAAGAACAGCCAATTTCATCAGGGGAATGCTGTCCCACACTTTGAAATGGTGTCAAAGGCTTTAATGAAGTCTAGGTAAAAAACACCTTCAGTACCAGAATATCCTAAGGTAATTTCCATAGCAATATGAAGAGTCATCACTGTGAGGATCATCTCTCTTGATCACCAACATGTTTTATGTACAGTCAAAGGTCTCTGTTATATGAGGGGTGCTATTTACTAAGGGCTTGAAAGAACTGGGATTGCAACAGCAGTACATTGGGACAGCAACAAACTTGGGGTTGCAGCTGGAAACTTGGGTCAAACATCAAAATTTGGGGTTGCAGATGGAAACTTGTGTCAAACTTCACCAACTGCAACAGCAATGGTCAAGTACAGAAGTCTTGTTACATGTGTGCCTTGTCTCTCTAGCAGAAAAACAAAACTTTTGGTGAAGTTTAGTTTAGAATATAAACCACACAGATATATCAAAGACTTTTTCTGACAAGTCATTAGTTTTTCTTTTTTAAGGCATGACAGACAACCCTGACTCAGAGCATTGCACTAAATGTCATGGCTTTAATGCCTAGGACCTCAGGAAAAGGAATTTTTTTCAATATCATTGCTGCAGGTTTTGCATCAATAAATCCACTCTCCACAATCAGCTCCAATGTTGAAGTTTTTTGACTCATGCTGCCTGCTGAGCAGTACAGAAAAACAGAGTCCCAAGGAAAATCAGTTGTCACTGAGAAGAATGTAATGCAAAGAAAGGTGGGTTCTTGGCTTCTGTTGTTGTGCTTTTTGCTGGGGGGAACATGGCCACATCAGAGAGTACAAAAGTAGCTTTAAGCATTCAATACTCAAACACCTGTGATTAATCTATAGAACTCTGCTGTGTTGGAAGAATTTGCCTTTGTGCTGTTTAATTTTTAAGTTTAATTTCAATAAGGCTGCAGGGGATGTAATTGAGTTTACATCAATATAGTAGCAGCATTGGCATCAGCCTTGGCATTGGCACAAAACAAGCATTTTGTTTTTGTAAAGAAACATCTTGCTTTGTTTCATTTTCTGCATTAATTTACTGCTCAGTGCTGCTGCCTTTGGAGCCAGTGGGAAAATCACATGCTGGCTTCTGTGGAAACGAGGTTGTATCTTCTATTTCTAGCATACTAACCACATCAAGGTGTTCCTAACACTACACAGGAATGAAATACTTCTGGAAGTTTTATTGGTTTGTATGAAAATCAAATCTGCTTTATCCCCACCCAGCCTTCTAATTATAGTCATTTAAATGCCCATACTTAAAGGCAAATAAGTATACCTGAAACTGTCCAAAGAATCTCTTCTAATATGCTTCTTCATTTTAACATTGCTGTTGAATTTTGGAAAGAATTTATTTAATTTATTGATGTCAAAATAGTAGGTGTTTTCCAAGCTGCACATTACTATTTTTATTATGAAAGAAGAAGGATAAGAATTCAATGCCATATTAAAAATAATTTAAGAAATAACAACAACCACTTTAAGGAGTCAACTTTACACCATCTCATTTCTCAGTTACAAAAATGAGGACAGCCTCATGGTTACAGTCTTGGACCAGGACTTAAAATCTTCCTTTAACTTTGCTAGACAGTTCTTATGAAGGTTTGATCATTCCATATACAGTCTCAATTTTTTCTGCATTAGGAAGTTAAAAAATAAGTCCTTTTTTAAATCCTACCATTCTTTCAAATTTTTACTTGCCAATTATCTGTTCATAACACAGCAAGGACCCTATTTTTGTTGGAAATTAGTAAACTTTTTGAATCTGAAACAAAACTAATTTTGGTGCTTTTATTGTTCTGTGTCTTACATAATTCTCTCTTTCCTAGAAAGCATTAAATGCCTCATACAGCATTTCCAGCTGCTGACTGAATAGGGCAATAATTTGATCCTTATACAACAGCAATGAACCATACTTTCCAGGGTACATAAAGGAATATCCATTTTTTATCTGATCTTGACAATTGGAGAAAATGGCAAAAGCACCAGGGCTCGATGAGAAATCACTGAAGGACAATCCAAGGCTAAAGTAATGTGATGTCTTTTTTGGTAGATTCATTGGCATCATCAAAGATTTTCATATACCATTTTGGTTTAATGATTCATAGCATCATTTGCAGTAATGCCTGGGTAGCTTTACTCTCTCTGTACATTTTTTTTCCCTTTAAATGCCCAAAACTACCTGACAGGCTTGGTCCCCAGGGAGTTCAAATGCTGTGTGGACTAAAGGGCACTCTCCAGATTCAGCTCACCAGCTCCATCCAGAAAAGCAGTGAAGGTACATATAGGTGAAATGCCTGTTGTTAAGATCAAGTAGGTAAAATTCAAAATGTTTCCCAGATTTTAGTCCACTCTCACTGAAGCTACACGACCAGCAAAAGGCTTTCAACATGCAAGCTGTCTTGCAGAGTACCAGATACAGAGAACCAACTTGTAATATATATATTTTATGGTCCTCTATGCTTATAATTATGACAGTTTATATCACCTATATCACCAATCTTCACACCTAATATCTAAAATCACTATCCCAAAGCAAGCATTAATTGTATATTCAGCCAACCCACCTTGCCTTGCCTTGCTTTTTGTTCTTCTCTTTTTCCTTCTGTCTAGAAAGCTGATGTGGGTCTGAACTCCCAAATATGTGATCCAGTATTCCTCACACATAGGAATAAATGATCCAACCAGTGCTACTGATTGGCAATCACAAGCACCATTTTGATTCAGTTTTAACAAAAGGAGGTACAAGAGCTACTGTGAGGTAATTACAAAATCCATAAAAACCAATAGGAGTTTTCACCTAACACCAAGCTCTGGATCAAAATCCATGTGCTTTAGTCACTATGGAACACAAAATCTAGAAGTCAAGGTATTCTGTGTCAGATGCTGTTAGTCATGTATTGTCTGTTGATGGTATGATAATCAAAAAAACTCCTGGAAATGCCTTTTAATGCCTATAAAACGTAAAGCGCAATTTGAAAATTAATTATTGTAAATTTACATTTAACTGGTGAGGATTTTTAGCTAATATTTGAGTTTAAGCACCCCGATCTCCTACTTACAGTATTTATCATTATATGTTCAATTTTTTTCCATAAGATTTTAACCAAAAAATCCTAGATGATTCCCTGTTTGGCTCATTGGAGTTTCAAGATGTTGCTTGCTCCAGAAGTCATTCTATGACTCATTATTATGTCAATGTATAGCTTATTAATTTATGACCATAGAGCTTACAAAGATCTAAATATATTGAATATGTTTGTATCTTTTTTATTCCTTTCAAGCATGAGAATATTATCAAATAGATTTTCTTAACAGGATTTATCATTTTAGTTAATATTAAATAAACTCAACTCTTCTGGACAAAACATTCCTAGATGTAGAGCCCCTTAGCCAAAAATTTGCACTTCATAGTTGAATACATTTACTAGTGGGCGATGTTTTCTGTTGTGCTTGGTACAATTGATGCTATTTGTATGTACAAACAGCTCTTTTTGTGACATTGCTCAGCTCAGATTTTAGTTTGATACTTCAGAGCACGAAGCTGATTTGTTTAAATAAAGATAAGGACAACATGAAGTGTGTCTGGCATACCAATCCCCTTAAAAGCTGCTCTGCAGAGAAAATGCCTTTGAATATTTAAGATGCAGTTAAAAGAAAAATGATTTCTTGAAAGTTATGCATTAAGTCCTACTTTCAAAATGGCTTCACTCCCCACTGCATGCTCTACTTATTTAGGAATTCTGAAAGGGTTTTCAGAGCTAGATACTAAGTTTGGAGAATCATCCCCATCCCATCTGATTTGCATTTTGTACCCATCACTTCATTCAGTGCTCTGACTATTTACACATAAATTTTGTTTTTAAAAAATTGATACCTGACAGTATTTTCATAGAAGGAAAGACCTGTTGTTTTACTTATCATCCCACAAATTACTTACATGGAGGCTTTTCTTGTCATCTCTGAAGTACAAATACTTTGAAGACACAGAGTGAATAAGACATCTCATACTTCTGTGGCCACTGCAGGGTTAGAGAATTTCTCATGCACAAACACTCCATATGATAAATCTGAGGGTGAATGAAGACTCTTGCTTTGTCAAATGCTGCAAATCTTGACAACTGAGCTGATTGATTATATTTAAAAATACTACTTTCTTCAACTATTTTTAAGTTCTTGATTGTTTCCAGTTTGAGCAGGAAAAAAATATATAATTCTAACTAGTTTGCTTCCTTTGGAAAAAAGTCCCACTTTTCAACTTCTTCTCCACTGCAACTTCTTCTCCACTGCAAAGAATTTGAGTGAGGTTATTAGTGTCCTGTGGTAATGAGTTGATAAAAATCCAAAAGGCCTCACATACCCTCTAGGGAAAGGAGGAAACGAAGATTTTATAACAAGGAGATACTCAAGTTCTCCACAAGATACTGGCCATGCTACAAGCACTCTGTGGAGATGAGCAATTCTAGATGCCAGTGGACATCAGCAAAATACAGAGTCAGAAAATACATGTTCTTGGCAAGGTCTATGCAAAAAAACATAATTCAAAACAATTTAGTTTGGGTTCTTCAGGATGGATCAAAAACCTTGGTAATGATAACAAACTAATTTCACATGTTCCAATTTCCAAGGAGCAAGCAATTCTGAAAGCAACCTTTTGGTTTCTCTCATTGTACTCGGGTTGCCAGCCTATGACAGGCTGTATATACACAGATATTACACCTATTATGCATATGGCTATATATGTATATATAGACATATATGTCCGTGTGTCTGTCCCTCTGGCCAGGCCTGTTTCAGAAACAGAACACTCCTTTGCGCCTTCTGTGTACAAGAATCCTGTGATGCAGCATGGCAGGGAGTCACCAATGCAGTTACAAAATTCCCACAATTTCTCTGAAGATCTGAGACCTGTGGAGATAAAGGTGGGCTGCTGTTCAGACAGTCTTTGTCTCCTTTTCCATCTCAAGTGGCTGTTATTGTTTTATTTCATGTTTACTGTCATTGTTCTTACTTCTTTGTATCCCAACAGCATTTGGCTACTCACAAGGGCAAGATCAGCCAGATTATTCTGTTTGTTTGCCTTTTTCTGCCTTTTGTATGGAGATTTTCGAAGATTTTCATTGAAAGTCTCAACAATTTGCTTGCATTACAGACATAAATTCTTCAAGAGGACCCCTGGTATCCCAGAAATGTTGCAGAGGCTTTGATCAACTGATAGCAGTGTATACCAAGGATCACCCCTCCCAACAATGTCAGCTATGTCCAACATGCCTTGTCTTGCATAACTCTGCCATGAAATCTTAACAATTCTGTTTTATTTAGAGAAAGGAAGAAAGATCTTGGGCAAGTCATGAAAATTTGAAATGGAATATCTTTCTCTCTGGCAGAATTGATACTTTGTCCTCTAAAATAGTCGATACCATCCATAAGGCTCATACCTTATGTTTTTTGAGGAAATGAGGAGTTACAGTGGTGATTCCCTAATGCTACCATGTATTCTAACAGCAACTAAAAGTTATTTGACAGTTTTGAATAACTGGAGGGTATACTTATCTTTGAGAAATAATTCTAAATTTAATTCTTTTAAAAATTGTTATTATTTAGTACCACATATAACAGTTCTGTATGGATAAACATGAGACTTCATATAGACTGGACATATTATCACAGATCATAGATTTCCAATGTCTATTAGATTCTGCAACAATGGTTATCTCTGAGCATATAAAATGTAAAATCTGCAGAATTGTAATTCCCAAACAGAATTTATTCATCCTTCTCCCTCATGGATCCACAAACAGCATCCACATTCCCTCCCATCCTCATCTTGCTAAATGCACACAAGCCTCACACACTTTCTTACAGAATGGCCTTTCCAAAGAAGAGACATGTTTTCCCCATGATAACTTCATTCCAAAGTGTTTTCCTGTGGTAGAGTGTTTACTGTTTATTTATTTATTTATAAATAAATTTTTGTAACATTTATTTGCAAAAATGTGAAAGAGTGCTATCTATTCATGACATGCATTTCTTTGCTGGTTTTCTGGTAAGTTTTCCCATTTGTTTATAGGAGGGCAAGAATCTCTTCTATCATACTCCACCATGGTGTGTTTTATGTGCAACATCCTGTGTGCCTTCCTTAAACCTTCCTGTGCACAGCCAGTGAGAAACAACACAGCCTTTATTAAAAGCATGAGAACATGTCCAAACAATGCAAATGAACCAGAAGATCTTATGTCCTTAAGTCCTTTAATAAAGTCCCAAGGTAGAGGAAACTGACCTCTGAAATTCATCTTGACATTACAGCTTTTCCTTCCAATCCAGTGGATACTTGACCTTCTAAATTGGACCTGATAAATCTAAATCCTTTTTTTCTCAAAGGGGAAGAAAAGCAAACCAACACAATGGCTTTTCCCCCTCCATTTTATGCACAAATATAGTGAATTCCTACCTGCATGACTAGCAGAAATCCTTGATTTTTTTATACTAGCAGCCCAAGGACAAGAAGACCACTGATGGTGTTTTTCCATATTAGAGTATGCTCACAGCTGTTTTCAGCTACAGGATATTTCTGCTATCAAAGAGAGGAGTAAATCAAATTGAGTTCACATTTATAACACACTTTCTCCTATGGGGTTCTGTGCATATTTCCTTTGAAGTATTCTCCAGTCTTCTGATAGATTTTTTAGTACATTTTGGTATGATGAGGGAGCTGGCAGGATACTGAGGGTTTCAGGATTTAAAATCTGACCCAAAGCCCACAGAATTCTGCAAGAATCTTTCTTCTGCATTCTGTGGGGTCTAAATCTGTTCCTTAAAAAACTTTCCTGAAGAAAAATGGGATTTGTACACTCCCTGCTTGTGGGTATATTCGGTTCTTTTTCCTTTAATTTCTCTCTTGCTTCCACCTCTGCCAATTACTTTCTGCACAACTTCAGAAATGCTTTAAAATCCATGGCTGAAAAATTGTGCTGTACTTGTTGTTTGTACTTGTACAGTGTATCTAACAGCTGTCCTGGGAAAATCAGTAGGTTCTGCAATAAAGGAAAGGGTTAGAGAAAGCATGGAAAAATTGTTCTCTACGGCAGATGAGCCTGTAAGGCTTTGAGAAGGGAACTCATGCTGCACAGACTTGTCAAATCTCTTTGGAGGAATCAGTGACTGTTAAAGAGGTATAATTTTGTTAAATACATCCTGGTATTTTTAAAGAGCTTTTAAAGGGCAAGGTTCCTCAACAAAGGTTCTTAAGAAGCTAACTTGACACTTATTAATAGCTGATTAGAGTTTAGAGAAAGAAGAATAGGGGTAGAGGTCAGCTTTACAGTGGGCAGAGTCACAGGTGCAATACTACAGTGATATGCAGTAGGATCAGCACTTTGCATCTCATCCCAAGACATCCGAAAGCACAGGCAGCTGGTGAATAGGCAAATGTTTGCTGGTGGTTTAAAAATAGGCAGGATAATAAAAACCAGAGCTAGGAAGAATTAAAGCAAGACTGCGTTGGCAAGCAATAAAATGGTCAGTAAAACCCTTTGTTGATGAATGTGATGTACCTGAGAAAAATATGAACTCTAAATGATTACTAACAGGCCCAGAGGGAGAAGAGGGAATCATCACAGTCAGCTTGATGAAAACATCAGTTGGATAGGCAGCAGGGGTCAAAATCAAAATAGAATGTTAGAGGGAAAGGAATTGAAGGAGAAAGCTAGAAATTATGTCCCTGTGCATGTTTAGTGGGACCCACACCTTCAAAGATGTGTGTAGTTTGCATTCTCCTGTCTATAACTGGGTACAGAAGGAGTGGTGTTCACATTTCACAAGGGCTGGATAACACTCCTTCCTGAGCAGGATGTCATTCTGTGGCTTTACTACAATGAAAAATTTTCCCCAAGCAGTCAGAGGTGATGACAGGCAACAAACAAACAAAGAAACCTATGAAAAAAAAGACCTTTCCATTTGAAAGAGAGAAGATTTCTATGGAGGAAGAGGCTGCAATAACTGTATGCATATCTCTATGAATGAAATGGTGAAAAGTAAATAATTATGAAGTATTTCTCATAGAACAAGCATTGAACTCATCAGGCCATTGCTTTAAAACAGATCAAAATGTTTTTTCTCATGCACACACTCCCCAAACTGCATAATTTAACTTCAAAAACTCATTCTGTCTCTCACAATACTCACATAAGAAAACTCAGGAAGTGTGGACTGGATGAGTTGACAGTGAGGTGGATTGAGAACCGACCCAGAAGGTCATGATCTGTGGCACAGTAAAGGCCTGTCACAGGTATCCACCAGGGTTCAATGCTCGGCCCAGTATTATTTGACTTCTCCATCAGTGACTTGGGGCAGAGGCCTCCTCAGTGAGCTCACTGCAGACCCAGAGCTGGGAGGAGTGGCCAATCCCCCCGAGAGCTGGGCAGCCCTTCAGAAGGGCCTTGACAGGCTGGAGAGAGGGGCACAGGAATGGTCTGGAATTCAGAAAAGGCAAATGCAGGGTCCTGCCCTGGGGAAGGACCAGCCCAGGCACCAGCACAGGCTGGGGGTGCCCTGCTGGAAAGCAGCTCTGCAGAGAAGGGCCTGGGGGTCCCATGGACAATGAGCTGTCCATGAGCCAGCAGTGCCCTGGGGCCAAGAGGGCCAAGGAGATCCTGGGGTGCATCAGGAACAGCAGTGCCAGCAGGGCAGGGAGGGGATCCTGCCCCTCCACCCAGCCCCAGTGAGGTGTCTGGAGAGCTGTGTCCAGCTCTGGGCTCCTCAGCACAAGACAGACAGAGATTTCCTGGAGCAGGTCCAGTGCAGGGCAACAAAGATGATTAGAGGACTGGAGCACCACTCTTACAATGGAAGGCTGAGGGAGCTGGGCCTGCTCAGCCTTGAAAAGAGACAACTGAGAGGGGATCTTATCCCTGTCTACAAGTATCTGGAAGGGGGTGTCGAGAGGATGCATCCAGGCTCTTCTCAGTGGTGCTGAGCAATAGGACCAAAGGCAGAGACTGATGCACAGGAAGTTCCACCTGACCACGGGGAAGAACTTTCCTGTGCAGTGACTGAACACTGGGACAGATTAACCAGAGAGGTGTGGAGTGTCCCTCACTGGAGATATATGTCAGAACTGTCTGGCCATAATCCTGTGCCGTGTGCTCTGGGATGACCCTGCTCAAGCAGGGAGATTGGACCAGATGATTCACTGTTTTCCCATCCCACCTGACCCATTCTGGGATTCCCACAGGGTCATGGAGGGGTTGAAACAGAGAATATCCATCATTGAATATTAAGAGCACTGGCTTGAATACATTCTGTAGTATTAAAATCTTGAAGACACTAATTGCAAGAATCACTCTTTATTTCCCATTCTCATGCATTTCTCCCTCAAAACAGATAATAGTCTCAGGCAGTAGGAAAACCTTACGCCAAAGATTTGAAAACTTGTATTTTTGTACAAAACCTTGATAGTCCTTAGGTGTGCTTTTCTATATAGACAGCCAGACCCTGCACCCAGGTTGGCTGTTTCCAAGACCTTGTACATGTGAGCTTCTTATACAGAAAAAATGTTTTCTGAATCCTGGACAAACATGAACTCTATGCTCCCAGCTATCAAAAAGGACCTTGCCATTATGTTCAGGCAACTGAATCCATCTGAAAAACACCAAAGCTGTATCACAGAACAAAGGAACTCCACTGAGGTGTTGTTTCAACACAAGGAAACAACCTGCCTTAGGGAGCACTGTTGAGTGAGTCCAAGGGTTTCACAGGCTTACAAAACTGGACTCTGCTCAGGACTCGTGCCCCCAGGCAGATTTCTTTTTCACTATTTGGTTTGAGGAAAGCAGACATATTGTGTTTTAGGAGAAATGTTGCTTAACAATTTTAAAGAGAAGTGGAGTATTATTCCTGTTTCAAAATAATCCTGCTACATCAAGCATCACAAGAATGGAAAATACCTAGAGCAACCACAGTAAAACCAGAAACCAAACAGAGGAATTGCTCTTTTAAATGTGTCTAGGTGTACAAATTGCCTACACACTAGCCAAATCATTGAGAAATAAGCTATGCACTAGTTGGTATCTCATGGATGAATTTGGTCAGGAATCTAACATTCCCAAAGAAGAATGTTGCACTTTTATCCAATCTACTGAGTGAAGAAACAATGTGCAGTTAACAGAGTACTTAGATAATTTCACTATTCTGCTTCCTCACCTCCCAGATTCTGACTATCAGTAATTTCTGGTGAATTGAATGATGCAGAAGGCTTGTAGACTACTCTTAGTTTCACAATTGTTAATGGGTCATGCTCACTACTATATCAGATTTTTTCATTATGATTGAATATCCTGGCCAGATCAGAGACACAGAGAAAGAACAAAGTGGAGTTGTCGGTGCCTGAATTGTCTTGAAGACAGGGAGCTTGCTCAGGTCCCATCCAACCTGGCCCTGAGCATTTCTGGGACTGGGGCATCCACAGCTTCTCTGGGCAACCTGTTCCAGTGCCTCACCACCCTCACAGTCAAGAATTTCTTCCTTATATCCAATATAAACCCCGATTTGTAACCTGTGAGCCTTGTGAATAAGCCTTGTGAAAAATACCAACATAGCCTGACAAAGGAAGGAAGGAAGTGGCGGAAGGAAGTGGCGGAAGGAAGTGGCGGAAGGAAGTGGCGGAAGGAAGTGGCGGAAGGAAGTGGCGGAAGGAAGTGGCGGAAGGAAGTGGCGGAAGGAAGGAAGGAAGTGGCGGAAGGAAGGAAGGAAGGAAGGAAGGAAGGAAGGAAGGAAGGAAGGAAGGACGGAAGGAAGGAAGGAAGGAAGGAAGGAAGGAAGGAAGGAAGGAAGGAAGGAAGGAAGGAAGGAAGGAAGGAAGGAAGGAAGGAAGGAAGGAAGGAAGGAAGGAAGGAAGGAAGGAAGGAAGGAAGGAAGGAAGGAAGGAAGGAAGGAAGGAAGGAAGGAAGGAAGGAAGGAAGGAAGGAAGGAAGGAAGGAAGGAAGTGGTGGAAGGAAAAGAAAGGAAAGAAAGAAAGAAAGAAGGAAGAAAGAAAGAAGGAAAAGAAAGAAGGAAAGAAGAAGAAGGAAGGAAGAAGAAAGAAAGAAAGAAGGAAAGAAAGAAAGAAAGAAAGAAAGAAAGAAAGAAAGAAAGAAAGAAAGAAAGAAAGAAGGAAAGAAGGAAGGAAAGAAGGAAAGAAAAGAAAGAAAGAAAGAAAGAAAGAAAGAAAGAAAGAAAGAAAGAAAGAAAGAAAGAAAGAAAGAAAGAAAAGAAAGAAAGAAAGAAAGAAAGAAAGAAAGAAAGAAAGAAAGAAAGAAAGAAAGAAAGAAAGAAAGAAAGAAAGAAAGAAAGAAAAGAAAGAAAGAAAGAAAGAAAGAAAGAAAGAAAGAAAGAAAGAAAGAAAGAAAGAAAGAAAGGAGGAAAAGAAAGAAAAGGAGGAAAAGAAAGAAAAGAAAGAAAGAAAAAAAGAAAGAAAGAAAGAAAGAAAGAAAGAAAGAAAGAAAGAAAGAAAGAAAGAAAGAAAGAAAGAAAGAAAGAAAGAAAGAAAGAAAGAAAGAAAGAAAGAAAGAAAGAAAGAAAGAAAGAAAGAAAGAAAGAAAGAAAGAAAGAAAGAAAGAAAGAAAGAAAGAAAGAAAGAAAGAAAGAAAGAAAGAAAGAAAGAAAGAAAGAAAGAAAGAAAAAAAATGACATCCCTATTATTGGAGGCTTTTCTACATAAATCTAAAAGAAATCAAAAGAAGCTAGATTCTTGGACTGTGCTGGATTCAGCCTCTTAAACTTTTCATTTGTATATGAAAGAGGCAAAATTTTACAGCTATTCTTTACATTTAAATGCATTTAGTAAGTTTCAGATCCTGCAAAATACTAATAGGCAATACATCATGTTTTGATATTTTCTTAGAAATTTTATCTTTATTAAAAGTAAATAAATTATGCTCCTAATTCTTATAGCAGGAAAACAGAACTTCTGAACAAAGTCAAGTGCAACGCTCTTTCCCTGTATCCCAGACAAAAGTCAGGTGAAATATAAGCTTGAAGATGTAAATTGAACATGTATTTACTCTGAAACACAGTACTGTAAATTAACTTTTGGAGTATTTCACAACTCCTAATTTTGGCAATTTCTTTTAGCCCCGGTTGGGCTTTGGTGGTGAACCAGTACCTTTATCTATCCAATACTTGATTGCGACCAGAAATGAAAGAGAAATGCAGTAACAGAACAATTTATGCGCCCCTTCTCTCCATTTTCCCTGTCAGTTTGTGATAATTTCTATTTCTATATCCAATATATAACTTGGTGTCACTAAGGTAGTGTTTTCCCACCCGTGGTCCTGTGTCTGATAATACTCCATGTAACAGGGAAAAACCCAAACCAACACACATGCAGATGTGCCTAAAATTTGTCTATCCTTCACCAGCAGCACATGAAAAATGACCTCATTTTTTACTGTGAATTTTTTTTCCAGTCCATGAGTGAATATATATATCATTTTGGCACCCTTCCCATGTCCTATTAAATGACAAGGGTTTCTCCTAGCAAGGAAGCCCCTCAGACAGAACAAGCTGAAAAATACCTGCCTAGAGGCAAATCAGATTATAAACTCCCGGGTGGCAGATGATTTACAAATGCAATAATAAATGATAGGCCTAAGTATAAAAAGTTCATCATCCAAATTTAAACACTTGTTTTCCTCGCTATTTAATATCTTCCAAGATGATGGAGTGTCCATGGTTCCTCTTTTCTCATAGATACAGCTAATAAAATGTTCTAGTGTTCTGCCATTTCTAGAGCTTAATAAAGAAATCAAAGCAAAATCTTCACAGTTCATCAAACCCTTAAACTGCAGCAGTTACAGTGGAAGGAACAGGCATGAGGATCAATATGCTTTTAACTTGTTTAAGCATTTCAACCTATGGTGAAAATTTGTTTTTTTGGAGATTGTATGTGGCCATTTTCATCAATATGTTGCAGCTCCAGAATGAAAGCCAAGAACTGGCCAAGCCGAAGCTTGTAGAGTGTGGCACCATTGATCTAATACTGCAACTACGTGACACCTTGCCATTATGCAAACCCTGAGCTGAGTCACAATAAAATGTAATGAAGTCTGACTATTCTGGCAGTGATGTCTAATGCTGCCTACTTGCCTCTGCTGATTCAAAAAAATAGTGACTTATTTAATGAAACCATGGAAAAGCCTCATATGTTGTCAAACATGTTTCCTCCAAAAGCCGAGTATCTACAGAGCATCCAATTAAGGAAATTTGTGCTTTATGTTAAAAAGCAGTTTTACTTGCTTTGGTTCTTCATTCTGTCACTCCTGTGCCTGTGAAGATACAAAAATGTATATTAAAATGAGAAAATAAAACATGCTGTACTGTCTCCCTTGGTTGAAGAAATCTTCTGATTCCCATTTCAGCCAAAAATATGCAATGTGATCTCTTCAAGGGAAACCCAAGAGCCACTCAGCCATTCATTAGCAGAGAGGGTCCATAACCCTGGGAGATGTGCCTTTTCTCAGAAACACTTTGCCAGATGATTTTGTGAACTCTGTTCTCTGAACTGCAAGGAATAATTAACAGTTCATTGAGATGTGAAAGAAATATGGCATAAAAGGCTGCCTCTGTCACAAGCCACGCATCAGAACCTGGTGGCCACGGTGACACCGATGCCTCAGTCTCATTTTCTGGTGGGATGTAGACATGTATGTACCTGAACCTCTTTGGAGGTCAGAAAGCAAGCCCCAGCTTCAGACTGGAAAGGAGAAAAGCTGTGTAGCCTGAATCTGGGATGCCTGGAAGATTTTAGCTAATGCTCCCAAGTGATTTAGAGAAGTGCTGTAAATAGAAACCCAGCCTGCCTGGTGCAGTGGCCGATGCATACAGAGACTCCTCTGGGGCAGGAGCAGTGGGGCACATGGATTAACCAGCCTTTGCAGGGCAGCTTAGAGCACTGTGGTCTTCCTTGCTCTTCTTCCACTCCAGACCACGCTGCTGTCAGTCAGTGACACCAGAAATGTCTCAACATACAGGAATATCTGCAGTCCTCAGCCCTGCTGTGGAAAGGTTATCTATTGATCACTGTCAACTGATAGAAGAATGTGAAGAAAATGAAGTCAAAATGGGACATTTCATTTTAACAATTTATTTATGAGGTAGTTCTTGCTGTTGCAGTAAGGTAAACATTAAATGAACTAACCAAATTAAATTCTCAGATCTTGAAATGTTTTTCGGAGTTCTTCTGTGTCTGCGAGAAGATGGATTCTTATATTCTCAGTCACATGGACAGTATGTTTTCACAGGCACAAAGTGTGTGGATACAAGATAAGGGAAATGGAGTAACTATTCCCAGATCTGGTACTTGAAACTTCATTTATTTAGTTTGGATGCTGTGGCATGTAATTACTTTTTTTAAAGATGGGACACAATGTCCACTATGAAAGCACCAGAGAAAAGTTAAAGATGGTTAAACAGTTTAAAAATGCACTTGTGGATATTTTAATGAAGTCAGAACACTCCAATACTTGCAAAAGAATTTTTTTGCCTTGTTTATCTTTAGTAAAGGCAGCAAAAGCACATTATGATCACAAATTAACTCCTACCTGTGCAAGGTTTAAGAGAAATAATTTGCTTGTACCAAGTCCACTCTCATCTGCAAATATTGGACTAATGAACAGCTTTCATTATAGCGCAGTGAAATCATTGAATGGGTTAATCATGCATTTCCATTTCAAGATGGACTGAGCTGTACAGGCAGCAATATTGAAATTGCTGAAATACATACTGTAACAATGTGAAAGGCTTGAGGAGCTGTTGCAGAAACCTGTTAGTCCAAGGAAGTTATAAGCTAGGCACTGGAAAGTTTTAAGTCTTGGCAATTCAGTAGCAACCCCCTCTTGAAGGCTTGAACCTCAGAAGTGTCGCAGCTCTGAGGCTGGCAGACTATGGGAACTGCACGGAGTCTGGATACAAAACAGCACATATCACCAGAAAACACTAAGTACTGCTTCAAAATGTCTTTTGTTGCTGTTGTTTGGGGTTTTCTTGGTTGTTTGTTTTGTTTTTAGAGGAGTGCCTATTTAACTTTAAACACCTCTTAATAGAAATGACAATACAAAGAAAAAAATACATGCTATTGGGGGAGGAAAGAGGAGACACTTCTCAGGCTTTTAAAGTCAGTGCTGGGATTTCTGGGTGGTTACTATTCTGGCACAGACACAAAACAACTGGCAGAAAATGGTCACCCTGGTGACAGCCAGAACAGCTTTGGTTCTCTTAACTAAAGTCCTCCAGAAAAACAGACAGCTCAGAAAGCCTGGATCTACATCAGCCAGCAGCTGTGTTTTGTTAATAATAATTATATAAAATAATATCATACAGCTGTGTGCTATATGCCAGGTGGTTTCCACGTCTGTACACTGTGCTTTGAAGGCTGTTAAAGTTTTAGGTATTTTTGCTGACAGAGGTCTATGGCCACTCTGCCAAATAGCTGCCCATTTCAATGGTCACTCACTATTGCCAGGTGTACACACCCTTTCTGTTGTCTACCAGGCACTGGGTGCTGCCTTATGCAGAGAACAACTTCACTTATAGAGCTACTTTCTTCCCTTCAGATATTTGACTAGAAAACGTAACATTTTTAAAGGTATTTGTAGTGTACATATGTTTCTTGAAGAGAATATTCCCTCAGTGAACTTTAATTACATGTTTTATCTTCTTTTTAGTAGCTTTAGTAAGCCACTGTTATCTGAGTATTCTTTGGCACTTTTAGTCCACAGTTAAATGCTCTGAGCAGTGAAGTTTAACTTATTACTAGTAACTAAAAACCATCATTTTCAATGTCATTGGACTATAAATGACATAATATACACATTGATTTAATTTCTATGATTATCACTTTGAAGTCCCACCTTGTGCAGAGTTTCTGCAGCACAGACCTACAGTCAGACACCTGGGTAGCCACTTGCCCTTCCTGTCTCATTCCTGGCCCACATTCAAAGGTATGAGGTTCACCATGGGGATGAGGAGAGAGATATGGTGACTGACAAAGATGTTGCAGTGAATTTCTCCATCTCCTGCCACAATGTTGTATTTGATTAAAATTAATGAAAAAACCCTACCTGAAAAATCATTGAATACCAAAACCAAACAAGACCAACACCCAAAGGAAAACAGTTTTTACTGTGAAAACCCACTAAGAATTAAGATCAATATATTATGATACAGTTTTTAATATCTAGATGAGGAAGAATTTACCACACAATGAAATCTGTGATGGAAGGAATGTTCCTCTTTTCCTGAGTCCCCACCAACTGTGGTAGAAGAAATGAGGATTTTCTTTTAATGTAGGTGTGTTCTGGGCAAAGCAGGCTTGGGGAGCATGCAACTTGTAATTTGCAGCTTTAAGCAACAAACTGTAATTGTTATGAGAGAAAACACTAAAAAAAAGGCCAGAGAATAGTGGCTTTTCAGAGTCAGCAGTTATGAAATTAAAATAGGGTTGGTCTCTCATTGCATGCTCTGTCATTAAAGGCAACAGAAATGACAGTGCTGACAGCTTTGGTATGAAAGAGTTTCCTTTTAACACAGATTTAATGCTCTGACAAATGCACTATGTCAGTGGGGTAAAAGCCTCTGCTAAATGTCAAAGATATTCTATTGGGATAGACCAGGGATCTGTAACTTGCTGGACTTTGGGTGGCTGATCTGTGTAGGACATGTCCAAGGGCTCTGTAACTGCTGTAAATCCACTTTTTCCTTTGGTTGTGGGAATGCACTGATTCGAATAAGCAGGAGCAGAAAATGGGGGCCATAGCACTGAGGGGTGAAAAAGTCTTGCCTAAACAATGACAACCCTGGAAGTCCATCTCCTAGAGCAGGCAAGATGAACAATTCCACAGACTTGCTTCCCCGGTCTCCTCCCTGATCTTTGCAGACAAGATTTCATCTATCCTCTGTCACTTTGTTCAATGTGCTCCATTTGATCCAGGAATGCTGTTATGCAGCTGTTGTTTAGGCTGACAGAGAAATCAAGATAAAGTTCTGAAGGTCTGGACTTCAGGAAGCATTACAGCCACACTGGATGCAGAGAAATTACCTTCTGTACTCACACTTTTGATAATGTCCTTGTTTCCAGCACTGGCACATAAACACTTCTTATTAAACTACATGGCTTAAATGTTCCAAAAAAACCCATGTCAGAAATGCAAGTGGTAGAATTACTGTAGACAATACATTTTTTCAAAACAATCCATATTTAAATATTTCATAATTGCAGTGCTCTTTGAAATTTATCATGTCTGAATTTATTATTTTTAGCCACAAAATTTACTTCATCTACTTCATCTCTTGCAGTGAAATTTTTCCATTAATGGCATAAACCAAGGAAAAAAAAAATGTTTTGTGCAGGATTATACAAACTTCTGTCAGGTATGATGAATTCAGCAACAACAAATATTTTTCCCTTTAAAAGTAAAGAGAAGATTTTAAGGGAAGTGGTTGCCAAAATACCTCAGATCTTTCCCACATGAAACTTTAAAATACAGTTTCCCTCTCTGAACTGCAGGACTGTCATTTATAGCCTCCACTGTGAAAATAAGAGACCAGCTTGCCTGCACTTAATCTTAAACTACACCAATCTCAAAAAGTGCATGTACATGTGTCTCCTTCTTTCCATACCTGGGAACTTCTATGCAGAAACACATTTTCTCCACCAAAACTGGAGAAAGGCTTTTCCCCTTGGAATTTGCAGCTTGGGTAAAAACAACCTTTTGAGCCAAGCAGTTCTGCATTTTTTAATTCTTATTTGTTGCTCTTTAGAATAAAAAAAAAAAGAAAAAAAAAGAGAAAAAAAGAAATAAAAAGGCACAACAGCAGCATGTCATCAGGATTAACAGGCAGAACCACCACATCATTACCCTTACTCCTCCCTTTCTTTCCCTTTTTCTCCTACCCTCATCCATCCCCTCCACAGTCCCCAGCACTAACAGCTCTCCCCTCAGCCTTGCTGACTCCTCAGAGACCCAGGTGCCATCTGCCAGATGCTCACTCCGTGTCAAGTCTTTTCTAGGAAATAGCAACTTCCTCCTCCTCCTCTTCCTCCCTGCCCACCCATAAATCCTGACTTTGGCAATGGACAGGCTGTGCTGTTAAGAACTACAACATATCCTGAAACTCTACCCAGAGTGCTGTTCCTGTCATCCAAGATGTGTCTCTGAGGAAAGTTGGAATTGCTGCTGGAATTACCAAGAGTCTATGTGGGCAAAGGAGCAATGCATGTCAATTCAGCTCAGCCTTGTTGCTGATTCCCATTTCATTAGCTGCCCATTAACTTCTCCTTTGTCATTACTTCTGCCAAGCATGTCTCCCCTTGCACTGACTGTCCTTGTTTGTGAATACATTTGCTCAGACACATTAGCATTCCTGTTGCAAAAACAAATTTCATTTTGTAACATTCTGGAAGTGTCATTTAATCTCTGATCTCATCGCTGCCGCATTTTGGGGCCATGGCAGAGCTCTGCAGCAGTGTTTGACTTACTACCTTCTCAGAATTTAATGATCGCACTTTTACCACTACCCTTGCTTGAGATGACTGGAATAATCAAAATATTAATAACTTGAGTGGTTTTTTTTACCTGTCTCATTGCCCATGAGGATTTCATGAGACCTGGATGTACCTCCAGTAACGGCAGTTACACAGCAGGCAATGAACTTGGTGGGGTTGTGGGGGGAAAATGTCACAGTGAATGGAATTGAGACCCACCACTTTCTTGCACTGGGGCTGCAAAACCTCTTTGGACAAAGAAAAACTGAAGAATTGTAAGGTGGCTTGCTCGTTTTCAGGTCAAGTTGCCTTTTTCCTCATCCAGGTTGTCTCAGCTTGCATCGCTAAAATATGTGTGTTCAACCCTGTAAAACACCTATCACATTTATCAATAAAACATCAATAATACAACATGGGTAAGGGTTATCTGGCCCTTGAGTAAATGTTCAACATAAATAATGGGAAGAATATTTTATTTGCATTATTTGCAGAAAGGGTTATTGCAAGGCAAGGCCTTGGTATTTTCTGTTTCTCTCTGATGGACACTACATAGTGTGTACACATCCTGCAATTGTCAATGCACCAGTGCTCAGAAAATAAAAGCTCACATTAAGGAGAAGTTTGGCAATGAAGCTTTTGAAAGAGCAATGTGTTTTTGTACTGAAACACAAAATAAATAGAAGAAGAGCAGGGCTTCAAGGCAAAAGAGAGATAGAGTGTTTATGACCTAGTTACTATGAGGTACCTTTCTCCTCTGCTAAGTGCATTGATTTCTTGGTCACACTCTTGTTGTGTAAATAGGGCAGCTGAAGATAGACTTTTCCTCTTCTCAGGTGCAAGCAGGTTTTCACCAAATCAAGAAGAAAGAAAATGCAATTCACATCTAGGCAGTCTATGAGCTTGCCTGTTTGTTTGGATTTTCCCCGCCCTCCTTAAAAGAAGCTCTTGTCTGCCTCTAAGTTTACTAGGATATGGGGACACAAAATTTAGGGCAGTAATTTCCATGGATTTCAGCTTTCTTTTATGCATTTATATCAGCTTTTTAAAAGCATAAAAATGTGGAATCCCTAGTATTTTTATGTCTGGAATGCAAAAGATTCTTAGCTACTGTTGACACTTTCATAAACAGCGCAGCAACCTGGAGAAAGATGGGTCCTTTATGAAATTCAGCTTTATCAAAGCAGACAGCTGTCAGCTTCTTACCCACGGCACACATGAGGAGCCATGACCCAGCCCCCTCACACTGCACCAGGGATTATCCCAGTGCTGCTGGCCGGCCTTGATCCTTCCGTCCCATGAAGCAGAAACATGAGGGGCAGCTGGCAAAGACCCCTCTGCTGTTTCTTGAGGCACAGGGAGCCTTTCCAGGGTGGGGAACGTGCCCCATCCTTGCCTTGTGGGTCCCTTGGCAACCTCAGCCCCACTGCTCAGAGGCCCTTGCACTTTAGAGGGGTGCAGAGGTCCAGCAGCACCCTCAGGATGGGGCTCAGCCTCCTGCCCACCCTGGGGATTGCCACAGGCAAGAGCACATCCATTGTGCTTCTTTGGCTTCAGTTCAAGAGAAAAGAGGCCAAGGCAGTGGTGGCTGTGCCAGGAGGTGTCCTGGTCCCCTGTCCTCCCAAGTACAGTGCAGGTTCTTGGGCCCAAATCCCAGCTGGAGAGCTGCTGGCTCCTCAGCCCAGCAGAGAGGCAGAGCCTCGGGGTTTCTTGCTGAGTCAAGGGTGCCCATCAAGGGCTGGGCTGGCTCATGGAGATGCAATGGCCTCACAGCGGCTCATGGTGAAACTGATGGACGTGACAAATTGCAAAGGGGGAACCTCAGACTACACCCCCCTAAGTGGAAGTCAGGCAGGAAGTCATGGACATCACTTACCCCAAAAGCCCTATGTTTCTCTTCTGTCTGGACTGAAGGAATCTGAGTTTTGGAATCAAAAAGCAAAAAGGGGACACTGTTGCTCTTTTTTTTTTTGTTGTTTTGGGGGTTGTTGTTGTTGTTGTTGTTGTTGTTGTTTTGGGTTTTTTGTTTGTTTTTGGGGTTTTTTGTTTTTTGTTTGTGGGGGCTTGTTTTTGTTTTGTTGTTGTTGGGGTTTGGGTGGGTTTTTTTGTTGTTGTTGTTGTTGTTTGGTTTTTTCCCCACTTTCTTTTTTCTGTCTACAATCTTCCCTGTCACTCAAGAGATCCCACCATGGTGAGACTGAAATAAATAGCTTTCCAAAATGCTGTCTGAAAGTGGCCACACTACTGACAACCCAGACTTCCCCAGAACTGACTGGGGCCCACTTGTCTTCCCCATGAGCACCAAGGATGAGCAGGCACAATTCAAACACCAAAAATGCAATGTGCACTGGGCACTGGCTTGGGAAAACAAGAGAGCCATGAGACAGCACTTTCACTTCCCCTGTGCTTTGCTGCTCCTGCTCATGATATTTAAAGAGCATTATGGGATACTGTGCACTTAATAACTGCTGCCTCAGAAGGATTTTGTTGCTGAATACAAATAAGAAGCTATGTGATTAGGTGTCATGCATTCTGGTACATTTTATTACATTTTACTTTTATTTTTTTTAGATAAAGGAGAATTCAAGCAGAGAGGAAATGCTTTCTCTGCAAACACTCTTATTGCCAAGCTCATATCTTAAAAACTCTCAGTATAATGCTTGTCCCTCAAGATATGTGGCTGATTTTTAAATTGTAAAGAGTTAAATTTCATAAGTGTAGTAATATTGGAGGAAGCCTGCCACAATCATCCCCAGTTATCTCAGATTGAAAAGGCAGATGCCTGGGCAGATTCTGGCTACTCAGACGTTTGAAACATTTCATTTCTGTTTACAGCTGGGAGGAGAAAACTGTCACTCTTCACCTCCTTAGTCTGTTCCATTACCTGATAGCCTCCCTCCACCCAAACTGTTTGCTCCCTCTGTTTCTCCTCCACCTTAATCATGCCTCTCATCACATGCCACCTTTTCTCTAACACTTACATGGAAGCTTTTCTTACCTTGCCCACATCATCTCCTTTCCATCCTGCTGAGCACCCAGTAGAGTCCATCTCATGTCCCATTTTTTTTTACTTTCTCCATCTCTGCTCTGCACCCTCAGGACCTGTTATCACTCTCCCATCATTCTCCACCATTCTCTCTTACCCCTACCCTAATCCACACTTTCTTCCCTCCTTCCCCAGCTGCCTCTCTGCTGCTGCCTCCACTCTCTTGTAGCGTCAGTGCCTTCCACTTCTCTTCTGGCTGCTGCATGGTTTGAGGAAAACACTATTGTGGCAGTGTAATGGGCGAAAAAGCAAGCATAGGTTTCTGCTGCAGAGGATCTGCCTGTGTAGCACACATAATACATCTCAGGCGTGGGTGCTTCATATCCATCAGTACATCTGCAGTCTGAAATTAGAAATCTGAAATCTTAATTGTATACTCAGTAATGGGACCAAAATGTTGCCATGGTGAAATAACAGGAGGAAGGATCAATGATAAGACATTGAAAAATGAGATTTCACCACGGCATAGTGTCCCACATGGAAAAAAGCTGTCTACCCCTGCACTGTAGTGCCTCTCATTTTGACCAGAATAAAGGAGATTTTGTTCCCATGTCATCAAGTTTGTTTCAGTTGTTGGGCCTGGGGTCATCCAGAATAGGAGCTTCTGCAGTGCATTTCACCAATCTGCAGAGCTCTGTGCCCTGTGATGATGCGTTCCATCCCCACTCCACGCTCAGCACTGCTCCTGGCAGCAGTGGTGAAAGGCACAGTGCTGACAGCCACTGTAGGGGCTGGCAGCTCTGTCCAGCCCAAATTGCTCTCCTTGTCTGCTGGGACTGGGACTGAAAGGAGAGGGCTGAAATTACAGAAAGGAAAGGGGGGGTTTGTTCCTCAAGGAAGACTCTACAACATTAGAATAGGTGAAGCTAAGCAGTTGATTGCTGGCAGATCCCAAAGAGACCCCAGCACAGGAGGGTTTTGGGAAGAGGTCAGACTAACATCTCTCAGAACAGGTTTTGAAGGAGATCCTGCCCTAAGCAGGGGATGCTCTGGGTGACCTGCCAGGCCCTGACAGGACTATTTTCTGTGAATCTGTTTGAGGGTTTTCTTTTGGCTATTTTGGTGGCTCCACAACATGCCAAGGAGTTTCCTTCCACCTATCTTTACTTGACTCTTCATCCCCCTTTAAGAGCTGATGCATTGTAATGTGACTATATATAGTTTCAGAATTGCTTAGTTTTAATGACAAAATGTTTATTTATAAATCTTAAAGCTCACGTAGTTTAATGCTGCATTATTTCTACTTTACATCTAACCAAGAAGCTGGACATTTTCTGTTATCCTTTTCAAAAAGCTGGATTTTGCATGGAATCTCAGAAATGCATTAATTTCACTATAACTTTTAAATTTTTAGTGCTCTTGTCAGTTTATCTGTTTGATAGCTTAATTATTCTTTCAATCTTCCCAACAGGCTGCAACAGAGTATAGCTTCTGATTATTTCCTGACCTTTTCTCCTTATTTTTTTTCCATTCCAGTTAAATTGGGAAGTTTTGCATTTTTTTCTGAAACTTTGCTTCACATGCAAATGGATATTCCCAGTTATTTTTTTCCTTGACCATCTCAGGCAATATTTTCATAGGAATATTGGAAAATATGGTCAAGGAAACAGTGGTTTAAAATGGATGCAAGACTAATTGAAAACCCCTTCTGAAAGTTTGGATGTTTCACTGTCAGTATGGGAGGGCATTTCCAGTGGGGTCAGATCTAAATTTGAGTCTATGAAATATTTTCAGTGATGATCTGGATGATAAAGGACGCTGTATGCTTACAAAAGCTGAGCATCCTACCAAGCTAGCAGGGGTTGTGGGCACCTCAAAGGACAGGATGAGAATTCAAAATGATCTTGATAAATTGAAGGACCTGAAATCAATAAGATGAAATTCAATAAAGACAAGTGCAAAGTGATACACTTAGCAAGGAGAAATCAAACGCACAAATACGAAATGAGGAATAACTCGTGAAGCAGCAACTCTGCCAGAAAAGGTCCTGAGGGCATTGTATATCATGAGCTGAATATAAACTAGCAACATGATCCTGCCTTGAAAATGGCTAATGACATTCCCAGATGTATTAACATATAAGTTATTACAGGAAGTAGTTGCTTTCATTTACTTATTTACTTGATACTGATTAGGTCAGTTAGGAACCACTGAGTTCTGCTCTGAGCAGCAAGTTTAGTAAAGGAGCAAAAGAGCAGAGAAGAAAGAAACAATAAAGACTAGAGAACTGCAGAATGCAACCTGCAAAGCAAGGCTGAAAAAAATCTGTTGTTTCTACTGACAACAAAGACCATTTTAAATATGTAAAAAACCCTCTGCAGAAAACACAATAAAATGAATGGTTTTGCCAATTGAAGGAGACAGGAAAAGTTGCTGTTGGCTTAATTTTGCAGAAACAGAGAATCAAACTTGATATTAATAGAAACGAAGGGACAATAGTTCAGCACTGTATTGTAAAATATCCTCATTTGGGTAAGTGGTATAGTTGGAATCTTTTAAGACTGATTGGAGGATTGACTTCTAGTGCTGGCCTAGGTGTACCTATCTTACTTCACAGGAGGAAAATTAATTGAATAACAGGTCTTTTGTTCTTTAACACAATATGAGGCAGCTCTACAGAACTCCAATTTTTGCTTTAGTAGTTGTCTCTCTCAGCTATTAATTTCAACAAAAACCCTGAAGATGGGGGATGGAGTGAAAGTGCCCTTTTTGGAATTGCATTGATAAAATGCTGACACAAGGGTCAATTACTTTCTGAGCACACATTGCAGCACCAGACAAACACAGAATAAAGCCCTAATTCCTAACCCACTGGATCTACAATTTGAGACCAAATGAATGCAGGTCCATAGAGGTGCAGAAGGACTTCAGGAGATTTTAATCAGCATTGCAGGGGTACGACCACAGGAGCAGTATACTTAATTTTTGTTGGTCTTGCAGCCAAGGAAGATGTTGAAGTAGGATCTGAAGAGAAATAACAAAGTACTTTTGCTGGGTAGACTTTTCCAAGCACTGGAATAGCATAAAAAAATTGAAAGAATTGTTTTATAAAATGTGAAAGCTGGTGAGAGGTTGGTATTCAGGCCAAAGAAGAGTGTTTACTTGTATAGAAGATGAGAAGTGATAGATCACACAAGGAAACCTCGAGAAGAAAGCAGATGTTAGTACTCTGGAGGGTTAATGAGGATTTACAAAGACAAAGATGCTACAGTAAATGTGGCACGTTGGAAAATTGGATATAAAAAATTATTCTGAATGGATAAGAGTTAGAAAGGCTGCTTCAGCTTGAGATGTGAGGTGACAGCTTAGACCCTGGACAAGAATCTGTTGCATGGATGGATAAGAAAGGCTGTGTCTTTGACAAACTGTGTGGAAGAGTCTTGCATAGTCTCATTATAAGAACTGAGAGAGACTTCAGGTAACACCCAGGTAAAAAGAATAATTGACAGGCAAGATAATGAAATTGTTAAAAGCAAGGGAAAGAGCAGGAATTAAGAGGAGTTAGGAAGAGAGATAAGAAATTTTCTCTCAAATCATATTCTGTTTGGATTGGCAATGTAAAATTCCAAACTGGATGCCAGGAAGACAGATCAGATCTGGGACAGAGAGTCACACTCCTGGGTCATAGGCCCTAACCTCTCTTTCTGCCCATTCATAAAACCAAGGCAATTCTTCATCTCCAAGAACACTTCTGGAGAGTATGATGCAGACAAAAGTGCAGAGGGATGCCTACATGGGACCTGGAGGGAACATTAAACAATTCCCTGGAGAATAAAGATAAATTGTGGCAGGCATGGGAGAGGACAGATGAAATAAAGAAGGGTGACACAAGGTATACAACACATTAAGTTTGCAACAACTCAGTACTGTGTTCTAGTAGGTACAAGCAGGTGACAGCCCTCTTCCCAGAAACTGAAGCCCTAACCTTCTGGGACCACGAATTTTTGCCATCCATACAGAGTAAGCGCAATTCAATTTCTCTTCTCAAGGCTGGGGGAGGTTTTATAAATCTTTCAAGTGGCCATCTGTTACCAAATGCTTTCGTTTTTGCGCATCTTGCTCAGGTCTGAACATAGCCTCTTTCATATTTAACCAGGGCATAAACTCTGCAATGCATTTCTGGTACTCCTCAACTCGTGAGAAATGATGTTTGCCTGGAGATGTCAGCTCCTGTGCTCTCCAGGACTACCTCACCAGGAACACCACTGCCCAGCACTGAGCCCACTGCCCTGCTGCAGCTGCTGGGCGGGCTCTGGGACAGGCACAGCCCCTGTGCTGGAGTCTCTGCAGGGCTTTCTGCTGCCACCTCAGCAATGTCCACCTTGCCCGGGGGTCAGTGAGCCTTGGCTCTACTGGTCTTGTGTCACCAGGTGGGAATGACAAGACACCCAAAATCTCCTTATCTCAGCAGGAAAGGGGCTGATAGGGCACCTGCAGAAACAACATGGTGAAGTTAAGCAGAGGTTGCTCATGTTATGTGGCTTTCTTTTAACTGCCTTTATTATTTTCAGATTGCTACTCACCCTTTCCTCAAGAAAAGACTAATATTTATTGTCTGAAGTGTTATTAAATTGTTCTGATTTTATGGCTGGGGCAATAAAGATATACGGTGGGTAACATTTACTCAGTCAGAAAGATCTTGAATTCTTCTGTACAATAATCATTCGTTTCTACATTATTAATAGACTGCTGTTACTCCTAATATTTTTTCCGTTTATATGGTTTTTTAATTTGAAAATCTCCTTTGTTTTAAATTTCTCTTGGCAATCTCAGATGTCTCTTGTTATGAGTAATGAAAAATTAAGCAGTGTGACTGTGGCAAGAGGACATTTAGAGCAGGAAGATAAGCTGAGTCATGGGGAGTGCTTGGCCTTTTCCCTCTGTCGTGCTTTCCACAAGGCCTCCCAGCATCACTGGCCCTGGCTCCACTCCATGGAGAAGAACTCAGCATACTGACAGCTCCATGCAGACAGACTCTCACAAAGTTTCTCCTTTTTTTTCTTGGGAAAATGCTTCTACTTTTACAGTTTCCTATATGCTTTAATTTTTTTTAATGATCTTACAATCTATACTAAAATGCTGCTATGAATTTTATAAATTGATGTCCAAGTCATGAAATCAGATGGCTGCTGGAAAGAAAAAGACCTGCCTGTTCCAGCTTGAGAGTGTCTTTTCTAGGTGTCATTTTCTCTATTTCATTACATATCATTTGAAGATTATAAAATATCTTTTCTTGACCCTTCTATAGTGTGCTCTGTTACACTGAATTTAAGAACTGAGATTACAAATACCAAATGAGGAGAAAGAAAAAGACTCAATTTCAGCTCCAGTGGACAGGTTTTATTTCCTCTCCCTACTTGCTGCTTTTATACTCCAGTCTAGCTCCAATGACAGTGGAGATTTATTTCTGCAGCCATGGCAGAATTGGCTTCGGCACTGAAGGAGATAAATACTTCAGAAACAATGGACAAATAGTTCAAAACCTCACCACTGTTTTTTCTCCATAGCTAATCCATAGAGGATTTGCACTCCCTTCAAGAACAAATGGCATGGAAATATACCCAAATATATATTCAAGAAATATCAGCCAATATTTGCAACTTCCGAGAAGTTTCTGAGTAAACTGAAAAAACACCAAAAAAAGCTTCGTGTTCTCAACCCTGGAAAAATATCACCAGAGCTTTAAGCACAGAATTAGGCTCACTTCTCTCGGGGTCGGCTGCTTGTTCTCTGCCCCCGAGGTGAGTTGGGTGGTCTAGGGAGAGACCCCAGGCTCTGAAGAATGAGACTGGACTCTCTGGTGTTCGGTCTTTGGATTGTTTATTAAATCTTATCTACAAAATTTTCTCCCTGCCAGACAGAGGTCTGACCAGCAAGGCAGCCACAACATTCTCCGCCTGATCCCAAGGCTGCGCCGTCTTTTATACTACAAATCACGTATATCATATTTACCTTTACTTTCCAATACCTATCACCCATGTTGGACAGTGCACCTCTACTCTAAACCAATCCCCAAGTGCCAACATCACAGCAGAAGATGGAGAACAAGAAGAAGAAAGAAGAAGGACGAGACACGCCCTGTTCCCTCCATCTTGTGCCCATTACCCTTATACCAAAATTTTTAAAACTTATATTTTCACCCTGTGTACACCTTATAAAAACACCCTTTAAACCTGTGTGACCTTCCAGCCCTCATACCAAACTGGCAATTCATTTGCAGGATCAAAATCCAGCCACCAAGTGTTCCGGGCATCATGCCAAGATCTCTGAGCCCCCTGACGGGGTTTCGGCTCTCGACGTGGTTTCGGGAGACTCCTCACATCCGAAGTGATGTGCAGAGTTCCCACAACTTCTTCCTTATATTTTGGGCTAGAACTAATTTAATGGCTTTCTATCAGTGTATGTCTCTGGGGGAAATGTGCACAAGCCTGTCCTTTTTCTATGTCCCTTGCATCCCTGGGAAGCAAGCAAAGGCAGACCCACTCTGTATCACCAAATGATCCATGTCATATGGGGACTGCCACCTCTAAAACATTTAAGCTTGCTGAGGTGCCTGTTCTTGCTGCACTTTTCCCATTTCTCACTCTGTGGATGCATTGTAAACCTCAGATGTAAACAGGCTTAAACTATGTTTAAAAAAAGTGTGGAAAGCAGAAGGAGCCAAAGCCATCACTGTAGGGCCAGAGCCTCATTAAAAATATCTGGCCTTTGAGTCATTTTACATCTGAGGCCAGAAAATACATTTATACTGGTTCTGGAGTTTGTAAAAAAAAATGTTGAGGTGAAGTTATACTTTCTTTTCCTATTAGTCAAATTTTCAGGACTTACAGTTACAATCTACACAGCCTGTTTTTATCATGATACAAAATTCTCAAGACCATTTAAAAAAAATTAGTTTTTGTAGACAAGAATTTATCAGACTTTTAATGTTATTAATTTTTAAGTAAATATGAGATTCTATATGACAAGCATTATTGGAAAAACCAGCAGTAAGATGTTAAGTGTTAAGTCAATGCTTACTCTGCAAAGAAAGTTAAAATACTAAAAACAAAAATGAGAAAGAGGAAAATTCATCACTCAAAATCAGAATCCTGTTGTGGAGGACGTTGCATGTATAAACACATAGCTGTGTGTTGTTCATATAAAAGGGAGATGGAGCTTGCAGTGAGATATGTAGATATACCCTAGATAATACCAACAGTATTTTCCAATTAACTGTTTATCTTACTATAATGTCTAAACATCATCAAACTGCATAAACATCAACAAGTCGCATAAAAAGGAGAATTTGGGATCGTTCTTATTATTAGTAAAGGAGATTGACATCATCTTTTTCATTAGATGGAGCACAGATTTTGCATGTATATTTTTAGCACTTTTTTCCCTCTTCATAAATGCACAATTCCTAATGCATTAAGATGCAGCCAGAATCTGTTCCTGAAACCACTAAGCAAGAAAACAAGCACAGAGAGAGAAATCAGAGAACCTAGGTTGTTACCCTGCACATTTCTAGCCTGCTCCCAGCCTCCTGTTTCCATGGCTATCTGAAGCTGCAAGAGCTACTGCAGTGTGTTGCATCTCCTGAGTGTGTTCAGCTAGACAGAAATGAAGTAATAATCTTTCCCTATTTAAAACAGGTAGAAGATGTGGTCAGAACTTGAAGAGAGTGGATAACTCTATTTCATAAATGCACACTTTCTTGGCCTTGACCCCAGCAACAGGGAAGTAAACCACAAGGGCAGCTTTTCTGGTTCAGATCCAGGGGAAAATACAGATATAGCTTGCAAGATTCTATTCACTGACAGACCCAGTATATAAACCCTTAATTTACTATATGGACTTACTGTTACTTTTAACCAAAATCTAGACCTGATGGATGTGTAACTAGCCTCTTCTTCATCTGTAGGGCTACAGACTCAAAATGGAAAAGGAGATGAATGGACACAAAAGAAAAACTCCCAAATTCCCCCAGGAAATAGAGTACTTCAACCATTTGGACAGAAAGGAAAACAACCTTCGTTTTGATGGGGCAGCAAGGAGAGAATAGCAGATTAACTTTCCCACTGGGAACAGCACGCCTGAATTTCTGACTCCTCACCTCAGGGATTTGATCTCCGTGCTCAAATGTCACCCAGGGGTTGGCAGGGACAGTTCTCTCTTTCCTGCCACTGTTGGCTCTGGCCTTACTGCCTCCGGGCTGCCTCCCGGTGTGGGAAGGGCCACAGCCACTTCACCCTCCCCACACCTCCCTGAGCCAGGACTCAGAGAGCACTTGTGGCAGTACAACAACAAAAAAAGCATCTTGCGCAGCCTGGGGGAGCTGAGCTGTCTCAAACAGACCATCATGCTTCATGTGAACCGACGAGGGAAAGCTCTGTGATTTACCTGAATTACAAAGGGTGAGCTATCCAAGGTGAACAAGCAAGGAAATGTAAGTGAAAAACAAAAGAAGCCACCTTTTTAGCACTATGATTCACTTTGGGCATTCTAGAGCTTGGCACTGACTCCAGATGCTTTTTCAGAAATATTTCCTTCTTGTTCCTAGGCAGTCAGAAGATAATTGTCAGACTTCTGGAAGTGTTTATTCCTCTTAACAGGAATATGTGCCCAGTGAGCATTTACCTCTGAGCTTCTGGCTGTGCTTCTTTATGGTCTATGGAGAGTGACAGGCATGCTGCAGGTCTCATCCCCCTTATCCAAAGGCAGGGGATCTGAAATGCATTGGCTGGACCCTGCAGTAGAATTGCCCATTTTTTCCCACTGTCTCTAATGGGAGACACACACAGTGAGGTCAGGTTGGTGGCCTACAATGTAGACAGCTCTCTTTGTACAGATCAATCCTCCATCAAGAAAAACACTGACTTTTTCTGTTATAACAAATTTGATTCCTCTATCCCATCTCTCTCTTGACAAACAAAACACCTTGTCAAAGGAAAGGTTAAGCTAGAAGCTAAAAACACAGGTGGAAATTACTTTGGTGTAAGGATTTATTTGACTGTAAGATAGTGGCATAAAATTACTACTTGCAACATAGCACTAAACACAGTATTTTTCCTACATTTCTGAAATATTCTACTGATTTTGCTGATGACTACCATAGATTTTGGCTAGCTTTTCCCTTTCATAGTTGTGACTCCTTGACTTTTTTACATTCTACCATTGCTCAGATATTAATGCAACATTAGTGGCAGGTGTTCAGTAGCCCAGATGAGATGCCAAAGGTTAGTAATGACTTTTGAACAAACACTGCTGAAGTGGCAGTGTGTAGTTGGACAAGCACAATTTCACTCAGCAGTTCAATATTGTATTTTAACTTTGTATGCAGAGAACCTGTGGGTGTCTTTTTATTCTTCAACAGCATGCAACAGAGCAGTGCCATTTTGCATGCTTGTGGGAAAGTGTTATTTCAAGCTAATTGACTCTTTTTGCCACATGGAAGTTATTTACCCAGAAGTACTAGAGTGGAGAGTCAAATTGCTTTTGATAAAGGAATCCAATGACTTGAGATCTTTTACAGGATGAAGACATTGCATTGCGGCAGTAGCTCCCCTCTATTGTTAAGGCTAAAATGATGCTGTACTGAACAAAATCTCCTTAGCTCTTACTTTCTTTTTTAGTTGTTGAGTTTGTAGGGCAAGAGAGGAGGGCTGCTCACCCGAGGAGTAGGAAAAGGAAAGTTATTCAAAATTGGTCTATTTAGTTGTATACGGATTATGTTCCAATCAGATGAACTGAGGAATGAAAACTACACAAGTACTGAATTTCTTTTGAAAGAATTGAGTTATATTGAGTGTTGTCTTGACATTTAAAAGCTAAGTTGGAAGGCTGAGTCTGTGATACCCTTACTGTAATTCATTCTGCTTTTAGAAATCCATAGGAGAGCAGACCAGGTATTAAATGTCCATAGAAAAGAAAAAATTAGGACTTAGTTCTAAGCCAAGTAAAAAAAAAGAGGAGTGAAAAGTTTCACAGACAAATGAAAATAATGTAAATTCCAGACATATGGTGACAATTCATCAATCAATGTGCTTGTAAACAGGAAGGAAATAACAAGGAGATAAACAACAATCAACATGGGTTTGTGAGGCACAGATTACAAACCAACTTCCCTTCCATGGTAGCAGGACAGGGTATGTGGTTGGAAGAAAAAAACCCCAGGATTTACATTTTGATTTTCACTGTCCTTTTGACTATATCAAATGGTACTTTGGTAATAACCTTGGGAAACTTCTTTACAATGGAACCACAACAAGCATCAAAACTGATTGGAAAACAATAATGTAGAAATAGCTGTGGGCAGTCATCTCAAGCCAGAGGGTGTTCAGAGAGGGGCTCAATCCTGCCTGGAGTGGGCACAGAATTTGTGTGCAGGAGGAGGGACTAAAACCCCCTGGCTGTGCACCATGGAGTCAAGGGGGAGCTCTGAGGAGGTGAGGAACAGAAACAGACCTGGGTGTGGGATGGTGCAGCACAGGAGCATCAGGAACAGGGTACAGCAATAAACACAACTTCCACCAGCTCCCCTGAGGCTTCGACACTTCTGTTAGCAGTGGCCACAATCTGCGTCTCTCCAAGCTGTCTTGCTCAGAAGTATGACTAACTCTGCAGGTTCATTTGTGTTTTCTGAAACAAAAAGCCTGAAAACCACCAGTTTTATAGTAACAATAGGATACCTGTACCCCCTTCCTCATTTCCTACACAAGATCTGAAGACGCTTGAGTTTTCAATTTGTACCTACAATATAGACTTAGTTGTCTGTACTCATGTTGTGGATAGTTTTCTCTCCCTAAACTATTTCCATAATTTATTTCATGCCCCAATAAAAGTTAGAAATGGTTAACAACTGAAGATCAAGCACTTTCACAGTCCTAATCTGAAATTTATGAGTATTTGGAAGACGTTGTTAAGTACAGTGGAAAAAGCTGTGTCCTTCCTGGAAATCATTTCTAACTGAGGCAACAGTGAAGTTTCCTTTGTTGCTATCAGCAATTATGCTGCAAACAACCAGAACTGTTTTCAACAATCACATCTTTCTTAAAATTTTCTGGTGTTTTTTAATTAGGAAGAGACATGCAGCTCCTAATTGCCTCTTCTTCTGTGTTGTTCATGCATTGCTAGTAACAAATTAATGCTGCTTCCAAGTATTTTAAGTTTGTGTAGAAATACAAAAGTTCTGAATTTTGTGAAAATGACAGGGTATCAGAATTATTTTTCCTCATAAATATGAAAAGTAGAGTTTTCATCAACAGCAGTGGAAAAAGAAATGAAATTTCAATGCAAGAGTGGAAGATTGGATGTAGGTCTCTGATAAACCTGCTTAAAACATCCATGGGATATTATCAGGATATCATCTGTTTTCAAAGGAAATTCTATTCTCAAACTATAAAATTTTTTTCATACCAGATACATATTTTTAAAGGTTTTAATTTCAACAAACCAGAACATTTTTGCATACTTCAAAAAGTAACGGTCACAAACTAAAACACAAGAAGTTCCACATTAACACGAGGAGGAACTTCTGTTCACTGAGGGTGGCAGAGCACTGGAACAGCTGCCCAGGAGATCATGGAGTCTCTCTGGAGACATTCAAAGCCCACCTGACCCACCTGTGTCACCTGCTCCAGGTGACTCTGCCTTGGCAGGGGGCTGGACTGGATGATCTCCAGAGGTCCATTCCAGCTGTAACTATTCTGTGATTTTTAAGAGAAGAAACTGAACAGCACTCCTAAGCCTTTCTAAGTTTGGGACACCTACACTTAACAGTTGTTAATTTATAGCACATTCTATTTTGAAAATAGTCTGCAGAATGCACATTGCATGTCCCTGTTTTGCATCTTTATGTCAATTATAATTCACATTACAATAATGTAGATTAGATTATCTTTGGTCCTCAATTACAATTCCTTCCTAATTATAACTTCATTATAAATCTATATAGTGCATGTCCTTTTTTCCCCATAAATGCCATTACTCTAAGTTCATTTGAGGACCATACACTTTTTGATCACCAAATGGTAATATTTGGGGCTAAACTGACTCCTGATCTAACTCCATTGACCTCTGAGTTACTCAAGAAGCGTTTTCTTGTTTTATCAGCTATTTGCATGATTGGAAAAATTATGAACATAAGTACAACTAGACTTTTCCCTGTAGTAATGTAGGCTTCTCTTTCAGTTTTCTATTGCATGAATCCCCATGGGCCAATCTCCCTGTGTTAGCAATCCAAACTATGAGCCAGGAATCCTCCAGCTGCTCCTCCCATGAGCTGATGATGACATGAGCAGATGTGTGTCTTTTTTTGGGCTCTTTGTAACCTGATGAGTTTCCTTCCTCTCATTCCATAAGGAGCAGACAGAACATTTTAATTGCTTTATACCCTTCAGAATTTGTGCTCCCAGGGCGTGTGAAGGTCAGTGCAGAAGACAGCCAGCTCTAATACTGCAGAGTGCAGCATCTTTGTGAGGGCAATTCTTCTGGGCACAGTGCTGGTCCCATCAGAAGGGCAGCAGGGGTTTTGTGCATCTCCCTAACTCACAATGCACTGGATCCTAATGAACATCTGGATCCTAATGAACATCTCACACTGTAGTGGTTGTGCCCTGTGTCTGCTTGGGTCAAGGACAATCCTCAACCCTACAAGTGTGAGCACAGCTCACATGGCAGGTAGATGAGAGAGTTGTTTATTCATTATCACTGCTTTGATTTACACCCAGCTCTTTGCTTTTTTGTGGGCACAATACAGTGCCACACTCCAGATGGACTGAGTCCTTTGGTAAAGCACTCAGGAATATAAACAGAGCTATCCAAAATGGGTTTAGTGGTTTTTGAGGAAACCTTTTTACATTCAAAGCAAACCAAGTTCACCAAAATTAAAGTGTTCTGTAGGAGTGCTATAAATTCTAAAAAATTCCCACTGCTTTTTGGGTACAAATGTAAACATGTGGTGACTATGCCAGTACTTGGAGCTAGTTAGCTGTTTGAGAGACACAGTAAAGTCACAATTTGAAATTCTCTGCTTTATTTTAAATAAGGTCAAATTCAGCTGCTGATCTACACATCTAGGCATATACCTACAGTATCATAAATGTGTAGGAGCATAGAGAACATTTTGTGCATTTTCATATGTGTCTTCTTAATTGAAAGATGATTACAAGTGAAACCAATAAAGAATGAAAGTGATATTTCATTTCATAGCCCTTGATATCGAATAAGCTAATGTCATCACTTCTTTCAATATTAATATGGTGTCTGAACTCACAGTCTGTTACCAGGAGCGTGCTTAGAAGGTGTTGTAAAACAGGATGTTCTTTTCTTACTTTCTTGAGATTGTAAACACTTTTTGTAAAACAGATTAGCATTGCACAGCCTTTATTTTTGTTGACTAATCTGCAAAGGACTTGACCCATTCCAGAAATATAAAATGCATTTGTTTTGATCAAAATACGATGGTATATTGTATTTTTAAACAAGGAAAGGACTCCCAACCATGCCACATGCAGGTGAAATCAAACTTCAGTTCTACACAAGCTCTTTGCAAGAGGCAGGCCAGGGTTTTGTTGCTTTAAGGACTTAGGTTCATTCTCCCATGTTGCTTGTAACACAGAAAACAGACACACAAGTGTATTTTCATATTCTTTAATATAATTTTCTATACTCCACTGTTGACTACTCATAAATCAGCTAGTATCAGCTAGTTTAACCTGGAGCTCCTTTTCTCAGACTTGAATCAGCATGTCCGCCTGCCTCCAAAATCTCTGAACAGCCATGAAACCAGTCTCTGTTTTTCCACCTGTCAGTGTCCTGTAGACAACCTTTCCACTGTGATGACACTATCACCTCATTCCTGACTAAATAATTCTCTCATTCTGCCATAAATCTATCAACTTCCTAACCTTGTTATTTTCCTTTCCTGATGAAGTTCTGCCTGCTTTCCACCATATCAAAACAAAAATGCTCAGTGCCCTCCCAATCAGCTCCCATTTCAATTACGGCATTGGCCCTTCTGCAGTTCCCTAGACACTCACATCCCCATCCCATGCAGACTGCTTCCTCCAAAAGCAATTTGACTGTTTCTATCTGAGACATCTCTGTCCTCAAGTTTCAAGAACATCTTCACACCAAATTTTAACTACTTATTTTAACTGCTTCCCATTGTGTCTACACATCTTTGCCTATCTATGGCTGAAGTAAAAATTTCAGCCCTCCTATAAGTAGCCATCTCTAGGTAATTGACCATGGCTAGATTGGGATTCTGCTTTGGTTAAAAGCATAGCCATTTTACATTTATTTTAAAGTATCACCCTGGTAATACAACTTACAGAGTTCATAAGGGGTTGTGTTGATAAGGGGCTGCATCTGTTCCTATGTTCATGTAGTTTTGCATTACTGCTGCCTTCCTCAGTCAGGTATGACTTGACAGAGCCATTTATTCATCCGAGTGACTCAAGCAGACATGGGCCAAGAAAGAACTTTAAATACTCCCATTATAGTGCAGGATGAGTAATAGAACATAGTTTGTACTTCATTTGTCAGTCACATTTCTGGAAATTCCGTATGTTCCAGAAAGTTAGACATGAATCCAGCTGCAGCAGGTGGAGCTTCATTTTACATGCCAGCAACCAGTGTAACAAGAAGGATTTGGGAGGTGTAAATGCCATCATAGGAAGTGTCACAGAAGTTCTGCGCTGCTAACAAATGTTCACCTTTTGCTCACAGTGATTTCATTGAATTGCCATGAGTGAGGAACTAAAGCAAACTTTCCCCCAAGGAATAATGATTCAATGTGCTTCATAAAACAAAGTGTAAAGCCTGAAATAAAAATATTAGACAATATACTGGCTTCCTGTGAAATCCATGAAATACTCCTCAAGGAATCCTATCTCAGTTATGCATCTATCTATTTCCTCTGGAGAAGGTGTTTCCTCTTTTATGCTCTGTTATGCAGATTTGCTGTGCAATCAAGCCAGCTTTCTTCCAAATCCTTTAATAAATGGAGCATTTCCTTTGGCTTTTTTTTTTTTTTTTGGTCAGCCATGCACTCCTAGCATTGCAAGAATATCTTCTACATTTCATAAAGGACATTATAATTATACTACATTTATGCTTAAAGAGAGAAAGAATGAAAGAAAGGAAAAATAAAAAGAAACTTGAAGCATTAGACTGATGGTGAAAATAGATGCAGATTGTTAAATGAAAACATTTCTTTCTGCAAGACAATCAAGCTAAGGGCCAACACCTCCTTGAAGACTGCAGGCCTTGTATCAAGAATTTAATTTTCAGTAGCTTGTGACACCCACCACCCCAGGAAATATCATGCATATGTACTTTTTGACGTTTTCCAATCCCTGCCTTCTTTTATACTTAAGCCTCATCTTCACATAAAACACTTGCAAAGTTCATGGATGGCTATGGAAATATGAAGAGCAAAAGCTGATGAACAAAGTGATACATGGAAAAACTCTACAACTGGTCAAAGTTGTAAAGTAGGTATGTATTTATGCAGCTCTGAGTGGGATAGCTCTTCTAAAGACACGCACCTCCCAAAGAACTCAACTCTCTGTTTACGTTCCATTCTCTCACCCTGTCTTCACAAGCACAGCAAATGTTAAGCAATGTATCCATCTAAACAGATACTCTTAATCAAGCACCTTTTAATTTCTAACCCCCTGCCTCAAAAGACCTCTTTCTATGCATGTGTCCCTTCTAATTTGAAGCAGAACATGAGATATGCATATTTGTATGAAAAGTACTCACATAATTGGTTTTTAAATATTCTGTTATCCAAACATATTTATGAGACACCAGTAGGCCGTAAATAGCCCTCTCCTGTTGTCATCTTATTGCAAAAGTCCCATACCTTCTTGGTGATTTCTCACAGGCATCTCCTCACAGCACTGACTCCAACTCCTTCTTAGCACAGACAACAAACTCTAACTCTCTTCTCACCCATCTAACCTACTCTTTTATAGCACTCATCCTCATTGGACACAGCTGTGGCCTGTTAAGGGCAGGCCTGTTTCCAATCTTTGGTGATTAGTACAGCTGCAACTCCTCAGAGGCGAGATTACCTTCTGCACTATCTTTATTTTCTTACATTCTATCCCCCCACACTCACCAATGTCTGGGCTGGCATATCCTTCCTATGACAGTCACTGGTCATCACTTTTGGTACAGCTTGAGTGCTAGTTTAAAATTCTGCAACTCTAGAAATTTGGAGAGAGACAAGCTTTTAAACAATTTTTTTTAAAATAAGGTATGGTAGCTAAAAGCCACTATGGTGTTAAGATGTAGAAGCATTCTTGCCTCCTATAGAACTTTTTTTTTCATGCAAAATAACAGCCTGGCAGAGGTATTGCAATAAGAGGGGCCCACAGCATTTGAGTTTCTCATGCCAGCTCCAATACTAGACAGCTGAGAAAGTCATTCCTGCTGCTCATGTGGTATTTTCATTTAGCTGTCTTGTAAAATGATCTGAAGTAATTAAAGACCTCCCTTTATTTTTTTCCTCTTGGGCATAATTGAACTTCTTATATACATGAAGGACGTCTGTCAAAACTGTGAATATCACAATACAATCTAGATTTTGATTAATATGCTAAAAACAAACAATCATCAGTAATTCAAGCACTCTAACAAAGTGCTGCAAATATCTTTTCCTAAGAGAAGCTGGCAGTAGACAGTACCTGGGATGGAAGAGTGGACAAGGAGGGATCTCCATCATCAACACTGCAAGAGGAGGACCAGCAGATTTTTTTCCTGGTTACACACATTTTCACAACAGCAGAATTTCACTGGTTACTGGATTTCAGCTTTTCCAATTCAATTCCCAAACCACAGCTTATTCATGATGTGCTTGCAGCAATTCTTTTGGTTTACATAAACTTGTGACTATTGTTATCCAGGTTTTAGAATTTCTCTGCTATTCTCTTACTTGAGGGTAATTTTAGCTACAGTTGTGTACTAGAGTAGTTCAGCCAAATTAAAGCAGAGCAAGTTTCTGACTGATATCTACAATTTCTCTCTACTCAAGTTCTCAAATCCCTTGCACTGCATTTCTTCTGTACCAACAGCTGCATTTAGTAGAGAGTTATGCTTTTCTCATCAGTCAGCTATGGACATGCAAATTTGCCACTTACGTGTTCCCCTTGGGAGTCTAATTTATAAACATGAAATAATATTCCCATAATCTGTAACTGCTTCCAAAAGGTATCTGTTTCCACATACAGCTAATAGCACAGCTTTCAAGCACCTATCAGAATATGAAAACAAAACAACTCCTTCTCCATCTTCTTGTTACCTATCCAAGTACCCAAATAGGGAAATTCAATATATGACTTAAACAGATTTTAAATTGAAAATATTTTCATGAGGAAGGGAACATGCTGTATTTCTTAGCATAAGCAAGGCAGAGAAAGTTTGGACTGGAATACTTGATGCAATATCTCTATAGACATTCCCACAAAAAATTACTGCATAAGGACAACAACTTTTAATGTCCTTCCTTCAAATATTTATCTTTAGTTGTACATGCAATTTTTTTAAGGATGTATTCCATGTAACCCAAATTTGATTACTGTATTTCCTTCAAAGAAGAGGGTGGTTTTGCATAAAAAATGTGTCATAAAATCACAGAATCATAGAATCACAGAATCACAAAATCAACAGGGTGGTTGATGTTGTAAGGAGGCACTGAAAGTCATCTCATCCAATCCCCATGCTCCAGCAGCACCATCTCCAGCCAGTTTCCCAACACCAAGGCCAGATGACTGTTGATATCTGCAAGGATGGAGACCCCAAAACGTCCCTGGACAGCCTGAGCTATGGCTCGATCCTGCTCACAGTGGCAGTGTTTTCTCACGTGCACGCAGAGCCTCCTGTGTTTCACTGTGTGCCCACGGGCTCTGTCCTGCCTGGGGACACCACGGGAAAGAGCCTGGCTCCATCTTCTTTGCACTGTCCCTCCAGGCACTTACCTCTATAGATGAGACACCCCTGAACCTCCTCTGTGCCAAGCTCAGCTCTCAGCCTTTTGTTGCAGAAGAGATACACCACCATCATCTGTGTGTCTCATCACAAGATACTGCCCAGCACATCCATTTCTCTTTTCCCTGGGAAGCACTCTGCACTCCAGCTGTGGCCTCTCCAGTGCTGAGCAGAGCAGAAGAAACTCCTCTCTCAACCTGCAGGCAGCACATTGTTAACACAGCACAATTCACTGCTGCTGGCCAGAATGCTTCCAAGACATTTTTGGTAGGTGACATCTTTGTGAGCTTCATCAAATCTGATACCACAGTTTTCTAATCATACACTCTTTTCCTCTTGAGTGCTGTTGACTTATTTTGCACACAGAAGACTCAGCAATCATTTATAAGTTTTGTGAGCAAAAAACACAAGCACAGGTGAATGAGCTGTAGCATTGAGCTGCCTTCATACAATAAAGAATAAGGTCTGAGTAATCCATTCAAAGAAAAAATTATATTATCTGTGGCTCAAATTTTAAGAACACAGTCATTTTATAAAACTGTGTTTTATAAATTTGGCTTTAAGAAACAAACACAGAGCAAGACTCTAACTAAAAAAAAAAATCATCTTAAGAGAAAAAATACTTCTTCTAGCCAAAAGAATAAATTCCAGTTTTTCTGTTATTCATTTTTCCATTTCCAAAGTATGGGAAAGCAGAGTTTGCAATAATGAGGTTTATAGATGTTAAACTAGTTGGGTTTTTCCCCCTTTTATGCAAGGGGGGCAAAACTCATCCACCCCCAGAAATCTTACTTGTACAGCTTACAGGTGCCTCTGGACTCTTAAATGGGAAATAACAGGGTCCTGGATGTACCACATGATCACCAATAATTATGATTCACTGAGGTGATCAACCAACAAATATTGAAAACCGACCTTGGGGTATAACACTGGTGTTTCCAGTGGAAACAGGAAAACATCAAGGCTGCTCTAAAAGGTACAGCTTTCTCTAGAAGTCCTTATCAAATTTGTCCAGTTGAGCCCTAGAAAATATTGCAGATATCTAACACTGCTACTATGTTCAGGAGTATGGGAAATCAGAAAATTATGACAGAAAGACTTCATTTATTTATGGTAGAAAAATGTAATTGGTGTTTATGAGTAAGTATAGTAGAGGAAACGGGCTCTGCAGGAATGAAAAAACCTCTAAAACAAACACACACAAAAAAAAATAGAAAATAACTTTTGAGGATTGGCACAAGAATAAATCACTGGAAATCAGCAATAGGATTCTAATGACAAAGGTACTGGAGAAACATTCCAGTGATAGGAGAACTACTTCTGTTTCTACATCTAACTTCTCAAGTGAATGAAAGGGTCAAAATAGTTCTCCATGAGAGCAAATGATCCAGGAAGTCTCTTGCAGGTCAGCAACACCATGGCTACACCTCAATTCCAGAACTGGCCTGGAAGAGGAACCACATACAGGCTGAAATAGCTGAGAAGTGCTAGATGAGATATATCTGTGGCAATACAGTTTCCTCCTAAGCTGGTTGCAGTTCCATTCTTAGCATGAACAGATTTTTTATTTCTGGGCTGCAAGTGTTTCAACTAGGTGGATAGCTGCTAACTATCTCTAAGTGCCAGCAGCAGCTCAGCTTAACCAGAGTGAGCAAACGGGTGGCAGTGCTAGCAGCCAGTAATTCCAGCCAATTCCCACCACCTTGCCTTGGAGACGAGCAGCTGCCAGCAGAAAGGGCGAACAGGCACGAGCCAAAAGTGGGTTACACTTCCAAAGTGTTTGAGAAGTGCCACTCTGGGAAGATGAATTGAAACAAGATGCTGCCTTATTCTCACCACTTCAATGCTCAGTGACATAAACCCCATACCTGACTCCCTGGGCAAACTGGAGGGAGAAATTGGATTTCCTCCCTCCTCAGCAGTGTGTTTATGTTTCAACACTGCTCCTGACACTGCTTAAATCAAGGTGAGCAAGAAATGAAGAACTTCTTTTCTGTGCTCAGTTCCCTTACAAGCTACAGTTACATTTCCAAACACTCCGTTCAAAGATACAGCAATAAATGGTGACCTATGTGACAGATATGCTGTGCCCATACTTTTCTCCTCTTATTTGCCAGCACCTTGTAAAGGTAGTAATTTTTTGGATATTTTTTATGTTCTTCACATCCTGCACAATGGCTGATTTCACTGTCAAGCTACATCTAGACTGGCATATATCTGTATATGATTTATCATCGGTTTATTGAAGCTATCATTGTCATTATCACTTATTTTCCTTGAATGTGTATCATCTCACACAGAGTTCTTCTATTACCCCTGATATGAGCATATCTGAGAGCGGTCACTTTAAAGACTAATTCAGAATATCACATAATATTTCATCTGATGGCACAAAACTGATTTACGATTTTGCAGAAAATTATTTTTCCTGTTCTATAGCATGGTTAATAGCTGAGGTCCATAAAGAGTGCAATCAGGACATCAAGTTTTATGTCTGGCTGCCTTTTATTCATGGGTTTCTTCTCTACTACATGTGCCCTTGTACTGAATTATCTCTTCATTTCTAGTGAGTTAATTTACCCCATCTCTGCTGTTACAGTTACTACTGGATCTTTCATGTATTTAATAAAGGGTGGTGTAATTTTTCCAAATACTAAATTTCCCTTATTTCCATAAATATGAAAATCTTAAATATATATTTTCTGTACATTAAAGTAAAGTAAATAAATGAGATTTGACAAGATGGAGATGACAATCTTAAGCCATGCCATCTGGGAACAGTGGGATTTGTTTGCAGTTTCATTTCTCACTCCAAATCCTACCGTGTCCCAGCATGTAAAGATCTGTTAAGGAGCAGTGCCATCAGCTAAAACATGTTGGATACCCTTGAGTGGCCAGCAGAACAGGACAGAGAACTATGGCAGTGTTGAAAAAACTAGTTAGTTTACAAGCCCTCAGAGAGCCCAGAGCTGGAATTGCCATGAATTGCATTGATTCTGTGTCCTTTTAATGTGGCAGCAATGCCAAATGTACAGTGGCAACATTTTTGTTTCAAAATTCAAACCTTCAGAAAAACCCAAAACTACTTGCAGTCCTGCAGTGCAAAAGGGCTCAGGTTTGACTTCTGTTTAGAGTCTTCTTTGTAAAGGAAGGAGAGGTTATGCATAGGAAGGACAAGCACATGGAAGAAAAATCAGACACAATGACACACGAGGAAGAGGGCAAGCCCTGGTGGTTCCTATTGCTGGACAAATAATTCGATTTCTCTGTGTACAGCAGAGGTGATAATGTCTCCTAGAGTGGAGACAGCTTTTTAAAGGAGTTGTTCTCTTTTTCTTCTCATATACATGAAGCTTAGCAACAAAGCACCGTGACCTTGGTGGAGGCACCTACACACTTCTAGAGGGAGGTAGTATTTGCATGGAATTTGCTTTGAAAGGAATTCATATCCTAATAGTTTTATACCTGTCATTCTGCTATTTTCTGAGCAATACTAAAGCCCTGAATTTTCTTTGAGTCCTTGAAAAGCCTCTCATTTAGTTATTTAATTTATATAATGCTTATGGTCTTGGCAGTTGGATGCTTTGCAGGAAAGAAAGAATTTAACATTACATAAGCCACCCACAACAGGTAACAGAAGCTAAATTAATGCTGTTGATGCTATTGAAAACCTTGACAGTCAAATTAACAAAACAAAAAACAAATCCATCAAAAGCTAAACACAGTACATCAAATTTGCTTTACACACTCCAAACCACAAAACTTGGTTGGATCCAAGTGACAAACTGGGACATACTACTGGAAAAAGCCCCACACTTATCTTGCTTGCTCCTAGGACCAGGCTGTCTGGTGAAGATCCCTCATGGCCAGGCAGCAGAGGTAACAGATACAGACCTGTCTCAGGGTTTTCTTGGCTATTTGCTGTTAAACAGGGTAACCATTCTCCTTCTCTGTAATGTAATGTTGGCACCACTCACTCACAGAAGAAAGGGGTAAGGGTCAGTGGCCCCAGGAAATTGGACACAAGTCATAGGGAGTCATGAGCCTGCACCAAGTCAGGCTGCTGTTTCCCTTATCTCTGGCAAGATGTGTGCCCTCTCTAATCAGTTTTGCATGGACGATGTGCCTCTCTAGTTCCTGAATGCTGGTTTTATGCAATTAGAAAAGAATAAGGATGTTCAGCTATCTTGTGTGTGCAGGGAACAGTATGCTAACCGATTTAACTAGGTTTCATTCAGAACTCTAGGAAAATAAAATCTTGCTTTGAGAGGCAATGTGATCCTACAAATTAACTCTGGGATGAGAAGCAATACATTCAGCAGACTGTTACTGAAATGTCATGTGTACCTGGCCCACATTGGGAAAATCATGAGCCTCAGCAAGATGCAACCTACCATCCCACCTCAGACACCCCACCTCCCCCTCCCAATTAGTCAGCCATGAGGATGGGCTTGATCTTCAGAGGTGTTGAGCACCTGCAGCTCATTCTGGCTTCTGCATCTAAAAAACAAATTCTGTGGGAGGTGTGAATGACTATTAGCTCTGAAAACCAAGCTATTTGGGTAAAAATTTTATGCTCTTTTTTTTTAAGGTTCTGGCTGCATTATGCCTTGGTTCTCCCCTTTCGGAGATAATAACAGTTTTACCAGCTCCATGCGAGCACAGTGTTTGTTACTTGGGAGAACACTAAATAGATGTTGGATGTGATTATGTTCCCACTGCTTCTGCAATGAACATGTTTCTGACAGCTGCTGGTTCCAGAAGGCACTGGGTGAGTTTGGCTTCACAGGTTGCTCTGGGGGCAGAGATTCCCAGCCTGAAACCAGGTGCCACTGTCAGCTGGCAGAGCCACACTGTGGCCTGAGGACTGTGGAGCACTACGCCAGGCCAAGACCTGCCTATGAAACATTTAAATTTCTGTGCACACTAAACCCAAATAACACAGGCAGGGATCACAGAAGCACAGAAATCCAGCAGTAATTCCATAAATAATTCAGTTTAGGAGTCTGCATGACAGCCATGGAGCTAAAATGTAAGAATATCATGGATACAGAGATATAACAATGTTTTTGTGTGTGAGTATTGCAGAAGTAGTATAGCCATGATGGCCTAAGAGCAGAACTATATCAGAGTTGGTGGGGAAAAGGGAACTGCTTCATTAGACTAGTGTGTTAAAGCTGGAATCAACTAAGAAGTGGTTGGACACACTAGTGGTTGGACAGCCCCCCTTTTGGTCTGAAATAGAAACAGCAGTAGTAGAAGATGAAATTAACTCATCAGGCTGTCTGAAAAAAAGAATGTGGTTAGTACCTGCGGAGACAAAAAGCTTATCCAATACTCTGGACAAAAGTGAAAATTGTATTTTTCCCTTATCAAGAGGGAGTGATAAAGTGATTGTGTTGGAGTGGAATGTGTTAAATGAAAACAGGTTTCAAAAGAGATTTTAATCTCTTAGTACTAGTAAGAGAGATGATTTCTAGTACCTGTTCTCCTGTTTCTGTGTTTCATTGTGTCTCTGTGGATAACACCAAAAATCTCAGGGATGGTGTGTCCGCACTGGGGGCAATATCCCCCACTGGAAGATGGAAGTTTCCATCCTTTCTCGACTCCATGAGCTCATCCTGGTGCATCAATCATGGTTGTTTAGTCTTGGCTGTTGTGTCTGGAATGGAATGTGGCACAGTGGATGGGCTGCAGAAATGCCCTGGAAGGGATCCAAGGATGATTGTGGTTGTGAGATGTCTTGTCAAATTCACTGTTTGCTCTTCAAATACAGGGGTACCTGCTGAGTATTTGTTCCTAAGGCTGGAGTCAGTGAGGCTGCAGCTACATGAAAGGAAGGAGTTCTGCTTCTGACATTTATTTTGACTTAGGACCTTGTAAATTGTTCATTATTGACTATATAGGTCCCAAATTATGCTGGTAACAATAGTGCTTGACACTATTTTCAGTTCTTTTAACTCACAGATGCCAACCACCTGCCCAAGGAGTATTCCTGTCCAGGAAGACTTCTAAAAAATTAAGGTGATCTCCATGAGTGATCTTTTTGCAGCAAATGAGGTAAGGTTTGAAAAGCTGAGCAGTGGCTGATTTTCTTCAGACAAGTATATTTATCCATGAGTGTCTTGCCACAACTGGTAAATTGCAGTTTGGTACTGATCATTATCTAAGGTGATTTCAGTGGAGTTATATTCAAGAGAGTTTGAAGGAGGGACAATTGTTATTGAATTAAATAAAAATCAATTATGAGATCCATGTTTACAGTGCACATAATAAAGCTTTCATATATGAGATAGAGCACAACCTTAGTGATAAAAGTGATAAAAAGATTTGGATTTTTTTTTATTTTCCTTTACATTTTCCCTTTTTTTTTAAGGTAGATCATGATAAAGTCAAAATGTAATAAAGCTATTTTTATGCTTGTATTGTGCCCAGTTTTTGAAGAAAATTGACAGAAATGAAGCTGCATGGGTGAGGATGGACTAGATGACATTTGTTTCACATGGGCTGGAGCGTATCTAACTTACTGAAAGTTAGATATCTATCTTGGGGCCATACTGAGGACAAAGCAGGATGCTATCAGGGAGTGGAACATGGTGGGCAGGCTGGGACCATTCCTGGTGGACATGACAGTACTGGGGATGGTTGGAATTTATGGTCATTAACTGGTCCACTGGAGAGGAAATGTTATTTTTTGCACAGTCTCCTTGACTTCATTAGTCATAGTGTTATCTAATTGCATGTTTGCACTACTTGTGATTTAGGACAGACTTTCTTTCTGACACAGGAAAAAATTGTAATGATAGCTGGCTTGTTATTTCTCTTCTGGCTTTTTTCCATATGTAGTTGATAGAGCAGTCAGGGATGGGATTTTGTCTTGAGATTTCAGGCTCAATATGTTTCCTTGTCTTCTTCTTGAAATTGGCATATGAGGATGGGTACTAGACTTAATTTCTGTCTTGTTACAAAAACATGAGGAAAAAGTCAACAAAGTAATTCTAATTCCCCATAAATCAGCATTTTATGTGGTTGTTCCTCTCAGGAGACATTTTGGCTTTCAGAGCAGACAGTTCACCTTTGGTTAGCAGATTTTTCATTGACTGAAGATGTTTGAATGGTTCTTTATCAGGTAGAGACTGGGGCAGCTGCTGTTGTGCTGGTTCTTGTGATCAGTACCTATCATCACTACTTTTATAACATTTTGGAGTCTTGCAAAATGGCTAGGGAAACTTCAGAAGCACTTCATTTTATTTTGCTTCTTGTCTTAATTTATTATTTTTGAGTGGTTAGATAATGGAAATAATTTTCCAGGTTTTTCTAGCATTCTGAGGCATAAGTCCTACAGTGTAGTTGGCATGGTGATTCTTAGTCAAATGTTTACTGATGGTCACGACCTCTATAAGGCTACTGTGCTCCTGGAGTAACCTCAAGAAATAGATGAAAATTTTTGAGCTAACAATTTATCACCCTTCCCTCTGCTAAGACACTGTCTCCATTTCACAGCTCTACCAGCTGCCTTTAATTTCTGGTAATCTAATTTGTTAACATAAAGAAATTAAGTTTGGAGTAATTGCTCTCTATATGCCTTTATTCTTGAAGGTTGCAGTTTTCATTTCAGACCTACACAAGGCTTTGCATTCCTGCAAGATAACTGTTTTCTCCATCCACAGTAGTTGGGCCGATAAAAAAATTACTTCTTTCTACAAACTGCTTTGCCCTAAGCCACCACTCCTGCTTGAAGTGCAATGGCACAATTCCAGGATCTCAGCTGAGGCAGAAGGTCAAAGCGATTATAAACAATTAAAAACATCTTAATCCCCATTAAATGGTGCTGAATGTCTTAGGAATGTCCAGGGCAGATCAAAAGCTGTACCTAGGAGACAAGCTGGTAGAGGGAGGCCCTGTGGGAACAATGCTGGTCTTTCCAAAGTCCCCATGCAGAGGGTGGACAGGCACCTTAAAAAGGGGAGTGATATATTTTGGTTTTAAACAGGTATTTTTTACCAGCAGTGATTTTGTCCTGAGACAAACAAACAAAAAACCCAAAAACCAACAAACAACTTTAAGACTGCCTACTCATTGCATCATCCACTACCCCTCCCTAGAGGCACTGACGCTTTGGGATGGGACCTGCCGTCAGGCATGCAGAGGAGCCCACAGTTAACAGGTAAAAACTACAAACTAGGAACAAGAGCTTCATGTAGTCATGTCCCAGGTCATGCCAGCACGTGGGAATGCACACAGCTGGAGTCTGAGTTAGAAAAGACCTAAGGCCTGGGGAGAACACGTGGAGAAAACTAGTTACAAGGCTGGATAGCCCAGGGATACTTTTCATATGTCAGCTATGACAACACCTAAGAAGAAAGCATTTAGAATGTTTCAAGAGTATTAGTATAGTATTTTAAAGAGAAATCGATGTGTTTATTCATCATGGAAACATCCAGAACTCTTACTAAGGAGGAAAAAAACCACTACTTCTTTGGCAGTATTGCTGCCTTGATGCGCCATCCCACAAGCCAGAGAAAAATCTGAAACCTTCAAGGGTGAATTGTTTATCAATTGCACAATCTCCTTTTTAACTTTCCTTGGAGTACTTGATAACTAGATACTGCGAGACAAAAGATTTCAAGAGTATCTGGCCTGTTGCTTTAGTAGGAGAACAAATTTTCCAGCCCCAAAATCTATGATTGCCTGAAAGAAATGAGAATGTAATGCCTTTGAAATGGTTAGCAAATGAAGTGAGGAAAACCATTGTTTCAAAATTATCTTTAGCCTGTAGTTCTGCCATGGGTAGGTATAAAAAAAAATCTTTTATTCTTCCTATGGCAATCATAAAATAAAATTGTTTTTTGTGTTGTCCAAGCTTTGTTTCAAATAAAGTAATAAAGGAAGAATTGATGGGGCTGAGGAAGAATTTGCGCATCTTTTCTTTTCCAAGCTCCCAGATGAATCATAATCACACGTCTGAGTAATCAATTTCACTAGTACATTTCTCAAACTCCCCAGCTGTATCTACGACAATGCAGTTAGAGACTGATGTCTTTAAAAAAAGAAAATAACTTAATTCACCCATCTCCTTTACCCCCTGTTAAGAGTAATTAAGTGCCTTTGAATCAAGGTAGCAGTAGATAACCTTCTTGCACTGGAGTGACCCCTGCAAAGTAGACATGAGGCCACAGGGATGAGTAGTTTTCTGTCTCCACCATATGGATTTGTAATAATTCTATAATTAGGGGATTCTGTCAAAAATTTTATGTTACATTGTAATTGAAGACAGAACTGCTGCATAAATATAAGCATCCATATGTGTGTATAGATTTGTGGATAGATGTGTGGTAGCACACCTTTGTGCACATGAGATTTCTAATTCTGATGGCAACGGCCACCTTAGTTGTGGCATTTCATCACTTTGGAGTTTTAGGCTTTGCCACTGTCACAGTTTTGCTTTTAACTTATTTATTTAGTGCAAGGGACACTGCCAGGTTGCAGGTCTGGGTGACCTGAGCAATCGGTGATGCAAGAGGACAGCACAGAGATGACAGCCAGGAAATTTCACTCTGCTGCTGACTCCAGCACCACTTTCTACTGTGACCTTGGGTCACATCATCACTCTCCTGGCTAATTCACCTCTAAAATAGGGGTGCACATGTTGGGTTTGTTTGACCTTGTGCCACTTTGATCATGGAGGGAGCCACTCTTCTTCCAGCACATTCTGTGTCCTCCAATGATCTGGGGAGAGATGTCCAGGCATGACTGGTGAATTGCAATCTGAAATAAGGAAACAGAAAATGAGGCAGTAAGACACACATTTCTGATTTAGAATTTAGAGAGAACTTACTTTGTTTCCATAAATGAATAAGTCAAGAAAATATTAGAAAGTTCTACATTAGACTGAACATATCAAATATACTGTCTGTGTTTATGGGTTTCTGTGGTTTGCTGGAAGTTATTGATAGCTGCTGAGGATAGTTAATGGCTTTGCTTAACACCTTCTGCAAGACAGAATTATTCATGGGAGCTGAGGTAATGTGGGCACTAAACAGACCTGATTCTTTGTGACTGGCGCTTGTGCTCTCCTGGAATTCATCATCATTCACTTCACCAGGTGATGTGTTATTTTCTCAAGTAAAACACTGAAGTCATATTAAATGTATCAAGCAGAAAGCTGATTAAATGCTTACCAGTACCAAACTGACATTTACTATAGCAATAAATGATTTTACACATCGCTATCTTAGGGTCAGGAATTTCAAAGGAACATGGTTATTAACCAATTTATTTTTTCCCCATTTCTCTTGTGTATAAATTTACTATTGTGTCAACTAACAACCACTGATGTTTTCTAGACATCTATGTTTGCTATAACAATCCTTAATTGAAAAAAAGAGAAACCCTTCCCTAAACAGCTTTAACTTCTTCCTTTTTCTCCTGTAAATAACAGGTAAAATAAAAACACCTCTCTATGTCCAACTTTTTTTATTGTGTTATTGACTAGTCACAACTTCTTCTGAGATGATAATCTGTCAAGATAGAAGGATTTTAATGCCCCCTGTGAATTCTTTTGGAGACTGTAATCTTGTCTTAGGAAAGGAAAAAAAACTTATTTGACTGGTGACCACTTAAGCCAAAAGACATAACCAAATAACCAGTGGCATTTGAACCAATTTCTTTTTTAACAGCAGTTATGTCTTCCTTTTACTCCTGAACAGGTCTGGAGAGATATTACCAACTGGGCACACGAGGAGGAAGAGAAAGAAGATGGGGAAGAGGAAAGAATGCAGTGCATGTTATTTGGGCATCTACAGTCCTGTCTTTGTCTCTCTCTGTCTAAACTGCCTGTACCAGAACAGTCTAGAGTAGACTGAACTACATGTTAGGTAGCAGAATTAATTTCTGATATTGTCTTCCACTACTATTTTTGTCAGGTAATCATTTTCATAGCAAAAATAGCATTTTCAGAAAAGAAAGGAACCTATTTTATCAGTTAGGAAGTCCTCTTATTTACTACTCCAGCACAAAGACATTTTGCACAATGTTTTTTCTGTTCAATTTTTAAATGGGGAAAAAACTTTTTTAATAGAACTCTATACTGCATATGTTCCAAGCCCATAAAAACAGGGGTAAGTTTGCAACTGCTTAAGATGGTTCTGCATCAAGATTATTTTTAAAGTACTGCATTTTATCTAAAATTTTGTCTTCTGTACACCTTTTCTATAACAGACACACAAAGGATTTTGTGGTTGTATGCCATTGTATGCCCCACATAAATAAAGAGAAGATAAAAAATTTATAAAGCCCAATAACAAACTATTTCAGAAATAGAGATTTCATGTTAGATACACAATATACCATTCTCATTATCACCATTATTCATCAGGATGACTCACACCAACAACTGATGTTTGTTTACTTGAAATCTTTTTCCATTTATTGTTCTCTGCAGAATCAGAGGTGATAAGGTGACAGAATGTCTGCTTTCTTTTATATATTGATTAAAAAAGGAAAACAGAATCTCCCTCATTTCCATAAGTAAGTAAGCATAAAATGTTTGTCTTTTGTTTCTTTGTTTCTCATGCTTTAAAGAATGTGCATAGGGTTGTGAGCAGTCAGCATTTACCCAAGCACACTGACACATGGGTGTTTCCAGAACTTGCATTAAGTTTATGGAAAATTATAGACATATATTTCTGGGTATGCTCAATAGAAGGTTAGGAACCTATTATCAAAGAAGAAATTCGAAATTTGACCAGACCATACCAGGGGTAGATTTTGTTTGGTTGTACTTTACAGTTTATTTCCTTCCATGCATTGGCATGGTCTGTACTTGTTTGTTCCTCACTTCATATTGCAACAATTCAAGATTAATTCAGCTAATAGCATTGTCTCAAAAGAGAAAAATGAGCTATGGTTTGTTTGTCCTTTTAGTCATATGTGCTCCGTGATTTTGTTTAAATTTGAACTGTCACTTTATGCATCTGAATCCTTGCCATAAATCAGGAATTCTCATATAGAACTGGAATCTTGCATGTGCAACCACTCTGTTAAAGGAGGTCACACTTGAGGAGGTAAGAGAGGTCTGATAAAGGTGCAAGAGATTATTTTTCTGTTATTTCCCCTAGACCGAAGGTCAAAGGTTAAGTCCCAGCTTCCTACATACATTTTGAACATTTTGAACATTTTACCTAGAAATTACATCTGTTCTCTGCAATGTGATGGGTTTGATTTTTTATTTTACTAATGCACTATCAATCTGGCAATCCAATTCATCTTGTAAGAAGCTGGCATTGAGTTATGACTTTTCCATGGTAATAAGAGGTAATGAGAAAGAGGTAATGAGAAAGAGGTAATGAGAAAGCATCCAAGATGCTTTTGTTTGGTAAGTATCTGAATGACTAACTATTACAAGGAAACAGAAGTGCCAGTCTAGCACAGACTGTTCCATCTTCAACACAGATGCTTTTCAGAAGTTCAGTAGTAGTAGTTGACTTCCCTCATGAACTGCAGAGAGAACAAAAATTTAAGTCTCTGGACACTACCTTGTGAGCTGAACACTAAAAAAAAGTCTCTACTAGCATGCATTGGCTAAATACTTTATGGGATCTAGCTCTTGGACTGTTGATTTACATTCAGATTTTAAAAGAACCTGGTAGAGAGAAATGTGGTGACAAAAGATGGTGAAATTAATTTTGTGGCATTTTTGATTCCTGTTGACCAAAAGTGTAAACAGGGCATTCATGATGCAGGGCAGCCTGTTATGCTGAACTAAACCATCCATCTGAGCCCTAAGTGAGGATTAAAACAGACAGGTATCAAAATCAGTGAGTTACTCCTGACTTACTCATCGCTTAGTCCAGTCATCAGACAGACATGATAGAAAACGTCCTAAAGTAAGATTGAAAACTGATGGTTCAGTAGCTAACTAAAAGTATTTGGTGCTTATTTTCAGAACCAGTTTGAAAGCTCTCTGTGGGGCAGGATAATTACCTATTTCATCAGAATATTCCACTTTTGAAATCAAATTGTTCCATACTTGCCATAGCCTGAAAGGCATTAGCATCCCATTATTCAGACAGATGTTTTCTGTGGTTGCCAGTCTCCCCTCTTCATCCCCATCTCCCACCCTAAGTATAGATGAAATATCAAGAGAAACATTCAAATGAGGCACAGCTCTTGGGTGGTGGCTCATCCTATCAGGAGCCTTTCAGAGAAAGCAGAACCAACAATTCAGTAGTTTTGGAGGGCAGAGTTTAGCTCAATTTAGACTCACTCAGCTTTGGGGCTCTATTCTCCTGATACCACTACAAGTTTTCATATAGTACTGCAAACACACACACACACACACACACACACACACTTTTTTTTTTCACACTCTACAATAATAAAAGCCTGTTACTCTTCTGTGGGAATGCAAAGATAAAATATGAAAGAGAAGATTGTTTGAAGGACTTGAATTCTTTAAAACATTTAGTTCTCAGTTTCGTAGGAGTTAGAGATGAACCTCTGCAATCAGATGATAAATTCACAGCAATACTCAGTGTTTCAAGATAGCAGGTATATTTAAATGCAGTAAAACTGCAAATGTTGGTATGAATTGTATTTATATTGTAAATTGTGTTGTCAGAGGGAGTCAGTTGCTGTATCTTGGGTGCTCACACTTTATGAGATAGTTTGCTGAGTTTAAAGGCAAGACCCATATCCTTCACCTCATTTCCAGTGATGTAATTTGAGCCTACTCCACCTGGGAGGAGCTCTCTTTCTGGTTATTATTACCTACCAACTCAGTATATGAATTCTCCCTGTCAGTACCTTCAGGATAACATTAATTTAGGAAATCTGTGTCTGAAATTCTAGCATTTTCTTAAATAACAGCTATTATATGTCTTCTGAACACACAACACTGAAAGTTTTAAGTGATTGTGGATTTTTAGAGAATGGTAACTTTGCCTTCATCAGCATCTTAAACCATGTTCCACATGTGGTATAAAAACAAATGTTACATTTTTATCTTTTCAAACCAAGGTGAAAAATTTGGTACAACCTGAGCAGAAGATCATAGGTTTATCCTTTCAGTAAAGTACAACACAGAGGTGCTGCTAACTTTATAGTGAAATTGAAGTATGTCAAAAAACCCGAGTCTATCCTAGGTCTGTATTTTCACATAAATTTTTCATTCAGTTAGCTTGAAGTCACACACCTTTACAACATCAGTTTTACCAAAACTGCTTTCCTCGACATATGAAGACTTCATTTATTCATAGAGTGATTTCAGTAGGAACCTGAGCAATTCATAGTGATTTATATTTATGAGTGACTATGCAAGTGTTCATAATACAGCAGTTCAGAAAATTCTGTTGATGGTAAAACAGCAAGAATTTAGCCCCTTATAGGCATCTGTTTTTTATTTGATGAATGTAATGAGCTACAGTCACCTTGGAGCACTACCTACAACAATACCATGTCTAAATTAAGTTATTTGATCTAATGGTTATTTATCTATCCCTACAACAGGAGTAATATATTTTTAGAAGTTTTCTGAGGCTGATTTCCTTTAAGATCTATAGCTGGTGGTGCTGTTTTGGGAGAGTCCAACATGAGAAAGCAACAATATAATCAGGGGTAATATACAGAGAATTGATCTAATTATACATTTTCTCAAGTCAAGAGAGGATTAAGGAGTAAGTCATTGCTGGTTAAGATGTAAGTGTGGCACATCAGTTACCTACTTTATGGGCAACTTTGTCAGGGAAGCAGAAGACGTTCTCTCTTCCATTCCTCCACTTCTATCCTCCTTGCTCTGGGCTAGTTACAACTACCAGAATGGATATTTTTTCCCTACGTCTGGCATGGCATTACAAATACATGACTCCATCCACAAACATGCAGATAAAAAGGAATGCGTGTGCTTTCATGAAAAGCCTCTCCATGTAAACTGCTTCCTTTTCTTTGACTTGCCACTGAGTGCCTCCAGCACTGATTAATCTGATTACTCATAGCAGTTTGACATTACATTTTAAGTGGAACACTTTGGTCATCATTGAGAGCAAGACTTGTCCCTGTGTAACAAGGAGACAACCTGAATGGCACAACCTTGTATTTGTGAGGATGGACTGAGCCCCATTCTGATACTCTGCTTGAATTTTTGGAACTGGCAACCAGAACTTAAAGGAAAAAGAGGCAAAAATAGGCATCCTTTCTACTAAAAACAAAAATATCATGCTTTTTTCCTACTCATATCATCATCACAGCAAAGCATCTTCCAGTAGGATTAGAGTAAAAAATGCATCCCTGCCACATGTTCTTCCATTTTCCTTTCAAGGTAGACAATAAAATTCAAATTACACTTCATCGGTTTTTATATACTTCCCAGGGAAGCTACTTCAGCCATTTCTGTGAAGGAAACTTGGGGAAAATACACTGTGTTGCTGTGCTGGGATATTATGGTGATGGTTTTTTTTGGTTGACACTTCTAAAGGAGACACCTCAGCTTTGGAAAAGAAGTGCAGCTAACAACAGTCAACTAATTGTTTCCCTAGATTACACCTCTTCTTCCTCCAAACCTCTGTATGCAATTAGATTCCCTCTCCTCAGATACTGGACCAGTTTGAATTTTGCCTTTTAGCCACTGGCACATTTTATGGTTCATGTATCTCTGCCATGCAGCAGGACTGTGACCCATGCTCAAGCTGAACCTCTCAGCCTGACTCATTTGCAGGCTGAGACTGATGCCCATTTACTATTAGCTGCATGTGTCTGAATTAAAACCATTATCTGCAAAGTGCTGCTTTCCTGAGCAGCTCTTTCACATTTGTTACAACTGTGCTTATCACCAGACTGCATTGCTGCAGAGAACTTCTGGATCTCAATCTTCCCCCAGCTGAGATCTATCATTGCTAGAGATGATTTGAAACTACAGCATGGATGGAAAAAGCTTAATAGAAGTGAAGCCTCACAGTGAAGTGACAAATTTCAATAAAACAGTATCTGTAGCAGTTTTCCATAATTACAAAATTACTTTATCATGCCATTTACTTATTTTTACTTTATTTTTGTAAGTATAGGATATATTAACACTTTATATGTGTGTTGAACTTAATTCAAATACTGAAACACACAGCTCCTTATCTGGCAAATTACCAAGTAAAATGGGTAATGCTTCCAAAATTTTCTCACAGATTCAAGTTTTTAATAATATGTTGACAAGAATAACCTAAAATAGATCCTTTCCCAATTTTAGATGCAGAGTAAGAAGTGAAGAAAAAATTCACATCTCTATGTCAATGTTAGTAAACGTTCCTCTCAGCTAATACTTCAAGCTTTCTTGTGTTGAAGTTCAATTAGAATTCTGATTGCCTTCAAAAAGTCTGGGCCCTCCAGAAATAAGATATATATCCTGCCTAGATTTCCTCAGTTCCTAATGGGAATACATTAATTTGGGAATACAATGGGAATACATTCCTAATGGGAATACATTAATTTGCCCAGCATGGTTTCTGTCTGTACCTTTTTCTGTGTACTGTCAAATAAAGTCTGAATGTTATTAACAGCTAAACATGTTCTTAGAGGGCTGAAAGCTTGGCTTGTCATCTTCCTTTCAAATGCACCATTAGCTACACAATATAAATAGAGAAACAAATAGAAAAAACCCACCTTTTTTATTAAACAATGTGGGGAAGACCTACTTGTTATTTGCAAACCTGAAAATTCCCCTTTCACATGGCTTCCCATTATAATGGGGTGATGGACATAAGAACTTGTATTGAAAAAAATCAGGATTATTAGGTGTGAAATTTTTTTTGCATAGCAATCGTGATTAGTCTTCTGCCTTTCACTTCCTCAGATTGTCTCTTCTGAGTAACTGATATTTTTCAGAGCCTTTATCAACATGGCTGCAGGGGAATCACCATTATATTTCTTTGCAATATGAGATAAATAATAAATTCTGGGTTTCAGACATACTATTCCAAAACAAAATTGGAATTTCCTCTTTTTTTCAGTCAGTGTCTTTCAACAGCATGCAAGTGAGGTGATCTGCTCTGTTATGATGAAGCACTGTCCTTACCTGCCCCTGCTTCTCTGTTCTCATCCTCTGTATTTGAAAGGCATTTCAGCCTTTGTAACTTCCAGAATCACCTTAAATCACCCACATTTTTCATTCTGTTTCTAAGAAACATGCAGGCCATCAGTTAATCTATTATTTAAACATTTAAAAACACAAGACTTTTCAACAGTGGAACAGCTTCACCTGAGGGCAAAGTTTCAAGCTTAAGGTATTTCCCTTTCAGATAGCGACATGTCTTTTTAGAGGCACAGGAAAAAAAAAAAAAAAAGAAGGCAAGAAGAAAAATAAAGATCTTGTTTGGCTACAGTCCCAGAAAAAAGATTTTGAGATACATGACTCATTCCCATCACAACAGAAGCTCTAAATGCTCTAAGTGCTGAAAGTACAAATACTTGAATTATGAACAACCACTCAAAATGGAAGCAGGGAGATTTTGGCTGCTTGGGAAAGCTGATGGAGATAAAAATTAGTGTTTCATTGATTATGACAAATATGATCTTGAAAAGCTACATCAGCAAAAGAGGAGCTATGGTAAGTCTTTAGAGTGTATGACTGATCCTGCATCAGACTGAATGGGTTGTAGTTTCACCTGAAATACAGTAATGTGATCAGTGCACCAGGTGCCATCAGAAATTGCTGAGTGGCAGTGAATTTTGCTTTTGAGATATTTCAAATACATTTAGTCAAAACAGGTTGACAAATTCTTGCTCTAGAGATATGCTTCCCAGAGAATATGATTTAACCTTTACACTTCTTTAAATTTCAAAGACCATTTGTTACTTCTAAAGGAAAAGAAGTCTGAAAAACCCCAGTGTTCATCTTTTACAAGAACACTGTTGATCACTTAAGACTGAAACACTGAAGGTATATTGGTTACTTCTGGTTTTTCCAACTTAGTGTTTGCCTCCTTCTGGAAAGCATGGGAATAAGAGTGGGGTGAAGCATTTCAGACGCTTCAGTCCTTTGTAGATTACTTTTTAGCTATTAGTTTGAAAAATACTGCCTTAAGGCCTGAGACAGGTGCCAAAACCCTACACAGGCTGGCATGAAAACCTGTCTTGTACATTTTGTAGCTCATTTTCTGTCCTTAGCAGCCGTGGTGGCTGTGAGCAGGTATGGTCACCCTGCAGGAACCTTTCAGGGCTGGACTGACTCATCTCTCTGCTCAGCACGACTGCTGGGGCTCGATATGTTGGAGCAACTCACCTCCAGGTGCTAACAAGAGCCCCCAGCAAATAAAGAAAAAAAAAATGGTGAGAATGTTTCTGACAAAACTGCTGTCCATATTTGTGCTGCATTATTAGACAATTAATGCTTTTGTGTGCAGCAGAAATGAATGGGAAATATTTGTACATGTGCATTTTGCCACCTAGCAGTGTTAGTAGAGAAATTAGGAAAAACTTCTGTCCATAGGCTCTTGTTGTTGAAGATCATAAATTGATCAGATTTTTGCCTTCCGTGAAAAAAAGAAATTAAAAAACCAAACCCTGCTGTCAAAGAGTCTATAGGCAAAGCCAAAAAGTTTACCCTGTTTTGAGCTGAAGAAGAGTTTGGCAACTGTTAAAAATGCAAAATATTTTGTTTAAATTCCCACCCAAAATAAGAATTCCATGGTTATCTATGCAATACATATTTAACTCCTTGACAGGAAGGTGATGTGCATTTAGCTGAATGCACCATGACTTAGCTCTGTAGCCCCCATTCAGCATTTTAATCTTAATGACCTCCGTGGGGTCAAACATGCATCCAGCTCCATAGACTGCAGATGATTCCAAATGACTTCAGGTCAAGCTTCATGCAAATAAAGCCTAAATATACAAGGCTTCTTCAGAGTAATTTAAAAGAACATATAGAAGGAGTTAGAGAGTGACAAATCTGAATCTTTCAGCAAAGATTAAGCCTTCTTACAGAAAAGGTGAGGAACAGGAGAGCTTGGATAAGCAGCCCTGCATCCCTGTGATGTGTGTTACTGAATGCTGTTTGAGGGTGATTTAGTGTAGTCCTATTAAAACACTTCAGAGTGTTTGCATTTTTATTGACTACTTTGTTTTAATGTACAGTAATTTCTACCATGTTCTAATCTCTCAACATCATCATATATTTGCGAGCACTCTGCTCAAGTGGCTCCATTATGGAGCTGAAGTTTTGTTATCAGGCCCTTGAAATCCTTTTAATTATCAAATTCCCATCAAACATTCCTAATATTCACCACAGTTAATATAACTAACACATTGAACCTAATTTTCCTTCAATTCAATGTAGAAATAAAAATCTGCTTGTGCAAATGGCACAGACCTTTCTGCTTCAAATCACGACACTAACTCATTTTGCCACGAAAATAAAAATAAAGTGTGATTGTGGCATGCAGCATGTTCAGAGTCAGGCAGGTATGCTTAGAAGTGGGCATCAGAGTAGGGCAAAATCAGTTTTAAACACAAGAGCAAGAGCTCCTACAATTTTCATTATATTTAACATGGCTCAAAGTCCAGCCTTACGGGCAGCATTGGCAGCACTGCATCGCACTGCCCACTTGAGCAGTCAGCTCTCCAGACAGCCCAGTAAGAGAGAGCCCGTTCACCACTCCATGATCTTCCCCCACCAGAAGAAAGCTAAGTAAGCAGTGGCAAGCAGATGAGAGGAACAGGAGAGAAGAAACTGGTCACTTGCCAGCTCTCCCCCCAGTCAGTGGCGCTGGTTATTTCAGCTACACTGGCACAGGCAGTCAGCAAAGCTCCCAGGGTAAGAGAGCTCTTCACTGTGTGTGCTCTGAACCTTTGTCTTCTCACCACTGACTTTTCTCCTGGACCCACACGCCTTTGCCATCACCCAAGCAGCCTGTGCTGCAACAGAGGTGACATAAAGTGGCACAGGCTTGTGTCTGGGCTGGCATCCAGCAGAGGGATGGCACAGAGCCACAGGATGTGTATTCCCAGTGATGGGAAAGCCTGGACACAGCTTGTGCCATTGCTAGTGCTGCTCCTCTTAGCCTCATTCACTCAGCAGAGCCGGCTTGGCCTGTGCTGATGTTCTATGTACAAATGCTGGATGCACGTTGGGAACAATCTCTGGATATTTATGATGTGGCCATCGCTACCATATAATGAGTAGTCATAAAATTGTGCAGAATTTGAAGAACTGCTCAGGCAAAAGTGAGAAATAGTTTCATTTTTCCTGATTTTTCAGTAAGGTGTTCTTATCCCAAGGAACAACAATGTGCATAATAGGAATTCCATTGCAGTAATTTTTAACAGGGAAAGGAGACCATAATCTGGCAATAGAAGACATTATAAAGGGTTGTATGGCACTTTTCACACTCAAAATCTTCACCCTATTAGAGTACACTTTTTGAAAAGTATGCTTTAACTTAACTTTGTTAAGCTAACAAAGGACTGCATGGGTGTGCTCAGCAGCTTGTGCTATTTGAGAGTTCACAAAGCTGAATGACTGGTTATTACTGTGCCTTTCCCAAAAATTATTAATCTACTCTCAACACTTCATAATACATAAATTGCTTGAGTTCAGAAAGAGAATTCTATAATTTCACTAGAGTTTAATGTGATAAAGTTAAAAAAACTACAGTGCAAAAAGCTTTTATTCAGCATACTGTCCTGGATAAAAAGCTAATCTAACTCTCATCCTTTGAATATTGGGAAAAAATGTTAATTTTGATTATGTTTTTAATGTGACAAATGGAAATGCCAAGAGGAGGTGCCACTTATTCTGGAGAATAGTTTCTGGGAAGTAAAGGAATTCAAATGGAAAAAGCTTGGGGGACTTGCAAACAGCCATGCCATGTGGCTCTGTCTCTCAAGCTCTTACACCCACACACACTTTCGATGCACATAATTGCATTTTCCAAAAGACTAGTGATTTTCAGCACTCAATTTCAAACGCATGCCAATGGGGTTTTGCCTTTAGGTATAAGTAGATTTTTTTTGTTTTGAGGCAGAAAAGTCATGGAGTTTTATGTTTCTGCATGTAACACCTATATAGTTTAAGATTTTGTCATAAGGCCAAATATTTAGCAAATGTGGCGGTTTACTAATCTGGAAGAGAAGTCTGTCGGTCTTTAACTATGCAGATGTATCTAGTGGGGCTCCTGATGGACCACTGTCACTGTAATATCTCAGTGCACCTAATCAGAAATAACTTCATATTTCTCATGGCCTAATTCTTCCCTTCCTGTTACAGAGAAGAATATATATTCTGTTATAGGAAGGTGGGTTCTTAAAATTTCTAATGAGTGTCTGTAAGAAAGAAGAATATTACCAAAATGTCCTTTGTTCAATCAGTTCTATTTTCAATGACATTTTCTATGAGAATTCGTAGGTTAGACCTATATACTCAATAAGAATCTGTAGAAAAGAGCAGCCCCAGGACAAATCATTTTCCATACACATGCTTCCTTGCTGCTGATCCACAAAACATTTGCCAATAGCTTTAAAGTCAGAGAAATCAGATACCAAGAAAATTATTGTAGAACATATGTAGTTAAAAGGCTCTTCTTTTTAAAAATTATTTCTGTATGTATGAGCCTCCATTAAGTTTTTTGTAAATCATTTTCATTCAGGACCTTTAAGGTTATAGGACCACCTAGATTTTACTTTTAGTCGAAGTTCCAAAAAGACATTCCTGCTTTGGTGCAGGTGTAGCTTTTGCCATTCAATTGGGATAAAAAGCTGGGACAGATATGGTACACCAAGACACAGAGAAGCCCAAAGAATAGCCTGGAAGGTCTGCAGCACACTTATGATACGCCCACCAGGTATCCATGAACATCCAGTGGAAAACCTGGCTTTTTACCATGTCGCCAAGGTGTATACAGCACATTTAAAACATGCATCTTTTTATAAGTTCTGTATGGCATACTATTCTCAATTCTATGCCAGACTGAATCTTAGAATGAGAAAGGCTTTACCTCACCCTTCCCCTACCAAAAAATTTATAGCCCCTCATTAGGAAATATATTAGGAAGTGTATTTATGGAAACTGTGAGTTTGCCAGACAATTCCACATTATCTTCAATATTCTCATAAGTTCAGGTTCCATACTTCCCTTCACATGAAGTACAATTAGCTTCACTGAGATAAAGAGCGGTTAGTATGAAATAGATTCTGTTCATTACACCCTATAAGTGTAAATACACAGACTAGAGTTAAATTTTATTCTGAATTATTTAATTCCAAATCCTAAATGCCTACATGCAAACAATATTCAAAATGCATTACAGTTATACAGATACTACAGATATTTAGCTGCTGAAAATCACTACAATAGTCAAATTATCAAATTAGGAGCAAGAGATTGCCATGGCAACAGGACACTTTAGGTAAGTTAATGCTGGCTGCCTCTCAGCAGAACTCATTAGCCTTGATGGACTTTTTGGCTAACAGAGTTACACAGCAGCTGGTACCTAGGATAATTTGTTTAGAGCTGGTTTGGGTAAATGCACCATACATACTCTTTCAATGTAAACTTATCATACAAGGAACATTTCAATTCAATTTATAAGGAAAACTCCATGGTTTGTGCATCCAAAATGTCAGATTATCCCATTAGAAGAGAGAATTTCTCTTTCATTGAGAAAGGTTTTAAAGTTCTTCAAAGACAAAGAGAATATTTTAAAATCAGATTGTACTATAAGTTTTGGAGAGGTTTTGGATGATGCCATCATTGGACTTTTTATTTTCCATTGCTATACATCTTTTATAGTAAATTATGCAAAGTGGATGTAATATGTTACAACTCTTACATGGAAAGATTTGATTTTGCTTGCTGAAGATGACTGGCAGAGAGGCAGGGAGAAAAATACAGGGATATGTAACCCTCTCAGTGGTCTAAATTATACTTGGGATGACATTCAGAAATCTTAGAGATTGAGAATATTAGCTAGAGCTGGGCAGAACACATTTCTCATGTTGCTCTACTGGCTCTGTTCCCATCAATCCATGTCATTTCAGCATTAAGCATTTCTACAGGAGATCCATATTTGTTCTGGTTATGTATTTAGGAGAAAAAGGCACACTTAGGATGATAGCAGGTAGTCACAGTTTTGTTGATTGCATATACAGTAGGATCAAGATTTCTGAAACCAAGCCATTAGAGGCTTAATATTATTCCCTGCATTTCCTACCAAACAGGATGGTTTTGCAAAGTTCAGCCAAATAAAAGGCTGTAGAAAGGCAATGTTGTGTGTCAGAACTAACATCAGGGTCTTGGTCCTCAAGCTCAGATGAGACCTTTATGAACTAAGTTATCCCAATCATATCTTTAGTACTGGGCTGGGCTAGACTGGCCTTTACTCTAAAATATAGTATGTTAAAGCTTATCCTGATTTATGCCTGCCTATGCTGATCTTCAAGGATCCTTGAGGTAGCATTCCTCCAGATAGGTCTCCTTTTCAAGACTGGGTCAAGAAAGGGTGAGAGAAGGCAACGACCAAATGGAAATATTGAGCAATGTCTAGCAGATAACAAGCACAATGCAATAGAGAATAAAATTATCATGTTTGATTTCTGTATGAGAGATGCTTTTTTCTTCTCTCATCCCTTTTCCCTCCTCTAGTCTTTCTTGTTAGTGTGACGTTTATAGGTAAGTATGAAAAGCAATACAGACATAAACACAGGACAGAGTGGCATGAAGTCTAGATGATGGCCTGTAACAAGCAGTGCTACTTACACCCCAAGAGACAATACTGAATCCAATCCTATTTACCATCTTCATTAAGGATCTGGATGGTGAAGCAGTGTGGGGAATGAGTGCACTCAGCAAGTCAGCTGATTACCCAAAACTCAGAGCGGGGGCTAATCCACTACAGGGTTGTGCTGCCATGCAGGGGAACCTCAGCCTCCAGGAGAAATGGGCTGACAAGAGCCTCAGGAAGTTCAACCAGGGGAAGGGCAAATTCCTGCCCCTTGGCAGGACCAACCCTCATGCTGGGCATGGCCCACCTGCAAAGCAGCTTGGCAGAAAAGGACCTGGGATATCCTGGTGGAGACCAAGAAGAACATGAGCAATGAGCCTTGTTGCAATAAAGGCTAATGGTGCCCTGGGCATCATTGGGCAAAATTAAGGTATGTTATCTTGGCAATCCAGGACAGATGTGATCCTTCCCCTCTACTCATCACAGATGAGGCCACACCTGGAGTGCCATGAAGAATCCAAAACACAGGGAGCAGAAAGTCTTTGAAAGGAGAGAAGCCAAACATTCACTAAGTTTAGGTTAGTAGGATTATCTTGAATCTTCTCACCCATTAAGATCCCTTCTCAAAACTATCCCTTTCTGCAAAAGCTATGAGGATTAAAAAACTTCATTAATTCCCTTTTAGAGCCTACAAACAAAACACTGAAGTAAGAATAAAGACAGCTGGTTCCTTTTCCATATACTGCTGTATTGCATGACCTTGAAAGACTGGATTGGCGTACTTCCCTGTTGCTTTGTTCACCTAAACTATAGGGATAACAGTCCTAACTGTATTGTAGTGGGGATTTACTGATAAAATACTGTGTGGACTCTGTCCTTATGTGTATTCCGAAACAAGACACTTTCCTGGCACAATGTACATATGTCATGTATAATAGTCTTACTGCTTGAACCAACCATGTCCTGGATTTTAGTTACCCCACACAACTGGATGTGAAAACATCTGAAGCACACATGGACATAATTTTGGGGCTCTTTCCTGCCCCTCTAGAGTGGAGGCAGACAGTGAAGAGTAGTGATGAACATGCTCTTGGAGACTTATTGTGCTACTACAAATTTGAGGAAGAGAATGAGTTTGACTGCTGTGATCTGTGTAAGATGCCTTTCAGACCTCTGAAACAGAATTTTTGACCTGACTCATTACAGGAGTATGTAATTGTAGTGTCCTGCAATTGCTGCTGGTGTCCTGTATCACAGCTACTTGGCTGCTAACAGCTCTCTGTTTAGACTTAGTCAGGCAATAATCTGTCTGCTGCAAGAGACACATTTCTGGTCATGTAATAGGGAAGGTGCTGTGAGGTTGTTAAATCTCCCTTTTTCTTCTTCCCTGGAAACACCTTGGCTGTTTCCAGCATCATTTATCAGACTTCTTCCATGAGCGTTGTTCATAATTTCAGAGCAAAGCAGATTTTTTAAATACTTCTTAGATATCTGTCTTTGCAACTGCTACATTGTGCCTTTTTACCATATGAGAAATTAATTCTCTTCCTTGAGTGGAGCATGTAGAACTTTCCCTCTTACAGCACCTTCTGTTTCACTCTCTCATACGTGCTAACTTTCCAGCCTGACAATAGCAAAGCAGAGAAAAATCATTATTCAGCATCTCCCAATCTCTAGATGTAAGAAGAGCACTCCTGTGAACTTGGTGCACTGTATGGATGAATCTGACCCATGCTTCTTAAACCATAAGCCATCTGTTCCTGAGCCATCTGCATTTGCTTTGATTCCTGATGGGCAGATAGCGTTGCTGAAAGGAAGCATGTGTTAAAACAGAGAAAAATAAATGTCACCAGTGTGGAACTTCAAACAGAGAGATTAAATCTAAGACACTGGAGACTGCAAAGTGTCTCACTTTTCTGGACAATGAAGAATTTCTATATTTTTTCAGAGACAGGTATTTTCACAATTAAAAAAAAATGAAGCACCTTACACAAAGTGTTCCTCTTAACAATTTCCAATAACAGCCATTTTTCAGCACAACAGTATGACCATCCATCTTTACTACAGCAAAAACTGACAAGGCAAACATACACCAGTGCCCCTCTGACCTTTTACCATGTCACTAATAAGGAAGTGAATTGATGCTGGCCTTTCTGTGAATTGAATGTTTTTCTCCCTACCATTCATTCAGTAAAAACAGGTTTGATTTTTATCCTACAGGAATCTACACATTAGTTAATCCAGCCTCAAACAGCACCCAAACCTCAAAACCTCTGAGATTTGTGACCTTTTCAATGTGAACACAGTGTCTGTAAGACAAGGGCATCTTTAAACAGTGTGAGGTTATTTTAGAGGCTGTAAGACCCAAATTTTGCTTTGCCACCAGGACACTGCAGCAAATTTCAAGAGATGTTCAGGGTTATTTCACAGTAGTCTTTGATTCAATAACAAAACAGAATTTACCTAGCATTGTCTGTAAAAAAAAAAAAAAAAAAGTTGTATTTGCATCTGGATATACCCAATAAAATTATATTATGCAGAAAACATCCCAAGCAATGGCAAGAAAAAGGGCTGTAAACTTCACACCTGTAACCTGCCCATAGCCACATATTTGTCCCTCACATCCAGACACTGCAGCTCAATGCTTCTTTGAAATATCTCAGTGTCCCTTTGACAAGGAGTGCCTCATGAGCCATGTGTCATAAACAACTAACTGGGTGCAAAGAGAAGCTGGTACAGGTTTTAAGTGGGAACCTTGTGTTTTCCAAACAGACACTTCTGTTTCATAAATCCTACATCTGGAATTACAGAAATAGTTAAAAGATAGGATCTGGATTGTAAACCAAGGATCTAATAAGTTGCAGTGTCCTGGTTTGGCTTTCACAGAATCTGTCCTTGTCCTCATGCCATGTAATGTTTTTATTGATGACTCAGTATGAAAGTGTTGCTGATAAAGCTTGTGGGTGTACAGATACCAGAGGAATTTCAAATGAAGCAGGGAATACATCATGTACAAGAAGCTGGTAAAAAAAAGGTGAAGGCAAAATCTGTGCAATTTAAAACGGTTTCATGCCAAAACAGGACAAGAAGCCACATGTCATCCTTACAGAAGAGCAAACTTAGTCTTAGGAAATTATAATTCTGAAATCAATTTGCAAACCATACTGGATAATCTGCTGAATATGAGCTACAGCAAAATGTTGTAGCCAAAAGGGATAACAGACTGGGGAAAATCTATAATCTGCAAAATTGGCACTAGGATACAGTCCAGTGACAGTATCCACATTTTGACAAGGAATCAGACTAGAACCATGAGAAATATAAAGGGATTAGGAAAAAAAAAAAAAACTAAAATGAATGACTCAAAGACCTGAATTGATTAAGCTTATCAATATAGGGTTAGGACCTGAGCTGAATTCATTCAAAGCTTCTGTAAGGGAAATCAAGTCAATGATGGAGAGATATCCAACAAGCAGACAAGGATCTGGAAAGATACTACACCTGAAAGCTGAGACTCCAGTCATTCAGGCAAAAATAACAAATCCATATTATTCACACCTTTACTCCAGTTGGGGTAGCTTTTTTCAAAAGATGCAGCCTAGTACTCAAACAAATTCACCCAGTAAAGTCCCATATCCTTCCTCTAAGGGAGGTCAGAGCTGATCATGGTGCTCCTCTCTGACAATAGATTACAACTGGTACAGGAAAAATTAAGCATCTTATGAGAAATATGCAAAGTTCTGGCCTATTCCACTGGAAGAGCAAACTGCCAATGAGCAGATGGAATATGATTGGTACAGTGGGGTTATCATATGGAATATGATTACAGTGGGGTTTATCTTTTCTATCTTAATTGGCAGAATCTGTCAATAGTTGGCCAACATAGTTGGTTCCTCCAGTTTTCTCTATTGTCACTGGAAAAAAAGATAAGTGCCCTCAGAAGACTCCTCAACCCTTCTATCTCTTTTCTTGATTATAGAGTAAGCATAGACAACCAGATGACTACTTTTAAACAGATTAATTCAAGCGGAAAAATAGTCCCACCATAAAGGCAAATGAACAATCAGTCATATGTGAATGACTGTTATTTCCTGGTAAATTTAATTTTACAATACCGCATTACATTAAATCATTCATAAAGGTCAAGTCATTCATTAAACACAAATTTACAAATCATTCATAAAGGCCTAGTAACTGAATAAATTTTAAAAATATTTTTAATGGACCAAGAGTCTGGGGGCTAGACTAAATGGTCTCCCAAAGTCCCTTCCAACCCTAACAATTCAGTGACTCTGTGGCCATTTGCCATTAAATGTGCGATTTTTTAATATTTTACTTACTGTAGCTTAATGTTATCAAACCCTGCTGAAGAAAAAGAAATGTTTAAAGATGCCATTAGACCAGTTCACAAGAAGAATAGCAATGTTTATTGTTACAGCAACAATCTTTGCTCATGTCCTGTAACTTCATCTACACAAATAGTTTTACAGTCTTTCAGCCTGTGGTCAAGCCTTTGTGTAAGATAAAGTGGCAAAGTTTTGCTGAAATCACTGCTTTTTCATGCAAGAGGATGAATACAGTTATAAGGCAACTAATAAATAGTTTCAAGTGCATATTCATTTTAAGTGCTTATAAAATTATATTTTAAACAAAAATGCTTTCTTAAATCAAAAATCCATTAAATATGGTTAATTCAGTATATATTTTCAGTAGGGTATTTCCATGTATTTTCATTTTCAGAAGTGCTGAGTCAAGGCCAACGCCCCAAATCTGAAGAAATTTTGACTCAAGACCTGAATACTGAATTACATTTATAGAACATGAATTAAATGGTCATGGGCTGGAAGCCAGACTTGCAGGAGTTTCAGCTGCAAAACAGAGGCTAATAGGAGTTATCAGCTATAATACGTGTCAATAATAGTGCAGGAGCTATTTTGAGCCATATACAAGCTGACACAGAGCCAGATCTGCCCTTGTCTTTACTGATACTGCTGTTCCCAATAGCTGCTGCCCCCCTGGTATCCTATAAAAATAGTTTTTAAATCTCTGCTTTAAACTACTTAGGCTGTATTTGTTACAAGCAGACTGAGTGTGGTAACTAAATGCTCTCCTCCATGGACAAGTAAGCCTAGGCCAGAAGTGGTCATTGATCAGGGATACCCCAACTGCACTGGAATGCTCCCTGATGCTCAGAGACCCAGAAGGCCACTAAAACAAATGAGGATTGCTGAAGCTCTCCACAAGACATTTCCATGCTCCACAGGTTTCCTTCTGCAGGAAAGGTCATCAGGGAGCTCCATCTGATGATTTTCCTTCTGACTTGCACCAGCAGAGCAATTCAAATCAGCCATAAGGTAGCATTTGGCACCAGATCCAATCAGTCAGCCCTTTGACAGAGTTCAAATCTGAACTCCAGTTACGTTGCCCAGGCTCATTTCTACCTTTAAAATCATGTTCTAGTTAAATGAGCCCTTTCTACAAACTTGAGAAGGGAAGTGTAATTTAGAAGAGTGGAAAGTATTATTTTAAGGTTGATTAATTGAGTAGGCACCATGCTGAACACCACTTCCAGAGGCAAGGGATGCACTGTGCTACCAAATGATTATTTAATGACTCATAATCCCTGTGCATGAGATGTCACTCCTGAGGAATTAGTTTTAAATGGGGTAGTGGTGTCTACTCAAGATGTGGAGCTAGATGTCAAATCACTGTAATAGCTACATTTTTGCATCAGCCAACATCAAATTTCAGCTACTTGTGGCTGGAATCACTAATGCATATACCCACTGCTGGAATGATTCATGACTGCAGATTAAGAAAAATGATTTACAAAAAGCTTTTGGTGCCAAATGGTATACTTCAATATCTTAAACTTTGAACCAAAATATTTATACTCCTGCTTTTGAATATCCAATTCAATTTAGCACTTGCCAATTGGCTGGCAAGCTGCCCTCCTGTAATTGTTATCCAGCCACTACCTACATGCAAAACACATGCAGCATCTCACAGCAGCATATTGTTCACAGATTTAGAATAAACAGGAACAAATGGAAGAGATCCAGAGACAGAAAATTTTGTTTGCCTGATTTGCAGGCATTTCATTTCATCTGTCTTCTTTCTGTAAAAGACCACTTCATGCAAACTTTTATAGAAATAAAAGAAATTACCAAAATAATGAATAGAAGTGTCTTTTCTAAGAGAAGCAGCTATTGAATTCTTTTGTTGGTATTTAACACATAAGAATTGTGAGACATTAATAATGGCTCCATGTGGTCTTTATAAAATACAGTGCATTTTCCTGATTTAGAAACATATTGAGAATAAACGCATGGATATTCTGGGTCAGATCGAACGTCCAGGTAGACTCAGCAACATCTTTCTGACAGATGCTGAGTTCTTAACAAATGTGTTCAACTGAACTTAACCATGGGTTTTAAGTAAACACTCCTAAACAGAGATGGTGTGAGGGACTGAATTAGAGCCTGCTTCTGAGATTATAAATATGCAGCATATCATTATACGGCCATGGAAAGACAAAATAATAATGGATTAATACAGAGGAGTTTCGGTATCTGCCCTGTATAGATTTAGTAATCTTGATCTGAAGTGGCAGTCAATAGACAAAGAAAAGAGCCTAAAAAATACATTCAGTGGTCTCCTCATTTCATCCCACAGTTTCTTTAAGTAAAATATTGTACATGCCTCCTTCATGTGGAACATTGCCATGGCAGGGGGCTTTCACTGTCTCCTTTTTAATTGGATTTATCATTTGTACTGTAAATGTTAATGGCTGTGTTATTGCATTATCATTCATACAGGCAGGTGGAGAGCTGCCCAAAGCCATAAACAATCCAAACAGGAGCTTCCTGAGCACTGGGGTGCTCTGCCTTACTCCTGGTGGTGTATGCTGCGGTGGCTCTCAGGGCTTTCATCCCAGAATTTGGGTCAGATGGATGTGTGCCACATCTGAGCACCTAGAAAAGTAGCAGAATCTTTCAAAATGCTGAGCTGCCTTAATTCCTGCTGACTTTACCAACGTCTGAAGAAATTGGTTGAAACAGAGCTAACAAGACATGAGACCACAGGCACAAGCTGCAGTACATTTAGATAAATGGAGGAGATCAGACAGCTCTTTTACAGCTGCTAATTAGAGAGGTCATTTTGAATAAATGTGTGATGTGTTCATCACTCAGCATTTAATGAACTATGTGTGAGGCAGATTTTAAGCGGTTTGTAACAAGATGCTTTAATGACATATTCTCAGTTGTTCAGATTAAAGAACCAAATACAAAGGAGGTATTTAGGCAGAATGATGTGCAGTGTCTTCACTGATTCTTTCAGGATATCAAATCCAGGAGGAGTGCATCAGGAAGAAACAAACTGGACATCTAAGTATATTCCAGTGAGTGGGAAAAAACAGCTAAAAATTAAAATTAAACCATGATTCAGACCCAAATCCAAACAGGAATTCTATAAAAAGCTGTCCATCTCTTGGTAGAGGATAGATGTTTGTATATAGATATGGCATACTCATGTGAGAGTCTGACAACAACTGAACACAATGGTGTGAGCTGAAGTGCTTTAGATACTCATTTAGGAGACTTCTAAAAATGCTGGGGACTCCCTTCCTGCTGGGTAGTCACCTACTGGTTGAACCTCTCACCTGGTATACACGAGACAGGGATCCAGTTGGTCTTTGGTTAAGGGCATTCAAATGCACAGCTCCTGTACAGTAAATCCAGACAGAAAAAAAATTTGAAAGCTTCTTTGAAGATGTGCATCCAAGAATGCAAGATTCATCAAACCAGGAGAACAAGAGTGAGTCTAACTCCTTAGCTGAGTGTATAATGAGCAGCAAGGACCATAACCCACACCTCCCACTCCCTGGGTGGTTATGCTCTGAAATCAGCAGGCCTAAATTCCACCTTATTGGTCAGAAATGTGTTTTTTTCCCCTAACCTCACCCTACGTTCCCATATATCCAGCCAGAAATCAGGAGTACAAATGGTGCTGTTTGGGAAAGTAGGGATAAATAAAAATGAAAGAAAAGCAGAAGGAGTCCATTAAGCAGTATTGAACCTGCTTTTAGTGGTTTTGCCATACAAATTTGTTAAAAGAAAATAGCAATCCTCAGTGTATTGAAACCATTTCTTAGTGAATCAAATCTGCTGTATGAGTAGCATCCTGAATTCTTCAGTGCAGTTCAATGTCTGACACTGACATGAAAGAGGATCACCTTTTTCTTGATAAATGTTAGTCAGCTGGAGTCTGCATCCTGGTCATCCATATAGGATACAGCTCTCTAGCTCATTGAATTAGAAAGAGAGACAACCTACCACTCACCATTAGAGAAAGAATTCAGTTGGTACCATTATCCCAAATATCCAGTATGTGTTTTGCTGTTTCCTAACCACTCACAAAAAGGATTCTCAGAATAAAAGCTTAGCTGACCTACAAGCAGGTTTCACAGCTGACACCTGAATATCAACTAAATGTCTTAAAAGCAAAGTATCACAAATGTAGCCCTTCCTTTAACCCTTTAGATTTGTATTGTGAAAGATGGGCCTCATAATAACAATTGCTCTTTATTGGTAAACTTGCATGTACTTTCAGGATGTTGACATAAACACTAATTTAACTGGAAGGAGCTAAAGGGAAAAATTAGACTGCAGAAGAAATAATAATAATAATAATAATAATAATAATAATAATAATAATAATAATAATAATAATAATACAGCAACAGCAACAACAGTAATTTACAGCTGGGTTGTGCATAGTGTTTTCTACCCATAAATCACAAAGGCATTAGATATTATTAAAGCCATTTTCAAGATGAAACAAAGAAGAGAGATGACTTGCCTGAGGTGACCAAACAAGTTATAGCATTCAGTCACTTTTGCTGACATCTTACACCAGCATCTGTCATCTGTGCCTTGCATAGCAGCATGTGAGTCACTAAATGATCTCTATTCAGTCTCTGAACATTCTGTGGGCATGAAATCCTGGAAAGAAGCAACAGGTACCACGGAAAGGATTTCTGTGTGAGAGAAAATGAAGACAGAAAATAAACAGGGATATTTTTTATTCAGCAGCAGGCACTACAACATGAAGGAAGAGAAGAGCAGCTGAGAATCTAAGCATAAATTTTCCAGGAAGAAAAAAGAGGAAAAAGGAGAAAAAAAGCTAGAAAAGAGTATAAGCCCCCAGCAATTTCAGAAGAAATGGAAAGACAAAGATCAACAGCGGGAAAGACGACAGAACTTTGTGAGAAAAAGCAGGACCATTAACATCAGCAGGAGTGGAGCCATTCACAGGCACAAAGATGAAAGGAACCTGATGGAAAATCTTTGTCAGCTACAGCTTTGGGAAGTCACCTGGGAGCCATCCCAGAGCTGTTCTAACACACTGACAAGCCCTGGCCTGCTCCACAGCACAGCCCCCAGCAGTGCCTGGGCTTGCTCTGACGTTTGCTGATGGGGGGGAATCACTGGGGAGCAAAGGCACCCAGTGGGATTCCCAGTCCAAAGATGGCTGGGAGGACTTCTCAGAAGGTAGGTGGTGCTGGAAACAGGTTCCTTCATGGGGAAATGGAAATATTCAGCTTGCATTTTAGTTGCCAGTTAAAGGGCTGAGAAAGTAACTGGCATGTGGTACCCAGACCTGAGAATGCACCTCTTAAACTGACAAAGGATTCAAAAACTACAGACAGGGTTAAAATCTCTCCCAAGCAGGAGGAAGTAGTAATTCCCAAGAAGAATTCTTGTGGATGAGTAGAATGAAATTGACTTCCCTTGGCTGAGTTGTCTTTTGAGTGATGAACTGAAAAGGTTTCACCTGTGAATGTCTGGCAGAGTTCAGCAACAACAGCAACACACATTACCCTGATTAAGATAGCAGTACATTGTTTAAATTTCAGTAACTCCAAAACGGCTGACATTTGAAAAACTAAAACTCTCCCATACTCATGCATTTGCCACAGATAATTTTCCTGGGCTTCTTCAGAATAGTAAATAAACCAACCTGAGCTATAGATAACAGTAAAATACTATTTGGTGAATATCAAGCATGACATTTTTGTGAAGTGACAGTGCTATTTGTGTGGCTCTAAGAGCACAGAAGAGAATAAAGTTACTGACAGAAATTTTCACAGTGATTTTGTCAAATGGCTTCATAACAAAATTCTAGGCACATACATGCACTTCAAAGAGTGTGACACTTCTAATACTCCCTTTTTGTTTCTGTGTAGTTTTCCTCCTTACAATTTTTTCTTAAATAACATGAAAATTCAATGTCAAAATTTTCTTAAGTTCAAGAGTGAGACTGTTCTAAATATTCAAAAGTTAGAGCATTTGACTCATCCCCATAAGCATATGTGCACATGAATCCAAAAAACTCAAAAGCCTTTGAGAAGGTTTCGTTTTACATCTAATGAGTCACTGGGAGTTTAAGATTTTAATCTACATGAGTGTGATTCTGAAGCTGAGATTTACTAAAAATGCAGAATTTCATTGCTCCCACAGAAGTCAATGAAAGTTTTATCAGTAATAAATAATAATATACATGTACATGTTAAAACATGGGATAAAAATTATGGTTGGAAGTACCTGCCAGATACTTTCATGAAACTGTCAATCACAAAGGAATGATAATCTAAGTACTTCTTGGAACAGACAAAATGAAAGGTCATAAATAATTCATCCTTAGCATCCTACATACTATTTTGAGTGCTTGAGAGAGCATTTCACCATAAATGTATACCAGGGCATGAACTAAATGCTTTGCAAGCCTAATAGAAAAAAATTAAATGGAACTGTCCTTATTGCAATTTGGGCCATTCTATTTATAAAAATTCCTGTCTGTGAAGAAGCTCAAAATGACAGTCTTGTCTGATTTTGGATCAGTCTGGAAAAATCTTTTCTTCATGGTAATCATGTTCTTTCAAAGTTGGATCTGTTCCAGAAAGTTCTCAACAGACAAATCAGGGAGCCTGTGTTCACCCCAAAAATGAGGATCTAGACACTGTCCCCAGGCATTGCCAGCATTCTAAAGGCAATTTCTGCTGCTTCATTCAGTCCTGTTCATTCAGTAGATTATTTAGGACAGAGGTTCCTATTTCACATATTTCTGATATATTCATTGGCCTCTTCTTGTTTCTGGGACTGGATACAAGAATCACATAATTCTTTAAGACAAAAATTACTTGTTGATGTGTACTGTCCTTGGTGGCAGGTAAGAAATCTTAGAATTACACAAGAAAGTTAAGCAGAGGATATTTTTCTTGTTTTCAGTCTTCCAATGAGGTCTGATGCACCCTCTGATTTTATTTGGCTCAAAATGTGTTTTGAAATTTCCTGAAGTCACTTATAGCAGAGGCAGTGGAAGCACAAAGTCTTATCTCAACAGATGGATTGGTATAGAAGTGATCTCTGTAGTCTTGTGATGTTGACTGTAAAATAACAGATAAGAACAGATAGGAACATCTCTTACTGCCTGCGCTGTGAATTCCTCACATTGAAAGGAGGTACTTTAGCAGAATTTGTCTATAATTTGCTTAACTAAGAAGAGATTTCTCCAGATTGGTTGATACTCATCAACTACCTTCCATGGGCAGTAACTGTTTCCTTAGGGTCTCTTCTGCCAGATCACATGGGAGATCTGAGTAATTGACACACAAAACTCCTGTGGGCTGCTTACATTCTGTGTGTACTTAATCTGAGGATTCATTGCTATCTGTCATAATTTTTCAACCCCTAGCTTATTTAGTGCCACCATTTTTCAAGGAAACATTAGCATAATAAAATATTACTTCACACATTGAGGATAATTGTCCTCTATCTATTAGCTCATTCTTCAACTTGTTCTGGTGTTGTTTCTTCAGGTTGTTTTGCTGTAATGCTCACTAGCATCAATCAAACAGCAGTCATCTGCAAAACTTCTCACAGCCCCTGAAATTATTTAGAACCACTCAGTTACTCACAATAGCATCCTTTACATGTGTTGCTCTGTCATCCCTTTCTTGTCATCCTCACCACTCACAGCTTCTGCTAATTAGAATGCAAGTCTGTTATTTCTTTATGTGCCTGTACCTCACCCAGCATCACAAGATATCCAACTTCATGGTGCTTTGCCACACAAGTGGATTGTTGACAAGGCAAGCCAGTGTTGAAAATAAACCTGCCCTATATATATTTATAAACACCAGTCATTTCGTGTCAATGCACTCTAATCCATCCCAAGGGATCTACTAACAAGAACCTCAGTCACCTCTGCCTTCAGGGGTGGGTTGTGGCATTAAATTGGAGGATTACTCTGAAAAGTGCTGAGCAGATTTTTCTACAGGGACAACAGCCAGAGCCCTGGACAAAGGAGAACTGATTTCCAGTCAAAGCTGGAATCTCTGGCTGAAGATCATAGCAACCCAGGATATGCCTGATCTCGACTGCTCCCCACTGCGATAATTTTTCTCTTTTCAGTATGACCTGGACACATCAGACCTGTTTAAAGGTTTTGTGGTAACCCAGACCTGCTGTAAGATTTTCTCCATGAGAAAGTCAAGCTGATTCTTGGAGAATGTAAATGGGGAGAAAAACATTAACCCTTTCTGGGTTAATGACCAGTTTGTTATTGAACCTCCTGAGAATTGTTGTTTCTCCCATGCACTGCTCAGAGTAAATCAAACTATCTTCCCCTAGACCCATCAAATAGGCTGGGGCATGATAGGATCCCTTGGATAAGAAGGAGTGATTGGTATGGTTGTTGAGTTTTCTGGCATGACCTGGATCTGTTGCAAGATTTTCTCTGGGAGAAGTCAAGCCAACCCTCAGAGAGGGTACTGGGGAGAAAGACACTGACCCCCAGAGGGTGACTGAAGGGTATTACTGCTGAGGGAGAGTCGATGGGGGCTGTCCCCTCATGAAGAAATCGTGATGATAATTTTTCTCCTCACCTTCCCTCATAAAAACTGGCATGACCCATAAGCATCGGTGGATGAAATTACAATTCTGACAAGAGAATGTAAACTGAAATCTGACAAAGAAAAGGCAGTTTGTCCCATTTTGGGCACTGCCCTTAAAGGACTGCAAAAAGAGCCACTGGCTACTCAGAAATCTGAGATTGAATATACATATAAACACTGATCATCTGCTCCAGAGGATCTATTAGCAGGAACCTGAGGTACCCTTATCTACAGGGCCAGGATGTAATACCTTATTTGTGGTAAATTTGCATGGAGAAAGGCTGATGTATGACAAAGACTCAAGGCCACACCCCTGGAAAGAACAAGCATACACAAATTATTTGTTTCATGAAAGTATGCAATATAAATATGGTAGAAATGCCTTCTGTGTGTTTCTCTGTGTGTGTGTGTGGGTGGGTGGGTGGGTGGGTGTGTGCATGTAACTTTTACTATCTCCCTAAAGTGACAGTAAGTGAATGTACGCATGAATGTATATGTTTTGCCACCGAAAACATTCTCTATATGTGCCTTGCTCTCTCCCCTAAGTCGGATTCAGAAAGCCTTCATATCCTTTTTCAGCTGAAATGGTCATCTCAGGATAGTTTTCAGATGGACTTGAACAAGTGTAAAACGGCATGAACTGGTTTCTTTAACAGATAAATTGGATGGCACCTACAACTGTAGCTCTAGAAGAAACACAAACTTAAAGAAACTACTTTTTCCCCTCAAATGTCTCTGAAAAATAATACTTTGATGTTTAGCAAGAAAGCTACACTGACTGGAAATACACGAGATATTTGCACCAGCCTCTAAAGAAAGACAAAATGTTTTTCCTTTGCTTGTTTAATAAAAAATAAAAAAACACCTCAAGTAAAACTAAAGTTTCCAGATAACTCCACATTAATTCAAATCGCTGGAAATCAGTTCCAAGCCAAAAATGTGGGAGAAATAGCAGCTAAATCCCAGATTATACTGCAGGCTTAAACACAGAAGTAGAACAACTCATCTTTTTTTTTTCACAAAGTGTGATCTTCAGCTGTTTTAGGAACTAAGGACTATGACTAAGCCCATGAAGCTCACAGCCAACCCGTTCACCACTATTTTGCTTGTAAATCATTTTTCATCAAACAAGATTGAATCTCTCTTCACTTAATCAATGTACTTAATTTCATTAATGTTGCTTGTCTAATAATTTATAATAAAGTAAGTAACAAGGCATTGAGGAATGTGTAAGTAATAAATTAAAGCTGCAAACCAGCTTGTAGATCACCTGACTGTTAAATTAAGGTATTCTCATCACTGGAACATATAAAAAGTACACCAAGTTAAAGGATGATCTAGTTTTATCTCTTACCCCTGTAATATAGATAAATCCTTTGACTATTTTCTTTCTATCATTCTAATAACTTCCCTTTACATCTGATATTATTCTATTTGTTTGGACTATTGAGAAATATCCCATTGTAGATTATCTATTTGAATAAGCTTCCTTTGTAACTACAAATTCCCCATGTTGGAATTTTAGTTGACAAGAGTCAACACCCATTAAAGGAGACAAAGCAAAAGTGCTTCCTTCATGGATGTTCCAATTCAACCATTCATGACTAAATCCTTAAATCTGATTAAAATTTAAAAGAAAATATGTATGTATTTTAATCCTGTTTTCCCCACCTTGGTTATATGTCCTTTTGATTGTTTGGGATGAGTGATAAGTGAAATCTTGAATGTCCTCAATGAACTAGAAATTTTGCTAATGATACAGTGGCTCCAACCCAGTATCTTTTCATTAACGTGGATAGCATCAAAAATGTTGTAAGCAAAATGAACTGGATTGCATCAAAACATTTTTTTAATTTTAGCATTTAATGGATATGAATGCCTAGTTGCTGTTATAGCTAAAAATGATCTGCATTTGCTGTGTTAGTAATAGCACTTATATTTTAGACCCTGTTGACAAAAAATAGAACAAAGTGAGTTTTTAAAGGCAGATAATTAAAAACCAATTCTCTTTTAAGAGAGAAAGAGAGATAAAGAGAAAAGGGGGGGCATCATGGCAGGGAAATGGGAAGAAGGCCTCATTCACATAAGCTGTCATATGAACGAACAGAATAAAACTGTGGAGGCAAATTCTCTTAAAATGAAAGTTGTGTAGAATGTAACTATCTTAAGAAACTAAGATATACCATGGTTGCTTTTGTACAGACACAGGAAAGCATCTGGCTTCTTCCTAGAACTGCAGGCGTCCTTCAGAAACTCCTTCAGACATACAGGCTTTGCATATGCTGTGTAATGCCTCCCAAAGTACCTTGGTGGCTAAGTCCTTTCATTTCCTCTGCTGTCCCCTGCCCCAGAAGTCACCCAGGTATGTCCAAGAGCAGTAGAAGGAGCTTCAGAATCATTATAGATTTTTTTTGGCCCTCTAGCAACCCTCCCACTGTGCACCTGAGCTTCCTGCTCTTTGAGCAGCTGCTGCTTACCACCATGTTCCTCAAGTAGAGGTGGTGGGTCACAGTCGTGCCTCCAGTTTGCCCTCCCAAGTAACACAGCTTGTCTCTTGAAAAACCTCATGCAGGAATACAGCTCTTTCATTAACAGCATCATAAAAGGTTAAGGCTGGAAGGGACCTTAAAGATCATCTCATCTCAACCCCCTGTGATAGGCAGTGACACCTCTCACTAGATCAGGTTGCTTGAGGCATTATATAACATGGCCTGGAAACACTGCCAGGTTTGGGGCATCCACAACATCCCTGGGCAACCTGTTCCAGTATCTCACTATCTTTATAGTAAAAAATTTCTTCCTAATACCTAACCTAAATTTCCCCTTCCAGTTTGTACCCTTTACTCCCTGTCCCATCACTAGAGTTCTTGATGAAAGGTCCCCCTTCAGCTTCCCTGTAGGCCCCCTTCAGATACTGGAAGGTTGCTTTAGGATCTCCACATAACCCTCTCTTCTCCAGGATGAGCAGCCCAAAATTTCTCAGCCTGTCTTCATAGGAAAGGTGCTCTACTCCCTTATCAACTTTGTGGCCCTCCTCTGCACTTGCTCCAGCAGTTCCATGTCCTTCTTATGTTAGGGGCACCTGAACTGTACAAAATGCTCCAGGTGGGGTTTCACAAGAGCAGGGTAGAGAGGAAAAATCACCTTCTCCACCCTGCTGCCCACATTCCTTTCGATGTAGCCCAGGATTTGTTTGCTTTTTGGGCTGAGAACGTACACTGCCAGCTCATGTTGAGTTTTTCATCAACCATCACTCCTGAGTCTTTCTCTGCAGGGCTACTCTCATTCACTTCTTCACTCAGCCCTTTAGGTGTACTTGGGATTGCTGCAACCCAGGTGTAGAACCTTGCAGTTCACTTCATTGAACATCATGAGGATTGCATGGGCTCACCTCTCAAGCCTGCCCAGGTCCCTCTGGATAGCATCCCTTCCCTCCAGAGTGTCAGCTCACCACACAGCTTGGTGTCATCAGCCCACTTGCTGAGGGTGCACTAAATCCCACTGTCCATGTCAGCAACAAAAACAGTATCAGCCCCAGCGAGACCCCTAAGGGACACCACTCATCACTGGCTCTATCACACATCCCGTTATCAGGATGAAATCATGCACCATCCTCACATAGATCCATGAAAGCCCTATTGCAGAATCATGATTTTGGAAACATCAACTTCAACAGCCGTATCTGGGCAAAGAAGAGCAGAAGGCCAACAGAAGAACCCTGAGAGCCAATGCAAGGACTCAAAAACTAAAGAATATTTGCAGCAGGAGCAAACACCTCAGGTACTTCTCTTGACAGATATTTGATGTGAAGGGTTATTGATGCAGAAGAGTGCTTTGACTCCCTAGAGTCCCTAAAGATTAAGAGGCTAAAAGCCTCATGCAAATGAGAAATGTCTTTGTCGGGGAAGCAGACATCCTTCCTTAGCTAGGTAAAATTGAGCCGATTTGGTGATCAAAGGGAAGCAGTTCAATACTTGCTGACATACATTTAAAATAAGCAGTTTACATAATACACAGTTATACCTGAGACACTGTGCAGGTATAACCCCTGGGTGCACTGAAAATGCAAAGAGATTCAATACCTTCTCTTCATTTGTGTTTATCTTAATATACTTTAAAAGCATTCAAAATTTTCTCCTGCAGCTGAAAACATTCTGTAAAATATCATGTTTTTTATCTATTTTTAAGATCATTTCTAGCCAGCCAAAATTCTCAGAAAGGAAGTATCCTTAAATTTCAAGTTTGCAACAACCTCTGACTCAGTCTCTTAACACATCTACAATATGGGTAAGAAAGCATTGCTAGCTTTTTGGTGCTGCTGATTCTGTTCTATATTCTATCTTAAAAGAACACACAAGTATAAACTTGCTCTGAAGGTTCTGCTAGCAAACATTTCCTTTACAACACAGCTGTCCCAGGTAGATCTTTCTGTTCTGATTTCTGAATAGCTCTTCTTTGATAACAACCTTGGCCTTATTCAATACAGGGGCATTGCTTCTTAGTTGGTTTAGTCGGTTGATTTTCATTACTTTGTACTACAGAATTGTGGTGGCAAAAAATGTTTTACCATTTGAGACCTATTTCCTTTGATTCCCAGTTTGAACAAAAACATTTGAAAACAATTCTGGTTTTTAATAGTGTCTTGGTTACTTACATCTATCTCATCATTCACCATAATCCAGAGGAAATGGTTAGTGACTTTCTATGCCAATTAGACACCTACAAATCTATGGGCCCAGAGGGGATGCACCTGAAAGTAACAAGAGCTTGTCAAGCCACTTTCAATCATTTACAAGCAGTCCTGGTTAACCAGAGAACTCCCAGGTGACTGGAAACTAGGAGATGTGATGCCTGCTTATAAGAACGGTTGGAAGGATGATCCCAGTAATTACAGGTCTGTCATCATCACCTCACTAATGAGGAAGGTCACAGAGCAGATCATCCTGAGTGTCATCATCTGGCATGTGCAGGGCAACCAGAGGATCAGGCCCAGACAACACAGGTTTACAAAAGACAGGTCCTGCTTAACCAACTTGGCCTCCTTCCATGAGAAAGTGACCCAGTTAGTGGGTGAGGGAAAATCTGTGAATGTTGTCTACACAGACTTCAGTAAAGCCTTTGACACTGTCTCTCACAGCTTTCTCCTGGAGCAACTGGCTGTTCATGGCTGGGATGGGCGCACTCTCACGGCGCAAAAACCTGACTGGATGGCTGAACCCAGGGAGTAGAGGTGAATTGAGCTTCATCCAGCTGGTGGCTGGTCATGAGTGGTGTTCCCCAGAGTTTGCTGTTTAATGTTTGTATCATTGATTTGGAAGGGGTGATCAAGGGCCCCCTCAGTAAGTTCACAGACAACACCAAGCTGGGAGTGTTGATCTGCTGGAGGGTAGAAAGGTTCTACAGTGGGATCTAGATAGACTGGCCTGATAGGCTGAGGACAACTGCATGAGGTTCAATAATGTGAAGTGCTGGGTCCTGCCCTTGGGTCACAACAACCCCATGCAGTGCTCCAGGGTGGGGGAAGAGGGGCTTGAGAGCTTCTGTCAGAGACTGAACAGAGTAATATGGTTTGAAACATCTTGGGCTGTTTGGAATGTGTGGTAGGGAGTGGGTCAGACCTTGCTCTGGTGAGGTAGTGCCCTGCTCCCCATACCCCCTAGTCCCACAGTGTCTGTCAGTCATGACACACCAGAAGCAGCCCCTCAGTGTCACCTAACCGAGCCCCTGAGTGGCCAAGCGACTAACATCCCACCTGGAAGGCCCAGAATGGGCCAAGGGTTCAAGAAGCCTGACCACAAGGCAAGCACATTGTCCTTTTACTCTACCTTCATCTTGGAGTTTTACATCAGTGGAACCCAGGAGCTGTTAGCTATATGTCTGATTTTCTGTATCTTTCCCATTTTTCTCTTTTTATTCCTTTCTTCTTCTTCTAATTCTCTTTTCATGGAACATTATATCAAATGGGTTTAAATGTTTTCTATGATCAGTGGGCTAAGTCTATGCTGTGATAAGTGTTGTTATGTCTAACTGAGTCATATGACGAAGTTCCTTGATTTTCCATTGTTTGCCAGTAAGCTTTTGTGTGAATTTTACCTCTTGAGGACATCTGGTTGGTATTCCACCTTTGTGTCTACCTAGAGCCAGAGAACCTTGATTTAGCCCTTTAAGTGACTGGGGTGTGACAGCTGCCCAGCAGAAAGGGGCTTGGGGGTACTGGTCAACAGACAGAGGAACATGAAGCAGGTGGTCAAGAAGGTCAGTGGCAACCTGGCCTGTATCAAGAACTGTGTGACCAGCAGGACCAGGGCAGCTCTTGTCCCTTTGTACTTGGTGCTGGTGAGGCCACACCTTGAATCCTCTGCCCATTTCTGGGCCCCTCACTTCAAGAAGGGCATTGAGGTGCGGGAGAGGGTCCAGAGAACGGCAACAGAGCTGGTGAAGGGTCTGGAGCACGAGTCTTGAGAGTGGCTGAGGGAGCTGGGGGTGTTTAGTATGGAGAAAAGAAATTTCAGGGCAACCTCACTGCTCTCTACAATCGCCTGAAAGGAGGTTATAGCCAGGTGGGGGTTGGTCTGGTCATCTCATTAAGGAAATGGCCTTAAGTTGCACATGGGGAGGTAGATATTGGGAAAGAATTTTCCAGGGATGTGGTGCACTCAGCATCTCTGGAAGTGTTCAAGAGGCATCCGGATGTGGCACTTGGGGATATTGTTTAGGGGTCATTATGGTGGTGCTGGGTTGATGGTAGTACTAGGTGATCCTGAAGGTCTCTTCCAAACTTGATCATCCTGTGATCCTGTGTGTTGCTGCAGGATAATATTCTCGTAAAGTTCAGTTATGGGGTTGTCGCAGACATCTTTTTGTAAAAATACTTTTCTTTAGGATTTTCCCTTCTGAGAAGCTGAGGCCTCAGAAACAGAATGTAAACAATGGTCATCTGCTGCTGTGGAATGCAACAGGTGGGTCCGTGATTGGTCTCGTGTGGATGTTTTGATTCAGTGACCAGTCACGGCAGAGCTGGCTCTCGCTCTCTGTCCGAGCCAGCTGCTTTTGTTATCATTCTTTCCTATTCTATTCTTAGCTTAGCCTTCTGAGGAAACCTTTCCTTCTATTCTTTTTAGTATAGTTATAATGTAATATATATATATATCATAAAATAATAAATCAAGCCTTCTGAACATGGAGTCAACATTCTCGTCTCTTCCCTCACCTGAAAACCCCAGTGACCACTGTCACATGGGGTCTTTTTGGTCTCTTAGACTAATGCAACTGCAACATAAAACAAATTAGGCTTGCCAGGTTTCGTGCTGAAACTAAAATGAAAGTATTGAGAAGTCAAGATGAAACTTTGCAGCTATTCACAAGCAGAGCTTCCAGAGAAGTTAGACAAACCTAGTCTTACCATCAGCAAGCTTGCTCATAATCTTTATACTCAAATATTTTTAAGGATACAACAAATGGCATCTAAAGAATTCCACTTTGCCAGTATTTAACCCCTATCTACAAAGGAAAAACAAACTGCCTGAGTCAAACAGGGATGGAAACTCTAACCAGCCCCACTAGTGAGTGGCTGTGAGTCTGCAGCTCAAGGATCCTTGAGGGTTTAGGAATTTTATCTAAAAGACTAGTGAGGAGTTATTTAAAGTTAGTTCCCATTTGTAATGAAACAACCCACAAATGTTCCTGTTCCCAGGAATTTATAATTGCCTGTTATTATCTGGAAATTGCTCAGATAATATGATGAATGGTGGCAACATGAAACCATGAGCAAATTTAGCAGAGCCAAAACACCAAGCTGCAAATAGAAGCATAAATACCATCATTAAAGGAGGAGTTTGTTCTTTGCAAATGTACCTTACCCACAGGTACATTTGATAAATATTTTAGAAGTAAGTTGATCAGTCTGCATTTGTCATCAGCTTTTGGAGAAACGGGTTGTCTTTCATCTATTGTTTCAAAAGAAATCCACAACCCAGCAAACAACCCATATGCATATGGCTGCTGTTTGGATCACTAATCTAGCTGTGAACTGTTACAAATACTCTCTCCGTGGATAATGAAGAATAAATTTAGTCTTTGGATTCCTCAGATGAATATGAAAAACAGTGCAGCTGTACTAATATTTACATCCACCTGGGTATGTGTTAAGGACATAAAATCTGCACTGCCACCACAGCATGGAAAACATCTGCTATTATGGTAATTTAAATAATAAATTAAAATACGCTTTATTGTTAAATCTATACTAAATTTACATCATCTAATAATAACTTTTAAAATGCAAAAAGATGTTTTAGAAAGCAATGGAAATTCTAAGATGTTGCAGTAAAATATTAGGTGCCATTTCCTGGGCACCTTAAATCTTCATACCTCAATGAAAATGTCTCATTCTCATGTCACAAAAGTGCACAGGATTCTCACCCCACCAAGGTTTAGATAATAGCTGACGGTCTGTCTTCCTTACCCTCCTTTAAAATAGTACAGAGTGGAGTCAGTTCTGTTTTAACTGCCTGTGATGATGATTAAGGAGGAGAAACACTGGCCACAGACAAGCAGCCAGTCTGACATTACCTTCAGACATCTCTGAAGTCCAGACATTGAAACTGCCATTTGCTCCAACTCCAGTGGCACCTCCATGCAATGCTCCCACTTAAACTGAGGTTCCTAGAAGAGAAGGCCCTGCAGCCTCATCACATTGCATTAATGAAGTCCATGACTTTAGGGAAAGCAAAAAACTACCGTTTGCTTGTTACTAACCTCACTTTACCTCCAGCTGGTGCAAACTCACCCTCTTCAAATTCACTTGCCCAGTACTCACTGAGGACACACAGCACTGGGACAGTGCCACATCTCCACACACTTTTATATACATGTGAAGGAGACAAATCCATCCTGCACAGAGATTTTGAGGAAGTCAACATACAACAGAATGTCCCTAAGGTTTAGCATCTCAGACCCACTGCAACTGGAATCTCTGCCTAACACAGAGAACTAGGTATTTTAAAAAGCCTGATGATTACTTTGATTTAGATTCTACTTGACACTTAACGACAACTCCCTGTACATAACATCATATAAGCAAATTCTTCTCTCAGCAAAGTCCAGCAGGGGAGTATGTAATTAGATCTCAACTAAAATTAAGATAAGTAAGCCCGTCTGAAACCGTTGATACACCACGGCCTCATGATTTACCTAATTCCACTTACAAATAGAAAAAACCCACAAAACCAAAACAAATAAACAAATAAAACCCAACACCAACAAAAAAGTCCCACCATGTTATTTTGCAGTAAAATACACTTGAAAATAAACCCATGAAAACATCATCTTGTACTACACACATGAGCACAATATTTTCCTGCTTATCTTTGACATAGACTTCATTTTCTACACTCAGGTGTTTTTATGTTTTAAATTATATCTCCCACTGGTGGAATTCTACATAATCCTGGAAGGAGATATTTTCCAACTGTAGATATCAAGATTTTATCTTCATATTTTTAGAATCCTCAACACTTCCATTCAGCATCCTCTCTGCTATGTACCCAGGACCAAGCATACTCTGTTTCTGGTAATTTCTGCTGTAAGACAGCAGCCACCTTGCTATCCTTTACAACTGGCAGAGTCTGTGTGCCATCAGATACCCTATGGCATGGTATTTGGCCTTGATGGTGACTGGACCAGGCTTATAGGTCTCTCATGTAACAAGCAGACCATGCACTGCTGTCAGGAGATGCAGGGTCAGTCCTGCCTCACCCCAGCATCAAAGACCATTACATCACATTTCATTTTGGCTTAGCTTGCTATCCTCAGAATGCTGCATGGGTTTGTACGTAGGAGAAAAGGAGAGAATGTACAGAAAATCTTGACGAATTTCCCTGCTATTTCTGGAAGGCAGCACTGTGAAACTGTGATCTTTCCCACGCAGAAATAGGTCCTGGCTCCCTACTGGCAGCTTGAACAAGTTTCAGCTGAAACCCCATGAACAGTGGTTGCTATGAAGAGCCACTAAATATCTGGCTGGTAGTTTATAATTATATTTATCAGAAATGTAAGAAAAAGCGTATTTCATACCACAGTATCTAACAAGATGACTTGTGCAATATCAGCATGCTGGGTGCAGGTTCCCTGTCAAAGCTTTATTCAGATGTTACACTGTCTTGACTAATCATTCCTAATTCTATCATCAGCTACCATTGTGTCAAGATATATCAGCCTTAAAAATGAAGAGATACGTTAAGGAAATGATGTCTTGCAAGGAGTAATGCTGAATTTGGTTTAGTAGGAAGATAATGACATATTCTTTGTTGAAGAACCATCTTACACAACTGGTTCCAGTTCCCAAACACATTCTTAGTTTCTTACAGCTGCTCTCACAGGAACTTCTTTCCTTTTTAAGGTGTTTTACCTGAGATGCTTCACCAAAATTGTACTTCAAGATTAAAAAAACACCCAACAAACATGAGGTCTGGGAACTGATTGTAAATGAATAACAAGATTGCATGTGAAACTGAACTCTTCTGGACTTAGAATATATTGTATCAGAAAAAGCTTAGCTCAACTTGGCCTACAACTGACTTGCAGTGCAAGGACTGGCATGCTAGATTGCTTGCTATTGGTGCAGATTGTCATGGTACTCACAGATTCAACTACATCAGTTCTTAAAAGAGGGATGCTTTCAAATAATTGATGCAAGCTGATTGTCATTTGTAAAAACAGATCTCCCAGGAAACTGTAAGCAGTTTGTTTCCATTCTGCTTTGGACAGTTATTGCTGAAAACGACTAATTTGAAAGTATAGCTAAATAAATACTGACAAATCCAGAGGGTGAAATTATGGAGCAAACCCTTCCTATCTTGCCAGAACTTGCATTACAATCACACCAAAGAGAAAAGACTTTTCTATTAAAAAATCTATCACATGAAGATGAAGAACTAGAATAGTGATGTTGATTTTGCTTGGAGATCTTGACTCTACAGATACTGAGAATGATCAAACACCTAGGTCAACCATACTGTAATGTTCCCATCACCACAGAGACCCGGGGATCCCCTGGTTAACAATTAGTCCCATAATAATTTCTCTGCTTTTTAATGAAACATTCCAAACCATCTTTTACTCCATTTCTACATGTTTCATTTATCAAAACAGCTAAAAATTAGTCCAGTTCTTCTATGAGCCCTACATCCCACTGAAGAAAAAAAGTTATGTGGTATTTTGCCTTTCCTACATTGCCTTTTCATCCATTAAGTGTTTTATCCATTAGGTGATTAATTCCACAAGTCTAAAGAAAAGCATTGTGCAAGAAATCCTCTAAACTTCTGAGTGTCTCTGTGCAAAGAGAAGCAGATGGTTATGTCCTAGCTGCCAGCTCTCCAGGATTGCACTAGGTGAATCACCTTCAATCCCAGAGTTGTTTAGGCACATTAATACCTGATAGTCTGTGCTACTAAATCTTGTCTCTTGTATTAGTCAGCAGAGTGGTCTGATGTCTCCAAACTGCATGATTCTAGCAGAGATCCCAGCAGAAAATAACCTCTCATCAGATGCTTCATAATTCACAGGGTCATGTATGAATATCAAAGGAAATGAGGAAAAGGTTTAGCCAGTTTGTTCTTTGGAATTGTTATTTTCTTATTTAAAACCAAAAGAGGATGACAAAAATGCAAAACTTTCAATTTCAACCCCCTGTTTTTAATTTCAGAGAGAAACTTAGGCTCAGTTCTAGTTTTCACCGAACTAGTTCACATAAAGTTGGGACTGAGTAAACACATAAATTTCATTATGTAGGTATAGAGTATTTTAATCTAGAGGTGGACGATAGCATAAGGGATGGATCTCAGGTAGTTAGAAAACATCAGAGTGGTTATTTAGAAACACTTATATTGAAAAGGGGGACCAAGAGAAGGAAGGCATTTATACCATATAAATGCATGAAAAATTGAAAAAAAAACACAGCTTTTTTTTTTTTTCCCTAATAGTAGGTCATCATTACTTAAATTCCCTTAATATGGCTTTCCTGACAGATTTAAGATGTTCTCTGACTTGAATTTTAAAAGTTCACATAACTGTCTGGTAACATTCAGAGCTGCAACAAGAAAAACTTTGAAATATTTTCTAGAATATGCCACTCTATATATTCTCTCAGCTGCTTTATGTCTGAAAATTATTCACCAGCTTTAATTGTTATCAAGCCCAGAACACACTACAAGATTGATGGAAGCCATGGTAGAAAATTCAGTTAGATACCCTATAATTTTTTTCAAAGACAATTTTCTTACTGTAATTTGCTTGGACTCATGGAGTACTTTGGTTAAGATCTTAAATGCTACAGACTTTTTCTGCATGCATCACAAATCTGATTATCTCCTTCTCTGCCCTTTGTACAGACATAGTCTCTCTTGCCAGTCCCAAGCATATGGAAATCATGAGTCAGCCCTAAGCCATCGACTTATAAGTTTGGACAGAAGAAAGAAACTGCAGCATTTTAAAAGAGTAAGTAGAGATTCTTATCTTTTTTTCTGAGAAGATCTCCTTTATAATGTCTTATCTGGTTAACAACTAGATAAAACAAATGTTTTCCTTACTGTTTTGTGTCAGAATGATTTGGGGAAAAAATAAAAAAGTTATATAATGTAATCAAGGCTGTGAAGAAGTAAGGATACTGAGACCTGCAAGACCCATAGGCTCACACCAACAGCTGTCAGATGGGGGAAGTACAAAAGGAAAAATTTATACCGTATTCCTGTCATTATATTGTTGAGCCTAAACGTTATCAGAAGGAACCTCCTTAATCACCCTAAAATAGGCTGCAACACAGCTAAACGCAGAGACGAATAAATAACAATAATAACAGCAACAACAAAGCTAACCAGGCTGTAAAGCCCTGTAATTGGATTCATCAATCTGAATCTGTTAGAAGGTGAGCACTCGGGCTAATGCGGCTTGACCCGGAGTGATTGTTGATGCCGCAGCAGCTGTAAGACTCCTGCGGGCGAGCAGTGAGGGGGAAAATAAATAAATAAATCAACGAGGCTCTCGGGAGCACTTTAGGAATCCCCCTTTCTGCCTGCCATAGTAATCATTCAGCCTGCAGCATCTCACCACTAGAGACAGCAATCTAATCTTTACACTGCAGCAAGTGGGAAAACAGCACCCCGGCTGCTGGAACAGGGAAAATACTTCACAGACAGCAGTGAGCTGATAATTGCTGATGTCAAACAAGCTCATTAAATGGGAAGATTTCATCCACTCACTCCACCCTCCCAGCACCCTGTACAGCAACGTGACAGCAGTCCCCAGCAGAGATCTGAGACACTGCAGTCAGTGCCAGCCCGAGGCTCCAACCTGAGGAGCACCAGCAAGACACCCCCCTCAGCAGCCTCTGCTGCCATCCTGCTCCCTGACAGACATCACCAGCAGTAATGAAGTTTGCCTTTGGAAGGGCTGGCATTGTGTGAGCCCTGGCTCTGCAGAGCACTTTCTACAGAGCAATTATATCCTGCTCTATTTGCCTTTATGTTGCTCTTACCTGAATTAATTTTAGAGGATATAATAAACCTCATTTCTGTTAAATGAACCATCAGGGCATAACCTTTCTGCAAGTTATACTGTTCTTTAATAGCACCACCTGACACAAATTAGCACATCAATCTCTACAAATAAAAACAAAAAATAAATAATAATCATAGCTTTTTGATGGCTTTATTAACATATAGTTATCTAGCAGCTTGTACAATATTCATGCTGCATTTTTGACACTGTGGCTCAACAGTCCAAATTCTCCTTTTGGCTGGCCAACAGCCTGTGAGTTTGGGCGACCATTGAAACATGACACTGAAACATTATCTCTGTGAAATTACAGGGAAGTAAAAATTAGTCCAGCTCTCACCATTTCTCAGCTTTAGACCTGTTTCTTCATGTTAGGCTCAAGTACCTTTCAAAGGTCTAGGCTTGAACCACCTCTGAGAGCATCTGTGTGCAGGTCTCTGAGCACCTCTGGATGGTTTTGCTCACTTTTTTACAGCCAGAATACTGGAAAACAAACCCCAGTTTCTGTCCAATTGAAGACAGTGTATGTTCCATGCCTTCAGAAAATTCCTTAAATTTCCAATAAAACTTCTGTGATATTTAGGTTATTATGAAGGGTGTATAGAGAAGCTGACTTTATAAACATTTTGGTACAATCCCACTAATGCTCCTTGCTTGTGAAGACAGTTTTCAATTTAGCACAAGATCAGAAAAAGGTAAAATCCCATTTTCCTCCTCATCTCTCAATAGACTATTGAAATCTATTTAATATTTCTTTTAAATCTGATCAGAATATGTTTTATAGATCAGAATAAACTTCCCAAGCCTTGGGACTAATTAATTTTACTCATACTTCCATGGCAAAACCACCAGAAATACTTAAGAATTTTGCAACAGTTCATTGCAGAAGCTTCTCCAGAGAACATAATGGACACTTTTTCGCCCATTTCATGTCTCAACACCAAATGCAAAGTCAGTTTTTAGTATTTACTAAGAGTACAAAAATGGCACTTCCAAATACTGATAGCATTCATAGTGAGTTCCACAATGCTTTCGTTGGGTATGTTTGTTTCCTACGCTCAGATTTTGATCTTTCACCCCAATATATATCTATATCCATATCCTACACAATCATCATAAATTTACTTCCAGAGTCACCTTTTTTTTTTCTTAATGAAACTTTCTATCACCTCATTAAAATACTGTACTAATTTGCATTAATTTGTACACCAAAATTGAGTTTAGGGGTTTTTAAACTCTCACTTGGAAAGCTCTTGAATTTTAGTGCATTGAAATTCTCAGTTACCTCCAGGATAGTGTTTTTGTTAATCAGCTCCTGCTACTCAGTTTTGCTTTTGCCTTTGTTTATACTTGGGAATTCTTAATACATCAAACTTTAGCCCAAGTATCTTAAACTCCAGAGACAGAGACAATACAAAATGCAAGTCATTCATGACTTTGGGAATCATGAAAAAAATGCATCTGATGAATACAAGAAAAAGAGAGAAGATAGGAAGTATAAGGCATGTTCTGAAAGTAGCCTTCTTCTCACTAGCAGGGTGCCTTGCTCTCAGAAAATAATAATTTAAAAGTATCAGAGACAAAGGCTACACATTATTTTTATGTTATATCTTATATACATCATTTATAATAAAGGCATTGTTTAAAAGAAGAGACAGAAAATGCCAAAACCACTCAACCATTACCATCGCCAGCTCAACCTTGACATAATTGTAAGAGGCTTCAGAATCAAAATTTTCTCAAACAGGTCTTTAATCTACACTGAACAACTTCTGCAGAACTAGTATCTGCTGCTGAATCAATCAACACTGCAGAAAACAGGATGACAAACACCACTCCAGGTCATCAGTGTCAACCTTCAGAAAGTTCTTAGGAAACATTTTTCTTTAACACTAAGCTACAGTTTCTGATTTGGTTTGTATGCATCTCAGGCACATTGATATGCTAGATAGTCTCAGCAAAAAAGAAGTACCTGTAGATGTTTGTCCACAGATATAACTCAGATGAAAATGTTGCCTGCAGTAGTAAAAGAATCTTTAAACTAAATTGACTGGAAATATGATGCGCCTTTATACATGAGCAGTCTGCCAGTATGCCAAGGGTGCTGTGATCACAAACTGTTGTGAGTAACAGTGGAGGTCATTTTGACACACAGGGAGAAGACCCATTCTTAGGCTCCATGGAGATATTTTGACATAAAAATAACTTTAAAAGGAGAGTATTTTGTTCACTTAAAGTTGGTCTATTTGCTTTTATAAGTGAACTCTCAGAGGGCCCGATTTTAGGAATGCTCATCAGTACCCAGAGCTTTACTCAAAATTTAAAAGCAGATGGCATGCAGTCAGTTTTGTTCTGCAACACTTCTGTGTATACATAAAAAGTTGTTTACTTTATTTTCTAAACAGCTTTATGAATTTCACAGGCAGAGATTTCTGACCTCTTGGTCTACAACAAGTATAACAATATCTCATCATTACCCTAACTCTATCCCACAACTCTGAGTTTTGGTGCATGAAGAGACAAAGAAGAAAGCAGGAGACTTTCTCTGCAGACATTCATAGAACATGCCATGAGGTCTCTGTGTTAAGGAGATGCTCAGAGCAAATATTTCCAAAAAAAAAAAAAAAGGAGATTCCTAAGATCATGGTTTCCTACAAAAATTGGTGACTAACAGGCTCTGAAACAGTGCCTTTATTTTGTACAGACCCAATTCTTCCAAGCAATCCTAGATCCTGCAATGCTACATCCCTCAAAATGATGGATTCTAACTGGATCATAAGTTTGCATGTCTCCTTTCTAGGTGCAACTGTCAGACCTGTGTGTTAAGTGTGAAATGTATTTGGCAGTGGCAACTAGTACATACAAAGATGAGTTTGTGAATGATCACCAAGTCAGACAGAGGTCTGAGCAGGAGCTGTGTAGATCATCTCCTTAAAGTGAGCTCCCCAAACAGATTTTTAACCCTTATCAACTCAAAACCATGGTCTCAGAGTGCAAATGAAGGTTTACAATCCAGTCTCTCCCTCTGTGTGGTATCTCTGCTGATAGGATTGGTTCTAGCAAATCCAGCGACTCTCTGAAGTGCCCAAGCACTGCACAGTCCCTCAGTCCCCAGCAAACTGAATTTCTGTTCTTTCTGAGATCTCACTATTCGTTATATCTCTCCACTGTTCTGGTCTCTCTACAGAAGCCCAGCCCTGGGCTCTGGCCCCCTTGGCTGCCAGCCCTGCTCTTCCCTTCCCTGACCAGCCCCCATATCCCTCTCACTGCTTTCCAGGTGGTTCTGTAGAAAGCTAATTATTTTTAATCACCAAAAATTAGCATGAAAAAGTATGAAGAAATAAATCCAGTGCAGTGTGCATCAAAAATCCATATTCCACAGAGAATCACACACAGAGAATATTTTCCCTTCAAAGGAATCCAGGAATGATAAGGAAAACATGTCTGGTTTCAATCAGACATTCACTCTCAATTTAGAGTCCACAGATCCACCAGAAAACAGCTGGGGGTAGCAGATCAAAAAGAGAAAGTTACTTGCCAAAGATTACTAATGCCTGATGACAAGATGATGTTATCTTGGTTTTCTCCATCCCAGAATGCCTTATAAACTGGCTCTGTTCTTCTGTGAGCAACAGTCAAGCTCAGTGTCCTTATCTAACCACACAGAGCAGTTAGAAAAAACACATTCCTGTATTAAAGCCATCACTTGGGGTTGGTATAAGATACAGTAAGTAATAGAAATCGGTTAGATTTTTCTACCAAATAATAAAAATCAGTTAAATATTTCCATCAAATTACCCTGTCTTACTTAGGAAGCCTTTTGTTAAACATGTAACAACTGTAATTGCTCAGGAGGTATGAGCAGACTCACCTTTTTTTCCTTTTTTTCCTTTTCCTTTTTTTTCCATTTTCCTATTTTCCCCCCAATTTTTTGTCACAATACCCTCGAGCTCATTTAAAGGACCAGGAAAATTAAATTATGAATATTATTTCGAACAATAAGAACTTTACACTGAGCTATTCATCACAAAAAAAAAATAAATTGGATGTTTGAATTTATTTGTCTGACATTTACATGTGCCATGTCTCCCCTGCTAAGCACTGTGAATCTATTATTTATGGAAACAAGAGACAAGAAATAGGTGTACATGGTTTCAGACAAATCTACTGGCCTGTGCAAACACTCATTTCCTCCTTTATCTGTTTAAAGCCTCTCTACTCTTGAAAAATAGATGATTATTGCATTGAATAGCACCTAATGATGTAAAAGTATGATATTCCAAAGGCTGGGAAATTAATACTTTGGCTCTAATACAGATAGAGTGCTAATGTTGATATCAACCACTATATTTCATGCAAAGCATCAGTATTTCCTTTTGGAGTTGTCAGCCTTTTTAAGAATATCATAATACTTAAGTGACACCAATTTTCAATTAACCTTTTTATTTATTTATATATTTATTTTTGCAACCTAGAAAATGCGTCAGAGGGCTTCTGAATTTCCTGGGCTCTCAGAAGAGTTGAGAGAATAGTTTTCAACAGGCAGCTCTTCCATGCATTCCCACTTCTATTTTAATTGCAGATATACCTGTATGTGAAGTGTGTGGTTTCTTCCCACACATGCAGTTAACATGAGCTACTGATTAGTCAACAATGCTTCTACAAATCATATCTACCTGATGGGAGCTGTTTGTGAGATTACTCTAGTTTGGACCACAAATTAAGTAAGGCTGGGTTCACCATCCCCTGTGTAGTACACAACTTCATAGCCTGGAGCTCAGCTTAGGTAAGATACATCCTGTTCCCAAGCAGAATTTTGCAGATCTATTCTGTCCCTCTCAGGCATGAAGCAAGCAGGGCAGAGAGTCTGAGATATGAAGTCAGAGCGTTGAGACCTGACTCCTAAGACCAACCAATTCTGACCCAAAATTCGTTATGCTTAACTGTGTCAGGGCCATAAGAAGAAATATGGAAGTATAGAGCCTTATGATTAGACAAGAATGTGAGAGCACCTGCAAGCTATTCTCCCTTCTGGCCACGATGAAACAACCAAGGTGAGGGAAAAGAACTCTATGAAAAACTTCCTAGGCCCTCTATTAGCACTGGCCTAGAATTCATTTCTGAGCCTTTCAGCTATCTCTCAAAAAAAGAGAAAAAAGTCTGACTTTGCTCCTCTGCAACCAGAAAGCTAAACCCAACAGAAACAAACCAACAAACTAATTCAGGCTATAAGAACACAAGCAAGGTGAACCAGACCCCATTCACCCTGCCCCTGTTAAGAGTCTGTGCAAAATGCTTCAGCAAGAAATAGAAGAACAGACAAGTTTCCTCCTTGTCCTTCTCCCAGCTCAGGGTGCAGGTATAAGGCAGACTGAGCCAAAATAAACACAAACACCACCCCAACAATAAACACAAACACTCACCCCTTCATCAAGGCACTAAAAAGGAGACAACAGAACAGAAACATCACAAAAAAGATACTAATGGTGCTATATTTCAGAGACCTGAAACAGCCTCAGGTGGACACCAATGCCAGTACAATAGGGTCATGGGCCAGGAGCTAAAGGACATCTGGCTTGAATGGGGCAGGACCACAGCAGTGCCAGTCAATGAAGTGACACTGCTGTGGCACTGTGGCAACAACTTTCAGCTGACATATCTCCATATACTGGTTTTGCAATCATTATTTGGACCCACATACATTTTTATCCCCCACTAATAGCACTGAGGCCCAAAACTAATTCTGCACTGAATGAAAAGGCACATGTCTGAAATCTACTGCCCAATGATAGCTGTCCTCTCAACCCTCTCCCTTGCTACCTGAAGCATCTCAGGGATCTCTCCTTGTATAGGATCTGCTCTATACAGCAACAATCCTTACCACATTATATAAATAACACATAGTGTATATATATGGCAAAAGAGAGATTTATAGTGCTTTTATAATTATATAACTTTTTTTTAGGAATGCCAGGAATGATGCTCAGACCTCCACAAATGTACTCATGATGCAGATGAACTATGCTTATTCACATTATCACAAAAGGCAAAATAGTAAACACCACCTTTTTTTCCCCATAATATCTTTTTAATGTTCTGTCTGCTTTTTTTTGAGCAGTGCTGAGCACTGAATCAATGTTTTTAGAGAACAATCCCCAGTGACTCTGGACTCTGTCTTGCACGGTAATGTGCTGCATATCTCGCTGTGGGTGTATAGACACAATAGGTGCTTTACTTCTATTTGTAGACACAGAATAGGAACTTCATGTTATGTTGTCATCTGTATATTCAAATACAGATATAAGTATACATAGATGTATATTATACAGGCACACACACTTCAATTATACCATGCATAACTATTTATTAGTAGATTTAGCAGTAAATACCTCAGCAGAGATGCCTAAGGAATTCCATTACCTTCTTCCCTTATGAAATAAGACTCTTTATCCCTACTTTACATTTCCTACTTTTTAAACAGTTACTAACATGCAGAGGACCTTCTCCCCATTCTACCCCAACCTAATTTCTCTCACAAATTCAGCAAAGGACCTTGTAATAAAGTAATAAAGTTTTTTAGGCAGAATATCTGCTGGATCACTTTTTTCAGTGTATTCAGTGATGATCAAAAAATCCAAATAGATTTGAAAAATACTAATCCCCTCACAAAAGCTGTGTCAGTTATACTGTTATAACTGTTACAACTGTCCTCCTTATACTGTTCTCATTGTTTTGCTATTATTCCTAGGATGGCTTCTAACACCAAATTTATAGATTGTCTGAATTCCCTATCCTACTTTAATCCTTTTTAAAAGTTACATTTATATTTGCCATTTCACTCTCATCTAGTACCACTACTGATTTAATCAATAGAGTCCATAGCATAGCTGAAGGCTTTCATTTTCATATTTATGTTCCCTCAGGGATCCCAAATAAATAGCACCTGGTTCTGGTAATTTGTCTGCATTCACTCTATCTATGTCTTCTAAACCTTATTCTTTTGACATTTCTGTTTGAGAAAGTTCTGTTTCAAACTCTGATCCCTGTAATACAAAGCCCTCTGGTTTCAATGCCTTCTTGCTGGTGACGTTCAGTAAAAAGAATTGGTTTAATTTTTCTCCATTTTTACCCTGTGAGAATTGCTATTAAACAACGATCATCTATTGGCCCCACAGTCTTTCTGGCAGGCTTTCTAATATGCTTGACAAATAACTATATTTTTAATTTTTATGTCGTTAGAAAATTCTTGCTCAAAGTATTCTTTTTCCTACCTTATTAATTTCGCATTTGACTTATGTTCTTTTTCCATTTCAATGTGATGTTCATTTTAGCCTCTTAACTCCTAGTAATCCCCCTTCCTCTGATGTCTAACTTTGAAGACTTGTTTGGAGTTCTCTTCCAAGTTTTTTTTTCCATAAATAGAATACATTTATTCTGACATTCTGACATTGTATAATATTTATGCAATCACCATGTTAGGCCACTTTTTTTTTTCTTTTGGCAGCCCCTTTTCATTTCTTTAAAGTGGTTTCTTGATTTTTATGTAGTTCTGCATTATTGCAGGGAAAGGGCTAAATCTGAGCCTATTGTGATAATTATTGAGTTGCAGTTATTTATTCAGTAATGTTCAGACTCAGTCCCAGATCAGAATAATTCAGGACTTGGTTCTCCTGACATAGCTCCAATGACTGCTTTAAGAAGCAGGCATTTTCAGGGCCTAAAAGCTATTCTCTGCAGAACACATCTCATCCTGACTTTCATCCTTCCCTCCTGGAGCTACACAGGTGAATCTTTTTTGTCAATGTGATCTCTGCCATCTCCATGAAGATGTCTTTGTCGCTGTCAAAAAATCAAGTAACATTCAGAGGATAATTTCAAACTGTAGAGATTTTAGCTTAATTCCCAATGGAAGTAACTTGTTTCCTTTACTTGATTATAAATAGTCTAGAGCCAGGACTAAAACCTGCATCTTCCAACCTTTTTCCTTTAATCAGCATGTTTCTGCTCACATTCATTTCTGTCCCTAACAATTTCATTTTTAAGGTTAGTACACAGATGAATAATCAGCAGTAGGAATTTCATGTTCAACTGAAGGGATTCTCTGCCAGCAAGTGAGATTCCAGGAGAGAGCTTTACCAGTCTTGTGGCTGCTCCCCCAGCAATGCCCCTGAAGCATTCTATGTCAATAGAATCCTTGCAAAACAATGAAGCAGGCCAATCTTTAACAGTCTGAACTTCAGTTCCAGTGCTGGTTTGAGGTGCTGGTCCTCCACGGTGACAGGCCACTGTGGTCAGACATCTGACATGATGCTTTACAGCGTAAAGCTTAATCCTTTCTTTTGTCCATAGCACAGCAAGGAAGTGTCTGACCTCACCCTGTGCTTCTTTTCTGCCTCACCCTCTCTGTCAGCCATAGGCTCCTGGACAGAAGAGGCAGGGAGGCAGGGAGGCAGGGAGGCAGGCAGGGAGGCAGGCAGGGAGGCAGGCAGGGAGGGAGGAAGGCAGGGAGGGAGGAAGGGAGGGAGGAAGGGAGGGAGGAAGGGAGGGAGGAAGGGAGGGAGGAAGGGAGGGAGGAAGGGAGGGAGGAAGGGAGGGAGGAAGGAAGGGAGGAAGGAAGGGAAGGAAGGAAGGAAGGAAGGAAGGAAGGAAGGAAGGAAGGAAGGAAGGAAGGAAGGAAGGAAGGAAGGAAGGAAGGAAGGAAGGAAGGAAGGAAGGAAGGAAGGAAGGAAGGAAGGAAGGAAGGAAGGAAGGAAGGAAGGAAGGAAGGAAGGAAGGAAGGAAGGAAGGAAGGAAGGAAGGAAGGAAGGAAGGAAGGAAGGAAGGAAGGAAGGAAGGAAGGAAGGAAGGAAGGAAGGAAGGAAGGAAGGTTGCTTTTTTTAGACATTAGAGGAAGCAGAAAGTGGAGAGTCTGTCTTCACTGCAAGAGTTAGCTTGTAAATTTGTCACTGCAGGACAGCACACAGAGAGCTGAGCCCATGAAAGGCACTACCACTGGCTGCATCTGGCACAAAGATTTCTAAAGGGGATTGCACACAACTTTATCTGCTGCAATGAGCTGAGCCACAATTTTTTCTTTTCCAAGAAGGAGCCAGGAAAGAAACTGACTGTCTTATTGTATCACGAAGAAGGAAATTACAGCAAACCAACACATGACTTGCTGCACCAAGAGAGAGACAGTCCACATCCACACAATCCAATCAGCTACACTAACTCGAGACAAGATCAGTTGGGGTGATTCAGATTAATAGTTCCATCCAGAAGTACTAGCACGTATTAAAGTAAGGCATTTTCCTTTTGTATGGAATTTGATTCACAAATGGAGCTAACACCACAGAGAAAATAAGCCCTGGGCCATTTTCCTATGGAACACTGAAAAATGTGAAAAACAACTTCAAATAATAGTTATTTTATTTTAAAACTTCAAATAATAGTTATTTTATTCTAGCACCTGCATAGCCATGCTATGCAGCAAATGTTGCTGATTAATTAATGAAGTCCATCTGATGATGTCTCCCTGTGAAGTGTGTACAATCTATATTTCAAATTACTTTTGAAAATTTAATAATCAGAAAGTAGAATTTGCTCATTAGTTAGTAATAATATATTAAGTTCCTCTGTCTGTCCCTAAATCAAATAGATAAAGCCTAATTAATAAAAGGTATGCCACAGAATATGAGTAGTCCCACTGGTGGCATAAAATGTAGCAAGGGAAGCTATAAATCCTGGATGTTAAATGTGCAGCAATGTGTTAATGGAGCACTGGAATAGACTGCCCAGTGAGGCTATGGAGTCCCTCACTGGAGATGTTTAAGAACTGCCTGGACACAATCCTGTGCCATGTGCTCTGGGATGACCCTGCTTGAGCAGGGAGGCTAGGCCACATGACCTTCCAACCTTACCATTCTGTGATTCTATGAGAGCTCTTCACTAACACAGATACTTCCTAAAAAAATCAGAAATTATTTCAAAATATACAGTCTAAATACAGGTCTTCCTCATCCTAGATCCAACATGAAATTCCTCTGTGATGAGTTTTTTATAGAGCAGTACAGCACTCAAGCCTTTAAAAGCTTTTAAAGAGATATTTCTGTTCTCACCCTACAACCAGTTAGGGTGATTTTTATTGGTAATAGAAAAATCTCATGAAAAGTACAATATATTTAGCTAGAATCATCATTCTAACATAGCAGTCACCATCTACCAGGCAAATGTGCATTCTTAGGAATAGGTTGTAGTATTTAGCCGCAACTGCAATAAGCACCATAGTCACAGTGTTCTGCAGAAGGGAACAGAGGTGCTCCTCCCTCTCACCTAGAGGTGATGCCTGTGTCCTTGGCTTTCAATGGAGAAGGAAATCAAGCCTGCCCTATACAAATGGTCATGTGCAAACAGGGCATTGCCTCCTCAGTGACTCACTCCTAGGAGGTACAGCCTTTGCAGCCCTGAATTAAGGGCTGTCCCATCACAGAATGTAGGAGACTCTGCTCTGCTCTGCTTCTAGAAGGCTGAAGCCTAATCAGGATTCAGGTTAATGATAGGGAATTATCTATAAAGGTGCTTCATCAATGTCATAAAAGTCATTTTTATATATTTGCTTAAAATTCCTCAACAATTCCAGTGAGTAGCACAAAAAGAACATTACTTCTGATATTTCTACTTTTGTATTACATATATATTTGAAAGGAACCCAATTTAATTTCACTTTCCAGCAAGTCACATTTGGCAACCTTTCAGGGCAGCATAATAAATTCCAATCCCCATAGGAATTATATTCAAATTCTAATAGGAACCAATAGCATTTATGAAAGTAGTTACAGTACATAAACCAGAAAATCAAAAGACAATTTTTCTTCAGTGTTTTATTTTGTTTTTTGGATACTGATTTCTACAGAATGTAAGGAGGCTACAGGTACATGTGCTAAGCTCATTTACTTCACAGACCAGTATCATATGTTAGTATAAAGACAACAATTCTTACATTTTGCATTCATTCCATGTCTCACTCCTCTTTATAAAATACAGCATACACATTTCTTCATTTGCACTCTTTACACATTTCTGCCAGCCATACCTCTCACTGACAGTGGAATACCTTTCCTTCCCAGCCATAGTATGGGATTTTTAATCATAACAGATTCTCATTTTCATTCTTCTCCCCTGACACTAAACACATTTGCCTTAATTTGCATATTAAAATCAATGTCACAGTCAATCATTTGGAGTTTATGGAACTCATAATAGTTGACATGGGTATTTTTTTGTCTCTTGGCTGCTGTGTCACATGAATGATCTTATAAACTTCCCATTTGCTCCTCATAGCGTATCCCCTTCCTGCAGAGCAATTTAAGACATTGTATTCCAAGAAAACAGGCTCCCAAAAGATTGATTTCTAAAGGAAGACAGAATGTGCATCTCAAACACATCTACAGGAGTAGGTGGATGTCAGTCAAGCCATGACAGAGTTCTCCCTGACTCCCACACATTCCTCTGTCTTTGCATTGCAAGGTCAAAGCCAGCTGCTTGCTGTCTAGTCTCCCAGAGTTCAGTAATGAGTACTCATTTCTGATTCTCCATAATGATAATTTTTAACAAACAGGTTTCTCCCCCACCCCTTGGCTCTGAATGTCAAAATAAATTCAGTTAACTCAGCAGGAATATGATCAAGTCCAGAAAAAGTTTTAAATTCAGAGGTCTGACAAATCTTCAGCCACATGCTCACTTTACTAGTGCTTCTTCATTAAAATTTCTCCTTTTGGAAATGCACATCTATTTTGGCCAGTTCTGTTAGCATTATCTCCCATTTTCTTGCAAAAATTCATGTCTGGTGCTTTTTATTCTTCATCAAATATTTGTCATTTTTTAATTTGCATGAACTTCTGTACTTACATCAAAATTTATTTCTAAAATCTTTTAAAATAAAAATGTTAATACTCAAAATTATGAGAGAGTCACCAATTTTGACCTCTTTTAGTGATTGGTCTTATATACTGTCAGATAAGGAGCCCACAGCTTCAATCTCATTCTCAGAACTGCCTACATAAAAATATTTTCAAGATTCACAAGCATTTCCTACTACAGTGAATTGATTTAAAATACAGGATTGAGATGATATCTGCAGGTGTTAATTGGCCAACACTTCCATCTCTTTGGAACTGCTACTTACAATTCCTACATTTCCTAGTGAACTGGTGCTTACTTTTCTCTCAATATCCAGTGTTCAAAATAATTAATCCTCTGTTTTGTGATTTTGCTGTTTAGATCTCAAATGCTGTCTCTTTTTCACTTCCTAGTTGATTAACAGGGCTGATTCCAAGTAATGCTACCTATGTCCTATCAAATCTTTTGTTGTCCCTTCTTTTGCTGATTCTCTGGGCTGGCAAATCTGTTATTTTTAAGCTGCCCTAATAACAAGACTGCTGCACACACTTCCCTGACTCCTTTCTGAATTCATCACTGTTAGAGGGCCAAATATAGAATGCATCAACATGCAATATCCAAATGCAAAGACTTTTTACTCACAAGACTGGGTTGCGTGAGAGCAAGTTCTGCTTGCCAAGATGAGTTCTGTGGCTTGACTTGATCCCCTGTAACTACTGCTTCCAGTAAGTGAGATTTCATCTGCTCACTTCTGTTGTAGCACAGTCTACTCCCCCTCTCTTGACTGCCCATTAAAAACACAAAGTGAAAAAACAAGGGCTTTTACCAAAACAAAAAGGAAAAAAAAATAAACCAAATCAAATAAGCCACCTAACAGAAAAAATAAGATCCGAGTCTTTTAATAAAATTGCTTTCAAAAGCACTTAACACAATCACCTCATCTTATCTAGCATGGCCTATTGGCAGTGTTCATACTGTTACTGGTCTAATTTATATAGTAAATTTTGCAGAGCAGAATTTTTTTTTGGTATTATCTATGTCTGTGGGCTAGTTTGCACTTGGCTTCTACTAACACCTTAAGAGACGGGGATAAAAGCCTATTCTGCTATCATGTATCTCCAAATTCTGCATGAAGTGCTTTGTTTTGGGGTTTTCTTGGCATAGTACAAGCTCCCAAGTAAAAGGAGAGACCTGGCCAGTTACCATAAGTCTGTGGGGAATACTTGATGCCATGTAATGGGATATCACCATTTTGAGACTTTCTTCATGTAATCAGATAGTTTTGTGAGGCATAGTGATGCCACCACAATAGCTGACAGAGGGAGTGTTCAGCCCCACAAAGACTAAACTTTTTTTCATCATTTTTAAATTGTCAGTGATCACAGAGATACTATATTTATACAATGCTTTTGTAAAAATACGAACTGAATAAAAAATACAGCCGAGATCTAAAATAACAAAGCAAAACAGCAGAGAAACTGTTTTACCTCACTTGCAGCAAGGGCCACATGCTCACCAGTGGGAGTTACCTAATTTCTTCCACTGTAACAGTGCTGACTGTTGTGCTGGGGATTTGCTGTGAGCAGGCAGGCTCATAAGGGTTTTATCAAGCAGCTATGGGATCCTGCTTGACTGCACAGAGGACACAGATATTGAAGATTCCAAAAAGTTCTTAAATCCCAGTTTCCCCAAACTGACTGCAAAAATCACCTCGCCTATCTCAGAGGTCACAGCTCCATCTCCCCATGGCACGCTGCAGAGCTTGGCTTGACATCATTCCTGCTGGCCTCATCATTTTGATGTGCACCCGACTCTCTATGAGCCTGGAAGGTAAGAAATACAGGAAAACAGCTTTATACAACTTCCCTTTCAATTCTATGTGAAGGTGTCAAGAATTTGTCTTACAACGAAAACTGCAAATAACATGGGGGAGAAGATTAGGTTTTCTTTTTTCTTTTCTTTCTTTTTTTTTTTAATCCTTCTGGTTATTTGCAAGGTAAATAATAAATCAATACTTCTCTTGGTACTGAAAATACTTTTTCAGTCAGTTCTATTTTTAAATTCTTAGCTTCAAAGATGGGGGTTTATCTCCTTAGGGCAGTAATTTGCTTATGAAAACTACCTGAAATCACGAGAATCCATCCAACCAGGCACTTCTCTGACCCTGGCAAATTAATGCATGAGAACACATGAAAGTAGAAAACATAGCAGAGCAATACTTTTTTCCTCCTAGCTCTGTGCTTGCTAAAGCACTTGAAGTAAAACATCTATTAATCTTTAAAACATTGAATTTAATTACCCTGACTAATGTTAGCTTGTATCAAATGTTACAGATATGTTTTCCTTCATAAAGTACAAAATGTTCTTCTAATTTTAAATTTGTGTAACTAAATTCCAGTCCTCTGAGCAATTTTCTACCTAATTTTGAATGTTAATTGGCAGAAAAGCAGCTTCTCTGCAGTGATCCAATCATCTGGTTCACTTCTTCACCCAAACAAATTTATGAAATGCAGTAGTTAGATTTTTTTTTGAAAGTCCATCAAAGTAAGTTGTAGGGTTTCCATGAGATCACTACACTTTTTACTGAAAACTCTACATATTCTCTCTTGCACTAACAATCTGGGATCTGACTTGTTTTATGTGTCAGGTGATCCAGATTTGCTGGGGAAGGGCTGCAGAACACAATATTTGTACTCTGACAAGGTGTTGCAGGGTTGGGCTACAGGCAACTTCAGCTCTCGGGAAGGATAACAGGTTGTAAAAGCTGAAAATAAATCATCATTGGTCCTGCATTGCCTGCAGCAGACCTCCATAAAGCCAGACTGGCTGCTGCTTCTGCCAGTAAGGATTCAGTGGTAATACTGAGTGAAAACTAGTCCTGAAGAGGTACTTTTTGCAAAGACATAATCATTCAGAAACAACAGTCCCCATTCTGACCCTTCTTATTCTTCTGTTAGCCGTGGCAAAATGAAGCCAGTCTCACTGGAATTCTCCTCTTCCCTCAAGTCCCCTTTGCACACAGGTGCAAATTAGGCTGGACTGCGAGCAAAAACAACAGCTCTTTCCTGCCAGAAGGAGAACAAAATGTTTTCTACTGTTTAAGCTCTCGACCAAAAAGAAAAAACAAGCATACACATACACATACACCTGTAACGTTTTAGTATTACTGTTGTAAGAATGTAAGAAAAAGAAAACTCAAACACGGCAGTTACGAAGTACAGGGGAAAAAAAGGAAAAAATTAAATATAAATGTTTGCACAGCTAAGCACAAATATGTGAATCATTAAACTTTTTTGAAGCAGAGATATAGGCACAGTGGAAGGGATGAAGATTATTTTTGTTTTGTATAATCTTGGCCCTATGGTACCAAGTCTAGCTGGGATTCTGGGGCTGTCCTATAGAGGGCCGACACATTTTCTCCTCAAAGAACATGAAAGCTCTTTTAATCCAGTCATGAGATATGGAATGCAAAATGTTAATGAAGTCCCTGGTTTATTAAACTTATCTTTGATCCAGTCCGAGTTATGATTATTCTGTAAAAACAAACCACAAAACCAAAACAAAGTCAAATATTGCTGTTAGCTTACTCTCAGTACTGAGAAGTGATCCCTACAACTCATTACAAAGAAAATCCACATTACCAAATGTGGATTTGCCATGGCCTGGTTGTAGGGGCGGCGGGGGCGGGGGGCACAAAGATGGCCCCTGTGAGGAGCTGCTGGAAGCTTCCACCATGGCCAGCAGATCCAAACCTTGATGGCTCTGAAGATGGACATGCTGCTGGCCAAAACTGGGCCAATGAGAGACGCTGCTAATGCCCTGTGATGACATATTTAAGAACAAAATCAAAACAAAGTCAGAAGTTTTTACTTCTAATCAGAGAAGAGGAGGAGGGTAAGGACATGTGAGGGGAACAATATGGTGACACAAGGGTCAGGGGAGAAAGAGGCGAAGGAGCTGCTCCACGCACCTGAGCCGAGATTCCTCTGCAGCCCGTGGTGAGACCATGGTGAAGCAGCTGTGCCCCTGCAGCCCATGGGGATCCATGGGGGATACAGAGATCCACCCACAGCCCGTGGGGATCCACGTGGGATGCAGAGACCCACTCACAGCCCGTGGGGATCCACGGAGAATGCAGAGATCCACCCGCAGCCCCTGGGGATCAATAGGGAATGCAGAGATCCACCCGCAGACCGTGGGGAGGTGCCCAGGCCGGAGCGGGTGGGTGTCTGGAGGAGGCTGTGCTCCACTGGGAGATGCAGGGGAGAGGGGCCCCGCTCCCCGGCTGCAGCAGCCCGTCCCTGGGCCCCGCTCCCCGGCTGGAGCAGCCCGTCCCTGGGCCCTGCTCCCCGGCTGCAGCAGCCCGTCCCTGGGCCCTGCTCCCCGGCTGGAGCAGCCCGTCCCTGGGCCCTGCTCCCCGGCTGGAGCAGCCCGTCCCTGGGCCCTGCTCCCCTGTCCTTGGCGGGCAGCAGCCGAGGGCAGAGCCCCAGGTCAGAGCAGTTCTGGGAGCGCTGCCGGCCCTGGGGGAGCTCACGCTGCAGCAGGGGCGGCTCGGCCGCTGCTCCTGAGGGCGGACCCAGCCGGGGCAGTCCATGGAGAGCTGCCTGCTGTGGGAGGGACCCACGGCCTCACAGGGGATGGGCTCCTCTCCCGGGGCAGCGGCAGAAAATCTCGGTGATGAACTGGCCAAACCCCCATGCTCTATATCCCTGCACTGTCGGTGGGAAGGAGGGAAGGGCTGGGGGGCGAAGGTGCTTCAAAGGCTCATTTTACTTCTCATTATCCTCCTCTGAGTCTGTTAGTAATAAATTTCATTTTTCAACTAAAGTTGAGTCTTTTTTGGCCTTGAGATATTTCTCCCGGTCCTTACCTCACTCATGAAGCCTTTGTTAACTTTTTTTTTTTCCTTTTCTTTCCTTTGCCCAGCTGCGGCAGGGGAGAGTGAGCAAGCAACTCTCGTGGGTGCCTGGCATTGGGCCACCATCAAACTACAACACCAAGAAAAGTCTAAAATTCTTTATTTAGTATCTCCCGGGCACTTGCCTGTTTGCTAATCTATTAGCTTTACTTTTCTTTTTTTCCAGGAATAACCTTTGCCTGCATAGTGAAGTAATTTTATAGTATTTCGATCTTGCATTTCACATTTGTTCCTTGCTAATGGACTCAATGGACCACTCTTAACTGTAGCCTAAAATTGTTGATTATGGCTCACACGCACCCAAAGCAATACTAAACTCTGGATCAGCACTTGTAAATTCAGACATGTAAACTGCTTGAACAAGAGCCACAGAAAAGGGAGAAAATTCCCTTTTTCAGAAATGCATGGTAATCTGCCAAGAACTATTATAAGTACAAATGAACGTGAGAGAAAATAAAAAACAGTTATAAATGGCAGAAAATCCTAAGATTCAAACTTGTAAATACATGACAGCCAAGAGAGATGGAACGCATTCATTAGAATGGAGAGGAATCACTTCATATATGATTGAGAATTCTTTGTTCAAGGAGCAATCCCTCATCACATCAATATGCTTCTAGGATGTTTCTATGAACATACAGAAGAACAAGGTACAGAGAAGGATGCTGAAAACTGCAACACCACTCAAGGCAAAAAAGGCATCTGGACAAGAAAACAGTATATAGACCAGCCTTCAGCCTGGAAGAACAAAATCAAAGAAGGATGAAATAAAGGTATACAAAATCATAATTTAGAACCTAGGAGCATCAAATGTTCAGAGATTAAAGAAAAAGGAGGTAGTTTTATGAATTATATGTGTTTCAACTTCAGAACTCATTGTGGCTCAGTATTGTGTACAGGAAAGTTTACATCAATTAAAGAAAATTTTAGACATGTTTTCTGATGAAAAAAATGCACAAAAGATTATTAGGCATGGAAAGACACTCTATCTCAAGAGGTGCCTAAGCCATGGGTGTCTGGAAGTTCAGCAGACATACCTAGGGGAAAACATGTTGGGATTTTTTCTTTCTCTGTTTTTTATTGGTTGCTGTTAAAGAGTACTTGCCTAGATGAACCTCATGACTGAATCCCTCAAATTACTTCACACACTTCATACTTCAAAAAACTTAATGCTTACCTTCCTGCCTGTTACCTTCCTGACCTTATTTTCTCATCTCTTATTTTCTACAAGCTTTATCGCTGTATAACTGTCAAAATACTGGATTAACATAATTTCCACATTATATTGATAAAAAATGCATAGTCAGTATAGTGTTTTATGAAAAAGAGAACCTAGTAGTAGAATTCAATAACTAGCTTTTAAAAATTTAAATCCACTGGTGGAACAGGTAAAATCCCAGGATTTCTAAAAATACCCTTAGCTTTTTTGATGGATTAGCAACTGAAGGATTTTTACACGGAGAGACAAATTTCAGGGACTAATTATCTAGTGTACAGGAAAGAGAGAAGATCTAAGCTCCAACCACAGCTAAGTGACAGGTGGACAAGAGTCAGAAATGCTATACCATTACCACAGCCACAGCAAGGATTTTGGGGGAGTATAAGCACATTGCCCCAGCACACAGCAAGAAACTGCATCCAAAAAACAACTTCACATCCCTTGCTCAGTGAGCAAGCCCTGTCAGATACATGGCAGTGTCACAGAAAAACACTGCACAACAGCAAGTCAACTGCATGGGTATGATAACATGTAATTAGTGTATTTTTGCAACAGCCAGGGTCCCTGAGCAGCTCAGTATTCAAGCAGATGACCAAATTTGAGCTTGGAGGAAAAAATGTGATTAGGAAAATAATGTTAAACAAAACTTCTGACACTACACAGAGACTTTTTAGCTCATGACAGTTCAGTTATCTTCTGGAAGTGTTAGAGGGAGGAGAAAAAAAAAAAGGATAAAAACTTAAACTAACTAGAAGACTAGGCAGAATTAGAGAAAAGCTGAAATCTAGCACTTACTAAAGTTAAAAGACTGAATAATAGCAACATAAATTTGGGGAAACATTAAAAAATAAGAGAAAATTGGGCATTAAAAATACTCAACACAAGAGAAGAATGAAGATGATCCATCACTCTTTCCTGACCCAAAAGACAGTGCTAAATTAAAATACTGGACATCTTAAAATATTTATATACTCATGGTTACATCTTCACTTTTTTTTCACATTTATATGTAAATATATTTTACTATAAAGACATGGTTAAATGACCACACTAACTTGCTTCCCATTAGCATTTCTCACTGTTGCCATCGATCAGTTGCAGATGATCCATCACCAGCTTCTTGAAATGTAGTCTCAGTACTGCCAGGCACACACCATGCTACAGGATACTGATTAGACCTTAAAATGTGTGTTAGAAAAGCCCAGCACAATTTTCAGAAGAAACTATCAGTCTCTAATGAAAGGACCCATTCAGTAACTTCAGAGTTACATTTTGATGTAGGCATTTGCTGCCTCTACAGGAAGTTCCCTTTTATTTTGATAATTTTGCTAAGAGCCTTTTGCAAACTGCCTAAACCTTGCTGAGATTTTACTTCCTATCAGCTGCCACAAGCTAGCCAAAACCTTTTTTCTCTCTGGTGAAAATGAGGTTGAGGACTCCCATTCACATTTTTCATCAAGACCCTGATGGTAAGCAAATGTGCCATAAGGGGTCCCTGGGTTTCACATCATGGCTTTTCCCACACCTCTGACATTCTTAGGCTGCCACCAGGCTGCAGGACCAGAGCGAGCCTTGCCTGAGCTCACTCATGCCCTTCCTCCTGTGGGAGGAGGAGGAGGATGCTCCTGGCACTGTGCTCAGGGACCCCTGGGGTGTGTGCGTGCACAGCCACACACATCTCACACACACAGGCAGTGTAGGGCCAACAGCAGCACACACCCAGCCTGCAATAAATATGTGGGCACTGTGTGGAACTGCCTTTGCAGACAGGAGCATAAGCTGAACACAACTGCCAACCAGTTTATTCAATTATTGAATTAACTAAATAAAAACTAGCCTGTGTTGTGATATGGATTACCCCAGAGACAATGAACCTAAAAACATTAAAGACACCTTGTTGTTAGCCAGCCCACCTGACCTCTCTCCCCCTTTCTGTAAAAATTTCTTTTGTCCTCTAGTATAGGCTTCAAAATACAGGCTTCATCACAAAAATGTGTTTCTTATTTTTCAAACAAAGTGTTGGAAACTGAAAGAAAAACACAAGAAAGCTTTTAAAGAATTCAGAAGCATTCTGTAGTGCTGTCCTTATTTTTAAAGTGGCTACACTGAACAAAAATAATATGCTTTAAATTACTGCATGAATGAAAGAAGTGTCTCACAAAAATAAATAGCAGCTGCAATACTTTTGTCTTTTAATGTTGGGGAAATCAGAAGCTTTGGACTTCTAAAGAAATCAACCTCTCTGTTCCTTATTGGGCACAATAATACAAAATCATGCCCTCAAATTATGTCCAAAATTATGTTACAGGACCAATTTAAAATGAGAGCTCACTGTAATTTATTAATACAATCTTTCAAGAAGTTTAAGTAGTTATACAGTGTCTCAAACAAAGATAAGCTCGTTATAGTACGACCACACTCCATTTCTCACAGGAACATGCCATGACATGTAAGATGGCAGCAGGGGCCTGTAAAACTACTCAATTAGTTTAGTCACCAAGAGACAATTCTTTGGAAGAGCAGTTGCTGGTGGTCAGTTGAAGTGGTCATGAAGGTGCTTTGCATCATTGGGCTGGTCCTTGTTGAGGGAGTATTAAGCAAACCCAGCCCCCAAAGGCTAACATGGTTTTTTATTGCTACAAGACATTACCTGCTGTGGGATAACTGTGACCCTGTCCTGTCTAGGTGTGACTTCACCAGAGGAGCTGAGGGCTCTGGCCCCCTCCCTGCAGCACTGTTTAGAGAGCAGGATGCAAAGGCTGTAATTGCCCACAGCTGCCATCCTTCCTCCCCTCTGCAGCTGGCCACAACCACCCTTGTCCCCTACACCAGCTGCCATTAATGCAATTTCAATTATTGCTACCAGTTGCTATTTAAGTCTAAAATACAAGGGTGAAGTCTAATGCAGGCAAGAATGAACAACCTACTGTAAGCAAATAACGAATCCCTGAACCAATTTTTCTAGTTTGTGTTATAAGAGGGGTGTTGTTTAACATACCAAAGTATCTATGTTCCCATTTCTTCTGTAGGAAAGAATTTGAGTAGCATGCCATGGAACAGGCAGGGAACTTGAGGTATGTCATGCAAATTTATGCAGAGCTGACTTAAAAGAATAGAAGCAGATTTTCTATATATATGCATGCCAGTTACACCATATGATTCCATTTTTATTTCCTCCTCTGTGTCATCCTCCCTTCAGTTTCCTGCTTATCATTTCACACAAGCACATATGGGGGACCACACCTTCCACTTGCACAAACCAAACAAAACAAACCAGCTATTTTTAAGAATCCATCGGCAGCTATTCATTCAAAGCTGTTCAGAGCACTCATCTGGGGTTGCTAGGTGACAAACATTGGTGACACCTCTCTCCTTATCAGCAAAAGAATTTAGCAAGAGTAAGAGATGTAACTGATTTAAGCACTGTCCACCCAAACTGTGTCAAGCCTGCAGGAACTTGGACTGTCAACTTGCTCATACTTCTGTGAAACTTTATCCTCCCCAGCTGCAGGGAAGTACAAGTGTCAATTAGACAGAAGCTCCATCACACTCCTGAAAATGTTTTTTCATTATCCTGATTCAGAGTCTAAATATTTGGTTGTAAGTGACACTGCTTAAATGAGACATGTCAGTTTATAACTTGCTGTTGCAAATGCTTTTTCCTTTTTTTTTTCTTTTGTCAAATTCATTGTTGTTGCCAATACCCTGATCATGAAAATATGAATGAATGTGAATGACTTTAAGACTGGTAACTTGCAGGAAGGCAGCACTGCTGTTTGTCATAGATGTCTATGTAAAACAGTCCTACCATTGCTAGAGATACCTCTTAAAAGAGTGCACTGCTACACAACAGATATTACTGGTCATTCAGCCACCTTAAACTTTGTGATCAAGTCCTGCATATTCCCCAGCCTCATGGTATCCACACAGCTTGGTGTTTAATGTCCTCAAATATCTTGATAGCTAGAAAATGGTCACAGATGTTTTACTAGCTTTTATGAGGTTTACTTCCAAGGCTGCAAGGTGCTACTACAAAACCACAGATGGTCTGAGGATGGCTCACTTAATAAGTAAAAAGGACAGGCAAGATCATGAGCACAGGATAATGGGATTGTACAGCAGAGCAGTCATCATTCATCCAAAACTCCCATTGCACTCAGCGCAGAGTGAAATACACACTGAAGTCCTCAGCACTGACATGGTCACCTGAGCCTGTCACTTTTCTGTCACTATCATATTTTCTGGAAAATCCCCTTGCCCAGGATTCTTCTCCTGGGAAGCTGAGAAGCCTCAGAGAAAAAGGAAAACATATTATCTCATTTGCTTCTCCTGTGTTTTGCTGCTTTGGAATGTGGTTTGGACATTTTTTACCAACAGGTGGATGTTTCATTGATTTCATGTGAATTGTTTTTACTTAATGGCCAATCACTGTCCAGTTGTGTCAGGGCTCTGGAGAGAGTCGCAAGTTTTTCATTATTATCTTTTAGCCTTCTGTAAGTATCCTTTCTGTATAGTTTAGTATAGTTTTAGTATAGCATTCTTTTATATAATACAGATCATAAAATAATAAATTGGCCTTCTAAGAACATGAAGTCAGAGTCATCATTTCCTTCCTTCAACAGGGATCTCAGAAAATACCACAACTTTCCTTTTTCACAGTGACATGTGCACCAAGATGTTATAGAAGGTGCAGTGCTGTATTAATGTACCTTTCTTCTAGGCCTGTGTGGTGCTAAATCCTTACTGAAAAACCAAAGAACATGTGCAGTTCATGGTAGTGTATGCAGACAAACTGGGTTTATTCACACCACAGATATTTGTTGTTTGAATAAAAAGAGCTTGAAAAAGGACCATACTGCCCAAGCCATTGCTTTACATGTAAGGACCCTTCAAACCTCATACAAAGCCAAGGACAGATTTGGTGTGTTTTTTTCCAAATGACTGCAGGCTAGATGTTGTAGGTGCACCAGGCAGGAGGGGAGAAAGGGACAACAGCTGGTTTTGCTCTCTCTGGACTGCAAGCAATACTTGCCTCAACTTTTAGCGTTAACTGGCATCTTAAGGAGAGTGGGAGGGGAGGGGAGGGGAGAGGAGGGGATTTTGGCCTCCATCCCATTCACTAAGGAGGAATAACTGTATCAACACGAGCTTGTAAGTAAGTGTGTGCTTTCATGCACCCGAGGGGTACATTTAGAAGCATTCTTCAAGAGTGGGTATTGGAAAGTGACTCATCAGAAACAACATAAATAATTAAAATCTGAATACTGATAACCCTTTTCTCTCACCTCACTGCCTTCCTAAAAGTAGGTTTTTAAAACCTTGTATATATAGCTATTCTAAGGATCATGCTTCCAGTCCTTCCACCCACTCCATGCAGATTTACTTGAGGTCTTTTGCAAGCTCTGGTTTAATAAATATATGCATAAAATTATTCACCTTCTTCCTTGCTCTGCTCCTCTTATCTGCGGATTTCTCTGACAGCACTCCTTCAGTTCTTTGTTGAAATCATGTCATCTTGCATTCCAAATTATTGATTGTTTGAGTCTTCTAAAATTAAACTGTGTTAATTTAGGTTTGTCTTGGTTTGATTTGGTTTGGTTTTCTTTTTGGAAACCTCCCATATTCCATGTCTCCTAATAGAGAATATTACTGGTCTCATTCCACAGCCTGGCTGAATCAGAAAACTCAGCACAGAAAACCAAGCAAGCAAGATGTCAAAATTCTCAGCCTGAAAGAAAAACAACAGCACCAACCACTGATTTTCAGGTGCCACATCTTCCTGCTCACTGACATATTCTGATTAAAGGCTTTCAAGTATAAACCCAGAATGACTTCATTGACTCTGGCAGAATAACTTCAAATTTACACAGCTGAAATCAAGATCTCAATCCAACTCTCATTTTGTAGAAGATAGCTTGATCTATAGCTTTGCCTAGATAGGATTAGAATGTATGAGCACGAAACCAAAAAACAAACAAGAATAACCCCAGGAAGTAAAACACTTTGGAGCCTGTATCCACTCTTGTGCAGTTCTATTTCACAGCATCAGGAATGAATTTGTCCCTTTTTGTTGGCTGCAGTAACTCCTGGTGTTATTTTACATTGCTATATTTCTTTTTTTGTTTTCACTCATGCCAACAAGACCATGAGTAGGCGTCATATAAGATAAATCTCACTAATTTTAAAAAAGAAAAGCTAGTGAACAGGAGGTGATAAATGCTGTGCTGCCTACTCAGGTTCTGTCACATAAGATGTCACTTCTTTATTTTAATTATATTTTCTGCCAACTCACAAAAGCCAGCAATTTCTACTGCATGTGCTACCTTTTGCTATGAAATTGTTCTGCATAGCCAATTGCAAAAAAAAAATCTACTTGCTTCTGTCCCAATTTTTTTCCATATTCATTTTATGGCTGCCTCCTGATGTTCTATAGAAATTGTCTCTTCAGGAAATGTTAAAACATAAATAACAGCTTGTTCATTGCAAAATGACTCAGACTGCACACAGAATTAATTCTTTTTTCAAGTGTTAGTAAAACACATAGGGAGCCTAAAAGATCATCTGCATTTTAGATGCAGTTTTGCTATGGATGCTCACAGCTAGCTAGTTTTGATAAAAAATTCTACTTGATTAAAAAAAATTGAAAGCCAAAGAGCCATGGTATCTAGAATGTACTAACAGTAAATCCTTAGCTGTTTGCATGGCAGGTAAGAATTCTTGTCATCCTGGAAGGTGAATTAAATTCAGCTTCAAGCAACACCAGCTGTTTGATTGACTGCTGACATTGGCAGATGCTTTGAGCAGAAGGGCCATCCCTCACAGACCTGGGCTGAGCAGTGCCTGCAGCTGAAACAGCAGCATGGGTACATGGACCACACACACAGGGATGAAATCCTACATTTCACCAAAATAAAAATCGCTTTACAAATGGAAATAGTTAAAAACAAACAAACAAACCAAAGCCCACTTGTTAAACTAGATGAAACCAAAGCCTGAGGAGAGTGAACCAAGACTCAAGTGTAAGGATTAAGTCCTGGAGGAGTCGTTAACACAAGGTTCACACCAGATTTAGTGCTTCTGTGAGTGAAGGAGGTGGAACTGTGGCTTTGACTAATTTTATTTAAAGTAACACATCTAAAGAATTATTTTCAGTAACAGAGTGAGAAGTAATGAAGGAAATTGTTGTTCATTATTATTATTATTATTATTATTGTTGTTATTATACTGAACTAGAAATCAAAAGCTGAAATGAGAGAATGGATTTTAGGACAGAACCTAATCTAGTCAGGAGTAGAAAAAGAAAGAACAGCACAGGAAGGTCAGATAGCTTAATCACACACTTGGGGGGCCATCAGATAGCTGAATTATGCTGCAGACAACTTCAGATGCAAGCTTGGGTAGTTCAACTAAATCAAAACTGGTCAGATCACAGCCTGAATGCAAAACTACATTTCTGAAGTAATCAGTGTTGTGATTTTTGTACTATAACTGTCCAGCCAGATTGGTAGCATTTCTGGTCATGTATCAACCTTTAACAAAGGAAGAACATAACTGCCTTTTCATTTGACCATTTATATTTCATTAATCACAGTGTCCTTATTATGCAGAAAATTAGATTGAATTAGAAATGAACATAAAATTGAATTACATCTCAAGTAAAAATATAGATTCCCTAATAGTTTATCCCTGTCAAACCAGCAATTCAATGATCTCTTCTCTGTGATGGGCCTTCTAGGGACTCTTTGCTCAAGGATAAATGAAATTCTCCACCCTTTAAGTGCCTGGAGCACTTCTTTGTAGGAATACTGATCAATTCAAACTCCAGCTCTGCATAGCAAGGAAGCTGAGGATCTTCAAAACCCTAATCTGATTTGGTTTTCTGGATCCATCTCTATTGCTAGATCTAGCAGAGCACTACTTGTGCACTTGCACAGGCAAGTATAACTTAGGCAAAAATTGCTAAGAAACGTCAGCATTTTTTTTCTTGACACATCAAGTCTCTGTATGGGGAGTGATGGGGAAGCATCTGCTTTACTTGACTATAAAGCCAATCCTTTCTCCTTTCTTTAGGAAAAAAAATCTAATGGAACACTACTTGCCTCACAGGATTCTTTAATTAATGATTAAATTTAGAACAGACATTTTTATGTCTGTCTTTACATTTGTACATTTTGAATTTATAAGTAAATCACCCATATTATCTATGTGAAATACATATTTGTTTACAGTACAGCATGTAAGCCTTAGGCAATATTTTTCACAAATCATTTGTGTTTCTCTGAAGAAAACTTCCTTTTACTATGTATTTATGCAAAGTTTTTTCTAAGTATAAATAAATCTTCCTGGCCTGTAAGTTCTCTGTTTGTGTGAGACAAACACTGGGCCTATGCATAACTGTGAGCCATTTTGCAAATATATCTCCTCACCAGAGGGGATCTGGTTTCTTTGTCCCCCAAGAATCTTGCATTTGGGAACATACAGAGCCCTTATTTTCCCCATCTCTGTTTGGATTTGGAGGCTCTTTCTCCCCTCTTTGGCTCATTGTGTGGCAAACCGGACCATGCTGGGGGAATTTTCCTGACCTTTACACTCAGGAGTCTTGGGCTCACAGTTCTACACTACAGTGAACAAGATGGTGATGGGTTAATGGTTGGAGATTATGACCTTAGAGGCCTTTTTCTGCCCTAATGGATGCTATGATTCTATTATTCTTCATTTTAAATGGCCTTCATGCAGTTCACAGTGCCACAATATTCTGCATTCTCTGTGTATCACAGGGAATACTCTGTATGCGCATCTCATCCAGCACACAACCCCCCACTTCTGGTTCCCTGTAGGGGCTCCTCCTGAAGCAATACCAGGGATGATAGGTTTGCTATCACGGAGCTTTGAGTACCCTTCATCACTTTAAGAGGTTTATACACACTTTAACTGTACATAACTCTCATCTGCAGTAAGTGCTCATTGAATGAACGTCAGCATTGCTGCAGTGCAAATATAATATTTATTTGGGGATCTATAGAAGCATCAGGAAGTCACTGTGAAGTTGAATCATATTTACTTTTATGTCCTAGGAAATCAGCACAATGCTTGGAACAAACCAAGAGTCCCAAGGTGTGGGAGACTGCACTCAGTTGTGAAAATCCCCTCTCCCTGCAGGGAAGGTCTGATGAGGCACTATTGCCTTAACTGTGCTGATGTGAGAGGCAGCTGAGGAGGGACCATAAACCATCAGGGACCCCTGAAGCACCCCCAGACCCATTCTTGAAGCCTTCCACCAGAGGACTGTATGTGATCCAAAGGTGTTGCAGCAGATCCAGGGCCTTTTGCAAAAGACAGTGTAAAGCTTCCCCCACCCACAGGGGAGGTACCTGGGTGTTCTTCCCACCCAGCCTTAGTGTATTTTAACCCATCAGACTTTGTGTTTTGGGGGCTTCTTGGGGGTGGATCAAGATAGATCAAGACCATAACTTTAACCAGCAACAACAATCAAATCTCATTGTAAATCCATGGGTGCTGATTATGCATCTTTCTACTCTTATCCTTTCTTATTCTTTCTTTTCTTTATGCATTTTCTCAAGTAATATTTTGATGCTTTCATATTGATATATTACTATAGATAATAATAACCAAAATGGCCGCATGCCTGTTTTAGAACCAAACTGTACTAAAATAGACCCTACACAAATATATACACACACACACACACACATATATATATATATATATACTTTTTTTTTAGAATACCTATCTATCCATCTATCTATCTATCTTTAGATCTTCATGGGAGAAAATCCTTTTATACAGAAGTATTAATTTCTTTTCACCTTGAAAAGCCTGACTCTAGGAAACAGCTCTTCTGCAAGTCAGATCCTGGTTGCATTGCTGCTCTCAGGAGTCCAGCTTGGCAGCTCAGGCACTTTCTGCCTTATTTAATGCACAAGAATTACAGCCCAGTAGGCTACAGAGAACAAAAATGGCTCCTCTTACCTGAGTATCTCAAGCAGTTTAGCAAATGAGTAATGAGCAGCTCAGTCACTTCACCAGGGACCTCTGGGGACAAGGTGACACAGGAGAGCAGACACCTAGCTGCTAGGTTATGTGCTGTTGCTGCTCTCTAGAGGGAAACCCCTTCTACTCATTAATTGAGGCCTTGGGCTCCTTGTCTGCATGCATGGCATCATACACAGGATTTGAACAGTTCCGCGATTGGGCTGATGTTACTTTCTCCCTTTATTGTTTTTTTTCTGTAAGTTTGCAATCAAATGAAATTACTACAATCATAGAATATGTTCAAAGGACAGGTTGGTCAGAAAAGGGGAAAATACTGAAAGTTTAAATCTTGGAACAACCACATCCTTCCTCTCCAATGACAAAACCACCAAACTTGAAAGAGGCAAAGGAAAGGTCTGACCCAGCACCCAAAATAAAAAGTCATAGCTGCCAGGTATGTAACTACATGCATCCTATAACCAGATCAGGTCCCAAGCAGAGCTGTGATGAGACTGATGATCTCATGATTCACTTTTTGCAAAATCCATCTAGCATAAACAAAGCCTAGTGGTATAGAGTATAAGAAGTTCATTTCTGGCTCACCAGTAGTCAGGAGGACCACTACAAGCTATAAAATGTGCACCTTGGTAAATGAGACTTGGAGGTGGTGTATTATCCTAGCTCCTTCTGTTCAACGGTCCTACATGTTAATGACGATTCTAATTGGACAAGTGAAAAAAATTCTCACATCAAATATTCCCCTGCCTTTGAATAGCAGGACTGTTGTCCCTTGTCAGTGATACCTGCCTATCTTGTTTGTCTGAACTAAAATTAGAGGAGCCAATGGAAGCAGGGTTCTGCTGAACTGTTACATTTTCAGGGCAGAACAGAAGACAGTAAAGTGCCTAGCACAAGAACTGCTCTGAAGCCAGCACTGCCATATGGTAGAAAATTGTGTTGGGGGGATTTTTTTTTTTTGCATTCTGAATAAGAAAAATCAAATCAAAATGTTAACATTGCACTAGAAAGATGTAAATTTGTAATCAGCCCATTTAATTTCAAATAAATTTACCCTTTTTTTGAGATACAGAAATATTTTTGTGATTTCATTCACTCTGTTCTGTAGAATAAATGTTTTTATCACACAACTCTTTAAATGAGTTTGCAGTAATGTAGCAATATTGAGAGAGAACAAGAATATTGAATAAGAACGTTGAATATGTTGATATCCTAATTGGTATTCATTACAGAAATGAGTCATTCTCAGTGATGTGGCAACTGCTGCTTGGTTTACTTATTAACAGGTGGTACAGCAGCCAGTGGAATACAAATCTGAAACTCATAATTCATGACTGGCAATTTTCTATTAACCTTTCTTGTATTTTTATTGATAAAAAATACAAATATAATTCCAAAAATGCAGAAGGTAAGGTGTTTTAATTTTAGTTGAAACTACCAAGACAATCAACACACTTCAGTGAACACTCTGAATCTGCAAGAGTTTTTTTTTCAACAGAAATTATGTACAATTTATACATGTTGTATCTATCTTAGATAATATCAAAATTCATGTTTCAAATATAAGGAATAATGGATTTACTCATATCTCACAGAATTTCTCTAGAATTTAGTGTTATAAAACTAACCCCTCTGTCTGTTCCAAGATAGCTCAAAAAGATACTACCTGCAAATGAGTCAAATACTGACACTTTTTGAAGATAATGAGCAGGACTTGAACTGTTTCTTGGGCAGATTTCCCAGCTGTTCTGGAAGACCTAGTTAGGGAAAAAAAACATATGTCTAGGAAAGCATATAGATATTTGGGCATATATTCCTACCAGATCTGGGTATGAATACCAACATCAATAAAGTCAATAAAGCCTTCCTTGAGCATCCTTCACATTGTTCACCACTCCACTGCTCTCATCCCTCTGTCTGTTCTTTCTACTTTCTTGTCTATTTAACATCATTATAAACTGTGGACTTTTAGCACATACTTCTAAGTTTTTTCCAAGACTGCTTCTTGTGTTTCTTTCTACTGCTGATTTATCCATCTGCTTATAAATTCTTATATTGATAAAAGTTAAACAGACTCAAACTTACTATATGTGGTCAGATTCTCTTTGGTTATTATATTTCCCAGCCCAACTGAAAATACTGGTTTTAATAAAAATACGGATAGAATATTGTTTAAAAGAAGTCACTGTGAGTGCAATTTTTTTCTGTACCATTTTTATGAACCAACTACCAGTGTACAGCTGGGTTTGGGGTTTGTTAAGTTTTCTAAATGTAAGGAAACAACAGGAAACTTCCACTGAATTTGCTGGTAGCTTGGAGAATATCACTAAAATGATCCAAGTCTTATTTCAAATGTTTTTCAAGGCAATTTAGACCTAATACTTCTTCAAATGACCCATCTAGGATTTCCCAGTTTCTCTTCTGTCTGCCATTTCTAAAGATTCTTTAGCAAGAAAATTTTCAAAAATAACATTTTCTTTTTATGTGAGAGTCTTTCTTTAAAAAGAAACATCTGTCAGTTGTTTTGCAGTGCAATTGGGACTTGGAAACAATGGTCCTATGGCTGCTCCTTCCTGCTGCGCACTGAGTGACTTTACCCAAGTCTCAGCATGGCTCTGTTACCTTAGCTACCCCTTTTTGTCCTCCCCTGCTAAACTGTGCTGTCATTGTGGCAAGGACTGTGACATACAATCCATTTCTATGGTCCCTCACACAATGAGAACTTGATCACAGCTGGGGTCTAGAGACACAGTGTGGCAACACAAATAACAAAAGAGACCTTGAGTACAGGGGAGGAGCAGCAGGGCAAACTGCCCTCTCATTCTTGGACAACTTATTATCATTTCCTACAAGAAATACAATAGAAATTGACTTTAAAAAGTGTCACAATATCTGTTCCAACCAGTACTTTCTAAGCACAGGTCTCTTCCTGATGTACTAAGAAATTTCTGGCTTCACCTGCAATGAGTTCACTGAGAGGAAATTAAGGAAGAGCAAGCTCTGAATTTGCATGAGAAAAAGCATTTCCTCCAGATCACTATTCAACCTATGAGAAGGAGGAATATCTGAAAACCAGCCCTTAGGGATGTTTTTTGGACATCTTAATGGTTGGGCTCAATTACCTCTGAGGTCTTTTCAAACCATAGCAATTCTAAGATTATACATTAATATTTCACCCACCTTGCCAAAGTCATTTGACAGTGTCAGTGCAAGCTGGAACAGAGGTATTAACAAATGTTAGTGGGGCTCCTTGCATGGGATTTCAGCTGTCCAAGTGATCTCAGCTGTCCAAGTGATCTCAAGAAGAGTAGGACAATGTACAAAAATATGCATGCATTGAGTTGGCAGCAAGGCAGAAGGAACCTGAAGTCATGGTGACATCATCAGTAACAGCAAGGGAGAAACTTCCCATGATTACTGCGTTTTTAGGAAAGATAAGATAATATTATGGACCTGTAGATCATATGAAACCTTAGAAGATACAGGTCTCTTTGTGTATATATGTGTATCTGAATAGACTCTTCTAGCTCACAGCATGCCTGAAATATCATGAATGCAAGGCTTTTTCCTTCTAACTTTTATTTAAATTATTGTTCAAACTCACTGGAAGATATTCAGTTTACACAGATTTCAATATCAGTTTCAACTGAAGTGAGAGGACTGATGTGACCAGTAGAACTCACAGCTATAACACCACTGATAATATGCCCTTCTATATTATTTTAGTTGTCTTTTGACACATTTAGCTAATTTATGCACTGAATTTCACATATATGAAGCAAGTGAAGCCTCTGTTACAATTATTGTGCTCCAGCGCATTTAAAAAAAAAGTTTAAGAGCTTTGTAATGAAACAGATTTGGAAATAATTGTTTTCCCTTGACACTCTTTCCATTATTAGAAATGCTCCAAGTCCCTTTTTTTTCCTACAAGTGAGTCACCTAAGCCGTTTCTAAGTGCTGTAAAGTATCAGAACAGCACCACCACAACAGACGTGCAACAAAAAACTGTTAACCAGCTTTTCTGATGTGAACCCAGGATTCATGTGCAGTGAAGTACATGTGCTTCAACATTTCTATTTCTGCACAAAACTATAGCAGTTTTGCACCCACAAGTATTTTAGCTTCATGAATCACAGGAGGCTTACTTTTACAATTATAGATTCACATGTGAATGCATTTCCCACCAAAACCAGAATCTATTTTGTTATAATTTGACTGCATAAACCACAATAATATTTTTCTGAGCTAAAAGTAAAGGCTTTTCTCAGAAATCCACAATTCTCTTTCAAACTTTTCTGCATTATACACAGGTATATGGTATAAAGTAAGTGTTTAAGACCATGGAACAGTGCATCAGTGTTTCACATATCAGTGTTTCTCTACAAATATAAAGACATAAATATTTGCTTAAGAAATTCATACTATAGCTTTCCTAGCTGAAAGAATCATCTAAACCTAAAAAATATAAATGAGTTTGCCTAGAGATAAGGCTTCTAATTTTATTGGTCATATATATGGAAAAACAGCCTAGCAGTCCTGATAGTCACTAAATTTCAGGCCTTGCTTGTGACGCAGTGAACACAAGAACTTCATTTCACACCTTTAGGTAATTGCGCTGCACTTAAAATATTTTTAAAACACTTCCATATGTGTAACTGTTGGTAAACATATTTTTATTGGGAGGTCCCCCTTAAATTGAAAAGTAACAGCAACTTGTTTTCCTTTAATTGACAGTAAGATATCAGTGGCTTTAGATACACAATGGAAGCTCTCCAATAATAGGACCTTTTAAAATAAGCTTTAGCAATCTGGAAAGAACAAGCTGAATCTGTCAGCGTGCAAGCCTGTAGTGCTCCAACTGTATGCTGTCCTATCTTAATATTCAGCCAGAATTCAGATTGCAAAGAAGGGATGTACATCCCATCTGTGAAAGAAAAAGCCTCCCAGAGACCCAGCCTTTCTTCTTTTTCCCATGGTGGAAGGGAAAAGACTCCTCTGTGTGTCCTGGGCCTTGCATGTAGCCCAGCAGAGGTATTGTTGCCTGCATTCCTTCTTGAGAAGGTGTGGGGTTGGAAGACCATTTCCTCCTGAGGGCATGCACACCATGTCCTCCCCACAAGGATGCTTCTCTGCACATGGATACATATGCTCTCTCCAGTGTAATTCTCTCTCTCTCTGAACATGGTGCTTAAATAAGCAAAGCTAACCTTGAGAGCTCCCTTTAAAGAAAACAAATATACACTTTTGTGATGGAGCACATAATTGTAATGGTTTTTCAGATGGGAGAATGTAATTCAGTTTATCAACACCAAAGAATGGAGCTTCCACCTATTGCACATTTCTTTCCCTCACTGCCCAAATAAAATGCACAGCCATTACCACAAAGAAGGGAAGACGCACATGAGAGAGAGACCAAACAGTACCTGCTCCTCCCAGAGATGGTTCTGACTCTATGTTAGCCAAGGAATCCTTTTCTCTCCCAAGGCTTGGAGATGTTTCCTGCCCACAATACTATTGCACCTTGGAGCAAAGCCATCAAGGTCATCAGTTTCTCCTTCTCTGGCCACCTCCTCCCCACAACCCTCCTGCCCAGGTTTCCAGGAGGAACAAGGACCCATCTCACCAGTCAGGCTGCTGATCTGGACAGGATAAGCCCCAGCACTGCTCATATCATGCCCACACTGACCCCATTGACCCAGCACTGCCTGCTGCTCTCCTCTGAGCCATGGTGGGCTCCCTTTTTCAACACAACTTGGGTTTAAGATTGTCTGTTCTAAGCTGGCCAGTGAATCCAAACTGTATAAACTACAAAGCAGTTAGAACATCTGGTTTGAGTCCCAGGGACTAGCTACAAGGAGTGACAATTACACCGTTTTATGCACAACACGTAAAACCACAAGAATTATACCTTGCAACCTAAAAAGAGGTACTGGAAGGGACGTAAAAGGGAACAGATATATCCATATGTAGCCATCACAGAATATTCTCATTTTGCATTTTTGACAGTTTAAAAAAGTTTGGAAGTTCCTTGCTGAAATCAGAATAAACGAATTCAAATGTAATAGGAACAATGACAGGAAGTTGATATATTGGATTCTCTGGTTTGAAATGCAATCTTTGAGTGTGTCACTGAAAATATCTCTCCTGATTTTGAGTAACTATGCAACAAACAGCTAAAAAACAAAGCCTAACTTAGTCACCAAGCCACATCTTATCAGCAGCCAGAAAATGGCTTCTCTAAATTAGTCTTTTGTGTATATTTCAATGAAAGTTAGACACCCACTTGCCAGTATGTGTTTAAGAGGAGGTGACAGCAGCAAAGGTAACACTAAATCAGCGATATTGTGAACCTTCATAAACCTTATGAGTTCTGTCATATTAATACCAGGTGGAATAGAACTAATCCAGGCTCTGGTTGAATAATCCTGGGAGTCCTGCAGGTAACAGGATGAAGAAGAACTACCAGGTACACAGATTTTAGTTGACTCAAAGACATTCACTCAGGCAGCCCCTAAAATCATTCTGTTTTCTTCTTACTTTGGAAATGGGAAGACTTATAGGACATGTTTTCACAATGATGTTCAATCTTAAGCTGGTGATGAATTGACTTTACTCAGGTGCAATACCCTAATGTGATTCCTTCCTAAAATGCTAACATCAGAAGGAGGGGTTAGAAAGCAGACTCAGCAACATGATTTCAGGTGAGCACACACACATGCAGCTTTAAAAAAACTTAGGTCAATTTGAAAAACAGCTTTATCACCCTAGAGCAGGATTGCACACACACAAGCATTGCTTTTAACTCCATGCGTCACTACTTACTGTCTCACACACTGCTAGTGCTGTCCAATACCTTGTATATGAAATAAACTGGTATTTTTCCACTTCAAGAAAGATGCTAAGAAAGGGAACTCCATTTTTACACCATGTTGTTATAGAAACAAATTTTTCTAACAGTGCTTCTTCAACACTCCAGATCCCCCTATTGTTTGCTGTTCCAAACAATAGAACAAAAATTATAATAAAACCCCCAGAAGTTTACTGTTTAACAGCCACCTCATTATCAGGTGTTTTGTTTTAATCATTTCCATCAGACTGTGAGGAGAAAGCACTAAGCACTGGAGTTGTAAAATATCCCTGAATTGTTTCTCTACCAGTAACAAAAGGTTTGCTATTGATCCAATTTTTTTATGGATTGCTAATTTACAGGCTGGTTTAATAGAAAGAACAGAATGTAACACACAGTGGTGACAGGAGCTTGTTTATCCATGATTGCACTGCTGCAATCTTGAGTGGTATATTATGGTGTTATTTAGGTTCTCTTAAGTGACAATTACTCTGCCTAGAAATACAGAACAGGCACACCAGCACATTAACAATCCTTTCTCTCAGAGGTGATAAAAGTAATCTACAATCTGATGAGAGCTCTGTGCTAAAGCATGTGATGGTCAAATCTGGGAAGCTGCTTAGTAACTTCAAATGCCAGCAAGGAAAGGAAAGAGCCTGGCAACAAAGCAAGATGGGGAAATGACTTGTGGCATGTAGACAGTAAAAATGGGAGAACAGGAACTGCAGTCTGAACAGATCTTTAGCAGCAATATCAAGGAAACAGTCTCAGGGTCACACAAAACAAAAATGAAGAAATGAGATTGAAGACAGCAGAAACAGCACAGCATGGAACACCATATAATTGCAAGATCTTCTAGACAAAGTCCTCCTTCAAAGAAAAGTTACTTTTTTTTTCTGTTGCTCTGAACTTCTATATGTTAGAATAGTGAGTATTCCAATTCAAATCTCATTTCACCCATTCCCTAATTCTCCTGATGCAGGATGAATCTATCAGATACAGAGAAAATGTGCTCAGTGATGAAGCAGAACCAGGTCACCTCCACTTATCAAGATGTCACACAATTCCTAATAATCAGTATTTTCCTGAACTGATATTTTGTCTGAAGAACATATTCTTGCCATTATCTATGCAAGTGCTCATTGGCCTGGGAGCAATAATGCAGATGCAAAAAGAGTACCTGTATTCCCACTAATTCATGACTTCACATTGCAGTATTAATTATGCTTTTAGTAAAGGGGGAGCTCCTGAATCCTGAGCCTGAAAGGGAGGAATCTCATGTAAGGTAAACAGTTCTTTCCAGAAAACTCACATTTACTTACCAATATCATATAAATGTGCTTTCTTTCACTGTCCTATGTTGTTCTTTTTCATTAGAATCAAGGAAACACATAAGTAGAACATTTATCATACTCAAGGATCAGTAGTCAGTTGGTATCTTTATCTAAGCTTAAAGAAAAAAAGTGTTTCATAGCATCTGGACCAAAAAAATTGAAATGCTTTTAAAAAGCCAAGATCTGCTGCTGTTCTACTACTGAATGTATTCATGCTCCTTAAAATAGGTATGACACTCAGTTTTGGTTGGTGTCCACATGTCCCAGTCACTAGATACTGCTGTGAGAAGTCTGCATTTGTAGACATAGGGAGTATTAAATTTCTTTCCTAAAAAGGTATCATTTTGCTACAATTTTGATTCAGATCTCAAGACTGTCAAGATCCAGGCATGCACAAAATTGTTAATAGAGTAGCTTGAAAATAATTAAGACTGGTATACAATGTGATAAGTGATGAGTTGTGTGTTTTAAGAAAAAAGAATAGTTGCAAGAAGAATTGTATATCAGAAGAGAGAAAGAATCAAAGTAGAGAACATGAGTCTTCTCACTGATTTCAATTCACTTTGTATTAAGGTTTGAGTTTCAGTTTTAATGGTCATCTTTACCTCCATTGAAGCCTACCTTCCTCCAACAATAGTTTTACTGGATTTGGTGGAATTACCAGAGATGTATTTCATATTCTAAAAATTTGCTGTTGTTTGTCTCCCACAAATCCTGTATTTTTTTCATCTTATTAGCTCTCTTCTTAAGTTTGAAGGTGAACTCAAAAAGACACCTTGCAGCTTATCATATCAGTAAGAAGAAGGACCACATGCTATGCCAGAATCCAAGTTATATTGGTTTTGAACTTTAATCATATACCTATCATGAATTTTATCAGATGGCTTTCTAGTAATCAATTGCCTTTGCTTAATTTCATTTTAACTGTCTTTCCTTATTGCCAGTATTTATTTAAGGTGGTCCTAGAAAGAGTTGCCTTTACACTGCAAATGAAAAATGTACTCTGTCTTGGGTTCTGGATATTATCATATACTTAGGTCACTGTACTGCTTATAGTTTAATTTTTTTAGGGATTTAAATGCAACAGACTCACAGTTTATTGGATGATAGCAGTTTATGACTGACCCAGCAAATACAGAATTAATTTCTAATATTTTATACAGAAATAAAAGAGAATGGAAAAAATGTTCATCGTAGGCATCTCACTACATTAAAATGTCAAATTTCATATTTTTATTGAGGTATTTATTAAAAAATAAAAAACAATTTATAGACCTAGATCAAAACTTTATATTTACAGGTTACAGAACATCCTCTTTACTGATCAATATCTGCCAGAGCAGAATTACCCTGAGCTATGCACAAAGCACACAGCCACAGTATGTCCATCTGCTATTCCTATACATCTGGGGGCTGATTAATATCACAAAACATAAAAAGGCTGTGATGTAGCATCCACATTGTTCACATTTCTCTGGTTGCTGCCAGGGCCTTCATCCCAGCAGTTTACTGGGACCACAGCATGGCTTCCCAACCAATCAAACAAGAGGAGCAGACACAGCTCTTCTGGATTTTAGTATTAACATACAAAGGCAATGGGACTTCATTATCACAGATGGTTTGTTTGCTGTTTGTACAGATGTTTGTGCAGATGCTGAACTGAATAGCAGTTCTGTTATCATCTTGAGAAGAAACAAGTACACAATAAAGAAGAGACAGGCCAGTATGATCATTTGCTGGTTCTGTTGGTTGTTAGGAAAAGGTAAAAGATTTTGTAGATGAGAAGGCATCAAAAGATGCAAGAAATTCTGCTTGTTTATGCTGCATTATATCTTTAGAGTTAGATATTATGGCTGCTTGACTCTATTATCAACAATTAGTTTTTTAGAACTTAGCAAAACCCTAAAAAAATTAATCAGACAACATGCTTTGTCTAATGATAGGAAGCCAGATGGAAAAGAGCTATGATAATAAGCATCTCATAATCTCATTATAAAGAACAAACCCTCTGTTGAATGCTTGTGCTCCTTAGTCAAATGGTCTCTCATGAGTCAAACAGGCTCAGGAACAGCAATTGAACGTCATCAAACTTTTCTGTCCCAATTCTTGCAGACAGATCATTTTTCCAAGTGTCTTAAAATAAATCTCTGATTTCTCAAGGAAGTTCTTGGCAGTAACTTGGGCTGATGATAAGCAAGTCTCCACTAACTGTATTTAAAGACAGAAGAGAGATGTTCACATACTGACTTAGTTATGCCTAAGCAGGATGAAGGAACAAAGCAATAAAAACACAACTACGCTATTTCTTTCTTACAAATGAATTCCAAACACAGTTTCTTTATATGAAGAAGCTTGATGATCTTTTATATAAAAACTTCTAGGTGAGTCAAATTTTAATTTTTTATGAAAGTCTCATCAACAATTTTGTTTCATTCCAGAAGAAGCTACTTTTGAACTGAATAGATCCAACTTGAGAAGAAACACCACAAATCTATTTTTTCCTTGACACCTCATTACATTCACACCCAAAAGGGCAATAATCAGGACTCTGCCTTCTCATTCCACCTGGAAAAAAATTAATTTATCTGCTGCTCTGAGAAGTTATTAATGGCAAAAGTAACACAAAAAACTAAATAGCCTTTAAGAGACCTTAACTACACAAGGACCACCTGCAGTAGAAGAAAAAAAGTAATGGACCATATGAAGAAATTCAGTTTAACTACAGGGTTGTTTGAAATCTCACCAGTGTCAAGTATTCATAGTCATAAACAGATTTATACTAAAATATTTGACTATGAACTTGCTAAATCTCTTTAAAAAAGGGAAGCTGACACTACATATGGCAAATGAAACTTTAAATGCAGAATAACCTTGTAAGAGCTGAAGAAAAATAAACACTTTTTTTTTCACCTGAGCAAACAACGAGAACAAGACAGGGAAGTTTTATGATGAGGTAAATCAACAAAGAGTATCCCCAAGGTGAACACAAATTGTGAGTCCTATTTTTTTGCAGTCCACAGGAATTTAGAAAAGTTGAAGGACCAGTCAGATGAGATTCAATGAGCACACTATTGCCCCTTTCAGACCAATAGCATATATCGTTTATAATATATAATTTATATAGAATTTATACCATATTTTATTTTAGTCTCACTTGTCATGATCAAGAAACTTACAAAGTTTAGTCAACTTTGGCTTCCAGCCTATCACAAATAAAGTCTAGCTGGGATCTTGTGTTGTTGCAGGAACCATGATAATACAGCTTAGCTTACAGTCCATCCACCGATATTGGCAAAATCTTAATGGAAAGGGAAGAATTTACACTAACTTCCACTTCACAGTTACATGAAGTCCATCTGTATTTTACAACCTGACTGCTTAAAATATTGTAGGAGTTTCATTCCCAGATTAATCCAGTACAGGCAAGCAAGGCCTTTGATTATTCACCAAATGGCCCAGCTTTGATGAAAATGTATAACTAGAAAGAGGAAACATTTTCTGCAGAATTCAGAGGATGATACTCAGCTGATAAATAGATAGGGACCTCTTCTACCTATCACCACAGCTATCAGTTTGAACACAAATGAAACAGAAAAAATGACCAAGAGCATCAGAGAAGCCACATGGTGTAAAGGAAGTCATGCTCATCTCTTTGCCAGCACACTTTTTTTTTACTGATGGCCTGTTCTGCAGTAACTACCCTGCACTTCCACCTTTGCTCTGGGATCTGAGGTGGTGCAAAGCAGAAAGCTCTCTGACACTTCTTTTGTATCTCTGAATACAATACCTTATATTTTGTGTTCTTGGAAACAAGATTCAGGGAGGGTGCATGATTTATAGATATACAAAATTCAAGTCACAATCTGGCTTTCAAATACCATTAAATAGTCTCTGAAGCAGAGCCCCTTTATATGAGACATTTAAAATTGAATGAGACTTATCACTGGAGTCTGTATTGTAGAACAAACTTGCGTCCTGATCAGGCTGGGAGGAAGGAAAAAAAAAAAAGAATGCCCCAGTTAGCAAGAATATACAATGTTTTGCAGTGGCAAATAAATCTGGCATTTCATGAACAAAAGTAAGAAATTCACAAGGGAATAGCAGAGAGGCAAAGATTCCAACAGCAGAGAGAAGGCAGTGGCTGTCATGCAAATTGCATGAAGGGCACATAATACTCCAGTGAATTACAGTGTAATGTGTTTTGTTTCTGCTCTGCACATTTCACATGCCGTTCCTGAAAACAAAAAAAAGCACTGCTCAGTCAACCATTGGAAGCCAATGAAAACAGGCAAGAGTTGAATCCTGTCATCTGTGTAGAGATGCATTACAACATGACAAGCATCCACAAGCAATGTATTTGTAACGCAAAACCAAATCATAATTCAAGGCCTGCCCCAGCATATTTCAGGTTAAAACATGAAACTGTCAGAAAGACAGTGGTTTAAAATTTTTCAGTGCAGAAAAAAACCCCAATTTTGAAATAGGGTCATAGGAATAGACAAGGCTGAGATGATGTGCTGCTCTGCTCTAAGAAGCACCTTTCACCTTAGTTTCAGAGATTTAATAGGTCTCAAGGATGAAGAACAAATGCAAGAAAAAGAATCTGTGAATGAAAAGAGAAAGAAAGAATTAAGGTTAGTTGGGATATTTCTCTCAGGTTAAGGCCTTATTCAAACACAAAGTAGTGTGGTGTTGAACAAAACATTCTGAGCTGAAAGACAGGCAAAATATTGTCTGTGATTTGCTGCGCAAGCATCATGCACAGCCCTGCAGTCTCTTTTGATCAAGTGAAAGAACTTAAAAAAGAAAATTACAAAACATAAAAACCAGTTCCAAAATTGCCCTTCTTATCCATATGAGAACACTATTGTAAGGAAAGGCATAAAGCACAAAATAAAAAGTTCTTCAGCATTTTGCAAAACCTTTAACATTTGTTCTGAACAAAAATTAGTACAAGAAAAAATACATGTATAATGGAAACATATAAAAGAAGACTAGAAACATCCTTCCAATCTCCAGCTAAATAGCATGGTTACTGTTGTATCTCAAACTGAAAGTGAAAACTCATAAAATGTGTATTCTCTGGAGTGATTACTGGTTTTTAAATATCCCATATTTAGTTCAGATGATATTTCATAATATTGATTACGTATTATTAAATATAATTATATATATCCATAACAATTCTGCAAAGAATTCTTAAAGTGAGATACCAGAAAATGTCCATTGCTTACAGATAAACACATAGTCCTACCATGAAGCTCTGATCCCTCAAGTTTGTTCTTCTCTGAAGAATACATTCTAAGAATATTGTGTGTTTCTCTTGTGAATCCTGATTCAAGACCTTTCTGACTATGCCAGTTTGCTGCAAATAGGCAATTCATACGACTTAAAGAACTAGTGTCAACAATATCAGCAAAGCTGGTTTTATTAAAATGTGATGTTATAAAACTACAACTTACCATTTAATGGCAAGGTTCACTCTGTTATGGTACTGCACAAAGCATACAACAATGATTCAAAAGTACTGAGGCAGAGCCAAACTTACCAAAATAAAGATCAAAGTTACCAAGACATAATCTTAGTGCACTTTAGTACAAGGCTATGCATGATGGCAGTCACCTACCAAAGAAGTGTCTTGGTCACAAGGAGCAGCCTTGAGAGGCTTCCCAGCTCAAGGGGAGCTCACTGACATGCAGCCAGGTTGCTTAGCAGGGAGAGCTCAAAGGTGGCTCCCTTAGGCTGTCATAGTTATGGAGATAAAGTGTTGACTCATAGTCAAATTAAATGCCATGGGAAAGGTATTCATGAGTCTCCTTGTAACCACGACTTTCTTTGCCCTTTGATAAATGAGTCTTGGAAAGCCCACACTCTGTTCATGTGTAAATCACATGGTTGGTGTTCCAGCCTCATGTGCACTGATGCTCACTGGGCCGTTCGGCTCAGGCCTTTACCTCCTTCAGAGAATGAACCAAACCATCACTAGTTTGGTTTAAGAGTTGAGTGCATCCATCACAATTTCCAGGCTTGGTCCTCCAATAAATTCCAGACCAGGTACAAACCTTTCCCGGCTGAAGTCAGTAACAGTTCTACTATTAAATTCAGCCATGCAAGGACTTGAATAAAATTATATGGGGAAGAACATTTAGTATTTTTTTTTGTTTTATTTCTTGACTATTCAACCTGCCATCTGAAGTAAGTTATTCTTAAAATTCAATAAAAAGGAAGATTCTTTAAGACTTATTTCAGCACCATTCTGCTGACAATGGAAGAAGTAATAAAAAGAGCAGTTAACTCTCACAGAAACTGGAATGCCAGAGTGTAAATTACTAAAAACCTGGGAGTACTTGTATTTGGGCAGGCAAGAGTGGGTTATGCCAAGGAGGTTCAATGTTGAATGCTCATAAAACTAATCCATGGTGTAAAAAAGCAGTTGATTTTTCACAAACACTTTTTCTAGTAGATTATGAAAATGCTCTTTTCCCTATAACTAAGTAAAAAAGTAAAGTATAGCTGCATTTCAGCATGGGGAATTATACAATATATGTTGAAAGCAATTATCATACCTGCATTCAGAAAGAATAATGCTCTTGTCAACTGCTGTAAGAACATGCTCTGATGGCTCCAGAGTTATTGGCAAACATGTAATTATTGAACCAGTGTATATTGTAATATATATATTAATAACTTTCTATTACAAACCTTTTTACCCACAGCAAAATGTTGGTAAGGTAAGACCACCTTACCTTCCCTTTCACTCAACTCTGTTTTATTATCTGTAGAGAGCAATGACAGAGGGTCACACCTGCTCTACTGATGCAAGAATACTCTCCCTTCTTCTCTGATTTTCCTTTCACCATCCTCCTTTCTTCCTAACACCTCACTCCTTTGTCTTGTTTTCACAGATCTTAAGGAAGATCTGAAAGAGAAAATGGTGATACTCTGTTGTATTAAACAGTGTCCCCTTCCCTGATCCCAGAGAGCTTGCAATACTGCAGAGCTACAAAGGACTCACCTCAAGGAGGACCATCTGTCACAAAGTAGTGAGTCTGCTGCCTCCTGCCTAGAGTAGAAGGTTGAAACCAAGCAGGAAACAGCCTGGAAAAGCCACAAACCTGAGGGGATGAGGAACCGTGAAGGTGCTCCTACATCATATGCCTGGTCAAGAGAACTCCAGCCCTCTCAGTGGCCCTCGTAAAACCCTACTCACAGGGGGACAGGAATAGCAGCAAGCACAGTGTTCAGCAAATGGTACCAAGAAACCAATATAGCAATGCAAGGCAGCTAGGAAGGTTGTCTCCTTCAAAAAAAAAAAAAAAATCTTTTTGAAGGGTATTTTTGGGTGGTAAAGAATGTTTTTGCCAACAGCTTTCTGGCAGCCTTCTGCCAGAAAGCAAGACTGTGTAAGTAGGGCATGGGCTGAAGCATTCTTGTGTCCCAGTAACTCTCAACAGCTATAAAAGGCCCCTGGGCAATGGGCAGCTGGATCTAACATACAACAGATTGAGCCTTCAGAGGAACCTCACTAAACTAGCATTATCTGTTCATCCATTAGCCTATTATTATCCCCACAGAGGCACATCCTTTTTTTTCCTTTGAAATTATTCCTGTTTATGACATCCTTTGCCCATGTTCTTTTATTTTTTCTTGAAAATTCAAAACTTTATTAAATCAGTACTACTTCAAAAATATTGACAAAACTTCCCTCAAAGATGTCATTTAATCATAAGCATTAAGTATACCACATTGAAAATTGACACACTGAAGAGTCAAGAAGCTATGGAACCACTAATTAAAAACTGTCAGGGCTTCCAAAAGTGATTAGGCCTCATTGTCTTTTCCATACCTTCTTTTTTCCCTTCTCCAGTTCCTGATTGCAAAGTTACACTACAGAGGACAACAGATTTCCTGTTACAGTCTTTTTTGTAAGCATAAAAGTAACACAGCTACCTAAAGAAACCCAAAACCACTGTAATGACCCTAATGTGGAACTGCTTCACCCTTCCACTGGCAGTGACTGAAAGGCAAGAGCAGAAAGAAATACATTCAAACAACCTCTTAGTTTTTAGCATGTATTTTCCTTATCTATGTGCAATAACCTCTTGTTGTCTTCCATCTTGTACTTCGATTGTAAGTTCTCCATGGCAGGAATAATTTTCATTCCCTGCCTAGCAAAATGGGGTCCTCTCTATGATGGTTCTAGTTCAGGAGCTATAGGGTAGGATTCTTAGGATTTAGGTCATTATAATCACAATCATGCTCAGAACTGTTTATTATTTACTGGCAGATGCTTCTTCCTCCATGTTATTTGATATAAAGCCTTCCCTGCAGCATCATGCAGTTGCTGGCATTGCGTAACAGAGCATCTCTTCTGGGTAAGAGGCATGAGGAAGATGAAGGATAAAGGAGATTATTCATTTTCTAGTAGGTAGATGTTAACCCACAGAGATTCCATTCCCACCTATAAGACTGCACATGGCTGCCTGGAAATGTTAAAAGTCTCAGCTTAGTCTTGGGCTCAGACTTGGCATTTCCAAAGGGAAATCAGGACATGGACAGATGGGAAGAGAGGTAAGACTGAGCCAAGAGTCCAGAGAGAGGGGAGCTGCCCATCAGAAAACAAAACCTTGGTTTAAATATATAAAAAGAATTCTGTAATGTTTCTATCTGTCTTCCTCCCTATTTTGTAATTTTTCCACATTAATCATTTCACCCAATACGAACAACAACAGTGCACTTCATCAGTGTACTTCAGAGCTGAAGTCTGGTTTTTCAGCACAACACTGAAGAACCAAAGTAAAAAGCCAGGGATGTTGGTGACTTGGGCATTGCTTAGCAACAGCGGAAAGATCACAGCTTAATTCAGTTGCTTTTCCCTGAAAAACAAACAAACAAACAAACAAACAAAGAACCAGAAAAAAATGAACACCCACACTACAGAAGGTCCACTTCTGGTGTTTACCTCTTTACTCTGTTGTTCTGTTCCTTCTAATTCCATGTATTGTGTTTTGCTCCCAGGTTTGTTCAGAAGTGAGCTTATTAGATGTCTCCAATTTGCAATCTGGTTTATTCCAGCTGGGGACCACTGTCTGGAGAGTATGCATAATATTTTGTAGCACAGCCTGTCAGAGTATTTAAGGCAATTTAAATTGGAGGAAAAAATTCATATATCTTAAGACCATCTAGCCATTGTATCCTGGCCAGAAGAAATCCAGACATGCTCAGTGCTATGGAAAGGGACCTAGTTGGACCTAGAACAAAATCTGCCAAAGGAATGTGGGTGTAATCCTTTCTACTCCCTCCTTTTTACCAGTACAGATACAGCTACTGACACATTTGTTAAGCTCCTGCTGTCAGTTGTCATCTGGAGGAACGTCCCACTCCACTGACAGAGGGAGCTTAAGGAGCCCAGTCTCCTAAGCTAATCATCTGAAAGAATTGCCTCAAGAGGAACATTGTGAATACTTCCTCTGTGTGACTAAACTCATGGCATTTATTCCAGTTAAAATGAACATGAGAAATCCAGACAGGATTTTGCGCTGGGATGTAACCAGGACATTATCCAAAAGAACAGCTGAAAAAAGCTTGAGGAAGATTTACAGTATCTTTTCTTTAGGTTGAACATCATTAACTGCAAACTTCATGCAGCATTTTCCACTGTAGGATCTAAAAGTGTTTACAAAATAAGCCTTTGGGCAATTGGTGTCTGAAGAGAGTGTTATTGTTGTACCTAGTGCTTGGCAAGCCAAAGATCCCAAAGCATGTTTCAGGCTACACTGAGAGTGAGCCCTCCTGATTTCCAAAGCATAGTGTTTTGGTATAAAAACCATTTTATCTCTGATGAGCAAAACCAACTTGAAATGTGAAACATAATACATAATTTTCTCTCCAACAAGAGATTCACAGGTAAACAAGAGCTTTTAACACACAGTCTTTAGAAGGAAAAGCAAACTTCCTGGTAAAGTCAAATATTTTAAACATCATGCCTTGGCTTTACCAAGGCTATGTTAGGAGAATATGTCTAGCAAATGTCAATAGTCATTTTCGCAGTTCTGAAAATATTTGTAAGGAGGAGATTTTTTTTTTGTATTTTTTTTCCAAAAAGCCTCTGCGCCATATGGAACGGCACTAATTCATTTAGTAGTAGTGATTAGACAAAGATGTGTTCAATGTAAGATGGAGGTAGGAAAAAGAAACAAAACAACACTTAGCTCACTGAATGTTACAGCATATATCATTTATATTTTACCATAGGAAAATCTGTTAACACAGTGACTTCACAAGCGTCACTGTTAAACCAAATCATTATCTCAATGATATATCTGTTCTCAAGAGTTTCTGGGAGCAGAGGAAGACGGGCTAAGCAGAGACGGGGCACTGAAAGAAAATTAAGGCACAACAGAGTCATGAGAACATGACATGTTGGAAAGATCCAAATCTTATAGACAGTTATTGGAACCAGAAGAAGGTAGAGTTTTACAGAGCTTGATGGAAAGACAAGAACAAAACTATGAGACAAAAAAGCAAAAGGAAAAGGGACATTTCAGAAGAGTGTAAGTACTCTGAAACAGATGGTCCTTTCAAAGAGAAACAAGTCTAGGAAAAGAGAGGGTGAGCAGATGTTATTGATGTTTCATCTGAATGATCGCTATTACTAAATTCTTCACCAAAACTAGGATTGATGGGGAAAATTACATCATCAACAAGGGAAGGAATGCGTCATTACCAGAGCACACTCACATGTCTAGACAGGCACTTGGGTAGGTAGAGCCAAATACAAATTTGGAACTCAGATGGAATTCAGAGGAGTCAAAATAAGTGAAGCGGAACCAGCCATATGAAAGCAGATAGCTCAAAATGCTGCTGGACAGAACTGACTCCTGCATCAATGTTACTGCAAGAGTGGAGCTGTGGGGATGCAGAAAGGGACAAATTAGAACACTTCTCTGCAAGTAGCATTTTTATGTTTCTGATGCTTTACTTCCAGTGAGAACAGTAAGTCTTAAGCATATAGTTGGGATTCACTGTAAGGAATTTTCAAGAAAACGAGACATTTTAGTTTGCTTCATTTCAAACTGTGAAACACATAGAGAAATTTTTATTCTGGCAGGGCCTAGATGCTGAGAATTCCCTCCTCTATTTCATTTTTCAGGATTCTTCTCTCCTCAGGTTCTTCCTTTCCAAAGGCACAACTACTCCGAAGGCTTTAGAGACTGATTCAGCACTGAATTAGCTGCTATTGAAAGTTCAACATGAAGTGTTCTTGAAGTGACAAACACAAGTGGGACTGTCAGAAACTGTCGTGCCTGGAACTCTCCTTCTCTTTTTAAGCTTAGTGAGTTTCACTATCCCAGAGGAATTATTGACTGAACTCCCTGACGTCCATCCCTTACTCTCCTTCTGGCCAAGAAGAGCAGCATGTGAAGCTTATGCAGACTTTTGGTTCATTCAATTCCTAAGAAGAAGAGCCATATTAATAGAATCAGCTCCCTTTTTCTGGTTTGACTTTAGTCACAACTATGAGCACAGCAAAGCATATGCCAAAATTCCAGTTCTCTGCAACAAGCTTCTTACCTCTTTAGTGAGGATTCAGTTGTTTAAAGCAGAAAACATATTGTATTCTTCCAGAATATCAATTAGTTGGTCCCTGAAACCAACACACTTCTCATATTATTCTTCTGTTAATTATGTCATTTCAATATGACTCCAAAAGGTACACAATAGTTTCCACCCACTAGAATTTTTTCACTAGCTGTGTTCACTTTTTGTTAACTTGAATCCTGCTTATAGAGGGCAAGTTTTGCTAGGGCCCTTGGGAAATAACAACTACAGGCACTGGCTGGATTTTTTTAGGCTACAACAGGATTCAGTTTTTTATTCCCGGAGCCTGATCTCCAGAATGTGCCACCCACAGCAGCTCTCTTTACGCGCCAAACATCTTTGCTGCAGGACCAGGACATCACCTTGTGACTAAGCATTATTGAGACCTTCCCTCCAAACCCCCACTAGTCTGTAGCAGAAGGATCTGCAAAGAACAACAAGGCAGTAGCCCTGTTAAGAAAGATCGCTCTACTGAACCTCAGGTCACATCACATGACTGGTCCTAATGCCATCACCTTGTGGCCGAGGAAACCAGACTCCCATGCCCCGTAAGAGAAGGTGAGTTTAGCAGAGGACCACACACTTTTGAGCTTGTTGTTAGCAGTCATATCACTGTATCAATTGAACTCATATCTTTTAAGAGACAAATTATTATTTATACAACAGGCTACAAAGCAGAATAAATGTGCTCAGACCTCTCAGACTCCACTTCTGGTAGGGTTGGATCATCAACACTTGCCACTCTGGGATCAAATTGCTTCCAGACAATTTCTCAGTCTTGTGGGATGTTTATAAGGACTGTCACCTTCTCTTGCTTGAAAGCATCATAAATGGAGTAAATGATTAAAAGTACTTCCAGAAGTGTCTTAAGCCAGATAAATGCAATGGGAGCTTTGCAATGGCCTTCAAATAAGGGAGGGATTTCATTAATTTCATTTTCTTTTCATTTTTTATTTAGATGGGGTGCAGGAGAGGAAATTAGCGGTCAGCTAAGAAACCTGAATTATCAAAATATATTAAGTTGTCTGTCTCTACTATAGGCAATATTGGCTCTTGTAGTCTGCTTATAGGGAAGCTTTTTCTCCTTGAAATGAAAGATGGGATCAGAAAAAAACCCCAGCCTCTCAGTCAAATACAGATGCTTCCTGGGTGGTTTCCTCAGTTGTGTTATTTAAGCATCAAGACAGAATTTATGTTAAACTTCAGCACATTTCTTCAGAACCTTTATTTTAGATAGAATTGGTTGGTATAAAATTTAATTTGGATGATAAAAACACTGTAAGAAAGGGCAGCCCTGTTGAAGACATCTTTTCATTAAAATCCTTTCATTAGGATTTTTCCTGCTGAGAAGCTGAGAAGCTTTAGCAACAAAATGTAAACAATGGTTATCTGCTGCTGTGGAATACAACAGGTGCATCTGAGATTGCCCCATCTTGGATGTTTACAATTAATGGCCAATCCCAGCCCAGTTAGCTTGGACTCTCTGTCCGAGACACAAACCTTTATTATTCATTCCTTCCTATTCTTAGCTTAGCTAGCCTTCTGAGATGAAACTTTTCCTTCTATTCTTTTTAGTATAGTTATAATGTAATATATATCATAAAATAATAAATCAAGCCTTCTGAACATGGAGTCAACATTTTCGTCTCTTCCCTCACCTGAAAACCCCTGTGAACACTGTCACACAGCCTAAGCAAAGAGTTTTGAGAAAGGGAAATGCAACAACTGTTAGAAAACAAATTCTGCATCCTTCCAGATGATCTTCTGTCCTTTCCACACATATGCACACAGAGAGAACACAACTCACAAAAATGTAGCACTTCCATGACTGTACAAATCAGTCTCTTCAAAAGAAGTAGAAGGGTGTAGTAGAAGGAAGGCAATAATTATTTGGACTTTCTGAATGAAGCAATGAAATGTGGGAAAAAAAGTAGGGAAAAAAGTGGAAAAAAAAGAGGGAAGAGGGAAGGGAAGGGAAGGGAAGGGAAGGGAAGGGAAGGGAAGGGAAGGGAAGGGAAGGGAAGGGAAGGGAAGGGAAGGGAAGGGAAGGGAAGGGAAGGGAAGGGAAGGGAAGGGAAGGGAAGGGAAGGGAAGGGAAGGGAAGGGAAGGGAAGGGAAGGGAATATTGCATGCTGGGCATTTCAGAAGATGTTAAAAAGAATGGTGTGTCAGTTCATAGTGATTTTCAGTGAGAGGTGGCTCCCTATTTTTCTTAAACTCCACTGGAAGTTCAATCTATTTTGGAAATCCAAAAATAGAAATTCCCAAACATTACATAATGATATCTATTTTTATCTAAGAAGATGTCTTTAATTCTATAAGGCCAGGGTAAGGACTCTTCATTCCTCTCCATCTCTCCCCAGTTGGTCATGCTGAGACTTTGCATATTAATGTACACAAGACTGCTTAACTCACAGAATCACACAGAGTCACAGAATTTCTAGGTTGGAAGAGACCTTTAAGATCATCGAGTCCAACCCATCTTCTAACACCTCAACTAGATTATGGCACCAAGTGCCAGATCCAGTCTTTTTTTAGACACATCGAGGGATGGTGACTCCACCACCTCCCTGGGTAGATGATTCCAGTATTTGATCACTCTTTCTGTGAAAAACTTCCTCCTTAATTCTAGCCTGTATCTCCTTTGGCGCAGTTTGAGACTGTGTCCTCTTGTTCTGTCTGTTGTTGTGCAGAGAAAGAGACCGACACCCAGCTCACCACAGCCACCCTTCAGGAAGTTGAAGAGAGTGATAAGGTCACCTCTGAGTCTCCTTTTCTCCAGGCTGAACAACCCCAGCTCCCTCAGTCGCTCTTCATACGGCTTGTGTTCCAAGCCCCTCACCAGCCTCGTTGGTCTTCTTTGGACACGCTCAAGCATCTCAATGTCCTTCCTAAACTGAGGGGCCCAGAATTGGATGCAATACTCAAGGTGTGGCCTCACCAGTGCCGAGTACAGGGGAAGAATGACCTCCCTGCTCCTGCTGGCCACACTATTCCTGATACTGGCCAGGATGCCATTGGCCTTCTTGGCCACCAGGGCACACTGCTGGCTCATGTTCAGCCGACTGTCAACCAGCACCCCCAGGTCCCTTTCCACCTGAGCACTGTCCAGCCACACCGTCCCCAGCCTGTAACATTGCAGGGGGTTATTGTGGCCAAAGTGCAGGACTCGACACTTGGACTTATTGAACTTCATCCCATTAGATTCTGCCCATCCATCCAACCGTTCCAAGTCCCTCTGCAAAGCCCTCCATCCCCCCAACAGATCGACACATGCTCCCAGCTTAGTGTCATCTGCAAATTTGCTAATGAAAGACTCTAAACCTTCATCCATGTCATCAATAAAAATATTAAACAGAACTGGCCCCAGTATAGAACCCTGAGGGACACCACTGGTGACTGGCCGCCAGCTGGATGCAGCATCATTCACCACCACTCTCTGGGCCCAGCCATGCAGCCAGTTCCTAATCCAGCAAAGAGTGTTCCTGTCCAAGCCACGGGCTGCCAGCTTGTCTAGGAGTATGCTGTGGGAGACAGTGTCAAAGGCCTTGCTGAAATCCAAATAAACAACTCATATTTTGAGAGGGCAGCATGAAAAACAACAGTATAGCTATTTGAAAACATTTTCCTAATGTTGAAATATTAAGTTTTTTAAAGTTTTTTATGCCTGGGAAGACCTTTTTCTGTTATGTTAAACTGAGACAGCCTTCTTTTTTCTGCTGTAGAATAGCAGCACTGTCTAAGAGCAAACTAAAGAGCTCTTCCAAAAAACCATTAGTTTTTAAGTTTCTTAATATGACTGTAAATTAAATTCTTCAGATATGTCTAAGCTTCTTGGAATTCGGAGCCACAGTAAGGATTTTAATCCTAATAGCAGACTAGTCAGCTTCCAGGACTGTTGAAAACAAATGGGCATGCTAGACAACAAATAAAATGCAGTTTTGCTCTGATGTGTACAACCCTTCCATCTCTGTTCTTATATGGGAAGTATTAACATTTTCTTTGGCTTGAGGCACCAGACCTAAAGATTTGACATAACTAGAGCTCTGGAAACTCTGCCTGGAAAGTCACAAAGGGATGAAAGGTAAAATCAAGTTTTAAACTGGATGAGAAAAGTCTGGGTAAGGGCAGACATCTAGAGATTTATAAAAAGATATTATATGGCACATTGCCTGAACAACAAACTGATTTTTCATAATGCTGGCAGAATTACACACATTAAGGCAGTTTGACTTTATATAAAGTAACTGGTATTAAGATGACCTGGCTTATACTATTAAGTGGCATAAATTGAAAAGAAAATGTTTAATCTTCCCACATAGATCACTTATACTTCATTCATAAAAAAGGTGGGGACAGACAAATCTAATAGATAAGTTATCAGCTGAGAAATCTGGTGACTCATGCAGGAGCTAGCTACGTAGATCTCCATGAGAAAAGAGGAAAAAGATTCCTTTGTTTGTTGTTGTTGGTTTATGTTTGGTTTTTGGTGGGTTTTTTTGGTTTTTGGGGTTTTTTTTGCTTATTAAAAATTTATTTAAATTAGAGGAAAAAGTCATGCAAGGACAGGACTTTGCTTATGAGTTTCAGCTTGATAATATGTACTGGGAAAGCTTTCAAGGATGAAGCAGAAATAGTCCCAAGTGTCAGAATACTGAGTAGGAGGCAAGTGGCAATTTAGAGCTAAAAAAACCCATTTTTTAGACACAGTAGGCATCTTTCATTGGGGTTCCGAAAAAGAGCTATTGTTAAGTACTGACTTTTAGTGAGTTGATAGGAGCCTTGCTCTTTATCTGAAATACAGCATTTGAAGGCCATACTGTATGCCACTAAGACTCCCTGACTTACACAAAGTTAATTTAAATGATTGGGACTTCTAGTTTTCTGAGAAGAGACAAACAATACAGGCATGTTTTAGTTCTAGAACTGAAAAATAAGTATTTCAGAAAGTCAAAACTGTATGAAATCATGGCCAAAACTGCAGTGGTTTTCCTCCTGAATTTTTACAGATGCTGTTAACATCCCATCTTAAGTATAGGAATATTTACTTGAGTCTCAAGAGTGGCCAGAACCAGATAATTTTGCATTTCTACAAGATCTGAAGGGCAGTTTCAGAATGTCACATTTTATCACAATTAATGTCAGACATAAGCCACTTTTTTGGTCAGTTAAACCTGTTCTTCCTGCCTCTCAGGAAGGCTGGGTAAGCAGACAGAAAGGAAGTGGTGCTGTTCCAACATTTATTAAACAATAGAATCGACCATCATGATTCAGGGTCAGACAGTAAAATGATTTTTTGATTAAGGTGCCTTGGCATTCTAGTGTTACATCATTGGATGTCCAAGACCAAGGCTCCTGCACAATTCTTGCCTTGTTAAAAATTAGAAAGTACTGATCATTAATTTCAATCCTGACTACAAAGAGGTCAGAGTCAAAAAAAAAAAAAAAAAAAAAAACCAAAAAAAACCGACCAAAAAAAAAAAACCAACAACCTCAGCAAGAGAGCAGTAGGTACCACTCCAGCATCTGATGTGGGCTTCCTATTTCCTTCTGCATTTGGTGGTGCCTCCCCTGAGCATCACTAGGGCAATAAAATTTTTCCAAGCTATGCAAATTTTGGAGTCCTCACTTCAAACACTAAGGACTTTGGGGTTGGTTTGCTTACATCCTTTTTCAGTAGGTACAGAAATAGGATGCTGTCATGCCCTTGGATCCATCACCTCCTCCAATTCCCATATATTTTATGCTATCTCCTTATTCCAAATTGATATTCCATCCTGCACATCAGAAGACAGAGGAATATAGTCAAAGTAGGAACTTTGTCACAAAATAGTATGGGATTTATTACACTGAAATTATGCAGCATAGGTTTCTCAGTTTAAGGCATGGAATCTGACAACTTTAATTAATTATGAAGTTATAGAATAGCTTGCACAGTACGTGAGAAGTTTTACTTATGAACTAAAAAGTGATTCAAATAAGTTGTATTTATTTTACAAAAACAGCAGTGCTTTCCCAGGATTAGGAGACAACAAGCAAGTTTACAGGGATGGGCCAGCTGTCTTCAAGCATGTAATAGCAGCAAAGAGCTTAAAAGGTGGGAAATGAAGCTTATATAAAGAGGTAGATGCTCTGCTAACGTCCTGTGCCCTGCAGAATCCCTTCCTGTCACTCATCCTTCCCATCATCCATCCGTGGTCATGTCTACCCCTCCAGCAAAGATTGTGAACACGGTATTGCTGGTCATCCATGACTTTGTCATTGCCAGCATCTTGAAAAAATGCTTCCTCAAGACCTTCCATTCCAGAATTTCAGCTAACAAGATTGTGCAGAGGAAACCCACTGAATCTCTCTCAAAGAATATGCAGGGGAAAAAAAAAAGGCAAAAGAGAAAAAAAAACCCCATACATGTAATTTTAAAAGGCCCAGATCCTTCATACTGCCATAAGGCTCTGCAGGACCTTTCTAACAGCTCCTTCCTACTCCTGGTATATCAGGGAGAGAATGGAAAGCCTGAACATAGTCAAGGCAGGGACTGTCTGCCAGATGTATAAAACATGAGCTGCATTAACCTAATTTTAACATCATAAAGGATACATGGCACTTATTAGGTGCTCAAATACTCTGTTTTGGACCAAGCTTTCTTATCAGCTGTATGCTGAATGGCTTTGTTGTGTGCTAAATGTAAGCAGTCAAATGTAAGCCTACCTACCACCATTTCTATGCTCTCACTTCCTCATAACCTCTATCTAAAGATGCAGACAATCACATAACAACAATAACTTCAGACTGGCTGTATTATTAATGCCATGGATGGTGATGAAGGGGATATTTTTCATACATTTGAATTTTAGCAATAAAAAATAAATCATATTATCCTTAAAAGCTGCTGTTATTATAATACCTAGAAGCCCCAAGCACAGGCCAAGATTGTTTTGTGCAAGCCACCATAAAGTTTCTTTAAAATGCTACTCCATAAGAAGTCATGTTCCTTCCTTTCTACTCTACCTTTCTGCCACTTGTCACAGACACTATCAGGATACTACAGACAATGACAAAATAGCCTAATCCACCACAGGAGATCTTATATTTTAGTCTCAAAGAGTTGATTACTTTACATTTAGAGGAAAATTTCTCCACCTTTAAAATTTTGTAATGGATAAGCAACAAATAGAAATTCCATTTACTGTTCTAAAATTAAAAGCACTAAGCTGCTTAGACTGCTTATACTTCTTCAGGATCTGCACAAGAATGCCCAAATATCACTGTGTTCTGGATTTAATGTGTGACATATTTTGCAATTAGCAGCAATAACCCACACGATACAGCACCAGAAGACATATTCAGATTAAGGCCAAGTGAGAAGGTGCAAAGAGAGTAATGCATCAAAAAGCTTTGCAAGTAATCTACTCAATAGGCAAATTTCCATAATTCTGTCAATGAACTTGGAAGCTAGATCTTTCTTTTTCATGTGAGCAACCTTTGCACTGGCAATACTGTAAACCTGCTTCACTTTTCGCTTAACAGATGACTAATCACAAGGAAAAATCTAAAAAAGACCTGAGGAAGGTAAATAAGGTTAGTTTAGTTTACTAGACGAGTGAGGGGAAACAGACAAGCAGAAAAAGCCAAAGGAGAATTAATGGCAGGAGAAATGCAAGCCATTTAGAAAAGCCTGCTGTTTTACTGAGAGCAGTGCCAGAGCCTTGGGGATTCCTGGTATTCAGCAGAGATGATGCAATCTGTAAATGTAAGTCAACTTTGCTTCCCCACAAATCACACTCCCCATTAAAAAATAGCTAGGGCGAAAAGCCCTGGAAGCAAATTAGATTGAGGCAAGCAGCAATTTTCTGTGGTCCTTTCTGAACTACTGGCATATATCCTACTTTCCTTCAAAGGAAAGGCTGCCCTTCCACCAAATCAGAAGTTCCCAAAATGATAGTTCAATGCCGCAGGAGGTGACAGCTCAGTGGAGAATGATAAGAGAACTAAGGACAGCCAGAAATGGCTCACAAAGTGTTGTTGTTCCTGCTCTGACCTGCCACTCTGCATTTATATTTGTATGGTCCTTAACACAAAAATAGAACCTCTGAAAAGTTTTCCAAGTAGTGCCTTTCCATGTTATAAACTGTGCAAAGAGTTATTTTCCACTAGGCAGTCATTCCTCCTCTCTCACAGCTAGGCTTCAAAATATATTTTCCTTCTGGGGGGGATATATGATACAAGCCATTTGCAACAGAACAGCATGGAGTTTAACAATTTCTCAGCCTCCTTTTACCTGAGAAATCTTTGCCCATTTTGTGCCACCACAACTCACTGCATCGTTGCAATTGTTCCTTTATAAGTAAGCAAAAAATAGAGCAAAATATGAGTGTTCATTCATTCCTTTTTATTTTTTATCACTGCTTTGAAAAGAAACAAACTTTTATGTGAAGAAAATAAAGCAACTCCAGTCATGTCATGGACCACAGTCTATGTCTCAAGGAGCATCTTTGGATCATGGGGTAGGAAGCATTGCTGGAGCAAAGCCTTACAGCTATTTCTAAACCAGCAAGACAGCCTGGTGAAAGCACTATTCCCACAAAGGCATGGGGCTTCTTTATGACCACAGTTAGACTGCTGCTGTTACTCTATCTTAATTACAGCTATCTTGGCTGTCTCTCCAGTGCAAACACACTGACAGAGACCATTAACTGTGTTTCTTCCCACTAACACCAGTGGGAGATGCACAGTCATAAAGTCAGATGAGGTAAAGGTCAGAGCACGCAAGCTCCAGCATTCTAGACAAAAGGAAAATGTTATGCTTGAGTTGGAACTGCCTGTAAAAATCAACCATCCATTAGCTCAGAGACTGTCTCTGCCCATCTTCTTCAACTACACACAGACATTTACATATTTATTGAGAGGGAACTTTCCTCATCAATACACCTGCTCAGCCTGGCATCAATAACTCTGTCTGAAGTCCTAAGTAACAGTTTGTCATCTCTACTAACACACATACTCAGTTCGGATGACATACCCTTTTTAATCATGTCCTAAGCACAACTCTACTCTATTGGCTTATTTGAAAACTAAATATATTTGGCACAGTCTTCACTCATTCCCACATAAAACCTGGACAAGGAATGAAAACCCATTGTAAGTAAGGATAAAACAGCCTTTGTTAAAGTTTGCTCTATGATGCTTAATACTTAAGAGCTTTGGATCATCTTTGGATGAAAGGAACCTGGCTCATTTGTATTTTTGTTTCATAAAAAGTGGCGACACAAAGTATATTCTTCCTGAGGAATTTTCTCAACCAAAAAAAAAAAAAAAAAAAAAAAAAAAAGGGGGAAAAAAAGAAATTTCACAATTTAGTTAAATATTTCCATTTGTAATTTAGTGGCAAGATGTCCCTCTCCTAGAGGAGAAGGAATTCTCCACCAGAATGGAGAACCACTAAAAAGCAGCTGTTGTTGTCTTCTCTACCACAGCCACATACCTCCTCCCCATCCTTGGCTCTTGACACTTTCTCCAGCCACTTATAACCCCTATTACCGACATCCATCAGCTAGAGGAGCAGCTCATGACTCTGAGAAATTTGAAGAGAACCAGAAGGGCCAAAAAGAGACACTGCCTTCACTAAGTAATAAAGTCTGTAGACAGACAGGGGAGAAGAGGAGTGAGGCAAAGCAGAACAGAAGACAGAGGTATATCCTCATCATCCTAGTCTCTCACTGCACTTCTGGAAGCAAATACTTAAAGCCAGCAATATTAAATAGCAAACAGTTTTGGCAGTCAGTTTCATCACCACCTGCAACACACATTGCTGTAAGTGTATGGGATCTTCAGCCCTGCATTCTCCTGCCACATGAACAGCCCCCAGAGCTACAGGGCTGGGAAACTCCAGTTATCCAGTTCTTCAAGATCCAGGCAGATTCAACAAGAACATTGGAGCTATCCAGAATTCCCCTCCACATTCACCAGAAGGTCATTGAACTGGAGTTGCTCTGAAACACATTCTTCTTTGCAAAGGAAGAATTTTTATTCTTGACCAACTTCTCCAGTTTTAGTAATTTTCCCGCATGCCGGCTCTTAGACAAACAGGAGCAGTGAGCAACACAGGCTGTATTTCATGCTAATTTCAATTCTCTTCCACCTCTCTGATACAGCACCAGAAGACATATTCTTCAAGAGTTACTTTCAAACAGGTAAAGCAGATGACAGGTCCTGAAGTTGCCTGAAAGACTTTATCCATTGTGTTAGTTTAAATAGGCCAGAACAAATTAGCAAAAAAGCAGCTGTCCATCTTTTTGCTCCCTTTAGTGTGGATCAGCTGGGGGTACTGCTTTCTGTATTGTAACTTCAGCTTTAGACACTATTTAGCTATGTGAGAATTTCTGTTGGCAGTAGTTTTTCTGACAATTTTTATTTTAGACATTATTAAAGATTAAGGCAATACAATTACTATTTAATGATTATGGTTAGTATTAGTAGCACATCTGTTTGGTTTGAAAAGGTTGGCTCTGCTGCAGAAAGGCTAGACATCTATTTTATAAACATCTTTGACACCACATAAAACATCAGGTTACTAAAAAAGGAACCATAAAGTTGTGTGATCACAGTTTAGCAGTCTCCCAGTTCATTCTTCATGCCTACTAGGGAGAATATGTGAAACCTCAACGAAACATGCAGGGTGTAAAACACTTAAACAATAAGAAACCTAGGCAATATTTCTCATTTACAATTGCTTTGATTTTTCCAGTTCATCAGAGACACTAGTGAAGGGGAAGTTTCCCACTTTAGTGATTTTCCTACTGTGAATGCAATAAGGACTTTCTCTTTTTAAGGCATTGGTGAGACAGTTTAGGAATCCTCTGGGGTTTTGATGCCAGATTTTCCTCTGACATAAAGAGGAACTAATGGCTGCAATCACCTTGCCTGCAGCACCATCGATGTTTTTAAAATACAAGCCTCTGGATATTTTAAGGATCACTGAGTTTCTATTTGCAAGGAAGCAACTTATTAACAAGGATAGGGGCCTCGGGAGTGGATTGATCTTTCCCAGAACTGAAACATTCTTTGCAGTATACATTTCATTTCAAATTCATATTAGGAAAAGCAATTACTGACATTCACATGCTAGAATTGATTAATTTCCTGTCCCCTGTGGCTGAAACCTTACATCACAAAAGATTGCATAGCATCACACCACTAGCAAGGTAGAAGAGTATTTATTTAGTCACTAGAAGATAGAATTTACATGCAATTTCAGTGAGGACTGCATCTGTTTCCCTTTCTCCCTTCTGTTCAAAAACTAATGAGTGAACCATTCTTCCTAATTCATGTATGATGGGATCTTTCCCAGGATCTAGACTTTGTGCATCACTTTGAGTCCTCAGATTCCTGAAACAATCAAAGGATAGAGCCCTCGCTCAGGCCCTACTGAAGGACTCTCTGGCATCAGATAATTCTATCAGACACTGGTAACTACAGTGAGAATTCAGCTGCCCAAACTCCTTTTATACTCACTGAAAGAGACAGGCAGCTCCAAAAGGTTAGTGCACAGGAGCTCCCCAACCTGCCTGTTTCTCACATCAGTGACAAAGGAAACCAAAGGAATCTATTGCTATGTTCTGTACCACTAAGACAGCCTGTATTACTAGACAAAGGTCTGCTTCCCAGTTTTTAGGGGCCACTCATACACTTTAGTTGTCTCATGGTGGGAGTAGAGCTGACTGCACATTGGCCCAGTTCTGTTCTTTATCTCATGCTTTGTTTTCCATGCAATGGAAGGCCAGGCAAAAAAGTGGGAAGGAGTGTGGCACCATGCTACATTCCAAGATGTTCCCAGCAAAATCCCTGGGAGAACTTGCCTCACTTAAATGCCTCTGGTGCCATCCAAGAAACAGATGCATTTTCATGCAGCTTCTTTCTTTCTTTCCATTTTTCTGTTGTGACATAATGTATTCCTCGTACAAACAGTTTACTTTTGTACTGAAAAGAGAGACTGGACTGGCTTTATTCACCTCTTTGAAGATAAAAGCACTTCAGGTTTCATTAAGGGTAGAAGAGAGCTCTAGATCTACATCCTGAAACTCCATTTAACCCCGCAACACAAACTGTGGATGGAATCTTGCATGGTCACAACCATGACAACATTTCCAGGGGACAATTCCAAGCTCCCCTCCAGAGCTTAGGGAGGTGTGGTCCCTGTCATAGGGATCAGCACAGTATTAACTCACAGCCTCCCGTTTCCTGTCATTCCAGCAGAACCAGGCTTGCTCAGGTCAGTGTGAGCTCAGGTATGCTCATGAACTGTGTACACAGTGAAGGCTACAGTGCGCACAATTCCTAGGCAGAACAACCTTTATTCTCTCTCTTTGTTTAAAGAGAATCCAAAACCAGCTGGCTCCTGGAAGCAGACTGTGTTTTAACTCTGTTCCAGTTTGAGGCAAACAAACCAGAGTATTACTCATACTCATTATGAGTGCTGGGATGCTCTTAACAAAATGAGCTCCTTAAAAATGTATTAAAAGTAATGAGGAAAATGCCCTGGAAAATTATTAAAGATCATGTTAACTTCCCACAGGCAGAAGTTTAGGAACACTGAACTGATTTTTTTCAAGGATGGAATTCTTTCCAAGATACTCTGAGGACTGTTCTGCAAAATGGTTTTCAAGACAACATATTTAAGTTTAAATGGAGCTCAATTAAACTAAATGGAACATACATAGATAATGATCTGCAGATACTATTCCAGGGACTTCAAAGTTAATTTCTAGACTTCACCCATAAGAAAAGAAAGAATGTATATTGACAGGTACTAAGAAGCATGTCTCCAAATGACACAAAGGGGAAAAAAGATAGCCACTTAGTAGAAATTTTTTTGGTAGGGCTAATAACATCAAGATCCTGGTTTGTACATAGAAATTGTAGACATACATATGAAGCATTTTAATTTGTATTTATTATTTTCTCAGTGCTCAATGATACCTATCTTTAAGAACTAAAGTCACGTAAAAGAGAAATTCTGAAGATTCTGCAATAATTTAAGAAATAGACATTTTTACAAGGTAATAATTTTGTTATTTCACATTATTAATGTCAGGGGCACTTGTCCATAATGGATCCTAGGTGCACAATTTTTGCATTTGTGCATCTCACTCCAGCTAAAGAAAAAAGTCAGGCACAACATCCTGATAAACCATGAATTAGGGAGGGAGTTAGTTCTTTGGTAGGTAATATCCCTTGAACACACTCATTTAGTATCTAAACCTGCATCACTTGTCCTTATCCCTTTCTGACTCAACAGATTTTTATCCCAAAGGAAGAATTCCTGAAAAAAATAATAAGCTAGAAAAAGCAGGGCTCTTTTTAGAACTATGGTTTTATTAGCCACCTCCACTGTTCTGCAATTATCACATCCCCAATTCCCCACTGGGGTGAAACATAAGAAGCACTTAAGAGTAACTAGCAACAGTACAGAACAGCTCAGGACAGAGAGTGGGGAACAACTACTCCAAGAGAAACTAAAGCAGTTGCTAAATAATTGTTTATGTTGTAGGTCACAATACTGGCTTTACTACTTCCAACCCTATACAAAGCTCCACAAAGTCTTTAAGCACCCTAAAATGCCAGTCACAAGCTTTTACACCTCAGCTCTGACTGCCACATTGCTCAGGATGAACCTGCTGATCCCCTGAAGGTTGGCAGGTCTCCCATGATGAAGCTGTTAGGAGTGATTCTGCTTCACAGAATTCCATGGGAAAGATCATGATCACCTTTCATTGCAATACCATTGAAAAAATTGCATTAATTCCTTCACTAGACCAGCCTAAAAAGAAAACTCAAATAATCAAAGCTTCTTTTTCGGCCTAAAACCCACGTGTGTTTAAAGTTCAGTTGCACTATAGAACACAGCCTGATTCTTGAGTGCATTGGCCCTCACACAGAGTAGCCCACAGCTGTGCAAAAGTGAGTGCAGTACATCTGTACAGATCGCTCAGTGTGCTTTGGGCACATCTTGTACTCTCTAGTGGGCATCACTGAGACAATGAGAGATCTGAAACCACTGCAAACAAGGAGTAAGATGGCACAACAACTTATTTGCCCTTTCTCTTGCTTTGTTTTGGTTTTTTGTTTTTGTTGGTTTTGGGGTTTTTTTATTGGTAGTTTTAATTTAATTAGACTTTGCATTGCTAGGTTTTCACTCCGGTTACAACAGCTCCGGCAATTCTAAGTTCCCAGACCCCCAGAAAATAGGCTGGCTGCCTGAAATGGTTATGGGAAAGACCTCCTAAATATTATCCTTTCCCTTTGTGTATGCTAGAGGCCTAGATGTAACTACATGGAGGAAATTCCTACATATAGCCAGGTACATTAAAGATAGAATATTGAAAAGGATGAACTACTGATGTAACAATTTAAATAAGATCATAGTATGAACTACAACCTGCAGCAAGCACAATGCTGCTTTCATGTGCTGTTTTGCAAGACACCTTACCTTGACTTTCTTATTCTCTAACTGGCACTGAGAAAAATAAAATCTAGTTCACCACAATTGTCAGAGATTTTTTTAACTTACTCACTATTCTTATTAGACTGTTGATACTAATACCATTCAGGCTTTCCAGCAATATTATCAACTTTCTAGTAAAATTACATAAAGTTACATTAAAAAAATATGCAGAATATATATTTTAAGTATTTTCCTGTCCCTGTTCAGGAGAAGTCATGACCTGAAAATGCAGCGTAGCTCTGAGATTTTTACTGCTTAGGAGTGTGCATATTTCAAAAGCTCAGAAAAGTCAGAGTCTGTGAAAATTAGGGCTGTAATATAAAACTGATGAGCTCAAATCCTATGAGGCTGCAACCAAAGACAGGAAGTAGTCTTAGGGTCAAATCTTAAAAAAAAATTGTTAATATATTTGCTTGGTTATATTATATCAGTTGCCATTCACTCTGATTAACAAACTCAACATGTAAGTTTACAGCTACAAGAGATTCAGGAAAGTTTCTTCCATTCTGAAACCTGCTACAGTTTGCAAAATACTGCCCATAGTGAAAATAGGGAAAATAAAATTCTTAAGTAGAGCCCTTTATTTTTGCATAGGAGTATATTGTGACATTAATTTCTGTTTCAAACCAGCAGTTGCTACTGTCTCAGAATGTGAAAGGATAAGAAAATGGAAGGGTTTTTCACCTCCAAACTTACTGGTCATATTATCAGAGAGATGATACTCTGAGAAATGTTCCTATTTGTGCTCCATCATTACTGGGTGAGTGGGATAGTAAGAGCAAAAAGCCAGAGCTTTTGATTTCTCTGGCTACAGAAACTGCAGTACTGTAGGTGCCCGAAGCTGATCTACACACAGACTCGGTGCTTTGATGAATACTTTGCACTGGGAAAAAATACAGTTAAAAAAAATCTTAAAATTCTTCTTTTTCAAAAGACAGGTTTCTGATAAAACCTGCAAATTTCTTCCAGTAATTCCTAGAGAATTAGATTGTATGACACCAGTACAGAGTGATCACAAAGCTAAAACATTAACTTTAGTTATACTAATCTAGGCCACATTCCCATGGAATTCCCAGGGCTCTCATAATCTTCAGTGTTCTCATCATGGCACTGTCTCTGGAAAAAGGGAAGAATGAGTAACCATGGTGCACACATGTACAACTTCAACCCAGCAAGTCAAGGTCACACTTTTTCTTAAACTGATTATCAGCTTTGAATTCCTTGAGGTTTTTTGTCCACACACTTGAGAGAAGCAAAAAATATTCCAGATTTGAGAGTGGTAAGCACCATTCCCTTGCAAGCTGGTATAGCCCAGCTCATGACTGGTCTAAGTGAAATTGTCCACAACAAAAGCAGTCTCCTTCAGCTCAGGCAAGACACCTACCTTACACATTCTCATTGCCTTCCGCCTTTCTTTGTGATTTCCTTGGAGTGGCTACAGTGTCTAGAACAGAAAAATAAGCCTCAATTTACAGGTAAATGAAAGCATGGATTCGGGAGGTATTTACAATGTATGTAGCAGTAAATTACTTGGACATAGTTTCCACAGTCCTACTTCTTGCCCACCCTTTCAATCATTTTTACTACCATTTTACTAGCACAAGACAAGTCAAGGTCACATTGAAATTATGGCTGGTTGCCTTGGATTTTCTCTGTGTATAATCCATATAAATTCCAAATATACCAACCTACAGGAACATGATAGGAATTTATTAACAAATAAAATTACTCATAGAAAGGGCATCACTTGTTTTCTTTCTTATAAAATGCCATCAGCTGTATATGCTAACCCCCCAGTATGAAATAATTTCTTCAGACAATTAAAGGCTATGTATTACTTTACAGAGTCAATATACTGCCCTTGGACATTTAGATATTTGCACATTTGCCTTGCATATATTTTTAGCAAGAGGTTAAGGAAAAAAACAATCTTTTTTCAGTTGGTATTACTCTTTTTTTAAAGATTCTTAAGTTTGCTATGGGTTTTCTGTCCTTCATAGCAAATTAATATTTATGAGCTATACAAGAGGAGCCAAAAGCCAGGCAGCTGTATTCAAAGTGCATCATTGAGTGATGAACTATCACTTAGACTGGGTTTTATGGAACTTGATTTTAGAAAACTATATTTAGAAATTCAGGGTTCCCTCCTGATTCATGTCAGGATTCAGGTCATTCATGAAACCAATTTAATGTAATCTCCAGAAACTGACAATGGGAAACACCATTCTCACCTAAAAGCCATACATACCACATAACTACGGGGAAATGTGCATCTGTAATAATTGGAGTTAAAATGAAAAAAAAATTACAAACATAATTTCTCTGACTTGTCATACCACTGATTCAATGCTGATGCTTTGAAGTCAAACATGCTTTTCAGGGTCTTCTTTTGGGTGAAAAATCACAAAGACAGAAGTTCTAACAATCACCATCTAACCTCTGCTAGTACAAAGTGTGTTTTCAAAGAGTTTGGCTAAAAACTTCAGGTATTTTTCAAATAAAGACATTTTGCTTTGGCTTTGCTAACACCACCTTAACCATATTATTTCCTTCTATAGGTGTAACTAGGGCAGCAACAAGGCAATCTGTGCTAACAGTCTCCACTCTCTGAAACCACCTTCAGATAGATTTCTCAAAGGTCACAGATAACTAGTGTGAAATTGTTATCTGCCTCTCTCTGGCTGCCACAAACAACTGTGCCATATAATCTCAGCTGTAAATGAACCAAGTTCCATCTTAAGACAGGGCAAGACACTGCTACCCTTGGCATCAGTGGCACCTGTTCCTCCACTCTTTAAAAGAACTTGGAAAGCACAGAAGGATTGTGAGTGTGCAGCTGTGTAGCCCACTTATGCTGGACTAAGATACCTGTTGCATTACTGAGAGAGAAGACATTTGGATTGTGAAGGGTAGAGATGAAAATATGTATGTCTGGTGTGGGAGATGTTAAAATATATCTGGTTTCCCATTGAGGTTTTTCTCCTTTTCTTTATAGTGCTATAGTAGAAGGAATTTATCTCATTCTCCCTCTTCTGCATCACCCTGGACATTAGGTCTGATCCAAACTTAGTAGGAGAGCTCAAAGGTGAGGGACCATTTGCATCAACCTGGCTTCTCTAAGAAAGATTCTTTGAAGAAAGGTTATTGAAAAGATGTTTGATATGTTTGCTATCAAAGGTGAGCACTTAAACACAGAGAGAAAGTATAACATTCTCCTTTCTTTCCCTGCAATTTTCCACATCTCTTGCTTGTCAAATGAACTCACATTACCAATTTAATTAATCAATAGAGTTCTCTGTGTGAATAGCTTTTTTACAGTAGGAGATCAATCTGTTAATGAAAAAAGTTAAGGCATTTTGAGAGGTATTATGCTTTCAGAGAAGAATAGGATGGTTTTCCAAGACATAAAAGGAGGTTTCTGAAAAACAGCTTGTAAGAAAATACTTGTGGTTGACTATAAAAGGTATGTTTGCAGCTCTCAGATAAGGCCAGCAACTTGGGACTGTGGTGGTTGATGTTCAATAGCAAAAAAAGTTATTTTTAACACAAATGACCTTATAGTAGAGAACACAGACAAAACAAACGTTTTAAAATAGGGTAAAACAAATTGTTTACAAAAATATAGAAGAGTGGAATACATTTCCCCATGATTCTCCATCTCACTTCAAAATTTGTGACTATCTAAAGTTTATTCAGGTCTTTAGAAAAGGGATGTGACCTGATTAGATAAAAAGTTTTCTTCATAAAACTATAAGATATTTGAAAGACAGTCCTCTCTTTTTTCTTTTTTTTTTGCAAGACAAATAACCTCACTCTCCTCCCTATCCAGTATTGTTAAAATGAAAAACGCACTTGACTAAATCACTTTGGACGTCATATGAAGGGAAAACTGACTATGTGTTCATGCTTCTATAGAAGTCAGATAATTTTTATTTAAATATAACTCCACTTGCAAAAATAAAAACTGTGCTTCTCAAAATCAGGACATTTAAACCCTGGACACTGAAAACTTATTGGAGAAAATATTTGCTGTTTCAAAAATGTATTTTTGAAGCTGAAAATATTCTTTGAACTTCATCAAATGTAAATGTAGTATGATGTTAAGCATTACCTAGCAAAGACTACTACCATTTTAATCTGGCAATCATAATGTTACATAATTTATGTAAATGTTGGTACAAACTGAGAAGTATAAATCTAAAAGTTAATACTGAAATGGAGTTAAATACAATCATGTCTGAAAAGGAGATTGAGATAAATTAATAAACTTGATCATGTATGGAGAAGAAAATTGATTCCGCACTAAATACAGGAAGCTGGAACAAATGCTTGCCACTGGACACCACTACTTCACTTACCCCACTGGAAGTCCACTGTCATCACTCCATCTAACACAACTTCTCAGTTCAGAAAAGTAAAATAGTTTCAACTTCACTTTTTAAACTTCATTTGAGAGACCATGGTCTATTGGGACACTAGTGGAAAGCAGCTCAGATCTCAGGATAGTAAATGAATTTTCATTACAGAAGAGGAATATTTTTTAGAAATGTTTTTGCTATTAAGACAATCACTTTCCCTTCTCTAGCTTTTTACTGCATATTCAAGCAGATTTTTAGGACTCATCTACCCATGGCAAACAACATTTTGCTGCTGGACACTGCTCTGTCAGTCCCAAATGATGAACTGTAGAGATCTGGGGAAAGACCAGGTGTTTTTGTTGTTCAAGTAAATGAATACATGCTTTGTAGTCCACAGGCTACGTACTTTTTTGCATTCCCCAGCCTAAATATCAAGTCAGGTCCATAAGTAATCATAGCAATTATCAAGCTACAGCCTAAAAAATGTTTAAGTGGAACATGAGAATATTAACAAGTCCTGTCCCAGGGCTTTTGTGAGATGAGAAACTGATGAAACCAAGGGTCACCATTGAGCAAGGCCTCCAAGTGACCTCCATGGCTCCTAATTTCAAATGTCAGTTCTAGGAAATGAAAACCACCAAGTGTCACAAATGGAAGAATACAGGACAGTGAGCAGTGCTGAGACTTTTGGCTGAAATGAAAGATGGATGATTTCTCCCAAGAGGTGGAGCAGGATACAAGGTGGGAAGTTAACAGTTTTAAAAGGAAAGTGAAAGGACAAGGTGAGAGTCTACCCTTCTTTCCTGCAAAGCCCCATAGTTAGCTCCTTTGCAACAAAAAGGTATGGTTAATAACTACTCACCTTTTACTCGCTGTGTGCTGAAACCACCCTACAGCAGTCAGCTCTGATTCCTGAAAATGCAAAGTAAAATTCCCTTTGTTCTTTCTCCTATCTGTTGGATTTTGTTTTGGGGTTTGGTTAGTTGATTGGTTTTATATTTTTGCAGTAAATATTTTTTTCTATTTGTTTTCCTGGGCTTTAGCTGAATGTATTGTATTCTTAATTTTAAAGCTGTTGCTGGTTTCATTACAGCATGCACACTAATAGATTTATTTTTGCTTTTTACACACCAACTAAGCACACCAGTTGTATAATACCACATTCCACATGCACAACACTTAAAGTATGATGCTTTTGTTCTATCTTGATATCTGCCAAATATTCTTACAGGCATTTTCCCATAGACTGTGGACAGCATCAACATGGATGGAATGAAAATTAATGCATATTGGTTTATGTGGAAAAGTTTCAGTAGCGGGGGGAGCTACAGAAGTGGCTTCTGTGAGGAGAAACCAGAAGCTGCTCCGATGTCAAACAGAATCATTTCCAGCTGGCTCAAAGACAAACCAAAGCAGAGACAATCAGAGATATTGGTAGCATTTCTGTACTAACATATTTAAGAAAAGGTTTGAAAGCTGAACTACAGCTGAGAAAAGGAAGCAAGAATGTGTGAGAGAAAAAGTTCTGCAGACTCCAAGGTCACTGAAGAAGGAGGGGCGGGAGATGCTCCAGGCGCAGAGATTCCCCTGCAGCCCATGATGAACACCATGATGAACCCCATGGTGTAGTAGGCAGTTCATTCCTACAGAAGGGAGCCCATGGAGGTCCACAGGAGAGCAGATATCTACCTGCAGCCCCTGGAGGACCCACACCAGAGTAGGTGGATGCACCTGAAGCAGGCTGTGACCCCATGGAGAGCTCATGCTGGAGCAGGTTTTCCTGTGATCCATGGAGCAGGATTTGTGATCCATGCTGGAGCAGTCTGTTCCTGAAGGACTGCACCCCATGGAAAAGATCCACATAGGAGAAGTTCATGAAGGACAATGTACCATGGAAGGAATTCCACAGTGAAGCAAGGGAAGGAGGAGAGCAGAGAAAAAGTGTTATCATATGACTGAAAACCCCATTCCCTGTTTCCCTGAGCTGGTCAGTGGGGAGGAGGTAGAGAAATCAGGAATAAAGTTGAGCCTGGAAGGAAGGAAGAAGTGGGGGGAAAGTGTGTTGAGGGGTTTTTTTAATTCGTGATTATCCCACTCTTTTATTATTTGTCAGTAAAATATAAAATTCCCTTATCTGAGTTGAGGTTTTTATTCCCAATTGTTAAGTGAGCTCCTTAACCTTACCTTGTAATAGCTTTTTGTATTTTCTGCCCTGTCTTGCTGAAGAATGATGCTTCTTTTCTATCTCTCTATCTGGCAGATATTCTTACAGGCATTTTCCTATAGACTGTGGACAAGCATCAACATGGATGAAATGAAAGTTAACAAATATTGGTTTACATTGCAATGTTTTGGTAGCAGGGGGAGCTACAGAAGTGAGTGATTGCTAGAGCAACTTGGCGCATAGCAACCCACCACATAAGGTTAACTACAAGAATAAAAAATATCATTGTCTAGGGTGTTCCTATGTCCTGGGTTGTTCAGGTAGATGCCTGGCACAGACATATGACTGAGTGGCAGATATACAAGATAACAGCACATCACGGTGCTATCTCTTTGATTAATGGCTCTTTGAACACTAATTTCTTCTTAACTAGTTGCTCTGTTCTTCAGGTCAGTTGAAGAAAACCACAGGTATGATGTGTGGATCCTATTCCTTGTTAAGTAAAATCAAGGAGAAGGAAAACTTTATGTTCAGTGCTACCTGGAGCAGTTCAAGAACATTTCAACCCACTGACAAAAAAAATATAAAGGAAATGCACCATGAAGTTTTCCATTTTGCTGAAACAAATATACTTGACGTGAAATCTCAAATAATCTCCCAACTTCCTTCAAATTACTCCATGTAAAGGAGTTTATTTTTTTCTCTGAGTGACACGTCAGGGACAGGCTGCCAAGTCTATTTGTCCCTCCATTTGCAGTTAACTAGTGTTTGCATGAGGTTTCAACATGCTGTTCAGCTTTCTGGTAGAGAACAGTTTGTTTCCTTTCTTCAGTGAGTTTCCTTTCTGAGAACAAGCTGCACTCCCACAATTAGAGGAGCTGCAACCCTCACACAAAATTATGGGTGATCAATATTTTTTAAAAATACCAAAATGAACACTCAATACAACTTAAAAAGTTATATCTAGCATAATTCAACAGGGCCTCTTACAATAGAAGCATAAAACATCAGAGGGCAGTTTTGAGCTATACATTTGTAGAGTTTTGTCAACTGACTAATTAATCCCATCACTACATTTGCAAGCAAGAGTTCCACTACATATTATCTGAAAAAAAATACCTCAAGCCCTAAAAGCTATTTAAAAGATACAGCCACTTATCTAGTTCTGATGACACTGTCAAAAAGAAGAGGGGGAGGTCTCAGCCCTCCAAATGCTCTCTTGATTCATACTACTGCAAAATTTTAGTTTTTATAACTTTGTTTTTAAAATCTTCTACTATAAAAAAATTAAGATTTTTTTAATGGGAAAAAAAGAAGCAGACTAATTTTGTGTTTCCACTATCACAAGATCTGAGCTATAGCTTTCTAAGGAAAACATAGGAGCAATAAAATCAGGCATTATCATATTCAAAAGACACTAATTCACACAGAAGAAAGGAAATAGCAACAGGTGAAATATGTCCTTTAGAATAACAACTAGAATTAATCTCTGCCATAAGACTTTGTAATATATCCTCATTGTCTTCAGTGAAATATGCTGTTATCTTTGTATATGAAATACCTAATAATTGTAAATTACTAGATTTTCACAATGCATTTACTTGGAGCAGATTTATTAATAATCTATTCTGTATATGGGACAACTCACTGACAGTATATCAGAAAATTATCCAGATCTATTATTTTCTGTTCTAACCATTTTCTTCTTTTATTTTTCCTTCCATTTCCCCTTTGTCCCACCCCACCCCCATTATCTACTGGCTGTTATACAAAAATAGACAAGGCAGAGTTTTATTTTATGAAGATTGTATATGTCAGGTTTCAATCCAGAAGGATTTCCTATAGGCAAACTATCTGCATATTCAAGCTTTTCATTTCCAGAATGCAAGAAGAGAGATGGTGTTCCTCACTATTGAGGGGAGTTCAGGATGGCCTCTTTCTGGAACGGGAAAACTGTTCACCCAAATACATCTTTTGAAGTGCAGTAAGAAGACAAATAAAATGAGGAAACAGTTCTAGACAAAATGTTCCAAACCAGAAGTTGTCTGCATTGCCATTTACCCTTTGGGTTGGAAGAGGTATGAATTAAGGATGACTAATAAATTCAGATTGATACTCTTTACAAAGAAAGATTTATTTACATTTAACCTAATTTGAAGAGAAACTGAGTATCTTCAGGTCCTTCAAGCTTCAACTGAAGATGAAAGATTCACTGTTCTGTGTATCCATAAAGAGCAGCTGCACCAATCTTCTAGCAAAATTACAGAAAATAAAACAACTCTAATAAAATTCTGTTTCCTTATAATACCACCTTTTTCAATGAAAAGTGGATGAGACTAAAAATGACAGACAATGAGGAACAAGTAATCCACAGTTCATGTGATCAGAATTTTAATAAAAAATTTAAAATACTAAATATCATTAATTGTGTTTTCCAAACCAACAAAGCAAACATGAAAAAAATAAATGCACTAACATTGCACAGTATTTCAGGTAACCATAAAGTTTTTCTAGCTCAAAAATAGTTTCATTTAGTCATCTTTCCTCCTTCAGTTTCTGGAGTTTAAATTTAGAGATTATATTTTCTATCTCCAAATGAAAACTATCATCCTTCAGTAAACATAAGCTGACACTTCATTCTGATGAGGATCATTGAGATGTGTTAGCTCTTCTTTGACAGATTCTTTTGAGAAATAATTTTGTTTACCTTTGTTTTGTTTTTAAAGACATCATTGAATTTGATCACTATTTAATGACAAAGATGCACATTAAAAATCTGCTCCAGTTTTAGGATAAAAGCTCTCTGTTAATCCTTCAAGTCTTGGCTTCTTGGAGGGAAGGAGCAGAGCCAACAAAAACAACAGTGCAATTCCACACAGAGCGTCCCCGTGGTGTGGAGGAGAGGTAATACACTCTGTACAGCAGTGTGATGGGAAATTAATCAGTTTTTAGCTATGAAGCTCACAGATAGTGTCAAATGGTTTGTCTGTGAGCTCTATGTATGCTGTACAGCACATGAAGTTCAGGGTACCCTTCCTGGGTACAAATTACATCCATGGAAATGTTTCCTCCTTTTGAAAGCACATAAAATTCAGCTAAATAAATGTGAGAAACCTCAAGTGGATTTCTGTTCTACTTTGTGAGGTGGACTGGTATCTTGTGCAGTGTAACTGGGCCAAGTTAACCAAATACTTTCAACCCATAACATGGACACAAGTCCAGTATCAGACATAAAACGACCTATAAGCACACTAGTAGATGTACTAGGCATCCTAAGGCGTGAATTCACAGAGACGGCACCGTGATGTGACCAGGATTAGATGTTTGTATCTGAAGGAATCATCTAATCTTCTTTGGTCCTATGAAGAGAGAAATTTCTGGAACACAATTCACTTCAGCCCAAGATGAATGTGTAATACACAACATGAACCCTGCCCTCAAAGCGCCTGCTCATTGGCACTGGCTGCAGACAGCTCAGAGTGATCTAGCTCAAGGCAAAGTTTAATGTTATAGATGTCTAAGGTTAAGTAAAATGGATCCACACCACTTGATGTCCGAAAGATAATCTGAGACACAAACTTTGTTTATTTATAAAAATACAAAGTCAAAGAAGAAATTCAAGCACAGAACTCAGGAGAATTTTATCCACCTTAAAGAACTCCATTTTTAGTAGTAGTTAGGATATTAAATAAGCATAATTTGGTAGAAAATATGTGCATGGGTCACACTGGCACTTTTTGTGGCAACATCACAGAATTCCAGAATCCCAGAAAATGCTGAGTTGGAAGGGACTCATAAGGATCATACAGTCCAACTCTTAGCCCTGAACGAGACATCCCTGATTATCACACCATGTGCTTGACAGCATTGTCCAAACCCTTCTCGAACTCTGTCAGACTTGGTGCTGTGACCATTTCGCTGGAGGGTCTGTTGCAGTGCCCAACCACCCTCTGGGTGAAGAACCTCTTAGTAATGCCCAAACTAAACCTCCCTGACATAACTTCAGGCTATTCCCTCAGTCCTGTCACCAGGCACCACAGAAGGCTGATGTCAGTAGAGATCTGTTTCAGTACTATTTGAAAAGGTATCATTCCACAAAAAATTTTTAAAAAGCTTTCTGACACACATCTTAGCCTAACCTGAGGACCCCAGAAGATCCTGTTCTCAGAGAAATTGCAAACTACTGCAGAGAGTGTGAAAGTCTGTGTCACCCTTGATCACTCTGAGTGCCAGCAATGTCAATAGATACTTCTGTTGAATTAAGGGTAGTACATATGGTTCTGACTAACAGAGCTACCATTTCAACTTTACCTTTAGCAATACCACGATACTGTTCATTTTTTTTTTATTACCAGTAAGGAACACAGCACAGAAAAGACCTCCTGTGTGAGCTGGGGACGTTCAACCAAGCTCCCTTCTTACCATGATTTCTAATGCACAAGCCCTTCAGGGAACATCTGACTATACCTGCTGACTCATTCTGACAGATGCTACCAATTCACTGCACTTTTTCAAGGGAAGTGTTGCAGGAGTAGCTTTAGGCAAGTCGGAGTCATAAAGAGTCCTATGTTCAGTGGAGCCAGGATAAGTTGCTCTCTCTTAAGTGATTCGTTCTTGAATACTCCCCTCACATAGATCCCTATTGGTGCCTATAGATGTATATATACATCCACCTCACCAGACCACCTTAACAGGTATTACTCTGCTCTTGGTGTGACCCAGGCACCTCATCCCAGCATGTGCTGCAGAGAGACAATCATCCTCTTTGATAATAGGTCAAGTGTTAAGTAAACATAACAATATCACTTCTGATCAAAGGCTCTGGAGAGACAGGCAGTGTCTCTCCAGAGACAGAAAAGACTGTAAGGAAAGCCAAGGGGAACTTTTAACTTCAAGAAGAAAGCTGGGATATAGCTATTAGATTTTAGAAAAAAAGCTGCAGCATTATTGAATACTAAGAATAGAAAGCCTTTCTATTAAGAGCAACACAGAAAGAGAATGCAAGTCCTCTGTCGATGGTAGTCACAGTTTAATTACTGCATCGCATGCCTTGTGGATTAAGCACCACATCTAAATTGCTTTGCATTTCCTCATGGCACTCATTTCCTCCTTCTTTTCTTGACTGTGAAAGAGAAATGTCTTTACCCATAGTCAGGACTGACCCAGAGGTCCTGCTCAATCCCCTGATTTGCAGACGATAACATGCAAAAAAAAATATCTTACCACAGTTTCTCATGTACCTGAAAATTTCACTGAATTCCCAATAGCTGGGCACAGTGTGGATAAAACTGGAGTGCTCAAAGGATAACAACATACAGAGAAAGGCTAAATTGAATTCTTCAAGCTAGGTTGACCAAAGCTTAGTCCAAAACATCAGTTCCTAAACTACAGAAACAGGCTTTAATCCCTGTTGTGACAATCAAGTGCAGACAGTCCCAGATAGGGACCTCTTGCCCTTAGCTCTGCAACAGCTCTACAGCAGCATTCCAGCTGTGGATTCCTGGGCAGCACAAGGCACAGCAGCATTCCAGCTGTGGATTCCTGAGGCAGCACAAGGCACAACCTGGCTCCCCTGGCACTTACTCTCTTCTAAGCTATAGTCAGACAGCTACCAGTGCATGAGCCATCTTGTTCAAAACCAGCACAGCTCTGTTTTTACTAGATTCCCACTCACAGCTCTGCCTGTAGGATTAAAGCTTTGTCGTACCAAAGGAGTGGAGGAATCCTGTGACATTTAAACAATGAGCAAAACCGTGAAGAATACCTAGTAAGTAATAATCCTGTACCAGCTGGAGAGATGCTCTCAGGTACATATTATGATGTAATAAATATTTTATGCCTGATTCAACAAATAAGTATGTGACACCCTCTTCCACAACTAAATTACCATAACATGAGTACTCTGTGAATATGGAAACTTTTTTTTTTTAATACTTATAAAACTACCTAAACAGTGTTGTTTCCAATCCAAATATGTTATTCTGTAACACAGCCCTGGATTTACACAGCAGAGTGTCAAAGCTTTTTCATTGCTAATCTGAGAGGTAATATATTTTAACTAAATGATCTACCTATACATATTACAAATTATTAGTTGCCAATTAGATACACTAGTAATACCGAAAATTATATGTTTCAAGTAATAAACCTGTACTTTGACTTGCACTTACAGATTAATTAGCACTTCTGAAAAGTTTCTGGAAATTGAGCATTCAAAGTAGCAGTAACAAAGTAGTTTTGATCCAGTTCTTTCTCACCCTTCTTTTATCCTGTAACTTGTATTCTCCACACATGCTCCACCTTAATGGGGAGTATTTATCCCCTCACAAACACATCATATTTTTCATTATGGAGAGTTCTGCAAATAACTTCTGCATCTTAAAAAATACAGCAAAATAATCAAAAAATCTTCTCATCTCTTGTCATCTTTTTCAAGATAACAATTCATCCTGTTCCAAGGGCCTGGATTGCAAAGAGCAGAAATATTTGGTGGCCTTGTTGAAAATGGTTTGCTTTACAGGCATATGAAAATGTCATTAGGAAAGGGGGAAAGGGGTTTGAACCCACGGTGAACCAAGAGAGAGCAACTAGTGAAATGTAAGAAACATTCCTCCATTAAATGGCTTCAAATCAAAATGCAAAATCAGAATTCTGTTCCTACACAGCACTTTGAGGCCTTTAGTTATGCACTAATTACAACATGCATTGAAATGAAAACAAACACAAACCCTTGAAAGTCATTCAGATTGAATTCTTGCCCTCTGGACAGCTCTATGGCAAAGATCAGCTCTTTTTCTGGGAAGCCAGTGACAAAGGACAGAATTTTTACCCATGACTGAGCACATATAAGAATGGGTTTTGGTCTTTTTTCATAAATTCTAGAAAAAGGCTTTTAGAGGTGTCTCTGTGGAGATGAGCAGAAGGAATGCTGTTCTTTGAAATCCTAAATGAAAGAGTTTTTAATGATTTATGCTGATGAAAATCCTAACACTCAGTAATGTCTCAGTACCTACAACAACACGGATAAAATAGGAACTGTGAGTCTTATGATACATGGGAATTAATGGGTGTCTGTGATGTCTAATTTTTTTTTCCTACGTAAGGGTGTGGGACCAACTACAATTTTAAAAAGCAAGAAAACCATTACTAAGGAAGCAGATCTTACAAATTGCATCCTTCATACCAATAGTGTGGGCTTCACCAACAGCTTTTGGTTTTTAAGTTTATGAATGGAGTTATCTTAATACATGATAAGGTTTCCATATTTAATTTGGCATGAACTATTTACTTAAGGGACTATTCAACCAGTACTGGAAGGAAACATAAACCTATCCATAGCTTACTAGCAGACCCTCCTCCATCCATTAGCCATGAAAGGCATTGCAACTATTTAATGTTCTATTCTCTTAATTAAAACCAGAGATAGAGAGTTAGAGAGTTATATAGTGAGATACAAGATAAATAACATATACACCTAAGTCACATATGAGAGAGGGTTTTACCTTCAGAACACTTTTCTAGCTGGAAAATATAGAAATCCAACAAAGGCATTTATTTTGTCCTACTTTCTACAATGAATGCCCTTCTTCTGCTCTGCCTTTCAGAAGGGGAGTACAAGCCAAACTGAAATGCACAATTTGAATTAAATAAGATGCTTTTTTAAAAAAATGTGTGTCCTGTATAGTAAGGGCAGCCCTAGCATAGGTTTGCACAGAGAAAAAAATTATTTCTCATCTTTCACTCTTATTTTACTGCATTTACAATATTCCATGGAGGCAAGCCAATGTTTTTCCCAAACAGAAACTGTGAAGGAAATCATAGCACTCAATTCAAACTTTCTGTTAAAATATCAGTGTTGTTAAGTGTTTGTGCAGCTTTTGAGATGCCTTCTAGAGGGCTGATAAGGGAGTAAACTGAAAAAAAAGATAAGCTTCATATATAACTCCTTTAGGAATGCAGCTGGCTGTTCAAGAACACACTATGACAGAAAGAGTGAGCACAAATTCCAGCTTCAATTCACTCTTGGGCTTTTGCTGCCATGAGCAGCAGCATTACCATTTGCTTGCTGTGCTGTGCACCATATCAATACAGGGGAAGGAAAAGACCCCCACAAAGCTTCCACTTCTAGCTTAGAAGTGTCCTTTTCATGTAATTTCCCAGAGGACATTTTCTCCTCTGTTTTCAGAGCAGGATTGTGGAACATTCCTGATTTACAGCATGTCCTGGAGTTGTTTTTTTTACACATGCAGCTGGTTTTTTTTTTACACATGCAGCTGGAGTTCTACAAGATTACAGACAGGCACTATCCAACACTACTCAAAAATCAGGACGTGCCAGAGCACTCAGAAGAATACCCCTCTCCTTTCCTTCATCACTCACTGACACCCAGCACTCCAGACTCTGAGGAGGAGAAAGAAATACAAGTCTTTAGTCCAAAGAAAACTAAGCTTTAAAACACAGTCAACACAGCAAAATTTCTATGTCAAAAGCTACTATACATTTGACACAATGTTAGATTACCTTACATGATATTAAACAGGGAATTTGTGATCCCTTATCTAATATAACCAAATTTCCATTTAAGGCCATGCCAGAACAAACTATGTCTCCTTGCTACATTTGTCAACACAATTCAGTTCTCAATTACTCTTCCTTTACACTCTAAACCTCTAACTAGAAAGCCCCTAGATGGGCAACCAGCACAATAGATAAGTGGATTTTATAAAATCATTCCTTTTTTCCCTCACTTTAATTTACAAACTTGTTAATAACCTGTTACTAATCAGCACAGATGTGCCTACACCACTAGCTAAAAACTGCATTCCTTTGCAAGTTTATGACTTTGTATTACCTTTGTACCATATCTTTGTGTCCTATATTCTCATTTGAGAATTTGTCTGCCCTTTGTGACCACAGCATATACAAAGCAATTTTAACAGTATTTTTTTGCAATGTACTGTAAATATTTATGTTCCAGGAACCTTAAAGTTGTTAAACTGAAGAAAAAAAAAAAGGCATGTATTTTAAACAATTAAATAACAACTGCTCTCCCATGAGTCTGCCCTTTTTTGATGCACTGTTTGATACAACATCAATACAGCATTTCCTGCCTACTGCTAGAATTTGCTTGAAATTCAGGGGTTTTGGGTTTAACACCTTTGTGGTGTTTGTAGTATAGCATTTCTGCTGCAATAGTCTATTATTTTCTCTAGCTACAAATATTTTCTGAAAGAAGCAAGAAATAATAAGTTTTAAAATGGAAAATCTCTCTGATTATCATCAGAGATGAGCTATAAGCTGACAACTTTGAGACTTCTTAAATAAAACATTGCTTTTATAGTGTAAAGTACAAGCTGACTTAAATACAAGGGAAAGCATAAAGTTTTCTTCTAATTCATATGGGTAAGTCAGAGTCATTAATGCATGCTCATAAGAGAATTTTGAAAATTTTGCATAAATACTTCTGAGTAGAAATAACCATATGTTTTCAGCCACAGGCCCTTGCTTTCATGCTCTGCTATGATTCACAACTGTTCATACCAGCTAAGAATGCTGGTCAGACCTTTGGTTATAAACTTTAGGATTGGTCTTGATGATCTTAAAAATCTATTTCAACCTGATGATTCTATGAAATTGTTTAAAAGACAATCACAAAAAATGTCAATATGTCCATTCCAAGTCTTGGGGTGCTCGTAACAGCAGGCTGGATCTTAAAAACTTAGCCAAACACCAAGATACTAACTTTGGCATATATAGCTAATTGAATGGTTAGGAAAATTCAAGTGACAAAAGTATGATAATACTACACTTACAGCTCCTCCCACCAACAGCAGGAGCAGTCTGCTTCTATTCCAATTCTGTTTATTTCAGGAAATATTCAGTTGGGTCAAAAAAGAGTAAAGCTTTTGCAAAATCAGGCCATGACACATTTTATAATTTTGAATTAATCCTGACATTGTGTAAATTTGTGCTTGCTGAGAAGTGCTGGCAGCATGACTTAGTGGGAAATGGGAAAGCTGGGACTCCAGAGTCTGGAGAGAGAAGGAGGTTTATTACTTATGGAAAGGACAAGTTGAGGATTCACAGAACAAGAATTGACAGGCATACCCTTAACTTCAGTAAAGGATCTTGAATTACTCTACCTTTGCTACTTTAATTCATTTACTTAAAATTTCCCCTGGCACCTGTCCTGGTCTCTAATCATCTCACCTCATGGAATTCACATTTAAAATCTTCAATAATTCAGCTGTTCAACGAGTCAGCCAATCAATTATTCAGGTATTGATCTGCCCCACAAGAAAAATAAAACTTAAATGGATGGACAGTTAAATTTTTACAAACAGAAGAACCTGTGTCGCTGATTACAACTTAGATTTGATCTCTGCCCAGGCACAATACCAGGCAAAGGTGGGGTGATGTCTTTTTTTTTTTTTTTTCCTTTGCAGTTCTTAGATTAGCTTGCTATAGTTCCAGAAAATTAGAAATACCTGAAAGTTTCTGTGTCTTTGTCAGCACAAGCAACATTACAGGAGATGCTTATCTACCTCACTGGCTTCTTGCTTAGGAAATGATTATGATTGAAATGATGCTTTGGTCTGGAGACAACTAAACACTACTCTAAAAGGTGCAATGGAAATTTTAAACCTCAGTTGCATTGTTTTGCTCCTTGCTTTTCCTATTCTAGATGTAATTTCTTCATAAGGGAGCCTTCCAAATGTTTTCTCTTTCCTCTTACAAGCTACTTATTTCTGATTTACACCATTCTTTTTAAGCTCCTTATTTCTGATCTACATCTTTCTTTTTAAGCCTGCTCCCAAGCCGTTCCTCCTCCTCCCTTCCTCAGTGATCACTGTGCTGAAAGTCCATCTCTTTCAATCTCCTTTCACAAGAACAATGCTGTAGGTTTGTACAAGGACTGTGCTTGCTTGGAAACCATTCCTACAGTTAGTCACTGGTGTCCCAAAGCACTAACACAATGTTAAATGACTTGGCCAACTAAGTTCATCCCAGGACACAGAATTATTCGTGCAGATACTCCAACTTCTGTGCTGCTTAAATCCTGCCACCATTAGTTTCATACCCTCCTGTCAGCTCAAAAAGGGGAAAGGGCCACCAGTTAGTTACTGACACACCAGCACAGCATTACATGGTATTTTCAAAATCAAATCTTTTTTCTACTGTCACAGCCTCTAGATTTTCATTTTATTCCATTTCAGGAAGGCAGGAAGGAAGGAAGGCAGGAAGGAAGGGAATAAAGGAGAATACTTTACACACTTTCCAGAAATGAAGACAGCTATTTTCAAAACATGTTCTGATGAACAGGTATCACAAGATTTGGCATTTTTATGAGAATAAGAATAGCAAAGAAAAGTGAGTGGAAAGTGAGTCACCACTGGGTCTCAACCAGCAGTACCCCTGCACTGGACACCCCCGTACAGATGATAAAACAATCCAAAAGGGGCAAGATGCCTGGATTTCCTCCAAGAGCTCTTAGCAGAGTTATATGGTTCTTACCACATTTACAAGTGCCCATCAGCCAAGCCCACACATTTTGACTATTACTGGTTCTGTCCTAGGCTGATAAAAGTTCCAAGACCTACTTTAGGGAAGGGAGAGGAGGAGGGAATCTGTGCAAAACATGTGATATGTAGTACACAAGCACATACGCCTGTAAGCAATTTTAGCTCTCCCATAAGGGGGTTTTCCCCAATTCTAGTTATAGGAAACACAGCAGCCATTGCTTTGCAAGGGTGTTGCAAAGCGCTACTTACTCAACAATACCCACATGCTACCAAATGTATCCATTTTGAGAATAAGCTTTCAGTGCAGTGAAACATTTCTAATCAATAATTTGTAGCTTGAGATCATTAAATTGCAACACAGTGCCTTCCCCTACCTCAAGAATACAAACAATGGCAGGTAAGCCAAAAGAAAAAAGCACAACTTGTCTAATTTTCAGTTTAATGTGTACCAAATTTATGTAAGGTTTTGTAGATAATATTTTTTTCTAGTAAAGCACAAGCATACAAATAATAAATTAACTTCATCAAATTATTGGGAAATATTCACTGAAGAGGAGAAAATCAGTAACTTTAATGCCAATAGAATTCAAAACATAAAATTGCCAATGAATGTCTTATTAGTTACTTTTAAAAGGCATTGAATAATTGACATACCCTGAGGAATAACTACAGGCCATGTTAAAATGATGGGAGTTAAAATACGAAAAGCTTAGAGTGCACGCCATAAAGTGCCAAAGACACATTGAATGAGCCCCAATTTCCTTTGCAGCTATTCTCATCCCATATTTATCCTCCCTGTTATCTATCTACAAAGAACAAAGTACCTTCAATCTAAGTCAACCTGAATCTTTTGGCCTATGGATAACTTTGGCAGTAAAATGCACCTACAAAGGATCCAAAGAACAGGGCAATGGCAGTGTTTTCCAGAGCAACATGACTGCAGTTTCTTTGATTTATTTGACTTGAAAGAAGGTGGTACATCTTTTCAGAGTTATGGGTTTGGTTTTTTTCTCTGCCATTCTTTATTTTATTCTGCCCAAAGATCCATGTTTTAGCTTATGCTGGAAGCTGTGGCCTCAGTCCAATAATTGGTTGCTGTATTAGGTTTTCTTGGCCATGTTTTGATAGCAGTGGGACTCCAGGGGTGGCTTCTGTGAGAATCTGCTGGAAGCTTCCTCCATGTCCCACAGACCCAATCCAAGCTGGCTCCAAGATGGACCCACTGCTGGCCAAGGTTGAGCCCATCAGCAATAGTGGCAGCAGCTCTGGGATAAATGAGTGAAGAAGGGAAGAAAATCACTGCACAGGAGCAACTGCAGCCTCAGAAGAGAGGAGTGAGAACACACGAGAGTGACAGCCCTGCAGACACCAAGGTCAGCGCAGAAGGAGGGGCAGGAGAGGCTCCAGGTGCCAGAGATGAGATTCCCCTACACTCTGTGGTGAAGACCATGGTGAGGAAGGCTGTGCCCCTGCAACCCATGGAGGTCCACACTGCAGCCAATATGAACCTGCCTTGTGTGGAAGACCCCATGCTGGAGAAAGCGGATGTCCAGAGGCTGTGACTTTATAGGTATTCATGCTGGAGCAGGATCCTGGCAGAATCGATGGCCCCATGGAGAGAAAAGCCCATACTGGAGCAGGTTTGTCGGCAGGACCTGTTACCCCATGGGGGATCCACAATGAGGAGCCTGTTCTTGAAGGACTGCCCTCATGGAAGGGACCTATGCTGGAGCAGTTTGTGAAGAACTGCAGCCCATGGGAAGGAGTCATCTTGGATAGTTGGTGGAGGACTGTCTCCTATTGAAGAGACTCCATGATGGAGCAGGGGAAGAGTGAGGAGTTCTTCCTCTGAGGAGGAAGGAACAGCAGAGACATGTGATGAACTGACCAAGTCCCAGTTCCCCAGGCCCCTAGGTCACTGCAGAGGAGGAGATAGAGAAATCAAAAGGAAAGGTGAGCACAAGAAAAAGGAAGGGGTGGAGGGAAGGTGTTTTTAAGATTTGGTTTTATTTTCTCATTAACTACTCAAATGTTATTGGTAATAAATTCAACTAATTAATTTTCCCAAGTTGAATCTGTTTTGTCCATGACTGTAACCTGGTGAGTGATCTCTCCCCATCCTTATCTCAACTCAGAAGTCTTTCATTATATTTCCTCTTCTCTGTCCAGTTGAGGAGGGGAGTGACAGGGCAGCTTTGGTGGCTACCTGGTATCCAGACAGTTGTATTAATCAGTTCAATAATTAACTCTCCCTGAAGTGAAACTTCTTGCTTACATGCTACTTTCCTTTTGAGGTAGAAAAGACAAAGCCTAACTACAGACCTATCTAAGTAATTACTGGAAAAACAAATTTTATCTGATGCAAAATTTGCTTCATTTTTTTTCTCTTTGCTTTTCTTAGTGTTTTCTTCTTTCCTTATCCTTTAGGTTTGCATTTAAAATTAAATACTCCAGACAAAATAGCCATCAGTTCTAAGTACTGTAGTGCACTACTGTACTCAGATATACACAATGTACACAATATAACTCAGGAACGGCCTGAAATACTAGACAATTTTATCTCTTTAATTTTCAAGTGGGGATTGGGAATAACACATAACTTTAACCATAACTTTATTTTTTTGGCCTTACACTTTAGAGATCTATTTAGCCTTATATATCAATCTGCAAACAAAGCAAGGCTTTTTCGCCAGAAATTCAACAGATGACTCTATGATAGCCAGACTCTGAATGTACTGCTAATAATAATAATTTTTCATACTATGAGATACAAGTGTAGTTTGCAAATACAGTTACTAGTTTCAGGGTAGAAAATAATTCAATCAAAGGTCAGTATGATTAGATTATTTTTCCCAGCACTGAAAAAAAATTTTTTTTCTACACAGATTTCTATATCCAGAGTTTTCTACAAATGGTGATTTCTGTATTTTTATATCACTGTTAAAAGAGGGGAATCCCTGAGCTACTTTGATTAATATACATCATAAAACAGGCTGGATGGAGAGTGCTTTGGGTCAAAAAAGTCCTCCTTAATTCATGTCTGCTTCTGTGAAGTCTGAAACAAGAAATTTCTTTCCTCAAGCCTCCAAGTGAACCAGACATCAGAGAGATTATTCCCTCCTGGGAAGCTGTTACTAAACCCAGGCGGTAAGAGTACATCTGTATCTGTTGAATTGGAAAAGCAATGTTCCATATGTTATCTTTGAAGTTTATCTAAAGGCCCAATGGATATAAACATAAGCAATCCTTATAATGTCTCTCCCCAAAATTCCTCTATACCTACCCCAGGCAACACTTTTCACACAGGGACTCTCAAAGTATTTTATTCATAGACATGCAAGCTGTAAGAACTATACACTGACAAGCAAAGAAACAGATTGACCCCACAGACCTTGAGGGGAATAAAAAAGGCTGTTTTATTTGGATGAAGACTTAAGCCAGTGCTTCCTCAGTAAGTTTAATATCTTCCTCCCACACTAGGTTTATTTTTTGTTTTAATTCTTTAAATTAATTAATTCTCTTAATTAATTCTTTCAGGCACAGTCTGAAGTGCCTTCTACTGCGTGCTTGGCAGCCATTTTTTCACTGTCCAGCTGCTTTCTCTTGTCATTAACACTGGGCTGCCTTTGCTACCAATGGATAAAATTCACAAGCACATTTCAAGCAAGATTACAGGCAGTCTTCCTGCTCAACATGAACAGTATGGAATTATGATTTCCAAAGGAATATCTTCCACAAAAAATGTATTCTGTTTCTCATTTCCTCTTGGCAAGAATGGTATATCCAATTTCTGTTAATTGCTTCCTGTAGACACACTTCTAAACAATAATTTGCACCAAAAAAAAAATTAGGATGCTGATTATTTTAGGCAAATCCCGCTCCATTTAAACTATCCATTGGAAAATAATCTGACACACAGCACAGCATCACTTGATTCATCACTGTGTGAGGCCAGACAGAGGAAAAAAAATTTGAACAGAAAAACTTGCTGTTAGACCAACTTTGAAAATTACACCTAGAGCTATCCTTCAAACACAGCTCATTTCTTAACCTAGAAGTGAGTACATTAAATGCGCTGACAAGACTCAGAGCTGTCCAATGTCCACAATACAAATACAGAAAGACCTTTCTCAAGTACTTACTTCAGCAATATCCAGCTTGGTCTGAACCTGAAAAATTCAGACTCAGAATAAACATGAGTAAATGTGTCAGAAACAAAAAGACAACAGAAAAGCTCATAAATCAGTCTATATTAAATGTGTCAAGACTACCTTATGAAATACTCATTATTAATACTATTACTTATTAAATAACTGGCATTTAGTAGATTAGGCACCCGAAAAAAAGTCAGGATATTTAAGACCTATTACTCTGGCTATAAACTGTTAAATGATACCCGAAAGGTATCTTTCTCATGCTTCCTCACCCTCTACCTTTATCCTCCAAACTTTGTAGAGTGCTTTCAGTGCAAGGTTGTGTTTGAAACTATCACATTTTCACATGCATCTCCCACAAGCTACCTGTGAAAAACTAAAAATTTACAGCATGGATTGCAAGTGTGTGTAATTGATATAAAAGTTACCCAAGAGACCAGTCTTCCTCTGATCTTCCCACTCCTAAGTCCGCACAGCCTTATTCCTCTTCCCAAGACAGATTCCCTCTGACTCCCATCCCCACCTAAGGGATGAATTTCCAAGCACTACTTTGTAAAGGTGCAAACTGCACACATGGAAATCAGTGTGATTAACCAAACACTTGTCTGCTGCAATTATGTTTCTCTTTCTCATGAAGACATAAAACATGGAACATTTGGAGCCAACAGGGATGTATTCCATATTAAGCTCGGGAACACATGAAATGTGAGCCAAGTGATTAATGCTTCTTCACACAAGGGGAGACAGATTAACCAGTGCTGCATTCCTGCGCAGGGATTGTACGCTGCAACATGCTTGCCAGGGCTGCTCCAGCAAAAACCAATGGTGACACCTTACTGATTTCCAGCTGGTTTATAAATGATACATATCTATCTCCCCTACTTGCCACCTAATTCCTTGAACACAAAGACAGGAATAAATTCAGTCCAGCCTCTTCTAACTACTGATATGAACACAAATATCAAAACCTGGGCAATGCATGAGCTGGGGTATTTTTCCCTATACAAATGTACACAGAGTATTAGGCCCAAGCTAAATATTAAATTATGTTAGTTGGATACCTAGAAATGGATGACTTTTTGTTTAGCAGGGAACAAAGAGAGGTTTGAGACCTCTTTTTTGACAGGCAGGTCTTTTTTTAAGACTACTATTCATGAGGAGGTGGGTTGCTACATACCAATTACTTACTTTTATGAAAATAAACTGCGCTTGCTTTTTATAAAAGGAAAAAAAAAAGCAGCTCATTTAATACTTAGAAATCCAATAAATTGATGCATGTTTATTAATTCCTAGACCAGTCTATTTCAAAACACTTTGTCCTCCAAACTCTGGCAAATGTTTGCTAAGCCCCTGACATGGGGTTTACACAACACAGGGCTTTAAAATATACCTTCTACAATAATAGTAAAAAAATTCATAGAATTAAAAATGGCAAAAGCCCAAATCTCCTAATTCCTTAGCACTAAATTTTTATATTGATTAACAGTGACTGGCGACAATAAGGGTCTGATCTAAATCCCCTTAGACACTAGAGGAACCTTGGCAGTTATGATTGTGGAATTACAAGCAAGCCTTTAATTATTTCTATACTTAGATTCTTACATTGTAAGCCAGCGGATATAATGAAATGCCACTTTTAGTGACTTCAGCTCCATTTGACACCCATATACTTGGAAAACACCTGTACCTTGCTTTTTTTTTTTTTTCCTTTATGGCCTCATTCAAATGCAGCAATCACTAAGAATCTGAAGGTACAAACCAAACACTACACATTAAACAAAATGATGTAAACAGAAACAACCTTCAATCTAAAAGATCTATGGTAAATACCATCTAAAGCACTCCAAACACTCATTTTATGAATTCATTTAATAGAAGTGTCACTGCAATACAGAGTGGGCTACCTCTGATTCATTCTAATCATATGAAAGTCACGCACTTTGTTCTCACATATGGTTAGCAGCCTACAGTAATTGTTCCAATCCTCAGTGATTATTTTATACTTTATTTGGCGTACAAATACATAAATCTATTAGACCAATTCCAGACCACCAATTTTGGAGTGTTTCAAGCCACATGGCTGGTGACTTGAGGCAGGATGTGACAAAACCAGCGCTACAAACACTAAAAACCTGAGAATTAAGGAAACAGTCACCTGGAAGGGGATCATTTTGTCTTGCCTTCTCCTGATTTACATTCCCATTAGTGTGCAATTATCTTTAAACACCAGCATAACAAGAAGAACTCATTCTGTACAGTACTACCAGAAAAAGATTTTGTGCTGTTTCATGTTTCTTCACTGCCTGGTACAATTGGCATCTTTTATTGTTTTTTATGTATCACAATGAAAATAATTTTTACTAAAAGTAGTAATTATTCAGATTATTGGAGAAAAAAAGCTAAATGTGAGCTAGCAATATAAAAATGATAAAGACAATAACCTGGTTAACTGCATATCAATTAGTGCACTATCATCACAGGAAAAGCAGTAAAGAGAATCATTCAGAATACAGCCACAATATAATGATAATCACTGTTTTATGGAAAATAGGTCCTAAATGTTGATGGGACTACATATTTGGTTAATTTGTGTTTCAGTTAATGGCAAGAATGTTAATAAAACTTCTTGATAAAAACATTGTGATAAACAATTTAGTTTTGTCACATAAAAAAAGGAATAAACTAAACAGATTGAGGATTGGTTGATAGATGGTTTCAACAATAACTATAAATGTCAGACTGCTCTGCTGTGACCATTTTTTTGCCAAGACTGGCAGGGATTACTTCTAAACTCACTGTGAGTCCTCATGCAAACCCATCTCTTCATGAATAACCCAGGAGTCCAACATTTGCAGATGACAAAAGGGCAACAGAGTGCAAATTAATTGTGGCAACAGATCAGATTGAAGGGTGAAACTATTTGGTGACATAGTTTCATTTACATATCATCAATTTGAATACAGCCAGACACAAATCTAATGAAAAAGAACATATGCTGAAGCACATAATGGATGGAGGACTCTAATCTCAAATTTAGAAGGATGCTGGGGTTCATGGCTAAATTACTGACTGAACTGAAGATCCAAATGCAAGGCTGTGACAAATATAGGTGTCCACATTGCAAGTGAAGAATTGGAAGTGCCTTAGGAAAAACTGCAAGAACTACACATGTTCATAAAATATGTGACTATGACTAAGTGACTTAATCTATCTAAGAGAATGTTTAATTAGCCCCCTTGATCAGAGTATAGAGACACCACTATTAGAAAGATACTTTTCATAGATATCTCAGCATAATGAATATTAGGAAATCTGGACTAAAAACAAAGCATACCACTGCAACTATAAGGGCAAATAAGTTCTGAGGAGACGTTACTAGAGATGCCTGGCACTATCCACTTTATGTAAATTAAGACATTTTCTATACAGTATATCATGAAGTAAAAAACCACAGCCTTGATGCTGGACTTGCATGAGGTTTGCATCCCAGATCATAGAAGAGGCAAAGGTACATGACCCCTTCTGCTCCTAAACACCAGTGAATCTAAACTGACACTTCAGGTCTTTGGTAGAATACAATTTACCACTGTCCAAAAATTTATCCCCAGACCAATCTTTCTCCTGAGTCAAGAAACTATGTGATATCTTCTGTTCACAGGAGATGAACCATTTTGACAGAAATCATGCTTTTACATTTCTTTTCTTCTGTTTAAAGTTTAGCCAACACTGAAACATGTGAGAGCAGGTTCAGCACAGCCACTGACCTTGCATGCACCCTGATCCCTCCCAGCAGCTATAAAGAGTTCACAGCAGTCACACTCAGGTGTGACTCTGGCATTCATATAATTGCCTTTATTCTCAGAACTTGATACTATACTTAGCTCACAGGCTATTTTACTTTTGTTCTGAAGTGATGCCCAGGTATGAAACATAAACAGCCCACTGAGTTTTAATTGGTCAATGACATCTATAGTTCTCTCTCTCTCTCTCTTTAGTCTTACTAATGAAAACAGATTCTAATACAGCATGTTCTGGGCCAATACTCCAGCCTACTTCTTGCTTGTAATTGGCAATGCCAGGTACCCATAACAATTCAGCTGGTACTGATACAAATCACTTGCTATATATTCTTTCAGAAGGCAAACTTGTGTCATTATTTGCCTTTTGCACCCATAAGTAGCATGAATATCATGATAAGCCAGGCAGTCTTATCTCATGTACTCTGTGAAAATTGTGGAATTTTGCAGTTCCCCAATGCATGAACATTATTATTTTATAAAAGTAACAGCTCCTTGGTATTCCTGGTGAATGTTTTCTGTATGAAGACCGAGTTGCATGGCCATCAATTTGAAAGGATTATTTTCATGACAAGTGTAGCCCCTATCTTCTTTCTTTATAGTCTAGTCCGTCTACTGCTACATAAAGACAGCTGAGATTGACCAGCAACCAACACCATTATTCACTTGTAAAATTACTGCCAGTAAATTGGCATGGCTTGGGGAGCTGGCAAATACTGACCATCCAACAGAGCTGAACATTGGAACTCTTTGTCTAGTGAGCATTTTTTTCCTACTGCATGTGGGCAATTTTTGTTCAAATAGTTTAAAACATTTTACTGGACACTGTGAATTGAAATCACTGGACTGAATCCTTCTACTTTTTCCTGATATTTTTCTCCTGTCCCAATTCACACATACTCTATTAAGTATATTACCCTAACAGCCTAACATTATGTCCAAGTATTCATGTTTTCCCAGTGTTCTGCATCAAATGTTGGAACTGGAACTGATCTTAGAAGCTGCCTGTAACAGCATTAAGTTCTTTGAACACAGAGAAGTCAAAAAATTACTGTCCAGTAGACTTTGCATCAAGAAAGTGATCTCGAGTCTTGCTTATCACCATGATAAACGGACTTTCAGCCACAGGGCTGAGTTCCATCTTTTACTGTTTGTTTCAGGCACTTACTAGGGGATAGAGTGTTTTATAGCTGATTGTTCAACTAGAAATCAAGACAGCATACACTTCATGTGGCATGTGACTAGTCATTTAGGATCCTAATATATGCTCAGTTCTGTACCAATGGAGGAAAAAACCTTGTCTCTAATATAACTGTAAGAAATTGTCAGCAGTTTGGGAATAAGGTAATTCCAGGCATAAGAATGAAATAGTTCGTAAACCCTGAATGTGGGTAGTTCCAGGCAGATAACTGGAGAGCAGTATGATGAATACGTCATCTCATGTTGAACTTCTGAGTGCTGTCAGTGTCAAAATTATCATCCCAAACTCACTTCTCACACCAAGCCTATTTTAGGTAGCTCTATGAAAAGTCAGCTGCTGCCAAAATCCGTCCCAGTAGGTCCAGTTTCAATGCAATCAGGGCAAACTTTGAGCAATCAGATTTGCTTCCTTAGCAGAAAATTTATATATCCATGGCATGAGTAAGTGCAAACCTCTATCAAAATGCATTCCCATCATCCACAATTATGTCCTTGACTCAGAGAACTGCATGTACAGTACATTCTGTCGTTTCTCTTACTGCATCCATGCTGTTTATTCTCCCACCACAAAAGTTTTCAAGAGCACCAAGCTGTTGTTATGACTCATAGTAAACACCAACGCAAAGCAAGCAGCCCAATTTTCTTCTTCCCTGATTTCACTAACACACATTCAGTTAGAAGAGAGAAGAAAAAAAAAGGGGGAGAAAGGAGAAAATAACAAAGGTTCAGTTCTTATAAGCTTGTAAATCCATGTTGAGAAAAGAGAAGGCTGGAGAGGACTAGACAAGAGACGAACAAAAATACCATAGCAATTCAACACATGGTGAGGGGGTGGAGTAGGATAACGCTACAGAAATGAATGCTTATGACTCTCACATCATCACCTCCAAAATAATCAGCCAAGAGAGATAATTACTGGGGTTAGCTTAAGTATATATATGTGTGTATGTGTAGATGCAGAAAGGAACAGAACGAAAGGAACTGATCAAAACCTCCATCTCAGATGAGAGACAGGTTATTACTTAGCAGCCAAACAGACGCTCTAGGTGAGATCAAACTCTAAATCTGAGTCACAAGATTTCTGACAGCAGCGTCCATCTTAACAAAATGAAGTGACAGGGTATGGTACAGATACAAGCTAAATCACACAACCCTAAAATTGTTTATAAAAATCCTCAAATAGAACTAGGTAAAAACGTTAAGAAGTTCATTGCAACCCAAGCTTCAGCCAATTCCTGAGCCATAGTTGGAGCGCTGATGGGTTCTACCTGAGAACTGAAGGCAAAGACCCAGACCTCTCCACAAGACCAATCCACACCTGCTACTGCAGGTCCTCCTTCACGGAGTATCTTAAATAATATGGATGAAAAAATCTGTGGATATAACTGGTGCTCATCACCTTTGACAGTCAGACTATCTTTTTTTTTCTTAATCAGTGCTTAGGAAAATAATTTGAAGTGCTTATATTTGGTGTTAACTTTGAACCATTTTGTGACACTGAACACTTCCGCATTTTCGGCATGCAAGCAAGTGAAAAACAAAATGCAAAACAAACTAAATTACATATAAAAACTATTTTTGTTCTCTTATTTAATATCATAAACTGTTAAAAAAATAAAGATGTTCTAAAGGAAGGCTGGCAAATGTACTCTGTAAACAAAACAAAAACTATAAATTCCCTCAAAAGGCTTATCTATTTCAGAGTGATCATTGTTAATTTTAAACAAATCAGTGAAAGGATGCAGCTATGTGAAACAGTATACTTTGTTATATTTGAAACAATTTCTAAGTCATTGTTCTCTATTTTCAGTTAGAGAATAAGATTTAGGTAATGCTGAAATATTCATCACATTTTTTCTCAAGCTAATTAAACTTTGAGATTATTTTTAACATGAAAGTTCCCTTAAGAAATGTGAAAGAATATGTGGGTAACTTTGGGGGGGTTAACTAAATACAGAACCCATATCATGGCCTGGTTTTATAGTTAGTTTTTGTCTGTGCATTTTTTTAAGATTACTGTTACTCACATTAAAATTTGGCCAAGTTGGCATGATGATTTATTCCTTGAGTGGGCCAACACCATTTACAAAGTCAACAAGATCCCCAGTTGTGCACCAGTTCCATGGGGATTTTTAGACTGGTCAACCATCTCCTCTATAAGGAAAGGAAAATAAGAAGTTATCTTGCTTGTACTGCCACAGAAATGCTGAAGTCCTGAAAGAAGAATTCACAGAAGCACATAATGGATAATGTTGGGAGGGACCACTGGAAATCATCTGGTCCAACCTCCCTGCTCAAGCAGGGTTCCCTAGAGTACCTGGTGGGCTTGTGTCCAGGCAACTTTTGAATACCTGTACCTGCAAATCCAGTCCAGTGGTTACTGATCAGCTGATAAATTTCCATTCTGGTTTTCTATTGCTCAAATTCAACCTCAATGCTCAGTTTCAATAATAGAGATTTTCATTTGGGAGAATTTGGAAACCATATTTGGCAATGCAAATTGTTTTTCCCAGGGACAAGACAGAAGATTGAGTTCACTGCTCCAAAAACACATTTGAAAACTTCTGTGTTTAAAATAGCAAGATTAAGGAATAAATTATATTTTATTGTGTTTACAAGTCCCTGTTTGAAATTCATACCCTTTCTGAAAATAATTTTGGTTTTACCATTTTCTTCCCTGTAAAAAAATCATTTTTTAAAAAGCCCCATTGTAAGTGTTCCCATCAGCAATAAATTTCCTCTTAGTGTTGTTCCAATCAATACCAAGACTTTTCTGCAACAGATTTAGGGACTCAAAACAGCAGTAGGTGGGCCACATGCAACCACTAAAAATGTCACTCTTAGTTAACATTTCATAGCAAGCATTGAGCTACGCAGCAGGAGTAACTATAACCACAGAGGAGAATGGAAAAATGATGGACAACTTCCTCTAGCTTAAGGAAAGCATCAGGAGAAGTTCCAAATGGAGAGGAAATGAAAATCAAATAATCATAAAAATTACTCATAAATAGTCCTACACAGAAAGAGTAAGGTTAAAAAAATCTTGTCATGGGACTTATGGGGGCCACCTACCACAGATTTTGGGATCATGACCTGGAAGAATGCTAAGAGTTCCTGTGTAAGATGAAGAAGATTTAATGTAGCCATGGGAGCTATCACCAGTTAGGAGCGACCTCATTTCATTTCAGAGTGGGTGTTCTTGCAAAATTTGGGTAATTTTTATCCAGAATTTATAATTAATCAATTTTAACATATTTCCACTTATTACCATGTCTATGCTATTACGTTGTCATCAAACTCTAAGTATGAGAAAATTCCAGAGTCTACAAGGTGCTAAAAGAAGAGAAGGGGCTCAGCAAAGAACTGAGTGCCTGCAGCACAAGAAAAGAGACTACTGGGAAAAGCAGGGGAGCTGATGCCTCAAGCTCTGAAGTAATGGGAGAGAAACTTTCAATGGATCAGAGAGGACTTCACAGAGTTGCCTCAACCCAGAAAGCTATTGGGCTGTCTGAAACACGAAGGAAAAAAGAATTTAACTGTAGTGACAGTGACAGAAGGAAATGCAATTACAGGCCTTTATTCCATCTCTAGTCACCTTCAGCTTTCATTATTTAAGGAAAAAATATGCTAAGTATTCTAATGTATACTCTTATAAAATCTCATGTCTCTTTAATTTAAAATCTTGTGGAACTCTGAGAGTTCAATATAAGAAAGGGTTTTAAGCAAATCCACCTCAAAGTTCTGGAGAACTGGTCATCTCCAGTTACATCAGACATGGCACTGCCAAAAGGCTAGGAGAACTTCAGTTCCTTCAATAGCACTGCCTGTGGTGCTGCACAACCACATGGGCATCTCACGTGCTTTACCAGCCATTCAGATCAGGACAGAGCCTTATTAAACACCAGTCAGGAAATACAAGTGGGAGGACACAACCTGTGGTAATTGTACAGAATTTTTATCAGGGCAGTATGTCCTAGGCAGATATTCTTTACTGTCATATTGCTCCAACTAACAAAAAAACTCCACTGTTTCTGCCACTTTCACAGTCAGCAATGCTATGAGTAGCTGTAGCAGCATCTTCTGGAAGGAAGAAAATTAGATAAAAGGGAGCCAGCAAGAAGATAAGTTTAGAATCATACAGTAGCTAACTTGATTTAATCAATTGCCTTACGAGGCTAAGAAAGAGATCTGGCATGTGGCCTGTGCTGCAGAGACTGCAGTGGCATGCATCCAGTTATATAAATCTGGCATCTAAGTTCTTCTCCTCTCTGCTCCTCATCCCTCAGCTAAATCTGTAATAGAGGATGATCCCTCTCTTTCTCTTCTCATATACAAGCACAAGTGGGAGATGGGGTCTACTGCACAATTAAATGAGCTGGCACTGCTTTGAGAGTGCAGAAGGGCATGCCTTTTAAAAATATTTAGCTGTTACCCAAAGGTTAACACCTCTCTGCAGCTAACGTCATTACAAGGCAGGTGTATTTAAGAGTGTATTTAAACATCCCCAAATACTCTTCTAACAAATAAATTATGAGCCAAGAGTAAGAAAATTTTCAAAATACACAAACAAATAACAGAAACAACAAAAATAAAAGAAAAAACAAACAAAAAACCCCAACCAAACCTGGAAGTGAAGAGGCTGGAAAGAAAACAGATGCAACTGATGTCAACTATGAAAATTAACTCCAGTGCCTGTAAAATACCTAGAAACCAAACACACTGATGATCTCAATACCTTATTTTGTTGCTATTTTGGCAGATTTTGACAAACACACATATTAGCTGCACACCTAAATGAAGGCACAGAAGAGGTTATTCTCTAACTGCTGCCTCCATAAAAGGCTGTGTCATATGCACTTCTGTCCTGGGGTGACTTTATGATGCTGAATTGTACCCCCATTTGTCTGTCTGGCCCAGAAATAAGTTTTGTGCCTTTAAAACTAGATCTGAGAGTGAAGTAGAGAAGAAGAAAAAGCAGTGGAATTTTCGTGGCTGTATTCACAGAGATAAGAGCTTCACCTCTCTCTCCATGTGTTGTCTGGAGCACAGACAGCAGGAGAGAGCTCTCCTTTGCCTTTAGTTAGATTTTCTAGTTAGCTGAGGCCAGAAGATTTTTGGAACTGTTCAGCTATTGTTCCATCAGGGAACACCAGGACTATCATCCGGGGCTCCCCAAGCTGCGCTGCGGCCGGGACACCGGAGGCGAGCCCGGAGAGACTGAGAGAAAGCCGAGGGCACAGCCACGGAAAGGACTCTGAACTACAAGAGGACTTTCTGAGAATCTGCCATCTCTTCAGAACAACGAGAGCTTCCATTGTTTAATATTATTCATTTTCTCATATTTGTGAACACTTTGCTTGTTAAATAAACAGTTTTTTCCAACTTTTCTCAAAGGAGATTTATGTCTCCTGAACTGGTAGGCAGAGGGGCTGCCTGCATTTTTTTTCTAGAGGGACCCCTTTCAGAGGTTTCCTCCCAAATGTGCCCGAAACTGGAAAAACTTCACACAAGAGGTTTGACAAAGCCTTGCACACAGTAGTCCCACACACTTGTCTCTACTCAGTGTCACAAGTGTGCAGGCCTTGCATCAGCACTGGCTTCTGGCAGTGCCTACACAAAGCAACACATGAATGCTATTAAAAGACACATGTATTATTCAGTGGGACACTGCCCAAAATTTCACCCACTAAACTGAGCAAAAGAAGCACAGAAAATGCACAGGTCAAACCAGAGCACTCTTATGAGTGCTTATATACAGAGAGAACCAGGCAGTGCAGTTTATTGTTTGAATAACCTTGCATATAAAGTGAGAAAGAGACCCAGGTAACATCCCATGCACTTATGGCATTTCTGTAATCCAGTGACTGACTTAAAAAGGGTCTTATGAACTCTCTGATCTTGTACTCTTATGTTTTTCCTCTCAGTTATTTTTTACTTTCTTCTCTGAGCCTTAGATTCAGACACCAATAAGAAAAACAGAAGAGGAAGTTCAAAAAAATTAGCCAGCTGAGATCTGATGGGAAGCTAAAGGGTCTGGATACCAATTTTCAGTAAATGACCCAACAAATACCAGCAGGGAGGTTTCAGGATCCTCTTACAGCCCAGGACATAACTGTGCCAAGAGAAAAAACAATACCTGAGCAGACTCTCACCATGCTTTGCAGTGTAGAACTGAGCAGACCTGAGCATCTTTGCACAGACTGTTCTCTACCCCAGCAGGCCACAACATGGAGCCACAACATACTCCGGGAACATCCAGCTGTACTCTCAGCCTTAGCCTCAGTTTCAGTATTTGTGGGAAAATAATGGAAGATTAGTGAGGAAGATTCTAAATACACTCAAGAACTTGCAGCTGGGGTGCCAAAACCACATACACCATACTAATTGGTCTTGCGTGTTGGACAAGAGGAATATCTGTGTTTGGATAACAAAGGCACCCAATCAAACATGCTTGAGATTCCAGGGGTGGGAAAGACCAAAGCACAGTAGTAAATTACATCTTCAGCAATCTAGAAGGGCAGGTTTGGCCATCTTCCAGCATGGACAGTGCCCCATGGTACATCCTTGCCTGTGTGCTTCTGGCCAGGTGCTGCTGTGGGAATCCCCTGGTTGGAGAGGTAACAAAAATTGATTTAGTCTTTGCATTTCACACATGGTTTTGTGTTTCTTCCTGTGGCCTGCCTGTGCCAGCTCACAACAGTATTTCAATTTGCTGTGGGTTTGAGCTGCTTTGTAAGTTTTGATGCTAACACATGCTCCACAAGACTGCTACTCTACAGGGCCTCCCTCTCTAAGGAGAGGAAAAGGACATAGAAACTAGCCAGTCCTGTGTCTGAAGAAGGAATCACAAACTGTATCTTGGCACTCCACCTCACTCACAAATAATTAACCCATACTGCTCTTCAGGAAAATCAGTGCTTGTGCATAAGCAGTCACTTCCAAAAATTTGTTGCATATATAGCATACAGTTTTTAAACTACCAAAATATAGGCAAAGCGATTTATTCCATCTTTTTACTGAAATCCAGACTACTACAAAATATGTATTTTTTTACAAGTGGTTTGCAAGATGATTTTCAAAGCATAGGTTTGTGCAGCTCTCTGTAGTCCTTTGATCTATGTCTTCTTCAGTCTCAATGTCTTGAACTCCGCATAAACATTTTTCTCTATTTTCATCATCTGTTTGCTTTCTTTGACACTCCTGAGTGTTAGCTATCAGCCATCTATTACAATCTTACCATGTTCAGAACAAAATTGGTTAAAGGGTTTCATTATTGCAGTTCCTGAAGAAGTTTTTGCTTCTTTTTATTATTGCTTTTGCTTCTGGTCTCCTAAAAACTTAGTTAGATTAACACTGCGTTATGAAAGACACCAGATGGACAGTACTGGAAAAACCACACCCTTGTTTTCAACAATACATGCCTTAGGTCATCACATCTCTTCCTCCCTATATGAGGAAACATTATTACATTTCTCAGAAAGGGTCTACAGGGTGTAGCATGTGGAATTTTTCCTGGATTCTATAAGCAGACAATTGCATCAAACCACAAAATGGTTTCCAAAATAAAGGTGTTTCATACTGCAAGCTAATACCAGTGGGATGGAGTAGTCTGCTGTAAATATGTCCAAACTCAGTTTCTTCAGACTTTTACTCAGCAGTTGTCATTCTGTTTAGACAGACATTTCTTGCGCCTGTTATTTGTCATATGTTAAATGTTGTTGTGTTTTTCCATAGGAAAGACACAAGTGTTTTTCAAGATGAAACTTTGAAAGCCTCTTGCTAATTTTCTCTGGATCTTGAAATGAAGGATAAGAAACAGGACTGAAGAAAGACACCAGTAACATTCACAAATAAAACGAGAGAGCCATCCTCATATTCATGGAGGAAATTCCCTTTACCCAGTACTCTGTTTACTCCATGTCTTTTGTTTGGCACAACCACTGTTATTTCAGCCTCACATACCATAGTTTAAATGCATGAAACAGTGAGGGAAATAGTGAAACAGGTCTGATACTTGGCTGATACGATTCCAGTGGGTTTTTCCCAGTGGAGAAGAGTAAGGATAGTAAAGTGACAGTACAGGTAGGAAAAAAAAAAGGAAAGAAAAAACAAACAAACAAACAAACAAAAAAAAAAAAAGAGAAGTTGAGTTAAAATCAATTGCTGAAAACTGAATTTCTCTCAGAGTTTCTGGCACTTGGGAAGAAGCAGTCTCTCATCTGACTGCTCAAGTGCAGCATTTTCTGTTCAACAGTGTCCTCTAGTGACAGGGAAAAACTTTTCAAACAGGAGGTGAACATTTTTCAACGGGTGAAAATGGGAAGAAAGTCTTGAAACTACATTAGTCAATTTGCCACCATGGGACTTTAGTGTTAATGTACACCTGTGCTGCATTGCAGCTAAAAAGGTGCCTTATTGTTGCAGCTGTTCCTGAAAACTGAGCTGAAAATCCCCCAGTTGAGTCTAGGGCATAGCAGTGTAAGGCAGGCTCACCTGAATGGGATGAAAGGAGTATCCTGCAGCTGCACAAGTTTTTTGAATTCTAAGACTACAACCTCTACCATGGTAAAAAATGTGTTTCTGATTCTGTCAGAACAGATAATGACTGATACTGCATTGGAGCTAAATTCTTGCATCTTTCCTCAGGCAGCCTTTAGGCCTACAGAAAGGTGGGCATCCTCTAAACCCCACGGTCAATACTGAAACTTAGCACAATCACTGTCAGCTGAGAAGTTCTAAAGTAATCTTATAAAGTTTATTTTTAAGGAACCTTATTAGTAATTTTATAATGTAGCCATAACACCCAGCTTTTTCTTCTTTTTTCCCCCTTTTGCTAATTTTTTGAACTGCCAGGAGAGGAATAAACTAAAACACAAAAAAAGTAATGCAGATTACATGTTTTTATAGACAGCTGAAAACATAAATCACTAATCTGACTTTGCTGAAATCTATATTGGTAAGTCTGGCCATTTTTTTTCTCATGTTGTGTCCTTTTAAACATATTATTCCAGCACATTAAATAGTGTATATACATGAAACACAAGACTCGTTTTAGAGCAGCTATTTTCTAGCCAGTTTTATGCATAACAGATGAAACTCTGGAAAATAGAGGCAATTAAAATGTTACCCTTATTTATATTCCTTCCCTCCTGATAATTTGGGCTGCTCTTAAAGATTAATTTCCCACTGTTAATTCCCTTTTAGCTGTGTCATAGAAACAAACTTTTACTCTGAAGTTTATCTCTTGAAGTGAAAAATCTTACTCTCCTTACCAAGCTGGCTGACATTTTGAAGATTTTTATGCAGAACCAGGAAAACATAAATCTCTTTTTTCCCTCTTATCTAACACAGTTAGCCAATTTCAGGTCTGCTGAAAAGTTATGAAAAACTGGTACAAATGTCACTAACGCTGTCAGTACTTGACAAGGACAACATGGTTGAACTCCACTGCTGAGAGGACAGAGAAAATGAGAGGCAAACAGATATCAGCAGGTTACCTGCTGCAAAGCCTTGGGGTGGTAACATGAACTCCTTGCTGGTTTCTCCAGTCAGGGTCAGCAGAATCTGACTGCAGCACTATCAGTGGCAGAACTCAGCTTCCTTGGACCAGCTTCCAGATGAAGTCTCAAAATGTCAGTGTAAGTACACAGCCAGTCCTGTCTGGCACACAGCTGGTGCCAGGCTGGAAAACTCAATGCCAAGCAGTCCAAGCACCATTTGCACCAAAACACACATTAAAGCAGCTCCAGATGAATCCAAGGCCTGTGGAGGTGGGCAGCTCTGACAGGGACCCTTCCACAAGCTCATCCCCACACTGAATCCACTACAGTTTTATTGAGCACCCAGGCCAAGGTCACAGGACGTGTTTTCTGCTTCCTTGGCATTGTGAAAGCCCCAACTGAAACAAGTCCTAACACACAGAAACAACCACAAATGACATAAAGTTGCTATCAGGAACTGTAGTAGTAGTGATGCCTTGGAATGACAAGGATTAATGAGAACAAATTGAAAGAGGGAAAAATTTCAGTTGCCTATTAGGAAGAAATTCTTTACTGTGAGGGTGATGAGATAGTGGAACAGGTTGCCCAGAGAAGCTGTGGGTGCCCCAGCCCTGGCAGTGTTCAAGGCCAGGTTGGATAAGGCCTTGAGCAACCTGCTCCAGTGGGAAGTGTCCGTGCACAGCGCAGGGGCATTGGGACGAGATGGTCCCTGAGGCCCCTTCCAATCCTTAACATGCTATAACTTTACATTCTGTGGAAAACGGAGCAGGGACGAGGGGGCGTTGGGAAGAAGAGGGAGGAATTTCCTGGCGCTGTCCTCATTGCCACTCTACTTGCTTTGAACTTTCATTTTCTCAAATGCGTCTAAAGGCGTTTTCGCTCCCTCACATTTGCACGGTACGACGAAACAAAACGGACAAACGGCGGCCGCGCCCGCGGGCCGACCCGGCAGCGCCAACTGCCGGCCGCCGCGGGCAGCGCTGCCTGCCGGCCGCCAGGGGCAGCGCCACCTGCCGGCGGGACCGGCGTGAGGCGCTGAGGGCGGCCGGGATTCGGGGGTGGCCCTGGGCGGTGTTGAGGGGACCCGGAGCGGTGTCGGGGAGGCCCCGGGCGGTGTCGGGGAGGCCCCGGGCGGAGGTTGTGGGCGGCCCGCGCCGCCTTGTGAGGAAAAAGCCGCCGAGCGCCGCCATAGTTCCCAGCTCCGCGGCCCGCCCCTCCCTCAGCGCCGTGGCCGCTGCAGAAGGGCTGGCGCCGGCAGCACAGCCAGCGGCATTACGGTGCCTGTCCTCGGCAGTGCTGCCCTTATCTCCACGTTTCTCACAGTGTTGCTGCCATACACCTTTCATACGTCTTTTTTTCTCCCCGATGTTTGTGGTGAGGATGTGCGGGAGGCTGAGCAGGGAATGATGTGGAGAATGACGGGGTAAAAGGGACAGGGACAGCAGGGATGGGGAGGGCACAGAAGACCGTGTGTGCAAGGGGGTTGTGACAATAGGAGGCAAAGATTGTCAGTCCTACAGGGAAGATTGCAGGGGCGGACAGGGAAGAGAAAACCCCACAGTCTTCTTCTAGGTATCGTTTCCTTCCACAGATGAAATCCAAACCCTCATCAACCTGAAACTGAAACCCTTCTAAATCTCCATAGTTCTTTACCATCCTAACCCCCAGATCTCATTTTAGAGGGAATCTCCTCCTTCTAGAGAATGTTCCCATTCCACCACAACAGTGAACTGAATCTCCAGGTCCTCTATTCAATTCCCACATAATTTCCTCATATATTTTCCATCAGAAACCAGCTTGGTGTGCCTTTTCACTCCTGATTTCTTCACAGACAGCATTGGACAAAAGATAGGAACACAATCTTGTCAAAATGCTTTCTAAACCAAAGGGATTTTGAATTTTCCAGTGTTGGCTTTAAGAATTCGCAGCTGAAGTGGGAGCATGTGTACCTTTTACCTGACATTGCTGGTTTTGCAAGTGGTTGATACATACTATCTTACACAAATCAACAGATAGTTTACGCTACTCAAAGACGACAAATCATAAAATTCAGGCTTTGATCCCGTTTTGCCATGTGCTTTTCATACCTTAGATGGAATGATCCTATGGGATGATTCTAAGCCTCTTGAGTCTCTGCACCTTCATGACTTCAACACAGTTCCCAAGTAATACAGGTCTGCTATTAAACTGTCCGTGTCATACTGGGTTGTTGAGTTTTGCAATTTTTTCAACAGCCCTGTTTGCAACAAGAGATAGGAGACAGTGGAAGAACAGTTAAAGAAAAAATGAAACTGACGTTATAAAAGGAAATAAAGTCCACTGTTTGGTACTGACATAACATGTTTTGTACCCTATGGATTCACTAAATTCCCAACCTGTTGGTGGGGATCACAGAACCTGTTTCTCCCACATTCCTCCTTAGTGTTTCACAATTTTACTGTAACTAATCCTTTCTGCTTTTTCTGCACTAATTATAGCCTCCCATGCAAATGAGATTCATTTTAATAACAGCTGAAGTTATATATATTTAATAACATAAAGTAAGGTGTCAATTTTGATAAAGTTAGAGATCTGGAAGTAGCCATACAAGAGTCCTCTTCAGCTCCCAGAAGGAAACCCAGCCAATACCACACAGAGCAGATTGTTAACAGTGTGCTATCCCACTTCTCTGCATGTGCAGAGGAGACTCCTTCCCCTCTTTATCCACTCAAGGGAGCACTACACACTCATCCTTGCTTGGTTATTACTTTGCAGCAATAACAGTGGCTACATATGATGCAAAGATGAGATTTGGAATGTCTAGGATTTGCTATTTCTAGTTGAAATGTGGTTACACAATAAAGGATTCAAGATTAATCTGCTTGAAATGCTAGAGATGTTAAGTGACAAGAAGCTGGGAACAATGATTTAGAAATGGCAGCTCAATTATGCAGCTTGGAGAAAAACAAGCAAGGACTGAAATTGAGATTAAATGCCTTTAATTCATTCTATTTTGAACTGAAATTTGGATAACATTCGTTTCCTGGTGAACAGCCAGGCTCAGCTGTGAATAGTGCTGTCTAATGAGCAGTCTGAAGGCAGTTAACAAAGGAGATGAAGCACTCGCTGTGCTTCAAAGGCTTTAGGCAGTTACAGGAGGGAGGCAGGAGGGAAAGAACACTCTCCTTGAGAGATTCTCCACATAGCTTTGGCCAAAGGAGGAAGTCCAAATGTTCCTATGAAGCAGGAGTTAACTGAGAACTTATTTCTCTCTGTACAGGAAGGAGGCCATATCACAGCCATAGGCCATGAATAGTCACGATTAATGACCATGCCAGATTAGCTCCCTCTACATTTGAGAGGATGAGGCTTAGTTCATAGCATGTCTGCTGAGTTTTTGCTCATTCTTCAAGGTTAGGCCTGAACACCATTGACTTTTTGAGCTTTGCCAAGGTTGCCCTCAAGAAGAGACTCATATTCCATACATGGAGCAAGCATCTGAGTGTAGCCTGCCCGTACTTGGATTGTTTGGGCAACCAGCTCTAGGTGACCCTGTCTGAATAGAGACCTCAAACTAGATGACTTCCAGTTGTGCCTTTCAAGCTCAACCATTATTCTATACTTCATGCACAAGTTACAGAATCACATATTGAGTCAGGTTGGGAGGAACCACAGTGAATCATCTGGTTCAACCTCCCAGCTCAAACAGGGTCATCCCAGAGCACATGGCACAGGGTTATGTCCAGATACCTCTTGAGTACTTCCAGTGAGGGAGACTCCACACCCTCTCTGGGCAATCTGTTCCAGTGCTTGGTCACCTACCTGCATGGGAAAGAAATTCTTCCTCATATTCCTGTGCATCAGTTTCTACCTGTTGCCTCTTTTCCTATTGCTTGGCACCACCAAAAAGATTCTGGCTCCATCTTCTTGACACACTCCTTCCAGTACTTATTGTAGTGGGCTGGCACTGGCTGGGTACCAGACACCCACCAAAGCCATTCTCTCACCCCACAGCTGGACAGGAGAGAGAAAATATAACAAAGGGTTCATGAGTTGGCATAAGGACTGGGAGAGATCATTCACCAAATACCATTATGGACAAAACAGGCTTGAATTAGAGATATTAAATGAATTTGTTGCTAACCAAATCAGAGCAGGACAATGAGAAGTAAAATAAGACCTTAAAAAACAACTTCCCCCCACCTCTCCTTCCTTCCCAGCTTTACCTCCTCCCCTGCAGCAACTCAGAGAGACAGGGAATGAGTGTTAAGGTCAGTTCATTACATGTTGTTTCTACCACTGCTCAGGGAGAAAAATCCTTCTCCTGCTCTGCAATTACACCTGCACAACAATTTTTTCAAATTCTTCTTTTTAAGAATGTTGTCATAGAGGTATTACCATAATTTCGAATTGGCCCAGCCTTTTCCAGCAGCACATCTGTCTTGGAGCCACAAGGGATCGGTTCTGCTGGACATGAAGGAAGCTTCCAGCATCTTCTCACAGAAGCCACCTGTAGCCCCCCTGCTACCAAAACTGGCCATGCAAACCCAATATTCTTACATTCACTGATGAGGTCCCTTCTCAGTCATCTCTTCTCGAGGCTGAACAGGCACAGCTCCTTCAGCTTTTGCTCCTAAGAGAGATGCACCAGTCCCTTAATCAGCCATTGATTCGACTCCGGGATCTCCATGTCTCTCTTGTCCTGAGGAGTCCAGAACTGGACACAGCACTCCAGCTGCAGCCTCACCAGAGCTGAATAGAAGGGCAGGATCACCTGCCTCGACCTGCTGGCAATGCTTTAACTAAAGCACCCAAATCCAGTGCCTATTTCTCCATTGCTTTTATAATTCTCATAAGTTACTGAAAGCAATATTCAGAGCAAGCATGCACACACATTAAGAAAAAAAACTGTTACATTTTACTTTCTGATAGAAATCACTATCACAAGATATTCTAAATTTTGCATATCTTATCCCATTTACAAACAAGCCAGCCACCTTCTCCACAGGAATACTTTACTACTCTAATGTAAGATAGTATTTTCACTTTCTTTTAAGATAGTTTAGAATATGAGCAGTATTTGAATACCTCAAATTACAGTACCTCAGAGCATGGAGAAGTAGAACCTCAGTGGTTTGATTTAAGGAGCTGCCTCCTAAAGGGAACATATCAATGACTAGCTGAGGTATTCCTAATAAATCTATTACCTTGACACAACAGCAAAAATAGATGTTCTTTATTTCACAAAGGGAGAAACTGAAGCACAGAAAAACCCATTAGTAATGTGTAATCAATGAGTCAGAGTAAAGAAAAGGAAAGGAAGGATATCAGGAAAATCTATATGGCTGAAAAGAGTGAGAGAACAAAGAGATGGGAAAAGTTTCGCTGAAAGGCTTATAGTGATCTTAATGTGTACTTAGTCATTTAAATGCACAGCAATGGTGCACTTGGAGCTGAAATATTTGGTACCTGCATTTTTAACTGGCTGGAAAGAAGTGATTCTGTTTTCCTTGAGTCACTCCTGAATTACTTTGTTTAGATATATGAGGGGGAAACAAACAAGCAAACAGAAAATAACTCCACAAAACACGTACATTCCTTGATAGTATAGTGCCCAGAAAAACAGCTGTGCATGTTTCTTAGCTAAATTCACTGGGAATGGTCCTGATTTTTGTTCCTGGTTTTTTCTGTTTCTTCCTACATAACTGCAGCCAGATTTTTAACCCTTGGAGTTCTACATGCGTTCCAGTAGTAACATTCATCTAAGAGTTCTCTTTATGACATTCTTAAGCATTTCAGATAAAGTGTGCAAAATCAGCATCCAGTCAAAATTCCCCATCTGCAGGTGCCAGGAGCAGCATGTAGCCATCATTTTACACAGAATGAAACAGTCACAGAAAGCTATAGAGACATATACCACAGCCAGCAAGGAACAAATTGAAAGTATCCACAAGAAGGCCATGAATAAGGAGGAAACCAAACTGATACCTATTCAAGTCCTTTTCTTTTAAATCAGAAAGATATAGGACTTATGACCAGGAGCACAGGAATAGAAGGAAAATACTTTTCCACATGTAGGAGGTAGACTGTGGAGCTAATAAAAGAAAATTATCAGGGAGACATACAATCAGTAAAGCTGCACAAAAAACCAGTTCCCCTTCTATGAAAATTCCTAAGATTTTTCAGTTTCCCTTACTAAATCACCATAAGAGAAAATCTAAAATGCATTCATAAATTAAGCAAATGCAAAAAACCCAGTCTAGACAAAGAGATTCTGTTTTGATCATTATGAAGGTCATTTTTTTAGAAGTGCCTTAATTTTATAAAGGAAAAATCAGTTGTCAAAAAGAAACTGGATTTGTTTATTTTTTTCAGAAGACTGAGAAAGATGTCTCATAAAAAATGAGACTAAACCTTTCTCACAAACAGGCTTTTACTGAAAATAAAAAGATTGTTGAGTGAGAAAAAGAGCCACTGGAAATTCTGAAGCATCCATAGCATTCTAATAACCTCTTCCACATCTCAGACTATAGTAAAGAGCTGTTATGAACTGGTAGACAGACATTTTTTCTATGGGTATTCTGTCTTTCCCCTTTTAACCACGATGCATTTCTTGCATAATAGAGGTTATGAAGGCATTTCTGGACATTCATGCACGTGAAAGAGAGGAAACAAGAAGTGGAATTTACTCTTTTTTTCCTTCCAAATCTGGCATCAATTAAATGAAGTTGAATAAAATTTAAGGCAACTTTGATAACAACTACAATACAGATTGCTACAGATTAGTGATTATGGTAACAAAAAACAAAAAAACCTGGAGCCAAAGTAAAAAACTCAGCTGGAACTATCTAGTACTTGAGAGACACAAACCTTATAAATGCTGGTGGTCTCTGTCCTTCTTAGTTTCAATGTGAGCAATGAATATTTTACCCTACAGCTTGAGTATATTCCATGTGTGGATTATAGTCTCATAAAACAGTTCCATCAGCATCATGATGTCTTTGTTCTGGTGCACCCAGAATAAACAGTGTTCAAAAGAAGACACTGGACTACTCATTAAACTACTCTCAATCTATTTCATGTTGTAATAATGCGATTCCTCCAAGAAAAACATGTTTGTCTTCATTGTAAGTGTTCATCAGCGAGGAGCAGACAGTAGCTGAAATGCAATTTACAATAAAAAGAATCAAAGTGGTTAATTAGGGTATGCATCAATCCTTTCGTAGATGTAATAAAGAAACACGCAGAGCAAACGAATAAAAAATTCCTAGGTTGATGCATATAATTCCTTGTTAAATTTTTAAACTATACATGAAATACAGGGAACTGTAGTCAAAATTGTATTAGCAATTCAAACTCCAGTCATAAACTGTAACCCAGCTGTTTACAAGAGGCAGGAAGAATTTCAGTTTGCACTGTCAGATTTTCTTTAGAGGGTAGAAAAGCATAAAATGTGATCTTTCTCGTGGTCATCAGAAACAGTCAACAATTCAACAGATTGCTTATTTGGATTTTTATGAGCAGCAGGCAGTCTGAGAACAACAGGATGGCAATTCAAAGCCAGCGGGGTAGGGAATAAACTACTCCAAATGACAGAAGTGGAATAAATGTGTTGGCTAACCTGGTCTTCTTCTGTGGGAAGGTGGCCCCCTTAGTGGATGAGAGAAAGGCTGTGGGTGTTGTCTACACAGACCTCAGTAAAGCCTTTGACACCATTTCCCATCACATTTCCCTGGAGGAACTGGCTGTTCATGTCCTGGATGGGTGTGCTCTTTGCTGGCTAAAAACCTGGCTGGATGGCCAGGCCCAGGGAATGGTGGTGAATAGAGTTAAATCCAGCTGGTGGCTGGTCACAAGTGGTGTTCCCCAAGGCTCAGTATGGGACCTGTCCAATATCTTTATTGAAGAGCTGCATGGGGGGACTGAAGGCACCCTCAGTCAGTTTGCAGATGACCCTGAGCTGACTGGGAGTGTTGATCTGCTGGAGGGTTAAAAGGCTCTGCAGAGGGATCTGGACAGCCTGGATTGATGGGCTGACACCAATTGTATGAAGTGCAGCAAGGCCAAGTGCGAGGTCCCTGTACTTGGTCATAATAACCCCAGGCAGTGCTACAGGCTTGGGGAAAAGTGGCTGGAAAGCAGCCTGGTGGGAAAAGGACCTGGGAGTGCTGGCTGACAGCAGCAGAACATGAACCAGGTTGTGCCCAGCTGACTACAAAGGCCAATGACATCCTGGCCTGGATCAGCACTGGTGTGGCCATCAGGGCCTGGGCAGTGATTGTCTCCATGTACTCAGCACTGGTTAGGTCAGTTTTGGGGCCCCTCACTACAATGTGTTTTGACATTGAAGTGCTGGAATATTTCCAAGGGCAAAGAAGCTGGGGAAAAGTCAGGAGCACAAGTCTTACGAGGAGTGGCTGAGGGAGCTGTGGTTGTTTAATCTGTGGAAAAGGTGTCTGGGAGGGGTGGGGGCCAGATCTTACTGCTCTCTACAACTAAGGTGGTTGTAGCAAGGTGAGGGGCAGTCTCTCAGTTACATTTATAAGCAACAAGAGATAGGACAACAGGAAATGTCCTAAAATTGCACCAGGGGAGGTTTAGAGTTGATATGAGGAAAAATTTCTTTGCTGAAAGAGTTGTCAAACACTGGAACAGGCTTCCCAGGGAAGTAGTTGAGTCCTCCTGCTGAAGGTATTTGAAAAGATGTGTAGTTGTGGCACTTAGGGATGTGGTTTTGTGGTGGACTTGGAATTGTTGGGTTAATAGTTGAACTCCATGATTTTTTCAACCAAAATGGCTTTATGTTTCTGTGCTCCATATTTTGCTTATTTATGTCTAAATCTAAAGCTACATCAGTGATTCCTCAGCATTTTCTAACCCAAGCATTTAGAGACAAGGACTGATGAAGTATTGGGCTATAGGGTCATATAACAAAGAGCTGTTTAGATGTTTTAGTGCAGAGCCCTTCTTTTGTAGTGCATGGTGTAACAAGCATTTACCCAAGACAGCCCACAGATCTGCCTGTTCTGCACAATGTGACACAAGCTGAAGGCAGTAGCAGAAGATCAAAAGTCACCTGCAACACTTCAAAAGAAAATGATGAAATTCCCAGGTTCCCTAGGATGTACATGACACCCTTCTGTTACCCAGAAAAACATAAACCACATTGAACAATCCCTGACCTTGTGACCTGGGAAAACTTCCTCCTGCCTTCAGACCTAGTGATTAATTTAATCCTGACTCCATAAATGCAGTATGTCAGCCAGACAGTTCCCGGCATCCTGTCTTGCAACCACATCAGAAAGCTGGCCTACACTTCCAGGGAAAAGGAGGAGAATGTCTCCTTGCCCTGCTAGCTGTGCCCTGACGTACCAGGTCGCTATGGTGCAAATTGTATTAGCAAATGGAATGCAAACAAACAGCAATGCCACATCCTTCCAGAACATCTGAGGCTTCACCTGCTAACTCCTGTAATTACATTAACCTTGCTTGCAAATACCTCATACTGGTGACTTAGTGCTATTTTATGGTCAGATAAAACCTTCAAGTGTCTTTTTGCCACCTTTTCCTATTATGGTATAAAGTTTACTGCAGAATTTTCCTTTTGAAGTCCTTAAGAACATGTCTTTGAACAATACACCCTCACATTTCTACCCTTTTCATAACTTTAGGCTGTCTCTATTTTTATTATTCCAGGGGACAAGGGCATCTGTTTCTTTCTCACTACTAATGGAGCCATGCTTTGACTGTCAAGAGCAATCAGCTTTAGTGTCTGTGGCCTCCAACAGCACAGATCTGTCCCTTTCTGCAGGGATGCTAATGGATGCTATGTCCCATAGCTTTTTCAGTCCTTCAAACAGTAGCTCCCTTCAAGCAATAGCAATGGAGAGAAACAACAGAAGAGTGAAAAGAAATTATAAATAAATTGTTTATAGTAGCAGAGGGATTAGTTTCCATTTGTGGAGGGGTTAAAATCAGACAAAATGTAGTAATTATCTTTTCACAGCATGGTGTATTGCCATCTTGTGGCTGGTTTACCTATACCGTGCTGAAAATGCAAATAAGGTAAGTGCAGTTTTCTTTTTGCAATCTTATGTAAGTATAACCATTTAAGAAATGTAAGGGAGGTTGATTTCAAGTGAATGAAGTATCACATAAACTGACAAAAAGCTCAGATACCTTAGTACCATTCCATCAAACTATTTTTCCTTTATGTGTGGCTGCTGTTTTTCTCAACTGCAACTTGTATATTAATTGCTTCATTTATATCCTTCTTTCTTATTTTTTGCATAACGTTTAATTAAACACAGTTCAGTGTCATTTTTTTCTTATTTTTGCCTTCTATTACATTTTGTATTTGATTCTGAAAATCAAATACTCCTCTAATCAGATTCTGTGAAATTGCTGAAGTAAATACAGCAGGAACTTTGATGTGACCAATGAGTAAAATAATTAGCTAAACAAGCATCAACAAAATGCAAAGATAAAAGCTATATTGCAACAGAAGTCTATTAGTGACATGTTTTATATGTCCTGCTTAATAGAATGATTCTTTCCTTAGGTATATCTCCAGGATGCCCACATAATAAACATCTGCACAGAAAATTAAATACAGTAAAGGAAAGGGATCTCTGCTCAGTAATATACATCAGCCCAAGACATGTCCTCCTGAACAGCAGTAGACTTGGGCTAGCACTTTGATGCTTTCCTGGGTAAAGGAAAAGCTCATAAAGAGATCTGTGTTGATTATGAAACTGTCCTGCTTTAGTGACAGTGAAAAGAATAAATGACAAAGTGACTCTTAGTGGTTTCATCATTCCTTTGATCTCAATCTCTTTCATAAAGATGTAAATCAGATACAACAAAATTAAGAGAAAAAACAGTAGAATCAAGTGAAGTTACACTGGTAACACATAAACATTAAAACAAGATAATTGCTCTCAGTTACCATTTAACAATCTCCCTTAGAAAATCTTCTGAATTTTTAAGCCTTTCACACTTATTCTTATGTTGCTTGAATTTGAATGCTCAATATTTAAGAAACCTGAAGTTTTTCAGTCTGAAGAAGGTGACACCCTCCTTTGACCTGCTGCTTCCAAAGGTGGCTGAAGCAACTTCCTTGCAAAAAAGTTGTGAACATTTGCATACCTTCAGTGTTTGCATGGGGATTTCTGGGGGGAAAAAATTAAGATTAACCAAAAACACCCCCTAGATCCAAGCTCCCTCTTTCCTGTGGTCCACTCCACAATTGTGGCCAACTGTTTCCTAGCAGAAACAAGAAGGACCAATTTTCACAGGCTTTCACATGGGAAAGATGAACAGATGGCAGAACATGACCCTGCCATCAGCTACTGCTCCCCATTGATAACTGTTGATACTTGCTAGAGCAGTTCTTAGACAGTCCTGCAGTTGCAGCACACAAAGCTCACATTAAACAAAATATCATCCAGAAAAACAATGATCTTCACAGGAAGCTGAGATTAATTACTTCCTTTTTATAGTTCTCTGCCCTCTATTTTGCTTCTGTGTGAGATTGGAGCAGAGAAACAATCATAATGTTCATTTGCTGGGAAGGAGAGAAAAAACATGGAACTGATTTCCAGCCATAGTTTTTCATTCAACTGTGTCACTTACAGCAGTTTAAACAATCCCAGGCCTCCTTCCTCACACCCTCTTCTCCATCTTTGTGGTGCAATGCAAGTGATTTTGCCCCAAACTCTAACAGACAACGGTCCTGTCTGAAAAATAACCTGCCAAAATGAACTTGGCTATTTTGTACCTGGTCCCTTAAGTAACTCATTGCTCACCTACATGGGCACTAGAAGAGAGAGAAGAGGTAATTCTACAGCAATTAGCCATGGAAACAGTGAGTGGGTGGCAGGTAGAACCTGCTTGCTTTCATGCTGAGTCCCTGAAATGTACATCAAGTTTCATCTCTAGAGTCCTTCTTCCTTTTTCAGGAAGCATTACCATTTTCAGAAAGCATTAAGCTTTCAGAAAGCTATCTCTTGAAGAGCTCAGGCAAGTTAGGACTGTGTACTGCAATTTGGGTAATACAGAGATAGAAAATATCTATACAGGAATAGGAATTACAAAATTGCCTTGGCACTTTTCTCTAATGGATTTGAACGTCTGTTTTGAAGTGCAACTGTACTTGTGTAACAATTCCCAGGGTAATAACTTTATTGCCTGAACAGAGCAAAACCAGGTCCTTCCATGCTAAAAAACACAAGTCCCACAGGATTGCCAGTTTCCCTAGATAAGCAATTAATTCAGCAGGTAGCAGCAGCAGACACTGATGTGCCCACACAGTGGGTTGTGTTCTATATAACCAACTTCTAAATTTCACTCTCAACACTTCGGATGATGAGAAGAGGAGGTGAAGCAGTTGGCCATACTGAATTAAGTTGTCTGTGTTCCAGGTGAACCCCTGATTGCTGGTGTTAATAAAACATGCAGCAGAAGGTAGCCCTCAAATTCTGACTACTTATTTTTTGATAGTCTGCGAATAGAAAGGCCCCAGTCGAGGCAAGAAGAAGACACAGCAGCCTCAAAAATGAGCTAAACTAGAGTTCATATTTTCTTCAACTGTGCTATGAAAATGCGAACCAGTTGGCAAAATGGATCAGCCACTAGAGTTCAACAGAGCATGGCTGGGGCCCTGCAGTTATGTTCAGTTTAGCTACAAGTTGTGCTGGGAGGCATTATGTCTTTACGGTCCAAGTACAAGATGATGACACTTGGCATTTCCTAGAAGCTGACAGCTGCAGGTAGTGGCAGAGTAACTGGTTGTGATGCAGCAGCACTGTCAGTGCTGCCAGTCTTGGTACAGGGTGACTGCAAGGGCCCAGAGCTTTGTTCATGTTCAGTTTCTGCATTTCTGCTTTGTATTTAGAGCAAACACTCCTCCCTAGATAACTGCAAGTAGGATGTCCCAGGAGCTGCAGAGAGCCCTGAGAGCAGTGTCTCAGGACACATAGGAATTGTCATCAATGACAGAAGGAAACATTCAAAGGAAAATGTGAATTTGAAGTACATGTCATTTAAAGATGTCTCATAGGAAAAAATGTGCCTTCATCTGGAGTTACTAATTTCTGTCCAGAGGGTTAATCACTATATACTATGTCTGGGTAATATAAATGCTTTTCTTCATAAATTAAACCCTTGAGTGCTGTTTATGGTGGTGGTGGTGGTGGTTTTCTACTTTGAACCATATTAAAGGAAAAGAGGGTATTGATTGGACCTGGCAGGTGGTAAAAGAATTTGTCCAGGCTGCAACGTCTTCTAGTCCAGCCAGTTTCAGCTTTCCTATTTTAAAAGCATTAACCATTTGCTCTGTGCCTGGCAGTCAGGGAAGAGGAACCATGGAACACAATGAAATTACTTCTTGGGAGGCAAGTGGAAGGAGACAAGGGTTGTAGTAATGATTCAAAGTTGTTACCATGTCATCTCTGATGCACATATGAAGCTAAGCACCTTGGAAAATGCTGTACAAATCCTCTGTAGAATGCAGTGTTGAAGCTGTCTCGAGAAAATTGCCTACACTAAAATCAGAGCTGAAAAGCATCCAAATCACATAGACTGGGAGAGGAAATATCACGTAAGGAAAATAGAAGAAAAAGCACCTAAATAAGCGGTTTAATTCAAAATCATTCTTGAAAAGCAAAGCTACTGGAAAACAAGGAAGGAGATCATAGACTGCAATCTCAAGGTTTTCATTAAAAGCAAATTAGAGATCATAAAAGCGTTTTTTAGGAATCAGATAATATCTGTGTTAGCAGTACTGTTAAAGCATTAAAGATGAAAATAATTTACAATTATGGGCATTTATAATGCTGTACTTATATGTAACACTTTCTAGAAACAATGAAACTGATTTTAGGTGCATTAACCTGAGCATCTGAAATGCCCTTGCAACCCCTCCTGAATTCAGTGGGGGGTTTCTGAGCTTCCTCAAATGTTACTTCAGCCTTGAAAAGAAAATCCTGACAACAGCAGAATATTTTATATATAAAGATTGTTGAATCAAGAGCAGAAGACAGACATCACAGTGTTTTGACTTAAGTGTAGAAATTCACTTTTCTCAAGATCAAGTCTGGCAAGGCAGCTGTAAAACTCTGTTGCTTCTAACAAACTCCCCTTATCTCTCCAATGAAAAGTTCTTATTTTTTCAACATTTTCTTGATATATACTTTATGCTAAGATTCTGCTGATAAAATGGTTGCGTAACAGATGCAGATTTGCTCATGGAAAACTGGAAGGGATGAAGTGACAACACACTGGTTCCCACAAAGATTTTGCACTCAAATGATGTTTGTCACTTTTTATTCCATATCCTTCATCCCACCAGTCCTGCCTAGATGATGGATTGGACTCAACTCCTGCTCCAATGATGTGTGTCATGGCTCTAGCTGCAGTGCAGAAGTAAGACTCCATGAGCACCTGTCACTTTTCTTAGAGTTGCAAAAATGACCATGTTACGTGGCCTTGATTATCATTCAGTGTGAGCAGAGCTCCATTATAATCCAAACTTACAATTATTATAATTTGGTTATGATAAACAAAGCTGTGAAATAAAAGGTTAGCTTTACATTATTTGTCTGCTTCTTGAAACAACACTTACTGCTGCTGGAATTCCATGTTTATCACATCCCACAGGCTGCCAAGCCAAATCTGCCCCAGTTTGAAATAAATTATAAATTCAAATTGGTTTATGCCAGTCCTGACAACTTCACCAGGAATCTAAAAGCCCATGTGGTTGGCAGCATCACCAGGAAGAGAGGTTTTGAAAGGTTTGGAATAGAAATCAAGTGAACAGGGCTGTGGGTACTAGATAATGCAGAAAGGACACCCATCCTTCCTCTGCTGAATGTTAATGGAAGGGGGGGAAGCATGAGAAGGATGATAATCACTGGAAGCTGCAGATGTGGTTCTGGAGAGAAAAATGGATTTTGATTAAATATCAGGATGCATTTTCTCTTTTTTTTTTTCCATCTTACTGTTCCACACAGAATGACCCTTTGGGCACAATCCCAAACCCTGCTGAATACTGCCATCAATTTAGTAGACTCAGTATGACACTTTCTAAATTACTTCATTCCCTTCAGAAGAATGCAGGCAGTAAGAACACTTTTTGACACCTTGGTGAAGTCATGAGTATCTCTAGTCACTCTCAAATGGAGTTCCTTGACACCGTATGTCCGTTTCATTTTAGCAAAACAAATTGATTTTCTGAATGCAATGAGAAGAGGTTAAGACTTAGCTCCAACTCTGCATGCTAATACCAGGCAAAGAAGAATCCATGTCTGCAGACAAAAATGTAAACAATAAAAATTGAGGGTTTTTTTAATTATATCATTAAGCCGTCCTAATTATATCATTATAATGTAAACAACATTTATGGAATAAGCAATTCAGGACACAGTCAGATCTGAAGCCTTTCCAGTCACAGTGAGGGAGAAAAGTTACAGTTATGATCTAACTCCCCTGAAGATATCATGATCCACTGCCCAGTTATCCTATAAGAAAACTGTATGTCTGCCCTCAGATTTCTAGAGTTTCTTACCTTAGTTTGTGACAGACTGTACTTTAGGAAAGGAATACATCTGAGTCTGCTTATTTACTTCAGCTTTTAAATGTCCAGGACTGTGCATAGTGACTGTGGGAGGAGGGAGAGGGGATAGCCCATCCTGCAGTCCTTGGGAAGCAATCCTGCAGTTGCTTTGCAGCACAGCCCCAGCTGTCCATGCTGCTCTGAGCTCTTTGTGCCCCAAGTGCAGCCCCTTTCAACCAAGTCCAGTGGTTTTGACATGATACTCAAGTAGGGCTGCTAACCCAGAACCCACCTCAGCTAAGGCTAAGATCTCTGCCTTCACAATAATGTTGAACTAAAGAACAATAAATTACACCTCTTTCCCCAAGTCAAATGGCTTTCCCATGATAGAGATCTATGCTGCTACATCTTGGTGGCCTCTCAGTGGAGTTCTTTGACATCTCTTAAGCCAGGCTTCTATCCAAGGAAATCAACAACTGTTCCCTACTCAGCTTAGGCTTCCTAGCCTATGGTAGAAACACCCTCCGTGGTGCTGACCTCCTCCAACATGTTTCTTTTTGGCTATTCCTCAGTCTCTTGTTGCACTTAGAAACACAAAAACTGCCACACTGCATCAGGTTAAATGCCAGTTTAACCCAGAACATGGACTCAACAGCACTTATTAGCCAGTATTTCAGGAAACAGAGGTATCCCATGATATAACAGAAGTACAGTGATAAAATAAATGCAGTTTTCCAACAATTAGCTGTTTAGTAGCCAATATTTGGGAACTATTACTGGACCACAATGTTTAATACTCTGAAAGCTGATAGTCTTTTATATAATCTAATATCTGCTTTTTAATGCTTTTGGCCTTTTCTTGAAAAAGTGCTATGACTTAATTTTGAATATTGTAAAAATACTTCCTTTTGTGGTGTTTTTTTATTCACTGTTGATAATATCATTGGATATCTCCTCAACCCCAAGGATAAAAAAATTTCATGTAAGAACTCCCAATTCACCTTCCCTAAAACATTTATAGTACTACAGGCTTTTATCATATTACTTTCTCATCTATCTCTTTTTCAGACTGGAAAGCTGAAGTCTTTCTTTGCTGTTGTGTGTCTTTGATCACCTTGCAGCCCTTCTCTATCTCATCTCCAGCTTTCTTATACCTGCCTTGAGGCTTCTGGGGAAGAACTGTACACTCCTTCAAGCTGTGGAAGCACTCTGAATTCATGCAGTGAAATAAGAACATTTCTTGGGTTTACTCCATCCGTTTCTCAAAAATTCATAGTGTTTCATTTGTTTTTTGGACCTCCCAAGGGCATGGATCAGATGTTTCCAGAAATCTATTCACAGTCATTCCAAAATTTATTTCCTGGTTAGTAATAGCTAATTTAGAGCCTGCTAATATGTATGAATAGTTTGAGTTATTTTTATTCCATTTGCATTACTTTGCACTTATGAGCATTAATTTTCATTTGTCATTTTATTATCTAGTTACACAGTATTAAGAGATTCTGCTACAGCTCTTTGCAGTCAGCTTTAGATTAGACTGTTGTAATTTGTTATCAGCTGCAATCATCTCAATGCAGTATTTATTCCCTCTTCCAGCTCTTTCCAGCACTCATACTTTCTATTCTCTGCACCACACGCAGATTTTTCTAGAACGTGGTCATCACCCCCTTCTCATTCTTTTTCTAGGCTTCCTCCTCAGAACACCATGAGAAAAAAGATGCTCCTGAGTCTCCCATTCAGTTAGCACATCTACAACAGGCTGTCTGTGTGGGATTCATCCCACCTAACTTTAGATGGTGACATCTCTTTCTGAGCCAAGTTCTCTCTATAATCAAATAGAGAGGAAATAGGCAGTGCTACAGTGGAAGTGATCCAGCTCTAATGTAAATGTCTAAAATGCATCAGATGATTCATGTCCTAGAAGTGTTTATTCCTCCTCATTGACTCCAAGAGAGTCTACAGTGAGTGGAACAGATGCAGATTATCTACGTCAGAGGCAGAGACATCATAAATTAGGTGAGAAGAATCCTGATTTTCCCACGCAGATCTCACTGAGCTTCAGCCACCTAGTTTTTCTGATGGACTAAAAATTCAAGAATCACATTCTTTAAAGACCTCAAAGCTGGAATAGGGGACAACTGGGCTTACCAGAAGTCTGCAGGGCAGCATCTTTGTGATTTCCCACACAGGGAAAATGCAGCTCCCTTCGTCCTGTGTGCCATGTGGCAAGAGGCCCACGTGTAGCCAGGAGCTGGTCCAGCTGGATGCAGGCTTCCCAGAACAGAGAGGGCATAGCTGTGCACTGACAATGTTCCACATGCCCTGTCCCCCATTCCTGCATTATCCTGGCTCCAGAATACCATAATGTTACCACATACTATCAGAATGCTTTGATTTTCTGCTTTTTCCTTGGAAACATGATTTGCATCATTGCATCATTTCTGTAGCGTCACATCTTCCACAGAAAGAGCAAGCTTATAATGGATATGTGTGCATCAGCTTCTCTGCCTCATCTTACTCACCATCCTTTCCATTCCAAATCACCTGTCATAGCAATCAAGAGTCATGCCTGGCAGGGCATCATTCACTTGCAGCTTTCTGCTTGTTACCTCCAGAAGTTAATGGTAAAAGCTACATTTCTAAAAAAGCAATGTTCCCACAACAGTCCGCTGAGGGAGCTAATATAATCCTGAGACACTTGGTAAAGTTATCTCTGAGATCTGTTTTACAGACAATAATACAAAGGAAAAATGCTGAACTCATGGTGTGCAAAAAAAAAAAAAGGAAAAAAGAAAAAAGAAAATATTCTAAAAAAATCTTATTCCTTTTCCTTTATGCAATATTCACTAGGGCACAAATATCCAGGGAGAATCTTGTTCTAAAGCTTTAAAATGTTACTGCAAATTAATGTGCACTGGCTAATACCCTTAAGCAACTGAACTACTCTGAAAACATAGCTTATAAAAATACTTGTTCCTCCTGTCAAGGAAATATTCACAAAACACAGCCTATAAAAAGTCTTTAATATTAGAATTATTTCTTTTATCTCTAATTAGACTACAAGGCAATCTTCTGACCCTAGCTTGGATTAAATACTGCCTGAGATAAGAGCAATGAAGCAATAAGTATAGTAGACAGTACTACTGCTTACCTCAGGAGAAGCAGAAATATTGAAGATGGTAACAACACAATCTTTTATTCCTTTTTATTTTATTATAATCTTCTTCACTATAGCTGAATGTGGAAGACCCATATCCTCTCCAGATAGAAACCACTGGATGTGGTGTTTGGCTTGAAATTCTTGCCCAGAGACTGGTGAGTAATGCCAACCCAGGAATGGCAAAGGAGAGCAGCTATTCTCCCAAAAGAAAGCTTGAACCAAGAGAGGAGACAGCAAAGGATTATTTAAGACTATTCCATTATGAAAATGACAGAATATCATCAATCTAGTTACTAAATTTTTAATCTAATATTTAACACAGACATCCTGTATGTTTTTCAACATGAGTAATGCAAAATCACTTATGTACCCCCAGTAACCATCAGAGCAACGAGATAGAAAGCACTGGAATTCAGTGTAAAGCCCTACTAAATGCCTGATAACTAAAAGTTTAAGAAACTATGATAGGGAGATGGAGGCTAAGCTAATATAATGAGGTATATAAAGAAAAATCACGATTGCTGTAATAAACAGTTACTGTATGAAGGTAAAGTTTTTCTGTGCCCAGCCCTACAATGTGGATGTCCCAGCTGAGTGCTCACCTCTAGTCCATTTTATAGTCAGTGGAGAAAAACCAGATATTCTGGGGTATAATTAATTTTTTTCTTAAATTAGACCCTAAAATTAGGACACAGCTGTGGAAACTCCACATCCAGAATCCCATCTTGTGAGCAGGCTACCATCCCTGTATTCCTACTGCTCATTTTTATTAAGGCATTTTCTAGCTATTATTGAATGCAAATGATGTGTCTCAAGAGCCTTATTATTTATCTCCTCATTCAGAAAATCTCATTGAGCTGCATTCTTGTGTAACTGCTTAGGACCTGCACAAATGCTAATGGAGCACTCTTATGCTTGTCTGAAATGGATTCCTCTCTGCTACAGAGAAGAGTTTTCCATAGGGCTTCTTCTTCCCAGAATTATTCACAGAGCTCCTTCTTTCCCCATTATTATTTTTTATCTTAGGAAGTTAACAGACTTGCAGTTACAAACTTGAATTTTGGCATTATGTATATTTTATATGCCATATCTGGAATAAAATATATATGATAAATACTCTCACTCATTAGAGGCTGTTTCAACAGTCTGAGGCCTGACCCTTTTGGCAGCCCATATGTGCCATGTGCCCCAGGGGCCGGGCTTCACAGTCAGAATTAACAACTTTAATTTATGTAAATACAAAAAAAATTAAAGGTTTCCTTGCTTCAAGAGAGGTAACTGAAATCTAAATTAAAATAAAGGTATATAAGACAAGTTTTAGGAATCCTTCTTTTGAGTTTTTGAAGATTTCACTGATACTGGGGTTTTTTTCCTGATCACACAGATGCTGCTTTTCATGTACTGTAATACAGTTTACAGAAGTGTCTAAGAGTTTTCTTCATTTTGCCTAGCAGGAAATGCATTCATTTCATTTTAAGCACTTAATTCTTGAGTGTTCAGAATTAGTTACATCAGATGAAATCTTGGAAAAGTTCCTTTTAACTACAGCAGCTCCAAATTTCACCCCAGGCTAGATTTTCAGAACAACGGCTGGTTCCTGACTCAGAGAGATCAGTGGAAGTTTCAAGTGCTCAGAGAAGCAAAATATCTGGGCCTACATATAGGAACCTCGGGCTGAGCAAAAGCAAAGGCATCTCAGTTCAAGCACTGCTTTTGAAAATTTGCCTGCACATGTAGGAATTTATCATGTTCAATGATCTACTCATGATCTGCCCACTGGGCTGCAAAGCCTAACCCAGGAGATTTCTATCCCACTTACAGCTAAGGTAAAAAGCCAAAAATGGCTTTTTTATCAATAAAGCTCTTGTAATTTGAGTGCTTTGGATTGCTCATTGCAGCTTTGCCTCATGCAAGCCAGACACAGAGGGAGGCAGAGGATCTTGACAGAGATCAATAATGTAGTTTAGACAAGGCATTAGGGGAGCGTCTGTCTGCTTTGGTATCTCCCTCTGCTTTTCCAGAGGGGATAATGGGCTTTGACATCTTGCCAACCCTGCCATCCTGGAGAAGAGTTCATTGCTAGTTCAGCTCTGAGTGTCTCCTGTTTATCTACCATCAACCACAGCACTCTTAGGAAATTATTTCTGTCTGGTATTTCCATCCTGAAAAGCTACCTTACAATGCACAAAACAGTGTTCTTACTTGCACAGCTCCTGGTGATCTCCCAGGAAATAACTCCTGCATTTTTCCCCTATGCATGGGGCAAACGAGTAGGAAGCTTTCTACCTATTCTGAGTATGATGGGTATTTTTATTTTACTTACTCCAAATATTTATTTTATTTTATTTTTGTGTTTCTTGACTGTTACATATTAAGCAGCAATCTTCTGAAACAGCTATTTCCCAGCAAAGGGAAACCAGAATCCATTGAATAAATCCCTGATGAAACAAAATGCTGAATTTTCTGTATTGTCTCTTGGAAATGGTTTTCAGTGAGCTTGAGAGAAAAATAGAATCAATAAAATTAACAGCAGATGAAGAAAAAACTAAGAGGTGAAGTTAAGAACTGAGAGAGAAATTTTCTGGTGAGACTTGCTGACAGCAAATTAAATCGAAAGTCAGGAAAAATTCTTTATGTTATGGCATGTGCAGGAGGAAAACATTCTTGCAGAAGTACTTTAAAGGGGATGGTAAAGAAAAGAATGAAGGCAAATTCCACAAGAACAGAAAAATTAAATGAAGAAAAACAGGAGCAGGTTTGGACAGTTAGGTCCAGATGCCCAAATAGGTTGGAAGATGCCACGTTATCAGTGACATACTACTGTGAAATCTTTATTTTCTGCCCTCTTCAATGCTCTTCACATCTCATCTCTTGTGGCCACTTCCAGCATCTCATTTTGATAATCCCCAGGACCTCTTTGTCCTGCTGTGCCATTTCACCTGTTCCTGATATTCCTGGAAACCCTGGGAGCTGTAAATGCCCTCCCCAGGCAGGCCTGCTGCAGCACCATCAAGACCCTGGCACATAACTGCAGCTGCAGCTCCCCCACCAGCCTGTTTCCTCCATGCTCAGAATATCCTGTGTAAGCCAGTGGGCTGCTCCATTCTGTCATGCTTTTTCCATATTGATCCACTTTTATTTCAAGCCCCCAAGAAAATTGCTGGGGAAAAAAAAATCTTTTACAGTTTTCTTTTCCTAAAAATCTTTTACTTCTGTCTGTCCCCTGCTATGCAAGACCTTTGCTAAGTGACTGATGTTCTTCTGAATATGGCTTTATACTTCCTCAGTTTATGCATAACTTTGTCAAAGCTAGTGTGTGCTTCCTCCCAAGAACTCCTTGTTCTATTCTGGTTTGTTACCCATCCTCCTTCATGGCATTGAAACTGAAGTGAGTTATTTAGGGCAGGGACACTACGTTTCCATTTCCATTACTGAAAGCTTACTAAGTTCTCCATGACTATAAAATAACAATTTTCCCAGCATGTTTAGTTGGGACAAGGTTAGGGGGCTCCAGAGAGGCTGGTCACTTCAAGTGCTGCAAGCCCTGCTTCTGGATGTTGTCATTCCACAAAGCATTCCTTCAAATGAGAATTTTTGTGGCTGGGTGCCAGAAAATTATGCAACGTCTGTAAAATGTGAGGCACGGAATGGATTAGTACTTTGTCTGTCAGCTGAAAATTTGGGTTATTTTCATGTTCTGGGATAAAGGTAGTTCAAAGAAATCGTGAAGCTGCCACAAACGTTCTGTTGCTGTTTGTCTGTTCTGAGCTAATGCTGAAATATCTGCAGCACCCCTGTGTAGGCAAAGGATGAGCACAGGAGATGCCAAAGTGGGACACACGATCTGCAGCCCACTTCAGCCGAGGAAGTTGTGCAATTAGTTTAATTCAAAGTGGTAATTGATCAACTCATGACTATTCCTAGGATAAAAAGAGCAGGAAAGATGGTTTGGTGCTGTGTCTCAGTCTCTTCAGGCTTTCTGGTTATCTTCTTTATATATTTAATTAAATACATTTGAAGGACAAATCTAGAGGCTAATGAGCTTTCACAACTCCCACTGAAATTAAAAGCAGTTGCACATGTTCCTGAGGTTTTGAAAGAAGTATATTCATCTCATAAAGAATACATTAGACGACCATTAAAGTTCTAAAACATGACAATAAAAGCAAATACATTTATAATTAGTGCTGCCCCTCATTCCTTAGACACAGGCTGGCGTCTCCACTACTCAATCAATGTTTTCCTCTTACGTTGTACTTTCTTAACTTTGCCTTCATGTTTGCATTCAGAGTTCTTCTGCATGAAAAGTACTATAAATAAGCAAGTTGGTATTACTGCTGACCACAGCCTATGACATCCTCCCAAAGCTTCTTGTTTTCCTGGGTGTCAGACTGATTTGAAAGGAACTGGTTACATGAGCGATGAGTGCTTGTCCTCATCTGGGCAAGTTGCTCTAGAATAAATAGAGGAATTTGAGACAAAGATTTCATCCTGTCCTTTTAGGGACTTGCAAATGCAAAACTATTTCATGTCAAAAGTAGAGAGTGATGATGGTGCCAAATGATGGGACAAAGCCCAGTGGTACGTGACTGATTGCTTTGGAAGACAAAGCTTTTATTTATCTCAAAAGGTAGATTATAGAAAATGTTGACAGCTCACCCCTGAATATACACTCCATTTCATGTGACTGGAATTCCAGTAAAATGTGTCATATTAAGGGAATTAAAAGTTGATGATTATATTGATGGGGCACAGGAAATAGAGAAATAGATTATTTTAGTAAGCACAAAGATTCATTATCTTGCAAATCTAGACAAAGTACATAAAGTAAGTGTTGACAACATAAGTATTTTCATATAAATAGTGGTAAATAATGCTGTAATACAGCAGTTGCACAAACTAGTGTGTCTCTGCAGACCTTGAATAGACAGATGGGATAAACTTGTTTGAACAGGCATAGGTTTTATCACAGTCATAAACACTGAGTGTGGATTCTGAGACATGTAGGCTGAGATCTTGGAAAGTATGGTTGCTATAAGTATTGTAGAGGTCCCAACATGTAATCAGCTGAATGTATTGCCTTGTATCAGCAAAGAGGAACTTCTATTGCTATAGCTAAGGCAGTGAGTATTATCATTGTTTGAGATCAAGGGAATTTCAAACTCTTGTATCTGCACATCAAAGAGACATTGACAGATGGGATAGAGCTCAATGAAAGATTCAAGATGCAGAAAATGAGTTTTCTTGTCTCTGTCAGTGTAAGTGATACAGTTACTTTTGCTTGTTGTGAACTGATAAAGTGTCAGCAGGGAACTAGAGACTGAAGGAAATTGTCACTCAGTAGGGTTCCCTGATTTCCTATAACAGGCAATAAAGTACTGTGCATCCTGTAGGAAACAGTGATGAAGGAGCATAGCCAAGAGAGAAAATCATTTGGAAAGGGTTTCATTCCTTTTTTGTCAGTATCTGGGCAGCCTTTTAGTCAGCTACCATGGATCTGACACTGAGCTGCACAAGTTATTGCCTTCTTGAATGGAGAAGGCAACGAAAGTACCACAGCTGGGCAGGTCCCAGAAATAACCATCATTAGAGCAGTGGAGAAAAATGAAGATATTAAGTTGCATTTGCAACAGTATATTTCCATTCTTCCATCCCTGCACTGAAATCTTCCAACAAAGACAAAGGAATAGGAGACAGAAACAGAGGGAGAACTCTGGAGTCCTACATAACAAAGATACATCGTGAAGGATGCAAAAGGGCAGGAATCAGAGGAAAGAAAATAAGAAACAGGCTTAAGGATACCTCATATTCTAGAAGAGTTGCACTGTTACAGTGACATTAGCATAGAAAGAAGAGAAACTTTTCTTAAGCAGTTAGAAATGTGTGACTTTGATGGAATCCATCAAACTTTCCTGTCTCCCAGCCCTGTCAGTCCTTGTAGGGGTCAGAAAGGAATGAGGGGCTGAGGATTGCAGCAAGAGTGATGATGTTCTTGGCTACCCTGAGACTTCCTCTCCTCTCTTCGCTTGGTCTGTTTCTTCTTGTGTTTCCTCTGCACGCCTCAAACCTCAACTTGGTGTCTCTTACAGAGTTACATAAGTCACCCATCTGGAAGCAGCATGCTGCGCAGGCAAGGAAAGGAGGCTGCTGCTTTGAAATTTAGATACAGAAAAAAAAGAGTAACTCAGACACTGTGACTGTGAAATATTGGCTGGTTTAATTATTTTTGACACACACTTTCCCTCCATGTACTGAAGAACTGTGGAGAATTTATCTACTCTTACACCTTTACAATTAGTCTATAGGGGTGGTTTTAGCCCTGTTTTTCAGTGTTAGACTTCTCTAACTAATTTTTCCCCACTGTCTCCTTCCACAGTAATGAGGTTCTATTTGCAATACATATAAACATGTTTACTGTAATTATATTCATAGCAGTACAAGTAAGACATGGCTGAGAACACATATTCTGCTTTTGTTTACTGTCTTTTTCCTGCTTGTATCTTCTGGGCCTCAGAAGTGATGCTGCAGAATCTTTTCTTTTAAGCAAGAGATATGGTAAATTCTGACCTCTTTTACCACAATCATAAGTAGGACACTAATTTCCTTAGCTCATATTCTTTTATCTTCTGCCTTCCCAGGTTTCCTTTTGCCTCAAACCAAGCCCTGCATAGACACAATCATTTGTCCATCCAGGTGATTCCCAGACCAAGACTGTTTAGGAAACCAAGCAATTACCCAGCAGCAAATACAGTATCTCTGTTTTTGTCACCCCTTCTGCTTATTTCAAACACAAAGCCCCTGAGGAAAGACAAGGTGTCTTCATAGTGGCACAAAGGAAATTTTTTTTCTGAAAGAAAGTGCTACTGCTTTCCAAACCCCTGCACAACAGCCTCAAAGGAAAGTTAATAAGCCAAGGCAGAGGTGGCAGTTGGGAGAGAGAAGCCAGTGCTGTGGGAGAGAATTGACTAGATCCTCACTGCCTACATGGAGAAGTTTCCTGTGCTCTTCATCCCAGTTCTACAGGTTCATTCTCAAATTATGTGTTCTATACTCTTGGAAATAGCTGTAGTGACTCAGATTGCTGAGGACTCTGCCTTTGCTTTATCTGAGTGTCTGCATACTGAGATTAGCATTTCTGGCTTTAAAATTAAATCACAGTATCATATTTGGCACAGAGCTTGGAGAAACTTTTCCAAACAATGGCTACACAATGCAGCTGCCTGTCAGTGAGAGGGTACAATTCCAGGAGAATATCAAATCTCAACAAGCTGAAAATTCTGTTGGCATTCTTCTGGCTTTTAAGTGTGTTTTAAAAGCTGATTTATATTTAAAAAGGATCTGTCTCATTGGCATAACTCTTTTGTGGTCTCAAGATAGTAGTCAAAGTAGAATATCGACACTATAATGATTATAAAATACACAAACTTTCATAGGAAAGCTTGGTTTGGGTAACAACGCATTAATGAAAAACAGAACTCTTAAGGGATCACTTATCAACCCCAAAAAAAATCCAAATATTTGGAATATAGCATACTTCTTTCATACTTGTCATTAGTACAAGTCCCATCAAGACTGCTGAATTCATCCTGAGCTCTGCTGGTAACAGATCAGATGATCACAGTAACACAGAATTCCTTCTCATTGCATGGGCAGGCTCTTATAAACTGAATATTAAGAGTCTGACAGCTGATTTCAAGACAATTACCCTGGAGACTTCCCTTCACTTCAGGAACTCAGTTCTCTGTTGCACATAATTGAGGCAAAGCAATGATCCTCCTCTGTCCATTTTTCAAAAGCCTTGGGAAATATTTGATTGGACAAAATAGCTCCTGTGTATCCTAGGAGAAATATCTCTCCTTTTTTTGCTTCTTTACTAGAGAAGTGAAACAATTCAATAGTCTACCTTGTCATGCGCAAGATACATTTATAGTTCTGAGCTAGGTTCATTGAAAAATACTAATACTTTGGTCAGACACTTTGAGCAATGGCTTTTCTACATTGGTCAGAGGAAAATTTTCATTTACAACTGTCAACTATGTTGCTGAGGCTAATGTGATTTCATAGCCAGGGATAATTTCTTTCCAGCTCTATTTCTCCAACATTCAAAAACAGGCAGTAAACTGAGTATGGGCAGTGATGTTCGTATCTGCTCACCAAGAGCATCTCCAGAGTGGGCAGTGGTTCTTTGCTTCACTTTTTTAAAGGTTTTGCTTAATGAGAAACTGGGCCTTCCATCAGGATGTGATTTCTACAGAAAATTCATTGCAGACTGTAGATTGAGGAAAGCCTGTGCCTCAACTCACACCCATTCCATCCAAAGTGTTTTCTTCTCCAGTTCAGTAATCTTCCTTCTTATGACTGTCTGGTTGATAGTTCTCTTCCTCCTTTGAAAATCACCATGAAAGTTCCTGTGTTTGACACCAAATATTAGCTACTTCAATTTTCTTTTGTATTGATTTCTTCTTTTTTTCCTACTTCAGCATACACAAAGCAAATTATTTTGTACCAAGCCTACAACATCATCAAGATTAGGAGGCAATTCTTAGTTTTCTGTGTTGGCTGGCAGTTGCTTTCCATGGACCTTACCAGCCTAATAGAGAGAGAAGACCATGCAGTCTGACACAGTCAGCATAGGCAGTAGCAGTAATTTTGATGCAGTTGCACTGAAAACTGACATGCGCTATTCTGTAGATGCAAAAATATTAATGTACTCTTTATTCAAATTCTGACCTCAGTTTTTACTTCAGATAACAGATGCAGATTGACCACACTGTGTTTTTGCCAAACATATTCTCTATATGATCTTCATTAATACTAGAGGTTGTTCCAAGCTTCTGCATGAAATTGAGAAGCACCAGTGAGAAGGAAAATTTAAAATATGCCCCAAAAATGCTCAGGCATGACAGCAACCAGTCTGTTTATCATTTTAAAGCTAACTTGTTGACCCTTCTTTCAGCCAACTCTTCTTTCAAGCTGTTCAAAATACAGAAGCAGTGAAAGCAAATCTCCTGAGACTGAATTGGTGCCATGAAAGAAAGAGTGTAGAAGAGGAATACATGCATCTATAATGACTGCTGCTGTCTAAGGTGAGATGGGCAGAGCTGACGTGAAATGGGAAGAATTTAGAAGAATTTTAAAAAGAAGCAGTGTAGCTGGAATACAAATACTTCACTGGCATGCATGGGCTGTACAATCAGGAATCCATAGCCCAAAGGACAGGTCAGGTTTATAAGGGTACTATTTGTAAATCATGCATCTCTCACATGCTCTCTCAAATGAGGAGATTACAACTGTAATCAGAGATGCACTATGGTAGGTCTCTGATTTCTTGCTTCTGTGTGTTTTCTTGTCAGTCTACTACACTGAGAAATTTAAGAGCTTTCAAGAACACCTATAAATTAATTCCAAGGCTAATTCACTTTCCCTTCACTTGATTAATTGTTTTTTTGGAAGTGTTAAGAACGCAATAAAGGCAAAATTATGAGAATCAAGCCACTGTGTCCCTGAGACAGAGATGTGTAGTGACAAACATGTTCTGAGCTTTAGGAACCCACATAACAGGATAGTCAGAGAGCTTCTTTCAAAACCTATTGCCAAATGTAGGCAATGATAGTGTGAGATGACTGTTTCCAGAAGATGAAATGTAGTTTTCAATTGGTTCATTTGAGCAGAAAAGCTGTAATGTACCTTATACTCTGTTAGTAGTTTCTAAAGCAACATATATCTAAATGCATCACCTCAGTGAATGCTGAGCAAAGGGGGCTGGAAGCCATGCAAGCTTCTTCTGTAATTTTGAATTTCAATCAAAAAGTTATTCTGCTCTTTCCAAGCAGTTATGTTTTTCTTTAATGACTGATAGTATCTAACTGCAAAGACTTGAGCTATATCCAGGAATCTTCCCTAGTACTCCCCAGCATGCTAGAAATTTCAGTACTACAACAAACATTTTTGAGAAGAGTTCCACAGAATTTTTTTGTTTCAATGTACGATTTCTGCCACTGGCAGCCTTTCTGTATCTTTATAAACTGACACATGTTCAAGTTAAGTTTTGTCTTAAATGCAAGAAATTTCTGCTCATTTTCTGAGCTGTTTTCCATTGATTGACATCACTTCTCACTGAGTCCTTCTATAATCACTATCCTTCCAAATATTGATGTCACAGTTTAACAAGAAGTTTATAGCAAACAGCATTACTTATGCCCTTTTAAAGCAGTGAATTTCTCAGTGAACTTCTCCATATGAAGTTTCATCTTCAAGCCAGGAAGAATAAAGATATTAGAACTGCAGTAAGAGGACAGTGGGGTTTAAATCTACAGCCCATGCAGTCACTGTAACTCGGTCATCCTTGCTGAGCAAAGAGCAGTGATTGATTCCCTCTGGGAACTGGCTACGAGACTCCTCTGCAAAGTCCCTGGCACCACTTAAGTGTCTTCTGCACTCTACTTAATGCTATCCAACGTTAAAGAAAATACTGAAACAGGGAGAAATTACCAATACTCTGATTAATCTTGGGAGACAGCTCACTTCCCACTACCAGAGCTCCAGCAGAGCTTCTGCCTGGAGACAGGTTTCACTCCACGTGCAGCACAGAGCATTAGTTCACACTTACTGTATGAAGATCCCTGTAACCCAGAGTCCCAAAGAAGATTGCAGGAGTATAAACCCCACACTGAATGTTACATAAAGGCCCTCAGAAAAACTGCCAGCCACTTGCACCTGCCTCCTGAAAGGGATGTGTGAGCAAGCAGCCCTGGTGGGATGGAAAACTTCATGCTAGGCAGCAGAGATGGAAGTTCCCCACAGGCTGAGCACTGACAACTCCCAGGAGCAGCCCTGGGGCTCAGGAGGGTGCACAAGGAGAGGCCATAGGCCAGTGACATGGAGGGTGGCCAAAGGCCAGTGTCACCAAGACCATGGGTGGAAGAGCAGATGCCAACACCTGCCAACACCAGAGGTCCCTGGGGTTTCCCAAGGAAAGGGTGTGAGGCAATGCACTGGCATCTCCCACCAGTTAATTTTGCTCTGTGCACTCAAATATCAACTTTAATACATAGCGAAAAATGCAATTTGGAGAATTTGTTTAATCTGGTTCTTGCAGTTGGTTTTGGGTGTTGCGGGGTTTTGTTGTTGTTGGTTTGGTTTTGATTTTTTTTTCCCAGCAAGATGATTTCACAAGAAGAAAGTAGAACTCCACAGTAAGAAATACAAGAAATGTTGCTGAAACCAGATGAAGTATTTGAGTTCAGTTCAATTACCCAGATATCTATAACCTCTACTCTTTTCACTGGAGTGTTTAGGAGGTCCACAGAGAGTTTACAAATTTCAATGAATCAGAAGATAATTGGAGTATCCAAGTGCTTCATATGTCTTTAGTTACCAGCATAAGCAACTCATATCTTGTTCTCCTACAAAATGCAATATCCTGCATGAAAAAACCAGCAAATTTTAAACTTTGATCTCCAGGTTGTTCAGATAATCCAGAAAATTACTCAGAAGGGTGGTAGCTGCTCACTATTCTGAAATACTAATTGCATCTATGTTCACTGATGCCTGTTTTTTAAAACATTTCCTGAAAAACCAAGCTGCTGTCAGTTATTAGTGCATGGCCAGCTTAAAATAACAGCAGTCTTAAGACAAAATTTCTGTGTGTAAAGATTATGCTGCTATTATAAAGAGAGTAATTTCAGCAAATGGCAAATTGGAAGGGTCATGCTATTAGGGAAAACTGAAGATGAAAAAAAGTCTGATCAATTCTTGTTCAGTAATAATTTTGAGCAAGACAAAATACTCTACTGTACTGGATGTTAATTACTGTTATAGCACTATAGTGACCAAAGAAAAAATACATTAAACCAAACAAAAAAACCCCAAACAAATAAATCAAACATCCAAAACTTCCAGAAAGTGTTTTGCAGTAAAACAAGGGAGGGTGGAAAAAAGCAAGCCAAAATCATGTTTTACTATAATATTTGCTGTGTGATATCACTTATTCAATGTTACAGTGAAGAAATGAGGTTTCCCCCTGGCCCAATCAAGTTCTTTTTGGCCTTCCTTCCCTGCCTCCACCACTATACCCAAGAGTGACACACAGTGATCCACCCACTTGGAGCTGTAAAAGCAGAGCATCATACCTATTTACCAGATGTGTCATCTCCAGCATTTCCAAATGGACTCAATCCTCCTATGAGCAAGGCTTTTGGAGCCTGTGCTCAGTATGATGCTGCAGTGACTACAGGGAAGCCTCTTCAAAACATATGATGTGTTTGTCCCTGGCAACATTGTGCAGAGCAAAAACATTGAAATAATAAAACCTCTGCACTTATGCCACCCAGCTCCAGATTTTCCTCTAATTCTGACTAACTGGGTATTTAAAACTGCATTTTAAGATTTACTTTCCCGTCCATCAGAAGTTTCTGAGAGACAGACTATGCCATTTTCAAGGCAGACTGATCATCAGATCTTCTATGCATGTCAGGATTTCTTTGTTACACCTGGATGTCTTCACTGGTAAGAACCTGACTTACTGCATGACATGAAGTTAATTCATGTGTATTGACATTGTAGATTACACAGCACATATTACCAATATTCTTTAACCATCAAGCAATTGAACGAGAGCTGTTGCTCTAGTTCATTTCTGGATAGCCAGTAAGAGCTTCTAGAAAATTTAACTCTGCTGTTCTGTAGTAATCAGCAAGTCCATGACCTCTTAGAAGGTATCTGAAAGGTCAAATTTGTCAATTAATAATCTATGTATAAAAGTAGGATTAGTAAAGTATTCCGATTAATTGAAATCTTCAGGATTTTCACATTTGTATGTAATAGTGTTCCAGTATTTAAAAAAAACCAAAGCCAAAATTTAAAAAACAGCCAATTTGTTATCTTAATGTTATGTTTAAAGTAATAGATAATGCTGTGATTATTTATGATGTTACTATAGATGTTAGTATAGAAAAGGATATTCCTTCTGCTAATAGTTTCTGTTTGTTTTGTGGATTTTGGAGATATATCAGGGGTTTCATACAGTTTGCTCAAAATTTCCCTGCAATTTTGCATCTTACATAGCACATAATAAGATATGTCCATTAGGAGAATGTACCCAGTAGAATTTGCATGTACAGTGGGCTTTCCACCAGAAAGCCCCAATATGTGAAGCAGTTTCAATACCTACAGGTCAGCTACTGGTCTTGATTTAACAAGAGCATAGCAAGTCCATCAGAACTCCTAAACTTTTTTTTCCTCTTTTTCTTGATAATTCTTTTAAAGTTGGCTGAAGGTGTAATCCTGTTATGTTGAGGCAGTTCCATTCTGACACAAGAACAAGAGGATTTATCCCCTGCACTGCAGAAGGTTTACCAAGTGATTGAATAAGTGGGAGAAAGCAGGAAATGAAGCTGCTGTTGAGTCAACACACATGTACCAAGAAGTGAATGGCTGTTACTCACACAGGTATGAATAACACACTGCGATGCCTGTGCCATTCCACATTAGCCCAGCATGTTTCACATGCACTCATGCTTATGGAAATAGAAACAGACTGTGAGTCAGAGAAAAAGTTGAGTCAGAATGAATATGTGAAGTGAGTAGAAAGGAGTGATCAGAGCCATTAACTTTGCCTGTGAAAGGTAGTAAGGCAAGACCAGTCAAAGAACTGCAGCAAATGGAGCACCCAAAGGGCAACTCGTTAAAATTGCCAAGATATGTTGACAGCTGAAATGACAGGTATTTCTATTATCCACAGCAGTTACATCTGCATGTTACAGAAGCTCAGATGGCAGTTTATGTAAACCTTTTGGGTACATTTTGTTGACATTATTTCCCACTGCCCTTGTTTTCATTACCTAAGACCTGTTTGTACCATGAATAAATAAGGTAAAATATAAATGCTTCCCCATGGCTAGGTAGGAAGCCTATATGAGTGCTCTCACAGACTGTGTATATGAAGGAAATATAGATACTCAGCTTCTTGACTTGTGATTTATTTCACAGAGCTTGAAAGAGCTGGAATATTGCAATTTAAAATGCAACAGGGAAAATGTGACAGAGAAACTTTCTGTAAGAAAATGAGACCAAAGAAAAGCAGATTTCCTTATTAAGATATCCATGATTTTCTGATTTTTATAATTCACAGATAGCATGAGTCTAGTGTATATAGAGTATTTTAGTGTTGCAGTTCTGATTTAATTAAGGTTGTGTTCAGGGAGAGAGAAATGTTTACAAGATGTCAGTTTTATCATATCATGCTTCATTCAGTGTCTTGGGTTTCAGTCAATAATTCTGTTAACAAAACAGTTGTCTTCTCAAGATGAACTTGAAAATAATTTCTTGAAATAGAAATCAAATTGACCAAAATAATTTATGAGTCCCAAAGTAAGATAAGCTGTATTGAGCACACATACTTCTGAGCTTCAATAAGCCAGTATGACAATGGGGAAAAAATGACCCTATCATGATCATATAGAATTCAATCTAGATTTTTTTGTGTTAAAAATATGTTAGTTTGGAAGACATTATAAAACCCAGATCAGTTCAGATGAATTGGTTAAAGAGGCTTTCTGGCTGAACAGACACAATTTGCAAAGACAGGCAATCTATTAGGCCCATTTACATCACTGAGAAAACAACAATTCAGGTACACAAATATTTGTACAGGTCTGAAACAATAGAAGCATTTTGCAAAGGTAAACAAATATAGATCAAGCTTCTGAGTTTAAATTGATTGCTGAATACTAAGATATGACAGAAAAAGTTGCAGGCAGCAAAGGTAGGAAGTGCTGATTAAGACAGATGGTGATTATCTCCTGTGGGTCAGAAACAACCGGCTCAATATGTTTAGCTCATCCTGACAATACTTTACAAGGGAAGGCATTAGCATTGATTTTTTTTCAAATATATCCATCATAAGGAGGAAAATGCTATCAAGTTTTAACACAAAGCCTGGGTTCAGACTGGTTAACTGACCCAGGAAAGATGATGAGTGAATTTTTTACTAATTTTTGAGCATGACCACTTAAAGTAAAATATTTTCAGCTTACTAGTGAAATCAGCCCCAGCTCACACCTATGTCTTGCTCCATAGTTATGACAATATAGAATTAAGGTCTTGGAGATGTGTACATCTCTAAGCATAAGAACAGTCCTGTTGATTTCACTGCATTAACTCTATGTTTACCATGTGTTGCAGTATTACAAATTTTGAAGACTATGTAAAAACCAAGAGCATTTTTTTACTTCAGCAAATTCAGAAATGTTTGAGAGTTAATTTAAGTCTAAGCATTTGAAGCTAAAAGGCCATATTGTCATCAAAACTGTAATCAAAAATTTTCTGTTGATATCACAGGCCCTTCCCACCTGAATTAAGAATAATTGAAAAGCTTGTTGAAAACACCAAAAGAAAGCCCACAGACTACATCAAAAGACTCCTCGGTCTTAACAGCTCTTTGGAGTGATTCATGGAAGGTGAGAATGGTGGTGTGTGGACAAATCTGAACACCCTCCAGTCAAGACACAGCAATTTCAGACTGGGAACCCTTCTGTGCTCTCTACCACAGGAAATCCAGCAGCCACTCCAAGCCAGGAGTCTGGCAGAGGTCTGCTGCACCAGGGGTTCGGGTCTGGCTGCCCTGCACTGCTGAGTGTGTCCTGATCCACACACTAATCAGTCCCGGCTGGCTCCTGGTAGAAGCTCTGCAACAGCTCCTCAGTCAAAAACAACAACAATAATCAAACCGTATTAAATTTTTTCAAATGCCAGCCCATTCTACAGTTTGTGGTGTTTGCCATAGCATATGAAGCTCCATATGTTGTTTTTTGTCAACGTTGCATTTGTCACTTCTTCATGCACCAAGTGTCTTTTCTTCTGTGTTTGGATTTTGTAGTATCAACCACATCTGAGATTTTCTCTGTCTGCTGCCCCACTTTTGAACAGTGCTGTGCAACATGAACCTTTGCCCAATACAGTCCAGGGCTCTAACCATCTCCTCTGAGATCCTTGGACTATCACCAGTAATCTTATTCTGAGCCAGGTGCATTTTCTTTGCTGGTAATTTATAACATTTATACACCAAAAACACCAGTACCACCTGTCATCAGAATCAATGCTACTGATACACATTTTGGTCCATTTCTCCATTCAGATTGCTTTTTCTTTTCTGTTTTCTGATCCTGGGTATTCTTCAGAGAGTCTAAGTATCCAGTGTTTTACTTCACCCATTTGTTTTTCTTTTTCTAATAGCACAGCTGCCTGTGATATGAGAACTCAGCTAATACCATATGACTTTTCTGAGAGCATCTTCAAGAAAACTCATCCAAAAACTTACTCTAAAAAGATGCCTTCAGTCTTGTCATAAGTTTGGGGTTTTTTTCCCTCTCTTGGTCTTACAAAATCTAGTCATGAAATTGTATTTTCAGACTTATGTGATTTTTTTGTCATATTTTAAAATCCAAGAGAGAAGAAGCCATTAAACAGGAAATTAAGCTTTTCTTTTTCATAAAAAAGGAAAAAATATGAGCATCTTTTGTGTATTATTGTCAAGAAAAATGCAAAGTCTTAGATGAAATTGAACTAAATAGCCTTGCAAAATTATGTGGAAGTGGGATGTTCCTTTGTCATCATCATCCCCAGAGTCTTTGTGAGACTATCAGCTAATTCTGCATATGGTATGTTGTAAATAAAGTATCACACAAATGCTTTGCTTCCTGTAGCAGAACTGAGTGATTAATGCCACTCTGCTTTGCTCTTCACCCTTCACTTCAATGAGTCATGCAGTCTGGATAATGGTGGACCTGCATCCTTTTTTGTTATGGTTATTTGAATACTTGTTAATTTTTCTGGGCCACGACAATCAGGCTGTTATATATTAAAGGAGGAGTGCAAGATTACAGCTTTTGACACTCTCCCACCTTGAAAATAAATTCAGCAATTATGATAAGATGAAATCATCTCCTGTTTTTCTGAGAAATTGAAGAAAATGTTGGGTTTTGGGGGGGAGGTTTTTGTGGGTTTTTTGAGGGTTTTGGGGTGGGGGGATTGTGGTTTTGGTTGATTGGTTTTTTTAATAAAAAACCAAACTGGTCTCAAAATTACTGCATTAGAAGTTTTGGAACAGAGTAACCAACAGAAGAATTCTACACGCTCCTTCTCAGCCCAGGAACCAAATGCTCTGGATCTGGGGCAAGAAGGAGCATGCACTGGCAAGCAGGCAACCATTACTGTGCCCTGAGTGCTAAAGCAGCTCCCCCAGTCTTTCCACACCCAATGGAAGCTTTGACAGACAAGTCTCCCTTTCCCTGCACCTGCCTTAGCCGTGCATTTGCAAGGGCAACCTCCCCAGGACTTAACTCACACAGGTACTTGACTGCACTCAAGACTAAGGGTGAGAGGGCTGATAAAAACATTTGGCATTTCCCAGTTCTAGAATAAAAAAGAGCCAGAAAACAAAAGATAATCAGCTACACTGGACTTTTGCACTTCTGCAAAATTGAGGTGGTAAGCCTGGGGCAAAGCAGGAAGCATCTGTAGCCTCATCCCAAAACTTCATTGAAATTCAGACCCTGGAAGCATAAACATTGTGCATTGTTTTCTTTGTAATCTGTGTACTTAATTAATATCTGACACCTTCCAAACACACACTCTGCAAATACAGATTGAACCACTAACAAACAGAATATACCTTTTCCTGTATAGACCCTCCTTCTGCTTCATGTCAGTAGTGAAAGTGGGACCAAAGTCTTACTGTGACTTTGCTTGCCATGATGGCCAAGGTTGGTACTTATCAATGTAGATGGAGATGCCTCTATCTACACAACCTGAAGTGTTTCTAGACCACAGTCTCATTTACTCTGATTAATGTGAATCACACACAGTATGCACTGCTTCTCAAGGGTCTCCACAAGATGCACTTGTCTGAAATGCAGATATCTAATCTTTGAATCTCACTCAAACTGTCTTCTCCCTACCTCAGGGTTTCCACACAGCTCCCTGTCCAAAAATGAGGCTGCTTAGCCATATCAGTGACAGTCAGTCATGGTATAGCCATCAACAGGCAAACTTAACAAGTTATCCAAATAAACTTCAAGCAGAGCTCTGGCAAAAATTTGACCCCCTTTTTTTCATACAAATATTTGAGACGATCAAATGTAAGAGGTTTTACTTGCAAGGAAATTTTTTATAGAGTTAAACATTATTTTACTTCTTACAGAACTTTTCCCTTGAGAAAGAGACAAGTTTTCTTTGTCATGTCTACTGAAATGTTAGTTTATACCACTGTAGAAAATGTTTCTGAAACCCTCTGCTATTAATTGTTCAGTGAGAGAAATGCAGAACTATTGTTTGCAAGGATACTGCACTGACTTGTAAAATTACCATTTTCTTGGTAAAATGTCCAATAGGATTGGACCATGGACTGGACCATGGACTGAGCACGTGTTTTGAACAATTCTCAGAAGAGGTATTTTCCAGGACACAGATGAGGAGATTTTAGCAAAAATTCAATCTAACTGCAAAGCTGGTCAGCACAGATACACACTGAACAATTGAAACATCACTCAGCTGCTTCAATTTAGTAGATGGATTTTGAGAGCCAAGCCATCAAAAACCTGAAAATATGCCTAGAAAAACTTAAAAGAGTCCATAGCAGTCCACAGACTGCAGGGGCTCCTTATTAGAAAGTCCTTACCCTGGCTTCCTTTCAGCCTGAATTCTGATTTTCATCTAAAATGTGAAACTGTTCGATTTTACCAGGAGACAGACATGGGTGTTTTTCATGAATGCTATCATATATATACACAAAAAATGAAAGGATATGTCTACATGCTGTAACAAGGCATAAGAGATAGATTTAGCTCAAATTAACATAAACAGATATAGCTCTGGTGGTGTAGGTTGCCCCTGTGTTGTGCTTGAGCTAATCAACCTCGTGGAGAGTAGATGTCTTTTCACATGGAGACTGTTCAGGCACGAGCCAAACACGATCTCTGTGTAACATTGTGCTGCATGATTTGGATGTAGCTGTTCACTTCAGTGTGATCCAGGTTTCTCAACCTGACCCTCAACCATGCAGTGAGGACATGTCATGATCCACCTTCTCATCCCTTTCCAGAAGCAGAGACGTGCACTGAGCAGACATCTCTCAAGCCACCAGGGTGTCACCAGGATCCAGGTCCTCCGCCATGTTTTTCTTTAACTCTTGCTCCTGCCACCAGGAATCTTCAGGTTATTAAGTAACATGCTGGATCTGGGGCCAGAACCTGCAGAAAGGACTGTCCCATCAGAAAGATACAGATTGAAAGGATAAGGCACCTCACCTTTTCCCATACACACACATAAATTAGCCACAGTGCCTCTGAAGCTGATGTAAACAGCTTTGCATTTTCTAATAACTTCTTAAGGTTTTTATAATTGGAAGCAGAAATCCCAATTCCTAAAATTGGGAAATCTTGGAAAGCACATTCTGAAGAAGTGCTTCATAATACTATCAAAATCCCCTTCTTTGCTTTTGGATCATGATTTTGCCTTCCTGTCCAAGTGTAGCCATTTCTTCCTTCTGGAAATGGTGGACAAATGGCTACATCTGACAAGCTTAGAACAAATTCAACCTTGCAATTTACTGTCTTCAGAATTAATGGAAAAGCAGAGATATAAATTTTAACCGATCACATTCCGCAGCCTCACAGCAGATTGTGCTTAGACAACTCCCTCTGTCTACTACCATTTCAGAGGAGTGTTTCTTGGGTCGTCCTTCCCCTTCTCTAATTCTTGAGATTTACCTGCATGGGAAGAAGGGACCAGATAAAGCACAGGACATATATTTCTTTCCTTTGGTCTGCACAGAAGTCCGTAAGAAGGTCATGAAGATGATCAGAGGGCTGAAGCACCTCTCCCATGAGGACAGGCTGAGAGAGCTGGGGCTGTTCAGCCTGGAGAGGGGAAGGCTCCTGGATGACCTCATTGTGGCCTTTCAATATATCAAAGTGGACTTATAAGAGAGCTGGAAAGGGACATTTTACCAAGGCCTGCAGTGACAGGAGAAGGAGCAATGGTTTTGAACTCAAAGAGGGCAGGTTTAAATAAGATATTAGAAAGAGACTCTTTGCTATGAAGGTCTTAAGACACTGGCACAGGTTGCCCAGAGAAGCATGGGTGTCCCATTGCTGGAAGTGTTCAAGGCCAGGGTGAATGTGGCTCAGAGCAATCTGGTCCAGTGGAAGATGAGGAGCTGGATTAGTTGATCTGTCGACTCATTTCCAACCCAAATGGGTTAGATGACCCAAATGTGATGTTATGACTCTGATTTCACAACTGACATCACAGTTTCCTAAGATGTGTTTTTCACTTGAACATAGGAATAAACAAAAAGTAAACAAACAAAGAAATTACTCTTTTGTCATTTTCCATGATAGAAATAACTATCCTGACCTGATAAAAAGGGAATTTCTGTCTTGGAAGAGATATCTTTTTTCTTTTAAACTAAATTCAGCTATAAAGCCAGCAGTTATCACAAATGCTTCCCATCTTCAAAAAATGACTTTGTGTATCTCCAAATTTTCTGCTCAATATATATAATTTTGAGCACCTTTTTTGTAGAAAAATAAGTGCATTTAGAAGTGAATATTTTTTCACTCCGAAATCTTTTTTTAAGAACTCCAAACAGCAATCCACCAAAATCTGTATCCATTTAAGAAATACATTTCACTAGTGCACTCTTCCTTCTAGAGACAGCTGCTCAACAAATGTTTTTTAACAGTTCTCATGAGATCTAGATGGGGAGTTATGAGGAAATAAGTATTGTCTTTACCATCAGGACAGTTTAATCTTTAGAAAGCTTTAACTATAACATGTACATCCTCTCCATCAAGAGATATTGAGGTATCCTACCCTCCCTGTTTCATATGCTCACTAAAACAACACAAAAGGGGTAAAATTTTATTAGTGGTGGCAGATCTTGTGCAGTATGATAAACCTTATGCAGAGTTCTTCTTTCTTTCCCAAATATACTCAGAAACCATATCCTAATCCTTTAAAATACATAAATATATAGCCATTAAATACAGTAGTAGCCACTTCCAAGGGTAAATATGCTTCTTTAGTACTCATCTTCCCCTTTTGTGTTAATATGGGAGAGTAAGAGTAAATTTCAAGTAAAGTTCACTGAGATGTTACAGGGCTAAATATTAAAAGATATTTCGCAATAATATTTATTTTGCAGCTCCTGTTCCTGATCTCTTAGTCCTCTACCGCACTCTCAGATCAAAATGCAACGTAAGTAGTAGGATTTGCCACAGTCTTTTCCACCTCAATAAAAGATGTCTTTCTCTCTCTATTTCCCAGCCGTTACCATTTCAGCAGAGTTCCTTTAGGAGGTAATCAAAAGAAAACATCCCGGAAATTTCTGACATAACTTCATTTTTTTTTCCCCCAATCTCAAACAAGGGCCAGATGCACACTCTGAGACTGAGTCGTAGTGAGGGCTTTTTGGTTATTTAATTACAGTTTTTAATTAATGTGAGAAAGCTTAACTGATCCTAAATGTTGGTTGCGGTTGACAAATTACAAGAGCATTCCATGCCCACAGAAGAGCTAATGCTGCAAGGAAAGCACAGGGAACCAACACTAGTTTGTGATCAGTTACATTTCAAAGAAATCGTTTTTCCATGTGTCTTTGTGCATGTGCATTTACTATCATCTTTGAAGTTTGAATCATTTTAAAATCTGGCTAGGGGCAAATTAGATAAGAAGGTGGCTGTGCAATTAAATTAATATTTTGGAAAGCTCATACACTTACAAGATGCAAATACTTACCCTGATAAAATGCTGCCAACACATTAAAGATATGTACTGACTTATTTTTTACCTATAAATTTTCTTGCTGACAGATTTGGTAAGTGCATGATTCAGCACTTAGCACTGGTAACATGATTAAGGTAACACAGGTTTCTGAGCAGCTGTCCTGGATGACAGCAAAGATTCAGCTCTGCGAATCCACTCCCACAGCACTTGGCCACACTCACAAGCACAGCTCGGAGAGAGTCGCTGGGCCGAAACTTGGTGCTGTTTCCCAGCTCAGCCTACTGGAGCAGTGGCCGAAAACATCTGCTTGAGGTGGTGCCAGACTCACCGAGTCGCGCCGATGATGACAAGATCCGTGCCTGTGCACCCCCTCACGCCGGCAGCGGGGCCGCCGAGCAGCTGGGGCCAGTGTCCGGGGCAGGGGCAGCCGCACCGCAGATCCATCCCTGTGCTGCCCCTCACGCCCAGCAGCTGGGCCCGGGCAGGGTGTCCCCGGACAGGGTGTCCGCGGGCAGGGGGAGCCGCCCCGCAGATCCATCCCTGTGCTCCCCCTCATGCCCAGCAGCTGGGCCCGGGCAGGGTGTCCCCGGACAGGGTGTCCGCGGGCAGGGGGAGCCGCTCCGCAGATCCATCCCTGTGCTCCCCCTCACGGCCACCCGCGGGGCCGCCGAGCGGCTGGGCCCGGTGTCCCGGGCAGGGGCAGCCGCACCGCAACCAGGCTGGCTCTGGGACAGGCAGCGCTCAGGGACAGATGCTCTGGCAGCAGGCGATTCACAGCCTCTCCCGCGGCACAGGCTTCCCCTGCACATTGCGCTCATCACACGCCTTCACCGCCCGATCAGTGCCTGCCCCATCGCCGAGCCCCCTGCAGGGTCCCTGCACAGGGCTCTGCTAACGCGGCAGGTCTGTGGTGACGGACTGTCAGATCCTGCCTCTGAATCTCCTTTTAGATTTTGTGGGGTTTGGTTTCAATCACTCTCGCTGACAAAGAAATCAAATCTCTCCACAGAGCCTAGTGGTTTTGTAAAATATGTTCTGAATCATATCAGCCAGAAGCCTTTAAAAAGCTGCATTTGTGACCAAGACTTGACAAAAGAAAGAGAGTTTGCAAATTAATGTACATTTTAATCTTTAAACCCCTTGAAAAGTCAGCTAGCTGTATGGAGCAACAGTAGGCAGGTGGAAAAAGGGTGTTATTTGAGCTTGTGCATGTAAATCTTCATTTCAGTGAAAAAACTTGAACAAAAGTAGTGTCATTTTTTAAGAAAAACAAAACAAATCATATTCGTGTTTGCAAAAGGGTCAAAGCTTTGTGCAAACTCCTTTCACACAGCCTTTGGGAGCTGAGCCCCATACAAGCAGCAAGTGTTTGAGGTGATTCACTGTGATTCACTCCAGGAGAAATTAGAAACCTGTGGTATTTTGAAAACCTTATTGTGTGATGGTTTCCATCTTCAGATGCCTGAATATTTTTAGATGTCTGCCCTGATTTACCTGTCATATGCACAGAGTCAAGGTGAGGCGTTATCCCATTTCCTATATCTGGAAGTGAAGGTGCACAGAAGTTGAGTCATTTACCTGAGGAAGCACACAGGAACAGTCCCATGGGGTTAGAGCAAAGAACCACTTACTCCAGGAGACTGTGCTGAAGGGTGTCAGCAATGGAGGCTCAGGACAATGCTCTAAGTAATGGGCCTTGAGCTGTGTTTCCCTTCTTTTTCCTTCATAGCTCCTACTGACCATTAGTGTAGGGACTTCTTGAGACTGAGTGGCCTCCAGCAGACAGTGTTCAACACCCATCAACAGTGAGCTATTAGCCGACAGTGGATCAAATCCAAATTTAGCCTCCTGCCTCATGGGTTGTATCCTTGCAAAGATTGTCTGAAGCCTGGAATCAAGTTCACCTTAAGGCTGAAATCTCCTGAAAATTAAAGCATAAAACTGTCCCCTGAGAATCTGGTCACACAACTCAGCCTGACTTCAGGCACGTAAGGTTTTCACGTGGGCTCTCTCACAGTATTTATATTTTCCATCTGGATCCTGGCTCCACCACGGTGAACAGAAGTGTTGCAGAACCCCAAAGAGCCAGCTGTGCATTTCAGTTTGGTATCTGTGAGACTGAGCAAGGTGAGTCACTTATCGCAGTCATTACATTCAACACGTCCCACAAGAGGAGTCGCTCAGAGCTTCAAGAGCACTTCAAGGTTTGTTTTGCTGCAGTGCCTGTTCCAAAGGACTGCATTTTCCATTGTAATGCACTGCTTTCGAATGAATCCCAACAAGGAAAAAATGTCTTACGCTATTGCAGTATTACAATTTTAATAAATATTTTCCTTGTCTCCCCAGTACTCCATGGAAGCAAAGCAGGGAAGGAGTCGCTGCAAGCAACATAACTAACAACAGCAACTGAGAGAATCAAGGGATTTACCTGCCAGGCATCACTCACTCATCAGCTTGGCTTTCATTTGCTTTAAACACCCACTAATGATTAGCAGCACTTTACATGCCCACTAAAAAGAAAAAGCACACTTCTAGGAAATTATCTGTACTGCATCTTACAGGATATTTGTGGCAGAGGGAGGGGTAGGTTTTGCAAATCCTTCCAAGAAAACCAATGCCTTCACTTGAAGAAAAAAGTCAGAAAAGCACAGGGTGAGAAACAGACAACAAGTGGCAATGAGACTGCAGCAGCACAAATCCTTGGAACCTGGATAAGGTGGCAAGCCCATCCTGCCAAGCGCTAAGTCTCCATTCTTGCTGGAGTTAACGGACACCCAAATTCCTGGTGGAGAACAAATATTTCTAAACTAAAACCTCTTTTACTCAGCTCTTCCTTCTGCTGAAGCAAAAAATCACTGAGTTCAAAATCAGTCAAAAGCTGATCCAACAGCTTATGCAAGTGAGTTTCTTGCCAAAGGAAGAAGTGCTGGAACAAATGAATAACTTAAAGAAAAATGGGGATACTGTGGTAACATGTAAAGTAGTTTAATGGTGTGTTTGAGCCCATTAAAAATAGTGTATTTCTTACTGGAGTATGGAATTGAAACAAGTATTTATATTTCAAAACAAAAAGCAAATGCTAAATGTCATTCTGGCAATTATTAAGCAGTTTATTTTTAAAACGACATTAAATTTAAAGGTTATATTTGTATAGCACAATGCAGTATCACGTAAAAATGCCCTTACACTGAATGATTGAGAAGGGTATTGCCACAGGAGAAAGGAGTCATTTAATGCAAATAAAACCTGCTGCTGCTTATGAAGGATGGTGAACCAAGGCAGAGTCATGCTGTGAGGGCCAGGTCCCTTCTAGAATCAGAATAAGCTTGCAGACAAGTGGTGCCAAAATTTCTGGATGGCAATGCCCTTTGCAATCCTGAAGGAGGCTACATTCACTTAGACACTTCACCTAAAGCTCATTCTGGTTTGCAGAGGTTTTCAAGCAGTCTTTCCAGATACTGTGCTTGGTTTCCCTCTGCCTTTATATTCCTCTGTATACAAGATTCAATACTGAAAGGGAACAAGTTCGTAAAATGCAGCTGATGCTTGCTTAAGCTAAAAAATTTGAGGTACTTCAAAAATAAGCAAATAGTAAAAGTATCATGTTTAGGGCTCTTGTGACAATCTGCACTGCTCAAAAAATCCATGTTGGCAGTCCCTATGGTAGTACTGGCCAGTAAACTCCATTTAAAGCCAAAACTCTGGTTTGCCTGTGCAGACCTTCACCTTGACAGATGTCCTTTCCCCTCCATCTTCAATGTTAATCCTTAGGGGCTGCTAGCACAAACCTGAAAATAGGGACTAAGGGAACTGGCTCTTCCATAAAAACATGAACATCTCAGGCAACACAGGAGGAGGGGAGGGGAGTTGATTTGAGTGATAACTTTGCAGCCCTCCTTGGTAACAAAGCAGCCTGGCCAGGGTCCCCATCCCTTGGCAGGGATGGATGTCACATGTGAGTCACACTGTGCTGAGTTCTGCTGGAAATGCTTGGGAGTGAAAGAAGAGTTTCACAGAGAAGGCTGTTGAAATGAAGATGCTTTATACAAAGGAAAATACAAGAGGTAGGAACATGTGGATGAGCTAAGGGAGAGAAATTGAAAGGTAAAATTGACATGCTTGTGCATACTTTTTAATACAATTTTTATAATATTTCTGTGAAAGACAGCCATCATTTTTCAATGTACTCCATAAATTGTCCTTGCAAAGAGATTTGCCCTTTCTGGCTCTTTCTCCAGTTAGGTGCTGCCTCAGTCATCTTTCTCCTGAGAGCCTGATTTGAGCTAACAAGCAAAAATACTGTTTTCTGCAATCTCACCTGTCTCTATTATGCCTCCACTTGCCTCAGCCCCACAAAGTCACAACATACCCTGGTTAGAGGCTGGAGAAGAAGTAAAGACCATGGTACATCTCAGGGCTGATTCTCTCAATGACACCAACATATTTCCCCACCTTCTGTCCCTAAGGTCTTCTGAAATTTACCATGCAAATGCAGAAAACTTCACCAACAACCTCTCTGTGCAATACCTCCTTGTCCCAGGCATAACCACAGGCAAATAGCTAACATCTACCCACAAAGTTTTGCTAGACTCCAAGATATTTGGAAAACAGAGAAAAGCAATTTAGAAAAAAAAAAATTTTTTGCTTATTTCCTGCAATGAAGAAAAAAATCATTTAACTAGAAGTACAGTACTTACCTTCTTTACTCTGACTGAAGCCGTTGTTCACTGTCTCCAAAGCTTTAGCTTATATTACCTTTTCAAAGTGCTGTAGTAATACAGGCATATCTTCAGCATCTTCCTTTCCTTACTTTTTACATTTAACCTCATTTATAGCTGTAAAAACCCCCGTTTGGAGATGGCAGCTAATGTAATTGTTGCAAAAAAAAAAAAAAATAACACTAGAAAGAGTGGAACTAAGTCCCAAAACCACTGAAAGTCACAGACATAACAAAAAGAAGGCCAGGTCATGTTTTAGAAGTAGAGTAAAAAAAAAAGTGAGTATTCATTAAATGTGGAAAACAGATACATACATACCACATGAGGACAGCATATGATACAGATCAATCACTATCCTCCAACTGTTATTTTCTTTTGTGAACTTTCCTCCTGTTTGTAGCAGTGTGCAGGCTTTACGGACTACTTGAACATTTTCTTCTTGCATCTTCCTATTTCCACAAGATCATTTCAACAGAGGCATTTCCACTCTCAGCAAAAGCAGACTGTTCCTATTTGTATCAGGCAAAGCAGATGGAGAAAACAAATCATTAATTTATGACTTAGAAGATACATTTGTATGACAGGACTTTGTAACACCCTACACTTCTTTTTTAATTTTTCATGACATTAATGAACAGATAGGAAAATAAAATTAGAAACAGGAGATTCCTCACAGTGGCAGTATTCTGTCCTCAATCCTCATGCTGCAATTACAGATCCTCTTCTGCCAGGAGCAGTTCCAGGTAAGGCTGTTCCTGCTTCCTGCTATTCCCAGCAACCCAACATTGGTGTGTAAGGAATCAGGGCTGTCTGGTGGGGAAGGAGGGGTAGAGATGGGATTTTGGAGGCAACAGCACCTTTACTGAGCTAAGCAGCAGCAGCAGAGCAGCACATCAGGCCACGGCCTTGGCCAGTGGGAGTCAGGCTAGTCCAGACATCCCACGTCTTCTTTGGTTCAGGATGGTGCCCAAGAGCATTTGGATACCCCTGCCATGTCCTGCACGTGAGTGTTTCACTCTCTTGCTGGCAGAGGCCTTGGAATGAACATTTGGAATGAGCCAAGTTCCCTGGGCTATTGGAGAGATCCAGTTGCCTGTGGCAGCTCCACAAGAGTATGGCTGCTCTCTTGCAAACAGCCTGAGATCTCCCTGTCTTACACTTGCAAGGTTTCCCAGTGGCCAAGGGAGGAGAGGAGGGGTCAGAAATATTGCTCATCATGTTTAAACAAGAGACTCTTCTCTCCATGTCTACAGCTGAATTATTCCCAGAGCAAAAGAAAGCGTGTGCTTTCTCACTGCTCCCTTGACTCCTCCAATAGCTTCAAGAGCAAATGATCTGTGTGCCTCCGGGTGCTGTGGATAGCCCTTTGGGCTTTTTTATGGACCTCTGCGCAGCACAGCTATCAGTCAACGCTGACAGAGAGACAAGGTTATGAAAGTATGTACTCTTTGGAAGCTGGATCTGATTATTGGTTTTATTTGTAAAACTGCTCCAATTGTGTAAACTGTGACAGGCTCTAAGAGGGCAATTTAATTTTTTTAAGTTGGATGAAGTGACTGCTGTTTCTACTTAATTGCCAACTATATTTCTCAGTACCAAGCAGAGAACAAATTCTATTCTATTTCCCATAACAAGCCAATTCAAATTAGGGTAATTACCATGGGATAATTGCAGACTACCTATGGTTAATTAGGGCACTGTGTGTTTACAACACTCCAGAAGCATAAATACTTAATGATAACCACAGCTTCATAGACTGTTAACACTTAATTTAATATATTACATCATTATTATTGGGAGGGTTGGAAAGAAAAGAGGCAAAACATTGAAACATGATCAGAAAAGCTGCAATGGGCTCTTTCCCCAGTAGTAAATCAGCTTACCTGATAATGTCATTATGCTGAAAGATTCTCCTTTTTTAGGCCATCTTGTGTTCACTCAGCAGGAGAAACAAGTGCACCATCACCAGCCCTGAGCTTGAACTCTGAGCTTAATGGCAAGTAGAAAAACAAAGTGAGATGAAAGATGATGGTGGACTCAGTCCCCCTCATACAGCCCAGTCTTTCTGGGGCACCATGCTGGTGGGACAGTGGGAACTCACTCTGCATTTTCACCCTGCAGAAAAACACTTCATGAACCACAAGTATTCTTATTAGACAGAGAAACAAATATATGCAAATTTTACTTTGTGTGAAATGCTGTCTGGTCTCCTTGGAAATGTGGGTGTCCTTCATTTAGTCATTATTTCATTGAAAGTGTGACATCATGAGCAGTAACAGAAAGTAAAAGCAAGCATTTGACTTCAGGACATGGAGAAATGCACAGGAAATTCCATCTACAATTAGAACTAGGATCAGGAATATAAAACTCACAGAAACCCTTCCGTTTGCTCACTGGCCCCTTGAATTTGTCATACATGCAGAAATTAGCATTTGATAGAGCAAAGGATATTCCCCAGAGCATGTCCATGTGTAAGGTGTGACCATGTGCAGTTTGCCAGTTATGTAAAATAATTCTTAGTCTGTTGAAGTCTTTCTTTAAACATACAGAAGTTCAGAATCCCAATCCCAGACAGGAAAAAAATTTAAAAATCCATTCCTTCCTCTTCCTCAAAGAAAATACTGATGTCCAATATGGTTTTGCTGTAAGCATCCATTGTAGTTTCCAGCCTTATCAGTACTTCATGATAAAATAGTCTCATTCATTATAAAGAAAAAGTTTAGTCAAATTTTTCATTTATAACCTTTGTCAAAAAACTGCCCCAACAGAGAAGCTGAGTTAATAACTCATGTTGCCAGTCTCCTTTGGGATAACCTCCCATTCAAGTGACAAGCGAGACAACTGGTGATTCTTTTTCTCCCTTTGAATTCTATTTTCTGAATAATACTACAACTGATACAGAAGCATCTTTCTCAAACACCTCTGTCATTCCTCAAAATGGAAAACTAGGTTTGCAGCACAAGAAGTTTCCTTCTATGTATGCCATGCCAATAGTAATGGACATTTCTGCTGCCAATCATCTTCCATTGATTTCCAGCCAGGACAGTAAATCAGACATATTTTTATTAAATCCCTGAGTATAACTCAGCAGTTATATGAAACTACAGGAGTTACAGACATCCATGGGAATGCTACTGTTTTATTCACACTCTGCATCTAACCACGGGGCTGCACAAACTGTGCTTCATCTGCCCCATTTTCTGCAGAAGCAGGAAAAGGGTGGGAGTGCTGTCAGCAATTTGTATCTCCTCTGGAGCTGGCTGCAGTACTTTGTTGACCCATAAGTATGTCAATGGTTCCAGGTCTCTGGTTTAGACATAACCTCTGGGTCTATTCCAAACATGCATCATTGTTGGTGAAAAAAGTCCATTTGATTCCCTGGTTTGTTACCATCCTCTCATCCCTCATGAAGAATTATTTCACATTTATTTCACAATCCCTAAATGTTGTATAGGCATGTTTACAGTTTTGGTGGTTATCAAAAAATCTTCAGACCCACAGAATATTTTTAAGTCATACTGCCAGAAGCCTGAAGTAGCCTTATTGCCACCTTTGTAGTGTCCAACTCATCTTTGAAATACCAAACTATGACAACGACAACTCATATGCAAACTTTTTGTTATTTTCTAGTTACTGATGTTAATGAAGTTGCAGGTGATTTGGGGTTTTGGTCATTTTCAAAAACCCTCGCAGATAAAGTATTTTAGATGCTCTCTAGCCAGCTGCCAAAAGCTATTCTAGCCAGCTGCCAAAAGCTATTATCCACCTTTTGCACCTTTATCAGCTAAGTTAGGACTGTCTTTGAGGGAATTTAAGAGACACTAAAGATTCAAATTGTGGGGCAGCATTAGAAACCCTTATATTATAGACTGCACTGTATTTTTTAACTACTGTATGTATTCAGTATTCACAGAATCCCAGAATCCCAGAACATGCTGAGTTAGAAGTGCCCCACAAGGATCATCAACTCCAACACTTAGCCCTGCACAGGACCATCCCCAGGAGTCACACCATGTTCCTGAGAGCACCCTCCAAATACTTCTTGAGCTCTTCAATGTGATATAACTATTCACCACCACAGAGTATTCACTGTGCAAGTAGCAGTATTCTTCTGCTTTGAATTGAAGAAAAAAAATGCAGTTAATGTTGTTGCCAGATTTCTGTAGCTCTTGCTTCGCAGATCGTGCAGGTAATTGCAATTGTATTTGCTTCCAGGACCTGACAGAAGTCCAGCTGAGACACTGGCATTCTTGGGTATTTGGGAAGGCAAGGGCAAAGAAACAGCAATTATTTAAGAAGCTTTGCCAAAGGGGGACAGAAGAGGAGTTTAACAACATGTAAAGGTCTGTCCTTTATGGAAAAAACACACCACAGAAAAAGTGTGTGCAGGAAGGCAGATGTTGGGCAGAGGGGAGCATGGCTGAGGCTTCTCACAAGGTGACTGGCAAGGGAGACAGAGCCCTGGAGAGCAGAATCCTGCAATGCCCCCTCTCCTCCCCTCAACATCACCAAAGCCTGATGCATTACCAGGAATATGCTGGTCTCCAGCAGCTCAGGAGGAATCCTGTCCACTTCTTTTTGTTTCTTTGTGGGTTCATGCCATGCACAAAATATGGAACTAAACTTCACATTCTAAAGTCATTTTATTAGGTCATGCAGACTGAGTGAACTCTGTTTTATTTTCAGTGCCAAAGACAATGAACAATTAAACATTAAGCATTAAACATGGCTCCATCTTGAATAAAATTCAGCAAGGTCACCTGACAATCATGTTTTTCATTTCTGCTCCTCCGCAGTAAAACTTCAACATTAACTGTTTGCCAAAAGTAAAGTCTTACTTAAGTATGCAAATGATAAGTGATTCATTTCAAAGCTAAAACCAACAATTCTTACAAGAAAGCCGGAAGCTGATAAAGATATAATGCACCTGGTCTAATCACATTTCCCTTTCTTGACCTCATCCTACACTTTAATAGCTTGAATCACCTCTAAAGGAGAAAAATAATCAATCCATACATATGTCTGGAGCAGAGTAGAATTATTTTTAGATTGCACTTTGTGGCTAAAGCTATAATGCATTGTTCTGCTCCAAGAAAGCACTCCATTAATGTGGCACCACACAGGTCTGCTTCAGCAAATTTACCAGCTGTTCATTTCTGAAAGAGCTGGCATAATCAGAAGGAATGAAACTCTTGAAGAATATATTTCCTTTAAAAATTATGTCTATATCAAAGGTAAAGGTCAGTAAGCAATTGAGAAGTTAGTTGAAATCTCAGGACGATAACTATTTTTAAGAGCCAGTCCTCTTAAAAAATCAGGAGGAGGCAGATAATGGAGTAACTGCCATATGGATACACTTTTAAAGGACTTTAAAGAATACAGGAAAATAACTTCATGAAGGGAATCCTTATACATAGTAAATAAATGCTACATAAGAGGTTTGTAAAACAGTCAGCTGACTAAAAAGTTGGTTTGTAAGCCTTGGGAAATTACTCTGTAAAAGCGGTTCACAGGTGAACACTTATTTGAGAAATATAAAAAGTAAGGGAGATAAGAGAAAAAATATGAGCCTGATCCTGTTTTATGTCATCTCTGTGCTCAGAGCAATACTAGAATATAAATGCAGGGGGCAATATGGCTTTAAGGTAGCTTCTACTTCTATTTAAATTTGACTTTGAAAAGAACAGAAAATTACATATCCTGAGAAAATAGAAACGCAGCAAAATGCCAGCCCCATAATCTGTGCTCTCCTGGCCCAAGAAAACCAAGCAGGCAGTTGTACCAAGCCATCAGCACTCCCCGCCATACACTAATGATTCAGTCATTCCCAAAAACCAATCTGCTCAGCCTGCAGTTCCTTTGGATGTGTCCGGGAGCAGCTGGTTCTTCACAAGAAGTTTCTATTTCTTATCTGACTCTTTAGCACTATTTTCAGCCACCCTGACAGCCATTAAACCTCTTCCAATCTTTTTCTTAAGGGAAGCCAAGTCTATAAAAAACAGTGGGAGCACAGTACTGAGCATAAGAGGGCAAGGCAATTACAGATAAGTTGAAACTATGGCCTGTAGTAGACTCTATGTGCAAGCTGTGCTGACCCATTTTAATGAAAATGGGAGATAGTTGAAGAATTACATAATCTCTGTACCTCCTACTGCCTACATGGCTTAACTTGCCAAGCACTTGTAGCTGTTGAGCTATTGTTTTCAGAAGAAAGGGTGTGGGTGAGTTTTATATTCCTTCATGCCTGGTGAAACATTCTCTTTACTCTCCCCTTCAAGTCATAATGCACTTTGATTAAATCATCAGATGGACTTAATAATTTTTGTCTTTCAAGGATCCTTCTATTCCTGTGTCTTTCTAAGCTTTGCAAATGCTTTATTGCTCTTCAGAGCAGATGCCAGCATGGACCTCCACAAGCATCACTTCATTATTTCTCAATTACACAAACCATACTTCTGAAATGGCTTGGTTAGCTTTATTATATCCATGAATTTTTTAAAGGGTTTTTAATTACGACCCCTGCTGTCTTAAGCACCCAGCCTTTGAACAGGAAACAAATTTCTAGAATTAATTTCACAACAGGCTACAGCAGCAGTTGTATTTCTCAAAAGCCCAAGAACAATGGGATGTTTTTGTATATACAGTAGGAGAGCTTCAAAAGAGAATTGCTAGACATCAACATTTTAAACTGTGACCATGCTAGGCATTGCAATCATTCTTTTATTTAAGAGGATAAACACTTAAAATAGCTTAAAAAAAAAATCAGTTGAGTTTCTTGGTATTTTGATGACCGTTCTATAGAGTCCAAATACAGAAGAAAAATTCAGCATGTGAACACTACTGTAGCTCAAATCAAGAAGTATACTCATAGTCTGAGGAGTTAGTGGAGAAAAAAGGGTTTTCTAAGGCAAAGACTCAGAAGATGCAATTTTCAGGAAAAGTAATCACAGTAAGAGCTGCAGCAGAGCCACAGTAAACTTGAGAATGAACAATCTCACTTAGACCTTATAAAAAGAGAAAACAAAATACATTAAATACCTCTTATATTATTGAGATAATTGTCAGTGCAGCAGTAAATAATGCACCTTAAACGTAGAGGTGAAATTATTTCAAATCTATCTTGCATATATGAGTTTTTTTAATTTTATTTGCCACTGATGTACTTTTCTCGGGTGAAAGATCCCCTTTTGCTAGTCATGGTGGAACTGGTAACTAAAACTACAGAGAAAAGGCCTGAATAACCACAAGCCAGGTAACACTGAGGGTGCATAATCCATTTGCACAGAGGAGAATAGCCAGAGGAGCAGTCTGTATTTGGGGCATACTGAAGATACATGCTATGGAAAAGAATTGCATTAGTTTATTCTAACTATAGGTCATATGGATTTGCTTATGGAGCCACTAAACCCTAAGTACAAAATGGGGAATGTTTTGCAGCTACAGATGCTGGACTGCGTCATGACAAATGTGTGAACTATTTTCACCCAATTATGCAGCATGACGCAGTCAGGAACCAAAGCATCACACCCTGAGCTCTGCTCCAAGGTGATAGAATCATGCAAACCCATCTGAAAAAAAGCATGGCACTTGGCAATGAGCTGGAAAAATTGCATCTTCAGAGGAGAATTCTCCCAGAATCCTTTAAGAATCATGGACCTTGAATATGACAATTCAATCTTTTTACCACATATATCACATGGATTTCCATTTGCATATCATGTCAGCCTCATAGTCTTGTACCATTTTCCTTTATTTAAGAGATTTTGTCCTGATGTTCCTTTCATCACAATCAGCTTTCCATCACAAAACCTGTATCTTGAATATTTTCATTATTTGCTATGAGTAATGCATACATGCATAGCGATTCAGAAAATCTACTTCTGTTCAGGTGAAATTATATTATTGTTAACTTTAAAACTGAAGCATCATGGAAAATTGCTGAGTAAATATATTTTTGTAGTCTGTAGTGGTAGTGCTTTTATTTAGGAGGGGAAATATCCAATGACAAGGGTTTAAGGGAAGTCAGCAAAACTAATTTTCTTCTTCCAGAAAAAAAGAGAATGTACAGGAAGTAAATCAGTACCCAAAGAAAAGAAGCCAAGCATTGCATAAGGAGACCTGCAAAGCTGCACTAAAATCTTGTAGACTTCATTTGTATGTATGCTACAGCATTGGGGGCTGTCTATTCTAAAGAATTTATTTGTATATTGAGAATCCTCTTATTGAATCCACAGCTTCTAATGTAATGCAACAATATTTTCTTTGTGACAATGATTACTTTTACTCTATGTGCACAGGTATGTATCTGTCTATTTTATAGACCATTCAGTAGTACATATGACCAACTCAATTAATATTATTTCAATAGTTTGTCTATAAAAACCAAAGCCAAATAAAAAATGTAAGACGGAAATCCTGTTTCCATTACAGTTAATGAATACTTTGCTATTGTTTCCAGCACGGGTGAGCTTTCCCCATAAAAGAGAACACATATAAACTCAGTTTGATTACTTTGCAGTCACACAATAGGATCAGCATAGTTTTAAGGAGAAGAGAGATCTTCTTGCAGTCAATTTTTAAATTTGAACTCTATGTGATGCTATTAAGAAAGTTGAAAATTTTATATACTTTCCTAGTAGCTGGGATATTTTAACAATAAATCAACAGTAAAGAAGCCAACTGAGATGTATTAGACACTCTTGTTCTATCGCATTTCATCTTTGATAATCCAGTGATGAATAGAACTAACTAGATATACAATCATAAAAATATTTCAATGCTAGCAATTTGCTACAAATCCCCTTTTGGAGTGATTCTATTGCCAATATATCCAGGTGATTGTTTAGCTGACAGCTAACAGCTGACAAATTTGGGTTTCATCCAATGGGGGCATAGAAGGCAAATCATAGGATTAGATTTAAACTGTTTTCTGTTGTCCCTATATATCTCAGTATTTGTCAGGTGTATATTTGTGCTGCTGAGAACAGTCACTTAAATTCATCTTCCACAGGTTTTTTTCTGTATTCCTGCAATGACGAGTGCAGCCCTCTGCTCTGAGATGTGTCAGTGTCAGTAGTGGGGGCATGAGATTGGCAGAAAGCACCAGCTCAGCTCCAAATGTGTGTCAATAATGAGCTGGGCAAACTAGCTGAAGGGAATCAGGTGTGGACTTCAATTATGCTGCTTCACCCTTCCTGTAGCTCCTAACTCCTCCTCTGCAAAGCTGCAAGCTAAACTAGAAGGTACAACTAAATTAGATGCATCTTAATCCTATTTATAGCTGTACAGAGATATTGCTGTAGCAACTGTGCAGCTTAGAGTGTCCCACTGAGCTCTGCCCTCAAAACCTAAAGTAACATCTGAAACTAAATCCTGGCACTAAAATGCAACTGTAATAGAAGTGTCTGGTGTGTGTTAGCAGAAGGGATTAAATGTCTGAGAGTGCAAAACCAGGAAGTAGTAAAGCAGACAAATATTCTCTGGAGAGCATGTTGCTCTCCAGATTGGCAACAGCGACTCTACACATCTCATCAAGTTGTTGTAAAAAATGGCATTAAATTGTAGGTACCTTGTTGCTCAGGTTGACATCACTAATATGATGAAAAACAGACTTATAGACAGGCTGGCAGTCAAACAGAGGAAAAATAAGCACCAAAAATAAAATTGTGGAGACAGTGGAGAGGAACACTCCAGACAGAGAAAATAGATATGCTAACTGTACATAGAAATATGCTTAACATGCTAATATGACATGGAAAATATATTTAGATATAATGTAAGTCTAGTTTCTAACAGTCAATTCTGTCATTCTTATAAATCATTGCCCAAAAAGCATACCAAGGGAATTTTGAAAAACTTCTTACATCAGATATCTTTTGGTAATTCTGAAAAAAGGTTTGGATCAGAGTTTCATTAACATGCAGGTAAAAGTGATGACCCAACAGGATCAGTAATTTTTAATTCATCCAGCTGAACTGTATATCACTGAGGTAGTATAAAACATCTCACATTTTCTGGAAGTCTGACATCATGTGATAAATACTACTGGGGAAATAATGTCAGATCAATTAGCCATCCATAGCTCCTTATTATCTGTCTGCTTTTTCAGCTTTTTATAACATGAAAGCCATAAAAATGACAAGAGCCATTTTACAGATATTTATGGGTAGATGGTCCCTCAAGAGAAGAAACTGCTCCCTGCCATTGGGGTAATATGTCCTGCATTTAGCAAAATCTACAGCTTACACATAAAATATTCATGCAAACACTGTGCACATAGATTGCATCATTAACTGTAGGGATTTTTTATAACTGTAATAAAGAAAGTGAATATATTTATGTATCTTATATACAAAAGAGTGTGATTGTATAGTGTGGACACCTGTACACATCTTATTTAATTTTTTCCCATGAAAGGAACCATTTACAGTGTCTGAGACAGAATTCAGCTGTCAGACTATTTCTGTGCTTTCTGTAAAATTTATTTCTCAATGGTTATATAAATAAAGTATCTGTAACCTGGCTGAGTCATTATTTAAACAATACTTCACTGTGGATGGTTGATTTGTTCTCTTTGCTGCTGTGAATTTGATTTATTAGGGATTGGTGGGCAGGGGAAGAGTTAGGAAACAGTAACTGTGTGTTTATCCCAATCAAGCTTCACTAATTTTGGATTCCTCACACACACTAAGTAGTTTCATGTGTATTCTGCAATTTCGCTAACTTTCATAAAAATTAATAGAAGATACAACCAAGGAAAATTAGATGTTAAAATACAGAGGGAAAGGGGCTGAGTAGACAAGTCCCCTTCTGACAGATGTCAGTGCAATCCTCAGTGGTTACTGACTCAATCTACAGCAAGAAAAGTTGGTTTTGGACAGTAAGAACAATCCTTTTGCCATTTTTCTGCATTTACAAAATAAAAACACAACTCAAGCATTCAGCCAAGCAGCTTTAGTTTGGTCCACTATGTCTCATAATTCAATCAAGAATCTATTTATGATTAATATAACTTTTCAATTAGACTCTCCTGTATACATTCTTACTGTACACAAGGCACTGGGGAAAACAGCTGAAGAGCCAGGAGAAAAACTGACTGAAGAAATATCCCAATTAATATTAATAAAATGTAAAACTACAGCAATATCTGCCTCCTTGAACTGTCTCTCATTTTCTGTTGGAGGTGTACTTGAGCAGTCCCAAGGGTTTAAATCGGTGGAATTGGCTCCTTTGCCTTCCATCACAGCGGATTAATTTGCAGTCATTGCAACCATTCATGTTTTTTTAAACTGGCAGGTTGTTGTGTTTAAAAAACAGATGGGTATTTTATGCATTCAGTTTTGCTTTCACTACAGTGCAACTCACCATATTATTTTCTAGACTGGAAATGATAATTGGGAAAATCAGGAACTGGGAGGAAAGAAAACAGAGGGGACTTCATCAAGGTCTGTAAGTATCTGAAGGGCGGGTGTCAAGAGGATGGATCCAGGCTCTTCTCAGTGGTGCTGAGCAATAGGACAAGAGGCAGAAACTGAGGCACAGGAAGTTCCACCTGACCATGGGGAAGAACTTTCCTGTGCAGTGACTGAGCACTGGAACAGATCGCCTGGAGAGGGTGTGGAATCTCCTCACTGGAGATATTCCAGAGCTGTCTGGACACAATCCTGTGCCTTGTGCCCTTGTTTGAGCTGGGAGGTTGGACCAGATGACCCCACTGTGGTCCCTTCCAACCTGATCCATTCTGGGATTCTGTGGGAGGGTTTCAGAATTCTGAGGGTTTCAGGTTTCTGTGGGTTCAGCAACAAAAAGCAACAAGCAGTTTAAAAAGATAATAGACAGAAATGGTCATGAAATATGAGTAGCATGTTTGTCATATCTCAGAGGAGCCCTGATAAGGAAAATTGCTTAGGAAGCACTTTGAAACCCTCCAGTGGCAACACAAACTGTTATTACTATTATAATTCCCTTCCCTCCTGCAGGTTGGATGGGTTAGTCACTGGAGGTTAAAATGACTCATCAAATGGGCATGCACTTGTGCCTGATTGCAGGCATGGAGAAACCTCCTCTGAAGAGCCCTGAATATCCCTGGCTTTAGCAAGGAAACTGAGGAAAAAACTGGTGTGCTAGTGTGGCTGTGCCTGCAGCAGGAACTACAGAGCCCTAGAGAAAAGCACAGGGGTTCAAAAACTGCTTTGCCAAAGTTCCATATCGTAGTTTCAACAATTGCATGCCCCCAAGAGTTGAACCAAGCACCCAGAATGGAAGAAACCCAAAGGGCTTCTCCAATGACAGGTCCTCAGGCACTTAGGCTGGGCCCAACCACTCAGACCCAAACAGTCTCATTTTGGGTGCAGCCATTGGACTCAGCCTAGAGAACTCTCAGAGGATGGCTCAGCCAGTCAGTGACAAATGAACATTAGAAATAGGCTCAAATAATCCTTCCTGTGGTTCTCCCAACCCTCACACTGTATTTTTTCTGTTTACAAGCACCCTGCACTTGTGTGCGTGCACTGCCTTCCCACTGCCAGCTTGGACACAGTCCTTGTTTCCCACTGGGAAAAGCAGGTTGGGATGTTCTAGCTAAAGGTCAGGTACAGTGACCTGAGGGAATTAAGTGACTTGGAGATATTTTGGGAGACAATGAGGGACCTCATGCTGAGAGGTAATTCAGGTCCAACATCTGTACCCAGGCAGGCAAATAAAAGAAACTTTCTTTTGCATCCACAAGTGCAACCCTTGGCAGCTGTTAGAGCTGGCCAATGCCCTGTGTGGCTGCACTAATGAAAGATGCCCTGTAATTCCTAGTAACCCTTCCAGCAAGTGATTGTTCCTTAAATTCTGCAATAACATTCATGCATGAGGCGCAAAACATTGAGCAGAGGTTTCACTCCTGGCCAAATTTATCCTTGATCTGGCTTCCCTGATAAAAGAAGAGATAGAGCAGGTGTTAATTGTGCCTGGAATGTCCAAGTGCTTTGGACATTAATGCAACTGCTGTCTTTGGCAGGAGGAGGAATGTGACTTACGTAAGAACCAGGGAATGTATACCCTCTTGCAAACTAATAAGAACATTTTGTCCCAAGACAAAGGCTGCAGGAAGCGAAGGTGGCAGCCATAGCTGGGACCTTCAGTGTCCTTGGCCATGTTTCTAACATGTCCTTGAGCAGTTATTTATGTGCCTGTGTAAGCTAAGCACATTCCAAGAAATCTGCAGCTGTGAGGATGAGTGGAGCACAACATCGCCAGAGGAGCAGAGCACAGCCCTGACAGAGGTGTCCTGTGGGCACCTGCAGGAGCAGCCTGGGCTGCATCCTGGCTCACTTCCTGCACCATCTGGGAGTGTTGACCACTCAGGAGTTTGAACGCACCTTCAGCAGAGCACGGGGTGCACCACAGGCAAGCTCTTCTTCCATCCCCACAAACAAAGAGAGATTGGGAAGGAAAGGAAACATTGAAACTCCTCTGCAGGGTAGGAAGGGAGGATGCATAGCTCCATGAGTGCAAGTGGGCTTTTCTGCAGGATTCCCATATTTTCTGATAAACTCGTTAAAGTGACCCCCTTTAGCACTTCTTCATATGGACAGCATTAATCCCAACAATGGAATAAACAGAGGATACCTTACTTTGCATTTTCCAAACTAAGAGTGACATGCCAGGAATATCCTCATGAATAATTATTCAAGGAAAAAAACCCAGGAAGCTTTGCCAAATGCTAAACATCAGGAAGTGCTTTAATCCACATGACCATAAAACCTTGTGTTCATCTCTGCTTTCTTGATAACAGACTTTCCTATGCTTTAACAGCTAAAATACACTGTTACATCGACAAAAGGATTGGTGACAGTTGTTTCACATGCATTTCCTACACTTTGTCTGACAGATCATTTCTCAAAAAGGTGCTTGATCCAGGCATTTACACAGATATGAGATAACAGTAATTCAATATTGCAAAGAGAAAATTTCTTCCCATGATTACCTCTATCCTCTCAAAATTAAATGGGTTTGAGGATGAGGATTGTAACTCCCACTGTGTTATGGTACCTCAAACAAAAAGCTGATGTAAATCTTCGTCTGCTTTCCTTTTAGCAACAAAAGAACATAAAACTGCCACCCAGAAACACTGTTCCTCACTTGACCAGCTAGCTGTTGAATGGAATTTGCCATGTAATTCACTTCTGGGTCACATTTGTGCCAACCAAAAAGGTCCATATGCCACAGCGGGGACCCCATGACTTTAGAGTACATTTCTGGCAAATGCCACCACCACCACTGCCAACATGACAACACCTGCAGAAGAGGCCTGTGTGACCTTCCCTAGTGAAAGGGAGCCTTGGAAGAGACCTGAGAGAAGCCGTTGTCCCATTGTAACTCTTCTGAAATTTCCTTGCCAGGGAATTAAGGTAAAACAGCTTTGAAATTTCCACCCCAGGACATCAGAAGGTTGCACAAATATACATACAATGTTACTGGAAGCATATACATAAGCAACAGTGATTTTTTTTTTCTTTTTCAGCCTTTACCATTATAATGAAACAAAAATACAAAATACAGGCACAAAAAATACCTGTCCTACTTAACAGCTTCCTAGGGTGATTTAGTATCATTGCATAAGGCACTGGAGAAGTAATTAGACCCCAAATGCTGGTATACAACTTAAATGCCCTCTTCAAGGCCATAATATACCAAATTAAGAAAATCCTGATGTTGGGGGAGGCTTTCCATGACACTGCTGTGACTTTGCAGTGAGTGTGACGGTCCCTAGCTCAGTTTATTGGCTTCACTGTAGGACGTGATAGGGACAAGGAAGGACTGACTGCCAGCACTGAATGATGGGAAACTCTATTCCTGTCACTTGCCAATTTTTCCAAGGCTGAATGCAGGCCTGCCCACAAAGAGCACTGTAACTTGGCTAGCAGGAGAAGAGGCGGCACAGGAGGGCAGCAGGAATTAGTACAATAAGAAGTGAAGTGCCCCATCCCCTCAGGGGGCAGGCATGGAGTGGGGTGCATTTTACCCAGACTCAGGGAGGTCATGCCAGCCCTGGGCTGGCAGCTCGATGGGCTGGCCCTGCTCTCCCTGCACCCGGGAGGCTTCACTGGGCACGAGCAAAAAGGGCACTTTTCTGCTGGTTTTGTTCTGCTGAGCAGGAAGAGTGCATGTGTGGTCTCCTGGTTTGTGAAGCGCTTGGCATTTTATTGCTCCTCAGCTTTAGTGTAACTGAATTGCAGCAGTTTTTCTGCCATCCGGGCCAAGCGTGTCTCAACTTGCATAAAAGGAAATTAACACTGAGGTTTTGAGCTAAAACCATTTCTATACTAAAGCAGAACTAAAGCAGTTTGATACATTCAGCTAATCTGTGCAGTAATCTAAACAGTGGGAAAGAACTCCCTCACGTTAACCTGTGAGCAGCAAATATTCACTACAGCTCCAATTCCTCCCTCCACATTGGGACTGAGTCCTCTCTCATTAAAATTTTGCCACTGGCACCAAGATGTGAGGAATCCCTGAGGATTTCAGCACACATCCATTCATACTCTTGAAATGCCTGTGAAGGAGGGACAGGCCCTTAAGCTAGGCTGAAACATTCATGAACAAGAGCCTGGAGGGAACAGGAAGAGCTTCACTTTGTTAAACCACTGCAGTTGGACTGTCTGAGCTGTGCTGAGCATTAATCACCTTTATTTAATTTATTTATTTATTATAGGATAGGCTAATGAATCTCACCTACAGTAAGAACTATAGCAGTGAGCTATGTCCACTAAGCATATCTATCAAGCATTCAGAGGGGTTTACAGGTATGAAACTGTAACATCACTGACAGAACATAACCCAAAGGGCAGGCCACATTCTCATCTTTAAGTATTGATTGTGGCTGTTACCATTCTTAGAAAAGCAGTGAGATGCCAGTAACAAGCCAAACCGCCTAACAGTTTTGCTACTAAATTATCAACATGATTCTAAAAAAATTTTAATTATTTACAAATAAACCACCAAAAGCTAAAAAGCAATGAGCTATTTATTTTGCAACACCACCACATACAAATTTACATCTACCCATTTCTGGGAACCACATTTGTACAGCAAGGGAAAGATCATGCAATTATACACAATCTGTTCCTGTGAAAATTTATGGAAACTAGCTGGAAAATAAGTTGCAATCATACCTCACTACATGGGATGGGGAAAGACTCTCTCTTCAGCTGCCCCACGAGGGGAGAATAAGCCTTGCTTTCTGTAAGCCTTCAAGTTTCATCTTAGGTCCAATACTAGCAGGAGTGTAAGTTTTTTGCAAAGCATGTCTGCATCTTGTCTTGTGGCTTCTGAGGGTTTCAGCTACAAGCCAGAACCTCACGTTGCCATTGCTCTTCTGAGAAAGGAAATGTTTAAACTACAGAGAAAGAGTCAAGAGTTAGAGCCCAGATCCTGTGGCCAACCCCATGAGACAATGAGCTCCTGTACACATAGGAGCCTGTCTCTGCTAGAGCTACAGAGCTGGAGTTTCCTGAGGGATCCAACAGCTTTGTCCAATGATTATAATCTGCTAACAGGTCAATGAGGTCTTTCAGTTAGACAAGTGTCACATAAGCTATTAGCAGTGGCGTGTATAGTAAGATCCCCACAGCATGCAGGCTATGATTTAAAACCAGAAATACTGAATGCTTAGATAAAAGTAATTATTCCTTCTATCCAATGTCATGGTGGTGAATTAGGGCCTGCCTGAAGCTGAAAAGTGTCTTTCAAATACCCACTCTTCACTGCATTGAAATTCCTTCCTAGCCCGGATCAGTGCTACTGTTTCGACAAGTCTCCAGTGAACACATCTCTGGGTGGAAGTGTGTGCTGGCTAATTTGGTTTTACTGCCTCCAGAAAAAGAGGACAAACTAAACCCACTGGTTTTACTCTGGACTTTGCCTCTTTCCAAGTGGTAATAGAAAGGGCTATTCTAGAAGAGCCAAAGGTTGATGTCTTTGTTGCAAAACTGGAGATGAAGTTCGTAGAGGCAGAGCACAACAATTAAGCAGGTTCAAACCTGGCTTAGGCTGCTCACCAACAGATTGCTTGAAGACCATTTTCACCCTCATCTATGATTTCTAAGTCAGGACTTGGTCAGTCAAAGTGCAGCATTCAACTACTCCAGCAGCACCCCAAGAGCTAAATGCCAACCTCTCCTACACTGTTTCAAAACTCCTTCCTCAGTACAAATGAGGTACTCAGGCTTTACCTGGAAATTTTTGCTTTTAATACTTCAAGGTTGCTTTTGATGTTGATTTTCTTTGAGCTACTGGCTCCTTCTACTAATTCCCTAATTGAGATGAAAAATTACTTGTGTGTATCATGATCAGCTCCTAGAGACCTGTTCATGTACAGCTGAGGTATTCATGGCTTATCCTGGGTTGAGAGTTATCTCAAGTGTTCAAAGCATTTCCTTGCTATTATGACATTCCTAAGTCTGATCCTGTGTGCTACTAATTATATTTTAGTTGCACATACTCTTACTATGTGTCATCAAACAATCTTTACCATTAATTTGGATTTTCATAGATTGCACATGACACACAAATATTATATGTCACAGACTTTGTTAAAAGGCTTTTAGTCCAAGTAACTTCCATTCCACCCCACCAAGGCACAGAACACTACAGTACCATGCTGAATGCTTCAGACAGGAGGAGATGGTACCCATGAAAGCCACAAGTCTGACATCTGCCAACACTGATCTTCTGTTTTGATCACTGCTCTGCAGTTGCTGAGACTGGTGCTGCCTGGATGAATTAAAACCAGAAAGGAATTACTCCTTCTCCCATATTTAAAAGTTAGAAGAAAATTCAGCTCATAACGGATTTTCAGCAGAATCTAATGCTAGTCATAGATAGAGACCTGAGTGCATGGGCCTAATTACTGTGCAGGGCTGTTTCTCCAAGATTATCAAGTGCAAAAAAAAGTCACACTGCTTGACTCTGATTCTAAGCTAAACAAAATTGGCAAATACTGCTTCACGATCCTGAATCTGCTGACATGTTTATATTATTTGCTGTGTGATTTCCTATGCACTTTTTAAGCAAATTGAGAAAAGTGGCACACACACACAGAGACCTAGAACTAAAAAGATTTTTAAATTCTACATTTAAAATATGAGGATACCAAGAGAAAAAGAGTTTAAGTCTGTAAGATATTTTGTTGTTGGGTTACTTTGGAAAGTTGATCTGTGTGACCTTGGCTTCCTGAAGTGAAACTGTTTGGGGCTACTGGAACAGCACAAGGGGAGGACATCCTGGAGTCACAGCCACAAAGACGAGTGTGCTGCTTGACTGCGTCAGTGCGTCCCAAGAGCAGCAAACACTCTGCACCCCACACTAACCCCAGTGCAAGCGCTGGGTCCCTTTGGTCATGCTTGACCTAAAGGCGTAGCTTGTGTCAGGTCACTTCCTTTGGCATTTTAGGCCATCTCCATGATGGCTGGAGTCCAAGACTGGCTTCAGGGCAGTACAGGCAGCAGATACATACCAGGGCACCAAAACCACCAGCAGCCAACCACCATCTCCATTCTAGGCTCTGCCCCTCACCAGACCATGGGTACAACTTATGCTGAATTATAACCATTATGCCTTTAACATTAACAGCAATATGAGTTATCTTCAGGGTGCAAGAGGTACAAGGAGCATCAGTCTTGGTAGGCCATAAGTTGCCTCTTAAGATGCCATTTTTTCACTTGCTCTCTAATCTCTAGTAGTGTTAACTGTCTTTAACATCTGCAGCTGTGTATGGGTGGTTCTTAAATTCTACTGGTGACCATATATTTTGTGAACTCAATCTGAAACGGAACTTTTGCTTTCCTTGGCATTTATTTTTATCATTCTCATTTCCTTTTTCTGGGTATGTGACTATAGCACATCCCTGGGTGTAAAAACTTTCCAAAAGCTGTGGTAGATTCCTCAGGCACTCTGACAAGGGGAGCTGCACATATTTGGTGTGTATTCAAGAGGTGAACACAGAAGTATTCGACTCCTGAACACCCCAGATTTTAGGCACTGCAAAATGTGGTTTTCTCACCCACCAAGCTGGCTGGCAGACAGAGTGGTCAGGGCACTTCTGGGACAGAAGTCAGAGCTGTTAGACAGAACTTCAGTACTTTTAGCAGCATATCCACAAAAAAAGATAATTTCCCCAAGAAAAAGGAAAAAAAACCCCATAGGGTTGGGGATTTATTGTCAGCAACTTCATCTACTAGTAACTCTGCAGTGCTATCACATACCAGATTCCAGTTTTAAAACTTACTAAATAATTTTCACAGATTGCAAAATTTCCAGACCTTGGGTTGAGCCATCCTCATTTTAAACATCTTTAGATGCTTGCTGAGTCATTGAGATGGCAATCTGAAGGGAAACTGTCATTTCTCTGAGCCAGTGTGTCCAGTATGAGTGTGTGAATGTGACTCTTTGAGGGCTCTCAGGATGAAAAAGGACAAGGATAATTTTGAAAAAAAAAATCAGGGAACCTCTCTAAAGTACTTCAAGTACATGTTAAGTAGGAACAGACTGTTGAAACCTGGATCAAGAATATCATGGTATTATGATATAAAAGCAAAATAAACAGAAATAAAATCCAAAAGCCAGAACAAGGAAGACAAAAAACTGCTTGCTTGCATGCAATAAAAAAGAAAAAGCCCTTTCATGAATCATCAGTTGGAAAAATTGGGAATTATTATATTTTAAAAATAAGCTGCATACTTTTTTTCTTTCTTTTTCTTTCTCTCTCTACCTTCCCTTTTGGGACACTTGCTTTTTTTCTGACAATAGTGAAACTGTTAAAACCTCCCATACATAGTGACTGGTTTCGATATGTATTATTTACTTTAAAACTATTTTCCTGTCAGCTCAACTGTGTGTGCAGGTTGCAAGATTAAATTCATTCATGAAATGTCTGTGACACTCACTGATCTGAAGTTTCTCAAAGAGGTCAGTTCCAAGTTACCATTTATTTCCATAGCAACTATGTGCCAAAGAAAAGGTAAGTATTGTCAATGTCTAACACTTGTTAAAAGTTAGAGTCATCATAAAGGACTGCTGAGAGAGGCATTGCCAAAGTCTGCTAATGAGACATCTTTTACTTTACCTCAGCATTAAATAGAAGTTTGTGTTTTCCTTTGGTTTGGGGTTTTTTTATGTTCATGAATTTGTTTGACCACATTTGGAATCAAAGTTAATTTTTAGTACTTCATATATCCCCATGTCTGGTTTCTACAGCTGAGCTGCTGCCTAGTGATTTCCTTGGATGCTCTCTCTTATTTTAGAAGAGCAAAATTGTCCTTCCTTATTGATCTTCATCCCATATATGATTTTACAGTTCTCTTTCATATTTCCTCTGAGTCAACATTTTTCATAGCTAGAGTCGTTCCATGTTTGATTTTTTTTTTGTATTGAGCCTTTTTACCTAGAGTTTTCCTTGTCATTCAACTGTACTCTTTTATAAATACATACATATATATGTGTGTACATATATATATATACACACACTGATATGAAGGCTAAAAAATGTCCACAGCCTTCAAGACACCATAGCTTAATATTGTTTTATGCATCATTCTCCCTCCCTTCCCTAGTAATTTGCTTCATACTGGCTGCCATTCAGGACTATGCTGATGTTCCTGCATAATTTGCTATTATAACTTCAGAATCTCTGTACTAGCTGATAATAGCTTCTTCAGAGTCTGCAATCAAATATATTAAATTAGAATTCCTCTTGTGAACTCTTTTTACATTTTCACACATTCCCTTTCCCCACCCTGCCATGTTACTCAGTATCACAAGATGTTACAGCAGCTCTTCAAACTTTGCTAGCTTTTGGTTTTAACACAAAGAAGAGTTCAGAACAGTCACTGAACTTTGTCACTTCGTATTCCATTCATTTGTGAATGTAATGAAGAGCAGGGCTCATCAGATAAACCCCTATGCGACCACAGTGTTAAGTTGCCTCTGGTGAGAAAAGTAACTTCTTTTAATTGTTTGCCTATCCATGTCAACACTATCCATCTCATCCCAGTCTTAACTTCTTTAAGACCCTTTGGTGAAGGATCTTGTCCAGTGACTTTCAGGAATCCAAGGAGACCATATCAGCTCTATCTCCCATACCAGCATGGCTGCTCACTCCTTCAGAGAACTCGGATAGAGTTATGAGAAATTCATTACCTTTACAGAACTATCAAAAATTCTTCTGAATGTAGCATATTTGCCTACATAACCAGTAATTCTGCTCTTTTATTAATGTACAAAACCAGTCTGTAGTCTTCTGAAGTCTCTGAAACTTCATTCAACATCAGGCAGCATCATTTGTTACATTTCCTTTCCTCTGTTATCCAGGTTGCTGGTTGTAGGTGAGAAACAAGTGGCTGTACACTAAACCAGTAGTTCATTTGTGTCCACTTAGAGCTCTCAGGAGAAAAAGACAGTCCTGCTGGTAGCTCTCTGCTAACTCACCATGCAGTGGCCATTAAGGGCAATTTGAGTTTTCATGGGTTTGCCATTGCCAAGGCTCAGTTCTCCAAAACTCCTTCAGGTCAGGACATTTTGAAGTCATTCTTTTATTCTTATAAAATTAACTGAAATGAGGGTTGTGAAAAGGCCAGGAGAGGAGAAAAAAGTCGTAACAACCTGTCAGTTAAAGACCCTGTCAGAATGCTCATTTAAAGGCTGAATGTTTAAAACCTCCTGATTTAATTTCCCGTGGCACTTCTTGAAAAGCTCTGAGAATCAGCAGGAGAGAAAAACAAGAGCCTGTGTTCACAACTGCCTCTTTTCCTTTTCAGTTGTGTTTGTTTTCCTGTCCAGATTCAGTCCTGTCCAGATTCAAAAGGAATGAACAAAAAGATAGATCATGGTGCTTAGGCATGCTTTTCTCAATTAGGATGAGCCTTCACAAAATGAAAGTTTCTGTAACAATGGCTTTTAGGCACTGGGGCTTTTTGTACATTGCTCACATATAATTTAGTAATGAGTAGTTACTAATGTAGTTAGGCAGTTGTGGACGCAATTATCCAATTACTGTAACTGGCAGACACACAGGGTAATTGTACAATGAATGCACTCACATACTTGGCATCGGTGCTTTTGTGAGCCTGGTGTTACCCCTTCAGTGCTGTGCCAGAACAGGGACCTTTCATCTTGCTTATTAACACCTCTGTCCTTGGGGAAGTTTGAGCACGTGGTTTGGGGAGAAAACATTCTGGGTTTTCACAGAGGCAGCTAACAGTAGAACTACCACAAGATAGCTGGCAACCAGGAGCCTTAATTCTCCCAAATTTAGATGACATTGAAGTTCAATTTGCTAGCTTCTCTGAGCTTCCCCTTCTCAAAGTTGTTTCTTGTGATAATAGTTATAGCAGCCTCATCAGCCAGAAATTTGCATATGACTGAAACAAATCCACAGTGAAAATGGAATTTTTTGCTTTGCCTTAACAGATTATTAGTTTAGTGTATGCCACAAAATACAAACCCAGATGTAGCTCAAAATGAATTTCAGCATTCTTCATGTTATTCCTCTTGACACTTGGGTTTGGCATGAGAAGAGAGAGGTGCATCCATCAAGTCTGTGCCTGTGCAACAAGAGTATAAACAATTAGGCAATTTTTTTCAAGACACAAGTTCATGTGGAAAGCTAAATAATAAAAATAGGTTGTTTGGGCTGTTGCAAATAAATCAGATCAGAATTTTCTTCCAAGTGGAAGTGGAGTACATATTCTTCCACAAACAGAAGGAACACGTTTCCCTTCACACTTACATTTCTGACTGTGAATTGTTCTGTGGGAAGTCTAATGACTTGGGACAATTACTGAATAAAATGGCACTGCAAGAAAGGAGATACTCTTCGTGGGATGCAGCAAAGGTAAAATCACAGATTGTTCTAAATTGCTTGTATAGAACATACCTTTATAAGCATAAAATATACTGTATTTTTGCCTTGAAACAATATCCTTACAGTGTTCATCTTTTCCCCATAAGTCTCCTGGATTCCCACAGAGCACAGCTCCCTTCCATTGGTCCCTTATCCTAAAAAGTAGTTGATCAAAATCCAGACCATGTTTATCTTGCTGGAGGCAATTAGTTGGGACCAGCTGTCAAAGCCACAGCCGGTTCCTAGCACATGTGTGCAGCCTGTCAGCAGGCACAGTAACAGCATATGCCTTCCAGAAGATAATGACACTGATCTTAAACTGAAATCACGTTTTGTTGGGTAGAATAACACATGGAGAACCAGATTACACCATAACCAAATACTGTGATATCTCAATAAATGATTCGACTTCAGGCCCATTTTCTGTTTAGTAGACAGTTAGCACAGCAGCTGCTTGTAATATAAGCTCAGTTTATCTACGCCCTCCCAGTACTTAGAGGTTTGAAACTCCTTTTGAATTTACTGCCATCTCTATTTTTAAAAGCTCATTTATCAGATAAGCACAGCTGAAAGACCAAGAAACCTCTAGGCTTTGAATGGAGGGATTAAAGTGTTGGGCAGAAGAAGTGAAGATTTTTTTCAATTATGCAACTTCCCCTGCACATCAGTGTTTTCAACACTCTGTCATATTTAGAAACTGTTTTGCTGCAATATTATTAGAAACAGTAGTTAAGTGTTACTTATGAAAGAAAAGCAAAATAATGTTACTCATTTGTGAGCCAGAACTGTCTACCTCCTACTGAATGAGAACTATCAAATAATAAAAAGCTCTTTGAAATCTATAAAAATACTCCTGTGCTAATTATGTTTTACATCAAACCTTTGTAATTCCCAACAATTTCATTATATAAAATTGATAAAGAACAAGTGAAGATTAGGCTCACAGCAATTACTAAGTCAGAGATAGGAATATTCCATTCCAGGAACAATTATCAGGATTGAGAAACTTTGTTTCTGGGTTGAGATACATTTTTGGGGATGCGCTTTACTCCCTTGCATTCTGAGATATGCTGCCTCCCCCTCAGAGGCTGCAAGAGCCCCAGAAAGGAACCGCAAAGGGCAGAGGATTTTCTGTGAAAATGTCTTTAGGAAGAGAAAGTGTTATTAGACCCAACATGACTAAAGCAACTTACTGGGAAACTGAGACAACCATCTGGGAGGGAAGTCCCAACCTAATGCACTGATCTCTTCTGAAACTGAGAAGTAGAAGAGCAACAACAAACCGCTAAAGCTTTGAGCCACTGGTAACAGCATTACCTTGCAATCAACAGGGACCTAATTAAAAGTAGACAAGGTAATGTCTTGGAAAGAAGCAGCATAAGGAGGACTTTCCCCTTTTCTGAATCACTGGTGTCTCAGGCTGGTTTTGGATGTGTGGATGTGCATTACTGAATTTCTGCCTGTGCATAATTTTGACTGTTAACTTTGTTTAAACCAATGCAAAACTCCTGAGCTGCAGAAAAGCTGAGATTTTGTTATTTGTTTTTGAATTGCTGACTACAGAGGTGATAGCCTCTTTAATAGAGGCTATCCCTTTCTTTAGAGAAGAAAAATGGAGCTGGAAGCCCACAAGTGGGGTAATTTTGAAACTATCTCCACACTAAATCTTCTAAAACTATTGCAGCAGAAGAGGCAAGATCATAACAACTTCTCTCTTTTTTGGATAGCCCTCTGTGAAGTACAAGACAGAGAAGAATATAAACAAGAGGAAAACAGGAGATAGGAAAGGAAAATTTTGAGCAGATTATGAAAATTATCCAAGTAATTTCCTAAATGAAAGTAATCCTTGAGTATGAGCAGCAGAGGCTGCAAGTAGATGAGACTTTTGGGTAGAGAATTCCTCTTACTAATCAGAAAGACAAGCTCTGTGCAAGCAATATAAAAGGGCAGCAATAGTATTAGTCACTCCTCATGCTCTGGGATTGACTTCTTTCGAAACACTGATTACAGCTCTAAGTACAGCCCAAAACTGGAATTTATAAATCAGACTAGAAAGTGGCATTTTTAGTAGTTCTGTTTCAGATCCTAGCCATTCTCTTTCTGCATAACCAAGATCAGCTTTTGTAAGCTTATGAAGTTCTACCATATATAGTTATTCATCCTATATAGTGAATATTCCCTGTAAGTCACATTGTGTTTCAGCTGAATTCACAGCTTATTGCCTAGGACTGCAAGTTGTGTGGGTTATGGCAGCCCAACAACCAGCTCTGGCCTGTGCAGACCTCAGTGAAATGTCTTTACTTAGCTTTTAAATCACATCAGGCATCTGCATACAGAGGCCTGTCTTAAAACAATTTGAGCATGGGTCTCTTTTGCCTCCTTTCCTGTGTTTGCCCTCCCAGTTGGCACAGAACCTATGGGAGGACACAGGGCCAGTTCTTGCATGGAGCTCAGGGTGAACAGGAACAGTGAAGCCTGACCAGCCACTTCATGTGCCACCCTTGGAAACCCTCGGCTCTTGGCCAGGACAAACCAGTTTTCAGCTCTGAATACTCAAGGTCAGTGATAGCTAAGCAATAAATTATGTCATAAGAAGATGCTGAGCCCCTGGCTAATACACCTGGAGAGAATAACACAGAAGATTCATTTTTGGAAAAATACAGGAGGAATTATAAACCAGAAGCAAGGAAGGTTGTCAGTCCGTGGACAACCTTCTGTCAGAAGAGGCCTAGTCTGATTTTTTTTTTAATTATAGCCTGCAAATTTAAGCACATTACCCTGATGTAGAAAAATTCCATGGATTCTTATTTATCAAGCCCATGTCTCTGGCTTCTCAAGGAACTAAGCTACAAATTCAGTTCCTTCCTGGTTCATCTCCAGATATCTGAAGGTTGCAGGTGTCCAGAGCCTTCCAGGGTCTTAGGAAGATGAGTTTGCCTCAGAAAAACTCCTCGCCTTCTCTCTTTGCCTTTTCTTTCTTGTGCCTGAATATGTGTGATGAATCACAGCATCCCTAGGCACAACTCCAAGAAGGGCATGTTTGTCCAGCAGAATTCACATAACTTTAAGCTCTTGCCCAAATTAAATGTTTAACCACTGCTTGGCTCATACCATGCCAAATAAAGGCATAAGGACTAATAACCCCAGTGCTCAATGGTTATGAAACTGTGTGGTCAGACTAGCAATGCCAGTGCTCATTCTGTGCTGAATCTGAAGAAGCAGGTTGAAAATTTGTTACTATGGATGATGTCACTAGAAAAAATCTAAGAAAATTTTACACTTAAATATTAGGAGACCAAAGCTCTTTAATAATGATATTACAGTCATTCAGAATGTACTGCAGATAGCCAAGGTAAAAGAGAATTTATCTCAGTATATACACAGACACTATATCATCCCTATGTTCATTAAAAGCAATACATTCAAAGAACATGTAAATTGCCTAAGCACAGCAAGATGGAACAGAGTCATGTTGAGGTTATGCATTCAATCTTAAATGAGTCCCTTTCACTGCTTCTTAACTGGTAATAAAACATTTCTCTCCGTTTCTCTACTTATTCCAGTGTATCAAGTAATTTATTTTATATTGCCACCTAGCTCCAAAGGAACTGTTTTCTCTTTAATTGTTTCCTAAAGCAGTTATTAGTATGTCAATAGATACTTAAATATTAATATCAGACAGAATTCTTTTTAAAAAGGAACAAGCATCATTGCTTCTTTTATATTGTCTCCTCTTTACTCAGCTTAAATTACAACTTTTCTAATTATGGCCCAAATTAAATATTTTTCTTTGAAATATGCACAGCTGAATTAGGGTCCAGCTCAGTTCCTATTCAAACCAAATGACGCAAATGAAAAAGAAAATAAGACATTTTGGTATCTTTCACTCCCAACTTCAGCTTCCATTTTTCTCTTCCTTCTGAGATTCACTATACATTTATATTGGTTTCTGAAGGAGATAGGGATTATCTGACCACATTGTCTTTCTGCTCACCTTCACTTTCGAACCCTCTGGCTTAATGCACTTAACTTGAGAGAGCTCCTGATCTCCAAAAGGTTATATTTCTATGCCTTCTGGGGAAATAGCAGAGACACCCAGATCAGTCACCTCTCTAGGAGAAAGGCAGCAGTGTGAGGGGGGTTGTTACTCCCCCCCATTTTGCCAGGCTGCAATCCCTCAAGGAAAGGCAGTACTTGGGAAGCATGGATAGCACCATTGATAGCTGGGTACTACAGAACACACAGGAGGATAAGTCAGGATGAGTCTGACAGGAGCCTTAAGCAGATCAGATGCCAGACTGGAAATCAAGATTCACAACTGACAACTCACAAACTGGATGTTCTTTTATTTTTTTATTATTTTACTTTTATTTTTTGAGGAGGAGGGATCAGTTTGATAATGACTTACAGTCCTTATGGAGATCTAAGTTCTGAAGAGGAATCCACATGAGTTGGATTTGGCATTTGGCTGAGCTAAAGCTAAGCAGAAACTTTGGGACTTTGCGCAGTGGCCGTAAGAGCTCACTTCCTCACATCATTTCCTCCCCAGATGGCAAACGAGTATTTCACCAGGGTACCAGCTTATCTCACCTAGGCCAGCTGTGAAAGCTCATATCAAGTCCAGTTTCTAGAAGTACCATTTCACCTGGTGTTGGATTTTTCCCTCTTCCCTCAGTGATAAATTCAGCAAATCTTTCATTTTTGTTTCAGAAATATTAAACACCAAATCCCAGGTCTTAATGAAAGCTTCTATATGTAATGTCTTATAAACATAAAAGTAGGACAAGAGATATGAAAATGAAATCCCATGGCCCACTCAGTTGTGGGAATTTCTTTCATTATAATAACCAGTGCAGCTAACATAGCTCAGCTACATCTAAAATTGTTCACATGCCTGTTCTATTTTCTTCTTCATAGCAGCTTTGCTCTTAAAAAAAAAAATATTTAGAAATGTTTTGTCCATATACTGACCTCACAATTATATAGGCCAGCTCTCCAGCACCTTCAGATAAATCCTTCCTAGCCCTATCCCAGTATTGAGTACATCCAGCTTTGTTCAAGTCTCCAACTTGTTTTACCTCTCCCCACTGAGGAAGGACTGTCCTTCTCCATCCCACATCATGCCAGCTCCAAATCAGCTTTTCCTTGTGAATACTGAGGCAAAAAAGTCACTGAATACTTAAGCCATTTTTGCTCCATTTTAACTAGCGCTTCTTCTCCATCCATCCCTGGGTTCTGAATTTACTTTAAAACTAACATTCCCAGGGTCTGTGCTCCTTGGTAGTTTCAGTTCCAGCTGGGCTATGGCCTTCCTAATTTTGACACTAAGTTTCTAACACTGCTCCATCTATACTGCCTGTCCTTCTTTCTACATCTTCTCCACTTTCTTTATGTGAGCTAGTTCAATAAGAAGTTCCCCACGTAGCCATGCAGACCTTCTCCAGAAATTCAGTCTTCCCACATGGTGGGATTCATTCCTGATCTCTCAGTAAGTTACCTTCAGAAACCAGCCAGCTTTCCTGGGCACTCCTCCCCTTCACAGCAGCTCTATAAGGGATCATGCCAGGTAAACCTTGAACCATTCCCTGTTTGCTTCCCCAAAGACCAGGGTCCTCTGCTCACCAACCTCCAGCATCTTGCGTTGCTGCATCCTGGGCTGCCCTGTGTGACCAGAGCTGCCACCAGGTCTCTCCTGCATGTGAGGAGCGGGTTGAGTCAATCAGTGGGGTTGAGTCAAACCATCATCCGGAGGAGGAGAGCCTGCCAGCAGGATGGGGCTGCTGGTTTGGAGCTTGTGCCTGTTCCCAAGGAGTGAGCACCTTTCTGCCATGGGTGAGCGCTGTCTGTCTGTACAGCCATGTATTACCAGCCACAAACACTATTAAACTTCATAAGACTGTTCCATAACAGTTGCCTTGAAGAGGTGAGCTGGTCCTCTATTTTTAGAGAAGTAACAGCTTTACTATCAATTACAGTGATACTTAATACAATGAAAATGGTATTTCTTTTAAAATCTGGACTTTGAACCCCTTTCTGGAAATAACAGGAATATCAGTTCAAATTACTGCCTATCAATCACTGATGTAACTGTTTCACATGAAATACAGCTTTCCAGTTTGTTTTCATTTTTAATTATTTTCTGGCATGACAACCACAGGTCTTACAGTCAAAGACTTGTTTTTAAATTTTGATACAGCATGTGAGACTTAGAAGGGGATTCTGACAGTTGAAAAAACAAAATAGTATTGTACAGAGAATTTTTTAGAGTTAATTAAGAAAATGACCGTGTCTGTACTTCAGCACTTTATTAAGCACAGCTATACTTTGCTCAATATGTGATTATGAAACCATTGTTTTGTAAAAGCAAACATACATTTGAATGCATTGTGGGGGCAAGGGAAAAGTTTGCAGCATAGTGGTAAATGGAGTCTTATATCCCCGACAACAATAGCTTGTCTGAAAAATCTCACTCAGAGATAAAAATGGTATAATTATAGGGAAAAAAATATCTATTGGTTTGGCACCAGTAGCAGTTTGCCAGGCTGGGTGGCTAAACCAGTACAGTCTGCACCAGTGAAACATGACCTTAATACCATGTTGCACTTCAATGATGTTTTTATAGCATCTGGAATCTTCAGTGTTGAAATTTAGGTCTGAAAATGTAAAACATGATGAAAAAGAGGTTATCTTTGAGACTTTTCTCATCTGAAAGATTTTAAGACTTATTTTTCTACAGGAGAAAAAGATAACAGCTCTGTCAGAGCTGCTGAGTGTGGTACATGTGTTTTAAGCAAGTTTTAGTCTGCAGGGCCGAAAAATAAAGGTGCAGAGTGTTGGTTTAATTGTTGCCATCTATATTCTTCCTTGGCCATTCTTTTTGATCCTTGAGGTTCACACTGCAGATTGTCATTACCAGAAACTCTAATTTTAGCATCAGAGATCCTAAAAGGAGATCCTTATTCCATGGTATGAAGAACACACTGAAGATGGAGAGAAATGCCAGTAATTCTCAGGAATAAATTTAGGAACAGACAATTAGAACAGAAATTTAGGAACAGACAATTTGGCCCATCTAGCCCAATATTTCTTATTCCAGTCACATGTACCAGCTACCAGGAAGAGCTCAGAAGTTGTGTGGTTCTTTGTTGCCTTTGTTGCAGTAGAGTGAAACTCTGCAGTCCTTGAGTATTTTGAGTTTTAATTACCATGTAGAAAAGAAAGTATTTTTTCCTTAATGTCATATTCTTTTACTTTCAAGGTTCTAGGTTAATAGTGTTTGCTAGGCCACCTCTGTAACGTAATCTCTGTTCACAAAGCATTATTTCTTATTCCCTATCTTACCCTATTTGTCTTTATCTAATCAGGTTTGCATGTTGGCACTCATGACTAAGTTCCTGAATGCTACCAGCAGGAACTTGATTCTAGTATCTACAGCAGCATATTGTGTCCTAAATAATCACTTGCCCTTCCACAGAAAGCCACTCATATTTCAATTTTAGTTTAGCTTTATTTTTTTCTGTTATGGGCACTTGCTATATCTGCCCAAGTTTAAAGGTTAGAGACTGACCCAGGAGCAATGGACTGGATGGAATTTCCCAGTGCATCAAGTTCTACCTATCCGGTATTACTAGCAAACAACCTGAATCATCCTTTTTATAAACTGACCAAGTTCTAGTTTAAAACTATGTAGATTCTGTTGTCCGTTATTTCCACTGTAGTTTCAAAGCAACCAAAACCTTATTGCTCTGCTAGTTATAAACCATCCCAGCTTTCAATTTAGTTTTGTTCACAGACAATGTATACTCATTGGTTCCTGTGCCAGTATTGTTCTTGAGCACAAGTGGCTCCTTCCCTTCCAGGTGTTTTACCTACTCAGCATTCACAGAGAGTAACCAGGTCCTCTTTCAGCTTTTGCTTTTCTAAGCTGAGCAAGCTCTCTAGTCCAAAACACTTCCCATAAGTGTAATCAATTCTCTGCACCTGTTCCAGCCTGAATTCCCTCTCCTTCAGTCATTGATGCTCAGAAGTGCACACAATACTCCAGATAAGGTTTTGGCAGAGTCACTCACACCTGCATGAATATGTCTCTTTTTTCCTTACAATTACTTCAATTGACAAATCCAAGCACTGTGCTTCAAGGCAGCTTCTCATTAGTAGCTCATAGTCTGATTCTGATCAGTTAATACAGCCCATAGCACTTATCCTCTCTGTTATTCCCACCTGGCATTCTCACAACACTTTCTCTAAGATATTTCTGCAGGAATAGTTTCATTCATACAATTTTAGCAATTTGAAAGTTAGTGGTCAGGCTCATCAATTTAAAATTATCTGTCAAAGGCAATTTAGATAGGTACATCCCACTGTGATTCATTCCACCTATCTCCAATAGATTTCTAGTACTAACTTGATGTCTTCACCCAAAGGTCACACAGAGTCTGGGACACATGGGCCATATTCCCATGTAAATATTCAGCCCTTGTCTAATAAGTTTTGTCACATGCTGGCCCTATGAGTCCCATTTCCTCCATCATCTTCCCAGTTGTCTCTGATCTTACACCATCCCTGGCCAACTCAAACATGTAAAAATCAAAGTTCCCACACTGGCAATCAGGTTCACCCACTCTGTGTAAAGACTGAAACCCTCAGTCATGAATTACCCAACACCAAAGAGATACATAAGATGTGCTTTCACAGAAACCAGTTGGGATTGAGTAGAATGAACTGGAAGACAGCAACAGAGCTTGGAAGGGATATTAGCAAGAAGATAAGGACTGGACTACAGCTCATCTTCCTGGAACAGTTGTGTGGACAGACCAAGACCTGAGACAGCTTTAAAGTTTGGTGAACCAGAGAGAGCAGAGACTATCGGACAGCCCCAGCCATGGCTGCAGGAGGGATAAGGGAATCTCCTGAGGAAAACACTTTCTTCTAGATATCAAAGAAACAATTGAAACTCCCTACCATGGCCTTTCTCACTCAGAAACATTAAAGATGAAAATGTTTATTGGCATTTCTTTATGATTTGAGCACAGGCCTTTTTTCCAGGGCAATTTCTCAGATGATTACTGAGTACAGCATAGGAAGGCAAATCAGGACCAGAGCAGTGTTTGGGGAAACAGCCTTTGCCTACACTTGCCAGTTCTTTTCTCATTTTTCGAAATGGGTGAAGCCAGAACAGACATGAGACAAGCCCACACTATCTCTGTAAAAGCTTTTTGTTTCTGTTTAAAAGAAAATCATGGTTAGAAATTAACTGACTTTTTTTCATGTATGAAAAACCCAGGAGCCCAGCAGTCATGTCTGATTTGATAGGCAGGTCAGTAAGGTAGGACTAGGTCTGTCTGTTCATTCTAAGGCCAGGGAAGCAGGACTTTCTCTGAACCTGCTTATCTGAGCAACTCCTGGTTGTTGTGGTTTGCTTAGCTGTTGCTCCAAGTTCTGCTCTCAGGCCCACTCCCATCCTTTGCCCTGACAACAAACCAAACCCCCCCACCCCCACTCTGTTATTACCACTGCAAGTATTCTGGCACTTGGAAACACTAGGAATCACTTTTTCAATTTCTTTGGTTTTGAGGTTGTGTTATTGTTGTTGTTTGGCATTTCAGTCTAAGGAGTGAAGGTTGATCAGCGTATTGCTGACCTATTCAGATGCAGCCACCAATCTGCAGCTATCAGTGAGGGTCAGCTCTCACTGATGCACTTGGACCCCTCGTTCATCTGTCAGCTTTGAGGCTGCTGGGAAGTCTATCCAGACATCCAAGGCTATCTTTAAGACATTGTGGGCTGGAAGGCAGATGGGCGTCTCCTGCCATGGCATCTGACACGTGGCTGAGAGGAGAAAGGAGAAGCAACTCTTGCATCCTGGACAAGAAGAGTTCAAAATCGGGGCAGAGCTGTGTGGGACTACACTAAAGGATTCCCAGCAAGCCCTTATAAAGTCTGGATAATCTGCTTGTACAACACTGATTTTGTGCAAGAGAAGAGGCTTCTGCCAGCTATGGTCTCTCTTTCTCACATCTGCATTGCCCTGGTGAAAATGAATTCAGGGTGGTTAGAAGGTCTGTGCGTAAAAGCTTGAGACATCAGCCTTGCCAGTGGATGTCCAGGGGCTTGAAAAGCTTGGGAGAGGCTAGTCTACAAGAAAAATCCTAATTTCTTGCTCCACTTGAGAAAGTACTGTCTGAGTGCAGAAAGCCTCCCCCAGACACAACACTGAGCTTGATTTCAAGTGACTGACATTTTTCCTCACATTTTCAGGTTCATCTTCAGCCACTGACACAATATACAACTACAGATCAGCTACATGTGTACCATCTTTCTATTGGGTTGATTAAAAGACTGTTGAAAGTTAACAGTGCATGTCTCAATATTACAAAATTGCCAGTGATAATGCCCACATTCTACTTTACAATTTTCAGACAGTGAAGTTCAGTTGCCTTATTATAAAAATGTGCTAGAAGAACCAACATTTCTCAACTTTAATGAACTCTGCTCCTCCACTCTAGAGAAGTTTTTTTGAAAGTATGTGATCTCAATGCCTCTGAAAAATAGCGCCTCAGATACATTTCACAAAGAAATACAAATTCATAAAACTGGGATTGCTCTGTATTTTTTATTCTCTCATAGTCCATGCATCCACCTGGCACTTAATGCATCATAAATGCTATAATAAGCATGTCAATGCACGCATCTATTTAATTTTGGCAAGTTCTTGATTGCAGTCTTTTGTATGGAGGCAGTTGCAGATAGGAATTGTGACAGACAGTAAATCTAACTGACTTTGAATTGGCAACAATAGCTGTAATGAAGATTTGCATTTTTAAAGGCGTGTAATTAACACCAGTATTAGCTTCCTCCTCCAGCTAAAAAGTCAAGCTGAAGTACCTTTTGCTGAACTTGTGTTGGGTTTTGTATTTCTTTTGCTTTGCTGACAAGTATAAAGCATTCAGATCAGCTACTGCCCAGGTACTGTTTTGAATATTGCTGTTACAAATGGTTAACCTGTGAGAGAGAAAAAGCAGGACAAATGGGTAGATGTGCTGGGATGGATGGATGGATGGATGGATGGATGGATGGATGGATGGATGGATGGATGGATGGATGGATGGATGGATGGAACAAATACTTAGCTTATCTCAGGGTCTGATCGGACACATTACCTTAGAAAACTTGGGTTTTACTCTGTTTTCTATGGCAAAATTACACAATGCATAAGGCAATAACAATTTTCCTTCCATAGTTTCTTCACTTTTATTGTATTGTATTGTATTGTATTGTATTTCATGTGCACATAATGAAACATAGAAATGGCTTTGGCGTCCTTTATGTTCCCTCAGGCTTTAGACTCTCAGTTTGAACACACTCCTATGAAGGCATGACATTCAATCCAGTTATTTCAATTTTTGTAAACATCATCAAATACATACAAGAACAATATTATGGTAGACAAAGTACTAATGATAATGGTTTTTAACACTTTAAAAACCACATATCAATCAGCAAGTCTGAATTCCCAATTTTTCACTGCTGTTTACTTATTATTTCTATAATTTTTTATTTTCCAGATACTGTTTCTTTAGCTGAAATCTCCTTCAGCTTGCTTAAAAAGGTCAATAATTGCCAGTAGTAACAATAAAGAATTATTTACTTGAGCTTTCTCTGGGCTAGAACCTGATGTTTCTATCTAAAGTTTACTCAGTTTTTCATCAAACAAAACTTCCAAGAGATTTGATTGGTCCTTGCCTTTTGAAAGCTATGAGTATAAGCTCTTTTATAGGATGCAGAGCAACTTATGTGAAGAATTCATCAAACTGTATGGAGAGTTAAAATCAAGACCAAGCATGAACCTCGTAGATGCCACTGTGGGATTGGTAAAATGAAGTCCCTCCCAGTGGATGACACAGCATGGAAATTTTGTTTCTGTAAATTAAAGTTCTTCACATGACTTTTAAATGTATTCTGGTGTTATACCAGAAAGCTGTTTTGAAAACTCCTAATCTGAAGGATGCTATGCAGCAATCCTCTATGACCAGATGAACTGTCCCATTTAAAAATAAAAGTTTAAAAGCCAGATTGATTTTTGCTCCTATAGGTATTTATTTGAATTATGCTTATGGTTTCAACAGGAAAATAATTCTATTCATTTTTTTACTGTGTTAGTACATTACAGAATCAGAGAATCTCAAAATATTCTCAGCGAGAAGAGATTGCCTTTCCACAGACCTCATATTTAAATTAAATGCTGACATCAGTTTTCAGGTTTTTTGTAAGAAAGTACATTCTACAACTGGCATTAATGTCTAGAGGGAAACTTATAAAAGTGAATTCATCAAGAAGAAAACATGCTTGGTCAATCTGACATCCTTGTATGGCACAAATGGCCAGGAAGATGAGGGAAGAGCAGTGGATGTTGTCTACCTTGACTTCTACTTGGAGGGTGACAAAGCACTGCAATATCTCCTTCTCTGGTCATATCTGAAACTTGCCTGGGCACAATCCTGTGCAGCCAGATCTAGGTGAAGTTGCCTTAGCAGGAGGGTTGGACCAGATGACCCCACTGTGGTCCCTTCCAACACCAACCATTGTGTGACTCTGTAATTCTGAGATGCTATAAGTATTGTTAGTGTTGTTGTGACATCAATTTCTAGAATTCCTTGATTTTTTTCCTACAGAAATGCACACACATGATTAAAAATGTGACAAACCAAAAAATGATTCATTGAATCCGTGAGAATTTAGAAATATGCCAGCATGTTTTCCTTCTGCATCCTAACAAAAGGGGGAAAAAACAGCAAGGAGCAGCTTCCAACATAAACTTTAAAAGGAGAAACTAAAAACAAACAAGCTAAAGGCAGAAAATTAGATGAGATCTGATATGAAATAACTTCTAAGGCTTACAGAAAAATATAGTGAAAGTAAGGCAATGCTACTTAAACATCCTGAGGAAAAACACACAAATGAAACAATCTCTACATTTTTGCCTATTCTTATTTCATGTGTGTGTTCTTCCTTGCTCTGAATATATAGAGCCATTCACTGCATTCAAATATACCTTATCTTTTGATTATGGACACAACTCCATTCTGCTTAGGTGAGTCAGTGCCATTCCTGAAAATGCAAAGTGGTCAGAAAAGCTGGAGCCCCTTTCATCATCTGCCAGCAAAAGATCTGACCCCCGGACACTTACATACAGAAGGAGAGCCAAAAAAAGTATGCTGTCAGGAAAAGCTTCCATTTGCTGCTATTTTGTTCATCCAAACTAAACTGCAACTTTTTTTTTCCCCCATAATGTGCATAAAATACGTTATGTAGAAATCAAAATATTCTTTGTCAGCAGGAGCAATTTTGCCCAACCTTGCAGCTACATGGAAAAATAGAAGATAATAAAACTGACAAAAGAGGGTCCATTTGCACAGTCATATTCCACAAGACATTTTCATTTTAGCTTGCAGGTATTTTGGGGCAGGCCAGGAAGGAAAAAGCAAAGCATCTGAACAGTGGATCTGCAGCCAAAGCATCGCTTGCTGACACCACTGGCTCTGTGTCAGCTGAGGTGAAGGTAGAAATTCAACCATCCCAGACAACCAACAACTAGGTAACACTGTGGCCCGGTACTGAAGGAGAAAACTCATCAGTAGGACAACTCTGCAAAAATCATATATATTCCTGCTTTCAACAATATCTGCTGTATGATAACAAAGTGCAAAATTATTTCAGTCTTCATTTACATTTTCTTCATGAATAGGAGTGCCTGTATCTGCTTCAAAGAAGGTGGATATTTAAAGACCCAAACTCGAGGCCAAAATAGATGAAATAAGCATAACTACTTGCTTCAGACCTAACAAGTGAGTCAGCAGTCAGATTCTATTTCCTTTGTTGAAGTCAGAAAACAAATTAAGCTGACAGCATGCCTCTAATGGTGATGACATCACTGAGAGCAGAGTTTTCAGTCTCTACAGCACCGGTAAAGGAGAAGCATAAAAGTGAGAAACTTAACTTTTTACTCATGCCTACTCCTAATACATTTGCTTTGCACCCCCCCCCCCAAGATAGGTATTTATTTGCTTTTGTCATTCTGTGTTTAAAAGTATACATGCATTTTTCAAAATATTGTAACCATGTAAGGTATTTTTCTTTCTTTCTTTAGGAAGCACCAAAACATAAGATTTACAGCAATTTTATCCTTGTATGAAGTGGGAGCAAGTCCTCCAAATACTTTAGAATTGCATCTAAATAAAGCAGAGAAGAGTCTAAACATTTCCCAAAATGTTCAAAAGTGACCTTATAGGAAATCTGTCACTCTTCAGATGCCCAACGTGTTGACCCTTTAGGCAGTACAGAATGTGCCTCTACATCTGCAAAAATACCTCTCTCTCTCAACTGCATTGCTTTCTTTTAAAGTGGAGGTGGAAAAGCTTCTGCTTTTTGACAGTACAAAAACTGTGCTTTGAAGAGTTTTCTAACTTGGAAAAAAAAGACTTTCTGGGACAGTGGCTGAGAGGCACTATTAAGGTTGATACAGGGAGACTCAGGGGGATTTGGGGAAAAGCAGGCCTTTCTACATGAGAAGCCTGAAGCACAGAGTGACATAAAAAATGCATGAGGCTGAGAAGCAGTAGAAAAGAAGATGCATGAGTATACAGGCCCATGAACAAGATAAAGGAGAAAATGAAGAAATAAGCCAAGGCAGAGTGCTGCCAAGCTATGAGGCTGAACCTGAGTAAGAAGCAGAAAGAAGTGAAAGTGTGGAAGTGTCAAGGGAGATGGGAGCAGCCTGGCTCTGTTGGTGAGTGATGAGATGTGAGGTGATGAGAACGTTGCAGCAACAGGACTGCAACTCCTGGCACTGGCAACAGACAGGAAGGAAATGCTGAGTCGCCAATATGCAGTTCCTGAAGGTACATGATTTAGTGAGAAGCTGATGACCTGACAAGGAGGATTAGAGAGGTTGGCTGCTTGTGCAGCAAGTGGGAAATTATTGAGAGAAGGGGAAGAAAATTTTTGGATGCACCACATAAAATATACAGATAATTAAAAAATAATGATGACAGGGCAGAAAGAGGAGTCATAGTAAGCGAGGAAATAGATGTACATGAGGTGGGTGGGCACCTCAGATCTACTTAATATAATGCAATGAGAGCAGGCAATCTTCTGCCCAGTGCCAGATTTAAGCTGCGTGAGAAGGATTATGAAAACCATGGAAGAAACATGAGAATGAAGTTAAGAAAAGAAGGTCTGTCTTCAGAAGCTGAAATGAAGAAGAAGAAATGTACAGAGGACTAAGAGGACTGAGAAAAGGCAGTCAAAGCTGGCGGAAGGAAATTAGTGACAGATTTCCTGCTTGTGTCCAAGGAAAAAATAAACCCAGTGCAGAATGTCACACTTCAGACAAGAACATTCATGACATGATAAGTTGTGAATGTACAACATGTTCTGTTGACTAAAGTGTACAAATTTTGTCATACAGATGAGTGGTGCTTTAAGAAGCTAAGAAGAAATCTCTTTGTCCTGAGAAACTATTAAACCCTAAAAAAGCTGTAGTAATGAAATTAATAATTAAGGAAGCCTTGCAACAGACCAATTCAGCACTCCCTGGAGATGGCCATCTTATTGCAATCTACACTTTCCCTTAACCAACGTCATTAGTAGGGGTTCTAGAAAGCAAGAAGTAATGAAGCACTGAAATACTGCAGGAACACTGTCAACACTGATCAAAGCCTTCATCGTAGCTTTTGTTCAACTAGGGCAAGCAGTGTGTTTGTGCACAGCAGAGGAGCATTCATTCTGATGAAGCAGGCAAAATAACGTCATTCCTTCCTGAAAATTGTGATTTTTAAAATAGCTTCTTTGAAGTCAGACAGAGTTTCAGTTTGCTGAAAGTGAATCAGTAGAGGAAGAATATAATCCTGACAATTTGTTTAATCCCTTCTACTGTCTGTGATGATGTAATACCAAAAACTCTATTAACTTTTACGTCCACTCATGAGCTGAAAATTTACTACTTACTGCAAGTATTAAGTTAAGCCATTGGAAATTGTATCCAGCTGTAACAGATTTAATAAGAAAGTGAATGGTTGTTTGTTTCATTAATCTTGTATCAAGTGACATTAAAAAAGAAAATACTGACAGATTTCTACAAATGTTTAGAGCATCTCTCTGGCTTATCACTATGAACGCAACAGACTTTGAGATTTTCTGTGATTTACTAAATATATACTGAAGTATATATAGATTTAACTAGCTATTCACATCCAAGACACAACCACTTCCTATAAACTTATAAGCTCCTTTAAAACTGTTCTGCTCTTTTCCCTGTTTAAAAAGCCATTTCTACTCTCAGCATTCCTTCTCCATTTTATCCTACATCTTACATTACCTTCCTTGGCACTTAATGAAGAATGACCAACAAGCCAAAAATCTTCCAGGATCTCCCTTCCTCCAGTATCTTGCCCATCTAGTATTAGATCAAGTCCATACCACTCATTAGCTGAAGCCCAGAACATTCAACAGGTATCAGACTTTACACTTTCTGACTCACCTGTCACATACATACCATTTTGCAAAACTAAAGTTCTAAGTAAGGAACCACATCTTAACACAGCCTTCAGCTGCTCTGCAGTACAGGATAAATGTTGCTGCCTCCTCATCCTGCTACTCCTTTTAGCAAGTTTGGGACTCCTGAGAAAGGCCCTGAGCATGTCTTTGCTCCATCAAATAGGACAAAGTGGGTCAACACAGCCGGGGCAGAGTGAGGTACTCATGGGGGAAACAAGGTTGTTTCATCTAACATATCTCTCTTCATTGCTTCCAGATAATGCTTTCAAAGCTGTCTTCCATCACTTTCATGCTTCCCTTCAGTAAGCAGTGACTTTGGGGGACAGAAGCATGCACTCACTGTGGAACTGTGTCATGGCAATGTGCTGAAATGATTGCTGGGGATGTAAAGTATCTATACTTTACGTCCTTTTCACCAGTAAAATCACTTGTAGGACACAAGGAAAGGTGTCAGTATACCTTGGAGTTTGATAGCTCCCAGCCAATACTGAGTGCTGAAAAAACACTTCAGGGTAAGGCAGTCATCAGTGAAGTCCCTTTTTGATGTATCAACAGCACATAGGAGTGTGAATCCATCATTTCACTGAATCACAGAGGGGCCCAGGGCTCATACAGGGAGCTGAGGAAAATATTACCTCTACACAGCCTCTTGTACAATGTACACAATTATGATCCTTACTGATTTACATCTGATGATGTAACAGGTTTTATTGATCACTGGAGAACATTTTGGACATGATCACAAACCTGGGCCCCCTCTGGCACTGCTTTGCTCTCCACAGGGCAAAATGTAAGGCACAAAGGTGAGATGCTGGTGGAAAAGCAAGTGAACTGTCTTGAGAGAATACATGGATCTTTCAAACCAGTAGAGGTAACAAACTCTGTTTTTAGGTATGATCACTTCAACAGCACATATCTTGGAAATATCCCCAGACTACTGGGAATGAGCATCAGGTGTTTTCAGGCAGGATAAAGGACAGCTGTTAGCACAGTCTGGAGAATCCTGTTCAGTATAATTAAGGGTCAATAAAGAGAAAGTGAAGCTTTCTAGATTTAGAAGGGATTCTTGGCTAAGAGATGCTGGATAATCTATAAAAGTGAAGAGTAAGATTGTTAGAGAAGATTTAGTTACTATCTTTCAAAGAGACTGGGGCGCTATTTAATTGTAAGGGCATAAAATCAGGACATTTCGGTAGTAAAGTTAAATAGCACAAAAGTGAGATAAAATAGGCTTTGCTTGTCAGTAGGCTCTTTACTTTGATAAGAATAATAAAAGGGTCTGTGACCCTTAAAGTCCTAGATCTGTGGGGGGTGGGATGCATAAATAATGCTGTGCCTTGTCTAAACAGTGTGTTTCATAGCAATGATTTGTGAAGCTGATGAGTTTTTTATTGCTATATTGCTATACTGTATAATATAACATCATATTCTATCTCTATCACCACTGCTTTTGTTTTGGGTTTTTTGTTGGTTGGTTTGGTTTTCATTGCTTTTTTTGTAAATAGCTATCTTGTGTTGTATTTAACACAAGAGAACCCTGACCCTGGAACACTGATGCTTGTTCATATTCCACCATTTCCTTTTTGTCTCAAAATACCCCAATATGAAATTCTAATCTGTTTCTCAATGTTCCACTGCAAAAGGGTGACAACTTACATTTGGTATTTGACAGCAGGTCTCCATGTAAGATCTCAAAGCTCAGCAAGAGGTTTCTTATACTCTGTGGTGAACAGGATAAATTTTGTCATTCAGACAATAAATCTGAGCTATCTCTATGTACAGAAACACTAAAATGAGAACATATGTTGGAGACAGGTATGCTATAATGAGGCCATATTTTATTGAATTCCAGATTTCCACTCAGGATGTAGAAACCACAGGCACAATTATTTCCTGCTAGCATAGTGACCACAGATAAAACTCGGATAAGTAATTCCATCGAGCCTGATATATTATGCTTTACCCTTTCAGTGCAATTTTATGTAAACATACTTACATCCAGAAAAGCTATAGTTATAACCAGTGAGTCAGATATTGTATCTCTAACATATATAGGATTTAGAAGCATTCTTATTGTCATTATCACATTTACTACACTTGCAGGATTAGAACTTCAAAGAAGAGCCTGCCAGAGGAAAATGCAGGAAATGTTTGCATTCCTGTATGATTCCATCATCCAGGGGCCTGTAATGGTGAAAGCACCCTTCAGCAGATGTTGTTTGAAAGGTCAGGTTAAATCCTAATACACAATAGACATTCATTTCAGTTCTTCCCTTTTCAGTTATTGATTATAACTCTGATTCATACAGCAAATCCTTCTGGTGTCTCTGCTATGACAACTCACGCCACCTGGTAACTTCTTGCAGCACTTTGTCTCTCTTCCCCTGGTCTTTGTCAGCTTCCCAAACATCACTGAAACCATCCTTCCAATATCCCAATGATGTTAAGATGTTCTTTATGTCTGCACCTAAAGCACAGAGCCAATTCTAACTAGCACTAAGGTTTCCTTAGTTTATTTTGGCAGAATGTATTTACGCTTCCTCAATCAAGACCTCCTCACACTTTTGAAAAGATCACAAAGATAGACTAAGTCTTCTTAGTTGAATCTCATCTATATGAAGTGACTGACTAAATTACACAATTGTCCTTTGTGTTCTGCTAGGAATTGAATCCAGGTGTCTTGAGAGTAAGAGACTCTCTTTGTCTATTAGCTATACAAATAAACAGTGTTGATTATTTTTTTAACTCCTTGGAGGTTTTTTCCCATATAAATTTGGATAGTACCTTCTGTATATTTTCCTGTGCATTAAATTCAAATTATACACCTCAGTGCTGTGTTCATAGTACTTGAAACAGAATTTCACACTTTTGCACTGTATTTACTGTTTCATATTCTATTCAGAAGATACTGCATCATAATTCCCATCTAATGCACTACTAGACCATCCAGATGAGTGTCAGATTGTGGGGTTTGTTGCCATAGTTTCATTTCATTTTCTCCCTGCTTTTATGTGTATTTTAAAAATGCAAGTTCAAGTTCCCAAATATTATTCTGATAGTAATATTAGTAAAACTAATTTTGTTTTATACTTATTATTTTGGGGGGGCATGACTATGGTGATTTACTAATTCTGCAATTAATTCTGCACTAATTGCAAAGAGTAAGTAGGTACTACTTCAAAGCTAAGCAAAGTATTAGATACAACCATCCATAAGCAAGCTTTCCTAATTTCTGTCACATATATATCAAGAGGCTGCCTGTAGGAAAAGACAGGTAAGTACTATTAAGCTGATGTCTCCCTTGCAATCGAGTGACATTTTAGTGAGGTATGTTAGAAACAAGAGGAAAAAAAATGGTGCAGCATGTGAAGCCCATCTAATTCATATGACAAGTTAATGGGATTTTATACAGCACTTTCATTTCAGTGCCATATGCTACCCTTTTCTAACAAACGTCATCAAATTTTTGGTTGCAATGCATATAAAACATCCGTGTGGATGCACCACAATTGCAACCACTTATGCAAAGGTGACATCAACGCCCACAGCTGAGCCTGGTGACAGACAGTTATTAGCAGTGACTGCAGTCAAGCAGAGATAGCTGTGCCTAGGGGGAAAGAGGGTAAAAGGAGAGGTCTGCTGCCACAGGTGAAGGCACTGCCTTACTTTGGCCTGAGACAAAAGGAATGAAAAACAGGAGCCACTGTCTTGAGGCAAAATATCTTCAGCATCTTACCTCTTGCTGGGAGGATGATCCAACTCAGAGCTTAGCAGGATTTGAAAGTCAGAATCCCCTACATCTCCCAGAGATTAACTGATATGTTTGTCTTCCCTGTGGAGACACTTTCCAGATGATTTTCTTGCCCTGAAGTCTGTTCTTGCACAGTAACTCCTACTAAAATCCTGATGCAGCTTTCTCTTTTATAAAATTTAAATGTGTGGTGTGATAATGCTGAAACCCCTGAACAATGAAATGGCATACTTCTACCTACTCTCTGTACTTCAGTGCCTCAGAAAAGGTCAGATTCCTATTGTTTGCAGCCCTCTTACCTGCTAGTGCAGAAGATCTTTGCCTCTGTTTTATTTTGGATTTGTAAGATGCATACAGTGAAGGACAAAAGAGGATCTATGTAAAAAACAATAACCAAACTATGACCCCCCTCCCCTTCTAAAATGAGTTTAAAATTCAAACAAGTAATTTAGAATATGTACCCATGGCAAGAAAGGACTAGACAACTATGAAAGGAAAAGAGATCATGCAGTTTTTAGTTAGAGGAAGGAAGTCTTTCATAAAGAGGGACTTGTTGAACTATGTGACATGCAAGTTAAGGTTTGGTGTATTTTTCTTGCGACTGCCATCTTTCAGTTCTCAGGTTCTTCTCCCTAATGACAAGTTTCAGATGTATGTACCTGACTGTGTAGTTGATGCAGGTACAAATGCATGAGCTTTGATAAAGTCAAGTGAAATATCCCTGCGGGGGAATACAAACTTTTATTTCCAGAGGAATGTAAGGTAACATTTTTTTAACATCATGAATTTTTACATGAACTCAGGGATATTTTTAAAGTCCTGATTTTAAAGTCAACCACATAATGCATGAGTGCTGTAAAAAATTAGTTTTATGTTCAACATCCCAGCAGCCAGTCTGAGACTGAAGTGACCTGGTGCTCATTAGACTATGAAAAATTATTTCTTGCATTGTGCTTAATATCATAACATTTGCATTGTTCTAAATTTCATATCATTAACCAGCCAGAGTTCTTCAACTTGACCACACTGGAAGGAAGCAGTCCCAACTCCTCTTCAGCCTTTAATAGGGTGGCTTGGTTGGTGGGGTTTTTTTGAGGACAATAGGAGGTAAAAAGGGTATGGTAGGGTAAGTTTTGATGGGGATCTGTTCCCTGGTATAACTCACCACATGACAGCACAAGCAATTGCACCCCTTCAAGAGACACCGGTGCAAGGGCCAGACTGAACTGCAGTGAATGAGGGCACATCTGCTCCTCAAGGCTTCAGGTGATCATTCAACTGTGACCTTTTACTGCAGATATGGAAATCTCTGTAGGACCAACTGAAGACTGATTCATTATGAGCAACTGCCTATCCACTCCTTTGTTCCTCTTTGTAGATGGGTATTTATGCTTACATGAACGTGAAGGGGGATCAAAACTGCTACCAAGCAGAAACAGAAGCAGCCTGTGTTCATCACAACAGTGTGTGCATGCACGCACGCACACACACACACACACACATACACACACACACACTCTCTCTTTTAATTGCTAGCACTCTTGCCATTTCTCCCACTCCAAAAAGCCTTCCAAATATTTAAAGAACGTTAACTTTTACAAAGGATGGAATAAATCATGTGATCTGTCAACATCTAGAAATTGTCGGGGCAGTGGGGGCTGTCGAAAACTGAGTGGCCCTCTCAGAGAGCTCTGGAAAGTTTGGCTTCAATAGCAAGAAGTCTGACACTAGCGCTCACCCACCTTCAGTTGCTGGTCTCATGTTTCAAGGGTTCTCCAGCATCAGCCAAGGCATCTAATGTTACAAAACGATGGGTGTTTATGACAGTGCTTAGCATTTTAGGAGAACCATGCAACACCCCATAGGCTGTGGGTCTCAGTTTATATGTTTGCGTACCAGCTAACAGCTGAGAATAAAAAAGTAAGATAAGGGCCGTTTTCAGAACCTGTGGGGGGTTTTTTGACAGCTTTATCTTCATGTCTCTTGGCCTGGGGCAGCATGACTTTTCCGCTTCGAGGCAACTCCTACTCACGCAGTCCAACCACTACTTAAACGGTGTTGCTACAAAAACAAATTCCTACACCTTAATTCCTTCCCCTCTTTGCCTAATGATATTCTGCACAACACCACATCTCACCCGCCTCTCGACTTCTCCCTCCACGCTTGTTTGCGCAAACAAACTCTCCATGTCTCCAATTCCCCTCAGCCCGGAGGGGGTCGCAGTCCCGGTTCCCGCAGCCCCTCTCCGTGGGGCTGCGCCCTCAGCGCTGCCGCTGGGGCGGGCGCGGCTCCTCACGGGCACGGCACGGCGCCGGCCGGGGCCGCCGAGCGCAGGCGCAGGCGGGACCCGGCCGCCGCCATGTCGTGAGCGGAAGCCGAGCCGGGCCGGGGGAGGGCGGCAGCGCGGCCCCGCCCGGCAGCGGGGAGGGCGCGGGGGAGGGACGGGCGCACCGCGGCGGCGGCAGCGGGCAGCAGTCGCCGCAGGAGCCGCCGCCGGAGACAGCCAGGCTGTCCCGCGCCCTCCGCAGCGCTCGCTGCCTGCCTGGCCGCCGCTGCCGGGTAGCGGGAACGCGGAGCGCGGAGGCTGCGGGAGCCGGGCGGGGAAGATGCCCCTGGCGCAGTTGGCAGACCCTTGGCAGAAGATGGCTGTGGAGAGCACGGCCGAGAGCAGCACCGAGGTACGGGGCGGGAGGGGGGTGCTGCGGGGAAAGTTGTGAGGAGAGGACGGGACCGGGACTCCCGGTGCTGCCGTCGCTCGGGGAATGGGCAGAGTTTCCCCCTAGCGAGGTTTCGGGGTGGGCAGCGGGCGGGGGCCGGGCGGCAGCGGCCCGGCGGGGGAGCGCGGCGAGCGCCGGCCCCTGCACGCCGCTTCCTCTCCGGGGCACTGACTCACGGCCGGCGCCGGCCGGGACTCCCCCGGCCGCGCCGGGCTCGGGGCGTGTTTCCCGGGACCGGGCTGCTCCCGGCGCGCTCCCTCCCCTTCCGCCCCGTTCCCGGGAGGGAGTAACCTGCCTCCGCGGTGGCCGCCGGCTCGGGCGCTTTTGTTCCAGCGTGGTGTCTGGTTACTGTCACGACGAGTTTCCTTTCCCAGGGCGGCCCCGCCGCCTCCGCCGGCGCGGCTCGAGGTGGGCAGGAGAGCCAGGCCTGCCCTCGCCTTGCCCGGTCCCCTCGCCTTGCCCGGTGCCCTCGCTTTGCGGCCCCTCCCCGTGTGGGTCCCCGCCCGGTGCCGCTGCCCCCTTATCTCGGCAGGATGGTGTTGCCGGCAGTTTCGCAAGAATTTGGGAAACCGCAGAGACGTGAAGGGTGGTGAAGCATGGGTGAAGCTTTGTGCTCGGCGGCGTTGCCGGGAACAACCCCGGGGTGCCGCGTAGTGTGGGTTTCCCGCTGTGGTAGCGGGGAGTGCGTGTTGTGCCTGTCCTTGTTAGACAGGACGCGTGTCAGCTTTCCTAGGCTGGAATAATGAGAGCGGCTGGAAATTAGAGTCACTTGATACCGAGACCATAGAAGCTTTCAGGTATTTTAATATTTTTTCCTGCTGCTCTTGGTTTGGATCTATGTAAACACTGCACCGACACAGTCAGTTGTGCTTGCTCCGTGAGTCCCTAGTAGCCCACAGTGCGTGTGACGAGATTCCATCTGAAAAGAAAAAGCTGCTTTTGACAGCGCAGCTTCGACCTGAATCGGCTCCAGCTGATACGCAGCCAGGCTGCTTTAAGTGATGCTGATGTGGAACGGTGTGGACCCAGGCCAGCTCACGACAATTAGTCGCAAGGTTAGGACTCTCTCCTTAGTGAGACGAGCATAGAGGGACCAATGCAGAGTTTCTGCAGTATCAGGATTTGTCCTTTTGATCTTCGTCTTGTCATCCTTCTGCTGAAAGTCGCTGTATCTCAGGGAGTCAGAAGAACCTACAGTTCAGATCTGACAGGCACATACATTTTTTTAATTCTTGCCAGGTACTGTAGTTACTTTTAAATTCGTGCTAGTTATTCACTGACTTCTGGAGTAGTGATCTTAGATGATTTTAAGCTGGGAGTAACTACAATAGTAGTGTGATGCTTGAGGGTGGGGCAGAGGGTGGTAGGGGAAAACAGATTAATCATTTAGAGAAAAGAACTGTTGCTTTAGTCTTTGATGCTCACTGCATGTGGTCTAATTTCAATAGTAGTGTATTTTCTAGATATGTAGAAAAATAGATTGTTATTTGCAATGTGTGTACTTGCATGATTATACTACACTTGTTTTAGCATATTTCAAACATCATTTGTTTTTAAATTGCTGTCCTAAACTTTTTGAAACAAGTGTATTTTATCACTTCCTTGAAACAAGTGTATTTTATCACTTCCTTAAAAGTAATTAAACTTTTTTATTGACGTGAGTGTACCATTGAGAGTAGATTATCACCAAAAAATGTCTAGGACCAATAATAAAACATGAAACAGCATGAACTGACAGGTTTGCACTCCAAGGTCCTAGCCTAGAATAAACAGTTTTTGAAAAGACCAGGCTGCACCTGCAAAAGCTTCTCAGATGACATTCAGAAGGAAAAAGTTACTTAGAAAGGTTGCTTATGTGAAATGACTATTTAGGAAAAGACATTTTAGTAAAAATAGATAAGTTTAATTCAAATACGTAGACAAGTGACCTAAATACATATCTTGGATTTTTTATTTGCATGAGTTGTGTTTATCTGTAGCATAGCAATATCCTAATTACAGACCCTATTCTGCAAGAGTATCCTTGGGCAAAAATGTTCTTACATTTGCCTGAAACTCATTGTGATTTCAGTCATAGTTTGATACTAATAATGTCTTAGCTGTAACTCAGAGTAAAGCATTTCTGCTAACCTCTCAGATTTGCTGACACAGTTCTTGTAATGCTGTATTAGCTGCATATGGAATTACAAATTTTTGAGCTCTAAAACTCAGCTCAGACACCTTCCTTGTCTTAACGACTCATGGAATTTTTAATTGATTTGATTTTTCATTTGTTTCCCAGCACAATCCTATAGTTACAGTGGTACCACCAAGGAGGTGATATTCTGTGATGGGTGAGCAAATTTAGGAGGTGGACTATAATACCTTCAAGTAACTTTAGATTAGAAGTGTACTTAACCACAAAGAGCTGCTGTAACTTAGGTGTGCAGAACAGTAGAATATAGTTTTTCTTTCTTAAAAAATAAAGCAGACAATTTTTTTTTTAGATAAAATGTGGCTTTATGATTTTCAGGACTTCTTTTTCTACAGGTACACATAGGTCAGTGATCCACATTGCATCTCTGACAGCTTTTTTAATATATAAAGTTGTTACACTATTTTTAAAATATTTTGTCTGTACGTGTGGTTTCAGTTTCATGTTGTAAATCACAGCACCATTAAAGCTTGTGGAATGATGCTGTCTATTACTGACTCAGGGTCTACTCAGGATTCAAAACAAGCATAGGTTTGTTTTTCATGGTGAGAATATGCCTGTTATTGCAAGTCATCTGCTTTTGAGTAAATTAAGTATTGATGACTTGAGTTTGCATTTGAATGCCTGAATAAGTAGCCTGATTCTTTGATCTGCACTCCCAGCCATGCATATTAATATCAACTGGAGGAGAATGAATACAGTTATGGCAGCCAAATTTTGGACACCAGTGTGTTGAAAGAACTGGCCATCATAAGGAGATGCCATTTGCTAAACTTTCTGGGAAGCATTTGTGACAGCTGTCATTAAGAGCTTTAATTTAGATGCTCCAGACAGGCTGTGGAGAAAGTTCATATTTTTTCCACTGCTCTTGACAGAGTTTATGGTCACTTGTTCAGGTGTTTAAATAGGTGATATGAGTCTTCCTTCACTAATTTCTTTGTTTTATATTCTGTATCCAGGATTATTTGAACTTTCCATGAGACAAGGGATGCTAGCATTTAACGGTCATGCTAACGATATTTTAAAGAAACTAGTATAATGCAAATTTTGCTTTGTGATTTCATTTTGATTGTCAGTGTGGCATTCTCTATGTCAATATATATTTCTGGCCTGGAAGCTGAAATTTGTCAGATGTCTTGCCACCTGTAGCCTTGAGCCTGTGGTTGTGATTGTCTGTGCACATTCTGTACCATGTAATCAGTGTTGTAGTTGTCTTCCACAGGAGCAAAGGCTATATTTACAATCATTTCTGGTATAGCCAACACAGGTATATAGTTCAAGCCAAAGTGGAATCACCTAAATGGACTGGTCTGTGGGGGTTTTGAAGACTATCCATTGTCTCACCATTATAGACAAAATTATATGCAGCACTCGTCTGTCGCTTCTCATGTAGAACTGCTGTCAGCATAGTGCATTCTGAAGTCTGAATTTTTCACTGATTTGTGGGGTGATATTTTCTTATACTGAGTTTAAAATGGGAATTGGAAATTTAATTTTCATTTAAATAAGTAGTATACACTGTATTCCACTGTTGTGATAGACAGATAACAGATCTTATATATATGTAAATACTGTCTTGAGAAACACATAATCTGCATGAAAAGTGTTAGAGGGGGGGTGTTCAGATTTTTCATATCCTTATTGGTATCATTTTACCTGCTTTGTTTTTCAGTTAACACAATCCTAGTCTGTAACATAATAATCATGTCCTGTGGTCAGCTGAGTGGGGCAGGAAAAGGCAGAAGCTTTATTTTGTTGAATTCAGTACCTCCATGCACTACTGTGTGCTCTCTGCAGCTCTTGGTTTTCTTGTAAAGGTGCTGAGTTTAACTTCTTTGTATGGTTCTGTTGCTTTTCTTATGACATTGGCAGTTCTTATCATGTTATTGTTGTTTGCTGTAGTGTAGGCAATATTTCCTGCCCCAGCTGTAACACAAAGTAGATGTGAGCAGATTGACACATTTAAAGGCGTCTCTGTTACCTTTTGAATTGGTTGTGGTCTGTCACACTGACTGTAGTTGTTTGTCATTTGAAATGCTAAACTTAAAGTCACATTGAAACATAGACTGAAGTGGGCGTTTAATTATTTCTGCACATCAAAAATACTAGCTTTGGGTGTTGACTGATCTTGGCAAGTGGCACATCTACCAGCTTTAAGAACCTACTCAAGATAGTGGTTTGGAATTGTGCTTTTTTTTCTGTGGGGAGATGTTTTGTTTTGAATTTGAGGCTTTTTTTGTTTGGGTTCTTTTTTCCACCAGATATAATTCATAGCCGTGTACCAATGGTGAAACTTTTAAGCAGTTTTTCAGGCCAGAGTAGATTCATATAATTGGGGTTTTTTTCAATTTTGGTGATGTTCAAGAGGAGAACAATTTAACCAGTAAAACTGGGAAAAGTTAGAATCCCTTCAGGGAATGTTTAAGTTTGGGCAAAGTGGTTGAGTACCACCTTTGCTGTGCTATATGCTTGCATGCGTGATACCGTGCTACTTATTCTCTCCTTATTCCCTGAAATAAGGATTAAATGCCTCACCCACTGGAAATAGAGGGGAGAAAAAATCCTATGTAGCAGATGGGAAAATGAGGCTCAACAGCTTAGTGACCCCATCTAGCAGCATTCATTGAGTCTCTTCTAGAACTGCCTGAACTCTGATTTTTTGGGACCTACTCCAGTGCCTTGACCACAAAGTTACTGCTGGTTCATTCCTATCAGTAAGAGTTATTATATGTTACCTTTGATGCAAGAAACCTCTGTGGTATGCTTAATGTTCCACTTAACTATTTTTGGAGGAAATAATTTTTATTATTAATTCATTTATTCAGTGAAGTTATTCAATTTTGTATAAATCAGTATGTACCTTAAAAAGACTTTGTTATGGTCTGGGTCTGTTTCCTGACAGTTTCTAAGTGGAAATTAAAATAAATGTTAAAAGAATATTTAAGTAATTTAATCTAAGCATTAATTTATTGAAATATGCCTAGCTAGATGCAGATGATGTGAAGAAATGGTATTTTGTGATTTTATATATCCAACAATACATAACTCTGAAAAATAAAACCCTTTTTGTCCTGCATATTCAAAAGGTGGTGGTTTTAGGATGTAAATATTATTTGAATTATTTCTTGCATAACATGTATGCCAAAATTAGTTACTGTTAGAACTTAGACTTACTTGTGAAAAATGCTTTTAGCTTCATGGGGATTCTTTCTCCTTCTGTCTTCCTGTAGCTGACTTTTGTTACATAGTCAGAACTACATTTCAGAAACCCTGAATTTTAGGAAGTAGTGAAGTTGTTCCACAGCTTATTCTCTATTCTTAGCAGAATGTATCAAAATAGTAAATTATAAAATAAGTGTAAAAAAAGTGTAAATTTCACCTTTTGAATTTATTATGAATTCTGAGAAACTAGCTGACTTCTGAAAGCCTGTGTGTGCAACACAGGGAAGTGCAGTGCAGACCCTTGCTGTGCCTGCTGCCTGTCCCTGCTCACAGGGAAGGGCCTGGCACATCCTCCCTGAGTGCACCCAGTCCTTTGGCAGGAGCCCAGGAAGGCACAGGGCATTTCCGTGGGCCTGAGACTGCAGGAGGCAGGGACGTGAGCTGCACCTGCCTCCTCATGCAGATGCAGGCTTGGTAATAAGATTTGGACACTCTCAGGTGCCAGAGTCACTCTTAAGATTATGTGTGCAAGCAGAAATCATTTCTTCTATTGTCAGCTGTGCAGCAGTAGTTGGATATAATAAGGTAGATGATTTCTAGTAATGTGTGTGTTTCTTCTTCCTCTTTGGAGCAGATGAACAGAGATTGGGTGCTGTGGGGTTTTGGCATTGTTTTACTAAGGCTGCTGAATTGATGTGTTAAGTGTAATAATTTACTACACAACCACTTGTTTAGGTAGGGAATTGAGATTTTCTCTTCCCTGTCTTTTTCTCATTTTCTTGGGTTTTTGGTGGATTGGTTGGGGGTTTTTTTTTTTTGTGAAGACATGACCACACATGATTTGGAGCTGGTTTTAGCTACATAGACTGCTTGCCCAAGACAAAGATTTTATAACAGTATGTGTACAGCATCTTGAGTAATGTTGTGGCACTTGACTTCAAGATGAGTTAATTCAGAGAATAACACTTGCTGAGAGCTGCAAACCTTTTTACTATTCTTTTCTAATGTGCCTTGGCACAGTGCTGGAGAAATGCCAGACAAGGAAAGCATTGCAGTGCAGGAAAGGGGACTGCTTTTCTGTATTGTTCAACTATACTCTTGAGTCATACTAGATGGGAAGAAGGTGGCAAAGCAGATGGGGTTTACAAAATCACATAGTTAAAGTTACCCAAGTATCCTAACTTAAAGAAGTTTGGCTTTGTACCTAAATGATTTGCAAGTTAATGGCTTTTATCTCAGGTTGTCTATGGAGAGGCAAGTTTCAGCATCCTGTTGTTTCTCTTAATACTAAGCAAAGGAAGAGGTCAGTCACCTTAGACAATAAAATTGAAAATAAATTATGTGGAATTCATGGAAGATAAGTTAACACAGTTTCATATTAAAAATGCTTGTGGGATATTTTTTTAATAAGGAGTTTTTAATACTTGCATGTATTATTTCTAACAGTATATACAAAATGTTTTGGATGAGTGCTATAAGAGAACAGCTAGAGAAGTCTAAGATGGTGGCTCACTTCTGCTATTTACATCTAGTAAATTTTAATCAGGTCAGGATTTAGGTAAGTGCTTTGGATCTGTGTGGCTTCACAGCTCAGAAGTTAGGGCACAAGTCATTAATTCAGATCCTATTAAAGCCTTATATTTTATTTAAGCACTGGAATAGATTGTGAAAACTCCTGAAGATTTAAGAAGGGCTTAAACATAAATGTCTTGTGAGCAGCATTGTAGGAATAGCTGATCATGCTTTGGTACATGGAGATAGATCAGCTGACCTCTTAAGGTTCTTTTAGTCTATTTTCAACTATTTTTTGCAGACCAACAAATTTTTTCTCAGGGTAGCTCATTGCTGCTTAGAATAACAGTTTTGAGTGCGCACAGTTTGAAAGGTTTTTACTAAATGTGGTTCCACACAGTGCCTTGTGGCACAGATCTGTTATGAGTGTTTCAGTGGAATGCTGCATTTTGTGCTGCTTTGAAACAAGCCAGAAGCATTGTCACAGCTTTACTCTATCCAAGGACCTCACAGTTCTTGGACTTTGTCAGTTGAGAGTCCCTTGAAAACACAGAGGGAAGGAGCTCGGGTCTATAAATACCCAGTGTTTTAATGACTAAATAATAGTGGAAGTTCTCATGTGTTTAAATCCCATAACTGCAGTTGTTGGGTGGATCTGGAAATTTTCACAGTTGACAACTAGGAGTTACCTGAGAGAGCCTTCATCACCTATGTTACTCATTGTCATGTTAAAACTTCCGCATAACAATTTGAGGGGTCTGATTCAGACATCTCTTTTGCTTATTTGTGTCCTCAAAGCATCATTCTGCGCTGATATACAGTTTAATTCTTGATTTAACTCTTGTTAAGTCTTGATTAATTGCTAAGTCTAGGAATATAACATTTTTTGTGTTTACTGAGTTTTGTGGTTCTGCTACAAGGCACCAATTACATGGAAAAGCCAGTAGTTGCCAAGTCTACTGGACTCTGTTAATAGTATAAGGACTGCCTACTAATTTATATGCTTAATTCCAGTGTAAATAATTAGGAAATGTTGAGTTTAATGGCAGAAGAATTATTCCAAAAGATGCAATTGGTGTTTCATGAAGAGTTTTTAAGTAGCTGACAAACATAGTTGAGGAAAAAAGTTAAAATATTTACCAGAAAGAATACTTAAACATCCCAAAATAGTCCCACAAAAGTCTAAATGCAAAGGAAGATACTCTGGGGATGGGAGGAGGTGTTGAATATTGACAAACATCTGGGGACAAACTTAATGCACTTCAGAAAAAATATCCTTTTAAACTGTAGAAAAGAACAAAGATTAACAGAATGTAGGAATGGAGATGCTAAACTAAATCTAAAACCTTTAAGTGTATACTAGCTATCATATTATTGATGAAACTAAGGGGAAAATGTGAAAAACTAGTACAATAGGAAACATGATGATTTGCCCACTTAAAATTTCAGTTTATGTGGTTTGAATACATGTAAAAAAACATTGTACTGGGAAAGATTGTTACCTGACCTTATTATTAAAATAAGATATCCTGCCCCAGATTGCTAAGTTCTAATTTTATTTATTACAATTTATGGATGCTAGGTGCTGTATTGTACATACGAAATTACCCATCTGGATCCAGGGCTAATCAGAAAGGTAGATGTGAAAAGCATTAGGTTTATTGTGCAGGTGAGTTTTGCCAGACTTCTGAGACAAATTTGATCTGTTGCAGTAAATGCTGGAACTATAATTAAAAAAAAAAAAAGTGACATTATGACTTGCAGATCAGTATGTAACTGTAGTGTGTAAAGTGCAGGATATTCAGTGCTTCAAAGGAAATGGTTAATTGATTTTAGGGAGATGTGGGCTGCATTTCTTGGTGTACTTCTTTCTTACAAATGGTCTGGCATGACTGTATGTTCTTGATGCCAGTACCTTAACATGTGATGCTACTTGTGACCACATCATCCCTGCAGTGTGGTTTTTATGAGTGTGCATTGCTGGTCTAGATTTGAAATAATTTGAATTTTAAAAAAGCTTTCTTTAAACTGTCTTTCTTCCAGGAAATTCCTAGGAGTTCTTACATTCTGAGAGTTCAGTGGGTTGAAACCTGTAATTTTTGATTGCTAGAAATATTGATGATTGATTGACTTTTGTGTCACATGTTCTGTCAGATCATTTGGGGGACATTCATGTACTAGCTGCCTGATAACGATTCCCTGGTATCTGCCTGCTTTATACCTAGTAGAGAACCTGTAGAATCTCTTTGTGTTCCTGTCCATGTGACTTCAGAAAAACTGCTGGAGCCCAGCTGTCTTTGATTTCTACTAATTTGGTGAGGTATTGATTTCTACAAATTTGGTGAGGTATGGCAACCGGTTTAAAAGCTTTGAGGAAACAAATTTTGTACCTTAATTAACATGACTTTTTGCGCTGGAAAACAGAAATGGAAGTTGAATCAGAGTGGATTGGAAGACCATTTTGTAGGTTGCCTTTGTAAGGGATGTGCACCCTCCTTTCCCTGGCAGAAATTGATCATTGATGTGTTCAGGTGTAAGGAGAAATTGATTGTTGATGTGTTCAGGTGGAAGTAGAAATTTTCTGTTAACCTTTTCTGTTATTTTTCTTGTACTTCTCTTGTGTTGCCATCTGAAATATGTTTTACTTTTGGAACCAGAGTACTGGGAATAGCCAGATCTTGGATCAATTCTGCTTACTTAGTTGTGCTGCTATGGGAGGGGAGCACTTGGAGAATAATCAAGGTCTAGAGTCTCTGTCCTTTGAATTAAACTAATCTGAGAAATGAAAGATATATATTCAGCCTTCTCTTAGTCTGTGTTCATCAGACTATTAGATCTGCTCCCAGCCTGTTATGTCATGCAGGCATGCCCTTGGTGCTAGTTAAATACTAGAGGGGAGTCTACACCCAGCAAAACAAAACGTGTTTCATTTGCTCACCTCTTAAGTGTGCTGCTGACCTCCTCACTCCTCACTGGTTTCAATAGTGCCATTTCCAACAGGAACCTTTGGGCTTTACATTTTAACTCCTAAGAAAGGCTGTGCACTTTGTAGCCTTTCTGAATACACAGCTGCTTTCCATTTAATGGTATATACCAGCAAACCATAAATCATATATACATATTCTTCTTTACTTTACATGGTTCAGACTGTTCTGAGAAAAACTGGTTCTACCATCCAGTGATTCCCTTAGCATAATCATTGCTTAGGTAGACCTGTTTGAGAAGATCTTGCTAAGCCAGTGCTCTGGCTCAGACAGGACTGCATGGCGCTCATGCTGATTCCTTGAGTTTATTCCTAGTTCCACTGAGTGTGTTTTGCTTGAGTTCAGATGAAAAGTAACTGTGAGGAGTGGAGGATCAAACAGGAAGACCAGATTGTGCAAAACAGTTTATTTGTTTTGCAGAAGTTTGCTGTGGTTTTTCTGGTTGACTGCTGAGAAAGTCAGTGAGGTTGAAGATTAGAGCCTTTTTAAAAACATAGGTTGATCTTGCCTTTTTGTCTTTGAAGGGAGGCTTCTCTGAAGTTTCTGAGGGTGCATTTCACTTCCAACTGATTTCAGTTGTCTTAAAATAGTAAATGTGAGAACTTAAACTTACTGTGCTGTGAATTCTTTTTTAACCTGCAGTTAATGTACATTACTGGTTAGCAGAATGACTATTGTAGCAGGAATCACTATTTCTGAAAATCTGCCTGTGGAGTGGAGTCTGTGTAGAGCACATGGTTTTGATATACAAATTGCCCTATTTTAGGCCCCAGAGTTTAGCCATTGTTGCTGTTATGACATTACAGACTCCTCCTTTACAGCTAAAGTCAATTATTTTATTTGTTCCACTGTTTTCTGGGTGGGGTTTTTTTTTTTCTGATTGCAAGGTTGAAAAAAGCTATGTTGTGGTGTGAACAGACTGTAGAGGTGTGCAGCTAAAATACTAATGTTAATTTATGTCATAGATTTGAGAAAAGAGGAAGTATGTGACTTGTGGCCTTGATGGTAATTATATATGTGTACTCAATATACAGCTTGTCCCTGTAAACAAGCTTTATTAAAAACACTCATTTCTGTTACTTGGCTAAGCTGGTATTTTTCTGGTCTTCTGTTTGATAATATTAACTTTTTATGTATCTTAAGGAAGGATAGTACAATACAATATTCACTGCCTGTACACTATAAGTAAAAGATATTACAGTGTGGGGAATGTGGGCTTTTTGGAGAATCATCAAATTACCCTTTGCTGTACAGATAAAAGGTTGTATTAGCTGCTCTTAACTGAGACAGCTTTTAAAGATTGTATTCACTGCTGTAGTTATGTGTAGCCCATACCACTGATTTCCATCATGGAAAGATGACTTCCAGAGTCGACCAGAGTAATGTCAGAAATCTCTAGTACCTTCCTGAAGCCAGGAAAGATGTGAAAATAGCAATGCTGCCATGTGCCAGATGTCTGCACTAGGAAGACAATCAGAAAGCCCTGTCTTCATCCCCTCCCCACCACCTAGACAAAACAACCAAAAAACAACAACAACAACAAACAAAAAAACCCCAAACAAACCCAGAAAAACACAAAACCCCCCAAAAAACCAAAAACTCCAAACAACACCAAAAAAAGCCCCTAAAAAACCCTGAAGAGACACCCCTTCAAAAAAACCCAACCCATATGTGTCATATTTGGGAAATCCATCATTCCTATAATTTAGCTTTTTCTAGCTGCATCTTCCAGAAAAAAAAGGAAAAAAAAATTTAAAAATGCTTAGTTGCTAGAGAGCTGGTTATCATCTGGTTGAACATTCAGTGTGCTTGCAATATTTGAAAATTAAAATTTGTAAGGGGTAATTTGCAGTATTTGAAAACTAAATATTTAAATGGTTAATCTGTCACATATGAAAGACTCTCCTCTAGCCATATGCAAGCTAGAAGATTCTATTAATCAGAAGTTGTTACAGAAGATGTTAGGGAAGTTCTGAAGAATTGTGCTGAAAAACTGAGTAATGGGAAGGAAGGTGTGAAATGAAACTAAAATCTGAATTTCTGAACATCTTTTATTAACTTTCTGACATCTAAAAGGTAACTGTCTATAGATGTATGTTACTTTTAAGTAAATTAGGATTTGAAAAAATTGATTAATTAGACTTTGGATTCTCTAGGGAAACAATGCACAAATGAGCTCAAATTCTGTCTCCAATGGTAATGGAAAATGGTAACCATTTTTAATAGTTTTTCATTTGTTTCTAAAATGATACTGAATCACTGTTAAAATTTAGGAGCAAACTAAGAATTAATGCCTGAGGTGATGCCCTGTTCCCTAACTTAGGAAATACATACTTTTACTTACAACTTCCTATTGGCCATGCTTGTTTTGTAAGCAAAGTCATTCAAATTCTTTCAGGGAAAAATATCTCTTAGACATTCTCCAAGTATAGTATCACTGTCAAGCAAAAGAAAGCCTTTGTTGACCAACAAGGTATTCAAGGTTTTGGGGGTTTTTTTAAATCTTTATGGCTAAATTTCAAGTTCAAATGCCTTTTTCTGTATTGCTTGTTAGCAATACAATAGCCCTTGGGAAAGTACAGAAAGTGGTAAATGCTGTAAAATTGATAGTAAAATTAGAATTGCATTCAATTTTTTTTTTAAGTCTATACTGTAGTTATAAATTTTTCTTTAAAGTGGAATAAGGGCTGGCCTGCTATGTAAGGTCATGCTCTTAGAAGCAGCCCTTTTATTTGTTAATTTTGTTTGTCTTTTTGCCATTCAGTCTTCATCAGGTTTAACTGTTTTGCAGAAGTTGTAGTAATGGAAAATAATGTCTAGCTGTGTAGTAGGGAGGCTTCAGATGCCAGGTGGTTTTATGTATTTCTTACTGTGACTTCATCCAGCTTGACAATATACAAGGATCAAAGCAAGAGTGACATTACATGCCAGCAATAGGGAATTTTCCCTATTTACTGTTTACTTTCAATTACTTTTCATTTTTTCAATTTCAATGTTTACTTTCAATTACCTGCTTTTGTAGAATATGGAGAAGAGAGTGCAGTAACATGCTATGAAAGCCTATTTCCAATATATGTATTTCTGTACTTGATTCAGTATTTGTTTTCTCTTTGTGTCTTTTTTACAGAATGGACAGCAAATTGTGGATGAGCCTATGGGAGAAGATGATATCAACCAACAAACTGTAAGTAAAAGATGGCTGTAATAAAAACAGTACAATTTTGGAGCACGCTGACATCACTTAATTCATAATGGCAGTTTGCCACTAGTGTTTTGTTGCTTGAGATTACTGGACATGGGGTGCACTCTCAAATCTTAGTATTTTTGAGAGAGGTTTATTTTCTCACTGACTCAGGTCTAGTTTGGTATCCTACTGTTCTCAAAACTCATTCCTCAGCTTTTAGTAGTGTTTCAGGGAAGGTCGAGTGTGAGGAACAACTGTGAAAGTGTAGTTTCCATTGTGCTTTTTATTGAAAGACATTCATCAAAGGAATTCTTAACATGGGGTTCTTAAAAATAGAGATTGTTACTAAAGAGAGGATCAATGAACCTTCCTGACTGTGATAATTTTTAAGGTTCCTTGTCTTCATGTCAGACTTGCAGTTTACAAAATTTCATAATGTGAAGATTCCGAGTTCAGTTTTTTTGTTGCAATGCCTATGTATTTTGTCAAACATGAAGTTTAGCTGTGCTTTCATGTTACAGAGTACTAGCTGAATCTTAGGTCTGGTGATAAATGGCTTTGCCAATAAAAACAATTTTTGAAATTCCATATTTGCGTGGACTTCAGAGTTTATTTGCTGCTATTGCATATTGGGCAGACTTCAGGTTGTGAGTAGATGGTCCAAGCTGTTTCCTATTCCATCTGTGCTGCTTGACAGGGAGGAGGTAGAGGAGTATCAGCCTGAGAAGAAGGGGAGGGTGGAGAAAAAGGTGGTTTTAGCTTCATCTTTGTTTCTCACTATCCTGGCAACAGGTGAAATAATTTTTCCCTTAACTGATACTCTTTGGCCCATGGTGGTAACTGGTGTGTGCTGTCCCTGTTCTTAAGGCAGGGCATGAGCTTTTCTCCTACATGTCCTGCTGAGGAGGGGGATTGAGAAAGTGGCTGGGTGGGTGTCTGGCAGCCAGCTAAGGTTCATCCCTCAAAATTATCAAACTTCTCTTTCAATATTTGATAACTACAGAATGCTTGCAAATATTTCCCTGTATTTCCTTTGGAAATTTCCAAACTGCAGCTTTTTTTTGTGAGCAACTGATTTTAATACAGTATAACCATCAAAAAGTTAAAACATTAATCTGATATTCTTTCTGTCATGCTTGAGCTGCTTGGTTAAGATTGTTTCAGCTTTTTAATGTCTCATACCAGTATTTTAGGAGTATACTTTGCATTTATTTCTAGGCTGTGGTGAGTAAAAGGTTGCCAGTTGTGGTGTAAATTACTGTAGGGGTTTTTAAACAACATGTTACCTCAGCTGCTCAGTCAATTTTAGCTGGAAGTTAACCAGTGCTCTCAGGTGATAAAATACTACTTGAGCTGGGATGTGAGATTCTGTCAGTCCTTCATAATCTGTTTTGGTGCAAGATACAGACAATTGTAAATTACCATTAAAACTCATTTAAGGTGTACTGTTTAACTTTGCACTTAAATGGACGTGGGGCACTTACATAGTTGCTAACAATTTGTGAAATTTCTCAGCTGTAACTGAGGACAGTAGAATGCCTAGGGTGTACGGGCAAATCAGATGAGAATGCAAAATACTTTGGTAGGTGTGTAAAGTATGCAAGTTTAAGACAGAAAGTTGCCATACTTTTATGGAGATAGAAGGTGAAAGCTCTGCATCCTTTTGCTGTAATAAGTGGTTGGATAGAATGCTGATAATGCAAATGAGATGGGAAGTTTACAATAAATATTAAAACACAGTTCTATGTATGCAGGAACTTTCTCTAGTATTCTGTGTATCAAAAGATAAATTGTTTCATTAAATCCGTGTTCTTTTAGTCAAAAGTAAAGTTAATTAACAGGAAAGCCTGAGTTACATGGCTGTGATTCAAATTTGGTAGTTGTTTTAGGAAAATCAGGAGCTATAAAGATATCCATTTCTAAGGAATCCAAGATGCTGTATGATTCAAAGTCTTGCTTCTTTTAATAGGGGACTCGTTCAGTACTCTGGTTTTATTGCAACAAGTGTGCTGATTACAGCTGACTTTATAGCTTGTTGCCAGCATTTTTTTATCTGTATCTCATAAATGACCTGGGACCAGCAGGAAATGAACATAAGAGCAGCTGGCTGAAGCTTAACCTGATGTGAAAACTTAAGTGAACATTACTGAAAGGGGAAGCTATTTAAAGCCTTTTATTTGCTGCCTTTCTCACTCTCATGCTGCTTTTGCTTTTTGTATCTCTGTGTTCACAGAGATTGAGTAAGTTAACTGAGAAAATTGTTTTGAGCTGTTGCAATCATGCTGCATGCTTTATTGCTAGTTAAAGCTAACCAGAAATTGCAGCTAGTTTAACAGGTGGCTTCCCATGTGTATGTGAAAAGCATATCATATTTGTGCTGTGTTCTTTATGTTCTGTTTTCTGGATTCTGTGTAACTGAATAAATTACCACTGCATTCTATTAGCTTAAGCCTAATTATTAAACATATGAAAAATATTAGGTTACAAGAATTTGTAAAAAATTTTCTTTTCAGTAGAAGTAAGTTTTCATTTGTAAGTTGCAGGAAAATTTCTTTTTGGTAACCTGCAAAGATTAAAGGGGTTTTTTTCCCAGTACAGGCAGAAGTGGAACCTGTTCAGGCTCAAACCTGGGATGAACCTCTCTTATGCAGGTGGTGGGGTCATATTGGTACCCTTGACTTCCTGCTTTGGCCCTACTTTTAAACAAGCAGAATTAAGGCATACATAGAATTAAAACTAAATCAAAACAAATAATATTGAAATATGCTGATCAAGGTGATAAAAAATTAAATCTCGGTAGCTGTCATCCTCTTACTAAAAATATGAAACTAAAGTAACAATGACTAGTCAGTGGGTAGTCAAAGGTAGAGTAAGAAATGCTTGCAAAGTGAAGTCAGTAGTTTAAAAAGTCTTTTTCATTTATGCTTTCCTGATAGAATTTAAGTAACACATCTGTTTGTAGTCAGGAGAGATGAAAATTAAGACCATTGTCTTCCTAGTCTGTGTTTTTTATTGAAAGAGTTTATAAGAAAAGCATGATCTTAAAAAAGGCTTCAGTATACATTGGAAAAGTAATTTGAAGCATGTGGACAATAGAATTTCTTTGTTGAAGTATTGCATTTGATTGGCTAGTGCTGAGATTCTGTATTTTACATGCATGAATACCCTACAATTTACACCAACTCTATAAAGCACTGGAGTGGGGATGTCAACATAAGGAGAGGGAGCTCATTCACCAGTTTACAGCCACGGGCAAAACAGCCCCATCACTCAAGCAGTAGTACTAAATCCAGAGTAATCTGGGGTAATCTCATTTGTTGTGTCTTCCTCTGTGAAAATGATGTAGGATGAGAACGTTATTCAGGAAAATTCAGGGAAAAAGCATAACTAAACTGAATAATTTTTAGATTTTAAAATATTTCAGGGAGTCTTTAGCTGATTTTTAGTTTAGCCTCAATTTCTAATATTCTGTACTAGTGAGAACTCAATGTTTCAGAAACTTTTGTTTGTCTTTTGGCAAGTTGAAGCACCATTTCAGGACTGCTCTAAACATCTGTTGGATATTCCTGCTCAGGTGATCAGTAACAGTTTCCATGTTTAAGAACAGTCTGAACATATCTGTTAACATGACAATGAAGGCATTTCTGATTTTGATGTTTGTTTTACTTTTGCTGATACAGCCTTCACATTCCAGTTTTCTGTGTGTGCGTGTTTGCCAGTTTTGTGATTAAAATTCTTGGCTCTGTGGTAGAACCTTTAAGACTATAGCTATGATTTCCAAAACATTAGGGAAATGTTTGGATTCACAGGTGTTCATAATCCATAATCCAAATTTTGGATTTCTCATTATTTACAGACTGATACTTAATTTTAGCTGAAGCAACTACTTGTGTAGCTACTTGTAGATTGAGTTGCAAATACTAAATTTGTATTTGAAAGTATTCTGTGATACTTACATTACTTTTAGTGTATTCTGCTAAATATACTTAGATATACGTACTCATGTATTTAATTTTATTTTACAACCAAATAACTTGATTCTGGAACAAATAAGGTTTTTTTTAGGCGAACAATTTACATCTGTAAAAATTAAATCCAGTCATCTCCTTCTCAATGATCAGACTGTGCTTTCTAAAAGGCTGAATACTGGGGTTTTTTTGGTGTAATGTAATGAAATTAGAAATTCATTATCTTCCAAGGCACTCTACTCTGCTGAAACTTGCATGAATTTTGTTAGCAACTTCGTGACATGGTGCATCTTACCTTTCTGAGAATGAACTTGCAGGTCCTCATGTAAGAAGTTACAGCATCCTTGTAAACAGTGCAGACCATTTGGTCTGAGATGTTAACTCTTAGATATCAAACTAATATATAAAGAAGGCAAGCCCTGGAATACTTTTTTCCCCTAACATGTCATCAGGCATTGAGGAAAGATTACAGCAAAAATTTCAGTAATGTGTTCTACTGGATTTTCTGAGTGACTTCTTTTGCATTTGGTGTCTTAGTTGCAGGGTATGTTCTGGATCTTGGTCAGAAAATTTGAATAATTTGAGAGTGTAAGTAATGTTCAAAGTCAAGCTGCTTACTTGTTACATGGAGAGAAAACAGATGGTAGCCCTGCAAAGCCTGTAAACTGACAGATGGAAGCTGCCACACCCCCTGTTTAATAGAATATTGCTGCTTTGGCTATACAAATGTATTTATTACGAAGAAAAATATATTCTTCTGCTTCTGAAAACTCAAAAAATGAGCTCTCTGTTCCTCAGCTGTTGAGCTTTGTCAAACAAGGGGTTTTCATTCCATATGTGTACTGCTTCGTTGGTTTTTTGCAAATAATTGAAAGCAATCCACACTACAGAGCCTTGCTTTTCTTGCACTGTAAGGACTTAATTTGCGTTGTTACACTTCTCAAATTGAGGGTATAGGAGATTGTCAGTTTATCTGAAGGATTCCACTTATATTCAATGTTTCAGCATTCAGTAGAATTCATGGATTCCCAAATGTTCTCTATTGCTTTGAGAGTTCCTCGGCATTTTTCATTTCTCCTGCTCGCTGTAGTGTCTGTGAGCTCTGTTCTCTTGAAAGTCTAGACAGCATTTCTCTTAATTTTCCTAAACTCAGATCATCCAATTTAAACAATGAGGAGGGGATGGGGGGAGATGAACTCACTTTATGTTTCTGTACTGGAGGAGAAGGAAATGCATTGTGCAAGTGGAGTTCTGTGATTGACGGGACTGTGACTGACAGGCTCACCACATTCCCTTTGTTTTGGAGACAGTTGTGTCTCCTTATAAACAAGTATAATATAATCCTTATCAAAGATTTTAAATTAGGGAAGCAACTAGCTGGAGCAATTTCTTCTTTTTATCAGAGACTTCCCTGTTGGGGACTGCTGCCCTCTAACCTGTCTCCTTCATATATGAAGGAATATTTAAAAGGGCAAGCTCTCTTGGAGAGATGCTCAAAGTGAGTTGTGTAGCTTGTATCTTAATGTTTCTGGTTGGCTGCTGGTGCTCTTTGGGAACCATGCAGGCTGTGTTCTCCCAGAGCACAAGAAATTTCTTCCACCTGCCAGACTCATGCCAGTTATAGGAGAGCTATTGTTGTGCAGTAACCCCACTGACCCCTGAGCACTGTGCTTTGTACTTCTCTGGGAGGTCACATAAAAGGTTTTGGAGAGCAGTAGTCAGTAATTGTACAAATATTTCAGTTGAAATGCCTTATTCCCATCACCCTTAGCAGATACAGCATATCTACAGCAAAATACACTCCTACCTTTACAGCCACAAGATATGAAAATTATTATTTACCCACAGTATCTTTTCATCTTTAAGGAATATTGTAGTTAGAGCTGCTCTTACCATTTACTCTCCATTTCTGCCTTTAGCTCTTTCTGGTACAACAGGATTTAATTTAGTGACTTGAAGATTCCTGGTCACTCTGATTTTAGTGTAATTGCATCTATTCTTTACAAGGTAATGGCAGAGAGCTTGAATGGTCTCCCATTTATTTATTTAAATTTATTTTAAGTTTTCCAAGTGCAAATAACTATATTGCTGTTAAACTGCAAAATTGAATTCTTGAGGTATTTCAGTTTTGAAGGAGGAAGTAGCTACAAGTTTGAAACAATTGAAGAGGGGAAAGCTTCAAGTAATTTTATGCTATTTATGAAATATTTGAAATCCTTGTGTTGCTGTAAGCTTCTTATGTTCAAGAAGCTTTGTTCATCTTGAAACTAATGTTTAATAATTCTTTATGCTGTGTTACTGGTGCTGTAGGAAAGACTGCTTCCCAAAGGCTGTACCACACTGGACTGTAAAAAGCACATTGGCATTGAGGACTTCTGAGCCCTCAGTTGAGTTACAAAGTCCTCCTTTGTGTAGTAGCAGTTCCTGAAGGCCTGTGTTTATTATCATAATAATTGTGTATATTCAGTACACAGAGTTTGAAAGATTGTCCCTGCAGATGGGACACAAATAAAGACCCAGAGGAGTACAAGAGAACACTAAAAGGGCACAATTTTGCTTTTGGGATATGGCTAAAGTCAGGTCTTTATTTCACCTCTCCATTTTGACAAGAGGATCTTGGCTCACACTGAGGAGATGTGTAATACCAGTTTAAAGGAAAAGCAGAAACTGATACTGTAGGGAGCCAGGATGTGGGCTAGAGATAGCAATGTGGTCTGTCACTTAAATTACTGGCTTTGTCTTCTGAAACGGGATTAAAATATAACAAAAAAATGAAGTAATCCAGATATTTGTTAGAACCCAGTTAAGGGAAGCTGTGTGCAGGGTGGGTTTGTTTTCATGTGTTGTGCAAGCAGGACTAGAGTATTTTGCTGTATGTGTCCTTTGATACACAGTCACTAAACGGAATCACCTGGATATGTTTATAGCTGAATACTTGTATATGCCTTTGACTGAAGGTTTTTACTTGCCTTTGTTTATTTATTACTTGAAAAACAGTCTTGTTCCACTAAAGGAGCATGAACTTTGCAATTCCTTGTTTTAACAAGTATCAAAAAAGCTAAAGATAGTGTCAATATTCAGGAAAATAGCTCCCGTGGTAAATCTAGAGAGATCAAATTAAAAACTTCCTCTCTTACTCTTTGCAGTAAATAGATTGAATTCTAATTCCTAAAACATTTGAAGGGTCTGGGGCTTTTTAAACATTGGAAGAAAGCTTAGGGATATTTTTTACTTCAAGAAGTTCACTTTCTACAGAGCAATACAATATTGGTGCATAAGTCAGACATTTGAGCTGGGCAATCCAATTTAAATATTTCTGCAGTTTGCCTTGGCCTGGAACATCTGTGTAGCATTTTCTATGTGCAGGATTTCAAAGGACTAGGTACAAGGTCATTTTGGTCCTCTAACTAAATTCTAGTAAATAAAAATAACCTTTAGGCATTCTTTGCATTGAAGTCTGTAAGATAATATCTGAGATCTTAAAACATTTTGTAAAGTTAAATTCATAAAAATATAATAATCACATATAGAACTTAAAATATTTGCTCTTGTGCTTAATCAGTGAAATGTTGTGTAGTAGTGTGATTTCTGAAAGAGATGTTGGTCTCTTTTGTTCTTTTCTGGGAACCAGGAATCAGTAACATCTGCAACAGCCTGTTGCTATCAGGCAATCTGCTTAAGTTTCCTGTGCTGATCTCTGTAAGTATCAGCAGCATGAGTACCACTGCTGCCCAGTCATTCTTTATCACAGCTCTGTATGTGTGTGTGTGTGAAATCAATGTCTTTTTTTTAATGTCTTTTCTTTTCTTTTTGACCTTTTTTTCCCCCTTCTCTCTCCCCACCCCCCAGCTGTGTCTGACTTGCCTGACAGGAAATTTTCTAATTGCCGGAACAGCTGGTCACAGCAAAAACGCCAGGGTTGGTCTTCCCTGCTAGACTTGTGATCGCTCAGTCAGAAAATCCAAACATCATGGTTTCTTAGTCATGTTTAAGTTTCTGCCTCTGCGTGTTCGCTCTGTTCGGGTGAGCTTAGTTCATTATTTAAGAGAATAACGGGGAAAGTTTTACTTTTGTTTAACTTGGGATTTCAGAGCAGTTTTAGTCTTTCGCTGCTTAGGGATCAGTGTTGTTTGGATACAAAGCGTTTTGTATTTCCTTTAAAAAAAGTCTGTGGTCTGTTTGTATGTTGTAAAAGTTTCTAAGGTACCTGCTGATAAAATTTAGCCTTATTAGGAAACTGTAACCTGTATGTAGATAATGTAACACTTACATATTAGGGGGAGGTGGGGGTTGTTAAATGTGAGCTTAGCTGCATGTTTTCTCACTGAGAGTCAAGTTTTATTAAAAGCCTTTGTATTTTTAATACTTAGTGGTAATTTTAATAGTTTCATCCTAATATAGCGCTTTAAGCTGTAAAATATGGCTCTGTGTGCCGATAGTTAAAATAACTTGGGCATATTCATATCTTAAATTTACTTCTGAAATGGTATGAAGAGTAGTGATGCTTGCATAACAGTGTTAGGGTTATTTCAAATGATAATTTAGTCATAGGAAATGTTTAATTTGTGTAATTTGTCTTGTTGGGCATATATTTAAGCATTAAAAAGTTTGGTTTACGTTGAGAAAAATTACTAGTGGAGTATTGTATTGTCCCAAGCACTGTTTCAGAACTATTTAACGTTACATGTAAACATTCTATAATTGGAAGTCAAATCAGTTTTCACATTTATCCTTTTGTAGGTCTGTGCAAGTACTTTTCTATGAGGGGGTAAAAAGCCCAAAACCCATGACCTTCTTGTGTAGTGACTTAACATCTTAAGTGAGGGTCTGTTAACTTGTAAAAGCAGTAGACGTCTACTAGCTCATGTACTGGTTTAAGCAATTTGTATTAATTTTTGCAATGCACATTAAAAAATGAAATGGAATTTTCTTGCCACAAGTGAAACACCAAAACAAGACATGAATGTAAAACAATAGAGCATAGATTGTGTTATAATCAAGAGGATTTTTAATGTAAATCTTGTAAAATATATACTTGTCAACTCATAGTCTTGAATTATAGTTCTTGTCCACAGGCAATGTGAAAGGTATTCCTCAGAAATTTGGTCAAATAATGGCACTGTTTTATCTACTTAGAGCAGCCTGGTTAGGTTGTCTTCAACATTCTGTTTTTAAAGTGCTGGCTATTGCAGACCAAACTAAAGGTTTTCAACCCATATAGAGTTCAGTATATATTTAGGAAATTAGGATAATAAAACAGGATTCATAGTTTTCATAGATTAGTGCTGAGTATGCTCAGGGATTATTTTTCCTTCTAAATAGTTTGGGGCTTTTTAACTTTAATTAGTTTTTAATTGCAATTCTCTGTTAGTGCTTACCAAGTAGGAAAAAAATTTATATCAGAGTTACTGGGAAATGACAGTTCCACCCAATGAGTATTTTTTTCCAATGCTGATGAGCACATTTCAGTTCATGAGATAATTTTGTGCTGTTTGATCAAAAGAGAACTGCATTGCAAAACTGCTTTTGGTGACACTGAGTTTTTAAAATGCTTACAGGAATTCCTCAGCTTACCTACTAAACAACCTACTGCTCCCAGATCCTTTGGGAAGGAAGGGATAGTGTCCTACTCCTGTCCCATCCTTTTGTGTTTTCATTTTAAGGAAAGAAAGCATTTTCAGAATTACACTCCCAACCTGGTGAACCACATTTGTCCCTTGCCTGGGCCTTACCTGTCCTCTGGCTTGTTTCTCTGGGACAGGATTCATTCTTCAAACTCCTTTCTGGCTTCTTCTGTATAACCAAAGAATGGGAGGGGTTCTGTCTCAGTAACCAGGTCTGCAGTCTTAATTTTGTGAGTTGACTATGTGAAACAAATAGAGACATAGGCATCCTTCTAGATCTCAAAATTGTTGCAGAAAAAGCCAAAAATGAAAAAGAGTAGAAAGAGGCTGAGGAATAAATACATTAATACAATTTTTTCTTTGTTATCGCTACAAGTTGTTTTTCTCTGAGAGACTTAACAATTTAAGAATTTTTTAAAAACTCAGACCCTGAAACTAAACATTTACAAATAAAGTTTTCTTTAAGAAATCTTATTTTCTATCAGGTAAAACAATAGATGCTGTCTGCAACAAGTGATATGCTGTTAGTTGAAATGGTAGGTTTTTCCATCTTTTAAAAAGAAGCAAAGGCATAAATTATGAAAGACCTGGTTTCTGACTTCAGATGTCCACATTTAGAACTTCTGCTCTACTCTTGTTTTTCTTTGGCAGCAGAGTAAGACAGCATACACAGAATATCCTTAGATCAGCTTGACTTAATTTTATGCGTGGTACTGCATTGCTTTTTGTTATATTGGATTAATTGCTACTTCAGAAGCAGGATTTTTAATCAGCTTTTTAGAACAATTGTTTGTGTATGAGCAGATAAGTAGTGGCTACTTCTATTAAGTGACTCAAATTGAATATTAGTCGCAGTTATAAGGAATGGATTTTAGTCCATGATTTAGCTCACTAACACTGCTTACCAAAGTAATAGGAGATTGTGAAGTACTTGTTGCAATGTGAGTTTTATTTTTAAGGTAGTTTTGAATTTGAAGGTAGGAGAATAAACAGTGTAGAATGTATGAATGTATATAAAATGTGTCTAAGGTATTTAAAAACACCTAGACTGGTGCGCTCTTCACATTTTAAACTCCCATTTTTACCTTAATGAAGATTTCTATAAGCTCTAGTAAAAGAGGTAAAAGTAATTGGTTTTCAGTTTGTTGCTCTTTATTATTTCTAAAAGTATAACTCAAAAGGAGGGTTTAATTTCTGCAGATAATGCTGAAAATTCATCCTATGTTCATAACAAGTTGGGAAAGTAAAAATGCATCTAGGAGACTTCCTGACTCAAGGGAGGGGAGGAAAAGGAAGTTCTGTATATGAGCTGGGGAACCGTGCCAACCTTGAGTCATCCTTTTAAAATCACTTGATATCCAGTAAGCTTACTGTCCTTACAGGACATAACTGCTTTATGTAACTTCAGCACCAAGGTTTAATATCATAGTCAGTACTTCAGAAATAGTTTATTTGATTGTGGGGATCAACATTATGATGCCTGTGACAGACAAATACTTTGCCAAACACAGCCATGTCCAGCAGAGCTCTTAGCAGTACAATGAAGGCTAACAAAGTAGTAAAAGGCAACCTATAGCCATTGTTGGAGCAATGATAAGTAAATTGCTGGGGAATCCATTTTTCTGTTTTCAGCCTTATCTTTGCTTGTACTAAATGTACATGTGCTTCAGGAAAGTACATTTGTCTAAAGGAAGCAAAACGTTCCTGAAAAGAGATTGAGGGGTGAAAGCAAAGCTGCTACTTCCGTAATGAAAATGGAAAAATCTATGTTGCTACATAATCAATACTAACAAATGGAAAGTGACAAAAGCAGTATCTTTGCTGCTGCACGTTTGGATTTGCTTTTTTTGGAAAATTGTATGGTCAACAGCATACCCTGATTTTAGAACTGATGCACTGATTTAGGTCTTATATTGAAAAATGGCTGATGTTTGAGGGAGGTGTTCACCAATATTGGCAAAATGGTTTTGACTTAATTGTTATGATCAAAGCTATCAAAAAGGATTTCTTTTTTCTCTTATTCTTATTCCTGACTATAGAAGGTGCAGAACTGTGATCCTTCCTAATGGTGATTCTGGCTGTTTCTCATGTGTAAATTATCCCCATATAAAACAGATACAAAAAATACTGTAGCATGTGATTTTAGATTAAATCACATACTGTAGTATGTGATTTTAAACAGAACATATTCATTAAATAGTTCCCTGAAGAGTTTCTGATGGGATCCATCAGACATTTTTTAATGTATTCATAGGGTCTGTTTGAAATAAATATTAAAGTCACAATATTGGCACAGTTAAGTGCTAAATGGTGTATTACAAAAACATCTCTCACAGTTTGGGGGAATGACTTGGCTTTGTCAGGCAGTGACTCTTGGAAGGGCTCTCAGTACCCACTGAACACAGCCCCATGGCTGGTCCCTCAGCAGCTGTGGTCACTGCAAGTTGAGGCAGGGAATTGTGGCTGGAAGTGTGGGGGTTATTGCTCTATGTGCAGCAGAAATCAGTGATGCAGAGGCTTCCATAATAACATGAACAATCAAGTAGTAAAAATAAAAAAGTCAGTGAAGACTTTACAAGAACACGAACTAGAAAATCACTTTACAGTGAGAAATCTGAAAAAGTCTTTAAGAAGCAAATGAAATCATAACTAAGACTTATGTCTGTATGTAACTGTATGTCAAAGATGGTTCTGTTTTGTACCTTCTTTACTATGTTAAGGCAGTACAGAATTAACAAGTAAAGGTGAAACCTGGGTAATGCTGGAAGCAGGATTATTAGTATTTAAATTAATTTCTCCAGCAGTTGCTTAAGATGGCTTAGCTATTATAAAGGTTTTAATTATTTATTGAGATTAAAATTTGTTAATCTTCTTATCTGATGTTTATGTTAAGTCAAAGCCTTAACCTCATTTTTACAGGTTTTGGTCAGCATGTCAACAATGTTTGATGTCTGGGAAGAACTTTTATGATTACTGGACCCATCCAAGGATTTTTTGCATGTGTCAGATTCCCTTCCCACTGGGTTTTTATGAACTTGAGTATGTATAGCACATCTATCCTAGTAATGTGTGCTTGTTATTGGAAAATGGCAGTTTATTTAAAAGTCCTGGTGATAGTCAAGTTTTTTCTGAGTTCTAAAAGCAAAGATATGACAGAGGGGTTTCTTTCTGTCCAGAAATTGTGTTGTAAAATTCAGAGATTTTATTTTAAATGAGTGTGAGGTTAATGGTTTGTTCTTGTTCATTTCTTATGTCCTTTATTTCATAACCTCCATCTCTGTTAGCTGCAGAAGGGGTTGGTGTGTGGTCTTTTACTTTTTTCAACCATGAAACCTTTTGTTCTGATGTTACAGGTTTGGTGTTGTGTTTCTTGCTATATTTTGTATAGCAAATGAGTGTGGAGAGGGGAAGCTTTTTTATCAGTATTTAGTAATTTGCCAGCTGAAATTTACTGCAGTTCTGAGGAGATTTTCACCTTCATCTGGGTAATTCTCATGTCATGGGAAAGTGAACATGCAGCCAGCCTTGTTTTTCACTCAGTCCTTGTGGGTCCCTTCTTGTAACAGCGTGCGGATGTTGTGTGTTATCTTCCATATCCCCTTCCTGATGCAAAGGACTCAAGATAGGATGGTTATTCATCACATGTCTCATGCAATAATGACTTCAGGGATTTTCTAAATCAACCTTTTATAAAGAGAACTTTCTCAGAAATCTGTTCCTGAATTTGTTCCAGGTAGAACTGGGGTATGGTGAAGGAATCATTTATTTTCTTTAGCTTTTAGCTGCTGTTACTCCTTTTTTGTCATCAAATAAGAACATCCATTTTCCATAATAACGGGCCTCAGAATAATTCAAAAAGTAATGCCAATCCTTTCGAAGTGTTCAACATGTTAAAAATAAACAGAATGTTCTTTCAAAAAGCCTTAATCTATAGGTACTTGTGGCATGTACTGCACATACCTATCTTTGCTCTTGGTATGATAAAAAAATTAGACCTGCCGGGATTTTGTTGTTCTTTGCATAGTTAGTCAAAAAGACTTTTTTTATTTGATTTTTTTTTAAATCCCACACTTACACAATCAAATAAAATCTTCCTGGACCCTTCCAATTCCCCCCCAGTCTTGTTGTGCATGCCTGTCTTTGTTAGGAATCTTAGTTTTTGGGTATCTTGCTTTTGGTCAACTTTCTATTTAGTTTAATTTCACTGAAGCAGACAGCAGAGAATATGCAGTCAGTCTTTCTGTTCAGGATGGGTCCAGTTTACTTTTAGAGTCACATGCTATTGGCTTTAATGTTTGAATGTCTTAAGCTGTAAATGTTTCCCTGTAGTTTTTTTTTCCTTACCTTTCCCGTTCTATGTCACTTCATGACTTTACACCCCTTAAATGTCATCTGTGTGTAGGAGCAATATACATAATATAAATATATATATTTATATAATATATATTGTACATATATGTTATATGTGTATGTTTATATAATATATATAATGTAAACACACTGGTCCATTATTATTTTTGCACTAAAACTTTACATTTTTTCCTGCTTTTCCTGCTGCTTTTTTCCTTTGGAATAATATATGCATATCATAATTTTAATTTATACTTTCAGTATATTGAAAAGTATATACTCAAGTCTTTGTCCCTCATTGTGAAGCTGATGAACAATTTTTTTTTTAACAACTGTTATCTAAAATATGCTGTCATTAAGATGAAAGTGTTTAAAATATTTCTACTCATACTGTAATTTTCAGTATCTAGAAAAGGAGAAATCTGTCTTCCAGAAATACTTTTCCTAAGTACACGTTCCATACGTAACATAGCAATTTATTCTTTGGTGTTGTGTTTAAGTTAATTCACATCTAGTTCTTACACCTCTTTAAGAGTAAATCCTTGCTGAATTTCCTATTTCTGCCCCAGTATTTTGAAATTTCTTTGCCAAGCACTTGTCATCATGCAAGTTCACACTTTGCTTATGCACTTTTTTCAGGAAGCTGAGGCTGAGAATTTTAGATGTTGTGAGACTCCTATGGTGTTTGGATGTGCTAATATTCATTATCCTGAATGGCTTTCCACTTCCTGCTATGAGTAAGAGCACAGATCTGATCCTGTGCTACCTAATTAGATGATTTGGAGTATTTCCTTGTGAATGATTTTACCACTATTGCAGCATACATTTATATATTTTTAAAATTATTCTAATCTTTAGTTGATTATTTCTCTGTCCTTTTAATGTAAAATTTGTAGACTAAGAATGCTTCCATTTTTGGAATGTTTACTATTTAAACGCTAATGAGTGTCGCAATGGTATTGTGGATTTTACTGGCAGTTCTCCTAAATACCAGTTCAGAGCCCAGTTTAATAGTCCTAGACCAGCTTTTCAGCTGTCCCTGGAGCATACTGCTCAGATAAAGGTCTGCAGATAACACACACCTTGTTCCGCACTGATGAGCTTATGCCATCCAGCTCTGCATGGGCCACTTCTTTACACAGAGCAGTTTTCCTATTGAAAATTGAGAATTCTGAAGGGTAAGCTGCAGAAGAGTCTCTGTAAACTCATGTTTTTCTCTTGCTTTTCTGGGCTTTTTCATTACTACTGAGAAATATATGTCTAGTAAGACTGTTTCTACTTCCTTTAGAGTTTGAAGTCTGGTTTTCTTTTAACACATTATCTATTAGTTGTTCCTGTAATAAGATCTCAAACAAATGCAAATATTTTATGTTGCAGCATAATTAATTTACTTTTGAATTAAAAAGTGATGGTAAAGAAAATTCACATAAATTCAATTACTAGAAGTAAAATGAGTGTTTAATTGTTAGTTAAGTACCTAAAATATTTTGCTGGGAGTTTTTTTTCCCAGCAACATGATTAGGCTACTATTTTTATAGTCTGATAATGATTAAATAGTTTTTCACTGCTTCCCTAGAAGGTGTCTGTCCTTTTGTTTTATTGGCAAGCATGTTTCCTATTCCAATTTGTACCTGATTATTTATGATAAAAATGAGCTGCCCTTGGTGTTGCAGAATCCTTCTTTTTTTTTTTTTATAAAGTTTTTCATTCCAGTTTTATTTGTCTGTGCCCTACAGTCCATTTGATGTTTTTTCCTATGTGTATTTGTATGTTCTTGTGCACAGACATATATTGTGAAATATATTACTATAAACTTACTTGTATGGAGATACTGCCTGGAATAGACTAGATCAGTACAGGAAATTGTTCTCAAATATGGTATTTTAAATTCATACCTAAACTTGTTTGTCACTCACTTCCTTTCTAGGCCAGTGTTGATTTAACACTATTACTTTGTTAAGTAAACTCAGAGTAATGTTACCTTCTGTTTGTTTCCTTGTATTCCATATTTAGTTGCACTGTAGTGGAAGCCAGTAGCAACCACTTAAAAGTTGACACACATGGTTGTTCTGGGCATTTTTTAAAATGGCTTTCTGAGGCAGTGTAACTTTCTAGTGTGAAGAAGGCCTTGAGAGAACTGTGTGCCTAGAAGAGGAAATCATGTCTTGAGACTTTTATTTAGACCCTGCTGCAGTATAATGCTTTGAGAAAAGGGAGCTTCCTAAGCTTATAAATAACAGAAATAAAATGTAGGCAGTTGGCTATAATTGTAACTGGAAGGAAGACCCCACCATTGCAGCTGGTGAGTTGACTGTCTGTAGTTGTGTGAAAACTGTCAAGGAATGGAAGAAAGGAGCAGAGGACCCAAGTATTCCAGCATCTCATTTATTTTCAATTCATCACGTGGGACAAATGTTTTTGCCAGGGACCAAGAAATGATCAAGCAATTCAGTACCAGATGGAACAGCTGGCTTCTCTTCCAGTTTACTGCAAGATGACATCTATAATCTGATGTAATTAGTGCAGTTGGTTGAGAATAGAGATCTCTTTCTACAGTGTGTAAGATTTGTGTTTTAATTCAGGTAGATAGTGAGGCTTGATTACCTCTGCATATAATTTTTGTTTCTATAAAAGGCTTAGCTTTTGTATTTTTAACTGCATTTGCGCTGTTTAGGTTAAAATAACAAACATTCAGCAGTTATGTCAGAAAAGGAAACTGCAAATTTGTGGACAACCACTCATTGTAAATCTTGCTCCCAAATGAGAGTTACGGACAAATTAAAATTGAATATCATTAGAGATCCTTTTAGTTTAAAACAGAGTTCTGCTAGGTCTGCCTTTTATGGACTGAAGAGTAACTGAGCCCTGAGAAAATGCAAAGCCTGGGAATATTCTCTTGGTATCAGGAATGTGAAGTGGTGGTTTGGGGTTTGTTTTGTTTTTTAGAGGGTGCTCAAAATAACCACTGGAAGGATGGTTGCATAATAATTGCATAGCATTCAAAAATAATAATTTTGTTTGTGTATAGTGAGTAAGTTAATATATTTTCTTGTTCTTGTTGAGTTTTGTAGTGCTTTTAAAGCAATATAGAATCATAGAAGGATTTGGGTTGGAAGGGACCATGAAGGTCACCTAATCCTAGCCCACTTGCCCTGGGCAGGGACACCTCCCATTAGATCAGGTTGCTCAAGGCCTTATCCAGCCTGGCTTTCAACACGGTTGAGGCATCTATAACCTCCCTGGGCAACCTGTTCCAGTATCTCACCATCCTCATAGTAAAGAATTTCTTCCTAATACCTAACCTAAATTTCCCTTTTTCAGTTTGTCCCCATTACTCTCTGTCCTGTCACTGCAGTTCTTGATGAAGGATCCCCCTCTGGCTTCCTTGCAGTCCCCTTCAGATACTGGGAAGTTACTATGGGCTCTCCATGCAAACTTCACTCCTGTAGGCTGAACAGCCCCAACTTTCTCAGCCTGTCTTCATAGGGAGGTGCTCCAGTCATCTTACCAACTTCATGGCCCTCCTCTGGATTTGCTCCTACAGTTCCATGTCCTTCCTATGTCCACCTATTGCTTTGCATCTCTGAAGGCAGTAAATAAAAAAGATTTGAGTACATTGTGTTTCACATGTTTTTTACTTTCCCAAGATTGCCAGGAAGCAAATAGATAAAACTGTTAAGCAGAAATGGATCAAAGTATCTGAAGTAATGTGTGCTTGGCAGTCTGTTTTGCTGAGCTATTCTGTTCCTCCCTTGGGATTCTCTAAGATTCAGTGGGTGGTTTGAGTAGTATGTAATACAGCTGATCACATAATAATTTAGAATATAAAACCAAAAATGTCCACCAGCAATTTATTCAACAATATTTCTTTCAGACTCTGTAAAGATTCAGCTGGTAATCAGTGATGGTAGCATTTTCTCCTGAAAAGACACAAAAGTTCAGGTTATTAGGTGGAGTACTCGGCATGTCTGGGTGCACACACATATAAAATTTGGCTGTCTTAAAATGGAAACAGCCACCTAAACTTAGAGGACATCTTGGATTTCTTCTAAAATTATTCTTAAAACTGTATTCTTCACATTGAAGTATCTTTTTTTAAAAGTTGCCAGCATGTTCTGTGCATTATTCCAAATCACATGCTGGAGTTTTTTAATATATACTGACTATCACACACACTCAGGATTTCTTATGTGCAGCTCATTTCCAACTTTGTAATCTTTTGAAAATAAGAATCTTTTGAAGAAGAATCATCTGTCTGGGAAAAGCCTGTGTTGGAATATGCTGACTTGGGTGGACAGTTGCTTTGCATTTATATACAGTACTGAAATGGTCAGATGCAAAAGGGTACTTTCAGCACTAATTCATGCACATAAATTTTGCAGAATGCTTGGAAAACTTACAAATTAGTGCTTCAGAAACACAGTTTTAGAACTTGGCCTCTACTAACCTATCACTTACAGCTAATTAGTGCACATTTTGGTGCATATAGATGGAGGAAAAGACTGGAGCAAGGAAGACATAGTCTTAGAGGTAAATCATAGAATATCCTGAGGTGAAAGAGATTCATCAAGACCATTGAGGTCCAGCTCCTGGTCTTGCACAGCACCATCACCAGGAGTCACACCATGTGCCCAAGAGCATTATCCGAATGCTTCTTGAACTCTGTCAGACTTGGTGCTGTGACCTCTTCCCTGGGGAGCTGTTCCAGTGCCCAACCACTCTCTGGATGAAGAACCTTTTCCTAATATTCAACCTAAACCTTCTCTGACACAGCTTCAGGCCATTCCCTCAGGTCCTGCCACTGAGTAGTTTAGAGAATACTTAAGCAAGCAGAGTGTGTCTAAGTCTGTGGGCCCTGATGGAATGCACCTGAGTGCTGAGGGACCTGGCAGCTGTCATTATGAGGCCACTGTTGATTATTTTCTGATTACCACGATGACCAGGAGAGGTGACAGGACTGAAGGAAAGTGAATGTCAATTCCTGTCTTCAAAAAGAAAGAGGATCCAGGTTGGTCAGCCAGGCCTTAATCCCCAGGGAAGTCATGGAGCAATAAAGCATTCCTGTATGCATGGAGTACAAAAGAGTAGCTGGGCTTATTCAGCATGGATTCACAATGGTGAAATGATGTTCAACCAGCCTGAAGGGAGGGTGCAAAGAGCTTTTTTTTCAGTGCTGCCCAGTGGCAGGACCAGAGGCAATGGGCAAAAGGGGAAATACAGGAGTTTCTGTCTGAGCATCAGGAAACACTTTTTTGCTGTCAGGCTGGCTGAGCCCTGGCACAGGCTGCACGGGGAGGTTGTCACCATCCATGGAGATATTCAGGTCCTGGCTCTGGGTGGCCCTGCTTGAGCAGAGAGTTTAGGGTTAGACAGGATGGTCTCAAGAGGTCCCTTTCAATGTCAGCCAGTCTGCAGTTCTATGAAATGGGTCTAAGAGTTCCTCAATAAATAGATGGAAAGTATTCTCAGATTTATTTTGTTCACTATAACCCATAGAAGAAATAGAAAGAGAATGAACAAGAAGTTAAAACTGTAGACAGTATATTGCTTTCTGTTTGTTAACTAACAGTTGTGTATTAACGTACAGTAGCTTGGATTGCATGTAATGCCTAAATAGGTCTTCAGATGACATTAACAAGAGTGCAGGGTTTTTTACATACTTGATGATTATAAGTTCTGAAATTCTTTCCTGGTGTGGCAAGGAGTGTCACTTTTCAGGGATTTTGAAATTCAGTGCAGAAAACACTGAATTAAGTGCAGAGCACAAGAAGATAAGATTCACTGTTGCTTAGAGCTTTCTGGTGACCACTTTCTCACAGAAGGGGAAAGGATGAGGACTGGGCAGCTTATATAGGATAGACTCTCCTTGAGAAGAAAGGCAGAATACTTTCTTCAACAGAATTTTGTCAGTGGCAGGTGGAGCCTGCTGCTGAAGTGGGGGTGGAGAGTTGCTTTGTGTGGAAATTTCTTGAGTCTCACGCTGTCTTAAAAGGTGAGCACTGGCATTGCTGCAGCATGGTGGTCCTCATTCAAGTGTTAAAAAGGAGGGCTTTCCAAAGACATCTGGTCCATTTGATATACTCTAGGTGTGTTTTAAGATTACTAAATTCTTAAGAAGATTGGTTTCCATTAATTGGTTGTGAATCTGGAACAGAAACATGAACCCAGTAATATAGGCCTAAGAGAAAAAGCTTGGGAATTGCTGACTTCTGTCAACTCTGTTATTGTCTGGATCCTGGTGCATCTCTAAAAGTTTAAGCTACATTGTTACCGAACTAGTGCTGTCTGTCTTAATTATGCAGATAGAGTTGCTAAGTGTTTTTTCCCTGTATTTGGCATTCTCTAGTTGATTTGGTTCAGTGACACTGCTGTTTTCCAACATATTGTGAATTTGTAAATATTTGTAAACCATTAATCTAAATTAATTCCTCTGTTTTCCTCTGCCAGGAAGAAGGAAGTATCAAAGAAATTGCAATAACTCACCATGTAAAGGAAGGACACGAGAAAGCAGACCCTTCACAGTTTGAACTTCTGAAAGTACTAGGGCAAGGATCCTTTGGAAAGGTTGGTAACTGAACTCTTGTGGAGCCAATTATTCAGGAATATAGCATTGAATATTGGTTGTGAAATATTTAGAACAGTCACAGTTTTGCATTAAGGCAATGTTGTAAGTGAAAACTGCTTTCCAAATTAGTGCTAACTAGACACTGTAATTGTGGCAGATCTTTTAAAGTAGTAATTTTTTTTCATGTTAGCATGATACGTGGATTTCAAAGTTCAATAGAAAAAATGGCTTGATGTGAAATTATTGGGTATTTACTGTTAGAATGGAATGTCATTCTTCTCTTAAATACTCTTCTCTATTTGAGAGGGTGAAGGTTGTAATGTTTTTTTGATAAGTATTCCTTGTTGCTTGCTAATTGTAGGACATCACCAATACAGAAGCTGGTTTTTGTAGCATGTTGCAATTGTAATGAAATTTTAGGCAGTAATGGCTACTGAAGTAAATGTGATACATCCCAGTCATGTTCATTATCTGGTGTAATTTGGTTAAGGTGCAATGTACCTTGATATTTATCAGAACATCTGTTAAAGACTCAATGTTTCTAGCATTTCATGAGTACTGAGATCTCACTAGGCATACATTTTTTTTATACTTCTAGTTGTCCAAATCCAACTTGAAAGCAAAACATTAAGTTTACATGACAAGACTGAATGGAATATGTAAGGCAAGACAGCAGAGCCTTTACATCTGTTTTCAGCCTCAGTTGCAGTTCTGAATGTGATGTTAAGCTCTTGCATGTAAAAAAACCACCTTAGATAGGGTGGAAAATTAGAAAAATAGGTCCAATTCTCTTTTGGTGGTAATAAGCTACTGTTGGTCCCATTATTGTTCCAGTTAAGTTTGGAAATCTAGGTGCTTAGAAACTATAAAATTTTGTACTCATACTAGTAAGAATTCACTGGGAAACCTGATTCCAAAGGTTTGATTTAGTCCAGAATCATAACCAAGTTTTTATTTGGAAATCTTCAGATCACAAGAAGTACATCATTCAAGGGCAAGGAAAAATAAGCTAATAAATGATCATTTCAGCAATCACTTTTATTGTTAATACGAAGTTCAGTAATTTAATGGGAGAGAGAAGGGGGAATGTGAGTTTTTAAAAAAGCAAAAATAATAAACTGTCTAGCTGACACAATTTTCTGCAAAAATGCCAGTCTTGTTCTCAGTTGTCTTACACTTTATGCAAAAATCATTAATTTTTTTTAATCCATAAATCATTTTGTTCTAATAACTTGTGAAGCTGTCTCTGTTTCCCATTTAGTTTAAAAAAAGTAAATTTGCATGCTTTTCAAGGTCTCTTGATGATGATCTGCTAGTCTCTGGGTAATGCAAGGAATGTTAACATAAGTGAGAATTGGGCACAAAACCAGACATCAAACTAATTTCACATAACATGTTTAACTTCCTCATGTACCACAACATGTGTCTATACATGTCCACAGCCAGAAAACCTGTGACAGTTGGTTTTGGTGTTTGTTTTTTTCATTCCTAAATCTAAAATTTGTCTCTTCTAGAATTAATTTTGTGTTAAGGGTATTTAAAACAATACCAGTCAAGAAATCCCATGATATTGAAGAAGGAAATGAAACACCCTTTAATTGAGGCTGCTTGTTTTTTATTGGTACATGCAACACTAGGTTTTTTTTAAATTTTATTTATACATTGATGTATATAGGTTTCTGGATCAAATTTTGTTCACATATTTATGGTCATATCTGAAAATTATTTTATTAGCACATTTCCTGTGTCATCCTATGAATTTCAATAAGATAAAACTAGAGATTAATTTTAAAAAGCTGATTCTTTTGTGTCAAATTTGGAAGAATTTCTGAGAGAATCCAATTTATTTTTCTTTTACTCACTGAAATTACTTAAATTAGACCAAAATGAATTTGGCAGAGTATCCTCTGAATGAACTTTTTAGATTATGAAAGGAGGTTTGGCTTTGGAGAATCTAAAACTGTCAAATAAAGTTTCATTGAAATCATAGTGACTACTTGAATTTCATAGCAAAAAACATTAATCTGACTTGCTTTTATTTTCTTTTAAGAATTCTTTCTAATTTTTAATGCAGGTCTTCCTTGTCAAAAAAATCTCAGGATCAGATGCTAGACAGCTTTATGCAATGAAGGTATTGAAAAAGGCCACCTTGAAAGGTAAGCATTGTTTAGAACAAGGGAAGAGAAATAAAAAAGGTAACTCAGGGACATTATACCAAAACCTAATCTTTACACAGCTGCTGCTCTACAGATAGTGTCTTTCAGCTTTCTTCTCTGAAACAGGAAATAGCAGAGTACACTGCTTTGTCTTGTAAACCTGGAAGGATTAAGGATTAACAATACCGTGTTGGTAGCTGGAGAAGAGAGCAGGCTCCTTCCCTTGCCACTTTCCTTAGGTGATGGTGGGTTAATGGAGTGCTTGTGTTACATCTGCCACCTGACTTGCTCCTGAGCTGTTATTTGAAACTTAATATCCTTCCGTTTTTCCTTTGCTGTGTGTCACCAAGGATACAGTTAATGCCTTTTGCTCGGTTTATAATTAGGTCATGATACTTAAAAGCACTTTATATTGGTGTTTGATTCTAGAAGTTCTTAAGCACATGATTTAGTCTTTTCTTTTGAAACAGACCTATACAGTACACTTGCCCCAAACTCTTGGCATGTGATCTCGATATAGGATGTATTTTATAAAATCTTAAGTTGATAATCTAGGTTACTTGAGCAAGAACAAATTGTGGATTGATCTGTTTCTTCAGTGATTTTGATCTTGAACGCTATCAGTAGCAAAATAAGTCTAAGCCTGAGCAATCTCAATTCTGTCTCAGAGAATTCTGTAAGAAAAAAGAAATAAGGTATTTTTTACCATAGATCAAAATGAAAGTCATCTTTTGCAGTAATGCCTTGACCAGACTGTATGCTTGTTCTTTTACGTCATTGTTTTATAGTTCTGTCTATGTGAAGTTCTTCTAACTCATGACTGTAATGAAACTGAAATGATAATTTTGGGATGGCTCCAACAGCCTGTAGTGCTTTACCGATGTTATCGATTATTATATTGAATTTCAGTTTTAATGTTTTAATTTCAGTTTTAATCCTTTTTATCGTCAAATATTTATAGAATGATGGGGAGAACAAAAGCATTGGTTTATGAACTTCTGCTAAAATGTTTAAATTTTTTCACTTAGGATCTGGTGCTGAATGTCACAGTTCTTATACACTTACAGAGGGCTGTGTATTTGAACAGTTTCCTATATTTTGACTCCTTTGTGTTTTGTGGCACATGTCATTCTCATTATTTACTTCCTATTTTTCTGAATTTGATTTCCACTCATTTAAGGTACATTAATATGCTCAACAGCCTGTTAATAGCTCAGGACTGGTCAGAGGTCACTCAGCAGTTGCTTTTTAAGATGTTCGAGGGCTTCTCTTCATCACCTTTTGATTGCAGTTTAACCTCATATAAAAATTACAGTCCAGGCTGTGGTTCTAGTTTTGCCTACAGATGAGAGAGACTGGTAAATACTGAAATTGAGAGCGTGACTTTTAATTGGGAAAGGAGACCCTCTGAGGCACTAAGAATTCAAGGATGCAAAAGGCTTGAGCAGAAAGGTGACGACATCAAGAGGATGCCACAGTCCTCAACACTTTGTATCTGTATTATCAGATGTTTTTCATGCACTACTTGCTTGTGATTCATGTTTTAGGAAGAGCAGAGTTGCAAGCAAATTAAGATTACTCTTAAAACTTTAATATGAAATTAACTGGAATTAATTCTATTTTCCATAATTGCAACTTTTTAATATATGTAATACTGTATTTTTAAATAATACAGCATATTACTTGATTTTTCTGTGTTTCTTTAGCTCTTTCAAATGTATTTCATAAAGTTATTTTTGTGCTCTATAATTAAAGATAAAAGGACCACACTTGGAAACAGTGTACCTGTTCCACAAATCAAAATTAGAGAAAATATTTTCATAGAAATGCAGCTGTATTAGCCAGAACACATTGATGTAACTACACAGTCCAACTTTCTAATGTTTAGAGCAAATGCAAGAATATATACATATAATTTTGTTTACAGCAGAAACTAGTTTATTATTACACTCTGATAGAAGGTGTTATCTTTCAGTGCCCCTTTATGATGTGGAGAGAGAAACAGCCAAAACATTGCTAGAGTGTTTGGAATCAAATATATTAAGAAAAATCAGTACTTCCAGTAGAACCCACGTGGAAATTACAGTCAAACAAAAATCAGATGTCAAGTCAAATAATGGCTTATGCCATTATCTGAAATGAGCTGAGTTCTTTACACTTCTTTTGCTTGGAGTTTTAAGTCTATACTTTCCATGTAACTGCTGCATAGCTGCAGGCACTTGAAAGTCTTTTAATTTTTTTTTCACCTGAACCTGCCTAAAAAAAAAAGAGTATTCTGAATTTCAGTCTTGTAATTCAGATGAACTGCTGAAACAGTTAAATTGCACAACTAACTATCTTGTGACATTTTAATGGCTTTAGATGCAAAGGTCAGCATTCAGATGTGATGTTTGCTTTGTACTTGAGCACTTATTTCATAAGCTTCCATTTTTAGGGATGTGTTCTGCAGGCAGATGGAAACTTCATGGTTGTATTCATTCATGAAAACGCATCTATATAACTTTTTCATAAGTATCTGTATTATTGTAAGTGTGTGTTTCTGGGAAAATATAGATAAATGCCTTAACACCATTTTGCTTCTTTTTTATTTTCTGCCTTGTTATGTTTCAATATCTGAGAACTCTGGCTTGTTAACTGTACAAGGAATGCTGTCAGCTTAAACTTTGGACGGGACTTCATTGCTCTGGGGTGCTTCCTCCAGGAAGATACATTTGTGAAAGGAGCAGTAACAAAATGTAGAATAGAGGGAAAGAGAAAAATGCAACATCTTAAACCACTGAAAGCAAACTTTGATAGTTCTCCCCTGTGTAAAGTACTGAATATTGTCTGTGTCCTGGTGATTCAGAGCTTCGGATGGGAGCCAAGCCCTGACTGGAGCTGGCAGGAAAGTTGTGGGGAACAGCTGAAGCAGGTGCTGTGCTCAGCTGACTGCCCTGCCTGTATTCCTGCATTGCTGGCATGTGATGCTCATTTGAGTTTAATCTCTGGTGGCATAGGAGCACTTACATGTCCTGTTCAGAGTCACCATGGATGGACAGCACAGGCAGCTTGAGCAGCAACTGCTTCTTGTGTCTGATATATTTCTCCATGCACATTTTCTCTCAGTAAATGTCCTTAAAAATGTAATCTCAAGTATACACTACATTGAATCAATGGCATTTTTATTTTAAGTTCATTATAAAGGAAATGAAAAAAAAAATCCCTTCCAATTGTAAAGAACTTAATATTTTATTAGTGTGAGTTATTTAATGAGTTAAACTAATACAAAGTATGATTATACTTATGCTGTTTGTTTTGCTACGACTTTAATTCTCTATGCTTTTCACTAGCAGAATGTTTTCTATACATAGGTGTGGCAATTTTTGTGATGTTTGGAAGGTTTACTAAGTATAGAGCTGACTGAAGGGTGGCTGTGTTGTCTCATGTGCTTTTGTTAAATTTATTTGCCTAGTGTTAAGTTTTGTCAATAGCAAAAACTGAAGCAAATCAAAATGCATATTTATCAGAAAAAAATGTGGAATAAATTTTCTAAGTTCTCAGCTGTGTAAGGTATAATGACCTGCAGACAATTATAATATTATACAATGGGAAGTACATCAGGAAACATATGAGAAATACTGAGTCATAATGTAACTTTCTTTTTAATCTTGTGTGCTCATGTTCTGTTGCAGTTCGAGATCGGGTTCGGACAAAAATGGAACGTGATATCCTAGTGGAAGTTAACCACCCTTTTATTGTCAAATTACATTATGGTGAGTTGCAGAAAAAATTCATTTTTATAGCGTAGTGTGTTTGTCAAGATAGCTTTTAATATTTACTCTGTGGTTCAGAAAATCACAGAACTTTAGGGTGTTAAGTCCCAATTGTGCAGACTTGCTCTGTTATAATTCTTATGCAAAAGAAGCACATAACTGACTTCACGCAATGTTAAATCTTTATAAAACTGAGACTCTGTAGCCCTTTGTGCTATTAAAAGCAGTTATCTATTAATAACAAGCCATTCTTTTCCAAAACCTCTAGTCTTTTGTATGACATACATTTTTTAAGTTATTTCTTACAGTTCCTTTGTTTATTCTATAGAAAATGTATGCAATGGCATTAATTCCACTTGCATCAAAATGGGTGGAAATTAGCCTTTTAATTTTAATAGTATGAGCAGCTGTAGCACAATGCTTATGTATAAGAGGGGAGGATATCGGTACTTTCAACATGTGGAAAAAAAGGGGAGTTTCTGGTTTGTTTTGGTTTGGGGTTTTTTCAGCTCGTATTTTTCTTTTAGGGTTTGTTTTTTCCTATAGTTAAACCTCACTCTCTCTCACTTTTTAAAGTGGCTTAATGTCTCTCTCTCAAATTTTAAAGTGGCTTAAATTATGTACCTTACACTATTTTATTTGTCATTCTTTTGCAGACTAGATTACATGTCCCTGTTTAGCAGGGACATTTAGATTTTTAGATTTTAAGAGGTTCATTAGTTACTAGTTTGCCCTTTTAAATCTAGCTTCATACTTTAAAATCTGGAATAAAAAGCTGGTTAACCTAAGTAAAGTTTATTTTTTATGGGACTTTATTGGTAGTTTGCTTTACTTTCATATAGCATGGGAATTACTTGATTTGTTGTAGAGGATCAGTTACCTAATTAATTTCAATACATTTTCTCACAAAGGCGAAAGAGAAATTAATTTTAATAATGAAAATAAGGGTGAATTATTTGGTATGTTATTTTCCTAATCGTGGATAAAGTTAGGTGATATTTAATTTTTTTAATTGATCTTTTCAGCTTTTCAGACAGAAGGGAAGCTGTATCTTATTTTGGATTTTCTCAGGGGAGGAGACTTGTTTACACGTTTATCCAAAGAGGTACACTTTTTAAATTTGAAAAACTGTCTATTGATAGAATTTGACTATAAATTGTCTGTATTAGGAGAATTTACATTTTAAATTCCGTTTTCATTTAATAAAATTTTGACCTGTTTTTAACCAGATACATTTTTTGTTTGTTTGGGTTTCTTTGCACAGTCACTTCATAGAAGGGCTGATGGCAATTTTCATTGTTTCTGAAAAAAGTCTTAGACAAGCAGTCTTTCTGTGCTGCCTTTTATACCTGGCAAAATCTTCTCCTTTTGTTACCATGTTTAAATATAAGACTCAGAACTTGGATTTTTATAAAGTAAATTTATGGCTGGTTTTGATATCCAGAATTCAGGGGCAGATAAGATACTCTTTTTTTTTTTATGAATGCAAAATTGCATTATGTATGAATATTTAAAAAGTGAGGATTGTATACTACTTATTTTACTAATTTTCAAAAAGTGAATGTTTTGCCTCTTGTCATGATAGTAATGTGTCTGTGTAGATACAGGAGATGACAACTTCAAAGGGTTTCATTACCTCAATTTAATTTGATTATAATTCCTGAAGTAAATGTTAACATCTAATATATCACCATATTTTAAAGTTTTTGTTATCCATTACTCCTGTCCAAAAACTCACAACAAATATCTGTTCAGATAGAGATTGTATCCAATGTGTATCTGGTAGCGTGGACTTGCAGTTGTAGCTGCTTTACATTTTCCTTTGCCACAACAGTATCAGAGGCAGCTGGGTTAACACTGCAGTAAGTGCAATACCACTTATTGTTATTAAGAGGAGAGTAGAACGGAATTTATTTTGTATATAGATGTACCCTTACTTCTGTGCTGACCGCATAAATTATTACATTTGTTTTGATGATGCCATCTGTTTCAAGTTGCCCTTTGTCATTTCTTTTGCCACAGGTAACTAATAGGTTATTAGTGCTCTAAAATTGAGATACTCCTAAAGTTTGTAGTTCATTCTTGATTCCCAAAAAAGAATGTATATTGGCTTCCTGACTTTTTTCATCTTGAGCCACTCATATTTTATAAAATTTAGCGTGGTTAGGTGAGAAATATTCATTATAGGTACCTGAATCTAAGCAGAGTTCATAACTGGTGAGTGAAATGGGCATGCTGAATGCTATTAATGTCATCCTCATACCACACCATGTGATTTTGAAAGAGATCAGATGAAAGTTGTTGCTTTTTTCCTATTGACTACAAAGGGAAAGGTGGCTAATTCCAAGCTAGATGTCTACACTGCAGATGCTTAAGGTTAGGAAAGACGAGTCCCATGCAATGGTTTTAAATAAAAGATCCTCATAGGATCTTTTATTATTTGAGCTTTTAAATGTTTCTTATACAGGTTTCCTTTCTTGAATATGTCTGCACTAAATATTGGCTCTTTTGTAGAAGTAACATCAGCAACAATCTATTGTACAAGCTTTAGTAATTGCTTTCTCTCATGAAACTACTAAGGGGAAAGCATATTCTCCGTTCTTAACTCGTTTAAAATAATCTTCAGCTTTGCTGAAATAAATGTTTACACTTTTGCATAAAAAGAATTGCCTTTTTTTTCTGGGTCTATATGCTATATCTTAAGGTATTAGTCTTAGATTCTAAAAACAAAGTAAAATAACTGAGTAGTAACTGAAATAGAATCAAATCATGCAGGATCTGGTTTTATTTTTATCTTTTTCTGCAGTCTCAGAAGAGTTGAATTGTAACGTATTCTGTCAGGGATCACAACACTTGATATATTGGGACAATATGTTCATTTCAATTAACATAAACAGAGAGTAGTTTATCTTCCTAATCCAGAAAGTGGGATTGCTACCTGGAATGCTCCCTGTGCCCTTATGCAGGCTGTTCACTTTACTCCTTGTTAGCTCCTGTTAGTTTACTCCTTCATCTGCCTTTCTGCTGTTACATCTGCAGTTACAAGGCTGCACCCTGGGGCTTTAACCATTGCTGTAACTTCTTTCTCAAAGTACCTAGGGGTAGCCCTTCCAAAATCAAGATATATATACTTTTCTTCTCTCTTACTTTGTGGATGAAATTCAGGCATTTGGACTTCTTTGGTCCATTTGTTGTCTGTAAATGAAATGATCCCATCCAACCAAGAAGTACTCACGTTGTTTAAGTGCTTCCAAAGTATTTCAGTTTCACTACAATGTGTCTGTCTGTTTTCTTGAACAATCAGAAACAAATAATCTCTCAATTTGCAGAAAGAAGAATATATTGCCTTTAAAAATTCTTTTTCAAGTATGTCCAAGTATTTCAAGTATGAAATAGTGTGGGTTATAAAATCCTAGTTTTTGTATAACTAAGAAATTTGAATTTTCTAGTGTTTTGTGTAGCAATGAATTCAAGTATTGTAAGAAATCCTTCTGAAACACCTCTGTTGTTGTTTAGCTTGTGCTGTTGTAACCTTTACAGATTTCACATGTGAAATACATTGTGCTACTTTTTCAGGTGATGTTCACAGAAGATGATGTTAAATTTTATCTGGCAGAATTAGCACTTGCTTTAGACCATCTACATAGTCTTGGAATAATATACCGGGACCTAAAACCAGAAAAGTAAGGCTCCTCTGTGAGACATGCAGTGTATTAACTTCATTTCTATAGCAGTTCTTGCTGTGCACTTTTTCCCAACTGTTAAACTTTGGTAATTTACTATATAAATTGAAGAGAGGGAGGTGGGGGAGGTTAATGAGCTATTTTCATATAAAAGATTGGATTTCACCTGTCTCAAAGAGGAAAAAGGATCTTAACTTAGGACTTAGAGGGGATTGAGGGTTTGAGGGAACTTTGAACTCTGTTTGAAGGGGAATGGGGACAAAGCCAGAGGTAAGCCTGTGGATAGCACACCACTCTTTGAGAGACAGTGTTCTACAAAGGTCCTTTGGTCCGCCATAGAGGTAGAGTTAAGGGATGGAGGTCCTCTCATCAGCAAGAGTGAAAGGAATATCAATATGTTAGAAGTCCCAGAAGCAGAAGACAACCAAAAAATGTTTGTACAAATCAGCAGCAAAAGGAGGACCAAGGAGAATCTCCATCCTTTGTTGGATGTGAGGGGAAACAGTGACAAAAGATGAAGAAAAGGCTGAGCTATTTCATGCCTTTCTTGCCTCAGTCTTTAATAACAAGACCAGTTGTTGTCAAGGTGCCCAGCCCCCTGAGCTGGAAGACAGATTGAGAGCAGAATGAAACCCCCATAATCTAGGAGGAAATGGCCGGCAGACTGCTATGCAACTTAGAACACCAAAAGTCCAAGGGACCAGATAGGACTCACCCAAGAGTTCTGAGGGAGCTAGTAGAACTCCTCAAGCCACTTCCAATCATTTATCAGAAGTCCAGGTCAACTGTGGAGGTCCCAGGTCACTGGAATTTGGCGAATGTGACACCCAGCTATAAGAAGTGTTGGAAGGAGAAGCCAGGATGTCAGCCTGACCTCGTTGTCAGGGAAGGTCGTGGAGGCATCTTGAGTGCCATCATGTAACATGTACAGGACAACCAGGGGTTCAGGCCAGGCCAGCCTGGGTTTATGCAAGGCAGGTCCTCCTTGACCAACCTGATCATCTCCTATGATGAGGTGACCTGCTTAGTGGATGAAGGAAAGGCTCTGGATATTGTCTGCCTAGACTTTAGTAAAGCCTTTTGTAACATCCAGCCCTTAAGGGGAAAGGACCACCCAAAATTTGTAAATGCTTGTGGTGGAAAGGAACAACAGAAATCAGAGGGTCTGAAAAAATCACAAGGTTTTATTAGTAAATTATATACCTGGCATAGAAATTGGTATTTTAGTCCTTGACCTACTATAAAAGCACATGCAGTGGGGTTTAGGTAAAGGGGTAAGATGAAAAGGAAGAGAGAAAAGGTGAATTAAAGAGGGAGAGAGAGGAAGAGAGAAAAAGAGATCACCAGTCTTGATTACAGTGCCAGTCCAACTGTTGGGACATCCAGGGTCTGGGGGGTGTCAGCTGGGGCTTGCTGGGGAGATGTTTTTATAGATAGGTTTCCCAGCCATGAAGGTAAGTTTCTTGTTTTCTATACAAATTAGTTGTTAGGCACAGTCTTTTCTTTCAAACCTTTCAGGAAATGGGTCTTTGGGAATATTGGGTGGTCTTTTTTTCCCCTACAGTCCATGCCTGTTTCTCAACCTCATTCCTGCACTTGTGCTGTACTGGGTTGTGCTTATCTTCAGGAATTAGAACGAGGATGTTTGTCCCGGAAAAGTGCTGCCCTATCTCTGCATGGCCTCTTCTCTGGGCACATCTTGTTCTTTCTCATAGTGTGTTATTACCAGCAATCCTTGCTTATTACAGGCAATCCTTATCTGTTACTAGCAACAATCTGTGGTTGGCCCCAGAGGTAAATGGCTTTCAGTGTTTGAGACACACACGTTAGCCCCTTATCTTCTGTGATTCTATGCCTTTGACTCCATTTCCCACAGCATTCTCCTGGAGAAACTGGCTTCCCATGGTGTGGGTGGGTGCACTCTTCACTGGGTAAAAGACTAATTTATTGACCAGGCTCAGAGAGTGGTGCTGAATGGAATTACATCCAGCCAGAGGCTGGTCACCAGTGGTAATTCTCAGGCCTCTGTGTTGGGATCAGTCCTGTTTAGCATCTTCACTGGAGATCTGGATGAGGGGATTGAGTGCACCCTGAGCAAGCCCACAGACAGCACCAGGTTGGGTGGAAGTGTTGATGTGCTGGTGGGCAGGAAGGCAGTGTTTGCATGTGGCACTTGAGGACAGGCTTTCATGGTTCCCACCGTGGAAACTGCAAAGAGGAAGGGAATGGGGCGGTCGTGTCTTGCCCCCAGGATGAAATGCAGATGGAGGAACTAAATCCATTGTGTAAGGGGTGTTAGAAAATCCAGTTCTTGAATACTTTGCATGCTTTGCAATGCAGTGGTATTCAGTGGTAGTCAAGGACAGTTGGCATCTCTGAGAAGTGTGGCCTTTCTTGTGATTGAAGTGAAAAGGTGGAAGGCTAAGGTCTGCTCCCAGTATAGGGCCTGTGGGTCCTTTGCTTTGGTACAACATGAGGCTATTTATTACTCAGTGTTACTTGAAGTGGTCAACAACTTTTGAAATGGTAATTGCAACTTAATACCTGTTATGTGTACATATGAAAACATACCTGGTATAAGAAAAATAGAATGTCTCTGTTTATAACAATTACAATAGTGCTGCATGTGCTGCAGAAAGCCAAAACTGTTACTACATGCTGAATTTAATAAAATTTTTGAATAAAACTCTAGTAAACTTGTTTCTTAATCTTTAAAAAGAAAGAGTAGAAGGAAATCAAAATGTTTAGTTTGAATGTATCTTCTAATAATTCATTTTCATGCATGTTTAATTCTCCCCGTCTTTGTGTATCCTCTACTGTTTATTCCTAAATATTGTCACTATGTTTTCTGAAACAATACTTACGATATTTTAATTAGTTTTTAATATTCTTTTTGTTATTCTTTAGCATCCTGCTTGATGAGGAAGGACATATCAAATTGACAGGTAAATAAAGGAATTGCAATCCTAGGATCATTTCTGTTCTGTAAAATATTTGCATTTTTCTTTTGGTAAACCACTAAGATAAAATAAGTAATTTCAGCTGATTGGTAACTTAGCTGTGGAAGCAAGTAGTGTAATTTGGTTGAAGTAAATAAAATCTAAATATTTGAATAAGGTACCTGCTTTACAAGTATATCTGATGTTATGGACCTATGATAATGTGGGGAGGGAAGGAGAATCCTGTAAGTCCCATATTAGTGTTCAGTTGTCTATACCAATGATAAAAGCAAAACACTTCATATTATGGTTAAAGTGTCAACCATGAACTTTTTGTTTTTAAAAATTACATTTGGAATTATTTTTATCCTTTTAGATTTTGGCTTAAGTAAGGAGTCAATTGACCATGAAAAAAAAGCCTACTCTTTCTGTGGAACAGTGGAATATATGGCGCCAGAAGTTGTTAACAGACGAGGCCATACACAGAGTGCAGACTGGTGGTCTTTTGGTGTTTTAATGGTAGGTTTCTGGTAAATGTAAATAATAGCAAAATTGTGATTTGCAAGGTCTGGTGAAACAAATCAAATACTAACCCCTAAGGTGAGCTTTACATGAATTTTAACTACAAAGGAAGCCTAAATTGCGTGAAATCAGTAACACCACAGAGTTTGATCAAGAACATAGACTAGGTTTTATGTCAACACCAATAATATGCCATATTTTTATTATTATTTCAATAGTTTGAATGTTATGGGGACCAAGAGAAATACAGAAGTATACAGAAAAATGCTTGTCTATTCCAAAGTGGGGAAGAAATTTGTATTCAAATTTTAAATTTGAATTTACGTTCAAGAGGAAAAAGGTGATTGGCAACTTTCTAATTAGACTCTACAGTGTAATTACAAGTTAGTGTAATAATGACAACTGTTCAGCTGTTGTTATCACACATCACGTTGATCTAAATGACACTGACCTGGTGAGGGATATAGTTTCTGAGTTGCTTATGATGTTTCTGCAAGGGGTAATTACTGTAAAGTTACAGGGTCAGGGGAAATATTATGTATATGGAATGTGAATTGGAAAATAATAATAGATCATGTTTGTTATTTAAGGAATGCTGAAAGACTTTCAATATTTAAAATATTTGTGTGCATTTTTGACATGGAAATTAAACAATTGTATAAATGTATTCATTTCTTATCGCTTCTGCTACATAACTGTAACAGTACAACTAATGCGTGTGCTTTATAGTACAAGAAGGACTCCTGTGTCTGAAAATAGGTCATCCTATGGCTTTATGATGATTAGAATGCTGTTGTGATCTGAAAACTGACTATGTAAAAGTAGCACCTGATAACTGAACTCTCTCCAGACAAGCACACACACTTCTCACAACCTCACATTTTATCATTAAGAACAGTCAATTAAAAGATAATTACAATGTAGTTGCAGAATATTTGTTGTTGATAACACAAACATAATTAAACTTCAGCTTTAATTTATAAAGGTAGAAAACATAATTTGGTGTTTATCAAGTCGATATGGTGTAATTGAAAATTGCTGTGAGATGTTAGCTGTGATTGGGGTGGCTTTCACAGTTTTAAGTGCACTGCATGTTAAATACTTTGGCTTCTACTTTGAATACAAAAATATCACCTTAAAAACCAAATTCTATAAAGTAGTATATGAAATACAGTGCAGCTTTTTCTAGGGCATATTTTTGTTGCTTGCATTTATAGTTTGTAATTTTCATAACCAATCTGTAAGTATCCACTTTTAACTCATTCTTAATTTCTGAGCTGATCAAAAATTCAAGTGATGATTGGTGTGGTATAAGTACACAGTAATTAGAGTGAACAGAATTTATAGCGTAGAAATTGAGACTGTAAACATATTTCAGCAAATCATTTGGCTTCTTTTCTTGTGCTGCTAGACATGAAGTATGTTTAAGCCATTGTTAAGAACTATATTTCAATGTGTCCTTTAAAACAGTGACAGTTTTAAGGGATGCCATACAAGTAAAAACATTCATTTAAAGTTTTCAGAAGCACTGACGTGCTCTCCTCCTGAAATGAAACATAAGTAGGAAAGGCCAAAGTTGGCTTATTCTATAAGTACTATTGGCTTCTTAATGTTGGAATATAGTATTTGGGAGGGGTGACAAAGAATACACATGTTGAGCTGTTAATACAAGCATGTGTGCTTGTGACAAATTAGGAGCTTGTTAAAGAAACTGTATTTCATGCAAGTGTAAGTGCAGCACTCCAAATTTACATTTTTCCTGACAATTGTCTTAGGTGTTAAAGTTAAAAGTAGTCTTTTTTTGTGTTGGCATTATTAATTAAATTTAATTTTTTTAATATATCAGTAAGAAATATTACCTAGACTATAAAGTATCTACCAGTAGTGAAGAGATGGCAGTAAGGAATTCAAATTTTATTTCAATAAAATAATGTTTTAACGAATACTGTTAGTGCAACTTCATGCTCTTATTGTAGATCTACAAATACTATAGTCACACATTATTTATTCAAGTTATCCACTCAGTTTTTTTATGTTTAGGAGGCTGAATGTTTGGGTCATACCAGAAAAGAGGGGAATAGAGGGTACCTTGTGTTCAGGATGACATAAGTTTGCATAAGCTGTTCCGAGGGTTGCTTTATAATTATTTTACTTTTGATGTTGTTAACTGTATGCCATGAAATTGCATTGAACTAAATTGGTTTGCGCTCTTTAAACCAAAAAAATCCAATTTCTGCCTAAGTACTGGCTGCCATGACTGCTGCCAGACTGCTTTCACTGCCTCACTTAGATCTGATATCCCTGCAGCATACTGCAGTCCAACAGGAGTGCCTTTATATTTATCTATTTTTACTCAGTCACTTTCAGAACAAATCAGTATTTTAGCAGTGTCTGTTGCTTACTGCCAGGCACTGTAGAATGTGCATGCACGTACTGTGTAGCTCTTCCGTGTTCCTTCAGGCTTTATTTCCACTGTATGCATACAGTAACCACTTTTCATCATGCATGTCTTTGTCAATCAGCTAACCTTTTCCCCTTCCCAATGAAGGCTGTGTACATGCCAATTTTCAAAATTTTGACCTTTTAAAAAATTTCTGCATGAGGAGAAATCATCACTAACTTTTCAAAGGAAAACCTTTTCCCCTACCCCCTCCCCTTTGTTTAAAACTAAAAATACAGTTGTACAGATCAAGTCTTCCTAGGACAAAATTTTTAGGCAGAAATTAAACACAGAACATTATAGTCTAAGTTGTTCAGATAAAAGGATGTGTAAAGCAAGTTACCAATATAGGAAAATATTTTGCAGCTTTAAAAATGGCAAAGGCTGCTCAATGTTCTTAGCAATTGAAACTGTACAATGAAGTTGTTTTGCTCAGACTTGATTGTTAACATGCATGAATTTTGGAAGGTTAAGATGCTAAGTAGTTTTGTCAAAAATTAGTTTTTGTCCAGGTAATGTAATTGATGAAAGTTTTACTCTATACAGTTTGAAATGCTCACTGGTACTCTACCTTTCCAAGGGAAAGACAGAAAAGAAACCATGACTATGATTCTCAAGTGAGTACACTCTTATTTATATATCTCATCAGGTATTCTACAGGGATGCCCTCCGGGCTGCAATATCTAATTTCTACTCCTCCCTCATTTTCAAAGGTACTGGTAAATCCTCACTCCCTATTCCATATTATTAATTCCCTTTGCTGCCTATCTAATTTGCTTCACTATTCCTCCACCATACCAGGTACAAAGGATTTCATAGTAGCTCTTTAATCTGTAATAATAATTTCTCCAACCACATGATCTCTCCCATCTTATTTCCATAATATTTTTTAACTTTCTTATCCTTTTTGATAACATATGCATTTTTTCCTTGTTGGTTTTTTTTCCTTTGTTTTAGGTTTTTGGAGTTTTTTTGAGAAAGTATTTTCACTCCTCATCCTTCTTTATCTTACCAGCTCCTCACCCTACCTCTTTATATTAATGGTGGTGCCAACAACTTGCCTCCCCAGTACTCCTCCCTTCTGTACTCTTCTATGACTTGCCTTAGCTCAAATTTTTCCCTTTGCTGTTTTCAACATTGATTTTGCATTAGCTCTATTGTGGGAATTGGTTTCCTTCATGCAGTTAATGTTCTTGTTTTTGCTAATGAAGGTCTGCTGTTTTCCTTGCCAATTCCCCACATATTCTCTAAACTAGTACAACCTATGGCGTAAATGCCCCATTTTCGGGACTGTAGCCAAGCACTGTGCAAACAAGTCTGTTTCCTCATATCATAGGTTCACTTCTCTGTTTCCATCTATTTTTAACTAATACCATTTTTTTCCATGGAAGTTCATAAGATTATCTTCGTTTTCTAATTTGTTTTCTGCTTCATTGTTTATCATTGTTCTCAGTCCTGTTAGCCACTTGTCTACCCATATATCAAAGCTGGAATTTCTTTTGCACAAAAAGCCTGTTTTGAAAAATGAATATATGGAACTCTAATCTTTTCTCTAAATAATTAGAATGTGAAAACTACTAGAAAACACCCTCATTATTTTCCTGGCTTTTGCTTTCATAATGCATACATGTTGTTATTCTTTGGTTTTTTTCTTCATCTTATTTGCAAATGTATTTAGTGATGCTAGTTTCTTCTGCTGCCTCAGCATTATGTGAGATCAAATCTTCATGTTGTGATTATTCAATGTCTTTTAACTAAAAAGTTCTATCTATTCACAGCAAACAAACTCCTTCTGACCATCTCCTATTTATAAGAAGCTAGTCTGAGATAGTTCTGCTGCACTCTCACTTGCTTCAGGAGCCATGCATTTTTTTCTGTGTCTCTCATGAGTCATATCTTTCTCTTCTCTTTGCCTGCATGTGACTCTGCCCTGTTCCTCAACAGTCTTTTCACTGTTGCTATAAATATCTTCTGTATTCAGCTGCCATGTAGAATATCCTTGCATTTCTCCAGGTAATTGATGTTTATAGTCATTCATAGCCCAGAGAGTGGTGCTGAATAGAGTGAAATCCAGCTGATGGCCAGTCACAAGTGGTGTTCCTGAGGGTCCAGTCCTGTTTAACATCTGTATCAACAACCTGGGAATTGAGTGACAGTTTGCAGGTGCCCCTGACCTGGATAAGAGGGAATACGGATCTGCTGGAGGGTAGGAAGGCTCTACAGAGGAATCTGGACAGGCTGAATCGATGAGATGAGGCCAGTAGGATGAGGTTCAGTGGGGCCAAGTGCCAGGTCCTACACTTGGATCGCAGCAGCCTAAGGGAACATGCAGGCTTAGGGAAGAGTGGCTGCAAAGTTGCCTGGCAGAAAAGCACCACGGAGTGTTGGTCAGCAACTGCTGAACATAAACCAGCATGTGGCCTGGTGGCCAAAAAGCCAAATGGCATCCTGACCTGTGTCAGCAATAGTGTGGCTAGCAGGACCAGGGCAGTGATTGTCACCTGTACTCAGCGTCAGTGATGCTGCACCTCAAGTCCTGTGTCTAGTTTTGGGCTTCTCACTGTGAGGTCCCTGAGGTACTGGAGCAAGTACAGAGAAGAGCAACGGAGCCAGTGAAGGGTCTGGAGCACAGATTCTGTGAGAAACAGCTGAGGGATCTAGGTTTGTTTTTTCTGGAGGATGTGCAGGGGTGATCTTACTGATCTACAACTACCTGAAAGGAGGCTGTAGCCAGGTGGGGGTCGGTCTCTTCTCCATAGTAAGAAACACCCAGATGCTCTAGAGGAAATGACGTCAAGTTGCACTGTGGGAGGTTTAGATTGGATATTGAGAAAAATTTCTTCATGGAAAAGGTTGTAAAGGGTTGGAACAGGCTGCCCAGGGAAGTGGCTGATTCACCATCCCCGGAGGTTTTTTAAAAAGATGTGGCACACAGGGATATGGCTTAGTGGTGGACTGGTTGCTGCTGGCTTAATGGTTGGACTTGGCAGTCTTAAAGGTCTTTTCCAACCTAAGCAATTATAGGTTTCTATGATTCTGTAATTACCTTCAGATTTCATTTGAGAATATATCTCTTAATGAGATACAACTTCTTTCCAACTTTTTTTACCTTCTAGTCTTTGCAATTGTTAGTGGTTTCAAGTAGCTGCACAGAAAGTGTGCTATGATGTAATGACATTTTACCCTCTTTGAATGTTCCATATTCTTATTAATATTATCTTGCATAGAAGTGTTTTTCTTTTGGTCATAAAAGCAGCTGAAAACCAGAAGATATTTTGAAGTATTTTCTGATTAAGTCCACACTTTTTTCTGGTCTATGTTTTTTTATTTTCCACATATGTAGTATATTTTCCTTAAATTTTCCATAAAAGTTTAAAATGGACAGGTGTGCATATGAATTCTGGTTTCCATAGTGCATATTTACAATATTTTGCTTTTCTTACCTTCTGTTCCTAAAAATCTACAGAAAATGCACTCTTCTTACAACAAATTTTTTGAGGGGTCTTTATTTCTCACAACATTATCAAGAGAAATTTTTGTTTATTCTTGTGTGTTTTACCTAAAACTGGGAAACCCTGCAGTTTGAAGAAATCGTAGGTTGCTGCAACAAAGTTAAATTTTTAAACATTTTTCTCCTTTACTTAAGAGGTATCCCTTCATATAAAATTTTGCCATTGTCCATCAGGAATGCCAGAAAAAAATTGCTGTCACTCATGTAGTTACATAATATAGGAACTCTGAGGACCTGGTAATTGCCTTTCCTTCTCCTCTGTCATGTGCCTGAGGCAGGATTTTGTGAAAGGTGGTGGTGCATGGCAGTGAGGAAGAGCTGGATGGCCCACTGTCCATTCCTCCCCTCCACTGGTGGCCTTCATCTGTCTGTAGTATGTTATTGAAGAGTCCAAAGAAGCCAATGTTTTTCAGATTTTCCTCCTCCCTGCCTTAGCTTTTTTAATGCTGAAAGGAATGGAAAATTTACTAAGTTCTAGTTTGAAAGTAATGAATAGTGGATCAGTGGCAAGCATCTATGCATTTACACAAGTGATACAGAGGTGAATATCTACAAATACCTGGAATACAAGACAAATCAAGTTCTGATTGAAACACAGAGCTTGTGTCATGGACGGTTACAGAAAAATACAAGCTACAGGTTGAATTAGTGATGGAAAGGAGGAAATCATATCCCTCTTTCCCATTATCATAGTTACAAGAAAAAGTAAGACCTAGTAACAGTGAGAGAATGAAGGCTCAACATTAAATGGCAAGGAAGAAAATATGACAAAGATTACAAAACAAAATGAAATTAAAGTACAAAAATTTAAATCTAAAAATTCAAGGCTGGCAAATTGTAAAAGTATTATTTGAAATAGACTGGGGAGGGGAGCAAAAAGGAAAAGAGGAGTGGGGGTTTATTGTTTGATTTTTTGGGGTTTTTTTTACCAGCTAATCCTGCAAGATCTGTCCTACCTTAATTGAATTTCTGTATTCTAGTTTGTTTCCTGGATCATCTTGGTGTGTGTCATAGTGTGGTACTTTCCTTAGTCCTTCTATTAGATAACTATCAGAATGCTTTGTTTAGTGTCATTTGCAAGTAACTGGACCTATAAGTGGATCAAAGCATATTATGAAAATTTACAAGTTTATAAACTGATGTTCTCTAGCTATTCTTCTCTACATGTTTTTCCACCTTTTCCTCCACTTAAGTTCCTGAGTCATTGCTGAAAATACTATACTACTTAAAAAAAATATATATATAAAACCCAAACATGTTTACATGACTGACAGCACTTTTGCTCTGTGTCTGATGTCTGAAGGCAATTTCTCAGTGATGCTACTTCATTTATTATGGACTTGTTGAATGGCAAAGGACAGGGGAAATGCAGAGTTAATGCTTGCCTAGATATGTTTGTATGCTATTAATTATTTTTATTCTCTAGGGCCAAACTTGGAATGCCCCAGTTCTTGAGTCTTGAAGCACAGAGCCTCCTGCGAATGCTCTTCAAAAGAAACCCAGCAAACAGATTAGGTAAAGTTTTTAGCAGAATATTTTAAATTTGATCATAATATTCATAACATCAGTGATCATTAAACTGACTAAAATTTTGTTTCCTGTGTAAAATGGACTTTAAAGGAAGAATGTTGTTTGCCCTTCAAGTGATCACCAAAGTATTATCATTTCTGCTAGTCATACAGCTAAAATTAATGCAGAAGGAATAAGAAATAAAATTTTGCTTACCATTCCTTTGACCAAGAAGAAAATAATTCATAGACGTTTTTCTTCCTTATAAAAGGAGCAGGTCCAGATGGAGTAGAAGAAATTAAGAGGCATGCATTCTTTTCCAAAATAGATTGGAATGTGAGTATCTAATTAAAAATCAAGTAAATTTCTTGGTTAAATCTTTTATGGTATCATATAATTTTTCCACTTACAATTTGTTCATTCTCTTCAGAAATTGTACCGGAGAGAAATTCATCCTCCTTTTAAACCTGCAACTGGCAGACCTGAAGATACATTTTATTTTGACCCTGAATTTACAGCAAAAACTCCAAAAGGTAAAGAGATATGAATGAGAGAATTTACATATTCAAAAGATTGAATTTGAATTTTAGGTTTTTTCATTCAAATTTTGATAGAAATTGTTGTTTTCATAAATTCAAGGTGCTACCAAAATTTCAGTACTTAATCTCATATCTACATGTGAAAGAATCTGCTTGTAAGGATGATGTATTTTTCAGATTCACCAGGTATTCCACCCAGTGCTAATGCACATCAGCTTTTTCGGGGATTTAGCTTTGTAGCTATTGCATCAGATGATGAAAGCCAAGCAATGCAGACAGTTGGAGTGCATTCAATTGTCCAGGTGAGTACATCTAATAAAAAAAAATAACAGTGCTGTCTCTTGGTGGATGGATTGTTTTCTTGCCACAGAATGAAGTATCAGTACAAAATCATTGTCAGCTTTTAGACAAGAAAAGTAAAGATCGGATTATTTCATCCAAACAAAATCTCTGAAGGTACAGGACCTGTATAATTACTGAGCAGCTACAGGTTCAAACAGGCTTTTAAATGAAAACCTTATACCATCTGTGCTGTATTAACTCTTTAATGTCAAGCCATAATTACAAGGTGGAGTAGAATAACAGATATATTGATTTACTGGATTTTTCCCCCATACATGAAAATGTCACTTGACTCCTGCAATGCAGTAGTAGGAGGCACTGGACTATGACTGTGAATTGTATCTGGATGTTCTGGACTGCTGGAATCCGTAGCCCAGGATATATTCTGTCGCTCCTAAGCCACTTGAAGTTAGTTAGCTAATCTCTGCTTTTTGTGACTGGTATCAGTGCATCTTACAAGTCAGTGTTACAGTGCACACTCAAGCTTTGGCTTCCTTGATGTGTTTGGATGACTCCAGTAGAGTCTCCTGTATTAATAATTGTGAGGTTGTCACCTGGAAGAGGAGACCTCTGTAAAAATTGTATTTCTACCTCCTCTGTCTTCTTTTAATAATTACTGAGTCATGAAAACCAACTCATGATCTAAATTGTGTTTAAAACTTCTTAATGTACAGGTAGGAATAAATTATTTGATTTATGATTGGAATTACTTGTATGATTTGGTTTATTTGTATTTTTCTGTGCACTGATATTTTGCAAATGTCTGAGAAAATTTTTTAAAACCCACAATTTATACAGAATGTGAACAGCCCTTGTATTTTGTTAACACTCTCATGTCTAGAATTGTCACAACATGCTTTTCTACATATTACAGTTTCATGTGTAATAATTTTTTTTAATATAACTAGATCCTTTTTATTCTCAAGAAGCTTTCTGATTTGATATGTGCATCAGAATTATTTCTGATCCTGGCATCTTGCTAGAAGTTTCTGAAAGCTTCTCTGTGCTGCTTTATTTCCACATAGTTTTGTAGATGGAATTATTGCTCTTTGTATATGGTTTCCTTCTCTTGTAAAGGTCTGTTTCTCTGCTGCCTTTCCTCTGTGCCCCTCAACAACTTCCTCACTCCTATTTCCTTTTTTCTATGCTGCAGGATACCCAGATGGTTTCCTGCAAATGCTTTGTATCCTTTGCACAAACTCCATACACTAGAACAACATTTCCTTCCCTTACAAGAGTGAGCACTTGTCCTCCTTTCAGCTTTTTATTTCTGTGAAAGGATTTTTGACTCACATTCCATGCAATTCCAGCCAATCTGATTCTATTCAGTACGTCTGAATTTTCCAGCTGCCATTCTGTCTATTCAGATAATAAAAACAGTGATACTTCTTTACCATTGCTGTATCACTATTTTATCTTGAAGTCTTCTGGTTTTCTTTGGTTTGGAGTTTCTATCTTTAAATTAGTTAAGCAGCAATCAGAAAAATAATGCCATCAGTTTCTAAAATAGTGTGCATTATTTATAGCATGTGTAATATATAACTTATCTTATACTAAGTTTGAACAGAAGGTAGTGGGGATTTAGACCACTTTGACCTAGTAGAGTCATCAGTTAAAATTTTAAGCAAATCAATAGGAATTTTTAAAAAGTTATTTTAATTTAAAAAACAGTTACATTAAGAATATTCATTAATTGATGATGTTATTTTGGTAGCAGTTGCACAGGAACAGCATTCAGTTTACTGATGGATATGAAGTAAAGGAAGATATTGGAGTTGGCTCTTATTCTGTCTGCAAGAGATGTATTCATAAAGCTTCAAACATGGAATATGCTGTAAAGGTAATTTTTTATAAACCACACTTTTCAGATTTTAGCATTGGGCATCTTTTATTTGCCAGAGAGAAACACAGAGATAAATTTTTTGAATTATAAACATATTTTATATGCAGCTGTAAAAGTAAATTCATAAATTCTCAAATGACTAAGGACTTCATAACAGTTTTCAGTCTGCTATAACTTCCAGAATAAACTTCAACTCTGTTTTGGCTTCCTGGTTTTCAGCAAGGTATTTAATGTTGTTTTTGTTATTCTGTAGGGCTTTCTAGCACTTCTGTTAAGGCATTAAATTCTCACTTGAAATCAGTAGATTTCCCAGAACTGCAATGATAAGGTTTTTTATCTTTCTGTGTAATAACCTGGGACCAAATGGTTACTATGAAAGCAAGAGTATGGATTAGCAGACTTTATAAGTGAAAAAATAAAAAGAGCAGTCTTTAAATCCTATTCTATGGGGCAGTTCTGTTTTTGAATTGTTGAACAGCTTAGTACTTAATTATGTAAAATTGAAAGATCCATTAAGTATGTAGATTGCCTCCTCTAAACCTACCAGTTTTAATCTGGTAGTTAAATACTTTATTTTATTCTGGTTCTGGCCAGGAACGGATTTGACTTGTGTCCTTTCAATTTGAAGTAATTTCTTGAAACTGCAAGAAGGTCCTGGCATAACTGATAATTCAGCTATAACATTTGTTGTGAAGATTCACTTGCTTTTCTATTGCCTCTGTTAGGGCATTTTTTTCCTCAAGGAATCTTGAAAAAAAGAATAAGGTACCAGTGTCCGATGTGTTAGCAGGGAATGGGTAGCAGTATGGGCATAAAGGTGAAGGGCTAACACAACAATGGAAGAGACATTATAGGAAATTCTGCAGTTCAGGAGAGGAAAAAAGTGAAAAGAACAAGAATACATTTAACTAGGGCAAAATGTTATTTTGCTTGTTTGAACAAGGTGAACTTGAGAGCCAGAGATTCAAATGGGCTTTTGTAGTGAATATGTTTGAATTAACTCTGAGAAATTTTTATTTTTTCTGGTTTTTTGGTTCTCTTTCTCTCCTGCTTTCTTTTGCTGCACCAAATGTTTGAGATTAGCATTGTGAAAATCAGTTGATTAGCATCATCCAGCCAGTATCTCGTGTTAAATTAGGAACTTCCCATTTTATTAAATAATGGATCACTGAAGTCTTATCTACTGAACAGCCTTGCATTATTTATCACAGCCCAAGAGGTTAGATCACTTATCCTCTGAAATCATTTTCAAAAGAATTTTTTTCATTTTTCCCAATATTTTTTGCTTTGTCTTGCTTTTCCAATTTAACAAACTTGGTTTTGGTTATAATTAATGCCTTTTGCAAGAATAAATACTGCTTAACTGTTGATGCTAATAAGCAAACCAAAGCATTACACTAGTTTCACAAAAAGAATTATGCCTATGTCTGTATGTGCTCTTACAGATTATTGACAAGAGTAAAAGAGATCCAACAGAAGAGATTGAAATCCTGCTGCGCTATGGACAGCATCCAAATATTATCACCCTGAAAGATGTAAGTAGTGTTTTAAAGACATCCTTTAGTGTATTACAGTTGTGAATAATTTCTAATTTGAGAGATGAGAAGCTACATCGTTTAGATTTATGGTCATGTTTTTCAGTATTTAAATATAAAACAATGCAATTTATTCAGTAGTATCTAGTTTTTTACTGGGATGTCTGTTTTCTTTTAAAGATGCATATATTGTGGTACAGCATTATTCTGAGTCAAATAATTTATTCTTCATAAGTCCTAGCATGAATAATTTATTTAATGTTGACTGTGTTTTTAAAGGATCAGGGAAGTTTTTTGATTGCTTAGTTAACTTTAAATCTGATGTCCCATACATTAATCAAAAGCAATTTTATTATATAACAAAGGACTTACTGTTAGCACAGTACCCAAAGTATTTTTCATGGACAGTAGCAAGCATTACTCAAGTAGTATTACTACAAGTAGTAGACAAAATCTTTCCATGTCCATGGTTTTCGCTGTTTTTTATCTTTATCTGGCCTCTGTATGAACACTATCTAGGTATTTTTTTCCTTGTATTATTTGCTCTGACCATGGAAACACTTTGTCTATAAAAAGCAAAGAACAACATAAGCTGGGAGGTAGAGGGTTTTCATAGGGAACAGTATATTCTGATGACCTAACTGAAAAAGAAAATTGTCTTTGTCTCCTTGGTTATTCATTAAAGAGGATTAAAAATTAAAAAGGCGTATGCTTAATGACTTTCTTAGACTGCAGGGAAATATTCTGGTCCCCCAAACCAAACCTCAGGCAAAACAGCAGACTATTTCCAGGAAGCTGAGCTCAGCTGAAAGGAGATTGTCAGACATTTGAAGCCATTAAAACAACAGCTCATAAGTACTGCGGAGATGAGCACTGGAGAACTCTGCATGAAGCTGATCTACTATAATCTGTCTTCACTTTATTGATATCATACTGTTTGGCCCTTTCTTGGACAGAGAAAATAAGATAGGTATTCAGTGAAGCCCACCAGGGAACTTATCTTATTGCAAGCAAGATTCCACAATTACAGTCCCACTTTCTGTTCTGTTTCATGTGGTTGGACAGTAAAGCTACCTGGAAAGAGCTGTGCTGAACAGAACCTGCCATCAGCATTCATGGTGCTTTTAGTGCTGCATGCTGGACTCATGTGTTACTTTAATTCATAACACAGCTTTTGTTATTTAAGCAGGAAGACAAACATGAGAATGTGAGCACTTAACCTGAACTTAAGCATGATGAATATTTTACATTGAGAACAGAAATCCAGGCAGTCTTAAACAGCTGCAATATATGCTGAATTATTTCACTTTGTAATTAATCTTTTATTATCATCAGTCAGCTTCCAGCAGGAACCATCTTTCATGCACAGCAACAGCAATTCACAAATAGGAGACTACCAAAAAAAAATGCCTTAAGCCCTCAAAGGGGGAAAGGCTGTAATCCTCACTCACTTCTGCTTCAAGATCAGCTCCCCAAGCAAGATTGTGGAAGGATGTAAAGAGATACAGAATTCATATGTAATAGAATCTTGTGTAAATCTGTAAGAATTTGGCATTAAGTTTTTCTTGTCCTAATACAGACCCATGGGGCAGATTGCTTGCATATCCCACATTATAGTGGTGTGCTATTACAGCTTTCAGAGAAGATAAGGAGAATTTTGCCTTCAGGTCTCAAACTCTAGAGCACCATTGTGTACGAAATTCTAGAGTACTATTGTAAAAATAAAACTCATCGTTGGTTTGCTCAATTTTTTATTTAGTTCCACATCAAAGCTTAAATGTTTCTAATCTGAAGTGCCAAAATAAAATACTTCAGCATTTAAGTGCCTGCTTTGGAAATTATTATTCTGCAAGAAATAATTTCTATCTTTTCTTCTATTTCAAGAAGAAATGCAGTAATATTTGAATTTTGCTTAAGATGGAAGTTTTCGTTCTTGTTCAGCCTTTTTATGTAATTTAATTCTGAAGGTGTTTGGATTGAAACAATGGATATTCAAGAGACCAAGTTCTTTCTGCAGTGCACAGTCCTCTGGGGGTTTTCCTGCTGATTGTTATCAGTGGTCTTTTTCAGTTACACAGTATATAAACAAAAGGAGCTATATTGTGCTAATTCAGATATCCTTCTTATCCAATATCCTGCCTCTGACAGAGGCCCTTAGTGCATGCCTAGGAAACACTGTAAGAAAGGAGGAAGCACACAGCTTCCAACAAAACATTACCTAGAAACTTCCTGTGCCAGACCATTATAAGTATTTTACCCTTTTTATGTAATAGTTACTGTTCTGTAACAGAACTTTTGTCCTGCTTTGAGTTATTTAAAGCATTGCCTGAAGAATCTTTTCAGAAATATTTTAGAAACCTGAACGCAAGATACCCAGTCTCCTGTCCAAGTGCTTATTTATGATTCCAAAATACCTCATAATATGTCTGTAAAATCTTACTTCCCTTGGCAAAAACCTTGATTTTTCTCCCTTGCATTATGTTTTGTTCATACGCCTACATCTGTTTCTCACTATAGTTTCTTCCATTTTACCTTGTAGAGCAAACATAATGACTGACCTGTGGCTTGTGCTCAGAGTTAATTTTAAAAAGTAGTGTCACATTTGTGATCTTAGCATGATACTCTGCATCTGTGAAGAAAACTTCAGCAGTATTTATTCAAAAACAACTTAAGTTAGTAATACCATTAGAGGATGGTAAAACAACTTAAGTTGGTAATACCATTGGTGCAAGGGGAATGGTTTGTTTGGGGTGAGTTATCTGTGGGATTTTTTGGCTGGCAGACAGGACCAGCAGATAAAATAGTTATCAAATGCAAATTTTGCTTGATTTCGGCAATACTGAAATGTGTATGCTCTGTCATGTCAAATGAAATAAGCTGATCTCCTCATGTTATACCAGGATTAGAGGAAGCATGCCTATCAAAAAAAAATCCAGTTCAGTATCTAGAATTAGAGTTAGATAATTCTGCTTTTGAATACTGTGTTGTATTTGAAGTCTTAATACAAACACATACAGGTGCTCAGCTATTTCATGGGGGAAAAATTTCTGTTAAATGAGAACACAGAAACCCATCATGTCTTCCTCTCCTTAAGATCATAAGCTTGTAATGACCACGGAATTATTTAGCATTCTTTTTTTTTTAATTTGCTGAGAAAATAAATCCTTTTAATATCGTTAGGAGAACAGAAATTTTGATGCTTAGAACTTCATTAGCAACTTTTTCCCGGGTAGCTTAAGACTAGGCAATTGGGATAAAAACCTCTTTTTTATTCTTATTTTCTGTTACTTAGCTGATATCTATTCCTAAATGTATTTTACTATAATTTCAATAATTGTTTCTACTTAAACACAACGGTTTTTTTATTTCACACATTTTAGTGAAAATAACAATTGCAACATCCCCATAAAAGTATGTTGAAACAATTAAAGGAAACAGTCTGTAAAAGATTTCACTAAAGCAGGAATTGTTTCTGGATTAAGTTAGAACTCCCAGGCCAGGTTGGATGGGGCTTTGAGCAATCTGGTCTAGTGAAACATGCTCCTGCCTATAGAAGAAGGCTGGGACTGGATGATCATTAAGGGCACTTTTAGCCTAAGCCATTCTATGATTCTGTGGAAGTGGAACTGAAATGAAATGCTGAAGTGTAAGTACCTTAAAGTGGGCTTTGGTATCACTCAGTCTGTAGTGCCCTCTGGTGAGAATGTAAAGAATTCTCAAATGCTTCCCTGGATGATAAAATCCATGCAAAAATTGAGCCATTTTCCATGACTAGAAGTAAGGGATAAAATATGCATATTTTAATACTTTTAGACTTGGGCATTGGCTTTATGTGCAGAGTAATGTATAAGTTCTAGGTGTTTTTCCCTGTTCATAGAGGCTATTTGAGATAAATTTTGATTATTTTTTTCCTTTTTTTTTTTTGTGTCTGACTGTTGGAATGATCTCTGTTTATATTTTTAATTTGGTGCAATAATTGCTATTGAACTGGCTCTGGTTTTGCCTTAATTAGACTAGTTTCCATTTTTTACTACTTAATTTCTCATGTCTGGTTTCCTTTGTTGTAGTGAACCTGTGTGGGGGAAACTACCTGTTATTTATCCTTTAATCTTTAAGCACTTTCATGCCAGTATTTCTATGTTATTTTGGTACAGCATTGCCTTTTTGTGACAGTTTTGTTTTCACTTCTGAAGATGAACAACATTTGGATATTGTATGGGTTATGAAATCAGGGGAAAACAATTAAAGAAAACAATTGAAGAAAACAGCTTGTGGACACACACTATCTCTGTGTGCTTTACAGAAGACAGCAGAGAATAAATATTTTGAAGTTTAAATTTTTATGTATTTTTGCAGGTGTATGATGATGGAAAATATGTGTATGTAGTAACAGAACTTATGAAAGGAGGAGAACTGCTGGATAAAATTCTTAGGCAAAAATTTTTCTCAGAACGAGAAGCTAGTGCTGTTCTGTTCACAATAACAAAAACGGTTGAATATCTCCACACACAAGGGGTAAGTTTTCATCTCAGACAAAATGTTTTTAGCTATTGATATTCTTCTCTTTCAGAAGCATAAACTTGTATCTTGATACATTCTTCTGTGTGGTAATTAAGTAGTTTTTGGTAAACAATTACATTGCAGCCAGAATTTGTGTTGAAATCAAAACTTTCCTTATCAGCTCTGTATGTGTTCAGATAACTGAGATGATGCAACTGTTTCTGTTGTTCTTTATGCAGTCTGTCAGCAGTTCTGTGGAATATGCAGATAATTACTAACAGAGAGGATATGAGGGAAAGAAAGTCCAAGAAGAAGTGCTAGGACCAGTGTTGCTGTATAGCTATGGGACCTAAGGCAACTTCAGTCTTGTCCTGTGATATACCCTTAAAAATTATTTTCCACCTGTCATACTTGTAACTCCTTTGACTTCTTGGTTTTGAAGAACATGGTTTATGACTTGTAACTCTGGTGCCATAGGGTCAGGAACTTGCAGGAGACAGAAAATTAACACTTTGGGAAATTAGTTTGGAGACAGAGGAAGTAGTTCAAATAAAGAGAAGGACAGTGTGATAATTGCATGGCAAGAAAGATAAGTTGTGTTGCATTTTTAAGTAAACAAGAAAAAGGGGATGGAGAAAAAGCAGAAAATAAGGGTCCAAGGAAAAAGTTAAGCTGCTAATACATGATGTTGTTACCCAAGAAAAGATGCTTTTTGGAATATGTAGTATTCAAATTATTTTAAATAACAAAGAATTCAGTACACACTGTCGTGGCTGGAAGCTATTATTTCAGAAAACTTATGATCAAAGTTATCTGGTATCTCATTCATCACTCCAGTCACTTTCTCCTGTGTGTGGTTTGGTTTTTTGAGCCTGTGTGCACAGATTATAGTCCTTGGCCAGCAGCACCCATGGGAATTATGATCAAACCTTGATACCTCTGTATGGAAATACAGATAATAGAATAACAAATCATAACTTGGTTCATTCTTGCCACATGTGGCTAAAAGATGCCCAGAGTCCTTGCATCAAGTAAGGGATTTTAGGGATTTTAGTTTCTTTGCTGTAGATATCCATAAATATTGGCATTTTAATTTGTATTACACCACACTCACTTTGGAACGTTTGCTTTTGTAAATTTTCAAGTGTTACATTAAGTACACCTCCACAGGAAAGCTGGCCACATATGTAAATAGTGGGCACTTCAGTAGTCTAATTCTTTTTTGGAAGAGACCCTCATATCTTCAGTGAATTTTCCTGTTGAAACTCCTTTGGACACTGGAGGAGCTTATTTGAATATGATGTTAGGTAATATCTGGTTTGACAGTCTCTGCATCTGTGTGAAGTCTCCACAACCCTTCCAGGAAGAGTTTCCTCATGGACACTTACCTTTGGGAAAACAGTTTAAGATCAGAAGGTGTTTCACTTATTCTTTGACATAAACATTTTGGTTGCTTAGGAAGTAGTGTTTTAATTTGAACTGCCCTGTTACACTTACTTGTCCTCCTACTTGAGCCTTGCTTCCCCATCCTCCAAAAAAAGCATACAGCTCAAGCAGACTGTTCTAGAAACTGCCAAATCCTCAGCTCTGTGCTGCTTCCATTGCTTACTTCTTCCTTTCTATCCCTTTTAGAATCTCTTTCAAAAATCCCCCAGAACATCAACAAGACTAAAACTGGGGGTTTTTGTTATTTGCCTTATAGAGCAGCAAAGGTTGTTTCACTTTTTATTAGGGAAAAAAGGTAAAAACTAAGGGCAATCAGGAACTGATTCTCTCATACACTGACATCTCAAGCTGGGATGTTCCCCTTAACACCTACTGTTCCAAGTCAAATTCTTTCATATCATTTGTATATTTCAGCTTACAAGGTGCTTATTTCCATAATTTTAGGTACTTGGTTTGTTAAATCTGAGAATTTCATGGGATTTGCATGCTGTAGAAGTCTCTGCTAAATAGACTTAATGTGTTAAATAGCTTTGCAATGTGCATGACCCTCTGCACTCTTACCCCTCGGTCTCATACTGCTTTCCTGAAACCCTGCTAGGTTTGGATGAGTGTTGAGCTTCTGATTTCTAGGCATCACTTACTTGCAGAAGTCTGGGGGTATCTTTTTGTTCTGATGTGATTATGAAATATTTCACAATCTCTTATCTTTCAATTTAACCATGAAAAGCTGTGTTTAATATTAATGAAACACATAGCACAACAAGGAAGATAAAGGCCCTCATGTTCTGCTTCAATATTTAAAGGAGGACGCTTAGATCCACTCTGCTGTCTTACAGTGGTATATACCTTCTCCTTTAGAGAGCAAAGTCTCTGGAGGCTAACTAGTCTTTTGAAGAAAATATAGCAGATCATCTAGTCATCAACTAGTCTGTTACATAGCAAGGTGGCACATCAGCAGCGATGGGCATCCCTGACTCCAAAAGATATTAGAAACCAAAGGTTTCTGATTTAAAGAGCCTGGTAGTTAATGCATGTTAAAAAAGAAATACATTATTCAACCATTAGAAGAGACATCTGGAACTGTCTGCACAAATAAATTAGGGTGGCAGAGATGTCTGGAGGGGGTTTTACAGTTAAGAGTTTCCAAATTAGAATTTGTGTGCTCCAGACACCATGGAGCATCAAAACACTGCAGCTGATGGTGGAAGCTGGAACACTGGAAACTGAGCACACTGATGGGAGACTTAATTTTAAGTAGCAGAATTGCCAATTAAAATAAAAAGCTTTTCATGTGTTTAACTTATTGTATTTAATGGTTTCTTTTCTTTTTTTTTTTTTTTAGGTTGTTCACAGAGACCTGAAGCCTAGCAATATTCTTTATGTTGATGAATCTGGTAATCCAGAATCAATTCGAATTTGTGACTTTGGCTTTGCAAAACAACTGCGAGCCGAAAATGGTCTCCTGATGACTCCATGTTACACAGCAAATTTTGTTGCACCAGAGGTAAAACCCAGGATAGTTTATATGCCTTGATATATTTTACTGGGATTTTTTTGCTAGATTGTTTTGTTGTTGTTCTTGTGTAACAAGTAGAATCACTCTGTAAACAGCAAAGATTTGAAATTTTACTGGTTTTATAGCATATTAAAAGCATTTCTAAGCATTTTTTTCAGAAAAAATATTTGTCTCTCTCAGGTTTTAAAGAGGCAAGGTTATGATGCCGCGTGTGACATATGGAGCCTTGGTGTTCTACTTTATACCATGCTCACTGGGTAAGGGTGATGGTGATTTTAATTTGCTTTGCTGTAGAATACCAAACCAATGCAAACAAAACCAGTAATAAATGTTGGCCCACTGTTGCAGATGTTTCTGTTAAAGCACTGATTAATCTCATCTTTGGGGTTGAGAATATGCTTTGCCTTTAGTAAAATTTTCAGGGACTGATGTGAAAAAATATTTGCTTCTAATGTCTCCTCTATTTTAGGGTTTTAATTTCTGCTTAAAGGGATATTGCACTAAGAACTTACTGTTTCATGTGAAAATTAAAAGACAGATTAAGCAGCATATATATTGAAGAAAATGTATGTTGCAAATACAATTGCAATGCATTAAAGCGTGTTTGTGTGCAAAATCCAGCCACTGAATGTTTGAAGTGATGCAGTTAGAATATAATAAATGCAATAGAAAGGCATTTGTATATGCAACAGAAATGAATTGTATAAAAGCTTATAAGGAATTCAACTACAGTACCAGAAGTTCAAAATAAAATCTATTTAGCAGATGCAATAGCAACTATTTATTTATGCTAGGTTATTCAGATTGCCACTTTGATAAAGAGTTAACATCATCAAAGTTTTTCATATTTTAAAATAAATTACAAACATACTTGATTTTAAGTGTATCTCTTTTTTGGCTGGGGGCATTCTGATAGCAAGAGTATATATAGTCAAGCAAGGAAAACTGGTGCACCTTTCTTCCTGTGGCATTAAACCAGCATTTATTCTTTCTCAGATATTTAGATTTACAACAGAATGGATTGGTTTAGTACTTCACTAGAATATGAAAGGTTAAGGAATACTTTCTGTAATTCAGGAACCACCAGTATTTGAACTGCTATATGAAAAAATCTGCTTTTCAGACCAGATACAGAGGAAATACGAGCAATAAGAACAGATCTACAGTCAGTGCCATGTATTTTCACATGTTAAGAATAAATTCTTTTTGCAGCTGTTTGACTATTTGTTGCCTATAATTATGTTGAACTTGCAATCAGATTTATAATACTTATTGAGACCCAGGTTATGGAAGTTGCTAACATTGAATTTGTTTGGTTAAATAGCTACACTCCTTTTGCAAATGGTCCTGATGACACCCCAGAGGAGATTTTGGCCCGAATAGGAAGTGGAAAGTTCTCCCTCAGTGGTGGTTATTGGAACAGTGTTTCAGACACAGCTAAGGCAAGTATATTTGCTTTTTCTCTTGGGGGATCAGGGATGGATTGCAATGTAACACTGTTGATTGTAATGTATATGTTGTATCAGAGATGATTGGCTAAGTTCCACCCATTGTTATATTAAAACACTGATCTAATCCCTTATGTGCCTAGAATTTTGTTTCCTGTTTTTGATCTGTTCATGTTTCAGCAGTCACTTGCATGTAGGAGTAAAGAACAGGTGTGACTTACACTGTAGCAGTTAACAGCTGTCCTTAGAAATTTTGTGTGTTCTGTCAGTATTCACACACAGAGTTATCCATGGTGAGAAGTGCTTTGATAAAACTTCATGTGGAACCATGACATTGAAAAATCATACAGGTAGTCTAAATCATGCTAATGTAAACTAACGAAGTATTACATTTTTGAGAATTCTGTTTTTGACAGCAAATAGACTCTGAACTTCAGTGTGCAATATCCTCTATGCCCCTTCTATATGGATGCTTAAAATGCTAAAATTTTCTGTGTTTAATTGGATACCTTCCTTTTGTGTTACACTGTTAGCATTGCTGGGTGGTTTTTCATTTGTTTTAAACGGACATGATGAACATATTTTTATACCTCTAGAATCTTTTATAGTTTGAACTATTAATCTGTTTTAAAGTTGAAATTCTGCTGTTATTTCCATTGACCTTTGTTGACAGGACCTTGTTTCAAAAATGCTTCATGTTGACCCTCATCAAAGACTGACTGCAGCCCAAGTTCTCAGCCACCCCTGGATAGTTCACTGTGACCAGTTGCCTCAATACCAGTTGAACAGGCAGGATGCTCCCCATTTAGTGAAGGTAAGTAGATATTTTTTCAGCTTGCTGTTTAGCCAAAATCAGTGTAAACAAAAGGAGTTTTGTTTTTAAGATTTGGGGTAGCATATGTATCTTCTAAATACTGTGAAAAAGTTGTTACAAGTGGATGTTGCACTAAGCCATAAAATGAACTAGGAATATGTAATAGGATTTAATGTGAAACCACTTACAGATGATCATCTAATTATTAAAAAATAATGTTCTTGTGTTTGAAATCTATTGGGCCCAATCTGTTGGGCTTACTTACACTACTGGAAGGCTTAAGTGCTTTTAGAAACCAACTTAAATCATTCTTCTCCAAGTGAAAAATGTCTGATGACTATAGAGGAGCTGTAAAATCGTTTGCTAACTTTACAGTTTCAGAGGAGAGTACTTGCCACTAACTGAAGGAAAAGAGAATACTTTGTGATCGCAGTAAAAGCTGAAGTCAAAAGGGCAGTGTTAATTACTATAGTATCACTTCTGCACTGTGTCTGAAACAACCTGGAACTTTTTCACTTTAAATAAGCAGAGGAAAATAAAAAATAATTGAATTCTACTTCTTTGTATTCAACCTTGTTTTCAGTCCTACTTTCAAGAATCTCTTGTGCAACTTAAAAGGGGTCTGAAGAATATAATTAACACTCTCCATGAGTCAGCTATTAAAAAGTTCTAGCATCCAAAATACAAGTGGGAAGTGGGGGACTTCTATCCCTCAGCTCACAACTTTCTAAATTTTTTAAAAATTAATTTTATGTGCTGAATACTGTGGGTGATTTTTAAATATTTTGTTGGAAACTGAAATGGTTATGTAAGTGATAGGCAGAGACAGTCTACCAATGGAATTTCATTCCCCAGCTCTTTCACACAACATAGTGATAGAACTTGGCAAAGTAGCTTATACCTTCTAGGTTTGACTGTAAGCAATGTAAAACTATTTATTACCCTAAAAACCCTCACTCCGAGCACTGCTAGGACTTGAGTAATGCAGTAGTATGTTTCTGTTTTGTAGATTAAAATAGACTGAAAGTTGAAACCTGTTCAGAGTTTCTGGCATTTAGCACTGCTGTAGTGTGTGCATCAGTCACAATGTACTCTTACTGTTCTTTTCCCCTCTCCCCCACAGGGTGCAATGGCAGCAACTTACTCTGCTTTGAATCGTAATCAGTCACCAGTTTTGGAGCCAGTTGGCCGTTCTACTCTTGCTCAGAGGAGAGGTATTAAAAAAATTACCTCAACAGCCCTGTGAAATGACCTCAACCGGACACTTGGTACCATGGCATAAGATGATAGCACAAATCATGGCGACAGGTAGCACATATGTGACAGATACCTGCAAGCACACTCTGTCCCAGCTGGTACCTATAATGCTGCTGCTCCTGCTGCTGCTACTGCTTTCATCTACTCTCGCTTTAAACTGTTGATGGCAAGTTACTGATCTTACTGGAGCTGCAAATGGAGTGACAAGTGGAGACAGTGAAAATTATCATGTTCGCAACTGAGTAAACCAGAAGAATTACAAATGCCACCTCTGTCAAAAATACACTGAATAAAGCACTCTGCACCACATAGCATTATTTTTATAAGGAATATTTTTTTTGTCCCCTAAAATATTCTTTGTTACAGGTCGAGATGGACAGTTTATGTTAAGCACTTAGCTTAAACAATCTGTTTATATTAGCACTATACATTGTGCCATCCAACATTTTGTATGTTTTTGTAAACAGTTCACAAGCAGTACATTTCTGTGCTGTTTTCTTTAATGTATACATGCCTTGTTTCACTTAGATATTATTAATCATTATGACAAGTAAGTCTGATTAAACAGTTCACCTGGATTAATCAGTGTTGTTGGACAGCTCTAAAAGAAGCCTGACTGTTAAACAGCTATTGAATGTAATACTATGGATAAGTAGTTTTCCTTGCCTATGTCTTTTCTACATTTCTGTGTTTTTGATGCCACATGTCACGTTATAAAATGTAAACAATGAATCTCTCACCATACTATATATCCTATAGGTAATGTTACCCAGAGAAAAGATAACTTGCTCCATATCTCACTGTCTTTGTTACCCCTCCCCTCCCTTTTAGTCTCTCCCATCTAATCTCTGGACTCAGGAATTATTGCTAAATACTTTCTGATAGAGGACATTTCTATATGGTTTATTCTTATAACCCATTGTTAATATTTTATCTGTATTCTATGACTTTTGTTTAAGCTGCAAAGGAATTGTTCAGTGAATGAATGTTGGCATTATAGAACAAAGGCAACATTTGAAGATAAAGCAAAACATATTGCTCACTAATAAGCAGCAGCCTGCGAAGAGTAGATTTAACCTGCATTCATTGCAGTTGCAAAACTGTTGGATCTAATGTTCTGTCAGTTACTTTCTGATAATTTTAATTGACTTCAAAAGCAAAATGAGGGACAGGACATAAAGATCTGTTTGGTTAGAAAAGGGTTATTCTAATTTACCGTGAAAATAGTGTCATCCCAGACAGGTAAGATGAAGCCATTCAAAGGGAACATTCTCACTTTTCCACAGATGGAGGTGAGTTGGTAATGAGGATGGAAGACTCACTTTAAATACTGGTATAAACTTTTAATATTCTTGGCCTCTTGGTATCTAAAGTAATTAAAGGCCCATCTTGATGGCTTGTCTTGAGAAGATGAAATTTCCCAAATGAGAAGGGCACTGGAATGTGTTTGAATACCGTGAGTGTTCCATTCCACCAAAATTACAGGCTGTGTAAAGTCCTTCCAGATATGAAATGACTGTTAGGAATTCTAGCTTTAATAAAATACGGATCTGGGTGAATGGCTGTTGGTGAACAGTGCAATTTTGTGTTTTGCATAAGGTATTTTCTTGGCTTAGTGGAATTAACTTTCTTTTATGGTGATTAATTGGCCTATTTCCCTGAAATCATCAATGATTTGTTGAAAGGAACAATCATTTTTATGACACCACAGATTTGGTCGGGATGGGAGTGTTTCTTCTGCCAGAATTTTTGAGTTCCTTGGGGAAGCTTCCTTTGCTAGATCTGCAAAGGATCCTGCTTTTATTGCCCTTAAAATTTTGCTAAATATTTAATCCATGATATAATTGTGAAGAAAATGGTTTTATAAACAAGGATTCTTAAATTAGCCTAGCTCTCAGAAGTTTGAAAACACAGCTCTTCTCAAGCAAACAGTATTTTTCCCTTACTTGGTGCTCTAACATTGAAGTTCCCCTTAGCTGTACAAATGCATCTACCCTTCCTTCAAGAAATATTTTTAAGTAGAGGCAGAAAAAGGCCATCTTTATTTTTTTTTTGACAGTGTCAGCAGTTCCAGAGGAATTTAGTAAAACCTTACTTCTCAAGAAATGTATTTTTCAGCTCTGTGAGCAATTTTAAATCCAGCTTCTCAAAATCTTGAAACTGTACTTTCTGCTGGCTTTCAAGGTGTTAATTAGAAGATTGTCATATCTAGTCAACCAAATTATTTAAATGCTGTTGAAATAAAAGGATGGCAGTACTTGCCAGTGTGTCAGTAATAACATTTCACTTCAGGAAGGAGTTCCTACTCTGTTCAGTGTGTGTATATAGGTACCTGGCAAAGAACAGACCAAAAAGAGGAAGCGTTAAGCTGCCTCACTATTGGCAATATCCATATTAAAATAATATAAAAATACTTTCAGTAGTTTTATTGTAGACTTATTTTGTGGTCCTCAAGCTCATTAACCAAATAGTGAAGCAAAGTCAACTCCTGCATTTTATGTATCTACACTCTCGAGCTGTTAATTTAGTCTAGACTTTACAAGTGTTGCTATTAAGTTATGTACATATATCAGCAGAGGATGAACATTTTAAATTGTAGCAAAACAGGAAAATTTAGCACACCCTAAGCTGAATGTGTTGAAGTCTAGATCCACTATATTTTGAAGTTGCTTTCTAAACCAAGATATAAAGGGCCTGCCTAATCAGGGAGGTGTATTTTACAGCCAGGCATGGTTTATGTACCTTACTTCCTGGTTTGGATCCATGTTTGTGACTTCCACTTTTTTCTTTATGTTTTTATAGCTGCAGTTTTTATAACCTGTAAAGAAATCCACATAATGCTTCTCTGAGTCTCAGCACTTTTCTGTTAGAATGTGAGTTTATGACACACTGTGTACATGCATTGCTGGACTGCTGCTTGGTCTGCAAAGCATAGCAAGTGACTCAGAGAGTCATGGAGGATAAAAAAAGAGAATGCAGATACAGGTGAATTTTTCTATGTGTTGACCATGGTTTGTTTTTAATTTTTTTAGTGTGAAATTACCATTTACTGTGCTTGAGAGCATGAGGGAACAGAGGGAAGTGGCAATACCCATTAAATGCCATCTATGTCCAGTAATGGCAAAGTTCTGTTTTCATAATCACTATAACATTGAGTAAAATTTAAAAGGAGTTTTTCAAGAAAATAGTTCAAACTTTTTTCTGAAGAGACAAGGCCATAAGAAAATAGATTTACGTGTCTGGGATTTGTGTGTGTGTGTGTGTTTTGCTTTTGTAAATGTGGTGTTACCAACTAAAGCTGTGCTTTTCTATTACTGGAAGGAAAGGATTCAAAGTGTGCTGGCCCTTACTAAGCAGCAGTGGTTAATAGATGAATTTTCACTTATGGAAATGATGTAAATGATTAGCTTTATCTTGATACTCTTGACCTAATCAAAGGGAAGGTGTACTTATGAGGGATGTAATTATTTTGCAACCTAGTTGGGGGGGAAGTCTACTTAAACAATTTTTAAAAAATTACAAAATCACAGATAAAATATTTTTCTACAATTCTATACAATCATACTTTATACTAGTTTTCTCAGCATGGCATGTAAGTGAGTCTAAGGTACTGTTCCAGAAAATCAGTGGTATTGTACCTTTTCTAGACCATTACAATAGCATCTGTTAGATGCTTGGCACTGCTGTCATAGAATGAAATGCTAGTTAAAAAAAAATTAATTGTACTGAATACTTTAAATGATTGTTTTATTCAGAGTCTGATCTAAGAGATGTTCCAATCATGCTATTAATGTGTAATTAAAACTGTTCCAGATGTAACTATGAACAGTTTTGGAAAGTATCATTGCTTGTTTTCCTGTCTAATGGCAGGTTTTGTAGTCTTCAAAAGAAATTGAAATTTCTACTATGAATAAACTTTGAAACATCTTAAAGGGTTGTTTTGTGTAATCATTTGTTCTGACCAGTTACAAAAGTCATTGCTTGTTCATCACTGACTCTGAACTACCTTCACAGCACATGGAGCGTGCTTTGCCAGCCAGAAAGGGTTTGTAAAAAGCAAGTGTCCTGACATTGCAGCACGTTGAGGAAGGTAAACATGGAGACAAAGGAAAAACTCCTGTTCAGCTGGTGCTTATAGACCTGATCAAACGTACAACAAGACCACAGTGCAAGGATATTGCATTTAAAGATCCTGTCAGATTCCAGTCAGCTCTGAAGTACCACTTAATGGGAGGCTGCTAAATAACACTTGCAATGCCTGCATTGCTCTGGACACTGAAAATATGGGCATGTTGGATAATTAATGCACTTTGTAAACATTTGAAACATAATAGTATATGCAGAAGCACTCCATAAACAACAGGCCTATGTTTTAGCAGCTCATACAACTTGAAAGCTTACAGCTGTGATTCTTTTTAACCTTGCAACCTGGAAAAGATGAGATTTTTCAAAGGTTGCATAGTGTACAAAACATTGCCGTAATTGTGACAGAGGATTTGTGAGGAATGTTGCCAGAGGTTTTGCTAAGTGTACCAGAAGAAAGGCATCAGGTAACATGGAGAGGTTTGGTAATGGATATGGGGCAAGGGTACTGTGATTTCCTCAGTAAAATTCATACCTGGGATCAGAGGTGTACATAGCTGTGGCACTTTGTTAACACAAGACTTTATGCTGCCTATCTAAAAACATTTTTTTATTTATTTACAAGTAAACTGGATCTTTTGTAAACGTCCAGAAACTGCAAAGGCAGAAAGGGGGGCTGGTATACCACAGCTCCTGCAGTCCTCCTTCCTCACCTTCGTACCCTCTGATTTACAGAATCATAGAATAGTTTGGGTTGGAGTGGAGCTTGAAAATCATCTGAATCCAATCCCCTGCCGTGGCAGGGACACCTCCCAGCAGAGCAGGTGCTCGGGGCCTCATCCAGCCTTGCCCTGAGCACCTCCGGCGATGGAGCACCCACAGCTTCTCTGTGCCAATGCCTCACCACCCGCACAGTAAAGAATTTCTTCGAAATGTCTCATCTAAACCTACTCTCTTAATTTGAACCCACTCCTCCTTGTTCCGTCACTACGAACGCCTGTAAATAGTCTTGCCCCATCTTTCCTGGCAGGTACTGCAGGTACTGGAAGGAGTTATCCCTAACACCGCTGCCCCCGAGAACTGTGCGGTGTCCCGGGGCTGCCTGGGTGCGCACTGCCCGCTCCTCCTGCTCCTTTTCCTTGCACTCCAGCACAGAACGCCCGGCAGTGCCCAGGCGGGGCCGTTCCCGGGGCCCTTCCCGGGGCCGTTCGCGGGACTGGGACGGGGAGCGGGCCCTGGGCGCCTCCTGCGCTGCCGGAGTCCGCCGTGCCGCGGGGGGGCGCTGTGGCCGGGTCGGCGCAGCGGCCGGAGCGCAGCGCACGAGCCCGCGCAGCCCCGGCCCCGCCGCTGGTCCCGCCCGGAGCCGCCGCCGAGCCCGAACCGCCGCCCCCACCCGGAGCCCCTCCCGCCGCCCCTTCCGCAGCCTCTCCGCGGCGGAGCGTTCGGCGCCATGCCTAAGAATAAAGGTGAGTCGCCCTTTCCCTCCGCCGGGCCCGCGGCGGCGCGGCCGGGGCCGGGCGCGGTCTCGCAGGGCAGGCCCGGGGGCCCCTCACGTGGGCGCCGCCGGAGCCGGGAGCCCGCGGGCCGAGGGGCCCTCTCGCCAGCCCGGCGGGTCCCCGGGCCGGTTCCGCCTGCCGGGCGCGCTCCGGAGGCCGCTGAGGCCCGACCGGGAGCGGGAGGCCCTGCCCGCGGCTCGCTTGGCAGGAGCGGCCCTGCCGAGGAGGCGGCCGGGCCCCTCCGTGCCCTCGCTGGGCAGCGCTGCTGCCGCTTCCCTTCTTTCGTACTCCGGAAAGGAAACGCAGAAGCCGTGAGGGAAAGGGAGCAGCAGATTTTAACAGCGGGGCAAGTATGAGCTGCTCTTATGCTCTTCGTGAAGAGCATCTAATCCTGTTGCCACGTGTGTGCCTTTTAAAAAGGGCAGCTTCACTCGGAGGGTAAGCTTCCTCTTGAGTATTTCAGGGATTTCGGCAGCACAGTTACTGAAGTTATTCATCTGCTCTTGAAGATTACGTGTATCGGGTATCTCGCCGTTATTTTTGAGGTATTTGGTAGCAGGGATCACAGAAACTGAAAATGGCCATCTTGTGAAAATCATTTTGAAGGTTGCTGTCACTCCAGAGCAACCAGGACAGCTTAAACAATGGAGAGTCTAATGTTTAATTACTTTGTTACTACCCAGATAAAAATTTAGACTTAAAAGTAAGCAAAAAATCTAGATCTGGGTGGGATACTTAAAATTGCCATATAGAGTGCAAGCATAAAAATCTCCATAAGTCTGGCTTTTTTCACTCATTGTATCCAGAGACAGTAACACCTGCTTTTTACTTCTCCCACTTAATTTAGGCAAAGGAGGTAAAAACAGGCGACGAGGTAAGAATGAGAATGAATCAGAAAAAAGAGAACTGGTCTTCAAAGAAGATGGGCAAGGTGAGTTTTTAACTATAGTATGGCAATGTCATTGTTTTCAGTCACATACTGTGACAGAATAGAGAGAGGTATTCTTATTGGGGTTGTGTTTGAATTCCAAATGACATATTGAATGTAAGAGAAAGATAGTAGGAAAAGGGGAATTTCCAATATCATCACTGGTTAAGAATGACATTTTCCTCTGCTTGAGCTTAGTGCATGCTCTATGTAAAACAGTACTTAAACATTTCCTAGAAACCTCTGGATAGCTTTGTGTGAGGGTCTGTGAGCAGCTGGCTTAGCAGATGTGGTTCAATTTTGCCAGTAATTGTCCCTGGGATGCACAGTCCCACTTTCTGTTCTGTATGGACTCTAACATCTCTTGGACCCTTCACTGAGCTCCCTGAAGTCACTGCTGTGGCAGAGCAGCTCATCTCACTGTTCTGTCCCCTGTTGGTTTGGTTCAGTTGGTTCCTGGGCTGAAGTCTGGCAGTTATTAAAGCAGGAGCAGTAAGTAGGGTGCTGTCAGGTGAAGTAAGGCACAGGAGAGTTCATGGGGGATGACTGGGATTCCCATCTGCCCTGCCTTTGGTGACAGTGAGCTCACCTCCCTTTCAGCTCGCCCTGCCTTGTGTGTCACACTCTGGTGATTGCTCACATAATGTGAGTGCTTTCCTAGTAACCAATTAATCAGTTGGTTTGTTAGAAATATGGGAAGGGTACTGATTTAAATCACTGTAGAAGTGCCACTGAACAAATTTCTGGTATTTTGTATTGGTTGTTAGCAGAAAAGGAGTTTATTTTTATGTACATCTGAAACTTATGATCCTTTACATTTCCCAAGTAAAATCTATTTAATGAAACATTATTCTCAGTTAAGAACAGTCTCCTGGTTTATTGGACTGTCTAATTTGTCTGAAGTTCTCCAGTATGTGATTTTTTTGTAGCTTGGTGAGGGAGAAGATGAAATACAAGGTGAAGAGATGAGGGTGGGGTTAGAGAGGTGCTTCACAGACCTCAGCTGAAGTCTGCTGTTCGCCTTGCAGACAGTGTCTGATAAGGGTTCTGTCCTTTCAAGGACAGAGGGGTGTTGTCCACAGAGCCTCTGCAAGAGGGATTCAGAGTCTCAGTGGGTGGCTGTACAGGGCACGCAGCTTTCTCCTGCCTCAGTGACAGCACTGAGGTGTTGTCCTTTAAAAGAGGTGCTGTGATGTTGTCATATACTTAAATACTTTGAGTGTGACACAGTAGCTCTGAGATTTTCTGTAGCAAACATTTGAGAGGGAACAAAAGGGTGGATGCAACCAAGCAAGAGTAGTATTTGAAAATGTTAACATCAACAGTGATACTAAACTGTGATACATTCAGCAGCCTGTGTGGGTGCTTGAAGCTCCTGTCAGCAGTTCATGTTTGATAAAATATTACAGCAGATTTTCCACTGGGTTACAGTGGAAAAGTTATTGGTTGTGTCTTGAAGCTAGGTTTGCTCAGAAGTTTTGCTCTGTGGCACTCTGGGACATGACTTAGTGGTGGACTTAACTGTGCTGGGTTAATGGTTGTACTTGTTGATCCTAAAGATCTTTTCCAGCCTAAATGATTCTGTGTTTCCATATGTTACCCTCTCTTTCAGAATATGCCCAGGTGATCAAGATGTTAGGCAATGGAAGACTGGAGGCATTATGTTTTGATGGTGTGAAGAGGTTATGTCACATTAGAGGGAAGCTAAGAAAAAAGGTAATTCTGAAGCATTGCAATAGGAAACAGTGATGTTATGCATGATGTGTAATTGTAAAAATTTATATATGTAGCTTGTTACAAAAACAAATATTTCTACTGCACTTAATATTTTAAACTACTTTTTTTGCTAGTAAACTGGCCTGTCCTTCTGTTTCCATTGCTGGCACAAGAATAGGCAGTTTTTGGCTCTTGGGTGAAGCTCTCAGTTGAAGGGCTGCCTTTCCATTTGCATTTTTCAGGGGAAGGTTTGTTCAACTGCTTATGAAATACAAGCTTTTCATATTCTAGAAAATTATATATATATAAAATAATAAAAATCTCCCTAATTGCAGATGGGGAGCTTGGTGACTAGAAAACACACTTCCAATTCCATTGTTTCATTGTCCACTTCATCAGTTCCCAAAATATTTCTGTTGGAAGCTAGTCTGCAAAGATTTGTGCCTTCAGGGATGTCAGGTGTAAATGTTTGCATTCTTAACTTTGCCATCTTCAGATGGTGTCCCCTCTGGCCCTAGTTAGGTGTTACATCTTCCTGTCCTCTGCTGGTGTATGGTAAGGAGGAGGTCCCTCAGTCTGTTTCCAATGAAAGCAGTGACATTCACTGTCTTCATTCTGGATTGTTCCATTTTTTGGACAGCACTGAGTGCATGTGTCTTGGGATCAGTGTAAGCAGTGCTATAGTTGCCTGCAAGAAACTGTTAAAGGTAGTGGAGAATATACATAAATAAACACTAAGTGCTGCAGAATTAATTTCTTGCACAAAAAGCACCACTTATCTATTCCTTATGTTTAAAAGAAAGGAAATTCCAACTGAAATTAGTTCAGTCTCAAAAAAAATCAAGTAGATGTGGGATAGAACTCACATAGAAGTTCCCTGTGCATTTAAAAGCATATTCTCTTCTGCAGATTTCTGGTTAACCTAGTTTCTAGAAACAACTCAGTACATTTTCTTATGCTCTTCACTGTTCTTGTCCATCACCCCCTTCATCGGGTTTTTCTTTAATTTTTGCCCTTGAGGAGCTCAGTTCACAGAGTTCATGACTGGTGCCTTGGTGTATTCCTTCTGTTTTCTCAGATGTTAAGGCTTAGTAAACACCCTGTTGGATAGAAGCTCTTCAGAGAATTTTGATTACCCTGTAATAGCTCCATAACATGTAAAAATAACTGTGTATTTATGACCTTGGATTTGCTGTTAAAACATTAAATTGGATATTTCTCGCATGCTGGTTAGAAAATGAAGGTGGTGGCTGTAGTGAAAGGTTTGTCTCTCCGTAAATCTAAATGTGCAGTTTTGTTCTTGTGTTATACAACAGAAGTTGAATTTTTGTAACACTTGTTTTCTCCTTCAGGTCTGGATAAATACATCTGATATTATATTGATTGGCTTAAGAGACTACCAGGTAAAAATTCAGTATAATATGCCACTATAAGGAGCATCTTACAAGTGTATTTACTATTAAATTGCAGCAGGTGTTGTGAGGAAATTCCTGTCTAACTTTGCATTTGTATTTAGTTACGCTAAATCATGATTTTTAGTTTCCTTGTACTACAGGAAGATTGTAATGAGTAGACAAATTCTGGTTTGACTTGTTCTTTTAAATTGCACCCTGAGACTTTGTGAGTGATGATGCTTATTGTCATCAAGCTTGACCTGTTTTTTTTCCAGATGTAGCTGTTTGGTCCTTGCATCCTGTGGTACAAAATGAGATGGAGTCAAGTGCCAAACATTTTATTGTGATAATTAGAATTGTTGGTAATCAGAATTTTGGGTCCTTGATGTTTAGGCTTGTACCTTAAGAGGGAAATTAATCAGTAATTAGTTTGTGCTAAAATTTCCAAAAATGAAGTGGCGTAACTTTACATAATACAAGCAGTAATGGGAAGCAGTTGTCAGGTTTTCATAAGGCGAATGCCTTTCATGAATGTTAGTGTTGTCAGCAGTTGTTGAAGATAGATTCTGCTTCTGAAATGTGCATTAGGTTTATCAAACCTTGAAGATACTGTCACTTACTGTATATAATAAAGTACATAAAACTAGGAATTTTTTGGTTTTGACTTTGCCAGGGGAAATATAGGTTGGATAGTAGGAAGAAGTTTTTTACAGAAGGAGTGATAAAGTACTGGAATGGCCTGCCCAGAGAGGTGGTGGAGTCACCATCCCTGGATGTGTTTAAAAAAAAACTGGATGTGGCGCTTGGTGCCATGGGTTGGTTGAGGTGTTAAGGCTGGGTTGGACTCAATGAGTCTCTTTAAGGTCTCTTCCAGTCTAATGATTCTGTGATTCCTGAGTGACCTCAACACCTCACTATGTGTGTTGTCTGAAGAAAGGTTAATTTCAAAGGCATGAAACTGAGTTTGTCAAGTTGTTGAATACTCAACATTTCTCATTTGTCTCAAACTCTCTTTTGTCTTGTTGCCCAGGGAAGTTGTGGATGCCCCATCCCTGGCAGTGTTCAATGCCAGATTGAGTGCCCTGGTCTAGTGGAAGGTGTCCCTGCCCATGGCAGGAGGTTGGAAGTAGATGATCTTTAAGGTCCCTTCCAATCCAAACCATTCCATGAATCTATAAATTACTTGCAATTGGAGATAGTTAAGTTGTCACTCAGAAGAAGTGAAAATACTCCAATGTGTTTACTGTCTGCTGAGGTTAATAGTTTTATTTTTCCATCATAGATGACTAATACATTCTAATAAATTCTTATTTAGGATAACAAGGCTGATGTTATTCTAAAATACAATGCAGATGAAGCCAGAAGCCTGAAAGCATATGGGGAGCTTCCAGAACATGGTAAGAATCTTTTCACTTCAAATTGGAAGTTCACGTTGGATAAGAATGCTCAGTCTGTCTTGGCACAGTGTGAGTGCGCTCCTTAACTTCTCCAAATTCCTTCATAGCTAAAATCAATGAAACAGACACATTTGGTCCTGGAGATGATGATGAAATCCAGTTTGATGATATTGGAGATGATGATGAAGATATTGATGATGTAAGTAGTAAATGTGTGTTTTTATCATATGCTTGAAGCTCTCATCTGTGGCATTAAGCTGTTGTTAGTTCTACAGCAAGGAATACATGGATGGTCAGGATAGCTTTGCTCCTCAGGGACTGCCTCAGGAAATGGTGTGGTGCATTCATGTGCCAGCTTTCTGTCCTCTCTCCTGTCCTACAGCCATTCCTGTGCTGGTCTCTAAACACATGGAACATTTGGTGTCACTGCTGAAACACACGCAGAGAGCAGTCTGAAGGTGCCTAAAAGAAAATCAGTTGTTTGACACCCCCAGTTCCTCTAGGTTTAACAGCTTTGCTGTCCCACCAGAACTGCAGCAATAATTAAGGAATTTGGTTTTTAAAAAACAAGGGTTTAAGTCTCCATTTTTGTTTACATCAAAACTCCAAAAAGCAGCATCCTAGTAGTTTTTCTAAAGTTAACCATAATCTTGACTGTCACAGTCACTTGTGTTACTGCTAACCACTAAACTGTAATAATTGGTCATGCACACTCTGAAATTATAGTAGTAAAACTGTTATAATTCAAATTTTATAGTAAATTGCAGAAGTAGTATCTGCTGTGCAATGTTTTCTAAGTTGATGCACTTAATTTACAGCTGAGAGATGAATGTGTGCAGGGTCAGCTGGCTCAGAGGATAAGTAGTAACTTACTGAGCCAGTGAGTTAACTTAATTGGATAGACTGCTCTAAGAATACTATTATGCTTTAATTCTTCATCTTTTTAGTCCTCTCTCTGAGTTGATAATATGACTAATTCTTTTAAAATGCTTCTATTATTCTGACTTTTTTGAAGTGGTTATCAATATATGATTCATTAGATCAAGTATTTTAAAAATATCAAAATGCTGAAGAATTTTTCTTCAGACTTTTGAAAATTTCACTTTGGGCCTGTCATTGGTTGAGCTTACTGAAGATTTAGCTCATTGAAGCTAGAAAAACTAGTACTGCATGCTTTTATTAATGAGGCTATTGTAAGACATCAAAGAGATAAGTAGCTGTTGGACAAATTTGGAAACTAATGGATCTATGTGTGGGGTTAAGTGAGAAGCTATGATTGTTCTTAAGCTTTTGTCAGCTCTTCAATAAAATATTAATATCATGCTTTAAGAAGGTAAAAGATGTAAAGAAAAGATGTGAGTAACCTCTCTGAGGATCACTGTCATATATCTGGAACGAAGTGCAGTTTCCAAGGTCATTGTTAACAGGAGGAACTTGGTGGATCCTTTCCTTTGGTTTTATTTGTGAGAACCATGGGCTAATTGATGGCTGTTCTAGTGATGTATAATTGTATTGCAGGTGCTGTGGTTATGCAGAATTGCTCACCTGCATGACCATAGTATTGTCACAGGGCTGGTGGGGACAAAAGCAGGGAGCAATTGTTCATGTGTGAAGAAAACAGGGTATGAGCTGAAGCAAAATAGGACTGTGCTAAGTTCAGGAAATCTCCTGTTGAACTGTAAAAATAACTTTTAAAAAGTTATTGATGAAAAATACACTTGGATGAAATACATGGTGTGGTGTTTTTGCTTTTCAGATCTAATTTGGAGCAGAGGTTTACATTCCAACTTTTTTCCTCCAAGGATTGTTCTACATTGATACTTCAATTATTTCTTGGGTGACGTCCCTTACTTTTAAGAAGACTGAAAATTCTCAGTAAAGAGTGTAGTTTGTTACATCAAAAGGATTTATTTTCAATGTTTGTTTTAAAGTATTTATATTTCTTTAGAAATGGATAACGCTGGATTATCACAAAGGTTCAATGACATGCCACAAATATTTTGTCTCTTCACCAATTAGAGCTTTTATCTCTGGATGTAAGTGAGATACAGTGACATGGGCTGTAAAAGACTGCATTCTTCCCTCTTCTGCTTTCATCACTACAATTCCAGTTAAACTTGTATTTTGAAATAAAAATTGTTTACCCTGTAATTATCATGGATTTTGATTAAAGGCAAATAACCCAGTTCAGATTAGTATCAAATCATACTATGCAGTGTCTGTCCTTATACCCTTGCCTTGATGTTAACTTTAAAAAAGATTTTGATAATATAAGAGGAAGGCAGAAATCTGCATTTAAACTCACAATGCATGATGAATCTGCTTTTCATGTCTAGTAGCATGCTGCTATTTTTATACTGATTTTGATAATTAAAAACACTCATTATTTCAAAGATGTCAATTTTCCATGGTGGAGGGAGGGATGGGAGAGGAGTAAGGATGAACAGTGAGCAGCATCTCAAATTTGCAATTTTTTGGAAACTGCAGTGGCCGAGCTGCAGCTGCAGGCAATGAACATTGGGTGGCACCCGACTGAATAGGGAGACACAAATGCAAAGCCTTCACAGTGGGGTTTGTACTGAAAAATGCATAAAATAGGTTTTCCCCAAAGTAAATGCTTAACATTCTTGATATGTTAAACATGTAGAATATTTTTACATTATATAAAAGGTTATGTTAAGAGTAGAGTTTTATTTTAATCTGAAATTCCATACATTGTAAGGTGCAACATAAAAGCTTATGTGAACTTTGAGTAACAATATAAATAAGAAAATAAGTTTGTGTCAAAAGTAGAAAGAATCTTCTCATCCAGAATAAATCAATGAAAAAGACTACTGGAAAGATTCTTGTCCACCTTCAGACTGGAGGAGTCAGTTGAGAAACTGAATAAAGACTAACATCATCATGCAAATATTATTTTGTGGTAGCCTTAGTGTCTTTGTCTTTAATAATAATGTATTTAACAACTCTGAAACAGGTTAATGAAAAAATTCCTTTTGTGCCATAAAGATCTGATTCTTGACACTTGTATTCCTTATACAGTCTTTTTGGTATGATGTAAAGTGACTACCCCAATAGATAAAAACAAAATGGCTTTAAGTACAGAGTGGCCTCTTTGCTTTATATGTATTTTTAAGGAGATTTAAACATCTAAAGCTTGTGTAAAAATGTCTTCTCTTTTACTTTTTCCTTCATTATGGTGTCTGTTTTCCTTACATGGATCAGGTACCCTGCTCTAGGAAGAGCATTTTCTTAGTATTAAGTAATTATTTAATGGATTTTAACTATTTGTTGTAAAAACTTTGGTAAGTATTGAGGGAAAGATACTACCAGTACAGAATTCTTACTCAACTGATCTTAAATGTATCAATTTACTGTCTTTGTATGTCTGTAAGTTTCAATTGTGAAGGAACATAAATGATGTAATGTTTCAGAATAAGGTTTATAAATCACTCCTGAGTTCATTGGTTTCCTCATTGAATTCAGCAGGCTAAGCAGCTCTGAAAATGGTTAAAAGCTCTCAAAGTTATTGAGATGTGACCTTTCAGTTGTACTGGCAGGAAGGTTAGTGATTAAAGTGCAGAAAATGTGTACTGAAGATTCAGGTATTATGGGAACTGTACTTGCCAACCTGATCTTCTGTATGTGAAATGTAAATGCACGGTCAGGGCTAAGGGGAAACACAGGGAAGCACTCCCTGCTGCTGGAGGGAGCCTGCAGTTCTGAGTGTAACACAGGCTTCAGCTGTGGGTCAGAGATGGAGCTGTTCCCGTCAGAATCAGTTCTGGTTTGTCCTGAGGTTCCTTCCAGTCTTCATTGCTCCCAGGTTCATGTCTGGCTTTACCTAAACTGTGGATTTTAAGGAATTTTCTTAATTAACTATTAATTTCTTCTTAGTGCGCCAGCTTAACACCCTTAGGTTTCTATTCATAAGCTGGGCTGTATTGCCTTTGTGAGTATCCCTTGGTCACCTTGTTTCTGTCCTCTGCTCAGGCTCCCTTCGCAGTCCAATCTAGGCAGCTTGATATCATTCCTATTGCCTTTTTTTCCTTTGGGGCTGGAAAAACAGCTTGCACAAGAAGCTGGCTTTCTCTTGTCTCCGTTCAGAGAACAGTGGTAGAAGAGCAGCTGCCAGCTAGAGCATTGCAAGGTTGCTGACTCCAAAGCTGTGAAAGGCCTTCCATCTGTAAAAGTATTTCCTAGATAAATTTTTAATTATTCTTGTGTGAGAATTGCAGCTGGCTTTTTCCCTAGAGTGCAGAATTGAAAGCAGGGATGCAAAAAGTATTCTCCCACAGCTAAAATACAAACTTTGTGTTCTCACTTCAAGGTTTTTGCTGTGATTAACATTTTGAGAAATTATTTTTGTCCATTGTTCCAAATCTTGTCTCTTCACCTTACAACAGGGTCAACTGTACATTTGCTTGGAGAGTCCTAATGCTGTTCCACCCTAATCCTCAGATACAATCCAGACACAGCAGCTGAAAAAAGTGTAGAGAAACAGCCTCTCGTTCCCTTCTCAAGAGGAGGAGCTGCTAACCATGGCTGCTGAGCTCTGTGCCATTTTTTGTTACTGCTGATAGGTGGTGTCTTGGCTGTACCCTGCGTGTGCCAGCATGCACATCTGAGGTGCTGTGTGCTCATGCCATGCAGATATGTGATACAGGCCATAAATCTCATATATATAGTACCATATTGTACACACACACTCTGAAATCAGTGTACAGATAGAACCTGCAGAGGTTAGGCTGGCACAGGGGTTGCTTTGTCCCCTGGCTGATGTCCATGGATGACGGTGAGCTGATGACCAAGGCTGGCAGGTTGCTCTGGGTGGTATCTGGCCACACTCCACAGGTTTTTCATGATGAACTGGTAGGACTGGTGGCATCTCTGAGTGTGAAATAATGCTGGGACTGCTGCTTCCTGAGACCCTCTGGCCATAAGGTAAGTCCTGCTCTCAGGTGAATTGGGGTGTCAACTGTTTGTGCAGTTGAGCAAGCTCCAATCTAATCCATAATTATTTGCTGTTACTAGATATGAATATCAGGGGACTTGAGTTTCCCTGTGGTTGGTTCCCTGGAGGTCTCAAACCCAGCTTTTCATCTGTGGACACTGTGCTATCCTACAGGCAGGTTGACTGCTTCATAGAAGAAGACTTAAAATGAAGTGTAGCTTTTTGGAAGATGTGTGGGAAGAGGGGAACATTATCTGAAATAATGTTGTTCTAGTGTGAGTGCAGCTTTATTTGTCCCTTTAAACTTGAGGCCCATGGCTGGCTTTTCTGCAGGTAGCTGTTGGCAATGCTTTCTCATTTTGTTGCAAAAACAAGTCTTCAGATTTTACTTCTTGGGCTGTGATTGCCCTTCCTTTTGGAGAAGGAGAGAGAAGTAAGGGAGGATGCCTTGGCTTTATTACATTTTTAATCACAGCAAGCAGGAGTCAGAGTTGCCATTGATTAATTCATGTTATAGCTTGTGCTCTCTTGCCCATCAGATTGAATGCCAGAGCTCAACATTGTGATTATAAAATGCAATCACAACCAAATAAAGAGGCAAAGTGAAAACTGTGAGTACCTTTATTTAGTAATTGCAGATAGTTTAGTGGGACAAAAATTACTTTCAAAAAATGTACAGATGAGACTGTTCTTCATTTTTTTCTATGTAGAGAGGACACTTGCACAGCAGTTTTATTTATATCCAGGCTGCCAGTTCAAGGAAGGAAAGCTTCAGCAGAATCTGACAGAGACTTGGGGCCTCTTACTGCATCATTTACTTAGCAGTAAATTCTCTTTTGCAGCCCTCTCACTGAGTTTTGTAGGCATTCATTTTTCCCTCTTGCAAAAGTGGGTGGCTTCTTGTTGTGTGTCTAGGCTGTGGTGGTGTAGGAGTCTGTTCTGTGGTCACCAGCACCTGTATTCCTCAATCAGCCCTACTCTTCATTATGGTTAAATTAATGAATTTTATTCCCAGTTGAGGAAGATGATCAGCTAAATGCCTTTGTGTGCTTGGCCTCTGGAGGGAGCAGACAAACAAAAAACCAAACAGAGCTTGACATACAGGAGGCAAGCAGGGTGCCTCAGCATCTCAGCAGGAAGTTTCTATTCCTGGCTTTCAGAGACTCTGAGGTGCCCATATCTGCAGTAAGTATTGCCAGCAATGAAAATATTTTTTAGGGTTTTCAAAGTAGGTCACCTTCTTCCTAGAGGAGGAGCTGTTTGAAGCACATTAGTATGGGCTTAGGTGCACCTCTGGCACTGGCAGCAGCACACAATGGACACTGCTGTTGGTAGCTGGAGTAAATACAGCCAAGAGCAGAAGGATCCCTGTGGGAAACCCAGGACTGGGTAGGTTACATGTGTTCCACTATCAGTGGTGCTGGCTGTCAGGGAGGATTCAGCCTTGTGACAGGTCCTCAAGACAGTGACAGGACCCTGTGGGGACTGTGTTTAGCCTCAGTGCTTGGAGCGCAAAGCCAAGTGCTGCACAGGGCTTGAGGAAACAGCTTCTGACTTACAAGACTTTGAAACTAAGTGTAGTAGACAGTGGTGGAGGCTGGAGAAAGGAGCATTAATGAGGTTTCTGAGAAAACCTCGACAAAAGACAGTTTTAGTCTTTTGCTGCCTGACCCAGTAGAAAGATCCACCCTGCTCATGAAGATATATAGAGAAACTACAGTGATTAAAGCTGTAGTCTTGAAGACTTGTCAAGAAGCCCAAGACCCTGAAAAGGTTTGGAAGACCTTGCTGCCTTTTTACCCACTGGACAGCGACTATCCCAACTTGCCTTGCCAGGTTGCTCTGGAATACATTGGGGTGTTAATAATGAGCTGTTGCAGCAGTGGCTGACCAGAGGAGTCTTGCAGCAGCTCTGACACAGGGACCTTTTTGTCTTGAACAAGTGACAATATGCAGCTAGATCATAAGCTTTGCTGAAAATGGCAGAAGTAGCCAATGCTAAGTAACTGTGTGATGGAATATACAGAGATGGATCTTCAGATCTGATTCTGGCAGCCCTGTTAGTTGAAAGCATCTTTAAAAATGTCCTAAGAGTCATTGGTACCTTGTCCAGTGATACTGTATTCCTCTTGAGGGACTGGGTCCCAAGGATGGGCCCCTGTATCTCACTGTGGCTGTCAGCTGCATCCCCTTAATAGCAGCTTGTACAAATTCCAGCCTGGTAATGTATCTGGATTGCTGCTGTTAACCAGAGTATGGGTGAGTGAGCAGAAACCTCTTCCCAAAACAGGGCACCGATTTCACAAAGGTTGGAAATGTGCAACAGCCTAGGGACTGTTTCATTAGAAGTGTGGCTGTGCCGCCTGTAAGTGGAACAAACACTGTAACTGGTGTATTGTTATCCTGGCAGTGACTAGTGAAACAGCTGCTGAAAAGTGGAAAACGCTTGTGCTTTTTTGTATTAAATTGTGCTTTAATCCTCAACTACTCCCTACTTTCTGGCCTCTCTCCCCAGTTTGAATTGATGCTATCATATTGCCAGGTCTATGCTTTGTCCACAAATGTAGAAAGAATGATCTCAGGCTTCATGAAAGGTTTTAAACTAAACAGATGTAACGCTACTGTTTAGGACCACAAAAGTCTAGGTTATCTGCAATATTTAGTATAGGATAATACAGAAAATAATGTATGGTTACAAAAAAAGAGAACATAATATAGCCAATAGCTGATTGTGTTTACAGGCAGTTTAGGTTAACATATCAATAGTTACATAAGCAAGTGTTGGAGAATCAAAGAACACTGTGTGTTTTCTGAAAAAATCAAAAATCAACGTGTGTCTGGTCTAGGACATGGGGAGGCATTTAGAGGAAACAGCTTAAGTGCCAAGTAGCCAATAACTTTATATTGAGAAGACAGCATGAATGTTTCTGATTACTTGCATAGATTGACATCTAAATCAATTACAAAAAATAACAGGGGAAAGGGAGGGGTGTATGACACCTAATGGCTTCCTTCTTTATTACCCAAGCCTTCCTTATTAATGGTTTTCAAAATATTATTTACTCTTGAACAGGTTTTGGGGATTTGTTTTGATGAGTGCATGCCTAAAGAGGGTAATCTGTAAAACACTGAACTTTCCCCAAAAAAGAATTCTGAGAAACTTAAACTTTCAAGATAATTTGGGAGTTATCACTGATCCCTAGAACAAGCTGAAGAACACAGTATGTGAGGAGAAAATGAGATCCAGGGGAGATCTGTCAATCAAATTCAGATTAGGGGCTCCTGCCTGTTTACATATCTGTTAATATTTTTCACTGTAACAATAATGAATGCACCTAGTTTGCACAGCTGAAGTACTACATCCATATGATCTCTTCAGCAGATATTATTATATTATACTACTTATTATTTGATAGGAAGAAATCAGAAGCTGCAGAAACCGTTTCCTCTCTTGGGCTAAGCTGAATTAGCAGTAGCCTGGGAATCTTTGCAACAAATTTCCCCACTGTAATTCTTCTGCAGAAGTAGTCCTTTAATGATATTGAAGTTAGTTTTATGTTTATAAGAATAGAGTTGGTACTGACGACTTTAGGAAATTGGTATTTGTGTTACTCTTTTTCTCTGTGGTTGTGTTGGCAGAATAATATTGCATTGGCATAAATGACAGACAAAAAGATGTAACTAACATTTACCAAAACAGGAGAATTTCTGAAACTGTAAAAATTTTAACAATGATCACTGGCAAGACAATATTTTTGGATAAATGATCTTTAGGTCCTTCCCTGGTCAATACTCATTTGGAACCTCTGCCACAGTGTGTACAACACAACGGTTTGTGTAGCACAGCCTGAACCATCTCAGGGCAGTTTAGTTGTTTACTTACTTAAGAAAACTTTTTTTTTTTTTTTTACTGTTCCATTTGCATTAATGCCAGCCAAGCTGAAGGAAAAATGCACTGGGAGATGAGAAGAGCAGTGGAGGTGCAGATAACTGTGTTCAGTGCTCACAGCTAGCTGTGAGCTGTTATAGTCTCTGGAGGCTTTGAGGAAATCCTGGCCTCTGGCAGCTGTTTGACTCACAGAATTGCTTAGGTTGGAAGGGACCCCTGGGGGTTGCAAGTCCAATGTTCTGTACAAAGCAGGTTGAGTTAGAGCAGGTTGCTCATGGCTTTGTCCTGTTGCCTTTTTAGGATTTTCAAGGTTGGAGGTTCCACAGCCTCTCTGGGAAATCTTTTCAGAGTTTGAAAACAAAAAACTTCCTTGCATCTCATTGGATTGTCTTGTGCCCTGGGTTGTGTCCATTGCCTCTTGTTCACCAACAATAGGCAGCCAAGAGTCTGGCTCTCTCTTCCTCTCCACCTCAATTATGTAGCTGCAGAAAAGAGTAAGATTCCCCCTCATCATTCTTTTCTCTGGGCAGAGCAAGTCCAGATATATGAATGTCTCCCCAGTATCATGTGCTCCAGTTCCTTCAGGAATCTGCTGCTCATTTTTCTCATGTTGGGAAGCCCCAAAATGGACACAGTGCTTTGGATGCAGTGTCAGCATAACAGTGTTCTTCACTGCAGTCTGAACCAGGCATCTGGTGCATGATTTTTTGTACACAGCTGAGCTGTTGAAGCATTTGATCTGAATCACAAGATTAGAATTTGACTCCGAGGATCTGAGAACTCCTGACTCACCTCTCTGTTAGAGAAGGTAACTGAGCGATTGACTGAGAAGAAATGGAAAAATACAAACGGGAAGTATTGCATAAAACATGTAGAGGTTCTCTTTTTTCATTTGCTTTTTAAACTAGCTTTTACCTTCAGTACAATTAGAAGTGCCTGTAACTACTGAAAACTGCACCACAGACTGTGGTACTGGTTACTGTCATAACCATAGATAGATAGATCTGAAAGTGTTTGGAAGTCTTAGAGCTAAGCTTCAAAGGTGTAATTTATATTTACTGAATCCTAGCTCAGAAGAGTAAATTCTGGTAAAGGGGGTAGGACATTTCTCATACCAGGAGGACTTTCAAAGGTGTACTTGCTTGAGCTGCGAGGTTCTGGGGTTATTTTTAAGTTAATGTTTAAGCAAAGTATTTTTCTTAAGCCTATAATCAGTCTGAGTGTTCATTCTGTAGGATCACTTGTTCATCCTTTTATTTCATTAGCTTGCAGCCTTTCTTCTGAGGAGGTGCTTTCTGAGGAAATAAGTGCAACCACTGGAATAATTTAATTGTTGTTATTCTGAGACTCTGCCCCAGCCCTGTTTTAAACTCCCTTTCTGTGTCTGTCTGGATTTGATGGGAGGACTTTGGTGGATGAGAAATGGGTTGGATGGTCACATCTCCAGGGCAGTGTTCAGTGGCTCAGTACCCAGATGTAGAACCTTGTCAAGGGCTGTCCCTCAGGGCCACTGCTGTTTTATGTCTGCATCAATGACATGGTGGGGTCAAGTGCACCCTCAGCGGGTTTGCAGGTGACACCAAGCTGAATGGTGGGGTTGCCACACCTGAAGGATGGGATGCCATCCAGAGGGACCTGGACAAGCTCAAGCAGTGGCCTGTGGGATTCTCATGAGGTTTAAGAAGATCAAAGGCAAAGGGCTGCACCTGGGCTGAAGGAACCCCCAGTATCAACAGAGGCTGGGGGATGAACAGATTGAGAGTAGTCCTGCTGAGAAGGACTTGAGGATACTTGTGGATGGAAAGTTGGATACAAATGGGCAATGTGCAACTTGCAGCTCAGAAAAACAACCGTCTCCTGGGCTGAATCCAAAAGCAGTGTGGGCAGAATGGTGAAGGAGAGAATTTTGCCCCTCTACTATGCTCTTATGAGACCCCACCTGGATCCAGCTCTGGGGTCCTTAGCATAGGAAAGACATGGACCTGTTGGTCCATGGGAGGGCACGACTACAATCCCAGGGCTGAAGTACCTCTCCTTATGAATAAAGGTGGAGAGAGTTTGGGCTGTTCAGTGTGGAGAAGAGAATGCTCTGGGGACACTTTCTGGCAGCCTTCTAGTATTAGAAGGGGCTTAAAAGAAAGATAGGGATGGACATTTTAGCAGGGCTTGTTGCAATAGGACAAGACATAACTGTTCTAAACTGAAAGAACTTAGTTTTAAACTAGTTATAAAGCAGAACTTTTTTACAATGTGGGTGGTGAATTACTGGAGCAGTTTGCCTAGAGAGGTTTTGGATACTTCATCCCTAGAAACATTCCAGGTTGGACAGGGCTCTGAACAACCTGGTCTAGCTGAGGATGTCTCTGCTTATTGTAGGGGGAGGGCACAGTGGGGGGGTTGAAACAGATTATCTTAAAGTTCCCTTCTAATTCATACTATTCTGTGATCTAATCCAAAGCCCTATTTTTTTGGCACTGCCTTAGTGTCAGCAACCCCTAAAGTCATAGTTCTCTCTCTGCAATATTTAAGACAAAAGAGTCTTCAGCTCAATCTTCTAAGTGTCAGAAGTTGAAGATCCCTTCCTGGCCAAGTACCCACTGTCACAGGGGAATGGGAACAACTGTCACCAGTGGTTCAAACAGCACCAGCTTTTACGGAACTACTGGATCAGGTACTGCATGTGACAAGGGCAGGTAAAAGGAGATTTCTTACTGCTTGGACTTCAACAAAAGAAAAAAGGAGATTAGACATAGTGTTTTCGTCCATCCTCAGGTACTTCACTTCTTTTCCCCAGGTGCAGGACTTGGCATTTCCCTCTCTTGAACTTTGCAAGGATTCTGTTGACTGATTTCTCCAGTCAGAGTCCCTTTGAATGGGAGCACACTCATCAGATGTATCACCTACTCCTCCCAGTTTTGTGTCATCTGCAAAGGGTGCAGTCTGTCTCATCATCCAGGCCACTAATGAAGATGTTATGCAGTATTAATTCCAGGGTTACATCACAAGTGACTGACCTCAATCATGCCTCTGATCACAACGCTTTGAGTCCAGCAGTTCAGTCAGTTTCCAATCTACCCCACTGTCCACTGATTTTTTACATATTTTATCGGTTTCTCTGCAAGGATGTTATGAGAGACAGCATTGAAAGCCAGCATAGATAACAACCCCTGCTCTCCCTTCCTCCACCAGGTCACTTATATGATCTCATCATAGGGAGGCATAATCTCCACTTTGTAAATCAATCCTCACTACTCCCCAACACCTTGTTCTCCTTCATGTGTTTGGAAATCATTCACAACATCACTTTCCAAGGCTCTGAGGTGACACTGGCTGCCCTGTAGGTTCTTGGATTCTTTTTGCCCTTCTTGAAGAAAGCAGTGACATTTGGTTTTTTTCTAGTCCCTAGGAATCTCCTATGATCACTGGCACCTTTCAGAGATTAGTGAGGGTGACCTCACAGTGACATCAGCCAGCTCTATGCTGTTATAACTTACATGAGTCAAATCTAGAAGAAGCAACACATTCCATGGATTCCAGGATTTGCAGGGAGGAAAAACCTCATCCTTAGTTATATGTGACACTAAACTTTAACCTTTGCAATTAAGGTAAGTTAATGTTTGATTAATATCATATGTTTACTCAAGTTTTGACATGTATGACAAATATCTAAATGCAGCTCTGTGAAACTTCTGTAAAATTACATTATATCTTCCATGTGGGTTGGGTATATTCCATCAGATACATTCTAGTTTTAATTTCTCCAAGTATGGCTGCTCTGCTCCTCCTGTTTAGATACAATACATCCTACCATTTCTCCACTGAAACTTTGAATACTGGACCCAAATCAAATCCACAATACAAGAAAGGATTCAGATGTATGGCATGTATGGATCTATACTACCCTCTGAGAATAGGGGGTAAAAGATTCACAGTTCTAAACAGAAAACAAGCAGGTTACTGTTGCCCAAAAAACAAGTAAAAACAAGTTCTCTTGGTGGTGTGATCAGTCTGGGAATCTACTGGGCCGAGGTGTTATGGAATCAATACAGTTCACTACAGAATATGTCTATTTATAGGAAAGAATTTTCTACAGAACAAAGTTGAATACTGATTTGATAACAGAAGGCCAGAGAGAGGCTAATTACTATTGTTTCAGGCATGTTGGAAGGAGCAGCTGAGTTTATATTCATATTTTAATGAGGTAGAGGCATAAGTCAACTAAGTTGGAAAAGTAAATGGATGCCAGGGCAAGGGGATGTGGAGCAGAAGTGTGACTTGAAAGTCATTCCTTAGCGGAAGTCTCTTGCCGCATTTCCAACTCCACAAAGTAGGTTGGTGAGAGGTGTTGTCCCAGTTAGGCAACGCACCAAGGTGTTTCCCATATATTGTCTTCCCTCTCCAAACAGGCTAGGTGACAATTTTTACTACCACTCCGGAAACCAAACAAGTTAATAAATACATTATTTTAATAATAGGCTTTATTAATAAGATGTGAAGACCTGAGACCTGCTGCAAGATCATTGAAATGTTGGTTGAAAGGTACCTCTGAAGGCTGTTTTTTAGTTGGACCAGGTCAGCACTAGACTATGTCAATCTTGGCTTTGCCTGAGTCTTGAAAAGTCTCAGTGACAGAGATTCCTCCAACCCTTTGGACAAGCTGTTCCACTGCCCAGCTACTCATTGATTTTATTTTCTGATGCTCGGTCTGAACCTCCCAAGTTTTAAACTGAGGCAATTGTTCTGTTAGACCCACTGGCAGTGATAAGAAGAGTTTGGCTCTGATACTTTCCTAATGATCCTTCAGACACTTGTAGGGTGATGTTATGTTACTTCAGAGCTTCCTTTCTACCAGCTAAGTCCAGTGCCTTCAGCCTCTCCTCAATAACTTTCTTACCAGCCCTCCACTGAACACTCTCTAATTTTGCCCTGTCTTGATCAGAGGTATCCAAAACTATTTCAGGTATGGCTTCACCAGTACCCAGCAGAGATTATCAGCAAATTCCCTTGATGTGCTGGCCAGGCCTCTAATGCACCCCGTGAGAAGCTCCTTCCAGAAGATCCATGGATTCCTGTGTGCTGTAACCCACAGGATTGTGCCCTTCCCAGCCACTTCCCACTCTGTACCCATACGTGGGGCAATTCCATTCCAGGGGCAGAACTTCATACTTCTTATAAAAACCATGACATCTCTGTCTGATCCTTTTCAGGGTCCTGCTGGGTTGAACCAGCAGCTGCTCCCCAACCTCAGTGTTACCTGCTCAGAAGCTGTTGGTGAAGGCCCTGGATATGGGTGCCAGTATTGATCCCAGGCTGCTTTGCTGATTACCAACCAGATGTTGAGTTAGTAATTGCTATCCTTGCAGCTTCCAATTCATCCAAACAGGTGGTTTGTCCAGTCAGCACTTCTGTTGTTTCCAGAGGGGAAGGGTGGGGAAGGTGTTGTCAAAGCCGTATTCAAACCAAGATATGTTACAACCACCACTCTCCCCTTGCCCACAGGGTCAGACATTTCATCACTGCAGGCACTCAGCAGGTCAAACATGGTTTGCCTTCCTGGGCTGACTCTGCTGATTATGTGCTCCCTGATCTTTCCATTGACTGAGATGTGGCTGACTGGCCCATTCAGAGGGCAACCCTCAACCCCTTCCAACCCAAACCATCCTGTGATTCTGTGACTCCTGTCTTCCTTCTTGCCTTTTTTTAAGGATCAGGACTGATAGCGGCTTCACAGTCAGGTCCACCAGGTCTCCCAGTAAGCTTGGATCGGAATGCATAGAGCTTCTCTAACCTCTTGCTCTTCCATTGCTGGCTGCCCAATTCCTTCCCCAGTTATGTCTGTACAGGCAGAAGTTGAGGAGCTTTGGCTTTGGCTCTGAAGACAGAGGCAGAAGAATGGCACTGAGTTCATCAGCTTTTTTGTCAATACCTGTTGTCACAAGGGCCCTCTGTCAGCAGAAGTCCATTTTCCCTGAGCTTGCATTTCCAATTAGCAATCTCCATAACCTGCTTTGCTCCAATCAGTGCCCCTTGGCAGTCTCAGCTCCAGCCGGGCTTTGGCATTCCTGGTTTCCTGGTTTTGACACTAAGTGCCTCCCACTGTGGGTGGTTTTGTGTCTGTCAAATGGGAGTGATTTACTTAGGACATTAAAATACATTTTTTTTAGTTGGCTAATCTAAATCACGTATAAGAGATGATCATTCTGACTCTTGCACACTTTTGTTCCAGTAGGTCAAGACTTATGAATGAACATGGAAAAATTGTTCCAACTGCAGAAGCAATTGGCAGCTAGCAGAAAGACACAGAAAAATGTCCGAAATTATAACCCAGTTAGATTAAAAAACAAAATAATTCCATTCAATATTTATTTATATTGTATTAAAGATTTAGAAGGAAGGTGCAACTTTATAGTGAAAACCAACAGATGACCTGTAGGAAGGCTTAGGGTTGGTCTGCCACTGGGAAACATTCTTGGAAGAGGATCATACATGCATGCACACACAGAGTAGTTTGAGGTCTGGACTGGGATCAAGGCTAATTTGATTGATAAAAGCTTAAATTTTAAAGTAGGGAACAAAGCTGGGAAAGATCCACGTAATCTGCATGATGATAATGTAGTAAGAAAGGAATATCAAAAGGTCAGAGGAATGAAAGTGCCAATACTGATATATGGAGTGGGAAACTGCTGGCTAAAATTTAGCCTTTTGTGGTGGCCAGCATGAAGATATTGGATTGGTAAAACAAGACAGAAGATCCAAAACTACTGTGTCAGAATGCAAAACTAGCTAACACAGATACCTGTGGAGGATTAGCAACAGTGACTGGAATAATAGGATGGAATTACATGCATAATTTAGGAAAGATGGAGGAGAAAAAGAAAAGATAGTGAAACAGCCATTATACATGAATGACTTCAGAGAAAAGAAAGGGATGGTGTGAATGGCAGGAATCATGTTAAAGATTGTTTAGAAAAAGTTAGAAAACATACTGCGCTGTACTGGAGTATCAGAGAGCCTGCAGTATCCAAGGGAGCCTGGGAGTTGGAATTAGACTGGGGTGTAGATATCTGTCATGTCAATTGGAAAAGAAAATAAGTACCTTTAGTTTCTCTATAAATATGGAGATATAATGTTGTAAGACCTATTCCTAAATGTGCTAACAGACCTCTACACTGCAGTGAGAAGATAGGCAAGAGTGCTATGAAAGCTTCACCATAGTTTTCTTATATGTAGAAGAAATGTGTAGAATTATTAAATATCTTTATCTACGAGAAAGTAATTTCCATTACTTTGATTTGAAATAAAAAGAAATTCTGAAATGTCAGAATTCTCATTGAATAGAAACAGAGGTTTTAGCCATCATAATTTTCCCCAATTAATTGTGATAGTTACATCAGGTTGTATCTTCAAATTGAGTTTGAAGACAGAATAAATAACTTCTCTCATAAATATCACAAATTAATTTAAAAACAAAACCATTTTAAGATGTATAAAAGATGGAATTTAAAAAATATATGTTAGATGTAATTCTGATTTTCAATGTCGGGAGAGGTAAAGCTAAAAAGTTAGAATTCAGAAAATACAAAAAATGGCTACAAAAACAGCATTATGCATTTGGAACCATCCTCAACACTATTTCCACAGATTCTCTCATGCTTATTTTTATTCAATAACTAGCAATTAATTTTTTTTTGGTCTCTCTTATGTTGACTACAGAGGTTTATAGACGTACCAAAAGCATACACTCTATTTGCTGAGTTGTAATTCCTATAAAATTCAAATGTAGAGGAAGCAGCATGTTTAGATTGGCAGGGAGGTAGAAAATGGATGCTTAATTGTTCATGAGAGTGACCTTTAACCTGTGAAATTAAGGTAATATAATGTTTGATTTATATCTGATGTTTAGTCAAGTTTGAAACACATGACAACTATCTAAATGCATCTCCATTAGATTCCTTGAAGTTGTCATTTTATCTTTTTAGCATATCTAGTTAGGAATTTTTTATGGAATGTTTGCACATTATAAAAGGCAGTAACTGATTTTTCTCTTCAGAGACAGACTGAGTAATTTGTTGTAGCTGTGTTGAAGGCAATGGAACTCAGCCTGAAAATCCATTTCATTCTTGATGAACAAGTTTTATCAATAGACCCTCCCCTTTTGTGTTAAAATGCCTGGTGTAATATTTTATACTAATTGATTTCAGATTCTGCTCAACTATTTTTCAAATACTGCTTGCTTAAAAATTATTGATCTCATTTTAATAACCTGGAGGCCTTCATACTGTAGCCATCTCCAGGCCTAGTCTGATTTACCACGCTTTGAAGCAGCCACAGAATCACTGGGACCAGTGTTGCTTCCCCTATGTCTGAGTGAGCCAAGTCACATGGCACAACCCTTGTCTGTGGAATTTAAGGAAGAATGAAAAATTTATTATAAGAGTAAATAAAATCCTCATTTTTTACAATGTTCTTTCTTTATGTTTCAATAAAAGCAAAGAGAATTTGACTTCTACTTCCCTATGCTGGGCAGATATTAAGTATTTTCTTAAATTACATCTTCATCCATCATAGATTCCTAAAAGGTAAAAATTCATGAATGATTATGATTTAATAAATCACCAAAAATTAGTTATGAAAGCAGACCTAAAGCACACAGACTTCTCTCCTAGAATTATCATGTCTCTCCCAGAGCTGGCTGAGGCACTGGACTTGCCAAGCATTTAGGAAGTGGTGAGCACAGAGCACTGAGCATGCAAATGGTCTTACTGTGACTGTGAGGCACTCTGGCTGTGCACTTGCAGTGCTACCCATAAAGTTATGTACTCTCAAGACCACATGACTGCTTGGACTACCTGGTCTATATGTTGCAGAGGTTTTGCATCCCCAGGGTAGTCATGATTTCCCTTCTCTTCAAAACTGAATTTATCATACTTGGGATGCTAGTTTAACCAAAAAAGTAAAAAACTAATTCTCTGCTGACTGACTGACATCTGATGCAGTATAATTATTATTCAATGATAGCTAAACTTAATTAGTTTAAGGCTATTTTAGGCATTCAATCAGGGTATAAACATTTTAGGGTTTGATATTCCATAAACTTGAGAACAGTTCATTATCAGCCTGAGGTAGGAACATTCCTGTCCATGCTTCTCTCCTATATAAGATAATCTTCTCCTGCATGTTCAGTTGAGGTACTGCTGGGGGAAGAATATTCCACTTCCTGGCAAAGTATCCTGGTGCAGTTAAACAAAAGTACTACAAATAACTGCAAATCCTTCAGGCAAATATCACTCACTTCAGCAGGTGGTGAAGAGAAACAGAAAAATATTTCTATGGCTGCAGGGCAGACATTCTTCCTTTCCAAAGCAAGATCTATCTTCTCCTGCTTCCCCCAGCAAAGGTAAGACTGTCACATCCTCTTAAAGCATGAAAAGCTGACAGAGCTTTTGCCATTTCTTTACCTAATACTGCAGTAAATAACCTTTAGTTGCATCCCAGAATCAAAAGCAATCCAAAACTCATTAAAATCTAACTTGTTCTTATTGCCCAATGATACCTGCCCACAAATCTGCAAAGCAATTAGTAACACAGCTCACAAGGTTTTGAATGTGGAGAAGAATAGCAGGCATTTGGTGGCAAATATTTAAGGACTTATTTACATAAGAACTGGAGAAATAATAAATATCAGCCTTTCAATGAAATATTGATGACAAAATAATCAGTTTTAATCAGTTTAAATCAATGTGAAATAGGTTTGTACTGCATTCCACTACTGTTTATCCCATAACCATGCTCAGCAAAGCAGGGTGTGTATACAGGGCTATGTTTGTACATGACTTGAAATGCCTCTGCTGTCAGCAAATAACAAAAGACAAGGCGATGAGAGAGTTCCTCTCCTGCTCTATTTTCACTTATTTTTGTGAAGATCAACCCTGTTAGTGCCAACCTTTTCCAAATCAAATAGCTATGACTGAACTTCAAAGGATAAAAGTGAAAAGAGTGAGGCAAGAGAAAATATGCCCCTAGTTCAAGGCATTTGTAGAGTACAAAAAAAGCACATATGGCATAGGATATTGGGATATGTGATTTATCAATTTAACATTTAACAATGTTTTAAAAAAATCTACTTTCACATGAAGGAGAAAGAATACACTTTTCACATGTCAAATAACAAATACAAAAGCAATCCATTATGATTCATCTTAAAAATTATTTTAACACTAGGCTGATATTACTCACTGAATGACAGTTCTTGGATATATAAATACACAAAAATAAAGCAGACAGATGTAGTTCAAGTTTTTCCAGACTGAGTTGCACATTGTTCCTGCTCTTCAATCAGGAGAAGATGCCTGTGAGTACCTGTGACTTCCTAAACAGTGAGAGATAAACAGAAATTGAAGCCATTTCACCTGGGCAAATGCAACTATTTTTTATAAAAATATTTTTGACTAAAAGGTAGAAGTCCTTCAGAAATACAATCATGAGTTCTGATTTCAAAACTGTAGTTGTGAAACAGAGCACCATTTTGCTGTTGGTATCTACCTTCAAGACTGCTACCACCAACACATTCTATAGAATAATTTCAAGCTACTGGAAAAAAATATTTTTTCTGTTATCACAATGGTCCTCAGTTTATTGACTCAGTGCCCATGACTTTTTTATGTAAGATTGATCTCTCATGAGGAAGATTTCTTATCAGTCAATTACTCCATGAGTGTTTCTATCCTTTCATAGAATCACAGAATAGTTTGACTTGGAAGAGACCTTTTAGAGCTCATCTAGCCCAACCATCCTATGGTGAGCAGGGGCACCTTCCACTAGACTGGGCTGCTCAAATCTCCACCCAACTTGGCCTTGAGCATTTCCAGGGACAGAGCATCCACAACTCCTCTGGGCAATGTGTCCATGTACCTCACCACCCTCACAGTAAAGAATTTTTTCCTAATATCTGATCTAAACTTGCTCTCTTTCAGTTTAAAGCCATTCTCCCTTGTCTTACCCCTATGTGACCTTAACCTTGTAATCTATTTTAGGGGAATGCTTAAGATGCTGAGTTAATATTTCAACAATCAGGAACAACTCTATTTAGTTATACACACCACCTTTCTTCAGTTTCTGATGCATGTGCTAAAACACTCTTTCTAACTTCTGACTCATGTTCTGTTTATCTCAGAGAACACAAACTTACCTGGTGAAGAGGAGCACTTCCTTCCAGATGACTTTGCACTGCTTGTAAAAATACTTTGGTCTAATCACTGAATTTCATCCAGAGGTTGTGAGGCACTGGACTTCCAAGTTTCAGAAAAAGAAGGATGATTTTGAAATTAAAGCAGACAAATATTGCCTGGGAGAAATGGATTTACCATCTCTGACATGCAGTGTTTGCATGACACTAGGCTAGTTGCTCCAACTGAAATACACCAGGCAGCCATTCTACTTGCCTTACTTTTTTTGGGCACTCAAATTCTTGGCTATTGACTCAAAATGGCAAAATACAGCAAAAACTGTGGACCAACATAGATTTGTAACACTGTAGATTTGGCTAGTTTGCTCAGGACTGACTGTTCTGTTTTCCTTCAGAAGCATTCCTCGGGTGGGATGGTTGCATAGATACCACCATCTCAAAAACACTGAGAAAAGAAGACAAGGTTTTAAAATTTAGTTTACACTTTTGACAGTTTTTATCTGAATGTCTGTTAAGGTGACAAAATTATCAGTCTCTCCAGCTTTTTTCTGTCTGCATCCTGAGCTGACTGTAAGAATTTATTTCTCTACAGATTTACCTCTGAGATTTTCACAGGCTTAGGTTGACCATCACCTATGGTAGCTCATTTGCACAGACCTTTTTTAAATAAAGAATCTCCTCAAAATGTGTGGGAAGAGAGGAAAAATGTTTACCACAAAAGAAATCCAAGGTGGTGCTGATTTTAGCAATGCACAACACGCCTTAAAAGAAAGAACAATGTTTCAAAGTACAACAATCTAGAACAAGTGTTACCAGAGCTTCATTCTTAGCAGGACAAACTGGGCTTCAGATGAAGAAAGCAGAATAATCAAAGTATCTGCAATAAACACTTTCCCAAATGGAGTGCTCAATGTGATGTGCCTTACAGAGATGAAGTTCTGTGTTGGGGAAATTCCTGCACTGCTTTATAATTTATGCCAGAGAGCTGCTGATCAGAGACTGGTAACGCCCAGCAAACACAGAGTTTCTCCCTGCTGTCTCATTGCCCTTGCAGGCAGCGCTGTGATAATTCACACTCCTGGCCCAGGAGATGAGGAGAAATTTTCCAATCCCATCCCTCAGCAACCAAAGACTATAGGACTGTGTAAAAGTTGTGTAATCCTTCCCCTATCACTCAAAAGTGGACCCTCCCATTGCCCCTCTAGGAGCAACCTCTAGGATGCTTTCCTTCTTTCCTTCTGCTGATAGGAAGGAACATTAAAGGAAAGTGGGCTGTGGAGAGTTAGGGAGGAACATGGTGACATCCCCAGTTCTAAGCATGCAAATGCTGGCTGTAGTCCCACCACAGCTGGGAAGGCCCCTTTTGCTGCTATAGTCAAGAAAATAATCTTGTTCTGTAAACTATAGGTAAAATTAACTGTTCATAACTTCCTTTTTGAAGGTTGAATATTAAAAAATTTCCCAGAGTTCTTCTATTTGTCATAAAGAAGGATACACAGACATGCTGAAAATAGCTCCTGACTGGCAGGTGTAAGTGCATACCAAAGCTTTAGTAGATTACCTAAGTAACCCACTACATGTAGTGCTTAAAGATCTATGAAGTATTTAAAGTCAAACCAGAGCAAGAACAGTTATGCTCTTGTTTCTGAAGTGCTGGTGGATGCACACTGTATTAAATCCACTGTTCCTTGCTTTCAAACAACCTGCCAGCCTCCACAACATAAAAGAATTAACAAACCACCACAGACAACTCCAGACACATTACCTTCTGTTAGCTCTTCCCTGTGTGCAAAATATGATAATAGTACTACTTCAACTAAGAAGGCTGCTACAAAGTTAAATTTATGAATGTTTTGAAGGAGTTATAAGACTACCACAGGAAAGTCATCATGGAAATTAATTAACCTGCCTTCAAGGCAGGGTTTGAAGAATGTACAGAGAATATGACATGAAAGATTGCACTTTACATAATGAAAATGAAGAGAAACGTTGAAGAATTATACATTAATTAAAGACATCCTTGTATTGAATGAGGCAGGAGTTTTGTGGAAAAAACCACTCTGCAAAGGTAATTTAAAAACTGATTCCTATCACAAACAACATACAATACTGTAGGGGAGGGCTTTGTCTTTGGAGCTGTCACGTTTACTGTATAGTTGCCTTAAGTCTTCTTTAAAATATCCTTTTTTTTTTTCATGGCATGACTGCAGGTCTGAATGCTGTGAACCAACTATCAGAAAAAATTAAAGTAGTAGGAGAACACTTCTTTCTCCATGTGACATGCTGTGCTTATGGGCTTCATGACCACTTGAGAGCCAGCACTGGTGGGCTCCTGTTCCTCAGGGCAGATTCTCCAGTATCCCCATCTCCTTTCAGCCACTGGCTACTGCCTGAATACCCTCCCACCCTCATACCCCTTTCTCCAGTCTCTGGCCATAATCTTCCATCTTTTCATGCCTCACATCCATTCTCTGCTGTCCTGTTTCCCAGTCCTGGAAATTCATTCTCTGTGTTTCTTTTTCCTCATCACTAAGCCCATATATCTTGCACTGACACCAGCTGTTCTTTCCCATGTGTTCATCAGACAGATGAGAAACAGGCTGAAGATTAATTACTGTTACAGGAGATTCTTCCTTCTTTTGATTTTGTGGCCAAAGGAGCCCCTGGAAATTAGGAGGAACAGCTACAGTAAGAGAGATGGGTTTTTTCTTCTGTAATGTGACCAAAACTGTGCAATTGATGTAGGGTTAGTGGGAGAAACAGCTGAAATGAAAACATCATTTGGCACTTTCAAAACGTGGCAGTTATAAGCAATGAAAATTACATATTTCATTGATAAAGCAACATTAGGAATAATTGTTACGATAGGCACCAGAAACCCTAAATCTGTGTTGCTAAACTTTTATTGAGGTATGTGAACCCACACATGACAACGCCACTTCAATGTCTAGATGGAAGAATTGCTGCCCAGCACCCCAATAGAATAATTGCCTCTTAGGAAATAGTGATTAGGAAGTCTTAGGAAATAGGAGACACATCAGGAAAACCAAAGTAAATGCTGTCCTCCTCCTTCCTCTCATATTGACTGTGGTCTGTACTTTCAGGTGAAGAATATAAAGGTAACATAATTGCTTGGCAAAAAGAAGAAAACAAAAGGAGTAAGAATGAAAAGTGTAAGGATTAAATCTATCTTACATTTAAATTTTGGTAAATTGGCAGTGAAGATGGGTCAATAAGGCGTTTGACATCTTACACCAGTTCTGGAAACGTTTTGAGCAGGAGCTGCCCCAACGCCGCAAGCCCTGCGGCCGTGTGCGCCCGCCGGGCACTGCTGTCCCAACACGGTCCGGAAACAGCAAAACCAGTAATGGGGGAACAAAAGAAGCATCAAAGGTGTGTGTTGAAATTTTGGGGAGGGGAGTTCAACCGCTAGTATGTGAGTGATGAGGAGAAACAAAGATTATGTTAATTTCTCCCCTTCTAACACCGAGTACAAAGTGGCCCTGCCGCTGCAGGGCCAGCCCGGCCCGAAGGGACCCCGTGGGGGAACCGCGACCACACCCGGTTGGGAAGGGCGCGGCTGTGCCTTTCCCCGGTGCCATCGATTCACCTGAGGCCGCACGAGGCTGCAAACAGCGGGCGCAAACACCTGGATGGAAAAATCTGGGAAAACGGCCGGATCGGCCCGGTAAGCCGGAGAGCGCTCGTTGTTCGGCTCTCGGGGATAACCTGAGTGAACGCACCCGGGCACTGCACCGCCGCTCGGCCGCCCCTGCCCGAGCGCAGCCCCGCAGCCGGAGCGCTGAGGGCGGGGCGCGGCCCCACCTGGGCAGCGGGCCCGCCCCGCCGTGAGGGCCCGGCCGCGGCCCGCCCTCCCTCCTCCATCCGCCGCGCCGTCAGGTGCCGGGGCGGGCACTGCGCCTGTGCGGCGGCCGCGGGCGCAGCCAGCCCAGCCGGCCCCGGCGGGACGCGGCGGCGGCACCGGCGGGGAAGATGGCGGAGCCGGGGGCTGCGCGGAGCCACCCGCGGGCTACAGGTAAGGGATGGGGCCGCGGCCCCGCGACGTGCCGGGGGACGGCAGCTCCCCCGCCCGCATCCCGCGGCTTCCCCCGGCGCTGTCCCGTCCCGTCTTTCGTTGCCCGGCGCCGGCGCTGCCCGAGTCCTGGGCAGGGGGCAGGCAGGGGTCGCTCCCCGGCAGGTGCCGCCGGGTCCGGCCGCCATCTCGGAGGGATGGGGCGGCCGCTGTCGGCGGGAGCCGCGGCGGTGCCGGCGCTGGGCGGCCGCTCCCGAGGGGACACGGAGCGGGTCCCGCCTGCGGCTCCTGGCGATCCCCGTCCTTGCCCTTTGTGGGGCGGGAGGTGTTTGCCATGAGGTGGCTTTTGTGCCGCCGCGATTTCCTCGGCCGCCGGCGGTGCTGCCGGGGCGGGCGGGCGGGCGGCAGCTCGGCTGTGCCCCGAAGTGCAGAGCGGGGAGGCAGCGATTTGTAAAGCTCCTGCTCGGCGGTGCCTGGGCCTGCCTGTGCCGGTGCTGCCCAGCCCGGGCAGCAAACTGGTTGAGCAGGTATCGGGCGTGAACACCGCACGCAGAGCCCTTATATAGGCACGGCTCCTGGTTAAGGTCCCTCCTCGCTGCTCGGCGAACACAACTTTTCATTTCCGAGGATGAAAAGGATGTGTGAGATGTGTGGAGGTTGCTGTGCTGCATGTGGGAACAGCACCTGGCATGGGATCAATTCCCCAGCGCCGTGAGGTGTTGGGGCTGAGGCTGGGGGTCGTGACCTTGGCTCTTGGCTTCACATGTAGGTGTTGGGGTGGGTCTGGCTGCTCCTCCTTCGCATGACTGACTTCCCCTGGGCTCCGTGTGAGATGAGTGGTGATTAAGGTGTTATGCAGGTGCTCATTACACTTTTACCTTAATTATCTGGTATGGAGCCTCTGCTTTGTGGATGGTAAACCATCTGAACCTGGTGCATAAGAGGGAATTAATTTCCCCGTTTGTCCTAAGCCACTGTAGTGACTAAAAGTAGCTTTGCAATTGCTTTGGGAGATAAAGAAGGATTACTCTTCCAAATTTATGGAGAGGGAATCTGAGACTTTGACTTCTCCGAGGTAACACAGTGTGAGGAGCCAAGGAAGGAGCTGGGAACACCTGTGTTTGCTGCTCCTCACCGTTCTCCACATGCTGAGCAGTTGTGGCTTTTGCTGTGAGGCTGTTGCTGTTGAGTAGTCAGGCACTTCTAGGACTTGGGTCTCCATTTCTTAGTATTTCACATGGAAGACAGGAGGAAATTAATGCTCAGAATTCATATTTGTGAGGATTTTTTTAAACCTCCTGTCTAAAGCATAGGGAATTCTTCCCAATATTCACTTGCACTCTTCCCAGACATTTTTCTTTTTATGTTTTTTTTGTTTGTTTGTTTTGTTTTTTTTTTTTTAGTTTATACATTGTAACTTCAGAGGTGAATGTTGCAAAAAGCCTTCACTCCTTATATTGACCAGTACATAATCTATTTTTCACCATTTTTCACCTTGTATGAGATTGGGAATCCATAGAAAAGGTAGCATGTACTCTAATTAAAGAGAGAATCAAATGGGTCACATATTGTAGGGCATGGACAGGCACAGACAGGTGTCATTACCTGTGGCCAAGCATTGGCATTTGAGCACTAGTACCCAAGGAAGGCAGTATGTACAGAGTGGTCTTGGCCAAATTCATTATTTGAATTGTCTGCTAGAAGATAATACATGACGTGGTGTAAAAGATTGTCTGTGTGTGGGGTGTGTTACAGACAGCAGTATGGATGGCATTTGATCTCCTGCAGCAGAGAATGAGGCTCTTTTTTGTGTGACTTGCCAATTTTGTAACAAGCACAACAGCTACTAAAGTGCATCATTAATGTGGACGTGGACATGATGCTCTCTCATATAAATTCATGTTTATATGTATGCCTTGGTCCTGGAGTCCTTGTCTTGGTCCTAGGCATAGGAAGAACCTTACCTCTCTGTTCCAGAGTAAAATGCTCTTTCCCACGGTGTTGTTCTCCGAAAGGGTGCTGCCAACAGCAGGCAGTGACTGTAGCCACTGTTCCCCTTCCCAAACTGTAGTTCTCTGGCAGCACCTGAGCTTTGATCTGTAGGATCCTCCAGTGCTGGGGGAATTGTTAGGATGGCAGTGCAAGCAAAGCACTTCAGACTGTCTGCCCAGACCAAGCTGTAACATGCAAGCCTGCAGTAATGGATTTTTTTGCCTCTCTTTACTGCTTGAGGAGAGAATACTGTTAAATTGTTTCTAATTCTGCAAACAAGGAGCAAAATTCTGTGGTACAAGAAAATAATAATTGCAGAGCTCAATTATATCCCTTTGCCAAAAATCAAAGGCATGAGGCAAACAATAGCATGAGAAGACACCGTAGGAATCTTTTTGTCAGGGGGAGTGTTAGGTGACCAAAATGTGGGCATTATTGCTGCTGCTGTCTGTAGTAAAGGTAATGACTAAAGAGCATTTGAAGGACAAATGGCTCAGTATTGAATCTCTTGTCTTCCTTTTTATTGCCTGGTGAGATTTGCTTAAAGTATGTGCTAGGAGGTTGAAATACTGGACACTTTGATTTTCAGAGTAGGATGTGTTTGTTGGTTGTTTGGGTTTTTTCCTTATAGAAAACATGATCATGTCTAATAGAATTTAATAGAAAAAATGATGTATTGTGCCATCTTAGACTGTATATCACAAAACCAGTTTGTATGAGAGGAATTAATGTGTGGATGCCTTTAAAAATACTGTGTGGGTTTTTCTTCTTGATCTCATTGCTTTTCCAAGTGATTTCTCATAGGCCAAAATGATTTAACCAACGTGTACTTACATTCTTCTTTTTGTACTGTAATGTTGTCTCTCATATATGGACACTCAAGGTTGTTTATCCCCAAGGTTAATTCATGTGCTGCTTTTCATGTGATATTACCATTTGCAACTATTGGCTTTAGTTCAGGGCAGTTTAATACATCTCAAGGTTACTGTTTCAGTATTTAAAGTATTGGCTTTGTCCTTAAAAAAGCAAAATCAAACCTCTTTCCAGTAAAGTTCACTAAACGGCACTGAAGAAAAATGTCTTGCCTTTGAATTCCAGGGCTGCAGCAGTAAAAGGAAGGTGTATCACTTGAAATGCACAGGTTGGGGAAGTAAAGCATCTGAAAGCTTTAGTGTTTATAGGACAGCTTTGTACAGTGTCACATAGCTCCATTTGCTTTGGTGGCTGGTGTATCCATAGCAGTGGAAAGGCATCAGGAATGCTTTTTTTAACATTAGGTAATTATTTCTAGATGTGCTAATTGAAGAAGTATGTTTGTATTTAATGTAAATGAAACGATGTATCCTGTGTGATGATACTGTATGAAGATTTATGTAGTAAAGCTTTTTAAAATCTCATGAATAAATAAAATACAATTATAACTTTTTTGGTTATCAGTCATTCAATGTATGTGGACCAAAACTGACAGGGGAAATTCTTAAAAAAATCTTATGTCTGGCATTTACTTATAAATGCTTTCTAAGGCTACAGAACAAAGCAAGGCTTTAAATTCTGTTCAATTCCGGACTGCTTAGATGATTGGAAAAAACATCTGATTTCCTTCTTGTGTGTTTTATCTTTGCAAGAAGGTCCCAGTGTCAGGATTATTGAGTAGCTTGTTTGGCTGTTCTCTTTTACTTATCTTGACCACTCCTTGTGAAATCAGGTTTTTGCACCAGCTCTCTGATAGGGCATTGCAGCTTCCAGCCCTTTGTGACTGGCTCAAGCTGTTGAGCAGATCCTAGAAGCAGTAATCCTCAGTTTAGATTCTACATCAATTTATATAATGCTTTTTTGTTTAAGATACTGTTTTATGGAGTTTTTATAAATAACTGGACTGTGCAGGTCCAGTTATTTATAAGATGAAGAGAGATGAAGCTGATCAGGAAGCTAATGCAAATTTTGGGAATGCTAACTGCATTTAGTTACTTGTATTACACACTCAGATTTAACTTTCTTGTAGACATCTACTGGATGAGAGGGGAAATCTGGATAATATGCTTAAATAGTGGAAGAAATAATAATGTTCAGCCAAGGTTATTGGAGCAATCAAAAGCAAAGTTCAGTACTGTAACAGGGTTAATTTTAATTTGCCTGTTTTAGGTCATTTTACATAATTTCTGAGTTATTTGGCTGTAATTGACTCCTGTTTGATGTTTTCATCACAGTTTGCTATATTACTGGTGTATTTTCTGTGCCTGGAATTAGTGCATGTAGGAACATGGTATGTATCAGTTTTCCCAATGTACTTGTGTTCAAGCAGCTCACCCAGTGAAAAAAGTGACTTGAAATCTTGGGTAGTCACATTACCCTGGGCTGACTTTGGATATTTAGAAATACCTTTCACTGTGGCTTATCTCCACAATGATTAATGATGATGTGTCACTGTGCAAAGATAAGTGGGTCTCACAAAGTGGAAATCCATCTAACCATTAAAAAACTCTCAAGATTATTGTTATGTTGTTTAAAAGACTAATGCATCTGACAGACTTTGTCATTCAAATAATACACTATTGTTTTCCTTAATTTGTGAAGAAAAACATGACAGGATCTTGACAGCTTCTTCATGAAGATGTCAAGATCCTAAAACCCTAGCACTCTCTGTGGATCTGAATGTTGTTGGAATCTTAGTAAAGTACTTCTTGTTGTAGTTAAATAGCAATCTAAATGTTTCATATGGAATTACTTCTAGCTTTGAGTTGTCCTCTGTGTATGCACATATATAATGCATGTACATTTTGGGCTTTTTGCAGTTGTAATGAACTAATATATTCAAATGCTTGTTGGTCACATTCTTGGTTTTTGTAATTTTCTTCCTGTAGCTCTTAAATGCATTATCCACAGTAGTTACACTTTCCTATAATTATTTAATATCTATGCCCTCTGTGATCTGAAGTTTTGTGAAGTATTGTGCTTCTTTTCATTTAATGTATTATTTGTGTGTGTCACCTTTGTTTGCCAAATGTCAGATCAAACCGTTTTGCCCTAAATTCTGGGACATCAGTTTTGCTTGTGCGCTTGAATATCTGAAGGCTTTTGCTGCTTCTTTCATGTGTTTGTGTCTGCTTTCCTTTGATCGAGGGGGAGCTGATTATTCCTGTAGTATTGAGGTGCTGCAGACAAACGCCTGCTTTGCCGAGATTGATAAAGCATTTCTGTGATCTTTGCATCAACTTCAGTTACACAGCAGGTATTTGTTGTTTTAGGAGCTTTTCAGTGAGGAGCTCCAAAGCAGTGATGAATAGAAGAGGTATTCCTGATGTTGTGCAGGGTTTGCACAGTTGTGCTGTGGTAGCTGTTGGCTTAGGCATGAGCTTGCTTTAATCTGTTTTTCTCTGTGTGCCAAAGTTTGTTTTTTCTCTGTGTTTTCATGTTACTTTTCTCTGCATAAAGATGCCAATAGCAACCTTCTCATATTAATGTTTCACTTTTGTTATATTCATTCCTTTACAATGTGTAAAATGCAACTTTTTTGTGTTCCAGTGTTACAGGTGTGTGCTTTTTGATTGGACCAGTTGGAGAAACAATGTTGAACTCAATTTCTTCTAATGATTTAACAGAAGAGATTGTTTCCTGTGCATCATATAATGTTTAACTTTTTGAGCTTTGTTTTTCCTTACAAAAGTAAATATACATTTAATGCAGTGTTGGACATTCAAATCACTTTTTTCTAGTTTGTGAAAAATCTGTGAACTCTTATTTTCTGTATTTTGAGTACAGAAATAGATGAAATTTTCTGAGCTTTCAAAGTCAACCCCTTCAGCAGTAATTACATGTGTTGTTTTGCATTCCTGTGTGCTTGCATTTGCCTTCCAAGAGGACCAGTCCATGGAATATGTATTAACTTGGTGTAATATGATGAGCATTTTAATCTGGGGTGTCTTCTGCATTGTTACTTCATGCCAGAGTCAGGTGCCTTGGTGGCTTTGTGCATGGTAATACATCTGCTTGCACAAAAATGAAAATAGATTTTATGCCCCATAACCTTAACACCATCACAAGTGTGTTGTGCATTCAACCAGTTTAGAAGAAATGAAGCTTCATAAATCTAGCTTTCTTTGTTGAACAGTTTCTCTTAGATACTTCTTTTTCCTAGTAGTGATTTCAATAAATAACATGAGTGAGAATTTATCACTTCTACCTGAGATTTTGATAGGATGGCAATGGATGTGTTAGATAAAAGTACATGATACCATACATCAATTTGTGGATGCCACTGTAAAAGCATATCAAAAAATCTTCAAGAAAACAGTGGTAGCATTACTACAGTTAGTACAATTTTGTCTGTTTTGGTGCCAGATGCTGGAGGATGTGTTGTGGTTTTGTTTTGCTTAGGAAGATCTGCAACTACGCCTTGCCCAGTTCAATCCATATGCATTATCAAATTACCTGTTTCATGCCAAGCAGTAGTTATCAAGGCTCTGCTTTAATTCAGAAAAATGCTCATTCAAATATTTATAGTTTGAAATAAATTTTGCTCGTGGGTGTGGAATACTGAAATTCTTCATGTGGCTACAATCAAAACAGAAATACACAAACTTTCCAAAGGTGCTGTGGCATGCCAGGGGTTGTAACCAGAGCAGGAGTTCTGAAGGGGTCCAGACAGAGCTCCAAGTGAGAGCTGGAATACTCCTGTTTGAATAAACTAGCCTTGATTGTTGAGTTGGAATAAAATTTCAATATCCAATTATATTGGGAGTAAATTAAACTTAATTTTGAAAAAACTCCAGCCATGTGAAACAAAAGTATTTTTTATGCTCCTAAGTTTGCTGCATGACAAATCACCCAAGAAAGGACCTTTCCTTTTGTCTCAGAAGGGAAAACAGGACATATTGCAGTGTTTATCCACATATCATTACTGTGATTTTAACATATTTTAAATTAAGGGATTTGATTTCCCTTCCCATGGGAGGGTGGTATCAAAAATGGGGAGAGTTTTCCTTTGCCTTTTGCTGGTGACTTACCTGCATCTTGCCAGTTTTCATTCCCTTGTTTGTGTTGAATGTGGCATCTGTGTGTGTGTGCAGACCCTCTCTGTGTCAGGGGAAAGAAACCCCAGGGAGAGAAGTGGAGTGTGCTGTTGGGCCTCTTAAAACATTGATAAACAGTGAGCAAATTATGGCTTCCAAAATAAATGGTGGATGATTTCTAGTTCTCCTTTCCCTCTCCTGAGGGGAAAGGAGCCAGTAGGGCTTTACTTTCATGTGTCTTGACTTTTGATACCATGCATCAGCCCCAGGACATATTTTTCCCATATGCTTAATGGTCTATTAATAGATGTGAGTATTTCCATGATGTTTCCTGGGTTTAGTGGCTCTAAGTGCTGTGGTTACAAGTAAACATTGCACTTTTCAATAGTCAGAGGAAGTGGTTTTAATGATGCAGTGAAACAGGAGGGTGACCTTCCGTTGGCACAAATGAGTTTTTGATGAGGTTCTGGATGTGAGTGCTGTGTTGCAGGGTTGTGAGCCAGGGTGTGTTTCATGGCTCGTTGAGGCCAGGTTATGGCACTGAATGAAGATGTTTGAGCCCTGCATAGGGAAGAAATGGTTTAGAGAATGTATTATGGAGAAAGGTTGCTTTTTTGTGGCATTATCAAGTTACAGAACTGAAAGAAAACTTGAAACAGAAATAACTGAACAGATTGAGGCATTTACAGATAATGTAAATAGCTTGGTTTTTGTAACAATTTTTATATTCTCTGAGCAGTTTTGCATCTCTTTCATGCCTTGCAGTATGTTTTCCCTGTTTTGGGTTGGGGTTTTTTTGCCTCTGAGGTTTTTGCAATCTCTGTTCTTATAACAGAGTCACTGCCATTATCCAGTCTTCCTTTAAGTCTCATACAGCCAAAGGATGTAATAAAAAAGTAGCCTATCCTTGAATTTTGGTATATTTAATCTGTGATGATGTTGTCTAAATCATGTGTGAGTGGCACTGAAAATCATGTTACACAGTGCAAGCACATCCACTTTCAGATCCAATTTTTGTCATGGTCTGTTTGAAGTGCTGAAGGTGAACTGAATACTATAAGAAAAGTCTTCATGCAACCTCCTTGTAGTGAGCGCTCCCTAAAGCATAGTGACAAGCTTACAGGCCATGTAGCAAGTGAAAAGGTGTTCAAAATAGCACAGTGATGCTCCTGGAAGATCACTAAATTCTTTGTTGATGAAAACCCCTGCACTACATAGACATTCTGGTGCCTACTTGCTGATAATGGTGCATCTGTGCTGTTGATAAAAGGAGACCCTACTAGGATAACTCTTAAGATTTCAGAAGTTGGCTTTTTCTTTTTCTCTCTAATGGTGTTTTCTTTCTTCCCTATTCTCACCCACTCAGTCCTGCCTACAAGGTCGTAAGGGTAGCCTTGTGAGGGAAACTGTCTCACTGCTGTCCTCCCTGATGCCTAGAAATAGGCATTAATGGAGGGGTGTAAGATCACAGCAAGCGTCCAGTATGCTTCCCAGAGTCCCTCAAATTATGGTTAGAGGACTTAGAGATGTATCCAGAAGATACATCTTGACTTTATCTTCTGTGTGTACATATTCCCATGCTCTAGTCTGCTTCTTGCCCCAGTTTCATAATGACACTAAATACAGTAATTCTTGCTCTTGCTGCCCCAGCAGAGCTCACTCCATTCCATCCAGCCTAGGGAGTGGAGGAAGAGAAAAGCCTGATGGAGGAGACTGGGCCCATCAGATGGGCTCCAGCAGGAATTTACCTCTCACCAGCCCACCTGCCTCCTGCACTGGGACCCCAGAGGGCTGAAATAGCTCTGAAGTTTTTCTTGTGGCAGCTGCAGGGGAGGCAAAGAGACCATGAATAGGAAAAAGGTGGAAAGGAAAAGAAAATGCATTCCATGCTATTTAACCTCTGCTTCAGGCGTTACTGTTCAGAAATAGAGAATCACCATATCAAAGAGCTCTTTGAAATCAAAGGTAACAAAAACAAATAGGTTGAGGAGTGTTTTCCTAGTCTTCAGAGCAGCTCTTGGTTAATGTGTTGCAAATGTGATATACTTACTGAAGTTATAGGCTTGGAGAAGTAGAGGGGCAAAAGTCCTCAAGATGATTTGTTAATGGCTATTTTGCACTGAAATGAATCCAGATATCTCCTGGTGATGCATGCATCTTGAGAAATTCTGGTCAAAACCTCCATGGTATAAAGTAGTACTTGGAAGGTGTAATTTTCCTATTCTGACCCAATGGCTGAGAACTGTTGGATCTGAGGAGCAATGTTTCAAGCTGATTATATTATACAGTTCTTCATAAATTTGTACAACTGAAAAACCCCAAGAAATAAAATTCTTAAAGGAATGTGGAAAACTGCTCAGCAACTGAAAGCTAGCTATAATTCCAACATTTGAGATTTGAAAGTATTCAGCCATCCCTGTCTGCTTCCAACTGTGTAATCTAGTCCATTACCTTGTACCTTGCCAGAATAAACCAAATTTGTTCTTCTTGGGTGTTGTTTGGTAAAAAAATGTAGTTTCACCACTGTCTGACAGATGCCAAGTGCTGTTATTGGGGAACAGTGAAATAAATATACACATATTTATTTGTAGGTGGAGCTAGAGTGACATTCTTTGAGTATAGAGTTTGGGGTCTTTGGCAATTTCCTGTGTCAAAGTTTGCACAAACTGGTAAGAACTGATGGTGTCAGGTTTGTAGAGGAAAAGATTTTCAGTGTGCATCATCTAGCTCTGCTTTGAGAAGGTGGTACAGGATTTGGCTTCTGGTTCTGGATTTAATGAAGCATGTTACACTGAAGTAATCTGCTCCTAAGTCTTCAAATGTTTAATCAGGAACAAGAATCTCTTAATCTTCTGCTGCTAGTCAACTGTCTCCTTTTGATTCAGAAATATTTGGTGCGTCAATAAAAAAGTACTAAAAGCAAAGACAAAAAGATTTCTTTGTTGCCAGTTAGATGGTCCTCTTGCCTATGCACAGGAGCAATATCAAAATGTTTGCTTGCTTGTTTGGGAGAAGTTAATTTCAGATCGCATTTGTATTCTCAGGTAAGAAGTTCAGATGCTGATCTACTGGGAAAAAAAAAGTGTTAGTTTTGTTTTTTGTTTATAGCATTAATCCTCATTAAGGTAGAGAAGGTAGGTATAATTGGCTATTTGTGATGATACATCTGTAATTTTCTTTGTCCTGTTGCCTGTTAGCCCAGATGTATGCATTCTTTCTTCTACTGTCAGCTGAGGCTTAGAGAGCAGCCTTCTTGTGTGTGTGTAGACCTACATTTCCCTTCTTCCTGACTTTCTTTCTTACATGTGCAGGACAGTATGTGGCTTTTGCTGCATCCCCAACTCCTCCTGGCCCCTTCCAAAATATTTACTGGTTTCTATTTCTTCAGCCAACTCAGCCTACTCATCCCTCTCCTCTTTTCCCTTGCCGTGGGTAGGCAGGTTTTTCAAGCGATGACTCTGTATCTTTTGATTTGTATCTACATGTGAAACAAAGTTCTGGAAGAGTGTAGGATTCCCATGTATGTGCTGGCTTTCAGCCTGAGTGTTTGGTGATATGGGGCTCCACATTCAGCAGAGCTGCTCTCTGTTGCCACAGTCAAACAAAGGCCTTTCCTTGTACAGGTGTGTCCTGAACTTTGCTCTGCCCACAATTAGTCTGTGTCTAATCAGCCCTGGCAAGGAGCTCCACAGTCAGCTGCCTTTGCTGAGAATCCTACAGTGAATGTCTTTGCAGTGAGGCAAGGCTTGTGGACAGATAACCTCTTGTTATGAGACCAACCAATTACAGTCCAGACAAGCAAAGTTCATTGCCCATCGATCTGGAGAAGGAGCAGCTTGGTTCTGATATGTGGAAGTGGAGAGGAGAAAAGAATGGGACAAGTGCGTGCATGAGCACTGAGGTTCTTGAGGCAGCAGCTGGTTCCTGGTCTTACAGACACACAGGATGTTGGGGCCCAACATTTTATACTGGGACACAGCACCTGTGATCTTTTAGTGTGCTGCAAGGTGGCAGCCACTGCCCAGGGTGGCTCTGGTCAACTCAGTTCAGGTTCTAGAGAAGCCCTAGACATGAGGGTGGGAATAAAAGTTCAGATGTCTAATTTGCTTTGAAAAGTATTCTAGAGGGATTACTGGCTTTGCAGGGTGAATATTTGCCATTATGTTTCAAGAACTGACTAGGCGAAGTTAAGACACATCTCTTGGGGTTTAGAACAAAGTGTTCAACCCATTGATGGGTTTTGGTTTTTCTGTGCTTATATACAAAATAACTTTCACCTAATGAAGCAACCCTGGTGAGTCATTTTATTAACTATAGTTGTAATGGTGGAATTCCAGATTAGCAAGGGAAAAAAAAACTGGTGTAAAAAAGAAATAAACAAAAAAACCCCAACCCAAACAAAAATCCCCTTTTGACATATCTTTCATGTCAGTGTGTTTCGGATGTATACATCATGATTTTTAAAAGAATAAACTGAGAGAGAATTGCTGATGTATATAGTCATTGTATGCAGTTTTCAGATTCCTTGTAAATGCTAGAAACAGCAATCTTTTGAATGCAGTCTTGCAATAATTGCTAAGTATTAATAAATTTCTGAGTTTAGTGTATGCATTTAAGTAGGCAGGCAAGACTCTTTTCTCATGTACTGCTGTTAATTTGTTCCTAGGTTTTTCACCTAGGTTTGCGTTGTATAGTAAAGATAAATGGCACTACTGGTTAGCTTGCATGGAAAAACGTGATGCAGTCTCCACTTTACTTGTTTGAGACCTTCCTTTGTCAAGGAAAAATGTCAGATGAAAGCTTGCTGGAAGAAGTAAAAATGTCAGCCATAACACTTAGCAACCTTGGATTTTTTGTTCTTAGCATGGTGGGATTTATGGCACCAGGCTGTGGGCGCATCTGGAGCTAAATGAGCAGGCAGGCACTTTGCTGTGACTGTGTTTGCAGGGACTCTGCTGTTACAGGCTTCTGCCATTTCTTTAGTAGAAAGGAATTTAACAGTGTCAAGTGTATTGTATCATCAAAACAGTGGCAGCTTTGCTGTTTTTCTCTAAGATTTTTCTGGAGGATGCCAGAGCTAGGAGAGAGTAAGAGATCCTGCTGCCACCTACAGCATCAGCAAATACCAGATCTGTTCCAAGCACATACATGCTGTCCTTTAGTGTTTCAGGATTAAGTTACTAAGATAGTTAGGGATATGCAGTAGTTATCTGGAAAAACACCTTTTCTCTTACTTAGCTGAGCTGTGGTTCTCACTGGGAGCCATAACTGGAACCCACTGTCAGAGCCTTACATGCCCAAGGGCAGATTTTTTTCAGCAAATTTGAGGGGAAGGGAATTTATGAGGCCAAGTACAACTGCTTAGTTTCAGATTTAAGAGCTTTCAAAGTAATTATAAAAATGTTCTTGTTATTTAGCTTTGTTTTATTTGACTTGACAAAAAGTTCAGTGCCATATAAATAAGGGAGGGGAATAAGGTCGTTTTTTGTGTGTTATGTAAAATATCATTAAGTTTTTTTGCCTTTGAAAACAGGATATATTATATCCTATTTATAGAGTATAATATATGTGTATATAATCTATATAATACAGATTGCCTGCTAAGTATAGAGAACTATCAGCTCTTAACACTTTGTTTGGAGCATGAGGGTGTTTGCTTTTTAAAATGACTGGCAGAACAAATTGCAGACAGGAGGAGTGAGGGGTTTTTGTGTACAGCACAGATGTAGAGGAGATGGCAAGTTAAACTTTGGACCAGAAAACTGTGGAGAAAGGTGGAGATTTCCTTTACTATTTTCATGTCTCATCTTTTAAAATACATAAAGATGAAAGGTGGTGTAGTTTCATTTGACTGACAGAATGAGAGTAGTAGTCAAATGTGTTTTGGCAGAGGGGGTTTTTAAACTGTGTCCTTATACATGTGTGTGGAGGCAGGGGGTGGACTGCAGACTAGTATATGTTGGCAGGGATAGCAGGAACAGCCCACTCTATTTTAGGAAGTGTTGGAAGGAATAGGTATGAAACTACATTTTTTTGACAGCATAAAGCTGAAGGTAGCTGAATGCTTAGAGAAGGTGATAAGTGAAGAAACTGTAACCTCAACAAAGGTGAATCTTGTACCTGATTTCAGGAAAGTGAGGAGGTGTGAGGTCTCTGTGGTTCAAAGCTGAGACACTGAGCACCCATGTGTCTTATGGATGGACCTTGTGTTGGTGTATAAGCAGCTGCAAGGCAGCATGGGGTTAATCTCAACTTATTGCAATGATGGAAACATTTCAGTTTCAAAAACCTGCATTTGAGCTATATCATGAAAATGTTAGTAATTTGATTTTTATGCCTTTATTAACACTATTGTAGCCTAAGACTTAAAGCATGACTGACATGAACCGTAATTGAGGTAGCATGCCCAGGATTGACAGCTCTGATGTCAGTAGTAAGGAAAGAATCCAGTTTTTCTTTCATTTTTTTCCTCTGGAAACTTCTAGGTTCTTCTGAAACCAAATAAGATCTCTACTTCAGCTATACTTGGGTAAGTTCTGGCAAGTTATTTAGTGATTTTTCTGTGCAGCTGCCTGTTTCTGAAGAACATTGTCAATGAGAGGAAAATGGTAGGAAGCTCACACTGATGTCTTGTGTGGGAACAATAGAAAAGGGTATTATTTGGTGCTATTTACATATGGTATGTTGCTTTGGTAGCTCATGCTACCAAGACATGGCTGTGGTTATATATATATTATCAATAATGAGTAACTGGTATTGCTTTCCTTAATCCTTCTTAAGATGCATTGATTTTTTTCTTCCCTCCAATATTGAGTATCTACTGTAAAAAAAACTTTATATTAGTTGAAATCACTAACTCATGACATTTGTTTTGATGTTTCCTTTTCTACTTAGCTTACTTATTGAGGCTTGAGTTTTGCAAGGAAGACATGTTTGCTAATCAGTGACTGAGACTTGATCTTCTAGAAGGGCACAGAGCTCTTTAATCACTTCAATCTTAAAAAGACAAAAAAAAAAGATGTTGGAGAGGAGACAAGACATTGGAAAGTGGGTGGGTATGTTCTTTTGGTTTTAGAGATGCTGACTTAAAAGCAAGAAAGAAGCTCATCATTTTAGTGCTGAAGCTCTGAAAAACTATGGAGAATAAATAAGACACTTAAGCTAAAACGGAGCAAACCCATGCTTAATAGAGAATAACATACATTAATTAAACAATAAACAGGGTCCATATACATTCATTGGTGAAGAAATGTCATTATTAAAGAGTAATTGATTTTCATTGTAGTCCTGTTGTATATTTATTTTTTTTTGTGTTTCGTGTATTGATTTTTTTCTTTCCTTTAGTCAAATCTCTGCTTATAAAAGGATCTTTTAAAAAGAGTATCCTGCTTCTGTTAGATGTTCCTGGAAAAGAAAATCAATATATGAAGTTGCATACTGAAACATCTACTGCATTGACTTAGTAATCTTTAATCCTGCATGTAAACAGAAAGAAAAATGATGTTCAGTAAGACTATTTTTGTCCTACTGTTTGTTATTTTTCATCTTCTGGTAACAGGTTTAACTTCTGCAGTTTTTATGTGCACATCTATATATGTACACAGAAGAGTTCTCCTGAAGTGTCCTGTGTTTATTTGTATTTGGAATTCTTCTACACACAGTCACAGGAAAGAAAATGGTGTGCATCCCTTTGGTTCAGTGGGATTTATTGCCATGGTGGGGAAAAGAATAATGGGATTAAGATTAAATAAAGGTTGAGAGTTTTATGTTGGCATTACTGCACTGCTGTTGTTTCCTCGTGACCTTTTGCAAGCATTGCTCTTGCTGTGCTTTCATTAAACTACAAAAACTCTGAACTCTCTTTGGGTTTGTTTCCTATCTCTGAGGTTAACAGGGCATGAGCACTGTCTATTTCATGCTGCTCTGAGCATTCATCTTGAGCAAGTGCTGAACCTGGAAGTGTGTATTGGAAAGCTGCTACTATTACTGGGTTAATTTGTTGAAACTCTGCTAATCAGTACCTGTTAATGAACATTTATAGAGGTTTGTCACAGTTGACAAAGATATTGTCAAGTGCAGATTTGTCAGTGTTACATCAGGAACTGGGTTCATTTCATCTATTTTAGGCATTCTGCTTAAATGTTTCGCTTCTCATGGAATCAGTTTTGTGGTTGTTTTATCTCTTTAGCAGTCCAAGGAGATAATTAGGAAATTAAATATGTAGTATTTCAGTTCCTTTGCTAAGATGCTTTAGCTGGTTTGTTTCATTCTTCTCAGTCCTGCTGTTCTATCCTTTAATCTCCTTGAGGTCTGTTCCTCTGACAATTTAGAAGTGCTGCCTTCATTTAGGAACCCAAAGGCTGATGGTGCTGTGTAGAGTGATATGTAATGGAATAGAAAAATATGAGCTTTAGATAGTCAAATTGTTAGAAACAGTGATTTTAGAGCTCTTTTAGAAGCCTTTGATCCTTAGCTGAAAACTCATCATTAAATGTCGTGTCCCTGGAGGAATATATGTTCAGCTGCTTAATGTTCTTCATTTGTCATCAATAAAAATGTAGAGTTTTGAGATTCTGCCCCCCAAAAAAGAAAAGCTTAAATAAAAACTTCCTCTTTTGCTATTACATGTGGAGTGTAATTTTTCAGCTGTTAATAAGCAGGCAAATGAGGACAGTTGGTATTTTTAATATACCTGTAGAAAATCCTGCCATTTCCTGTATGTGCCCTAATGCCTCACTGGTGGGAGAGTGCACAAATTGCATTACTGTGCACAATTAGGTTCTCTGCAGGAATTCATCTGACATCTGTCTGCCCTGGTTGTCTTGGGCTCCCTTTGAGTAGAGTGGAACAGGCACTTCTAAATTCCTCCCTCAGGAGGAGGTGACAGGTCTGAGAAGTACCCCAGCTCTTGTAAAGTGAGTGAGAGGGAAGCTGAGAGCTGCTGGCTCTCAGAGGTGAGCAGCTGAAGTTAGGCTGAATCTCACCCTTCCTGGTACACTGCAGTGCTGTACCTGTCCTAATGTACTGCTCTGCAAATGAGGAGACAATTTGTGGCTACCATCCACTTCATGATATGCTGACAGCTGTAGCAGTTGCTTTATTCTGCACTGCTCAGGCTTTGAGGATGCTCAAGAGGCACAGGAGGGCTGGTTATGGCCTCTCTGTGCACTGCTGAAGCTGCTGCCTGTGAGCCTAGGGGCAGAAAGATGGGTGCTCTTTACCATTTTTAAAGTCAGGTTTACCATTTTTGTTGCAAAGGTTAAGTGCCAGTCTGCTCTGATGTTTTCCCCTCTGTAGCAGTGTGTTGCTGCTGGTTGGCATTTCATGGAGCCACAGCTCAGCCAGCCTTTCTCAGAGGCCTTTTGTTGACTCACAAAGATGTAGTCAGTGGGACTTTTCCAGTGGCAGCAGTTTGTTCCAAGCTGCTGTCTTCCTCAGTACCCCTATGGCCTTCCCTGGTGTGTGACTTGAAATGCCCCATCCAGGCAAAGGGAAGCTGCTTGTGCCCTGTGTGACCTGTATGATGGGCAGGATGTGGCCAGGAGGCTGCTGGTTTGGTACCACTGATTGGTTGGTGGTAATCATTCAAACCACTTATCACTTCATTTAAATCTCTTCTTTTTAAGAAGGCAGGCAAATTTCATGGGATGTTCGCTTTCAATTATGGATGTGTTGATGTGTCATGAAGATATTGGTCATGCTCTTGTTTCTCTGGCTCTGAAAGCTTATTCTAATCATCAGAAGAGTTACTGTTCCATATATACTGTATATCACTATAACTTTTGACCACTGAGGTTGCAACATGTGCCACTTAAGCAAACACTGTGGTGTTTTAGCTGTCTGCAATATAGTAATTAAATAGAAATGTGGGATAGAGGTTATGAGAATTGCCAGTCTCTGTTTTCTAAAAGTCTGTGTAAGGTAAACCCATATATATATGGATTCCTGTAAATTCTGTCATTCAGCAAAGCATTTGGGATGAGGTTTGAAAGTGTTTTAAAAAACTCCAAAAATCATCAAGCTTCAGATTTTTATTTGAGTTTTGTTTTGTTTTGATTACACAAATTGTTTATCCATGTAGGGTATTTTTATTGCTAAATTGAGGGCGGTCATGAAGATTAAAACTTAACATACTGTATTAAATCTGTTAATTGGACCTTGATATTGGATACATGTTTTGCTTATTACGGGCTTTCCTGGTGAATGTAAGATTACTTTCCGGATACAACTGGAAGGCCACAGAATTAGCAGGCTGTGTAGCCCCCTGCTTTGGAGATGAAGCCATTACTGATGCACCAAAACTCTGAATAAATGAAACCTCTTTTTCTGCATAATTTAGTAAATACAGGTAGTATTTTATCTTTGACCAGTTCTCTTGCCAGAGCTGCGTTATGTAATTTTTAATGCCTTATTACTATTATAACTATAATCACTGGGGGACAGAGACTGCCTTTTATCTTGTGCTTCTTATGCACAGTGCAACTCTGAGCCAAATATTAAAGACTTTGTGCAATTTTTTCCTACAAATGAAAAGAGTATTTTTTTTCTCCCAAAGAAAAAACAAAGTCTAACAAAATAGTATTTTGTCTGAATCCTTAAAACATGGTTAAACAGCAGAGTAAAGGAATACATTGAAAATAAAGGAACAAGACCATGGAAGAGAGCATAATCTCTGAAAATTAAAAAAAAATTAAAATTGCAAGGCAAATATTTTTGAGGAGCAAACTGGCAAAGACATAAAAAGAACAGTGAGCATGCCACCCTTGATACAGAGCCTGCCAGACTTTGTGGTAGGTTGCTCAATGGTCCATGTGTGAAAGGAACACAAGAGACATAAGGCTGTATCACTGAAGCTTAGTTACTTGCTTTAGTGTTGGGTATGGAGGAGTTTAGGGGTGTTTCTTGTCCTAGTCTTTCTTAAAATGGAATATACCTTGATCTATTGCTTAAATTATATTTGATGCTACAGGAAATTAGCCTTAATACAAAGGTTTAAAAACTCTAAAGAAGAGAAAAATGAAAGTTTTCAAGAATAAAACTGAGTAGGTGAACTATGATACACTGGGAAGAGCCTATGAGCTTTCTGTTAGGGAATATCTTTTGTACAACTGGGCCTCTTACAAGAGGTCAGCAAACAGGTGAGGTGAAGTGGTCCAGAAGAAGTAATATGCTTGGCTTTTCTAAAAGATGTTTGTAGAAACCATCATCAAAGACACTAAACATCTTGAAAGCTCTTTACTGTCTGGTGATTTGATGATTGATGTGAAAAGTGTGAATACTGTGATGGGGCTTTCTGTTGAATAGGTTTTAAGAATGATCATGTGAAGAGTTTGTTAGAAAAATGAGCACCAAGTGACTGAGCAGTAAATGGCAGATAAATTTCTGTGTCCATCGGTACAGACAGATGTCAGGGGTAATTCCTGTGGAAGACTATTTATACACAATGAAGTATTTTGAATTACCCAGTAACACTGGGGAGGGCAGCCTTGGAGGAAGGCCAGTTTGTGGGGGTGACAGCCTTCCCTGCAGAAAGTTCCTGACCTTGGGAGGATGCGTTTGGCTGGGATCTTCTCAGATCCTGTGTCCTCCCAGTTAGTAAAGCTGCCTGTAGCTGTGAAAAATCTTCTGTTCTGAGTAGTATTAATGATCATTCAGAAGCTGATTTTCTGTGGATGTTTTCTATGCGATACGTGTGAGTGAAACTTTTTTTAAAACCAGTAATTAAGGATTTGTGATAGAAGTATTTCCTAAACATGATGTATGATTTTTTTTAGAGAGAAACAAAAAATAGAAGTATTGATGTTAATTTTAAATAATGATAAAAACTTGATTTCTCTACAGAATTTGGCATATGTGAAAAGATTGCCTGTTATAAATGCCTTTAGCCATTTTTTGCACTATGAAGTCTCAAATCTATTTGAAAGATAATTTTCTTCTGAATATATGCAACAAGGAAAGCTTTGTCAAGCCTGCCTCTTGTAAAATCTACAGGTCTACTCTGTATTTTCTGCTTCTTTTCTTGTACAGATTAAGCATCCCATTTCATAAATATGTAGCTATAATGTAGGCTTGCAGAGATTTTCAATTATCTGCTAAAGCTAGGAATAATTTTGAGAATGAAAATTTAATTATATAGAGAGTATTGCCTTTTTTTTCTTATTCTGTATTTTCTGTTTTAATCAGATATAAATGTAATCCTCCATACCAAAATGAATTCTTTCTTATTTGTTTATGTTCAAAGGGACTTTTCAAGTTGTCCTTTAAAATCCTACGGTGGTTTTAATCAAGATTGAACAACTTTTTTTTTTTTTTTTCTGGAAGCCAGAAATTGTTTTGTTTTTTGAAAATGATGATAGTATTATTAGCAGTTTGTCTCAAAACATCTGCAGTAATGCTGTTTCTAGAACATAGATTGTCTGGTGCTGCTGAGCAGAAAAGCACATTGTTTGTCCTGTAGGTAATCAGATGATCTTGTAATTGTGTAGTGGTATAAAGTCAAGTCACAGTTCTTGGCTTCTGTTTTAGAAGGCTATTTATTCTTACTGTGTTGACATTTTAAATAAGGCAAATGGTGTTACTGATAGAGTTCAAATATTATGGCTTTTACTTGTAAATGAGCCAGTTCTTAATGAAGTTCCAAGGTAAGTGAAGATACTGTATTGAAGGCTTAACACAGTCCAAGATTTTAATTTTGCATTCTTGATTTCCACGCTCCCCCCCCCCCCATCAGTTTCCTACATTTAAATTTGCATGCATGGCCGAATATGCTTTTTCTTCCTCTGTCTCTCATCTTCAGAATGCAATCACAGTATTGTATTTGCTTGTTTTTCATCCTTGTCAAAATGTCCACCTCTTTATCTCCTCTCTGTACTGTTATGTATGTCCTGGTTGTCCAGAACTGGTCTCTGCAAAGGAAAGCAATCCATGCATGTCACTTCCATGCTTGGCTCTATTGGTTTTAAGATCAAATCAAGAGCATTGCTTGACTGTGCTGAAAATCTGCATGCTCTCTTTAAATTTTGAACAGTGTTTGATGGAGTATCTTATTGAAATCTCATTCTTACATGTCTATTAGGTGGACACCTTGTTTTCCCTTCAAACAGCTGTGTAGGGTACAGAAGTTAGCTTCTAATTCTTGCATCAGTTGGACAGGTTTGGAACACTGTCTAAAATGCTGGCATCCCTGATTGCATTTTTGCTTGTTTTGTGAATGCCTGTTCAGTCAAGACAAGGAGAAAGGGAGATCCCTTCCCTGCTTTACCACATCCCAGGCAGCAGCACTTTGCCCTGTCCTGGTGGTGTATCCCATTTATCTCCCTGTGCTGTCCTGAGACAGCCTTCTGCCTAGCCCTGCTTCCTTGAGCTTGGCTGTTATGTCTGTTTTGACTAACCTTAGCTTAAGGCTGTACAGTCTGCTCTAAGTTTGGCTCATTTCAGGATGATGCAGACTATTTCTTGTGCTTTTCTTCTTTGACCCACAGAAGAATTACTATTAACAACATGCAAAAGTACATTGATGTCAAAGAACTGAAGTTTTGACCCTTAAAAAGGGGCACAGTGCTCTGAACCCCTCTAGGCCTCTGGGATGTGCACATTAAGGGAATTTTCAGTGGATTACTCTAAAAGATTGACTGGCTTTGTAAAGTATTCTGAACGAGGGCTTGAGTGACTGCAGAGAATACAGACTAGAAGAGCATGTAGTTTAATCCTCATAATACCCCGACTTCGTCTTCCTACTTACACTATTTGTTTGTTTTTCTTTTTAAAAGCTTTTTTTGCCTCTAGAGGCTTTCAAAGTGATGCTCTTTCTTCCCTAGTTTCCATATACCAAAATAGTTAGCTTGGTCTGGATTTTTTTGTGCGCAGTTGATGGAGGATGCCACTGCCTTATTACATGCTCCTCGGTGTTCTCAAACAAATAAGATAAATAAGGAAAATTAAATGGTCTCAGTTGCTCCAAGTAAAAGCCCTTCCTCCTTGCCCTGTAGAGCCATCTGTGCCCTTGATTTTGGTTCACACAATGATGTTCTTAAGCAAAGGCCAGGACAGTATTGTCCCCCTGTAGCTGGCATTGGTGAGGCTGCCCCTTAAGTCCTATGTCCATTTCCAGGCCCATCACTATAAGAGGCTGAGAGGCTGGAGCATGTCCAGAGAAGGGCAACAGAGCTGGGGAAGGGTCTGGAGAGTGTCAGTGAGGAGCAGCTGGTTCTCTTTAGTCTGGAGGAAAGGGGGCTCAGGAGAGACCTTATCACTCTCTAAAACTGCCTGAAAGGAGGTTGTAGCCGGGGGGGGGGGTTGGACTCTTCTGGCAGGCAACCAATGACAGGAGTAGAGGAAATGACTTCAAGCTGTGTCAGGGGAGGTTCAGGTTGAATATTAGGAAGAATTTCTTCACTGAAAGGGTTGTCAAGCATTGGAATGGGCTCCCTGCAGTCATCACCCCTGGATGTGTTCAAGAAATGACTGCTTTATTTAACAGGGTGGTGTTCAGGCAAAGATTGGACTCAGTGATCTTGGAGTCTTCTCCAATCTGAACAATTTTATGATTTCATGGAAAGGACATACATTTGGATGGATAAAGTTAAAATACTACAACAGATTAAATAGTCTGAAAGAAACTAGTTGTCATACTCAGGCATAGCCTTGTATTTAAGTGTATAATTAAATAGATTCAAGCCTTGAACAAAATCCTAAATCAAGCACATCAGGTTGTGCGGCTCAGGTGTAAACTTCCCTAATTTAGGCAGGTCAACACTTACACTTACCTCCCAGCTTTAAAGAGCTGTGATGTCACCTCCCTCCCGTGTGTCAGACTGCTCCAGCTGTCACCTGCCAAACCACTCAAGGCAGAGGTGTTGGGTGTGCTGCTCGGGATGTCTCTTACTTCCCAGCAGTGCAGGGTAACCCTGCCACCCCTCTCTGCTTTGCCCAGTCAGTGTACAGTCACCTTCCCAGGGCAGGCAAGAAGGTGAGGGATCTGCTGGGCAAATGTAAAATAGAAATCCCCAAATAGGATCTGCTTGCTTGCAGGCTTGAACTATTTTGGTTAGGCACACTCAGGATTGCGTGTACCACACACATATAAAACTTAGTAATTCTGTTCCCAAAACCAAATATTTCTACTTGAAGCTATTTTGGTACAGTGAGTAGGATGAAAATTTTCTTACTAAGCCTTAAAAAGTAGTCAAAAAACAAGCTAGTATTTTCAAATACCACACTTGAGTGTGTGACAGACTTGCTGGGAGAGCAATCTACATAATTTTTCATAGAATATCATCACCTTGGTATTGGAATACTAAATCATGCATGCTGTAGATTCACAGACTCTGTAGGGACTCTGATGGCTTGCTCTGTTCTTTGCCTCTCAGGTGCCAGCAGCCCTGCGGTGTAGCTGCACTCTGCTGGGACATTATATTGAGTAGGTAATTCTTCCAAATAGATTTCAGAGGGGCAGCCTGAACAGGAGCCTTGCTGCAGCAGTGTGGAAGTATTTCCAGCTGTCATAGGCAGCAAGCCAGTCCTCTTGGAGACACAGCCTTGCATGTGGCCACTAATGCATTTCTGTCTTCCTTCAGAGCCTTTCTGACTGGGGCTGGGGATCCATTGCAGGATAAAGGCACATAGTTATGTGATCCTATAGACCTCCCTCACTCCTGGAGCTCATCTGATATGTCAGGTCTACAGTGTAATGGATAATAAGTCCTTTTCTGCTGTAGAAGTTTTAAAGCAGAGCTGTTATACAATCCCATAATTATGTCCTGGCATGGTAATGTCTTAATTTGTTTTAAATAAATTGACTCCCCAGGAAAAGCTGTTATACTGAGAATGAGCTTCATTTGTCATTTACAAATAAGTGAATTTCATAACAGCTTGAATGCCTTATGTTGAGCTGCTTATTTCTGATTTAATGAATAATGGAAGAACTGGAGGACACATCATGGTGGGTTTTTTTGTTTAATTGCATAATTTGATAAAGCTAATAGATTTTAATAATTATGAAGTCAGATACAAGGTCCTGTTGCCCAAATCAGTATCCCCACATGTTGTGAAACAAACAGGTGTGATCCACTCTTCCTCAAGCCAGTGTCCTAGGGCATATATATAAAATTATGAAGATCCATTCCACTTGCAAGAAATTGGGTATTTTTGTATGGAAATTAGATTCTGAGCACCAGAAGGCAGTTATCAAAAATACCATTTGCTCGGCTGCTGTAAGCTGGCCCAGTTCCTCTCCTGTGGCTTGGATCTTGAAATGAAAGTAGTACAGCTCTTCTCACACTACTGTGGTTCCAATCAGATATGTAGTTATGCTGATTATCACTACTTAAATGTGCCTGGTTTTGATCACCCTAGGAAAATAATGTTCCAGTATGTTGGTTATTTTTGTTACTGAATTTGAAGCTGCCATAGCATAGAAGCAATAGCATCCAAATGATCTTCTCTGCTATAATTATGTATAGTAGATGAGAGCCTAATACTACTCACTGCAAAGGGGAATTTGTTCTGAAATTGACTGTAAAGTGCTATGAAAACATTCCCTTAGCAAAGAGGCAATTTTCTTTTTAAAGGACTATGTGCAGGCTCATTTCAAATTAGCTGCACTAAGGTAATCACAATATTCACCAAGTAAAAACAGTGTCTGTTTCGTGTACAGATGCTCAAGGGCATCCTTTTGTATTGAAATGATGGTTGCAGAACTAGTGACTGAAAGAACTCTTCTGTTGTGGATGGGTTTTTTGGTGTGATTTTTTTGTTGCTTTAAAAAAATATTTATTCTGATGTTATTTATAATGAAGGAGCAGATCTGCAAAGTTGACTATGTTCCTTCACCTTGCATTCAGTGATGCAGTGCAGTAATGTGCAGCTTTTAATTGGCTGTAAATTGGGATGTGTTAGCTCCTCTTGCTCACTGAAGCAGTAACGAGCTCCCTAAATCGTTCTGCTCGCTCAGCTCTCCCGACTGGCAAGAGGAGCCTGCAGCGCCCGCAGCCTGCCTGCAAGGACCCTGAGCCATTCCCCTCTCCTGATCCCATTTATCAGGGGCAAGTTTCTTCACATCTTCACAAAGCTCTTCTACTCAAGCAAGCCTGTCACCCTCAGTTTCTGAGCATTGCATTGAAATGGCTTTGGTATCCAAAGACTTATTTTGAAAAGTGGTGTATGTATGAAGTAAAAATTATTGGTTGTTTAGTCTGTGAAGCATGACAAGATGTTGTTTGGAAGGTGGCAAAAAAGGCTTTAAAGCTTGCAAGTAGAGAGATTTGAGACTCAGAAATGGCCACTTCACAGAATTAAATGTCTTTGCAGGTGAGTATAGGTGGAGTGAAAAGGGAAGAAATATTCCTTAAAGGGAGTTCAGAGACTGTCAAGTCAAAAGAGCTTTAGCCAAGGGTGAGTAAGTAAGATGTTTTCCCAGCATATCATAGTTATAAACTTAGTGGTGTGTTACTTCTGAATGATGTAATAGTTTCCATTTATAATCTCAGAATTGTTATCAGTGATTTTTCTATTTTATGAAATACAGTGAACATTTAGAAAGGAATTCTCATTGGACTTGCTGGTTGTATAAGCAGAAACAAACTGAGAATCCTTCTGTTCAACTTGAGAAGATCCATTTGAATTTAAGGTTATAGTTCCTACACTTAAAAAAAGAAGTAATCTGTACCTTTCTACCTCTCATGGAAAACATAAAAGCAGATAGAGTTAGAATTCTGAGTAATGCCACAAGATAAGCCAACTTTAGTCATAATAAAAGGGATGCCCAGTACATCATCTATGTATCCTTGAATCCTTTTAGATAAAAACATACTGATGTTGTTCTAGTTTGGGTCAGGTCATTGCAAGGATATTCAGATATGCCAAATACTTGCAGATTACTTCAATATCATGTTGGGGTGTGTGTTAAGTTTTAAGAAATAATCAGAAGTACTCTGTAAAAACTAATTCAGTCTTTGCTTTAAGGTAGCTCTGTTTTACTGACATTGCTTTTAGATTTTTTAAACTTCATTTTTACCATTTTCTTGTTCCTTAGGCAGTCAAATATCAATGGTTATATACACCTGAAGTGTAAGGCAAGGCTTGCAGAAAACACTTCAAGTTAAATTTTGCTTGTTCTTCTGATTGCCACATATCCTTTAGCCAAACCATTTCAATTGATCTTGAGGAGATGGTGTTAGTACATCCTTTTAATAGATTTAACTGTTACAGTTACAAGAGAATTATTTATGAAAGAGTGTTTAACTGGGTATAACAAATTAATGTTGTTTCAAGTATCTTCCTATGTAAATTTTGATTAAGATATGACTTGGAAGTTTAAAAATAGAGGCATATTTTAAGATCCAATAAAACTTGATTTTATGGAAGTGTGTGATGTTGAAATATTGGTGTGCACTTTTTATATAGGAAATCATGTAGTCTAGAATTTTGAGGCATAAAATTCAAGAGATGGTTTCTAAAAGCCGTTTATGATTTAGGGTCAGTTTGGATTTTAATTTTGTAGCTGAATAATTATTCCTCATTGAAGTTTGAATGATTGAGGGATCATAAGAAGAATTCTTAAACATAGAGTAAGAACAGTTTTTCACTAGAGGATTTATATCCCATCTCTAAATTTAGGCTATTTTTCTTGAATATTTTATTATTAAAGCAGTACTGAAAGCTCTGTATTGACATCTGGATACTGATTCATAACTGACATTTTTTCATCAAATATTTCTGGACTAACTTGGTTCAAGAAGAAAAATAAACCTATTTTCCCAGTCAGTTAAGTATAAAACATTTTTCCCATTCTTGTCAGGGAGCACCTAGATAAAGTTATATAAAACGTGAGCTTTGAAATATTTATATTTTAATACTGTATAATTAATTTGTTTGCATTGATTCTCTGTTGTCTTCTATTGGAAAACAAAGAGACTCTTAGTGTAAGGTACAGTGGAGAAAATTATGCTTGCACCTCTCTTAAATAAAATTGACAATGATATCTAATCTAGTCAGCTACTGTAAGGAAGCAAGTGTTCTTTTCTACTGTCATTTTAAGTCTGTCCTGTTTTAATGCACACTGATGAAAGAAACAGCAGTGTGTGTTTCTGTTTTGTTCCAAACATGCAAAAATGTGAGAATTCTTTGACTTGTAATTAGCACAATTGGCTCTGATTATTTTGATGCTCCTGACTGGGCTGCTGTCCTGCTTACAATATTCCAGGACCGTACTGCAGGTCTGTTCCTAGAGTTTTAGTAGGAGAAGAACATCCACCTCTTGTTTCTGCCCTTTCATCTGTGTTGCAGCCTGGGCTTCCGCTCACAGCTTTCTTCTGCCCCATTGGGTATCAACAGGCACTTGCTTGTATTTTTCTGTTTTTCCTGTTGGAGACCAGGCATTTAACCTGGAGAAGAGAAGGCTCAAGAGCTCATCACCATATTCCAGTACTTAAAGGATGGCTCCAAAGAGAAGGGAAGCTCTGTCTTGTCAAGTAGCTACCTGGAGAAAGCAAAAAGGAATGCTACCAGGAGAGGCTTTACCTCGATAAAAGAAATAAATTTTTTTACAGTGACAACAATAATCACTGTAACAAGCTCCTGAGGGAAATGGTGGAGGCCCTATCACTGGATGTTTTCAAGATGGGGCTGGACAGGATGTTAGATAATCTCATCTGGGCTCCTTCTCTCATGGAATATTGGACCAGATGGTTTTTTGAGGTTCTTTCCCTCCCCGGTTAGTGCTGTGGTTGTATGAACCCACAACCCTTCAGAGCATGAACTCTAGAAAGCAACAAACCAACTACACATTTGCAGTACCCAAACTGATGTTTTGGAGTAAGGGCTGATGTGATTTCTGTAAGGAAAGCCCGTGTATGGTTTCTCTGTGAGGCCTAGAGCTGCCCTGGGCCAGGAGTGCCAGCGTCATGGCTGGCGGAGGTTGTGGCAAAGCCCATGGATGTGTCCAAACCACCTTCCCTTGTGAATGGAGTGGCTGGGTGTGAGGGAGAGACTTTATGGTCCTGAAAAATGTCTGTTTTCTGGCTGTGGGCTTCTCAAGCTTCCCAAAACAGCGAGCACATGTGGGGTGTGTGGTTTGCTTGCAGCTGGTGTGCTGGAGCATGCCAGCCACCCCTGACAGCAGAGTGCTGCTAGCACTTGGCCTGCCAAGGATGGCACATCATCCCCAGCAATCCCTCAGGAGCTTCCTGGGGCAGTTGGTGAGTCAGGGGAGGTGTGCAGGACAGTTGTGCTGAAAGCTGCAGGGCTGCAGGAACAGTGGGCTGGATGTGCAGATGGCATTCTCTTTGAGGGGTAGGGTTTTGAGGGGAGCCAGGAGCTCGTGCAGATTTGTGCTGAGAAGTGGGAAGGTGCAAGGCATGCCAGAAGAGGGGTGTGCATAGGCAGACCCTGAAGGCAGAGAGCTGCTTTTGATGTAATTTGAATTATTTCAAAAAAAGAAGGGGGAAAGGTAGGGAGAGGGCATCTTTATCTGTTTCTTCACTCTATTTTTAAGAGAGGAAAACTGCTTACAATGAGGAGAAATTGCAGAACTCAGCATACTGGTACTCTCTACAGCCAAACTCCATAAAGGTGGAAACAGGTAATGATCCTAGTAGCACTCAGCTGTCTGCTCAGAAGCATTGTATACATATTTGAATTTCTCAGGTGTATATAAATACACCTTATTTTCTTTGCTAAATAAAGTCTAAAATAAGCATAGGATAACACTCACCACCACTAAAGCTTAATGTGTGTATTGTACTTTACAGTCGGAATTCATAACATGGCTATTACATGTTCAGTGCTGCCCATTTGGCCAATTCCAGTCTGCCTTGCACAAGGAGGTTGTGGCAATAATTTTTTCATTGATACTTGAGAGAACTTTCCTGTCCTTAAAACTATTTCCAAGCCAGGATGCTCACCAATTTTCAAGGTTAAATAAGCCTGCCATGAGATCTCCAATAAATAAACAAGCACAAGAGGAGTTTGAAAAGATAGATGTTCACACAGCACTACTATTTATCACTCTGCTTATAGAAAACTGTTCCAGTTTTCATGGGTTTTGTTTTTCAATTTCTGTCCTCCCCCTTCAACCATATATATGTATGTGGGAGGAATCTTATTTATCTAGTCACACATAAATCTTTTTCTGAATCTTACTATTTACTCTTCATGCTGTAAATCATTTTAAAATGGCTGAGTAAGAGCTAATCCAGTCTTTGGCTCTTCCTATAAAAGTCAACACTTCTGACAGGACTCTGCCATGAAGAAAAGTAATTTTAAGTTAGTTATGGGCTCACCATATAAGGTATATATATTTTTGCCTAGAAAGACAGTATTTACAGAGTGCTGCTCACTGATTCTTCTGTAGAAGTTTGCTTTGTATAAATCACAGTAATCAACCTATTAATTTTTCACAGAGTGTGGAAAATGCTTAGACAAAACCCGCACCCACTTCCAGTGAGAGGAAGGAAGCTCAGTTGCCAGCATCATTGGCTGCAGATGTATTTGTTCAAAGTAATTTTGAATGCAACTGAATAGCCTCTAGTCACGTATTTTTTATATTCATGAGAGGAGAGAAACATATATGATCTCTTCAAGTAGTGTTTAGGAATGTTGTCTTTGAGAGTATCATGCTGTTTGCTTAAGTGGTTGTCAAAAACATCCTTAAGAGCTCCTCTTCAACAGAGAGAAGAAATCATTGTGGCTTGTCTGCAGCAGTGGCAGTTATAGACAAGACTCAGGAGAGGCTGTACTTTACTTTTTATTCAAAATAAACCCTGCAGGGTGTTTTCTGAAAACAACTCTTGGTGCTGGCTGTGGTATTACAGTTGAAAAGAAGAATGGTTTTGTTTCCCTGCTGTTGTTTGTCTCAGCTGCACTGTGCAGGATATTGTCTCCCATCTGGCTAGATCTTTATGATATTAATAATGAGAGTTTGCAAAGCAGGCTGATTTCATTTTCACCTTGAATACTTCCTATTTTCAAACTGAAACCTTTCATATTTCCTCCTGGTTCTACCTTTATCAATTTCAGAACTTGCTGTGCTTGTATGGGGTTGTCCTGTTTTGTTTTGTTTTCATTAATATGTGGCTCTTTACCTGGGTTTTGATAGACCTATCACCTTGGACTTTTAGACCTGCAGATTTTATTAGGTAAGTAGCCCTGATCTTTTAGCTGAACTGCCATGATGGATTACATAGGGTAGGAATCTGCCCTTCAGCAGATGTGTGTTCAAAGCACCCTTCATCCTAAGTCTTGCTTTTTAAGATGGCAAAATAAAAATACTTCATTTCATCAGTCAAGACCTGATGATTCTTGTTGACATTCCAGCTTTTTAGTTTGGGGAAATGTTGATGAGAAGTATGTCCAAAAACTTAGGAAGAAGGTGAGAGGTTAATACAAGGTGAGCTGGGGGAACCCAAAACATAGCTGTGTAGGTTTAACATTTTCTTTCTCCTGAAATTGTTTTTATCTGATCACTTCTCACTTATTAAGCAGGAGTGGCTGCTGGTTTCTTGGGATGTGCATTACTGAGCGGAAGAACTTCTCCTTCCCTTCTGTTAGCAGCTGGTGGCCTCTGTGCAGTGAGCAAATGGATGGTTTCCTGGCTTCTGGTTACTTGTGCACCAGCAGCCATCTCTGTGTGTTAAAACTGTTTATTTATGAACCTTTTTTATGTATACAGTACCCAGCATGTTCATAGGCATGGATAGTGGGCATGTGTTACTTATTAAGATAGAAATAGAAGAATGTAATAATAACAGTTTCATTTTCTGTCAAAAGTGCTTCACGCTTCATAATCATCTGTTAAAAAAAACAAGAGAGAGAAGTAAATATCACTTTGAAAAGCTTGTTTTGTTTTAAACCAATTCACATAACAGTTTGACTTGATGAGACATTTGTGTTTAAAAATACCTGGAACCTGGTACACTACTTGCTATTGACATAGCTATTGTTTTACTCACTTGTTATCTAGTGGGCAGACTAGTCACCCTATTACCTTTTTTTTCTGTTGTGGTTTAATTGTTGTTGTTTTGTGTGGTGAAAAATCACCCTATTTTATGTCAGTCAGTGATTCTTGGAAGCCAGAAGTGGAAAAGAGCGTGCAGGTTTCTCTAGCAGTAAAAGGGATGAGAAATAAAAAGGAGCCCGGGAGAAAGTCAGTGTTTACTGGTCCTGTGGCTTCACAGGGCTGTTCAGTGCTGGTGTGCAGCCTGTGCTCTCCATGTACAAGGAGGGAGGTCCTGGGCTGTGAGGAACAGAGATGTGGAGCTGAGCACTTTGGCAGTTCTCTCATGTGAAACAAAGGAGTAATTCAGAGTTTTGTGCATTGGCAGTAATGCAGCACAGTTTCTGTGCTCTCTCCCCAGCCCTGCAGAGTGGGCATAGCAGTGCCATGCCAGTAGGGCGCTCAGCTGAATCAAGGGACCCAGCTGGGATGGGCAGGAGCTGCGCTGGAGGTGGGGTACCTGTGCCTTAGCCCAGAGGTACAGCCAGTCTGCAACCTCACTTTGGGTCCATCCATGGGGCACTGGCCCCTTCTCCCTGTCAGACGTGTCTTCAAGGGAGTGGTGCCCTGTGTAAAAACCTTCTTAATGAAAGAGTTAGTGTGGAGGGGAGAAGGGTGCAAGGTAATTTCAGTGTTTACCCCAAACTCTGGTGCAGCCCTGCAGATCTGTTACTGCATGGGTGGTCAGGGAGCTTGGAGTGGCTTTTGTGGGGACTCCTGAGATCCTGGTGTGTTTTGGTTTTTGTTTTGCTGGCAAATTCCTTTGGATTAAACCCTTCTGTTGTCCATTGTCTGTGCAGTTTGTAAACAGTACAAATTTGAAATGAGGGGTTTCCAAGTAATTTTAATACCTTAGCAACTATTTATCACTTGTAATTTAGTTTAGATTGCATAATTTATGGTAAATTATTTAGTCAATCATATGAAACTTACCTGCTACAGCCCATTTATTTTTGAGGTATAATATAGCAATAGGACATGTTTATGTGTGGTAAATCCTAAATAACTATATTGCAAACAGCAAAAAAGTGATGAAAAGACAGTCTAACTTGAATAAACCTGGTAGATTGCTGGAAGATAAAAAATTTAGCCACTTGATAATTATATGTTATTTCCATAATTGTGTTGCAGATTTGCATCAGTTATTCCCTGAGGTATAGCTGAGAAGATATTTTTAAAATAAAACTTCTTCAGTTTTGTAGGATCCAGAATAGGAATAGTTTTAAATAATTGATTATGTTCTTGATGTGAGGAAACTTTTGTATGTGTCTCTACTCTGTAGCTGTAATGCCAGCTCTGGCAGCCTGAGAGGTTGAGCAGTCTCTCTGAAAACCACAGTGAGATGTTAAAGGCAAAGATAAGGAGTAAATTTTAAATAGATACTCAGACACTGAATTACTGAACATGCAAGATTTAATGGTGCAAATGTCCTGAAGCATTATATAAAACTAGAACTTTCTTACAGATTTTGTGACATAAAAAGAAAAATAATCAGGTAGGAAACAACATAGTTTGGGATTTAGTGTTGATATTTGGGCAGGGAAAGATGATGAGACAGGTTGTTACAAGAATTAAACCAATTGTTTTACTATTTTGTGGTGCAAAGTTTTAGGCTTTTGACTGTAAATTCCTACATTTTGCTGCCAAAAAAAGCTGTGTTTGTTTTATTTGCAGGATCAGTCAAGTTAAATTTTCTGCCAGAAATTGTTTTATTAAAACCACAACTGCAATACATCAGAAAAGGGGGAGAGGGAAGAACAAAGAATAAGAGAAAATTAAAAAGTAAATTTTAAACAGAAAATACCAGCTAATCCACATATAAGCTAATTGTAGACTTACAAAGTCTGAACACACATTAGAAGGAATTAAGCCAACTAGACTCTATCCTCCAAATGTATAATTATGTTGTATTGCAAGTAGATAATTTAATTGCTAAATCATCATTCAAGTGTTTTCTAAATGAATTAGAACAAAGTATTGTCTGCCAAGCCTGTGTGACCTTCAATTCCTCGCATTCATCATGCATTTATCTCTATTGAAGAGCTTGCTTTTTATCCCCACAAACTCATCCACACCACGTGCTACTAGACTATGTCATAGCATTAAATAAATCTGTGTGCCAAAAGGGAGTCAGGCTGTGTGATTAGATTTGGTGGATTCAGTGTGGCATCCCACACAGGAGAAGGCTGAGTGAAAATTCAGCCATCATCAACCTTCATACATTTATGCTACTGTTCACTTGTGCAAATAATTATCTTTGTTTCTTTTTAGAGCTCAGTATGTTTCCTGCAAATATTTTTTTCTAACTCATCTGTCAGCCTGCACTTTTTTAGCCAAACAGTGATGTTCTGATAAACTGCAAGCACTCAGTTTCTTGTTTTGCTTTTTATAAATAACCAAAAAGACATTATCACTGAAAATTATTCTGCTATTATTGTTGGTCAGTTTATCTTGGCAGTTTAATATTGTGACACTGGATTAAGCGTCTTTTACACTTCCCATCTTAATCTTGTCTCTGCCTTTCTTTGAGCCTGTCAGTTTAAGTGTCAGGCAGTTAATTAGATGAATATCAGTATAGCATAACATCATATGTCTTTTTCCTGAAATATTTAAACTGTGTGTTTAAATTTGTTTTTTGGCTAATCCGTGTCCTCTCATTTTTATTGTTAGATTTATTTTAGATGAATTATTCAAAAAATGTGCAGGAGAACCTACAGATTTTTCTCTGAACTATTGGGTTATCAAAAAACATAATAGGGAGATTTCTGTACTTGTTCTTTGTAGAAACTTCCATGAGTTTTAATAGATTTTTTTTTGGCTTATTGTGGGTTTGCTTTTTACTCAAGGCCATCATGTTGTGAGTAGCTGAGGCCTTGAGGATAGAAGGCCTTTATTGATAGGGCATTGTGTACTTAATATGCTGTATTTCTGGAGAAAAGCAAATGAATAAGGATTTTGATGCAGGTTTTAAGTGTTTTACTTCAATTTCAAGAACTCAGTTGTCTGTATTTCTTGAAAAATAACTTAAATGTGGGGGATCACATCTATTTGTCTGTCCATCCTCCTTTCTTCTCACCAATAATTAGCTGTTGAAGCCATCAGATGAGACTGCCTGCATAAATGCCAGAGGGGAAAAAATCATGTTCTGGATTTAAAAGGGTATTTGGAGCCCACCACTAAATTATGTGCTTTATTAAGAATTATGTGTAGGGGCCAAGACTGGGGGTGCAAAACCAGGAGCTGTGTGGAATACACTTTGGTGAATTGACATGGACCATAAACATAGTTAAAACTGTATGTCCATACATAACATTATAAATACCAACTGTGTTGGTGTAGTTCATCTACTAAAATGCAAGAAAAAACTTCGAAGCAAACATTTAATTGTTAAAGCTTTTCTTCCATATGAGGATTTACTGTGCATGTTTCTAGAATAAATTGTTTTGATTTTGATAGTTAATGGGTGTTTTCCCTGAAATAAATGGCTGGGAAATCTAATTAGTGTGAAGCACAGTAAGAGCAACATTTTAACTGTTGCTCCTGAACATAGCCAAGTCCACAGAGGATGAAGTTCACTTGATCATGTGTACTGTGGATTAATCAGCTTTGCTTCTTTTTTATTTTGGAAGCTTTTGCCAAACCACAGGGAAAATGTGCTTTCTGTGCCTGATGCTGGAAGCTGCTTCTATTTGGAATAATACATTGTTTCAGCAATGCATGAGGTGTGGATAGAGCCAAGTGGAGGTTATTTAGGTCAGTCCTTGATAGCTTCATGTCATGTTAGTCAGTCATCAACACTTTTTTTTGATAGATACATATATATAAAAATAGGAAATTACAAATGGATTCTTCTTTTGTTAAATACTTTATTTACTTTGCGGACCACAAAGAGCAGAACAGAAGCATCCTGAAGTTTTCTCCAAATCTTCACTCGTGGACGACAGAGTATAGTGGTAGATGAAGGTAGTGTTAAAAACTTAATTTTACTATCTAGGGAAAAAAAAATTCGACATGTTATATTAATAAAGGATGTGCTGGCAGCACATCACACCTCCGTAAGCATTGTTAGGAGCCAAGAGTGTTTTCTTTGTTCTCTAACTGTATCTTTGCTGCAACTCAGAGCAAATCCCCAAGCACCAGTGTCTCTTTTGCAGTTTTTATTAAATAAGACTTGAAATGAAAACAGACCTAGTAAAAGGAATCTGCAGAACCATCCCTGTTCATACATGTGCAGTGGAAGGTTGATGGTCTATGTTGCACTGTACAAATTCCACCTCTAAAGCGGTCATCCACCAAGCCTCTGTTGCCCAAGTGTGAGCCTTTGATTTGTAGATTTTTGTTTTGTTTTGTTTTATCATTTCTTCTGTGATTGTCTTAATTTTTTTTAGGAACAGTTTGTGAGAGCATACTGTCAAATCCTTGTCATTTTCACTTCAGGTTTCAAAAGAAAAATTTCTAGCTGAAAGTTTAGAAGCAAGCTGTAAATTTTTGTCACGCTTTTGTTTGGGTACCTAGACATAGAGGTTAATTACCAGTTTGATTATAAAAAAGAATCTTTATTGGCTGCCCCATCTGCAGGCAGTCACTTTGCTGCAGAGGTCCATGGCCTGCAGAAAGGCCACAGTGGAAGGCAGGATGTACAGGGACTGCTGGGGTTTCCTCCAAAATGCTGTCCTGTGACCCTTGAGTCAGCTGAAATTAGAGATTTGCAGCTGCTATGGACTGGTGCTGTGAGCAGGAGCTCTGGCAGCACAAGAATGGCCTTCAGCAGTGCACTTCAGTGCCTTGGGCTGGGCAGCTTGACATCTTCCAGGTAACTGCCACAGTGGGAAAATCATTCCAGCTTCCCTCTTGTCCATGAAGCTAAATTGGAATGCTGGGTGCTGATGTGGGGGTGCCTGGCCTGCGGCTGGAGGCAGGACAGCCCCCCCTGCAGAGGGGAAGGTGACTGGGGCTGCTTGGCCACAGAGCCTGAGGACAGGAGCTGAGCCCAGTGTGCTCCAGGTTTCCTGGGTGCTCACATCTGGGAGCTCTCTGTTCTACAGGCAGTATTTGCAAGTACTGGCTCCTGCACCCCTTGGCTTTAAATGTGTTTAAATGTGCAGCGTGGGGTGCTGCTGTGAAGGTTGGATCAGGTGTTCAGCAGGAGAATGAGCTGTGGTGCCCCTCAGTGCAGCCCCTCAGTGCAGCTCAGCTCCTCACCCACCGGGGGCTGCCCAAGGCTTCTGCTAAAGCTCTGCCTGCCTGGGCACAGGGGAGCAGCTCAGGGCTCCCTGGCTTTGGCTGTCTCTGTGCACTTCAGCTGTCACTGGAGAGTGCAACACAGCAGTGACATTTGAAAAACCACCAAAGCACAAGATCACTATTCAGTGCCACACACCAGCAAAGCCAATTAACTTGAGCAGGAAGTGGGGTTTAATGTGCATTTGGGGATTACAAGCCAGTGGAGGTGGGAGAAATGGGTACTTACAGTTCCCATCTGGTCTGCTCATGCTAAAAATAGCTGAATTTCTCAGTGAGATGCTAGTGTTTCACTAAGCTCTGGTTATCTAATACCTAATAATCAATATATAACATCAGCAGATGCTGATACATAGATGTGTATTGTCAGTCCAGCAACACTTTTAATTAGAAATTGAATTGTGCTAGACTACACTATACACATAAATACAGATATATGTGTTCATGTGTGTTAAATCTGAAAGACACTGTCAAGCACTGGTTAAACCTCCTGACTCCTTTCTGCCTGACAGATTACAGAAGCACATAAATAAAACATTAGTGTAGAATACACATTGGACACAGTGCTACTGACTACACCTATGCACTATAGATCCAAAGCTTTTTTCCTTGTTCATTTTGGTAACAAAAATTGTTACAAATAAATGGAATTTCTTTCATTTTGATGTATATGTTCCTAAAATGAGGCTGTTCAGATTGAATTTAGTGTGATGGGGAAACAATTTTATCTGATCCTATAAAGTTTCCCTTAGATAATTTGGGCAAAATAACTGTGACTTGAGGTCTGTTGTCTTACACTGAGGCTTTTTCTTGCAAAAGTCAAAGTACAGTGAACCAGGCAAGTCGTGTCTTCAGTATTTATAGCCACTCTTCTTCCAAAAAATTAATTTTCCATTCAGTATGATAGTACATGATTGATAGGAACTTTTTTTCAGATTTGGGTGGGGTAAGCATGGGCTTCTTCATCCTAACAAGGTATTTCCATATCTCCTGTTTTAACACAAGTCATTCTGCTGAAGTCAGTGAAACTAGTCTGTGCAAGTTTATCAATGCATAAGTTGCAAATACAAGTTGGGACTATGGCTGATTCAGGAGATAGGCAGTAAGTGAATGAAGGAGGAAAAGTATTTCAGCCATGGGAAAAACCTTTGTATTTGAAATGTTTATAGCTTTGGGGTTCATAGGTTTGCTTGTTGTTTTAGTGTCAAATTTCCAGCTAGTGCCACCTTGGCAAACCCTAGAAGTTTCAGAATGTTAATTGTGAATTTGAAACAGTATTTCTTGTGAGGTTTTTTTGTCGGTTTGTTGTTGTTGTTTGTTTGGATTTGTTTGTGTGTGTTTGTTTGTTTTTATCCTTTTCAGAATGCAGTGTTTCCTTCTAGAAAGTTGCTGGACAGGCTATAGAAGGGAAGATTTTACCTATAGATGTCACATGGGTCTAGGCTCTAGGGCTGTTTGAAAAATAAAGCTGTAAATGCTCATGTGTGTTAAATGTGTGAGAAAGACATTGTCAAGAACTGGTTAAGCCTCTGGACTCCTTTCTGCCTGAGAGGTTGTGGAAGCACATGAATAAAACATCAGTGTAGGAAACGTGGACACAGTGCTGCTGCTTGGTATGGGCTGTGTGGGGCTGTATCATAGGGACCTGTTCAGTAACCTAAATAAATAATAACACTAGATTAATTATCTAGTGTTTTCATAAGTAAAAGCATTCTGCTAATGTATCTTACCATTTTCTGAGTGCTCTTGAGGTGCATCTGCTGTGTCTGCCTGATACTGGAGTCTCCTTGGGGCACTGTTAGGGCTGCACACACATTTGTACACAATCCCATGGAGCTAATTAGGTGTCTGTGGGCTTGTGCAAAACTGAGAAGGTCTGCCATTAATATTTTAGCAATTTTTTCCTCCCCATGTAGTAATTAAGATATTTATGTTAACATATGTGATCACAAAATGATGTATATATACTCTGTGTATCATTTCAAGGTTATTTGGCCAGCATTTCAGAGCAATTTCACCCTAAACTTAAATAAACATACTAGTAGGATGTATTTTGCTACTGCAGTCTTTGTGTAAGTATGTTTTACAGCTGAAGTTCTTGATTCAAATGGATAATTTGAAAATCCAGGGTGGGGAGCAGGAGCATAAGGCAGGTGTCCTAGTTGTTTAACCAGAGCATGCAGTCCCCAACAGCTTCTCTGTTCTATCTGCCAGGCCACCTCTCAGACAATTAGCCTGGGGTTCTGAAATGTCACTGTGTTTGGCAACTGTTTGTCTTTAATGACTTCATCCACTTAACATCTTTATAACAACAAATAGCCATCCTGGTATTTTAATTAGACATAATGGACAATGCTCCTTTTTCTTTTCTGGTTATATTTGAAATCCAGCCTGGCAAATCTAAAAATAAAATTAAGTCTCTGAAACTAGGGAAATTCTGATTCTTTGTATTAAGATTTTTGAATGCCATAAAATAAAGGGATTTTTTAATTAAAGAAAATGTGAAAAAGATAATTATCAAAAAGGACAATTCACTAAATCTTACTGAACCTACCTGCAAAGCTCTTGTGGTGTTTGCATGTTGCCTCTACCTGAAAGCCTCTCAGCTTTAAAATTAAAATTTAGGAAAAGTGCCTTTTGCCAATAGAAATTGCCATCCAGGTACAGTCACACACATCTTTGTAACTATTTCTCCCCTCCAAGTATAGTTAATAGCTGAAAACTTGAACATTTCTTCAATTAGAAATACCCAGAGGGAAACAACGACAGGTGGAAAATGTCTGTTCATTATTGTCTCAAAGAACAGTCCTGAGGGTGTAAGTGCAGTGGTGTCCCAGGCAAGGCCACCCAGTGGCAGAACTGCATCCAAACTGGGAAATTTCACTAATTCATCAGCATCAGTGCATATTGTGGCCAAGGTCTAAAAGTGTTGGACAATGCCAGGTGGAATGGACAAAGGTGTAAATGTCTTGGATGTGGTCGTGCAGGATGGCCAAAGGTCTCCGTGTGTGGAACACTGTTATGTAGAGCTGGTCTCAGATGCCCAGCTGACTTTTTTCTGTCAGGATGCCCAACAAGGGCTTCGATATCTGCTGTGGATAAATATATTGTGAAACCAAATACCATGGGGTATAAGAGAGAACAGATGGGGGTGTGGGTTCAATAACAAAATGGAAAAAAAAATTAATAGACACCTTACCTGCTGACAATTACTTGGGTGTGAATTTCAGGAGAGGAGATGTCCAAGCAGCCTGTTGGTCCTTTTGAAATGTAGCCTCAGCTTGGGTACTTGTTTTCTCACAAAACACAGGATATGGATTTTAAAAGACAGAGCTTGCTATGTCTCATCAGGAGAGGACAGCCTTCCTCTGTCTTGAGCAACCACCAAGAGGCTTTCAGAAGCAGGATGTGGAGCAGAGCAGTGTGCGTGGACATGTTCTGGCACTGTTTCATCAGTCTGAATAGGTTTGCCTTGCCCATAAAAAAGGGTTGAAACAGTGATTAACATGTTGAGTTTTACTTCTGTGAATATTTACTTCGATGTAACATGGAAGTATTGAAGGAATCCTGCAGCATCAGCTGTTACATTATTGCTGCAGGTCTGCTGCTGGCATCCAAAACTGGTTTTATGTGTTATGGTCTTTTTCTTTAGAAATGCTCATTGTAATAAAGTCCCAGATGAACAGCTGGCCCTCCTCAATCAAGAAATGAGGCACAATCTCAAGGAATTAGCCCAGTGCCTAAGTTACATGCCTTAGAGAGTGGGGACTCTGGGCAAAGGATTTTTGGGGAGGGCTGTGAGATAGAGTAATAAGCAGAAGCAATTTGTACGTGTGCATTTCCTGAGAGTAAAATCTTGGATCTTATTATTTGAGCAGTTTCCTTGTTCCTCTGCAAGTCTGGGAATAAGCATTTATTAGGGAATTTTCTGCCAGTATCCCTTTGTACTCATTACTCTGGTTGGCAGAAGAACAGCCAGCCTGCGTTTACATCCTGACTCTTAAACATGTTGTTAGCTGTTACGTGCCTCTCTAAGTGAGGGATCAGAGGCTTAGCTGTAAATATGAGGAAGGCTCAGGATAAAGCTGCGTATACAGACTTAACCCGAGGTCACAGCTCAGTGAGAGCGCCTTTGCCGTGGGGTTTTGTTATTTATTCAGACCTTCTCCTGCCCTCTGCTGGCAGTTCCCTGCTAGGGAATAGGGATGCCCTTACGCTATTCCCGGGATAGTCACCTGTGCCAGCTTGCTGCTTGCAGTCTGCTTTGCCAAAAGGGATTTGAATTCCTGTCATTAATGAAATTCCTTGCCACAGGTCACTGCTGTGCCCACTGCATTTATAATGTTATCTGAATGTTATAGAAGATGCATAAAGTACGGTTGTTTTGGCCTTTGAAAATTATCTCAATGTGCAAGCTATCACCCAGGGTTCAGTTATTCTGTCCTTCAAAACTGTATTTACTTTCTGAAGTAAAGTTTGATTTTTGGCAGGCATGCTGATTTACAAAGTCAAGTACTTGAGTTAAGAGATGCCAGCATTGAGGATGCCTGTGGTATTTTAATGCTATTCTTGCCATCTTGTGTTTGATGCCTGTATGTATTAGAATGCAGTTTTCCTCCACTGTTTTATTGGTGGGTTGGTTTTTTTTTCCACATTGGTGTATTGCATATGTAATGAACATAATTCCATGTATTTGTAGTTTCACCTGTGACATAGCCAGTTGTGGAATGCTGCTCTCCAAAAAGCCTTCAAGTACAGTTTTGTCTACTTTTCAGTTTCAGAAAAAAAGTGCAAGAAGCATTAATAACTTTGACCTTGGTTCAACTCTCATGCACTGAATGAATAAGCAAAGGGACCTAAAATGAAAAAATGTAATATATACGTAAGAACAGGCAAAATAAAGATTGTACAGATTGTTTCAATTTGGATACATTCTCATTTCTTTAATATATGACATTACAACCCTGATCATCTTATAGTATTTTCTGAATTGAGTTGAGATATTCAAATGCTTGAGAAAGTGAACCTGAAAAATTGTGCATCAACTTTGGATAGCAATGGGGTTGTGAGCAAGGCTTTTAGATCCACTTTTACCAGTTATGTTTGTGAAGAAATCAAAGTAGAGATGAGTTAGCTGTGATTTTATTGATGGGCATAATGAGATGCATTTTGCTGGTGGATTTCTGAGCTAGTTACTGTAAGCCAGAAGAGTGATGAGAAGCAGGATTTTGTGAACATAGTTCATGGACATGAACTCTCTTGCTATTCCTTTCTGTGCTTCCATTTATCTCCATTCTAGTTTCTGTACTTTAGGTTCCACCTCTCCACCTGGGTTATATCCTTTGCCACAGAAGACCTTAATTCATGCCTCTGTTTGTTTCTTTTCCTTTCTCCAGCCTCCTTGTTCCCAAGCTCAGTCTTCCATCTTTGGGCTCTTGATCCACTAGAATTTCACATCCCTCTGCTGCTTCTGGCCTGAGTTGTAGGTTTCATGTTTGTTTGACATTGAGACCACTGAAAAACTTTCCATTGGAGCTGTAAAATACCTATGCTGTTTCACCTTCTTGGCTACTTGCTGTAAGCCCCTTCAAAGCAGTAACAAACCTTTGCTGTGGTTGCTTTACTGAGCTGCCACCTCTTGTCTCCTTCTTCCTTGTCAAATCTGAAAATAAATGTCAGCCAAATGAGCAAACAAGTGGACTAGTATAGAAGTAGGATGAGTCTTTGGTAATAAATAAATAAATATGTATTTGACCCACAAATTGAGTTGTAATTAACCAGCTGGGAGCTATAATCACATTTTTCCAGGGCCCTGGCTGCCTTCAGGTAATTGCAGTCTGTGTGTGCTGAGGAGGATTAGAGATGGTCTTTGAAGGTGCTTGGGGAAAAAAGCAAGCTGTTATTAATGGGGGACAGCTGAGAGCCTGCCTTTGTCACCAGGGGCCACTGAGGCTGGCTTTCACCTTTCCTACAGAACTGTGCATTTTAGAGAAAGGTACTTCGTATGCAAAATCCTTGCTCCCACAGACAGGATGCCTTTGGAAAGGAACCTGCAAGTGTGACTTTTCAGGAAGGTAGTTGGGGTTGCACTCTATGTAATTTTTCCATTCATGTTTATCTGATAAAATTAACAGGTGCAGTTCTCAGAGCAAAAGGAAGGGGACTTAATTAGAATTCAGTAACTCAGTAGGGAGCCCAGATAATGACTGCAAATGATGTAAACTGTGCTGTGAGACACCATGCCTGTTTGCACTGCTTACAGCTCAGGAGATCCTGAGCAGAGAGGGAAGGGAGGGCACTGGAGGCCCTGTCAGCTGTTTTAAGAGGATGCTATCCCCTGGATGGTCTGTCAAGGTACTCGTTGGTTGCCTTTTTCCTGCTGTTGCATAAGGTCCATCTTAGGTCCCTTTGATGCTTGTTCCAGGGCATGCAGACAGGTGACCCTAAGGCACCTTGTGTGTCACAATCTGCCCTCCTGCCTCCTTAAATTGGGCTTTTCAGCTGCTCATGCTGGTCAAACAGCTGGAGTGTCTGGATCCGGGTACAAAACATCCTTAGGCAACCTCATCCCAAACAAGTATCTTACTTTTAGATACCAACTCCAGGAGGAAACAAAGTGTTTCCTGCCTGGGAAAGAGGGCAGCAGGGCTGCTGATTCTGTAGCCTCATCCAGCAGTAATTGCTGGTTGTTGAAATGCTGAGCAAGCGAGGAAACTGGGGGGCTGTGGTCAGCCAAAAATATAAAGGCTGGGACTCCATGTAGCTGCTCACTGCTTTTCTGAGCTACCTTTTTCTACCTAGCCAAAACATTTAAAATGAGCTTATTAACACAGATAAATGCATGTTAATTGCATCCTTACCGTTTTTCCCAAGGAAGCTTCGGGTTTTGAAACAAGCACTAACAGCATGCTTGTTTGCTCTGAGAAGAGGAGTCAGGCATTTGCACTGAGGAGCTGTGCTTGGAGTTCAGCAGTGGGTGGGAGGCTGTGCTCAAGAGGTGCCCAAATCCCAGCTCATTAACCTGCCCACGTACAAGAGCAAAATTGATTTTGTTATTGGAGTTGTTAAATGCAGTAGTTATGTTTTCTTTTTGATGGATTCTTTTAATTTCTTTTGGATCTTTCTTTGTTTTGCTTAACAGCTTTTTAAGGCTTTTTTTTTCCCTCCCTCTGTCTTCAGCTATTGATGGATTTCTAAAAACTGATGAAAGACAAAGACTGGCAAAGGAAAGAAGAGAAGAAAGGGAGAAATACCTTGGTAAGTTGGCAGGAGGTGTATCTATTATTTATATACATGTTTTAATAGGCTTAAATAACTAACATAGCATTTTTTGTGTTCTGATTTTTAAATCTTGTTCAGTCTGTTCCTGGTCTTTACCGCTTCTTTTAACTTAAATTGTAAAAGATAATATTTTTGCATTTCCAGTCAAATATTTAGTAGTTTATATTTACAAGTTTACTTACTTTCTTCTTTGATTTGTGTGCCTTTGAATATAGGTTTATGTTCAAGGTACTGCTGGTATGATCCTGGTTTGTGAAAATCCCAACTAAGCCTTGAGTAATACTCAGAAAAATATGTAGAATGATTTGATAAAGCAACTTCAATTTTAATCTCTTTGGTTTCAGCCATATTGAAATATATAATAGAGTTTTTAAGTGCAGCATTAAAGTGTGTACTTTTCTGCAAGTTGTAAAATGGTTAATCTTTCAGGAGAATGCTTATGTTATTCAGGAACTGAAGAATGTTTATCAATGATTTCAGATTTTGTTTAAAATAATTGCTTATTTTTAATCTATTAATATGACCAGGGAGATGTTGAGAGAATTGTAAAATAGATATGTAAAAAGTATAAATATATATTTAATGGGAGTGGGTGTATACACAATTAAAATACACATATATATGTGTATACATGTACATATATATATACATATACATAAATTTAAATTTTTTGTTCAATATTGATTTGGACTTCCTATATCTTTCTGTGTATATAAAAAGGTGTTAAACAGTTAACTTCACTTTTCCTCATTGTAATGACAAGAAAGATCAGTAGCACTGTTCCTAGAGATAACCTGACAATACCTAGCAGAAGGAATTGTCATGTTTTATGATTTTTGCAAAATTTAAGGTAAGCATATATTTTGAGGAAATGTCAACTAAACAAGTATGGGCACCTGTCAAAAGAATCATAGGAAAATACTGTTTTTCTTGCAAGAAATAAACAAACTGTTGACCATTTCTTTGGGAAAGCTTGGGGCTTGAGACAGTGACTTGACATTTTTCATTACCATGGCCTTGGTCCACATTATTCCTTTTGGTAGTTCTGGTGAAAATCTGCTGCCCTGTAGTACTTAACCTTGCCTGAGCTTCTGTCTCTCTGGGACTTACTTCTCTTCCAGGTGTGCTCAGTGTAGGCTATTCTCTTCTTTCCTTCTGATTATCCCTTCTTTTCTGGTTCCCAAGAAAGTGATATGGTGGTTAGATTGGAAAGGACTCAGAGTAGAAGAGATGAACAGGAAACTGAAACTTGGAGTTTCTGGGAGTGGTTGGCCCAGGGGATTTGGAAGGTGATGTCTGCAATTTTCTCCCAGACATCATATATGCCTCCTGGAAGCATATTTCTTAAGACCATTTCTGTAATGGGGAGCTTTGAGTTTTGGTCACAGTTTGATTGTGAGAATTTTCTTTTAGAAGTTCAGAAAAAAGCAGCATGTTCCCCCAAGGGTCAGATCTTTAAGCAGTCAGCAGGTACTGTATAGCAATATGAAGTAACTTTTTCGCCTGAGCCAAAACTCATTAATCAGTGGTTTAGCATCCCTAAATTAAGCAACAAGAATTGTACGTGTGTCCATGATGACAGAATTGTTTACTTCTCTGTCCAGAATCAGTCCCAGGTTTCACCTACTTACTCAGAAGGTAATCTTAGCACAATCTCTGGACACCTCACTTTATTTTTGGTTTTTATGAACTCCAGCATGCTTTGTCACCTGCTCTACCTGATGTGGCTAGCAGTTGGAACAATTCATGCCTGGTCACTTGTTGTCCACTGTCTCTGAGGTAACTTTTTCTGTTGACAAGTCTGAACTTCATGCATTCAATCCAGGTTCACTGCATCACTGACACTCCCCTCATACTGCCCTGTCTTGAGTGGGGAGCATGAGTGGATTTTCATAGGACAAAAGGGGAAGATAACATCAACTGTATTTCTGACAAGAATGAGCTAGAAGGTGTTCTGGAAAGCAGGCTGGATTTGAGGAAGAAGTGTTGTAGAAGGATTCTGTATTCAAGGGAAATAAATGGAATGTTGGAAAAGGATCTGGGTGTTGAGAAGACTCTTGCTTTCACCCAAGGGAGTGAGGATGGAGTGGGGCTAAGAGGGACAGAAAGTCACAGCTGTGGTTAAAGAGCCTGGGGGCAGGAACTGGGGGGAAAAGGCTGATCTGAGAAGCAGCATTTGGAATGGCTGGACAAGAGCCTAGGAACAGTGGGAGAGTTAGAAGGGTGATGATGTGCTGCAAAAGGAAACAGCAACTGAAGAAACACAGGCATAAGTGAGCAGAAAGAAGGACTAGCTCTTGTATAAACACTGTTAATTCTGGCTTTCCCTGACTTTCAAGTTCTTAGCCTAACAATATTCCCTCTTTGATATTGGCTGTATGTGTGTTGGTATGTGACACTACAAGCTTGTATGTATGTAGGCATGCTTACAGACCTCCTCTTTCCTGCCTTTTTATGGAATACACTTGCATGGGAAATGGATTTTTCCTCTCAATTTGCCACATTAACTCCTGCTATTTGTACTATGTACACCTGAAGCAACAGTCCAGTATGTATTGTTGCAGTCTGAGTTTCTGAAACATCAGGGTAATGTCCCATGAAGATTATTGCTCCAGTTGGAATAAACAGCTGGGCAAAACCTCAGTAACAGAATAATTTTTTTTCACATGAAAAGGCAGAAGTGGGTAAAGATTTAGCACCAAATCATGAGCTGAAAGATGTATTTTCAAAACTTCATAGAAAACATAGCATATGTTGTTTACATGTGTCTATTTTAAAGGCAGCTCTGTAACAAGAAGCACAGTTTTAAAGAAGTCCCAAGGGCTTTTGCTTCAACATATACAGCTGATTTCCTTCAAAGATTACTAGGAGCAGTATGTCCGAAAAAATAATTTGGCTTTAAGCTTCAGAGGGACTTGAAACATAAAAAAAATTGCTAAACTTTTCTGTATACTGTTCTATACATAGATAAGGGGTACAAACTGGCACCTTGTATACAAGGGCTTCCCTATTTATGTATTGAACAAATTGCTTAGATTTACTAATCATTTCAGCACTTCTGTGCACTATATTTTTAATCTCAGTCAACTAAAACTCTGTACTTGCATTTGTTGTTTTACACTATTGTTTCATGTTACCAAATAATTTTAAAATAGAAGAAAATTTGCCTGATGTGAAATGCACCTTTTTCTCTGCACAAGCTGCTAGGGAGCAGCAGATACTGGAGAAGGAGAGAAGAGCAAAACTTCAGTATGAAAAGCAAATGGAGGAGCGATGGAGAAGGCTTGAGGAGCAGAGGCAGAGAGAGGAGCAGAAGAGAGCAGCTGTTGAAGAAAAGCGGAGACAAAAGCTTAAAGAGGAGGAGGTGAGGTCCCCTGGGAGATGTATGGCAGCACTGCACAGGGCTGAATATTGACATGCATTAAACCATGGGGGGTGGGAGCAGGACTGGAGACATGGGAGCAATTACTGCAGGAGCTGCAAAGCACATCACCACAGCTGTAAGGAGTCTACCACTGTACATCAAAAGCACTTTCCAAAACAATTTTTTAAAACTTTGACTGATCTCCTGGAATAGTCATCTACTCTTGCTAGCATATCTGGGACTCCGATTGTCAAATATAAATCACCACCTTTCTGGAAAGAAGTCTTTAATGATGAGTGTTTCCAAAAAGGGAAAGATTCTTCTTACTGTTCTGTTTACTGCCCATGAAAAAGAAATAATGTGTTGTTCCATTTCTCCTTGATGACAGAAACTCAGAAATTTGTACTTAAAGCAGTGAAGAATCTAGGCTGTTTTCAAATTCTAACATAAAACAGAATCACATATTTTTAAGCATCTTCATGCCCTTCCTCTCTTCTAGGCTCCCTGCTGAGATCATTTAAGGTTCTTTTTTTGCTCTAGTGAGTCCAATTTCTGGTGCAGCTCTCTGAATGCAGGGTGTGTGTGTATATCTGTGCATGACATTATGTGGAGAACACTAGCACTGCTACCCGCAACTGATAAAGAATTAATGGTTTTTGGAAAAGGAGGCAGTGGTTAAAAAAAAAAAAGCCCGAAGAAAATATTTCCTCAATTCCTAGATAAAAAAAGCTTTAGAAATCCAGTTCTTAACCTCCATTTTTCTGCCCCCCTGTCCTTTCATCAAAATAACTTTGCAAAACAGGTAAAACACTTCTGCCTGATTTCACAATAACATACAGCTATTCACTGAATTTTTTGTTTGATTTTTCACTTTACTTGAAGAGAAGATTGTATCCTGTCATTTGTTGTTCAACTTTAACATACTCATTGTGGCTTCTATGTAATGGCAGAGAATTGATTTAAAGATATTTTGTTATGTGTTTTGTTTCAAATTCTTTTAGGAAAAATGAGGAAAAGCTGAAACAAAGGGTAGGAGGTCTCTCTCTTGTGGTAACAGCATTGAAGTCATGTGCTCCTTTCCCAGCATTTCCTGCTGTAATAGCCTTCTGCAGCTAAGCAAAATCAATTCCCTTTGTGAGGATTGTAAGGGGAAGGGGCAGAAAAACGTCCAAAACCCTGTCTTTAAAATTTTCAGCAGAGCAGGACAGAAAGGCAGAGAGGTGTAGGAAGAGCAAGTATCCACCAGCTTTCCCTGCATTCGTGGTTTGCTTTTGCTGCAGAAATGAGAGCAGAGTTGTTGGATGTGAGAGGCAGTGACAGGTCAGACCCAAGGCATCTGTTTAGTGGAGGTTGACCCCATCTCCTGTAGTGGCCTCCTGTCCTTCCCCAGAGATGGAATAAGAGGCTGAGCGCACTGTCATGCTTTTCCCAAGCACCAGTGAGCCTGGCCCAGCTCCCCAAGACACTGCATGTGTGAGGGCAGGCTTCTGTAATGGTGAGGGAGAAGCTGATTCCCAGTGTTCAGTCATGTGCTCAGTCACTACCACTCCTAGCTCTGCTCACCAGGCTGGTCCTTTATGCTTAAAGTGTCCAAAGTCTTTTTTTTGGAAGTTAAAGCAGGCCTGGGTCTGGATTCTTTCCCTTTCCTTCCCACACCTCTCCTCTCCCACGGTGAGGAGTCTGAGAGAAGACTGTGTGGGCAGGAGGGCAGGAGAGGATGCTTGCTTGTTTGGGGATGGATTAAACCTGTGGGAGGAAAGTCCAGGACCTTCTGAAGGAGAAGAGGGTGCACAGGGGAATGATCTATTGAACAGGGGAGAGTGAGAGAAGAAGGAAAATGGGAATAGAAGGAATCTCTCCTAGCTTCCCTTCACAGTTTCTTGTCCCTCATTCCTCAAATTCTGTTTGAATTCTACTAAAGGATCTGCCAGTTTAGTCCCACCTTCCCCGGCCCTTGCTCTTGTGATGGACCCCTCAAACTCTGTGTGCATGATTACAGTGGAGGTCTGAGTAAGGATGGTGATGAACTTGCAGCTCCCTGGGCATTTGAGTTACTCACTGTTTGTGACTAATTTTGGCCATTTAAGACTGTCTTTACTGGAAGAGCTTTGAACATGTATTCCCCCACCTGGGGTGTGGGGGTGGGTGTGCCCTGCCAGTGAGCCAGTGTGTGCTGCACCATCTTCTCAGTGTTTCTCCTTTTAAGAGCAGTTAACACTAGCTGGGTACTGGAATACCCATTTTATTTCCTTATCAGCTGTCTGAAATGACAAGCAGAGAGATTTTCTTCCTTGCTCTCTGCCTTACTGGTTGTCCTTTATAGTTTCCCTGAATTGTTTTTCCTTGTTTTTTAAACAGAGCAGAAAGTAGTGCACGTTCATGATAGGAAGAGGTGATGCAAATCTCTCTGTACAAAATATTGTTGTTGCATCTTAAAGAATCTGACAGGAATAGATCTTAACAAACTGTGGGGACTTGTTGTCTCCTATATCAGAGCATCCTATGCTTGACCATTTTGCTTGCAAAGGACTTCTTAAAGTGGTGGCTAAAATTTGATTTATTTTGCTTAGTTTTCCCCCTCTACAGTGCCAGATAAGGGATGATGGTTTTAAAGTCTCTCTTAGTAGAAATCAAGGTATTCTGTCAGAGTTCTTTGGGGCAGCTGGAGGTTGTTGCAGAGCACAGTGAAAGTGTCAGATTTTTCAGAAGGAACTGAATAAATAATATTTAGAAATTATTCTGTCTGTATTGACTGCATCTTTCTTATCTACAGAGGTCTTCAGTACTGCCCTTCCCTTCATATTACTTTTAAAGCTGCACACTTCTTTTAGTAAAAGCAGCCTTGAAGAAAGCAGTGTGTTGTTCTACAGAAGTGATTTAAATTTTTCTTTAAATTTTTCTTTTAACAGGGAACTAGACAAAAATAAAGCTAGTCCTTTTTCAGTTAAAGTAATTCTTTTCCCTTTCCTGTCTTGAACTTCCATGTAACTTGGAAATACCCTGTAAATAGATGTCTAGCTGTACACAGGTTATTGGGAAGAGATTGTTTGGTGCATGTGCACTATTTGTTACATTTGTAAAAAGTATGTGCTTAGACACAAAAGAGTGAAAAACACTCAAGATGTTGTAGCTTTAATTACTTCCTGTATTCCAGAGATGAAGTCAACTGATAATCTCAGGAAACAGTGAGCTACTTACATACAATGCTGTATATAAAGTGAGGAGGAAGAAATGGTTTGGGGCTCTTTCAGATGTTTGTCTTGCAGATATAAGGAGATTGGTTTAGAATTATTTGTACAAATTATTTTAAGTCATAATACTTGAAACATTATTTTTTCCTTGTCACATCTGTGTTATATTTTACACAGAAAAAAGGAAATAACTTACTTGTGAGAAAACAAGTCATTTGGCTAAGTTTTGAGGGGCAGGTTTTTGTTTTTAATTCAGATAGTACAAGTGCTTATTCTATTGCTCAGGCTGAGGAAAACTTGTATGAGTAACTGGATTTTGGAAAGTAATGTATATTTTAGATGTTAGCACTAGATGGCTCTCTATTGTGATTTTATTCATTCTTAGTTTAACCTACATGCAGTGCTTGTGCATTATAAGGTTTTTTGCTAAAACTCACTATATCTTGAGGGCAGACATTGTTTCCTCTATCTGTAGCTGTTAGAGCTCCCAAATGAGATCACATTCATAGTCTGATATGATTTCAAGAAAGTGCCTTTACCTATAACATAGGCTGGAAGGGTTTTCTGCATTGTTTGCTGATGAAGGAAAGCTTTGTCTTGTGGTTTAGTTTTCCTTATGGAACAAATTATTAATGTATGAGTTGTTTATGCTATGCTTGCTTATGTCTTATTATTTTCTTTGGCTTTTTAGTTCTGTGCCAACTTAAAATGTTTTTTAATAACTTTCCTTTCTTTGGGAAAAGCAGCCTTCATATTGTTCTTTATCTAACCTATATCTGCAGAGGTTTTGTGAGTTTTAATAATTATATTCTATAGTACTCTAATGACAGGTTCTTTGCAAATGAAAATGAATGATCCTCTCAAAATAATGTAACTGAAGATTTCAACCTCAGATTGTAGGTAGCATGGGCTTTCAAATGTGTATGAAATGTAATTTAATTTCTTTAATCTATTTCAGCATTTATTTTGTTCTTGAAACAATATTTTGATAGTGGGTGGTATAAGTGTATTCTGTGGTTTGCAAACTATAGAATATTGCTTACTCCAAGCACTGTTAAAAACCCTCAAACAAGACAGCAAACAGAAATAAGTGAAACATGACTGCTTTAGTCTTATCTTTTTTGATTAATGAATAACAATATTCATTAGAATTGGAAAAAAAAAGGGTTCTGGGTGAGAGTATGCTTTAATGAGAAAGAAATGGGAGGGTGATTTTCCTTGGTAAAAAATGTGGGTAGAAAGACAGACTGGGGCAAGCTGCATAATAGAAGAAAATGGTGAAAAGAAGCACACTGCAGAGAGGAACTGGTGATGAAGTAAGTGAGGTTTGGAAAGACTAACAAAAGGGGCTCAAACAGAATTAAGTTAGAGAGGTGGGGAGCTAAAGGTAAAAAAGCACAAACTTGTAAGCAAAGCCCGGACACACAGGATTTAAATGTGAAACTTGTATCATCAAGTAGAAAGAGAAGAAAGAAATTCTGTAACAAGCTAAAGCAGAGGACTGACTTCAGATTCCAGAGAATGGAAAAAGATTGTTTCCTTTTCACAAGGCAGAGTGTGTGTAAGAAGGGAATGGGGTGTTCAGGGCTGTGTGGGGGTTTCTGTGCTCTTGCAGAAGAGGCTGCGCTTGAGCCTTGTGATGCTTCCTTCATTTGCTCCGTAGGGAGAAGGAAAGAGGCAGAGCTCTCATTTTCATGCCTGCCTGGACACTGATGGCACTGAGTAGACAGAGGAAGGGGATGAAGGGGGGGGGGGGGCAGGGGAGCAGCTGCCTGCTCTCAGTGGCCTCTGAATGATGTTGCCTGATAGACCATGAGCTCACAACACCACTGAAAGCTCATCTTCCTGGGCACGGCAGCAGAGATTGAAACAGCAGGGTGGGTCACCTGGCCAAAAGGTAACAGGGACAGGAGAGCTGGGAATGATCGAGGGTGCAAGAATTTCCTTTTTTTTCACTCTTTGTATAGAGGGTAATAGAATATTTGATAGCGCAAGTGATTTGCAATAAAATTAGAAGAGAGTTTAAAGATTAAAAGGTAGTGGCTTGCTGTTGATACTGATGGATAACTGGTAGCAGGGTTGGGTGAAGTGGAAAAAAATGAGCTCCAAAATAAATTACTGCAAGTCATGGTAGTAGAAGAGAGTCTTCAAAGATGTGGAAGAGGCAGAAGTATATTGTAGATAACCAGAAGTAGATGAGGGGACATCTGGCAATGTAGAAGGTCGGTGACCAGGGTCAGAAGCCAGGAAGGTAAGACAAAGTTTACAGGTACATGTTTAAAAGTATGGAGATTACTGGAGGTGCCTGATGTTAGGGTCTGATGTGCTGAAGGAGCTCCCATCAGAGACAACTGGCTCACCACCAGTGCAGAGCCTGAAGGAAACACATTTAAACAAAGACTGAAATTTTTTGGTAAAATAGCTCAGGAAAGCCAGACCAAAGGCATTAATCAGTGAGAGAAAGTAATCTGGCCAAGAGATGTATGAAGGGTTTTCCACACAATTTATCTGAGCTGCCAAAAGATATTGGAGATAGATCAGGGGATCGATAAAAATCAAAATGGGTATGATGTAATCACTGGAGCCTGCAGGATCCAGTTTGAAGTGGATAAGAGTGGGAGTTTTATGCTAGACCAAAAGAACATAGCAAAGGTAATAAGGAATAGCACCAAAAATACTAATAGGATCAAAGGGCTAAAACTAGCTGGGGCAGGAGCTGGAGGCAGCAAGAGTAGACTTATCTTTCACAGTAGGGGTTGGGCTGCTGAAATGTGAGGGTGAGGAGGTTGCCAGATGCGAATGAGGTACTGGGAGGAGGAAGGGAAGAGGCTGTTAGATGATGGAATTGTGGGTGGGGAAGAACCACATTTTATCTGCTTGAAAGGAGGGAAAGAAAAAGTGCAGGGATCATTGCCACAACAATAAATCACTGAGAAACTAGCGCAGGGAGGAGGTGGGAATGAAACTCAGTGAAGGTTTTTGAGAGTCAAAAGCTGATGGAGAGGGAAAAAAGCGACCGTAATTAGCTGTAAGTTAAAGGTAGAGCAAGATTTGGGGAGAGAAAAAATTAAATCTGTTCTTCCCCCTGTGAAAATCCTAACTTGTGGAAAAGAACATGGGGGTGGCAGGGGAAAAAAGGAAATCTTGGGAGCAGTATGAGGTAGGCATGCACTAAAATAAATACACAGAGAAGAAAAAAAATCGGAAGGTCTTAAATGCCTGGATTTAGCATAAAAGAAGAAAGGAGGGAGTTTTTGTAAAAATAAATAAATAAGTAGGGCATCTTGCAAAGTAACCTACTTTGGGTTTGAAGTGATCATTTATCTGAGTGACTAGGTGGAGCCACTGGCATTGCAGCAATTTAACTGTGCTCAGAAAGGGATGGGAAAAAATTCTGATGTCTGCATAGACAAGAAGGAGTTAATGCTTGGTGAGCATTATTCTTATACAAATTAAGTCCAGAGCACAGCAGCAGCCTCACCAGCAGGAGCAGATGCTAGGCAGTGATGCAACCTGTGTTATTTACTTAGGCCTCTGTGGTGACCTCAGTGGCTTGCAGACAAAGGATACACATATCTGGAGGTAGGTAGCACTCTGATCCCTTCTTTATTCACTTCTTTTTCTTTTATTGTGAGCAAGCTCCTGTAAGCATCTTGTGTGGAGCAACAGGGGGACTGTGTATTTTTAGCGTGGTTTCAGCAGGCAGGGGAAGGAAGCCCCCAGAGGACTGAGTGGGATTTGTGTCTGATTGGGGTTTGTACCAAAATTCCCAGGAACGTTTAGAAGCCATGATGCGCCGGTCCCTTGAACGCAGCCAGCAGCTGGAACAGAAGCAGAAGCGATGGTCGTGGGGAGGAGCACTGGCTGCAGGCTCAGGAGGCAGAGATGGTGAGTGAAACAGGCTGCCTGCATTGCAGATCTCGAAGTGCAAAATGCATGAGATTGTGGAGATAGTGAGTATGATGGGTTTAGAGTCAGGGTGGTACCGCTGCCTTGGGGCGTGAATAAGTGCTTTGTAATTGCTTGCCGGGCTTCCTCTCCCTAATACCTTCTGTGGAGACAGGTTCCTCCTAACTTTAGGAATGCAGATCATTTTAATAGAGTAACCAGAATCAGTTTGGAGGATGCTAAATGCTAAAATTAAAATTGGTGCACTGTCTCCCTTAATACCTTCTTCTACATTGTCTTCCCATGCACACAGTTAGAAAATTTAATAGTCACCAAAGGACTGAGTGCTGTCAAAGGCTTGCAAAAGATGTTCTGGTTTTGTTTAGTACTTCTAAAAACCTGATGGGAATTTCTAGATGACTATGCAGCATGTGCAGTTTAAAATAATTTGGGTTTTTTCCCCACATACATTCTGTTACTGCTATTTTTGCTTTGGCTTCAGAGGAAATTCTTTTTATTACATAATGAGTCATGTGCTGCTTTTATATTTCAGAAAGGTGCATGTTTTCTCTTTTAAATAATATAATTTATTTGAATTTGTCAGCTTTGAATAAGCCGATGTTATAGGGAAAAACATCCATGTTTGGGTGTTGATGAAATATAACAATTACTGTCTTTTACACAGTGTGTAAGTATATTTAACTTTAAAAAGACAAACTGTTTAATATCATAGTTTTCATGATATGTCATTAAAAAAGCCAGGAAATTATAATAATGAAAAAAGTCTCTTATACTTTGAGAAAGAAACCAGTTTTCTTTGTGGTACAGTTTGTGCTTAATTCCAGCTCCCCCCAACTTATACAGTAATTTCTTTCACCTGTTTTTGCTCTGATTTCTCTGCTGTGTAGGTGAATCAGAAAATACCCCACCCCCTGTTCTAGGTTTAGCTGCCAACACCCTTCCTCCAGACCCTGTGACCTCTACTGCTCCTGCTGATTCCTTCAATGGTATTTCAGAGAATCACAGTACCATCGTGTCTCGTTTATAACTGTTCTAATCACTGTAATCCATCCACTGATCTTGTTCTTCTTAACCGCTGTTTTCTTATCATTTCAGTCTGCTACTCTATAGCATTACCCTTAGTGATGTAGACCAGTGTCTTTTAATTTCCTTTTAATTTTGCCATGGTGGAGCAGTGCATGCCTCACATTCCAGCATAGTAGAGGCATTTTGTGATTTTCTAAGTAACTGTAGACTTCTACTGCTCAGATTCTCATTTTTTTTTAATTCTGTGGGTGCTCTGTGTGTGTGTGTGTGTAATTACATGTATATTTGACAGTTCTAATGGACGTGCACAGGTGCTGTTGAGAAAAATTTCAGTTGCACAATAAGAAAATGTGTTATGAAGACCATGTTTCATCAAAACAGCCCTCTTTTTCTATCTCAAGGGCCTTCTTCTGCAATATTTTGAAAACAAGCAAATTTGGTACAACCAGCCATGTTATGTTTTCAGCTTCCTAGAATGAATTATGACCAACTCAAGTAGTTGATTTTGTTTAAGCAATCATGTTTTCTACTGTTGAGGTTTAGTTTGCTTTTGGTTTTTGTGTTGTTTTTTTTTAGTGGGGTTTTATTAGTGTTTTTTTTTTAAATTATTATTCCCATAAAAGGGCTCTGAAGTATGAGTTCTCCAAAATAACAAATGGATTGCTTATAGGATTTCAAATTGCAAATGTGATTTGATTTGATTGCAAATGTACTCGGTAGTTTGAAAAGAAAACACAGCCTGTGCTTTTGAGAAGTAGGTTTGTTCTCTTCCCACAAAGGAGGAGTAAAGTTTGGCTATAACTCCTGCAGAATTCACAGTAAATGCTGTTCTGCCTATGATCTCACATAACTAATATTTCTGTGCAAACAGATCCAATTTTTTGGCTGATTGTTGTTCATGTGCAAAGGTATTTGCCTGTGCAACTGATGTTTTGCAGCATACCAGCATTATATCTGCTTTTTTAAAAAAAGGAAATGTAGTGAATTGCATTGTTTACTGTAGTAGATGGAGCCAAATCTTGGAAACCCCACTAAGGCAATGATTTGATGGCCATAATAGGGAATGCAGTAACTCAGAAGATGCAAAATTAGGGTCACATGTCTCTAGCTGAAAATAATTTTTATTTGAAAGAAATACAATTCAGAAGAAGGGAATAAAGCATCTGTGCTTTTAGCTTCTGAGTATCATACAGTGATCATGAGGTACTAGTACTCTGCTAATACTTGAGTAAGATTTCTCTTTCATTCAGTTGAATAAATCCCAAGATAGGAAATGGATATTATCCTCAAGCAGATTTTATCGAATAGTATTTCAGAAGAAAAATACCAAAAAAACGGTCTCTTTTTTTTTTTTTTACTTCTTCTCAAGCACAGAAAGATAAAGCCAAATGGCTGATGCCAACTCAGTCATTAAAACACTGAGGTCTCATATAGATGCAGAAATGTTGGTTATGTCATTTTCTTATTAGAGTAATGTGTGCTGTGAACTTCAGCTCTTCCAGACTGAAAGTAGAGGGGAGGGGGAATGAAGATGAGTTCAGAGTTGCCATGTATACAGTTTGTTTTCTTTGGGTAACTTTATGCTTGTGCTGATATATAATTATTTATCAGGGTCAGTACAAACATAGGCTTTTGTGAAACTGGAATGTTAAATTCACAAGCTGAAAAGTTGCATGCCAAAGCATGTGTCGTAGGGTGCTGGTCCTCAGTGGTCACAAAGAGCTCATCTCATGTGCCTGCTGCTCTCTGAAGAGAGTTGCAGCCACAATCTCATGCCAGTTCAGTGCTATGGTCAGTGCAAGGGCCACAAGTACAGATGCAAGGTTAATTTTTGGAGTTTATCACGCTGTGGTGTGAATACAAATATCTTCAATGCGTTTCTCTGCAGCATGTGACAAACTTTCAGCTTCTACAATGAATCTGCCAAAGCAAATGGAGTCGCCGATCAGTAAACGCCTCTCGTCCTCCACAGCGGCCATAACGCACTCCCCCGACAGAGGCAAGTGAACCTGCTGGTCTCCTGCCAGCATCAACTCAACTCTGCTTCTACTTAGAGCACTTCTGCTCCATAGAGCTTTGGGGTTTGCTTATGTCTGTTATTCAAACATCAGAGAGATTCTGTATTAATAGCATGGTTCTGCAGCCTTTCCCAAGGCTGTCCTGCCTGCTGGAGATCATAGTCCAGCAACAAATGCCATGGGCCTTTTAGTGATTCTTTTCCAAATTTTGATACTCCAGCAAACCAGGTTGTAAGTACAGGCTGCGACTGCAGCAATTTCCTATAACTGTACTGCTTGTGACCTTCTATCAAAATAAGGAAAAACAAGCAAAGAAAAGGTGTAACCTGGCAGTAGATATGGGATGTTCCATATGCAGGGATATATCTGATGAGCCACCTGGGAGACTTCAATCTGGTGACCAGAGTTGTAGAGTCCATTAATTTCTTATGAAACTCTGATCCTCAAGTGACTCCACAAAAGATGATCATCTTGTAGGATTAGTGGTTGCTAAACACTACAAAGAGGACTGAAGGGTTTATCTCACTGTGAACTCTTTGGATTTTTTAGGTTTGTTTTCTGTTTGCTTATTTCTTTCTACCCCTTTTTTTATAAGTCTTAATGGGGAAAAATATATTTACTGAAATAAATTATGAAGGCTTTTTTGTAGAATGAAAAAGAGAAGGTAAATTTATTTTAATTTTTGAATTGCTTAAGCTCATCAGAAGCTTTGAGGTTATTATGACAGATGGCTATATATGCATGTAATAGGAACATCTATATATATGTCTTATATAGTTGACACTTATATTTATGGAGCAGGAAGTAATGCAGGCATATTGTATAAATAAGACTTACGTAACATGGTGAGATGGCAGATTTCAAATGCAGTCCCAGCACGGGTGGCACATTAGTAAGCAGCTGCACTGTTTACCAAGTGTTTTACCTTTCCTGCTGGGGAAGAAGACAAACTTTTTGTGCTGAGTCATGAAGGCAACAATTTTGCAGAATGTAACATGCCTCTGAGTAAAAATAACACACAACATGATCTTAACCTTATTGTGTGTAGTGTATAAGTGGGAAACTTAAAATAATGGAGAAATCAGAAGGTTTTTATCAGAGGGAATGAAAATTATCTTCAAGTATTTTAAATCTTAAAAAGTTCAAGAATTTTTTGTCATTTCATTTAATCATTTCATCATTTTGCTTCAGTTATTTTAATGTAACATTGTTTTATTTCTTTGCATTTAAAATTTTATTTTATTTGCTCCCATCCTTCAGCTCACCGCATGCATCTTAGTCCAATGGAAAACTTTATTGTTTCTCGACTGCTGACTCCCACACAGTCATCTTTAGCCAGAAGCAGAAGTACATTAATGCTTTCTGAGCAGTACAATACTCCAGGTAAAAATGTGACTTCCTCACTTTGAAACCACTGAGGTTTGTTTTTAGCTGCATTATGTAGCTGCTGGAAGAAATAGAGTACTATGAAACAGATGGCAATTTACAGGGTACTATAAAATCAACGATGAACTAAGTTGTTTCAGATAACATTGTATTTAAAATCTTTGAAAAGCACATTATCTTGTCTGTGCTATTCTGAATACCTATTTTAGAAAAAAAATCATTAAAACTGCAGACTATCAAAAAAAGAAATATATTCATTTAAGAAACAGATTTTTAGACAAGGGTGTGACAACTCTTGGAGGCTTTGATTGATTTATTAAAGTCAGCCCTGTCATACCCAAATAGAACAAAAATCCCAGTGCACCACTGCGACTTAATTACTTTTACTAGGGTTCCAATTTCTATCTATTAATTATCTTTTTGCCTTTAACTGTGTGACTGTGTGTATGTGACACCTATATGTATGTATAGGTGTAAATGCACATACAGAAAACCAGACTATTAAGAGGAAGATGTCAGTTACAGAAATTTTTGATCTTTAAGGGATGATAGTACCATTCCCATGTGCAAAGAGTAGACTAATAAAACCAATATTTTGCAAACATCTACAAAAATAATGTTTCCAGCCCTGCTAATACTTGGGCAAGTGCCTGACTTTGAGTAGTTTCTGTTTATAAAGCCATGCCTGGTCATAGCATTGGCTGAAACAAGACAAACGTTTAACAGCCCTTTTTACTTTTAATAGAACAAACAAACAAAAAAAGCCCCCCAAAGCATGCATCCAGATGCCTGTCTGCAAAAGATTAAACTATTTAGATGATAAAGACACTTTTCCAAGATTAAACTACTTAGATGATAAAGACAGATCATCTTTATGATGAGTGTTTTCACACATCTTGGTTAAAATAGGCTTAAGTTCTGTAGCTGTGTTTTTCATGCAAAGCTATTTAGAAATGAATTGCTAAGTAAACCTACTTTCCCTTGTGCATTACTTCTCTGTTCAGTGCATAGGGACATTGGTACTGAATGCCTCTAAAATTGCTTCCCTTGTTTCTACATTAAAAACAGCCTCTACTGGAAGCAGAAATGTTTTCATATAGTACTTGAGAAAGTGCCTGATTTGATTACTGCTCAGGGGCCAGCTACTGTCAAGAGTGAGCAAAACCCAAGTCAAAATTAGATCAGTACATTCTGCTTAAGATTTTGAGCTGAATTGCTGAGGCCACCTGTGTTGATTTTTTTCTGTTTTGTATTTGATATCAAAGAAATCAATAAGGATGACTTTTGTCCTTCCTCACTCATTTTGTTTGTAAACTCTCAGGTTTTATCTCTCTTCATCACAGGAACTTTAAAGTAATACACTGGCATGTCTGACAAGGGTACAATTTGTTCTGAAAACTGCTTTTTCATTGAGCTGAAACAGGGCAGCTGATTTTGGTAACAGCTTTTTGAACAAGCATTCTCTCGTCATTTCCCCACAAGTCAATCAGGATGTAGCACAAGTTGCAAACAACAATCTCAGAGGCCGTTGACATTTTGTCAGTAATTGCCAGCAAAACAGTTGAGGGACATCTCCCATTTGTCATGTACTTCTCACCACAGAAGTAGCTTCTGAATAAGGAAGAGGCATCTTCCTTTCCAGGAGCTCATGCTGTGCCTCCTGTCATTATGCTGGGGTCAGAATTGCTCCGCTACTGCATTTTCTGTAAGCTTAGAAATGAGGAGCCTCAATTTCAGACTCTACAGCAACACATTATTAATGTCACTCGAAGTCAAGATATTCAGGCACACAATTGTTACTGGATGCATAATTAATTCTTTTAACAGTTGAAGTAAAAATATTTCTTTTAGGCAGCTTTTAAGTTTCTGAATATTTTTGTTAATATACAGTGACCTTATGCCAATTGGCTGGAAAGTGGGTCAAAGAGTACAAAGGTCTAGTTAAACTTCAAAATATTCAAAAAGGCTTCATAAAAATCTTATTAGGGCTGTCTCCAGTAAAAAATTTGGGAATGTGACTTTCTTTACATTAGTGCATAGTTGCTGCTTTTTCAAAGTCAATATGCCTTCTGACTGTAGTTGACTAAAATTGGAAACATTCAATTAATGTCTGTCTTATTGATAAAACATACTCTGTTGATTGTTCTGCATGTATTTGAAAGTTTCATCTTAGAAGGCAATATGAACAAAATCAGGAGTAAAATATCCCATTTAAAAAAATCCTGTTCATATTGCAAATAAAAAAAAGTTGCCCTATAAGCTGTAATGCATGTGTCACACTCAAATTGATGTCTCCCTCAAATAACAATAACTGAAATACCTACAGCAGCATTTAGTTTAGGTTTGGGGGATTTTTTTGTTAATTTTTTTTATTTAAATATTATTTGGAAAGTAATTAATATATTTAGGAGCATTTGCATGTTTAGGGTTTAAAAAAGACAAAATTCCCTATGCTTCTGTCACCTTTCCTGTTTTGCAGTATGGGCTCAAAAGTAATCCAGTTAGCATTATCTGCTTACTCTTTTTATCATATGCAAAGGAAGCTGGACTTCCTAAGAGCCACAGTATTAGTCAATGGTGATTCAAAAGGTATATGAGGAAAAGAGTATTATATTTTAGATATTTTTTTTCCTATAAAATGTTTCACTTGGGACATTTTTATTAAACATGGGATCATGTTGAATGCATTATATGTGATATTTTAAAACACTAAAAACCACTTTACAACTACCTTTGAGCATTATAACATAAAAGTATGCTGTTTTCTCCCCTCCTTTACTTCCTCTATCCGTGCTCCTTTTTGCTCTTGCTATTGTACTATAACTCTTTAGTATTCCATATCTGTCCTCGTGTAGCACCAGCTAGTCCTCTTAAATCTCCCTACAAGCCTTCCCCCACCCGAAGCACCGACAGGAAGAAGGCAACTTCACCCTCCACTGCCAATGCCATGAAAGGGGTGCCTTCAGCTGAAGTTACTCAGGTGAGTTTGTAATGGTTTTGATTTCACTGCTGGGTAAACTGATGCAGCTTCTGCTTGTTATCTTTCCCTTTACATGAATACAAATGAAGTGCTTCCCCTGCTATAGAAAACAGCAGTAGAAAAGTAAACCCTGCCAACACCTATTGTCTTTGTGTTCCTGTTAAGGTGCATTTTAATATCTTCCTCCTCCTGGAATCAGTGCTGAGTGCTGGTATTGAAACACCAACCCCCCTATTTTCAGAGAACTGAGGCACTGAAGTGTATGTTTTTGGACTTGCTTATAACTTCTGGGAATGGGGATGACAAATAGAATTCCCTCCTGAGTATGACTATCCAGGCTTGCTGGTTAATGAGCAAGCTTCATATATTTCAGAAATTCCCCAAGTGTCCTGATAATGCCTCTGTTTTACACCAATTCCTTTAACTCTTTCTGTGGACATTTGTAATGCTGTTTGCTTAAAAGATGCATTATTGATCCACTGTAGTTTCTAGAAAAGAAAAGGCAAGTCGCTCACCTTCACTGAGACTGCACAGCTTAAGGCATGATTTAAAAAAATTCTGTGTTAGGGCTATAATATTCATGTAAGGTCCTGTATCTTGTAATACTTAATGATAGGGGGATTCATGCCATCTAAATTAGCTGCAAGTGAAAGAACCAAAGCTGGCAATAAAGATTTGTGCAGTGTCATTCTTAGGTGTGATTCAGTTTTACATGCAGCAACATTTCTGTGAGATGCTTGTTTGCACTGCTGATCATGTCTAAGCAGGGACATATGGATGATTCTGAAGATTCCACCCAGTGCCACCACCCCATCCAAGAACTCTTGCAGAGGCTCTGATGTGTATTACTTATCTGAAATTTGCATGCTCTGCCCATGCAAGACAAGGGTGGGTGTGTGCTAAGTCTATGTAAAATAAAAACTATTAATAGCACCTCACTTGTGAGCTGCCTGTTTAAAAAGCTTTTACAAGTGTGCCACACAAATTTCTTTATATGCCAGCTTGCTAATAAAACAATCAAATGCATTTTTGATTTATTGATCCTAATTATGGAAATGAAAATGAACTGTGCTTCCAGACTGAGAAGATAAAGAAGGAGAAGCGACCTGCAACACCTGGTTCCTCATCTGGTATGGGATCTCCTCTGAGAAGGTCTGATTCTCCTGCTGCCATGTCCAGAAGATCTGCATCACCTGCAACACCTAAGTATGCTTTTCTTATTAGTGGAAAAATATCCTGTGAATTTCTCATTATCTGTAAATAAGGCATAGATTCTTGAGGTGTTGTAGAAAACCTAGTTAATTTTACTAATACATACACACATATACAGATGGGTGAGAGGAGAGGTGTAGATGACAAATCTGATATCTGTCATATTGTGTTAGTACCCACTAGAGACAGTTCTCTCTACCTTTCCTCAGTCTTGAGATTACAGCACATTTCATTATTCATATGACCATTTATTTTTAAATATGCTTTTTTTGTTGTTTGATTTTGAAGAAACTGCCTAATGTGATGAAATGCACTCATCATGAATACTAACTAGAAATTCCAATATTTAATATATGCATTTCCTATTGTTGGCATGACCATCTGGTGCCATAAATACACTTAACTACATGTCATCTAAGCCATTGGTTTTAACCTTTGCTCATTTGCAGACCTCTGTGGTTTTGTGTTTGTTGCGCCTTTTGCTTCTTTTTTTTTTTTTTTTTTTTAATGCAGAGCTGTGGTTCTATAGCATATCTGGACTTACTGACAACTGACTTGCTTTTCTTGGTTGCCTTTTGCTGAAAACTGTTTTATGTGTACCACAGCTTGAAACTCAAGTCTAAGCAAATGGGTTTCTTAGAAGAGAATATTAAGTCTGGCTCTAATGTAGGAGTATGCTAAAGTAGTCCTGGTCTACAGTACTTGCCTAATTTATTTGACTGGTTGATTGGTTTGGACTTTTTCCCTTAGCTCTTGTTTGTGGGTGCCACTTCTGTCTTGAAAATTGTCTTATTTATATTTTTGAATCTGAAGCTGGCCATATTTTGAACCGGGCTTGATGATCTCCTTTCTGACAAATTTCTTCTGCCTGAAAAAACCAGCTGGTGTTCAGCTCTGAGGGCATAGCCCTTTAGTGGGGGATGATTTTGTGTGTGAATCTGATGTTAGACAACATAAGGAAACCATCTGACTCTCAGCATTCTTTCTGGTTTAGACATCCACTTGCATGTAACTGGGACACTGCATTTCTTGGTTTTTCTTATAAAGCTACAAATTCTCAGACTTCCAGTATTATATATGTAATGTCATCACATTCTGTGGTATGAACTACATCCATTTTATGAAAAATTTAATGAAATGCAATGGTAATGACAGTCAGCTTTCTTATTACAGTTTTGAGCAGAGCAGTTTGAGCTGTAAGACTGTATATTATTCTGGCAAGTACTGATACTCCCTGCTCAGAATGCATTTTTCAGTTTGTTCAGTATAAGAGTATAGTATAAGAGAAAAAAAAAAAAATAGACCCACCAAGAGACACATTTAGTTAAACAAAATGATTGGCAGGAAATGAATTAGCTTGGAGTCAAGTGCTGCTTGCTGGGCAGGCAAAGGTTAGTGCAGATCATCAGAGAAATGTCCAGTGGTTAAAAGAAAAAGTTCTTGGGAGACAGCTCTTTAGTGCTTCATGAAAAAGGTATGCCCAGTCTTAATCTGAAGTACTAATTTTCATAAAAGATTAGGAAATGATGGAGAATTTTTTTCCTAGAGGTGCAAATTATAATAACCTTTGTACAGTAAAATGTTTTCATGCCTATAAGGAATACTGTTTTTAGAAGAAGAAACAGATGCTGTATGGAGGAATTAAAAAGCCTGCTGGTGGGTTTCTCTGTGACTGTGAGCCACAGTAGTGATCCCTTTTTTCCCCCCCTCCTTCTCTTTCTCAAGGGAATCTGATTCTGATCATGGCTAGGAATGTATTACTGAGCATTTAATCTTAACGTGGCCCAATTAGAACACCCTTCTTGACCTTATGAGAGATACAGTAAATAGAGTTTAAATCCATGTTTATTACTGATTGCAGAAGGAGAGTTATGCTTCAGCACTTTCAAAATTTCCCCTCATAATTCTAAAATTAAAAGTGTGCTAATGACCATATTGTATTATTATGTATAGATTATATTAGTGATAATATATGTATTTTTGCATATAACTCAAATTCCACTGTTAATTTTCATTGAGGAGATAAGGTTATACAATCTAAAGGAAGGTTCCAAAAGCCTTACTGCCTGTATTTAAATCCACTGACCAGCAAGATCATTATCTGACATTCAAGTATAATTTTAGTCCGACTAAATATGTATACAAATACTCATTCTCCGTGCAAACCTAACAATCTTTTACGTGTTTAATCTTTCTCCTTCTAGCACACTATATGACTGAAAAAGTACCCTGGAAGAAATAAGAATACACATTGTACAGCATTAGTAGTTAGTGATCCTGCATAGCACCTTAACCTCTAAATTTGTTGAGGAAAGAATCAAGTATGGCCAGTGATTTACACAACAATTAGCTGTATGCATTTCTTTTCTTAAGAATATATAACTTGGCATTCAAGTTTTCTTGGTATTGTTCTACTTACCAGTTTTTCACAGTTGTCATCTTGGTTTCTGAGTGGCAGTAACTTGTCTTCTAAATATGTTATTTCATTATTTACTAAATAAAAAGCTCTTTTAATCATGGTAAACTAACTGAAACAGGATCAAACAAGACAATAAAATCTCAGCCTAAAGAGGCCCAGTGATTAATGGCAGAAGAGAGTTGGAGTAATTACATAAATAAAATACTAATGTTTTGGATGGGCAATTTTTACTGAGAAAGCAAAAAAGGTCAGCCCAAAAACATAACATCTGAGACAAGTGAAGATACAGATATAAAAAGGAGAAAAGGCGAAAAAATCAAAATATGCTGAACAACAATTAATAGTGGGGAAGGAATTCAAAACACGATGTTGTTTGGAAAAGTAAATATGTCAAGAAATGTCACAGAAAGAAATCCAAAACTATTATTTTGAATCTTAATGTGGATAAGATGAAAGTTAATGGATTAGGGTGTTTGAACAATTGAGAAATTGTCTTTAATTTTTTTCAATTGCTATTGGATACTGATGGCACAAAGTGCTCATTTTCTTCAGATCTCTCACAGGATCAATAATAACAGGATGAGGGGTTTGGGCAATTTTTTGTTTTATGCTTTATCTTCAAAGATCTGTACATTAATCAGTTTATTCCTGCAGTATCCCTCAGAGAATAGGTGAGTGTGCTTTCTTATAGATCAGGAAGGCAATAAAGCCTGTGTCCTTCACACGTCTTCGGGTAAATAGTCCCTAAATAAATCAATGGCACCTGACTAAATCAAGGAAGTAGGATTTAGTTTTAAGTGTCTTCAGATGAGCCATAGCATAAGCCAGTGAATAAAATTGAAAGCTCTGACAAGCCTCTGTGTCACATTCTTTTGCCAAAGCATAACCTCATGAGAGAAGGGGAAGGTGACTGATGGATGGTGCTGCTGATGGGTGGTGGTTCATGTTTCCTTTCCACATCCAGTCTGGTCATTGTCCTTTGCTTATGATTTCTAACTAAACCCCTTACCTGGTGGTTTTGTTGGGTGACAGCTCCCTGTAGCCTGGGGGAAACACTTTTCATGTCACAATGTGCATGCTCAGTCAAATTGAAGAGTAGTGATGGAATATGAACATAGTATAGTACAAAAAAAGTGCCACTCAAACTTGTAAAATGTTTTAAAATGAGTTATTGGAAAGGTGTTTGCATGTGCTGAATTCCCCACAGAAGTAGCTTCTATGTTCTGCAGTGACACATTTTAGATTTTATTTTGTATGTGCTACATTTGCTACTCTTAGTTTTTGTGTTGACTTGGAAAGGTAAAAACAACGGGTAGAATGTTGGATCAAGAGTATTTTGAGGGATTTTTCAGCAGTTAGCGAGACAACAGGCCAGTTCACCATTTTGAAACATCTGTAATAATGCAGCTATTCAAAAGACTATTCTACAGACCTATGCTGAGTTTTCTCTCTTTTGAGAAATGTGGAAGAGAAATGAATCTGTCTTTGGTTACAAAAGATCAAAACTAAGAGTGAAAGAAAACTGCTTTTGAGAAAGTGTCACAGAGCAAAAATGTCAGAACCCAGAAATAGCTTGTGATCAGAGCAATGTCAGAAAGCAGGCTTGAGAACATGCAGGGCTGTGGTGTGGTTTCAGCAGAGTTTTTGTTGAATTAATGGGGAGAAAGGAGAAAAATAATGCAGCTCTGGCATTGCTGAAGATTTCTGATTTACAGTCAGCCTCATAGCAGCTGTAACCAGTGACCTGCCACATAGCTGGCTTTTCAGGGGAGCATGCTGTTCTCTGCCCTGCTGTATATGAGGGGTTGTATGTGAGCTCTGTATATGAGCTCTGAACCCCTCATATACTCTTCCTGAGACATTGTTCTGCAGAATGGACCATCTCTTGTGTCATTAAATAGGAGCCATGATAATTAAGAATCAGTGGATCCTCACACCTGATAGATGTTCTAGCAGAGCATACAGGGGGCAGCTTCTTTCATGCTGCTGGCCTCATGTCAGCTCAGAGCAGTAAAGTGAGAAAACTAATGTCTTCTTGGAGAGAGGAAGGTACTTCTGTATTCCCCTGTAAAATCCAGTTACTGAGGATGAGTGAGATGTCTGACAACTGACATGCTACCACTTCTTGGACTTCAGTGATTTGTCATCTTAATTCTCTAATACTTATCAGGCATAATTCTGTGTTTCCCACTTTCTTACCATGGTTTAAACCTAAATAGGCTCCTATACAAGTGACTATAATTTTTTTTTCTTAATAATTCAATTTTTCTGCCTTCTCAATCAAGTTTGGCTCTTTTTGGGGTAAAACAGCACAACTTAAATGCTATTTAGAAGGAGTGTTTTTTCCAGTAACAATTCTGCTTGTGTCAAGGAATGTTAAAGATGCGAAGTTGAGAGTATGTTTTAAATAGAATTAAAATACAATGTTAATTTAATACTTTATACTGCCATCCAGTAAATGATATAAACATTCTGAAAAAATATTCTTATTCCTGATGGACTTTCTCAGCTTTGCACTTCACACACTGAATTATTCGCATTCTTGCAGTAATCAGTCTTCTATTTTTCTCACTTTTAGCTACTTTATATGAAGCTCTACTATTTTCTTGTTGTTCTGGTCTAAGAGTCTGTAGCACTTTGGTTAAAAAAAAAATTACTGTAGGTCTAAAAGTTCAAAGATCCAGTAGCTAAATAATACATTCAGCACGTGTTTCTAATCCACCAGCTGAGTTGTACAACCAGTCTGCTCTAATGCCTATGCAGTGCAAGATATGTGGCTCTCATGACTAGACTCCTTCCTACCGACCTCTTTGATTGTCATGTCTTTATTAGAGAACAATTACTTCTATACTAATACTGAGAATGACTCAGCCTCAGTTATTAGCCTGTTTTGCTCCTTCTGTCACAACAGTTAAATCAAAAGCATTGCAAGGAGCGTGCGGTAAAGTTGGAAATGTGAACCAAAGACAGCGAGAAAGGACTCTTACTTTGAAGAAGTGTCTGATTAGCAAGAAGCAGCCTCTGTGCTGCAGAAAAACATGAGGAAAATGTTTTCTATTTACCAATTATATTTTTATGAAATGCAGTTGGAAATGACTGCAGTGATGAGGCACATGTGAGATACACACTTGTAGGTGGGGCCTTGAAATCTGCCTTTGCTTTTAGAAGGACCTAGAAATGCATCTATAACCTAAAGAGGAATCTAAAGACAATGCTAAAACCAGATTTGGTCAACACAACCAAACTCATTGGCTTCTCCCATTGCTGTTTTCTTCAAGAACTGGAATCAGGCTTGCCTGTTTACATCTTCCAAAACCTGCTTCTGTTATGGAGCAGCCGGAGTCATGGGTGGCAGCAGGACAGACAAGGACAGGGACCTTGCCCACAGCACTCTGTCCCATGGCAGGCAAAAGAAGTGACCAGGGTCAACCAAGAGCCCAGTGACAGCCAACAAAGGCCTTGCTGAGGCAAGTCCAAGGACAGGCCAGGACATCATGTCAGGATCAGCAGGTTAGGAAGCCAAGAAGAACAGGCTTACCTACAGCTGAGCTCAGCCAAGGACTGAGCTGACAGGGAGCTCCTGGGCCTGCGGGCAGGGGGGGAGCCTGAGTGGAACTTCAGATTTAGTTGGGTGCTACTGTTCCTGGAGCCTGAGGGCTTTTGGACTCTGGTGGCTCTTCAGTGGGAGTAAGAAAGTAGGGATGGTGCAATACTCTGCTGTGTTTTCCTCCCCACAAACCAGGCACCTCTGAGTGAGCTCCTTGTAGTCTAATGTCTCGACCTCTTTCAAAAGCAGTCTAATATGGTAGAAAATAACCCTTTTTTCTACAAAATTCATGAGTTTGGAGAGGAGTTGAAAGATGTCTTGTTTTTATTGTCTGCTCTGCAAATGATGTTCTAGTTATAATACTCTCTGACCACACAATACTATATTAGATCTATACAAAACTTGCCACTCCAGTCCATTGATTTTCAACTGCTGTTCACGTTTTTCATGCTTGTTGTCTGCCAGAATGAGTGTAAGCATGTTATGGTATATGAAACTCTATATAGTGTAGATGAAAAAGTGGTAAGGGATAATACATTTATATCATAATTGCATATCCAGGAAGAAGGTTAGAAATACATGTGCAATGTTTAATGTAAGATAATTAATTCTAATGAGACTCACATAAATCATTATTTTAAGATTGTAATCTCTTTATTCTTATACTACTTAATCACACATCCCAGCCTTTCTTAACATTGCAAGTGCTAGTTACTGGTGTTACATAAATAATGAACGGTGTTCGTGTGTAGTTTTATGTTTCCTGGTAATCTGTTCTCTCTGTGTGCACCTATTTTCAGTGAATATCAGGTATCTTTACCCTTCCACTTTCCCAGAACTGACTTCAGGATTATCACTTCCCCTGAAGTGTGCAACAGCCAGATAAGCAATGGGGTGCATTGCTGCAATGGGGTGTATTGGTGCATCACCATCACCACAAGTGCACCTTCTGAAAAGCTGCAGGGGCTGAGTCTGGAGTCTGTTGTGTTGGTGCTGAAAAAAGCACTTACTCAAACAGTGTTGCTGACAATATAATGGTTTGATCACTTCTGTCTCTTTCAGTAGTACCCAGCCTTACCTTTGTATATACTGGTATTTGTTGCTTTTTTGGAAACTCAGATATGATTAGAAAAAGACCATTGTTGGCAAGGTGGTGTTCAGATGAAAGCAGCACACTGTAGCTCATTATGATTTCTACAGACAGAGAGCAGCCATAGCTTTGGTTTACATGTTGAGAAGAACTGTACAAACAGTAAAGTTGGCAGAATTCTTTTGAAATAGTTACTACTAAAATCATTGGTTTAGGCAGTCCACAATTTCCTATCTCTCACCTAGACCTTAGACAGTGTTACTGGTTTATTTTAATGAGAATTTTCTGTAATCATGTGCATTTCTGTGTCAGTTTCATGCATTTTAAGTTCTGATTGCATCCAGGTGGTTCTTTTCAGTATTGTGCAAAACAGCTGATACTTCTCTGTAGGAAGGGACAAGAAGGAATGAGAAATGTGAAGATGGAGTTTGATTCCAAGCTGTGTAACATCTGGCCTTGTTTGATTTTTTGTTTTCTCTCATCAGGACAGTTGCAAAGACTTATCCTCAGTCTCCTAAAAACACCAAACAATATCCAGCTTCTCCTGTGAAGCATCGTGCCACTTCCAATAGCAGCCAGGAAACACCTAAAAAGAAAGCAGACAAGGAGAAAGAAAATGTCAGTCACCTGAAGTCCCCAGGAGCACGCACTGATGACGTGGGCCAGGTGGCTCCTGAGAAGCACGTGCCTTCTGCTGGAAAGGCTGAGAACAGTGAGGGTGAGCCTTGCTGCAAGATGTTAGTGCAACGGTGTGATGGGTCCCCGAGACTTTTAAATGGTGATGAGCTGTTCTTTTCATGAGGCTGCTCAATCACAGGCTTATGAGAATGCGTAAAGATACATACTGGAACCTGTGAATACACAGTTTTCACTAATGTACCAAAAGCCAAATGTACCAATTGTTAATGAAGATGTGAAAATGCTGACATCCAGGGATGCCCTTATCTATTCCATCTCCTTTCTGCTGAAAATGCTGAAATGTGCTTTTAAAAAGGTGTCTCACCACTCTGAACCAGGCCCATTTCAGCCTCTGTAGGAACCTGGAATTGCTCGGCACTCTCTTTGTTCCCTTCCTGACTTTCCATCCTTGGTTATCTTCTCCTAGGGAAGATCACAGCAGGAACAAGTGATGCAGAAGAAGCTGCAAAAATTCTAGCTGAGAAAAGACGACAGGCCCGCCTGCAAAAAGAACAAGAGGAAAGGGAGAAACAGGAAAGAGAAGAACGAGAAAGGTCTCTCTGTTGCTTTGTGAAAGTTATAACCTAATAATTTAACCTGTATCACTGAAGATGCTTGAAACTGTGGTAGTTTTGGAATCAAGTGGGAGCTTATATGTATTTGTTAATTTCTTTAATTTCAGACTCATTTCATTAGTGTCTTTTGCAGTCTCCGTGATTAGTGAAGTTAAAAAATAATAATTTGGCCTCTTCAAGAACCCTGAATAAATTATTACTTTTCCAAATACTTCAGGCATCTCCATGCTGAAGTGTACTGCACACTGCAGTCTGGGCATACCTGAAGTATTTAAATTATAAAAAAATATTATAGGTGGCTTTAAATGAGCTAGATCATGTAGCTGAAATGGTCTTGCACCAGCAGGATATGCTTTAAATGGCACAGCTTGAATCATCCATAATTAACCTGAAGCTCCTCTTCCTGCCCAACTCTGCTGCAGGCATTGAGGTTGAGTGTGGGCAGAATGAAGGTTGCTGTCTGAGCAGTGAAGTTCTGGCTCTGTTCTGGGAACAGGCTTTTTGGTGGCTCTCCACGTGGCATGCTGGTTGCAAATGTCAGCAAACCATGCACTTCCTTCAACCCTCTAATAGTAAATCACTAATCCTGCTTGTCTAGAAAACCCAGCTTTGGGTTTTCTTACTACAGACATGGCAGGCAGGGTTGAAGCGTGGAATAGAACTCTCCAGCTAGTTAAAGGTAGAAATGGATATGTTTATTGACAGTGGCAGACACATGGGGAATCATCTCCCAGAGATCTGGTAGATTCCCAAAGAATCACAGGCTCCAGCTCTCTATTTATTTAAAAAGTCTTACATATTCATATAATTCCCAAAATGCCTAATACATATTCATTACCTAACCTGCCCACCCCTCTTCATATTAAAATGTATTTATAACTGAGTCCAAGGTTCCTTCATGCTTGTGCAGTCTTTCACCTCAAATGGGTCAGTGGGTTTTTGAAATGGGTCATGGTCTTCTGAGGTCAAAGTGACCTTTTAGTTTTCTTTGTTGGCCGGTTTTGGACCCCTTGGCTATAGCTCAGGTTTTGGGGCCCAGGTGCAGGCTATGGCCCTCTTCTTTCTCACAATTAAATCTGCATCCCATCCTGCTTCTTTAAACATAGTAAAGACAGGCAGGTGATATATCACTCTAGCCTTAACTACTTTATCTGCTAATAATTAACTCTCCCTTATTATTTTTACTCTTTGTGCTATCCTCTTGTTTCTGTCCCCCCTAACTAAATTTAGTTAAATTTTTAACTCTTTCAGTTTCTTTAAACCCTTGATTCAGGGTGGGAGTGGAATGACCAGCTTCTGCCATTTTGGCCCTGATAGAATGATAAGAATGATCACTTAAAAAACAATTCTTAAGGAGCATGATGTTCCTCAGTGGCCAGGGAACAACACAGGTGGAATTTAGACCCACTCCTTCCAGTATTCCACTGTGTTTTGTGGAATTTGCTGCTACTCATCCCATCTGTTTATCTTCAGATGAAGCAAAGAATAAAAATATTTGCTTGTTTATACATACCAACATTCTGGGTATCAAGTATAGGAGAAAAAAGGTTGTTTTTGTTCTTGAAACTTACTATTGACACTCTAATTGAAATTAGAACAGAAATGTTTTCTTTGATCACATGTTTTTTTCAATGGAAATTATAACTTCTATGAAATATTTTAGGCATTTAAAGTAAGATTGGAGTAAAAACTTGATAGCAACCTGAATTCTGAGCATGAGCTCAATGTCTTCACTGTATCCTGGCGTCTTTCATGAAAATATGTGCTGATGCATGTGTTACCAGTTACTGATGTACATTCAATAGGATTCATGCTAAACAAGATGAAGCCTTTTAAACCTTCTGTTACGTTTTTTGCAGGCTTGAAAGAGAAGAGCAAAAAAGAAAAGCAGAAGAAGAAAGACTTCGTCTGGAAGAAGAAGCTCGTAAGAAGGACGAGGAAAGAAAACGTGAAGAAGAGGCAGCTAGAAAAAAGGCAGAAGAGGAAGCCAGGAGAAGAGCTGAGGAAGAACAAATGCTAAAGGAAAAGCAAGAAAAAGAGCTCCAAGCCAAACTTGAGAAACAGGTATCATCACAAACAGAAACATGAAATTTTTATACATGTAAAAAAATACTTCTTAATATTTGGTAGTCTGCCTGAAATAAATAATGGCCCTAACATATTTTACACATTTTAATTAGAGGGAAGAAGCAGAAATCAAAGCCCGTGAGGCAGCTGAACAGCTTCGTCTTGAAAGGGAACAAATCATGCAGCAAATTGAGCAAGAAAGGCTGGAGCGGAAGAAGGTGAGTATTTGCATCTCAGGATAATTATTTCATTTTTTGTTTAAATACATAACCCAGGAAGCACCCAGTAGTATCTAATAACAATAATCTGGAGAGATTAAATGTGAATGGTTATCCCAAATTTAGTATTTGTTACTTGCCTGTTAGGGAAACATGGACATCAAAATTTGTAACAAAGTGGAACTGCCTGAGGCAAATGACTTTCCCCTAAGCACTGAGCAAACAGAGCCAGCCTCTACCTGAAAGTTAAATGCTTGAGACAAACAAGGAATGGCATGCCAAGGCAAATGTCAATTGCTGTCCAACCCAGGACATCACTAACTGCTGAGAAACATGAGTGACTTTGTTTAAAACTTGCTCAACAAAAGCTCTGTGTCATTAATTGAGAAAGTTTGTGATTAACAAACAGCTTTTCCCCCACCTGGCTGTCTGTAGTTGCATTATGCAGAGGAACAGGATTGTCTGGCCACTGCTACACATGGAAATGGCTGAAGCTGCATAAATTAGCTTTGTTTACAGCTGTGTGGCAGAAAGAGAACAGCTGCAGAACCCCTGTCTGGTTACAAACAGTCATCTATCCTTACATGTTATTCCAATATGTTTTAAGCTGTTCACCACTGAACTGGAGGCATGTTGCAGTTGCAGATTAGAATATCAAACCAAAGTGTTTTACATCTCAAATAACATTTCCTTTTTAATGAAGAAAGAAGGAAAACAAAAGTATTTTAGGATAATGCCTTACACATTTCTAGCAAGAATAATTTCAGATATTTCATTTTGCTCTTCTATTCCAAAAAGGCTAACTATTTTTAAAGGCACTGTTTGGAAACAGTTGGAAAAGCAACTAGATTAAAATAACCACTGTTGGTTTTAAACAAATGTCTTGTTCCAGAACTGAGCATAACTCATAGCTGCAAACACCTGGTATTAAAATACTTGTTTCTAAAGTGCACCTGCTGAGAAAGTCATGTTCTTTAATATCTGATAGGTTAAAGCCAGCTGCAATATGTTTTATCTCTTTAATTTTCATTATTTTTCTTACTTGTTCTTCCTTTTCCAAGACAGGCAGAGAGGATGTCCTGACAGTAAAGAAAAGGTTCTTTGTCTTTTTTTTTCTGTGTCTCTTGTGCTACATATTCTGTCTGCCATCTCATCCTGAAATTTATTTTGATTTATAGAGAATAGATGAAATTATGAAGAGAACAAGGAAGAGTGAAACCCCAGAAATAAAGGTATGAAACAGTACGTGGTTGCAGATTTTTTTTTCTTTTATTATCATTTGTGGAAATTAAATTCTAGGGTAGTTCTATGTTAGTAAATGTACTTAGGTACACTCTAGACCCAAATTTTAGATGCATTTCAAACTGAGAATGACTGTTGCTGTGTCACAGCCACTGTTCCAGAGACACAGCTTTTATGCAGCCTTTGCAGGTAGGATAATTGTCCCCCTCACTACCTAGCAAGGGGCAACAGCTCATTCCTGCATGCTGGAGCTGTAATGTTTGCTGCTGTTGATGTGTCTTCCTGCTTTGTACCAGGCAGTGATTTAGTTACTGGGCTCTCTTTGTTACCCCTGTCAGGAATGTGGGAGAGAAAAGAAGGCAGTTGTGTTCAGCTAAGGAGTGACAGTCAGGTTTTCATTTCTAATCTACCACCAAAGGGGTATCAGGGACAGACAAAGGTGATACAGAGACTCCATCATCAGAGGGCATGAAAAAGCACTTTATTATTAGATATTCACAGTTCTTATAGAAACAATGGTGGATCTAAGACCTGATTGGCCTTTAGGAATCTTCTCTCACCTATTGGTCAAGAAGGGACAACTCCTTCTTGTAAACATTTTTGACAAACAGAGATTGCCTGCCAGGTGCAGAGGTTGAGATAATTGTTTTAATTCTTTCTCTGAGCTTTCTCACAGCTTCCCAGGAAAATCCTGGGAGAGCTGTGTCTCTCTCTGTTCAGAGGATATGTGGTTACCACACTAATCTACTAAGAAAACTGTTCAGTTACTTTCAGATAATGTTTTCTTTTTTTATTAAAAAAAAATCCTATGCCTAACTAAAAAGGGAAAAAAAAGTGCTGTCTTGCTGTTGGTGGTCTTTGTCACCCTGTGGCCCTGGGCAGTCTCACAAGTTTTGAGTCCAATTGGTTCCATGAAGGTTACAGTCCTCCCTCTAATACAGCTGAGTCATTACTTGATTTCAGAAGGAAGAGCCAAAACTGGAGATCCCATCAACTTTGAATGTGGAAAAACAACCAAAGGCCCTTGTTCTCAACCAGCCAGGTAAAAATTGCCATATTTTTCTGACCTATTTTTACAGTTGAATCTCTTCAGATTTTTTTGATCTGAGGCAGAACACTGTGTATTATCATAAGTTCTTTGCTTTCATCTCAAAAAGAACAACTGCATTTGCATCAGGGACAAATGGTAGAAACTGGAGACAACTTTGCTTTGCCACATAAGCAAAAGCAGAATAAAGTTTCTCCTCCATTTTAGTACCTGATGTAGCATTTTTTGTAAATGAAAAGTTCTAGTCTGCCAATGTTCGTTTTTGGTTTGATTGCTGCAACCTACCTTCAAATTTTATAGGTAGAAAATTTTTGCACACAACCAAGCTTTTTATAGTATGACTCTAAATCTTACATTTAATTTCACTTCATTAAAAAAAACCAACCATATGCATTTAAAGGATTATTAAATAAAATATACCTGACATTATCTATATTTTGTTTACTTCTCCAGGCTAAGGTTTTTACTGCATGACATAAAAGATAGAACATTCTCTTCCTGTTTCCTCAAATTTAAAAGATGTAGCATAAAGAGCAGTTTTGGAGTGGAATAGAGGAATGACAGTACAGTATGATGAGTCTACTGAGTCTACTGCATTGTCAGTCTTCCTTTCTACTCAATCTGTAACTTAAAACTATTTAAATAACAAAGTTTCTACTGTCATATTTCTAACTTTTTTTTACAGAGATCAACGGATTGGCGACCTGCCTGAAAAATAAAAGCTTAGAAAGTGCTGCTTCTGTAATCCCTTCCCAAGATGTAGTTGCTAATGGACTGAAGTCAGTTTCAGGACTTATTCAGCTGGAAGCTGTTGATGGGAAATCTAACAGCATGGAAGATTCAACAGATGAGGTTCAGTCCATGGATGTGAGGTACAGACTGGATCTACCTACAGGGTTGTGGGATTCATGTGAGACACACGATTTTGGGTTTTGTTTGTTAGCACTTTACTACCTTCCTTCTCACATCTCCCCATGGTGGCAGCTGGGTGTACACTGGCTGTGTTCTCTCCTGCCAGGATGCTCCTGGGTGTTTGGCACAAGAGACACAAAACCTCATCTCACTCTCACATATTTGGGGGAGGGAACTCTGAAATCCTTCCACAGTCCTTACTTATGGATTCCATGCAAGTTTGCCCAAACCTTAGACAGTTTTGTGAAAGCAGCTACTGTAGATACTGTTCTGATGTCACTATTTTTAATTTGGCTGCATAGCTGTGATTCATGAGCATTTCTGACGTCATACAAACAGAATAGAGAAAATAATGGATTTAGAATTTTAAGTACTTAACAAGTAGAAATGGAAACAAGTATGGAAATCAGTAAATAACTGTGGTTTTAAATACTCTCACATTTTGATGGAAGGACATGCAGAAAAGAAGGATATTTAATTTCAATTTCAGTTTTTTTATTTACACACACACATATATATATAGGCAGTTAATTTAAGGCTGCTAAGTCAAAGCTAGATCTGAATTTTAAACATGGAATTTTAGTACTGTTCTTCCTTAATCAGTAAGCCAGTTGAACTTCTTATACATTCTCCAGCAAATTGTATTTCCAGCAAATATGCATTAATATATAGGAAATGCCCTGCTGGGACCAGCCAGAAGACTGTGCAGCCCGTTATTTGGTTTCAGAGAGTATCAATAAGAAAAACTAGCGAGAGAGAGCACATGAGCCTACCACTTCCTGCAATCCAAGATCACTGAAGTGGCCTTACGGATATTGAGGGCACAAGTCTGCCTTGGCCTTTTAAGTGGCCACTAGTTGACATGTTGCCCATGAGTTTATCCAACTTTTTTTTTTTACCAGATGACCTGGAAGCAGTCTGTACAGTACAGTCTCACTGGTAGATTATGTTCTTTGATCCCTGTTAAACCCAGTTTCTTACTGGTGGCATTGGACACCCATTAATTTTGTGTTGTAGGATTTCATGTATGATAGTTTTGCTCTCAACTCATCCACCACCACATCACAGTTTAAGAAATGTCTGTGAAAGCCGTCCTCAGCCTTCTCTTCTCCAAACTAAAATGCACTACAGGGCAATATCTTTTTTTTTTTTTTTTTTTTTTTTTTTTTGATTAGGACATTCTCTAGGTAAAATCTTGCTGCATCTGCCCTAAGATGCATGGTAGTTTCTGAACAATCAGAGGTTTAACTTGATTGTTGCTTAATGAAAAGTTATAGACCTCTTATTCTGTGTCTTTCTTCCTTTATCTTTTGCATAGCCCGGTTTCAAAAGAAGAACTTATCTCTATCCCTGAATATTCACCTATGAATGAACTCATGCCAGGTGTTTCTTTGGACCAAAATGGGACAAGTAATGCCAAGGCTCTTGAAGATCTCTTGGATTTCACAGGCCAAGCTACCTACTCAAAGATGTCCAGTGATACCCTTAGCCTTGATGACTGTAACAAAAACTTGATTGAGGGATTTAACAGCCCAGGACAAGAAAATACACTTAATTCTATCTGTTGACAGCCTTGCTTTTCAGCAGAACTGATACAGGTACAGTATTGTGATAAACATCTTATGATAAATTGCTGTGATTACTTCCTAGCTTCCCAGAATATTTTAGCAGTTGTATAGGGCAGTGTGGGGAGAGAAAGAAAGCTGTTCTCCTAGGTATTTAAATTCAACATAATCTTTGAGATTTGCAGCTGCTTGTAAATTGGCATCATATGCAAACTGACTGTATCATAGCAACCATAAGTATCTGGTAAATGGAAACATTTCCTTTAGGCATCCAGAATTTCTTCATTAATACCATACCTTTCCTGTATATCTTTGGAGCCTATTTGCATGAAGAAAACAGTTAAAAGTGGGGCCAGTCTAGGCCATGGTAGTTATTGCTGCTGCTTACTGTTTTCTGTGCTGCTGTAAAACTTGCAGTGTAGAATCACATACCCTGAAAAGCCAGCATAGTAAAAATCCATAGTAGGATTCAGTGACAGTTTCAAAGTACAAAGCCATAGTCAGGTTTTTTGGAAGATATATTCTCTAAATAGCAAAACTGAGGTCATCTAACTTGCGTAGCTGACTTGATATTCTTCTCTCTCTTTCTGATTGACAGAGGTAACAATTTCTGGAGGATATATATCCCTGTGATGCTACTGGCAGTAAAATATGAGCTTGTCACTTGAAAAAGCTTCTGCAGTCCTTGAACACTGGATTTCAAATAATCAGAGCTGAATATAACTTGTCTTCCCAGGGAGTATGTTGAATAACTGACTGCTTTTGGTAGAAACCAATGATCTTGAGCCTTGATGTTTCAGGGAAGACAGAGCGTGCATTAGAATTTGAGCTTTAGCTGCTAATAAAGCACTTATATCTTCTTTAATTTAAAATTCATCTCAACACTTCACTGTGATTTTTACCTTTGCATTTTATTTTTAACTAATTCTTTCTTAAGCTTGATCATGTCCTTCATGTATTTCCATTTAGACATCTTTTTCTTGTAAATAATGATGGGGTTTGCCCACAGTGCATTGAAACAAAATAATAGACTGTACTTTAGTTTTGTGCCTATCTTTTTTTGTCTTTAATAAGGAGTTAATGGCAACTTTTATGAGATGTGTGATTCAAAACTGTAGCTGAAGAGGCTTGAAAAACATATAGCTGCTAGAATCAAAAGAGCCTTCTTATTGACTGTGGAGTATGGGAGCTATCCCTTTATGATTATGTTGACACTTTTAGTCACTAGTGGCACTTACCAGTTAATATTAATTAGTCTGGGAGCAACTATCAACTGTGTTTGAAATCATATTTGTGTAGCACTTGTAAGCAAAGTATGCCAAATGCCAAGTATAACCCCTTAATATGTGTGTAGTATAGCTGTAGTAGATCCAAGTGAGTGATCAGGAGGGTGACACATTAACCTTTAAATATGCAGACACTTGATTGATACCAGCAGGCTTTCTATCACACAGAGAAGTATTTTGTCTTCCTGTAGGCTCAACAAAATGGGATTTGGTCAGCAGCAAAACAATATGTGAGTGTCAGAAACACAAAGGCCAAAATGCACACCGGGAACACTGGGCGCCCTTGCCGTTCTGTAAACATCTGTATGGAACAGTCCACACCACGATGTACAAGGTCAGGACGTCATGTGCTGCACAGTGTGAACTTTATTTCTGTTGGTGAACCTTTATGCTAGATTAGGTGCTGCTTTGAGGATATTTTGTCCAGTCCCTTATAAAAATAAATTACAAATACAACTCTCTTTGGACACTAACACCAAAAATGTGAAAACTTGGGGTAGGGAGGGGGTGTTTGGCTTTTTTTTTTCCTTTTTTTTCCACATGTAAGAGTTCACAGCATAGATTGACCTCAGTTGTAGCACCATTCTTATGCTCTTAAAAGTCAGCAGTGGGAAAGTAACCAGTGACATGATGTGCAATGCCTAAAAAAATCATACCTACAACAACCCAGCTCTATTTATGTTAGTGTACTTCAAAGAAATACTTTCTTTTGACTGTGCAGTAAGCTGTAGCATGGTACTGTGTCTTCCAAATTAGTCCTTCATCTATTTCCTAAATAATAAACAAACAGAAACAGTTTGTTTTGCTGTAATACACTGTGTTTGACAAATGTCATATTATATTTTATTATGGTGTCATTGTATAACCTGTAGATTTCTGTATTTGCATGACCTGTATAGCATGTATAAAGGTGAAATACATTTTCATTTATGAATCTGACTTGTTTCTCAGCACTTCTTTTTCGACACAACAATATGACTGATTTAAAAATACATATATGTTAATTTGTTCTGAGGTATTTTCTGAAGGAGAGTATAATACTGAATGAAGGAGCAGTTGGCAAAACCTCAGAATATTTCACCATTGTTCCCATTGCCATATATTCATTTGCTTTCTGAGGTGCTGCCAATACACTGGGGAAGTGCAGACTGGTGGCCAAAGGACTCCAAATTGTGCCATCCAGAGGGCTGGTGACAGTATAGGGCCAGTTTGCAGCCCCAGCCTCTGCTCTCTGGCAAAGAAAATAAGCAAAAGAAAACTTGAGAGCTGTGGTAAGTAGACACTTCTGTTTAGTGTGCAAGAGCTGTTCTATAAGAGTACCCATGACATAAATGCTGAACTTCTCTTCAAGCTGTGTGCACACACTGCTGCTTCAAAAGCAACCAGCTTGGAACTGCTGATAGTTCTCTAGTGAAATGCTGAGGAGATTTTTTTAATATATTTTTTTTAAACCATCACTTCAGTCAAAATTGCAAATGACACAATCTGATTTTATGATTAAGGATATTAATACTTTCCATGGTGACAGTTCATTACATTTGTATTGACTCCTGAAACATTCATGTTATTTTTCCCCTTGGTTATTTACCAAGATTGAAGGAAACAAGATGAGTATTTGTGAAGAAATTGCATATTAACCTTTATATTTGCTTTCAAATGTAACTTTTCAAATTTGGCTGAATATCTGGAGTAGGTACTCTCAGCTGAGGGGCTAAATTGCTTCTTTTTGCTTTTGCTAATGTAACTTCTTCATAGCAGCACCATCCCAGTGTTTGCTGCTGTGTATCTAGACTGTACAATGAATGATTTACTTTGAATTGGTCCGTGGTTTTGCAACTGCAGTGAAGGATCAGTAGTGATTCACACAAGTCCTTGATAGAGCTTTTCTGCTGTTATTTTATATAACTATTAGTAAGATTCTAAAAGGTAAATAACACTTGGGGGGTAACTGGGCACCACAGTAGCTTTCTGATTAGGTTCAGCACTTTACATGGTGTTGCCCAGGGAAATGGCACCCAGAGCTTACCTTGGACCACAGTGAAGGCTCTGAGCAGACCTCTTGTCTCCCCAGGGAGTTAATTTCAAAATAAAATTGCATCAGTGAGGGGTGGATCTGGACCCCCAGGCTGTATTTTCATCTGGTGATGAACAGCAAGAAGCAGGGGTCATCATCCTCTCTCCTTTAATTGTACAAATGAGATGTGTGCAGGAAGCTGCAGAAATAGCACAGATTGCTACTCTGGCTGGCAGGGTGGGGATCTCCCCCCTGGCATAAAGAGAGCAGCACCTTGCCCTGCTTCCCACCCCACCTCAGTCCCTTGACAGCATCTACAGCTCAGCGTCCCTGCCACCAACCCACTCCTGTTCCAGGCATTGTCAGTGTGGCACTGCAGCTCTTCTATGCCTGTGGCACAATGGCTTTCAGCGTTGATCATGCTGTTTGGAGAAGCCTGAGATCCCAGGATAACTGGGCTTCAGTGCTGCACAGCAGCCTGGAAACCCTAGAAGAAGACATCCTTCTCATTAAGGTTTAAACTGTATTAAAATGTAGGTAGTTCAATATTCAAGAGCTGAAATCTAGACTCTGAAGTTTCTATCGTGTTTTCTCTAAGCCTGGCCTGTGTCCTGCACAAGAGGGAGACTGCCCTGTAAGTGGCACAAATGAATCAGTGGTAATATGCTGCTCCTTTTCCTGATTTAGTGACCCTGTGGGACTTCTGCCTTACTTCTCTCTTCTCCCTCCCTATTCAGGAGCAAGGTGGAAACTGAAAAAGGTCTCTTAATTTGCTTTCATTTCAGGATAATGTTGTTCCGGCTGTTGAGCAAGGTGGAAACTGAAAAAAGTGTCTTCATTTGCTTTCAATTCAGGATAATGTTGGTTGCCTCCAAAACCAAACTGAAGAGTGGTGGTTCACCTATGCTGCCACTGTTCCTGGGTGCACAAAGAGACCTAAAGGGCCAATGTCAGTTATCTGACATTGGGGATGTTGATTTTCAGTATCAATATTAAATTCCAAAAAGTGTATTATTTCTGCTGAGCCACTATGCTAAAATATGGAAAATATATTGTATGTTATGACTGAATGCAATTTTCTCTGGATTTTCTTTTTAATTTTCAGGAAAGCAAGATTTAAATTCAATCTCTCCAGAATGCATACACTTAAAAATAACAGAAAACTTGCAATATTCAGATGCATTTTTGTTATTGCTGTTAGTGCAATAATGCCAGTCCAGAACACACTGAGCCAAAATGTTCATTTCTCCCCCACTTTTTTATCTCATCAATCATTTATCATATCCTTGATGTCCTACACATTTATCATATTCTTGATGTCCTACAGCTGAAGAGTAGGAGATGCCGTTCACTCCAATTTAACAAGTCTGTTGAAGCATGTAAAGTGGAAAAGGCCTTAAAACTGCAGGCAGAAACTCTAATTTCTCTCTAAGAGAAATTAAATTTAAGCTTTTGAAACAATTACCTAAACTATAAGAAAATGGTTTCTTGATCACCAGAATTTTAGATACTTGTTTTCTTCCCAGCAGCCTTGTTTGCTCTGCAGCTTGTATATGTTTTATAGCATTTTGATTATTCAAGACTGAGCTTAGTAATGTTTTTAATCTAGTAGGTTTGATGATTACCTGAGGCCTGCAATTTTCAGGATCAAAATAGAGGCTCTGGAAGATAGCATGTCATGTTCACTTGGGAGCTTTACCAAAATAGATGTGTATCCTTGTTATAATCAAGCCTTAATGATTTCCAGAGAAAAACCAACTATGATGAGGAGAGATCCAAGGAATAGAAGGAGCAGTAAGCAATGAACTGTGTGTTCTAGGAAGTCCTTTCTCTAAGAATAAGTTTTTAAATAGTTCCATTAATAGCTTAAACCAGCAGCTTTGCATATCACTGTAGATCTTGCTGTGCCCACAAGAATAACTGGAAGTCCACTGCAATTGTAGGTGATTGACATTGTACAATAATGAACCAAAGGACATAAAATCGCATAACTGAAGAAAAAAATGAATATGTGTAAGAGATGTTAAGAATCTGGGAAATTACTCTGTCAGTATGTATTTTTTTTCTAGAAATAATAGCTCCTCTCACCAAATTCAGTAAGCAGCACAGTAAGCAGGATCAGGGCAATACATGTAACCCCATATTAACATGCACACACATCCCTTTTCAGAGTTACCTCTTTTTTAAAATACAGATGGCAGCATTGTCTGAAATATCATTTTTAGCACCTTAAATATACTAAGATGGGGGGGGGGGGGTTATACCACTAAATTCTATGGAGTAACTTCTAATTTTCCTGGTGGGAAATCTCAATCAGGAATAGTTTTCACTCCTTTTGTTTTTCATAAACCTCTTATCAGTTTAAATACAGAAATTCAAATGAATACAAATTCTGGCCATTGCCTGCTGAAATGAGTTTGTTCTCTCAGCTCCTGGACAAAGACTGCCCACACCACAGCTGGCAGAGAAACAGAAGTCCAAGGAGTCTTTCAAGGACTGATTGTGTGCAGTAGTGTGTCAGGGCCAGCACTGAAACCCTGCTGGCATGGGCAACAGGTACAGTCCTGGTCAGATGTGGCTAAAACTTCCCCAGTTGAAGACTGGGTCAGAAGTTCTTCCCTTCTGGCAAGCAACGTTTGTATTTCTAACCTAGAGTTTTACAAGGTTAATTTATGCCAATGTTCTTGGGCCAGTGTTGGGCTTTAGGGCAGGTGTCCTGTAGCAAATGAAACTGCTGGTGGATTTAGCAAATAAATGAGCTGATGAATGGGTGAAGGTCACAGTCACTGAAGAATGCTAAGACACTTCACACTTATTTATTACCACATAATTACTATTAAAATTCCTAAGGCAAATCAGTATCAGTCATGCCCGCAATGTTGTCTCAAGCTGGACGTTTTAAAATTTTCTCTCTCTTCAGTCAGACTTTTATCCTGTTGCTTTACTGCAATTTCTTCTTCTGTCATTTTTTCAGGACCTGGGTCTAGCACAAGAAAAGAATTGCAGCCTTTTTGCACCTCTGCCTTCCTCCTCAGATTCATCTGCTTTGGCCTCTTGGATGATAAGCTCAAAGCCTTTGTTTTTAAAATCCTCTCACTGCATTTATGTCACACATTGGTATTAGTTCATACACTGAGATTGTTTTCACTGGTATTTTGCCAACACCCTACCAAGTTCACATGGGCTGGATGCCCAGCAGCAATGGCACATTTTCATGTGTTGTTACAGGAAAGCCACGATAACCTTATAAATAAAGCACTGGCTTTGTTACGTCATGAGAGCCCAGGCTTGCTGGAGGCTGTCTTTGAAGAGTAATTCAGTGATGCTATCAGAGCCAAGTCATGCAGTTAGTCATCCTCTCACATTCTTTCAGGTTTTAATTAAACAATTACTTTCCAGCTTTCCTTAAATTTCAAGGCTAAAAAATGTAGGATGTATTTCCTCAATGAAGGAGGAAGTCATTATCTATTGCTTTGAGCCTAAACTGGAAAAAGTGTCACAGTTCCACAGAAAACTGTTAAAGAAAGTTCTTATGACTGAATTTGCGGGTTATGGCTTTATTCTGAAACGTATTCTTGTCTTGTGTGCATAAGGCATTACAGATTTGAAGTTCCTTTGACAAATAACCTCAGGAATTGACTTAAACCCCGGTGTCTAATTTTTTTATAAATGAAGAGAAAGAGCTGATGCCCCTGTGCTAGGAGCTTAGAGGTTTAGTTAATTTTGTTCCACTGAATGATAGAAATAATTTTTTTATTACTACCATTAGAGGAAGCAAATGACCAACATGCCTGCAAAGAATTAGGCAGCTCACTGTCATTTCATAACAGGAGACACACTTTGTGGTTTGGTGAAAGCATTTTGATAAAAAAGTCCTGATTGCACTAGGGGTAGGAATGGATGAGAGGCAGAAGAAGAAAGCATGAATGTGAAACTCCTTCAAAAGCAGAGATCCCAGTTAATGAAGCCATGCAAACCTAATCAGGAGGCATAACAAGATAGTGAAGTACAAAAGAAAACAAGGTTGCTTGGTAAAACCATGATTTAACCTTGGACAGCAGTTCTTGATGGTGGATAAAAATCATCATGTGGGTGTTGATTGCACCAGACCCTCTCTCACTGTTCCAAGATGCTTCTTCCCTTTTAACTGTCACCATCTGCAGGCTCTGTCTGTAGACACCAAAATGAATTGTGTATGACAACCAAGCCAAACCACTCCACAACAAGATTTTAATGTCATTTATCTGGTGCACCTCAGTGGAGAGAGGTGTTCAGCAGCAGCTGCAGTGGTGGTCAGCCTTGGCATTGCAGGAAAGCCCAAGTGATGCTCCCAGCACAGCCTGGGGAGCACTTTTCTTGTTCCCTGCCTGCTTCTGTGCCTGACCTTGCCAGCAATCAAGGAGATGTTTTATTTTTTTTTAAATTAGCATAATATGGTTCAGCAAAGGTCAGTGTAAAGAATAACATTTTATGTGGAAAATTAAATGCCTCCTTGAAAGAAAAGATCCATAAGATCTGTCTGCTGTCAGGGGCTAGTTCCTGCTTTTGAATTTTAGGTAACTTCCATTCATCATTTCCAAGTATTTAGCATGCAAACCACAGTTGTGCTCTTTCCAAAGGGAATGTTTACTAAATTAAGCATTAAAGGAATATGAAAGTGATTCTCTATTCTAATGATACTTAATTAGAAATAAAACATGGAAATAGATTAAAATAATTAGTCTTAATAAGCAGTAATTGCCAAGTCTTGTGCAATAGAATGGCCTTCCCAATTTAGAGGTGAAGAATAATGATGCTGTGGAGCTACTAATAGACACTGATTTAAATATTAATTTAACTTGTAAAGTATGTGTAAGTTGTTTTTTACTTAGACTACATGGTGTTAACCACAGAGATCCTCGTGTGCTTACTATCCATCAGGATAGTATCCATCCTTCTATCCATACATATGAATTGTATCAAGACCATCTGAGGCAACATCAAATATATAGGTTGATAATGAAATTTGGTACTTTATTTTATGTCATTTAGAAGTTTACCCTATGCACATGGAGGCTGTGTGTCTGTACTGAGAGCTCAGTTTTAGTTTCAAATCTGCTTTGTTTTAAGTCTCAGAGCAGAGGCAGCCCCCTACATGCAGAGGTCAGGCAAACCATTACACCAGCTGAAGCAGGGAATAAACCCAAATTTTTTTCTACTGTTACTTCAGCTTTCTGAATCTTGCTAATGAAAGGGTGGCTGTCTATACAGTGATTATCCCACATAGTGCCACATATGGCAAACTGGGACTGCATCTTATCTGGCAGAGCCACCCAGGCTGAACCAAGTTTTTTGGCAAAGTGCATATCAATGGCATCTCTCTGCTTCAGTCTCACTTTCTTCATCTAAAGCTCATGGAGCCAGTTCTCATCCTGAACTTCTATTGACAAAAATTCCAGCATGGCAAAGAGGAAGCAAGTGTTGTTTGGTGCAGCTTGTCACTGTAATTCTGTGCCCTATGGGTCAGTAAATCTTCTGCAATCCATTTTAATTGAGAAAATGCTATAGCTAGATTTAAAAATAATCTTGTAATTTTATATGAGAATTTCAAAGTGTTTTGGTGAATGCAGGAAATTCTTTTATGCAGAAATTATGTGGGATTCCTTGGGTTTGAGTCCACAGAGAACCGAGCAGGATCCTGCAGACAAAGACAGCAAATGGATTGATAGCTGTGACAAGGGATCCCTCAGTCCCACCTACAGCCTCCAGGCTTGAGAAGACAGAAAATAGAAGATAATGCACTGCTGAAACATCAGTCCTATAAAAGGAGGACAAGAAAACGTCAGCAGCTAAAAGTCCAAAGGACAGCCAAAGTTGGCAGCTCACACTGGTTGTCAGAACATAAGGAAACTGAGACCATCTCTTTGAGGCGGGGCAAAAGCAAGCAACCCTTCCTCTCCACTCTATTCAGTGACTATAACTTCACCCTCTTTAGGCCATGGCTTGATGACAGAGTAAATGCAACACTGTGGCTCTCAGCTGGATCAAAAATGTCAAGACTGCATAAGACAGACTGATGAGTCTGGTTCTTTTTTTTGTCTTAAATTAAATTGTTTAAAAAAAATGTTGACAAGGTTAACTTGGTAAGCTTTACACCAGGTCAGATATCGCCTGCCTTTGCAGTTGTAATGATACTGTATCAGGTATCTACAGCTTCCTTTAGCTACTGTAAAAATACAAAACCAACATCAAAACTATGCTTGGTCTAAAACAAAATTGTGTGCCTGCATCTGTGCTGAATCAAATTTATATTAATGAGCTGATCTGGCAATACACCAAAGTAGTGTTCAAGATCCTTGACCAACAGCCTCAGACACTAATCCAATCTAGATAGCATCAGTGTCTCCTTGGTTTTGTGTGATCTATAAATTTATTTCTGAGTGGTTTTCAGCCAGAAGAAGATACTTTGTTTTGAAAGGGTTACAGTATGTTCACGGTGTCATTCTGTTGTTTATAGCTCCTGAAGGAAAAACTGACACCAAACCTGTTGGGCCTGCTGGCTATCAGGACTGGCAATCAAGGGAATTAATGCATCCCAGCAGCCTAAAGAGCCTTCACTCCACTGGGACTGATTCAACCCCAGTGCTGCCGTCCTCTAGTGCATGTTCTGATGGGAACTCCAGGAACGTGCCTTACCTGTGGGCTGGGAGCAGCACCACAGTGGGTGCAGCTGCAGGGGCAAACCTGTCTGGCCTCGGGGAGGTTTTGGTCCAAACTTTCCTGCCTGATCCACTACAGTGCAGCCAAGACCATTGAAAGACCAGTGATACCTGCCCAGTAAACCCAGGTCCTTGGGGCCTGCCCCACTCTGGCCATCGGTGGCCCTGCACAGGAGTTGCCAGCTGCTCCTTGGGACCAAGGGGCAGTGAGAAGGGACCCAGGAGAATTGAGTCTAACTCTTAGCCCTGCACAGGCCAGCCCCAACAACCACGCCATGTTCCTGGGCTTCTTGAACTCTGTCAGGCTTGGTGCTGTGGCCACTTCCCTGGGGAGCCTGCTCCAGTGCCCAGCCACCCTCTGGGTGAAGAACCTTTTCCTGATATCCAACCTAACCCTCTCCTGACACAACTTCAGGCCATTCTGCCCGGTCCTGCCACACTGGTCACCACAGAGAGATCAATGCCTGCCCCTCCACTTCCCCTCATGAGGAAGTTGTAGACCACAACGAGGTTTCCTCCAGGCTGAACAAGCCAAGTGCCTTTAGCCACTTCTTAGTTTCTCCTCTAGACCCTTTGACATCTTTGTAGGCCTCCTCTGGACACTCTCTAATGGCTTTATATCTTTCTAATACTGTGGCGCCCAAAACTGCCCCCAGCGCTCGAGGTGAGGCCGCCTCTGTGCAGAGCAGCGCAGGACAGATCCTCCCTCTCCCGGCTGGACGTGCTGTCCCTGACGTGCCCCAGGACACGGCTGATCCTCCTGGCTGCCAGTGTCACACAGGGGCTCTGCTTCCCACAAGGCATTCCAGGCACGAGGCTGCCCAGGAGTCAAAACCCGGAAAGGGTCAGTGCACCCCGTCCTCTCCGCTACCGCGGCCGGGCCCCAGCTGCCACGGGCCCACCCCGAGCAGCACAGCGGGGCTCCGGGCAAGGGGCCCCGGCGTGAGAGGGGCGGCCAGTGGGCGGTGCCGGAGCCGCCCCGGCCCGGCCCCACCGCCCCTCCCCTTCCGGGCCGCCCCCCGCCCCCCCTTTCTCTCCGCCGCGCCCGTGCGGAGCAGCCGCGGCCGGCGCGGCCGCCGGATCCCCCCCGCCGGCTCGCCGGGCACCTGCTCGGGGCGGAGCGGCGGCGGCCGGAGGAGCGGCGGGAGCGGTGCCGCAGGCGGTGAGTGCGGGGCCGGTGGCGGCACCGCGGCCGCGGCGGGGCCTGGTAAGGCCCGGCGAGGGGGCGGGGGGCGGTGCCGCGGGCAGGGGAGCCGGGGCTGCCGCGGTCATTGTCCCCGTCAGCGCCGCCTGCGCGCCGGGACGGAGCGGGCCGGGGTGCTCGGGGCTCCGTCGCCCTCCGCCGCGCCCACCGAGGGCCGGCGGTCGGCCCGGCCCAGCCCGGCCCGGCCCGGGGGAGGTGAGTGGTAATTGCCGCCCTCGCTCCCCGCGCTGGCCCGTGCGCTGCTGGCCGGTGGCAGCGGAGCTGGGGGGACCGGAGCTCGGCCGGGACTGTGCTGCACCATCCTGGCTCTGCTGAGGGCGGGGTAGCCCGAGCAGCGGCACCCGGAGCCGCCTCGCCTCGCGTGTGTGCCTGTCTGTTCGGAGCCTGTGTGCCGTGGTGCGGTGCTCGGGGCCGTCAGGGGCTTTGGGAGGCCCAGGGACAAAGCACAGGGCAGGGGCACACACCCGAGCACGCCGCTGTGGCCGTGCCCCCGAGTCGAGACTGTTCCAGAACAGCCGTGTCGCTGTGAACCCTCTGGGCCAGCGGCACCGCAGAGCTGAGCTCGCTGCTCAGTGTTACTGTAAGGACACCTTAGAGGTGAGCAATGCATAAATACCAACAGTCCCTGTTTCCAGTAATTTATATGTTGTCACACGCAGATCTACACCAGTTGAAGTCTTTATAAAAACTTAAGAGTGGTACAGATTTTCTGTAACAGTCATAGCTCAGTTTCAGTATGTGTTTGTATTTTCTAGATCGAGTCAAGCCAAAGCAAGATGAATTGATGCCGATTGCAACAAATCTGAGGGCTTTTGAGACTTCTTTAAGTAATTTAGTTGATTGTGCACATTTTTTTCTGACACATCTGAGTGGGCAGTAATGTCTGGTAAGGAGTTGGTGATAGCAGTCTCCTCACTTGGCTCAACTCCACCTAGGACAGCAACACCTAATTTCCAGTGCCATTCTTAAACGCCTCAAGTCCTCATAAATATAGTTCAGATTCCTGAGTTATAAGGGTTTAAAACAAAGGCTGCTCAAATTGCTGGGAGATTTTCATTACCTGCTTAATTTGTGTGTTTGTGGACCTCAAGGAAAAGTGAATCTTCTGTGAAAGTCTTGCTGGGTGTGGATGGCTGGAGGAAGAACAGGGAAGAGGATGCCAGGAAGGGAGGGGAAGAGATATGCAAAAGGCATGGAAGGATCTTTGGTGAAGGATGTTGTGTTGTGGCAGCCTGACACAGGGCTGGGCAGAGGACACATATGACTCTTTCCCTTTGAGGACTTTTTCGATTTTTTTTTTTTGCTTTGTTTTTTTTTTTTTTTTTTTTCCCATATTGGTCTTGATGAGGTGAACTTAAATTAATTAACTTCCTTCAGTGACACACCCTGTTATCCTGATAAACCACTGTCTATCTTGAGTGTCCATGCACTCCTCCACATCTGCCTTCAGCAAAAGAACTGGTATTTCTGCCACTGCTTTTGTAAGAGTCATCAAACCAACTCTCCATGTGCCTGTGCTGGGACAAGATGGGCTTGATTTTGGTGCAGTCTTGGCTTGTGGGTGTTCACCTCTCAGGAGGTAACATAGGCAGGTTGGTGTTGCCGGGAAGCTGGTGAGGGATGTGGCTGCACACTGTTAGGTTTGCTTTTCCTCTCAGGTGGCAGCAGGTGCTTGCTGTCTGCAGGGAAGGAGGAAGCATTCCTGAGTCTTTCAGTAAAGATGCATTTCTGTGGTGTGACTGGGGAAGGCAGCCTGGACTTCCCAGCCTCCTGGCAATGCTGCTCTACAGCACCACTGATCCTGAATAGAGAAGAGTCTTATTTCGGTTTTCTGGTAGTTTGTGATGCCAAGGTGAAAAGCAGAGGTTTCCATCATGGTTTGTATGTTTTGGAGAGCTTTCAGTAGGCGGGAAGTTGTTATGGTCTGTCTCTAAGACTGACACAAGCAGATTTAACATGCCTCTGGTGTCCCCTTAGAAACTGGTCAGCAGATGTGGCTGGGTATGGTGCTGTAAGGTTTGAAGTTCTGTACTGAACAGGTGTTAAAGGCCTCTAATTCAACACTTTATAGAAATGACTCACTAATATATTTATGGGTTGGGTTTTCTTTATGTAAAAGAAGTAATTTGAGAGTGAAATACCTTATTTATTATGTGATAGGGATTTATCCTGCTCAGTCTTTCCAAGTTGGCATTCTAATCTGTTCTTTTGCAAAGGTGAGGCATTGCCTGCTAATTAGTGTAATTAAATGGGTTGATTTTAAATGAGAACTCACTGAAAAGTTATATGCTCTGTAGACCTACTCAGTTATTTTTATTCATTTGATCAAATATGCAGGCATGGGGGAATATTTTCTATGTGTTAAAAGCAATTACTTTAAATTTTTTGGGTGGTCCACTAAGAATTTCTGTATGCTTGAGCTAGGCCTGTACTTTCTGTAGTAAGTCTTCATCCTACTGTGAGTGTAAGGGGGAACAATAATTTTTTTATCTCTGTCTATTTTTGTAGCAAGCAGAGGAGAGCAATCCCCACACGCTGCCCCTGCCTGGCACAGTTACCTCCCTGGCTTGAGGCCCTGGTTGTCTGTTAGCAGTCCTTGGCATTGGGATACAACCTGTGTAAAGCCTGCCCTCCCCAGCTTGTGCTGAAGAACCAGGATAAAGCTGAGAGGGGAACAAAAGCCTCAGTGGATGTGGTTTTGGTAGGTTGAAGGGGTGCTTCTGCTGCTGTGGAGGCCCAGTCTCTCATCAGAGAAACTGGAGCATCAGAGCTGCTCACCTTGAGGTGTGACACATTCAGCAGGAGTGTGGTGCTGCCTCCTGCCATTGCTGCCCTCCATTCCCAGCTGCTCTGCCACAGCTGCCTGGGGAGATGCTGTGGACCAGATCTGGAAATTTCTTAAATATAGCATGGCATGAAAAGTGGAGGGGGAATATAAAGGATTATCTCCCTGATGATGTTGATGGTGAGGATTTAGGCTGTGAGACTGCAGTCGCCTCAGACCTGCCACAGAGTATTGTGGAGGTTCAAAACATATCCATGGAGAGGTGGAAGGTGCTCCAAGAGCGATAAAAGCCCAGGAGAAGGGATCTGTCATCATAAAGAGCCATTTTTGAATATCAGAGACCTATGAGAGAGCTGAGGATGGAAATTTGGCTCTCAGTCATTTGCATTGATCTGTTACCTGCTGTGTTTTCTAAAAGAGCCAGTGGTTTAGAAATCCCTCTGCCAAGTTTCGTTTGTCTCAGCTGGGTGTGTGCCCTTGACTTAAACTTGACTTAGCTTTTCTAGCTCATAGCTTTCAAAGCTGTTACACATGTCCTTCCCTGAGGTGCTGTGCCTTGAGATGGGAGTTGCTTCCATGGGCTGGCAGAGCTAACAGGGGATGGTACTGAAGCCTGTCTAGGAAGCATTGACTACAGGAATCCTGTTGCAGGATCAGAAACATTGAGACTGGTTTGCTGGGAGATGCTTTTATACTTTTTCCTGAGGATTTGGTGTTGGAGGTGATAAGATTTGCCTCAAAGATGAATGGGCAAGAACGTGCCAGGCTTGTGTTCTGCTTGGATAGTGGATGGAGTGGGCACTGCATGGGACAGCCTTTGAATCAACTCTTATAACCTACACAGTGGAGAAGTTACTAATTCTATGCTTTTCATTTAACGATGGTGTAAATGATTTTCTGTATTGCAGACCTAAAAAAAACCCAACAAAAACCCCAACTTGAAGTCTGGATTGTAGCTGAGCCTTTAATTTGATTGTATTTCTGTCAAATACATAGTTGTCCTGATATTTAGAGTCTCAATTCCTGGTTTTTCTTTCTTGACAGACCCTGCAGCAATACAGACTTTGGGTGTGTCTCTTGCAGCTTCCAACTGATCCCCACCTAGAAGGCAGTCAGTGAAAAGCTTGGAGCTGCTTCTTATCTTTTTTGGGTGAAGTGAAAGAGAGAACAGTGATGTGGGTAGTTTTTACAGCAAGTGTCAGTCTTCTTGTCACCCAGCCTGTGAGACCTGCTTGTCCCTCTCTCCTCTGAAAGGTTGGTGGTGATGGTCAGGCAATCCCTCCAGAAGGGGTGGGGGAGGACATCTCCTTCACTGTAGGTGAAAGGCATTGACGAGCAGCTCCCTGGTGATGAGCACTATTAGTATTGGTTTGCCCTTTGTGTGTCCTGAGTAAGGTTTCTTCCATTACCTGTTCCCTGTGATGATGGAAGGCACCAGAAAGTCATGTAAAACACACATTTATAGTCTGCTCCGGCAGAGTTAACTGCTTCTACTCAGTCTGTGCTCTTACCTGCAGGATTTTGGCTGTTTGGGGTTTGCTAATTTGGGGCTCTTTGCATTAGAAAGAGCTCCAGTTCCCTTCTGTGCAGCTAGATGGTTGCAGTCATTTGTGATTTCTTGTTTCATGCAGGAGAAAGTAAAGAGATGTGAGATTGTTCTGTTCAGGAGTGCTAGTTGTGAAAAATCTAGCCTTTCTGGTAGAACATATGTTCAAGTTGGCACATCCTGTACAATTTCTGGTCATTTTTTATTTACTTGTCTTAAGATACTCCTTTCAGGTTTGTGAAAGACTTTTGTACTTGTCAAAACACTAATATCCCAAGGGTGGAATTAAAGGAGAGCTGTTAGCAGGCTTGAGGCCATTTCTCCCAAGAGGGAAGTTGTCTGAGTCCAGTTCCAAAAGTCAAGGGAAAGAAAATAAAAGGTGAGAGTCCCATTAATATTTAAAAACTATCTAAGCACAGTTACTGATAACTCTTCCAATGAGTCACTTATTGTAACTAGCAAACACAAGCAGCACTCTGAACCTAATAATGCTGCTTAGTTAAAAAAATAGTTTTTCATTGTCGAGTTGTGTGTGGGTCTTTAAAGAGACTGGGGCAGTTGTTGATTGTTGTAAAGTTGTTTATTGCATGAATGCATCAGCCTCGAAGGCAAAGAGTTCAGAGTATTAAAGTCTGAGCTAAAAGCTTCCTGGCATAGAGTCCCGATGTTCTGAGCAGAGGCAGAAGGAGCAGCTAGCAGAAGCTACTACCACACCTTTTTTTGCACCCCAGTACAAAGGGATTTTATTCATAAATCATCCAGTCAGCTAAAAACACGATTCTAAAACATTCTTCCTGCACCTATCTGAACTTAATTCTAATGTGTGAAAATAATGTCAGTTCTTACACAAAATCTATGTGCGTAGTTCTGTCTAGAAATGTAAGCAACGTTCTGCTATGTTTTCATTATGTCTGGAGTTAAGTTAATCTTTGAAAGGTATCACTACTGAACTTTAAACTAGGCTTTAGGGCTTTTTACTAGCTAACACAGTCTCTTAAGGCACTTAAGATATATTTCTACTTACTTAAAACTAAAACTTACACTCCTACTTCATGTCTGTGTGGCTTAATATATTTCAATTTCTCTGAAGGTACCAATTCAATCCCTGCATTCCTTTCTCTCTCTGAGGGACTCAGAGAGGCTTCTATTTCATACATTCCAACACTTCATGTTTTCATAGTGACAGTGTCTCCCAAAGTACAGCAGAACATCTTGGAGAAATTCAGAGCCCAGAGCAGCCAGGTCCTGGCACCTCTTCTCCATCATGACCTCTGTTTTCAGAAGCACCTGGATGCCTTACTTGGAAACTGTAGGGCCTTCACTTGATTCAAGTAATTCTGCTACAGTCAGGCTTGCTACCTGATACCATCCCACAAAAAACTTGCTTTTGGTATGGAACCATATTGCTGTTCTAACTGAGGTGACTTAAACCTGGATTTAGCAATGTTTACAAATTCTGTATAGATTAATTTGCAATTCTGGTGTTATACTGGGAGACTTGTTGGGGGAGAGTGACTGCTGCCTTCATATGGGGTGTTTCTCTGTGAGGAAATCCTACTGCGTGGGTCATTTTTAGGAGGTGCGTTAGATGAGCACTTCTTTCCACTAAACAAAAGGAATGTCATCACTGGAAATTACAGTAGTCCTCCTTATCCTAAGGCAAGATCTAGGATGTGCTGTCACAGTCTTTCTCACGCTTTTAGGTATGATTGTTTAGCCAGTCTCAGAAAGAATAAGGAATTGGTCGTAATGTATGCCCAGTTTCTAGCTTATCAGTCTGGCAGATCAAATTCTGTACAGATAGTTGGGTGGAGTTTAATGGTACATTTGTCTTTTTAGTGTTTACATACCCATTTGAAAATTAGGAATAAAGTTCAGAACTGAAGGGAAGGTAGGAAGAAAGAATTCAATTGGCATGTAAAAACACTGTCACTTCTAAAATTTACCAGAAGAAATGGTAGTAGTGAATCTTTGAAGCTTGTTGGACATGTACCACATTTTGGAATGTGTTACCCAGGGACTGTATTGGGGTTTTTTTTGTTGCTGTTTCTGAAATACTGTTTTGTAAGATGTATTTTTATGAGTGAAATATACAAATATAGGAATATTGATCACAATATTACTTCTCTTTGAAAAATAATGAATAGTGGCATTGGAGCATCATATCTAACTTTGGCTAGTATAACTTCAAGTAAGCAAAGGGCCTGAAGTTAATCATGCTATGCAGTCCTCAGATATGCCTTTTGGCTGTAAGAGGCAGTGATAACTTCATATTTGAGAGTTCAGAGGGCAAATGCTTTATCTTGTCCTTGGGGGACTTTGGGTTTGGATTCTTTTTGCTTCACTATCCCTTGCAGCAATTACAGCCTTGTGGTTTGTTACATGAAAAGATTGAATTTGGAGCAAAAAAATAAGTTATACAGGTTTTTCTTCAGAACTAAGCTATTGCTGCATCTTGCAAATAAATGTCTGGTTAGCTTACAGTGCAACTTAATGGGCAGTTTCTAGTTTAGGAGGTGGCTTGTCTAATGCCTCCTTGTGGGGTAGGCAGCAGAAATATGCTGTGTATTCTTCTCTTAAGATTCTACTGTTTCAGCCATGAGGTAATCATACCAAAAAGTCAAGTATAGCAACGAGTGATACTTTGTTTGAGCAACCAGTGTGACTGAGGGTGTGAGGCACTGGATCAGGCATGTGGGTGCACACTACTTCAGGTGGTGTCTTAAAGCTTGTGTTTTTCTCCCTTTTCAGTTTCAGTTCATTAGGCAAAAGATTTAGTTAAAGGAATTATTTGGGCACTGGGAGTGTCAGAAATGCCATACTTTGCTAGCTCAGACTAGTTCTCTGTCTCCCTGAGTGTTTGTACAAAAAGTTTTAGAAAATACCATAGCATATATAGATTGGCATTGACCTGGGTACATTCTTTCAGTTTCAAATGGTTGGTTGTTCATTAACTTTAGAGCTGTTGATAGATCTGTTTTTGCATCTATATTTCTGGCCTTTAAAGCATTTTGTGGTAACTAAATCTGTAGGCATGGTTATGTGGTCCAAACTTCAGTTTTTAACCAGTTACCCGATAATTTCATTCTGCTTTAATCCTTTGTCTTTGCTAAATAATGAACAATCATTTAATTCCTGTTCACCAGTACATTACTGGTGCGTTTGTATATACTTTAATCACTTTTTTATGACGTTCCTAGGGGTTTTTTTTCATTCTTTCATAGCTTATATGAGAAGGGTTGTCAGGAGCTACCTTCAGGAGTCAGGAGCAGCACTTTGTCATAGTGCATCCATTGTATATTTGGTGTGTGTCTAGTTAGTAGATTATTAACAGGTGAAGTACAACAGTGAAAAAAAGTGGGTTTTTTTGTACTTGGTTTGATTTAGATGGAGTATGTGATAACCTAGCAGTTAAGACTTGATGGAGTAGTTAAAGTTTACAAGAAGTCTGCAATCATGTAAACATTTTGATGTATATGACAAATTTGAAGTTCAGTATATATGAAGCTCAGGGTATAACTTCATGCAAAAACCTTTTCCTTTATAAGCTTTATTTTTAAAGCTGTCTGTTTGTCCCCTCTGTCATCTACAGCATTCAACACATACTAATATGTTTTTCATTGCTGCAGCTTGCTTGTGAACTTATTAGCATTTAACAGCAGGTTGAGTAGACATTAATAGCATTAAAAATGGAGAGAAAAATGGAACAATGATCAAATATTTAAATCTTTATAAAGAAAATATACTGTGTTTTAAGATCAGCAGCTAGAGAAGAAAAGTTGCTTGCCTTGAAATTGGTATTAGAGGTTTGCCTTTGAAGTAAAACATCCTTAAAATATACATCTCACCTGAACTTTGAAGTTTTTAGTACTACACTTGTTAAAAAAACTTCCTGATGTAATTTGTAATCAGAATAGTAAATTATATATTTTTTACAGCTTCAAGAAACTGATAAACACATGAGAGAAGATGACAAGATCTAGATCAAGATCACCACGATGGAAACCAAGGTAAATATCTACAGCTTGTGTTCTGAAATGTAGCTCTATGTAAGGATTTATAATTAGGACCTAAAACATGCATTAAAGAAAGAAAATGGCATGCAGAATTGCAATTTGTAAAGTGTATTTTGTAATCTGCAGTTTATTGTACAGCTGAACACCTGTAATTCTTTTTCCCAACTCATGATTTTATTACAATTTCTCTGAAGCTGGAAATGTTTGGTTTTTGTAGTCTGCTAAGAACTTTCTCACCTTTTGTATTCTGGGATTTACAACTACCTTGAGCACAAAATCCAAGCTCCAAACTAGTTAAGGTCATTTTTTCTTGAGCACCATCTTGTGCACTGAATGTCTGTAACTCGCTTTTGTTTTGCTTCTTGGCCTACAGGGAGGAACTGTTAAAAATTAGGGGGTTTTTTTTGGTTTTTTTTTTTTTTAAGTTTCCTGGTTCAAACACCTTGGACTTTCTGAAGTTTGGGGCTGGTTTGTAAACTGATCTTTAGCACAGTTAGACATGCCTTGCAGCATAACAGAGGGTGAAAACATGTGGAAATGTGGGAATCATTGCCCTTCTCATTGGACATTAGCCTAGCAGCATGTCTTTGACATTTGTCACCAGGATAACATCCAGCTTACTTCATGCTGGGAGTTACCTGCCTCATTTTTAAGACTTGCAGTACAAATTTGAGGTGCTAAAACCAGGAGGGTGGAATACAATTTCAAGCTTTTGAGAATGTGAAATTACTGCTGGTTTTGGGTATCTCCTCAAAACAGACTTAAGTGGTGATGACCAACACCAAGGGAGTTTGGATAACTCAGAAAAATGTGTAGGGCTCTTCATTTGTTTCTTTTGTTTTTAAAAAGAGAAATCCTACCTATGTCCACACTAGATTGATAGTTGTGAATGTCATTTGAGTAAGGGCAGCCCCAGCTCTCACTATAATGCAAGTCCTAACCAGACCAACATGGATGGCAGCCACAGTGTAGGTGCTGTTGGAAATCAGCCATTATGGTTTTAGGAACATCTGTGGTTCTGAGTTTGAACTCATTTGCAGAAATGGAGAAAATAGTTCTTCCAAACTATTCATTTGCAATATGTGCACAAAGGAACTAGCTTATTTCAACTTGCTTTTTGATGTTTTTTTATTAAAGATTGTGTAAGGATTGTGCAGTGAATACTTGAATACAAGCAGGACTGTTATGTCAGGGATTATTTCTGGTTCTCGTTAGTGGCCTGTGCTGTTTTTTCTTTATTTTAAGGAGATTTTGGCTAACAGTTCCTAACAGGTTGCCCTTGTTTTTGTAACTGTAGGTGAAAATGCAGAGCTGAGTGATGCAATTGAATCTTTAATTGCAAAAGCTGCAGTGAGTGTGGAAGTTTGTGTGTATACGTGTGTGAACATGTACATACAAATATCCAGAAGGCCAAAGCATCTTTCTCAAACTTGTTTTTTCTTCAGGAAAAAGCCTACCTGTATGACAATTTAAATATATTTTGTGATGTTTCAGTTTTTCAGTTTTGAAGGTTGTTTTGGCATGCAAAGAAAATGTGAAAAAGCATTTTCCTCCCCTTTTAAATTTCTTTACACACTTTTTTTTCCTTTCCTTTTTTCTCTTTGCGCTGAAAAAGAAAGATAGGGAATGCTTGAGAAGTGCAAAAATATGTATAACAGTTGTTCTCAATGTAGTGGAAACTTCATGTATATGAAATTATTTTTAGTTTTAAATAAAACATTTCAAAGAGACAAAAATGATTGACTTGCTGCAATTTCAAGTGTGTATTTTTACTATGAAAACTTCCAACAGAGTAAAAGTAAGCCTGATACTCGGCCAGAAAAATGCCACTTCGATATCTTGGTGTTAATATTTTTACAAGCTGATTAAAATTAAGTACTAAACTCTACTTCCTTAGGAAATAGATGTTCTCATTAAGAAATTGATTTAATTTTATGGAACTACTCAAAGTGGATTTTATTTTTGCTTTAGGTCCTTATCTCCAGCTTTTAGGACTCCAGAGCACCATAGGCAAAGGCATGCTCATATTAATTATGACTGTGAATATAAAAGCTTTCGTAAGGACCCAAAAAAGTCTATGCCTTGGAGAACAGAAGATGAAAAGTATGGACAAAGCAATTCCAGGTTTGCACCTCATGGAAATAACCACCAGAGAATATATGAACGTAGGTCACCTTCACCAAACTTGAAAAGAATTCCTATGGATGATGCTTACAGTCATAAGCCCTACAGAACACATTCATCTGAAAGGACTGAAAGCAATAGGAGATGCCAGTTACCACCAAAATATTCAGAAGTACCTTATAAAGAGCATGATCGTCCGTTTTACCAGCACAAAATGGAGGACAGATACATGTTTGATCACTACAAAGTCACTGGAAATGATAAAGGAATGAAACCTTTTCATAGACCTTTAGGGGCTTCATGTAAACTTGAAAGAAAATGGCATGAAGATGACTTGAGGCACCAGAGGTTACATGAAGAGAAGTATGGTCAGTCACCCAGAAGAGTTTCCGATGAATTTACGGCAAGGAGCTCTTTACAGAAGAGGTATAGGAATAAAATAATTAAACCCTGGGTATTGTGGTGTAAAGCCTCAAGTGAAAGTCTATTTTCATTATAGTTGAAGATATCCACCTTGAAACACGTTGGCCACTTTGTAGTTTAATTATGGGCGACTGGTAGTAGTGAAGTATTTGTCTTTTAAGTAAATCGTATTGCTGGCTAGAGTATGAAAGGATAATATTTCCCTCTTAAGAGCCCCTGCACATCTGTACCTTGGCGCGAGGGATTATGGGTTAACTTGCCACGCATTCTGCTGTCCAACATTCTGCACATATAAGTTCTCGCTTTCTTCTCTAGTGCAAGTGTAAATTGCTTTATGTCAACACAGGTATCCTGAAGATCACGATTACAGAGAATATGGGCACGCGTCTAAAAGGGCTAAGGAAATGGAGAGGTATGATGCTGGAGATGTAGCGAGAAATTCCAAGTGGAAGCAAGAACGTTCTTATCCACCCTGCCAAGAAAAGGAAGAGCAGAGATACCCTGGCGTGCAGTCCCAGCGGTCGGCCGAGAGGGAGCACCTGGGGGGGTCTGTCCCAAAGATAGCCTATGAGTACAGCCACAAACGGCGCCGGCAGCCCGACGGGGAGAAGCCTTTTGCAGGAGACAGAGCTCCGAAGTACGTGAAGCAGGAAGAGCAGAAGTACAGCTCTTCCAAGGGTGCCCGGAACAGCAAGGAGCTGGATTACTGCAGTGGGGGCAGAGCGAGGCGGACTGAAGAACGGCACGTTGAGGAACCTGTCAAATGCAGTTCAAAGAAGGGCTGCAATGCTTGTGTTAACTCTTCCAAAACAGATGTTGAGCTGAGGTCTTTTAAAAACAAACTGAATGAAAGAGTGAGGAAAGACGGGGAATTGAGGAAAAACGTAGATTCCTCCAATAGCCAGCGTGATGCAAGTCATACTGTTTCAGATGTGAAAATGTCAGAGGCCAACTGTATGAGAGAACATCTCACAGTCAAAGTGGATATGAAGAAAATGGTGACCAAGTACAGGTATTGGTTTTCTTTCACCTCTGCTTTCTTCCTGTCTCTTTACAGTTTATGAATATTGGAAGGAAGCATGGTTTCTTTAGGAGGTGACCAGGACAAACTATGATTGTACCTTTTTGGTTTTATTTCTTCTAAAATGGTAACATCCTGTCTAGGCAAGTTAATTATTAAACCTCTATTAAAATAAACAAATACAACCAACCAACAGAAACCAACATTTTACGGAGATGTAGGAAGTGGAAAAAGTAGATATGCCTGATACAAACCTGTAGTTAGAAGTTGGTTATGATAAGTCAGTGTGTTTTTTTAATTTAAAATAAAACTCTCAAAAGGCTAAAGCTCAAATGCAGATAAGCATAGTCTTGTGCTTTCATCTGAAATACAATGGCAGTTTTTTAAACTGTCTCCCCTTCTTTTTTCTAAAAATCAGCTAATCTTTAAATGCATAAATCTTAAGCACATACTCAGATGTTCAAGATCTCAAGTTCAGTGAAACTGCCAAAAATGAGAGATCTGAGTTGTCATTTATTGTTATAACAAAGTTGAGGCATCAGAACTGAAAAGCAGTAGAGTCTGCTTACAAATGTCTTCTGTGTAATACTTGTGTTTGTATTTAGTATTCCCAGTGCTGGCTGAAATGGAAGAAAAAGTGACAGTAGTATAAAATTTAGATGATAAATACACGGTAGAGAGTAAGCAGCTTGGTTTTGATAGATTCTCGCAGGGTTTTCTGGTTTGTTGTCATGCTGTTGCAGGCCAGAATATCAGCCATTGGTAATAATGGCTTTTGGAAGAGATTACCTTCCTTTCCAAAATGATCAGCCTTCATTTTAAAGGGATTTTGCCTCTTGTCCCAAATAAAACATCTTTTTAAATTTTCTTCTCTTTGCACTATTTAAAAAATACACAATACAATGGAGAGTTACAAAGACAAGTTACTGCCTATAAGGAGCTAATACTAAAGACTGAGGGAGGGGAGGTGGAGTAATGCCCATTGCCCACAGTTGAGCTAGGATGAGGATTTGACTTCCTGAACGATAATGTAAGGAAAATTGTTGGGTTTTGTTGCAAATCCATAGGATGATTCCTCTATCTAGGAGACTCCTGCTGCTGTTTTTGAAGGTCATGCACAATGGACATGGTAGTTGTTTGCAGACCAAAGAGACTACTGCATTGATTACAGCTAATTTAATGTATGGATGGTTTGCTTCTGCAGCCAGAAGTGCTAAATATTTTATTTTTTCAAGATAAGAACATTAATTTTACAGAAGCTGATGACTTAGAATATTCATATTACTTTAGGCATTTAAGAAGCACCTGACTTGAAATGACTCAGCTGAGAATAATAGTTTCTTTATAAACCTGGGGAGCAGGTAGATAAACCTGAGGTTGCTTGGATTCCTGCTTGCATGCATTTATTCCCAGTTTGCTCAGGAAAAATAGATGATTTCTAGCATCTGCTAGAGGCTATTTCTGATGCAATTTTTGTATGGAGTTCTAGTATTGTATGCTTCTAATACAGTGTGGCCAGGCACATAATCACTTTGCAGAATGAACGATTAAAAGTCCTCATCCTAAAATCTTTTATCTGAGCTCTTAGAGTCTTTAATTTATATTTTAGAAGGACAGGCAATTTCCTTGCAGCAAGAACAGTATGGTTGTTGAAGTGTTGGCTTTCTTGTCAAAATAATTTTTGAGCAGCAGTGCAACCATTTGGTGTGTAAACTCAGAATGAGTAAAAATTTACAAAAAGCTGGTAAGCACGTTCTTGAGTTCACACACTGCTACTGAAGCAGTTTCACTGCTGTTTCACTAGGCTGAAGTGATGATTCAGTTCCTAAAGATGTGAGACTTTTTTCTTATCTCTGAACTGTTCTTGAAAATTGCCTGGTAGTTTCTTATAAACAAGACACAGGCATAACTGCATTTCAGAATTATTCTAAGGATATCTCTCAAGGTCTTAATTTTTATCTAGATTTGATAATCTAGTTGAATTAAATTTAAAATTCACAAGTTCTGTATTGCATACTTCACAGAAACAAAGATTCCTGAGAGTGAAACTATCTCTTCATATTTTATTATAGATTTTCTTCCTTATGGCCTTACTAGTTTTTTAATTAAAAAAAGGAACAAAATGAGATTTTTGCTTTTAATCCCATTTATTCATAAAATGAACTTCTTAATTTGTTTTATTCTACTTGTCTATTTCAAGTTTTCAGATTTAGATATTTGCTTTAAAATAAACTATTCATTTTTTTATTCTAGGACTGCTTCTAGTCACACTTCAGAGAGACAGATATCCCATGATCTGGTTGCTGTTGGCAGAAAAAAAGAAAATTTTCATCCAGTGTTTGAGCACATGGCATCTGTAACACAAAATGTTGAAAACGACCCATCAAAGGAATTTACTCAGGAAATAATCACAATTATTCATCAAGTTAAAGGTGGCTGTAGTATTTGGAGTATATGTATGTTTATGTATATATTACAGATATATATACACACACATTACAAATGTAGATTACTAAATCCAAAACTGGTGGTTTAGATATGAGGTCCCTGTAAGTCTCAGTTATTTGCCATTGGCTTTGTTTGTATTTTGGCTTCCTTTTGTATTTAAGGAAAATATGGGTTGAGGATTTAAAGTAGTTGGGTGGAGGATAACTGTAGGAAGGTCTCAGTTCATAACTGAGGCATTATTGTGGAGATTAAAGATCAAAATTATTTTATGCTAGTATGGCAGAGTAACCTGCTTGTTTAGAAAACATGTCAGGAATAAGGGAGCTTTGCTGTAATCACAGCTCTCTAGTTATATGTAGTTCCTTTAAATTTTCAGATTAGTGTTCAGGCAGCTGCATCATGTTCAGTGTTGAATCTGTATATCTTTATATATAGATTCAAGTAATTTGAGTACTACTATGGTGGAGCTGACAATTGAGTTTAATCTTATCAAATAAGGTGGTCTAAGTTGGGCTGGACTAATCTTTCATTTGTGAATATTAAACTGCAAGTGGAAATAGTTTGAAATTTCATTTCAATAGTGTTGTCATGGTATCCTTAAGAGTTAATCTTTTAAAAGATAGATTTTTCCCACTGTGCATTTCAAATACTACAAGTAACATTCTTGTATTTAATATCTCTTCACAGCAAATTATTTTGCATCTTCTGACATAACTCTACATGAACGGTTCTCAAAAATTCAGGAAAAATCAAGTGCAAATACAAAAGAAGTGAAAATGCATCTGGATCCAGAAATCCACAGGTAATTGTTGAACTTTTGGTCTTAATTTATTAGCATTAAGGTAATTACTCTTCAGCAGACTTTACATAGTGTGACGTTTTTATTAATTATTTTTACCTGCCTGTATCTTTAACACATTCTGTAGCCTGGTCAAGAATGTTTTTGCTTTTACAGTGATGGCATTTGCTTTTATGCAGTATTTTTGTGTTCCAGGAGGATTGACATGTCTCTAGCAGAACTTCAGAACAAACGAACTGTGCCATCTGAATCTCCCCAGGTACCTTGATTGCTTAACTTTTTTGGCAAGCAGTAAGTTGCTATTATAGACACATTATACATGTAAGCAATGTTTTCCCTTTGCTGTTGGGACATAATTTCTACATGCTGTGAAGACCAGCAGTAATTCTGGTTGTTTTGAAAAATGCACACCTGAGCATATTTACAAATACCACACTATGTGGTACTGTGTTCACTGAGCAGTAAAATGCAGATGTGTTCTCCTCAGTAGCTGGAGTATGATTATTCCTGCTGCTTGAACCCCTGTCTGGTTTTAAATAATGTAAATACTGAGTCCCTGACTGGTGTATTGTTCTTGGCTTTCCTCTGAGTTTACAAAAAGCCTTAACATTTCTTCTACACTAATGTTACAATGACTCAAAATGCACATAATTCCTCAGAATGCTATTTTATCCCATGCTTTCATCTGGGGTCATAAGATTTTCTGTCTTCCCCTTTAAAGCTCTGCTTCTTATGATTAGTTACCATTCCTTTTCTATAGTACAGGTATGTCAAGATTCTCCTGGATTAAGAATAGTAGAACTTCTTTAAGATTTACTGAAACTTATATGAATATTTCTGCCATGGTAACTCCATGCAAAATTCCAGTGCTCTGTGCACTGTTGTTTGGAAACTTGTAAAAAGGCAGATGGTGCAAGGAAGGATAATTGCTTAGGACCATTTTTTATTGCTTTAGGCTTTGGATCCTTGGGTTGTTGTGAACCTGTCCCATGTGCAGATAGCGGAACTATGTTAACAGGTTATGTACAGGGTGCTGCCCCTGAAGGACAGAAGCAGGTTGGTGTTCAGTTCTTAGCAGCTAACTTGGCTTCAACCCTTCCTTTTAACTAGAACATTGTAAGAGTGTTAGAAGATCCAAATGATCTGCGGTATGATATAGAAAGGAGAAGAAAAGAGAGATTGAAGAATGAAGATGAGAGAGTGTTTCATGTAGATGGTGTAACTCCAAGGTAATGAGCAAATAATCTTGTTGGCCCAAGCCTATAGTTCCCTTATTTGTTCATTTTAGGGCCCTTCCACAGTTACATTCACATTTGTGGTGATTATTTTCCACAGTTAGGCCTTATAAGTTTGACTGAGGCTGAAATCCAACAGACATAGATTGCAAACTACTCTGTAATGAGGTGTTACCTTGAAAGAGGTTAAACTGCAGTGGGTGAAAATGAAAAGCAAGCACAAACGGTAGCACTGAATGAGAAGAGAGGACAAAGTTAGTTTGAAAAAGTTTAAGATTTTTAAACTCCTCAATGTGCCACGTAACAACATTCCCGTGGTATTTTGGCAGTTCTGTAAAAGCATTCTAGGATGAATATATTGTTTTGTTGCCCTACTGGTTTGGTAATAAAATGTGGAATATCAGCAAATAATTAGAATTTTTCTCATTCTTGGAGAATTTGAAAACTTAGATTTTTGGAATGGTGTTTTTCTCCTATGGATTCCTCCAGCAGGTTTGTTAAACGTTTTTGCCCCAAAGGTGTTTGCTAACCTTAGTCATCCTGTTTCACTTTTGATGTTGTGAGGTCAGTTGATTAGAGAGAGGGACTGTTAATAGAAGTGTTGATTATTGAATTTCCAGAGTGTAATAGAAAGTATCCACACAGTAGTCATAGTTTCTTATGCAGATTGTTCTTCGTGTGCTGTTCCTCGTTCATTTTAAGTGCAGTCTGTAATGGCAACTAATGGCAATACACACATTTGGAAAAACAGACTTAAGAAGCTGTAGAAGAAATTTCTTGTATTTCAGATTCTTGAAACAAAAAAAGTTAAGGTTAACAAGTGGAGGAAAAAATCCCTGGACTTGAATCATTTCCCCCAGCACACTTCCTCGGTTACTGTCCTGCTTATCTTTTCTGAGAAGTGTAAATTTCCCTACCAAGTATGGATGTCCTGGAGTTTGTTGTCGGGGTTCCACTGTCAGGGGAATGCAGGCTGAGGGCAGTAATGGCATGAGTGATATGTAGAATTTTCCTGAGGTTGAGAGGCTTTAATAGCTCACATGAGATACTGGCAGTGCCTCTGAGCTTATCAAGTGTGCTGCTGTTTTTTTCCTTAAGTTATTTGCAGCTGTGAAAACTGTGTCTGTGTGTTTTGTGAAATACACATTCTGACTTTTGGTGGTTACTTTTCATGGTAAATACTTCATTTAGAAGTTTGTGGATGCATTTGTATTAGCAATATTCTTGGTAAAAAAAAAAAAAGGAACAACAAAACAATCAAAACAAGCAAGCAAAAGCGGAAATCCAGACTCAGCTGCTTGCTGAGGATGAAACTGGAGGATGTAGGTGTTTATCTAGAGCTTCTGTGGGATCGGGAATGTCGGGGAAGGGCGAGTTCAGTACAGCCTGGGCGGGCAGCTGGGTGCAGGAAGCGCTGCCGCCAGCGGAGGGCAGCAGTGACCGCGGCCGGGCTGAGCGGGGAGCGGAGCCGGGGCTTCCCCGGGCAGCGTCCCTGCTCCTCTGCCATCGGTAAGAGATACACATTGCTGTGGACTCCTGTGCCGTTTGAGCTGGGCTAGGAATTGGTTGATTGTCCTAGGAAAATTTACTCATAAGCTGTCACTTTGCATTTGTGATACAGATGCTAGAATAAGCTAGTTTAAAATACAGGGTGTTGATATGCTGTGGCTTTAGATATTAATTGTTCTCACTCTCTCTCTCACACATCAGGAACCAGCAAAGCTGCAGTCTTTCAAAGTTACAAACATCTCAAGTTGATGGTTTCCAAAAGCCTATGAGGTTCATTAAGCCACCTTTCAGGAAATTTATTGGGAGACCTCATCTGGTAAGCCTAAATGTAGAAATAGTAGCTCCTGCACTGTTGATTAATATTTTGCTTCATTGTCTATGCTGATGTAAATTTAACAATCTGATGTCTTGCCCTTTTAAATTTTGAGTGAGGCTTTTTTATCTTCTGTCTGTGCTCAACAATAAAACTACTCATAATTTCACAGTTCTAGTGCAAGAGTACTTCCTCAGGTATTTTTTGAAGCAGAGATTAGTACATCTGAACTAAAACCACTTTGATACCGCTCCTTTTCTTTTCATAAAAAGTTTGTGTCTAATATCACATTTCTTCCACATAATGGTGTAATTACCTAAATTATAAAATAGAAGGCCTTGTTATTGAGCAGCTAATCTGAGCTAATGTTAAGTAGTTTGAGAAAAAGAATACTCTCCAGCATTCTAGTTGTCAGTGCTACAAAGGGAAGGTCTGAATCTTGTGTAGGTGGTATTGTTACTGAAACAGTGTTTCTTTTCTCTTCATTATGATAAAAGTTCTGAAAAGCACTTATTTAAAATAAAAATGAGGAGCAAATCACAGAAATAATAAGAATTATCTGAAAAATGTTCCTGGGGATGAAATGTTAAACAATGGAATGTCACATCTCTTGAATATTGCATTTATGAAACCTAGTTTTGGACAATTATTCTTTAGGCTATCTTTCTGCAGTTTACTTCAATAGTGAAGTGGGCAAGACAATAATATTAGGTCCAGTAGAAATAAATTTGTCTCCTGTGGAAATTTCCTTCTAAAGAATTGTAATCAATTCCAGGTGTTTGTGCTTGTTTAACTTGGGGAAATGGTGAGACCAGAAAAGCTTTTTTAATGTGTGCAGTATAATGCTAAACCACTTTTTTTTTTTTATCTGATGGCTGCAAAATAAGGAGACTAACATAAGTTGTCATTTTTTATACACTGTAACTAACACCCTATGGAGAGGGTTCCAGGAGCCCATGAAACTTAGTTCTGAGGTCCATCAAAAGTAGCTTGTGTGTAGTCAACTCTCAAATGTAGCTGCTTTGCAGATAAAAAAGTGCCTCCTTCAGTGTAAAGGAGCACAAGTTTTTAATGGAAAAAAACCTTACTTACTCAAGACTAAGATTCAAGTCTCCCAGAGCAAGTGCCAATGGCTCGGTAAGTAACTGCATTGGGTCTGGAGTTCATTTCCCATGGCAGCCCCCCCAGGGCTGTGCTTTGCCCTGGTGCAGAAAGGTGCTGGTAGCACAGCAGTGTTGGGCTGCTGCTGGACAGGGCTCCACATGGCAGAGCTGCCTCTCCTCCTTTCCACCCCACACCTGTAGGCTGGGCCTGGGCAAGATCTTGGGAGGGGACTTAGCCGGGACAGCTGACCCAGACTGACCATATGACCTCATCTGCTCAGCCAGGGGAAAGGAAATAATAAAAGCTCCGAGAAAGGAAGGAGAGTGTGGGAGGTAATTGGTTATTGTGACATTTATCTTCTGGAGCAACCACTGTGCACTGAAACTTGGCTTCCTGGGAAGTGGCTGCACATTGCCTGCTGGTGGGAAGTAGAGAAGAAATCTTACATTTTCATTTGCTTCTATGTGCAGTCTTTGCTTTTGCTTTATTAAACTGCCTTTTTCTTGACCCATGTTGTTTTTTAAAATTTTATTTTCTCCCTCCCAGCCCTGCTGAGGAGGGGAATGATAGAGGTGCTTGGTGGATACCTGGTATCCAGCCAAGGTTAACCCACCACAGTAATACTGTAATTGCAAATAAAAAGGAGCTTGGTTTGAAAAAGACACTTGAGCTATTTCTAAATGTGGTGAAGATTCAGGATGCTTGCATTTTCATATTTAATAGTGAACTGCAAACCTGCAGCTTTTAGGAAGTCCTGCACTGCAGTAAGAAGTAATTCATGTGGAAGTAGAGTAGGTGTGAAAGCTTAGGTATTAAAAATGCAAGACATCCTAAAGACAGAATGGCTCTTAATGGTCAGCCTTTCAAAAGCTGGTTTGCAGACAAGGAGAAAAATAAAAAACTTCAGTTAAGTAATCAAAATATAATGTTTGTGATGTTAATATTCAGTAACTGGGGGTTGAGCTTAAACTTGAGAAAAACTTAGGCCTAAAGGTACGATTGTGTATCTAAGCTTGATTGTAAGATTTGTCCATTTAGCTTTGTACCCTACTGACAAAAGGAGGCTGGCTGAAGAGTGAAGGAGAAAATCAGAACAAGTATACATGTGTACATGTGTATTCCTCCTCCTTTTTTTTTTTTTTAAGGCCTCTGGTTTAAGAACTTCCTAGAAAGTGGTTTGCTGTACCTTTGCATCAAGTAGTTCTAATGTTAATATTTCTGTGAATGTACTTCAGTCTTAAGGGCGGTGGGGATGGGGAGGGCTGTATCCAGAGTTAATTAAGGCAAGCTTTCTTTTTTTATTTATTTTATATTTTGAACTATAATGGGAAATTTTTCTAATTTTTTTTTCATCTTGCTGGATTCCCAGCTTAAAGGAAGAGTGTACTTCAGCTAGGAGCTTCCTGATTTAATTGTGTTGTATGTAGAAAGTTAATTTGATTTTGTGGAGTGTCTTTATTTTCTTAGAATAGGAAGGGAACTGGGAAGTTCCTATCTTCTTCTTGCAAAAGCCATTTTGATCTCACTTCATAAAATCTTTCTTCTTCTCTTTTTGTTCTCTGAATCCTTTCTTGTCAAGGCATTGTAAGAAGCTGAATAGTTGACTTGTAGGCAATAACATAGTCTAAAAAAGAAAAAAGAAAGCTAACTTAAATCCTAGTTAAGTTATCTTAGATTCTAACATCATTCCATTATATTTATAGCCCCCTCTCTCCCCACATCATTATTAGCAGTTTTACCAGAAAGGTTTGGTAGTTGTTAGAGGACAGAAATTCTGGAAACAGCAAAACATGCATTTGTATTTATTATTAAAGATTAGTTTTTATGAAATATTTCAAGGGAGTTCTCTTCTTAGGTTCTTTTTAAAATGTATTTCAAGCTGATGAAATTTCCTCTTATTAAAAGAGAGTTCAACAGCATTGGAATGCTTCTGTGATTATTCAAGAATGGACCATTAACAAACAAATTTATTTAATTGCTTAGAGTTCATTAGCATGTTTGTTCTGTCTGCATAGAGGACTTAAATATATGCAAGTATATGCCAGTGCTTCTGTAAATGTTGGTGATCATATGCAATGATGGATGAGAATGACATCCTCTAGAAGTAGCTGTCATAGGGAAAGTTGGAGAAGAGCCAAAGTGTGCAGGTAGGTCAGTGGCTGAGGGAGTGCTCTGTTTTAGGCAACCACAGCTGTGTGATTACAGCTGTTCAGTGTATTGACACAACAATTTCAATACTAGTTGTCTGTGTAACTTGCTTTTGAAATGGTACTTGTGTGGCGGGCAAGCAATTCTCAAATGCTCCCTTGAAATGAGGAGTTAAAAGTAGCATTTTCTAAGGACTTCAATGTGCTACACATTGTTTGTTTGCTGTGGAGGTGTGTCTGTGCTACACACTGAGGGGTGATGGCCATGTGCTAACCAGGAGCTCCAGAGAACCAATCCTGTCACCCTTGTTCCTGATGCAAGCCCTGACTGCTCTACTTGATAGATGCAAGTTGAGGCAGCTGTTCTGGGAGGGAGGGACAGCTGTTCTGGGAGGGAGGGAGGGATGGGGAACCTTAATTGTGTTGTCAGCTGCTTAGATCTCTCCAAGAGGAGGGCATTCCAGGAGGATGGTCTCTATCATCTTTAGCTTCTGTGGGCTCTGCTGTCCCTTCAGCCAGTCTGGACTGCAGGGCCAAAGCTCCTGTTACTCCTTTTCCTTCAAAGAGTGTAATTGTGTCAAACAGTACAAGACTGTGTTGCAATATTTGTTAGTGTAACTTGAACATTTATATTTTTTCTTGAATAATTTAATAACATGAAGCTATAACTGTTTTCCTACTAGAATTCTTACTATGCTTCAAAATCAAGTGACACTTACACCCACAGACGTATTAGAGGACACCTTGAAAATGCAGGACCCATCAGAAGGCACTTTAAGGTACAGATCAGCTTTTATAAAATGTTTGTTATATAAAATGGTGGTTGAACCTGTTGAGTTTCGTAACAGGAGACACTTATGAAGGTATTAAGTGCCATGAAAAAAGTGTCATCAAAGCCTAATTGTTTGTGTTGGAATAATGGGAGGCTTAGCTTTTAGTAGGTGAGAGGGCTGGCAGTGGATTGAGCAGGGTTGTCCAGTATTGTATGCTTGCAGGTGAAATAAACAGGCTACTGCAGAGTCAGGAATAAGAAATGCAGGAATTGTACAATGACTAGAAAACTCATCTATCCAAAACCCAAGCTGCTGAGCTTTTTTCCTTCATGTGACAGAAGCCTGAGCTTTTTCCAAAGACTGGAAGGCATGAGTTGTGTTATTTTCAAAATTGTATTACTGTTATTTCATTAACCTGTTCATGCAGGGATTTCTGGGGAAATAATGTCATGTGAATACCCTGCATACTGCTAGCTATGCATTAAAAAAAATTGAAAGAATGAGGATTTATTCTTGGGGCCTCAAGAGGGTAAAAGAAGGGCAACTGTGCTTCTTTCTCAGGTAGAGCATGGCCAGCTAATGCCTTTGAATTGTAAAATCTATCCTGGGTTTAGCAGAAAAACAAAACATTTCCTTTTCTGCTGACAGTGGCATGCTCTGCATGAGTCTAGTTAGAGTTGTTGATGTGAGAAAAGTATAAGTCAAATCTAAAACATCTTTACACTAATTTTCTACTTTGAAATTGCCCCTACATTTTTAACATGCATTCTTAAGAGTAAAGTAATACACAGAGTAGATAGTCACCTTTTCTGTTTTATAGATAGTGAAGTGGAATTTTAATGGCTAATTAGCTGTCATTTTTGGATGAAACTGTGAAAGGTGGGGAAGTATAGATGTGGGTTGTGGTGTTTTTTCCCTTCTTCCCTCCCCCCCTGCCCCACCCCAAACATAAGAGCTGTTGGATAAAAAGACTTTCTCCAATTTAGGTGTGCTTTGCCAGCCAACCTTAGTCAGATAGCTGAGCTAGCACCAACAAAAACTGCTGTCTTTATTCTGCTGGAGCAAATATTTTTCTAAGTTAAAAAGTTCAAAGTGTTCAAAGCCTGACACAACTATTTCAACACCTAAGAAGATGGTAGTCTGTTATTCTGTATCCCCACTGCATTGTCAGCCTCCAGGTGATGGAGGAATCTTGCACTGACTGCTGGATCCCTGAGGCAGTGTTGGTGGTTGATGCTCCTTTCATTTACATCATTCTGCAGCTCTGCTGATGGTACAAGCAGGAAAGTGTCCATTTAAGTTGTCACCTCACATGTGTATGAATATTGCAGTACCCAGTGATTTGTCCCAGAATGCTTTAATATTTATAGGCAAAATGGCATATGCACTTGTATTGCAGTTTGCTTATGTGTATAGCACTTTCATCATTGCCATGGAAACCGTGGTCTTGATTTGACTTAATATCTTTAATTCTTTACGTTTAAATTCCTTTTGCACAACAGTGTTTTCTTGCTGTGCTGTTGATGAAATAGAGATGACTTGACTATCTTCTACACTCAGGACTTTCTTGGCTAATTATTTAAAAGAACAGCAACATACAGAGAAACAAAAACCTCACCAAAAAACCCATATAGCATTCCATTCTCTGCCTTCCCCTCTCCCCACCTCCCAAAAAATCAAGCCCCACACAGTTTTTTCTTGATATATAAAATAGGGGAATTTAAATCTAAGAAGCAAAAAGTGATGACTACCCTGAGTATTTTAAAAAAACACATGGTCTGCACTATGTTTTTGGGAAAAGAAAAAACTGCTGTTCTAAAATACTTTATAAAGGTTCTGGAGAAGTCTTACAAAATTTAAAAGGTCTTTTTTGTAATGACCCTTTATCATGAATCACTAAGTTAGCCTTTAAGCAAGTAAGTGCAAAGTGATCTTTAAAACTAAACTACATTCACTGCTTAAAAAAAGTTCAGTGTGTTATTGGCTGTGGTGGGTTCACCCCTGCCAGCAGCACAGCACCACACAGCTGCTGCCACCCTCCCCTCAGCTCCCTTCCTTTCCCAGCAGGATGGGATGGAAAATATGGAGAGCAAAAGTGAGAGAAGTCATGAGTTGAGATGAAGACAGTTTTAAGTAGTGAAGAAAAAAGTGATGCAAAGGCCGTCACTCCCCATCTGTCACAAGGTGACTGATGCCCAGCTGGTCCCCAAGCAATGGTTACTTCCTCCAAAACCCCCTTCCCTCAGTTTCTGTTGCATAGGAGATCATATGGTGTATGACATCCCTGTGCTCATCTTGGGCCACCTGTCCTGGCTGTGTCCCCTCCCTGCTTCTTGCCCACCCTGGTGTCCTTGCTGAGCAGCAGAGTGAGGAAAGAGGAGAAAATACTGCTGCTGTGCAGGTTCTGCTGGGCAATAGCCAAAACGCTGGTGTGTTACCAGTGCAGTTTTAGTCACAAATCCAAAACTCAGCACCATGCATGCTGCTGTGAAGAAAATTAACTCCATCCCTGCCACACAGTGCAGCCATGTATATTTACTCATATACCCTTATTTTAGAGCTTCAGGCTCCTAGGGATTGTCATTAGCATTATTTGTAACAGTCCTAATATAAACCTGGATTGTCACTTCAGCAGACTCTTTTCTTATTTCTAGACCAAAAGTTTTGATGTTTTCCACATACTTTAGATTATCTTGTTTTGCTATAAGCTGTGTGTGACTGAGGTGCCTATTTGCCAAATGTATATATAATCTGTTAGCTTTGTCTATAACTGATGCTCCTCTACATTAATATTACTGCTGTGTGCTTCCCTCCCCACTTACAGAACATGTAGATGCTTGAGTTGAAATGTCTAAGCTGTTTATAAGGCAATTTTCAATACCTTTCACCTTTTCCCCATCCTAGTCCTTTGTTTATTGTTATACAATTGCAGTGGCACACCACCAAGGCCTCCTTTCTAGTCACTGAGGTCAAGGGAACCATAGCAGGAATGGGTAAATGGGAACTTCTAGTGCTGTGTTCGGGGCATTAATCCAGCATTAAAAGTGCCCTTCAGTTTTCCCTGTGATAGGCACATACCCAAGTAATACAATCTAGTGCAAGGAAGTTCTTTGTGCCTGCACTCTGATGCTCTCCAGGAAAGTGATTGGCATTGAATGGGCTCTTGCAAGTGTCCTCCATCAGAGTAACCCTGGGGGAATGAATGATGGGGCCAGATTCTCCTGCAAAGTAGGTGGGTGAAATGATTTATGAAATAACAGAACCTCTGCATTTGCATAAAGAAACCTCTGTTCTGTACAGTTCTTTCTTTATTGTTCACCAGCCAAGCAGTGGAAAACACAGTGGAAAAAGTGGTACTAAAGTTATTGCAGTCTCAGAGCATGTGATTTTTCTTGAAGTGATCCTTGCTCTGTCAAAATGAGACATTTGACCAAAGGAATTTTGTCATGCTCAAGAAGGGCTGTTTCTGTGACATATTTTGTTTTCTCTTGCCCTTCAAAGGTGTTTCTAAAAGATAAGAAGAATTTATATGGCATGAAGGTTTTCTCTGGTTTTAGATGAAAACCCATTGTTTGAATTTGGAGTGGCTGTTGGAAAACTTAAAACAGCAGTGTTGTAAAACTATGGAAAATTATGATAAATAACATTTTTATTACTCTAAAGATATTTACTGCTTATTTTATTGGAGATCTGAGTGCCTAGGAATGAAAATCTTTTTCAAACTTCAGCTACTGTGATCAATGTTGATCTTGCTGTATCCTTTCTGTGTTTTTATAATGCCTTTCACCTTTAAGTCTTCTGATACCTCTGTGGCCTCTGCTCCTAGTCCCACACTAGGTTAGTTTGCAGTTTTCCAGTGTGAGGTATCAAAGGCATAGAAAATGCCTGTGTGTTCAGACTGTCAGACATTAAAGCTCCAGGGAAAATGTCTGTACTGACTTGTGTTAGTGTGACACTTTAGATCAATGTGTGCCTGCTGCAGGCTCGGCATCACTAAATTTGGTAGTGGCAATGAGGTGGTGTCTGAAAGCTGTTGTTTATGGACTGTGCCTCATTAATGGTTGAAAAAATGTGAAAATGTTGTACAATGCATTTATTTTTTTCCTACAAGGAAGATAATTTCATATGTTTTAAACAGCAAGCGCAATACACCAGTTCTTTGAGCCCTGTGGTCTGAGAAATAATGTAAAGGAAGAGGGTGTGCACTTGCAAATGCATGCTTCTGTCATTGAGTACTGGAGGTTTTACATGTGTATAGCCGTAAATATGAACTTTTTGAGTTTTGGTGCCCTCATTTTGCACACTTTTTTCTTCCTTTCCCCCACCCTTACAGAGCAACTTTGCAGATGGCCGTTTGCAATCCCATTATAAATCAGGCTTAGTGCAGAAGGGTTTATATATTCAGGCTAAGTACCAGCGGTTACGTTCTGTTGGTGTAAGGGGATTTGCCACTAATAAATTCAGAGATGGATTTTTGAGGAAAGAAAAGGTAAGTTGGATTAATTTATTTTTCACTAAGCCATTTGTAAAATATGCATATTCATAAGATCCATTTTGATTTTTAAATCTCCATGGGATGACTTGGATGGGATTTCCTGGGATATTGGCTCTTTGTACTTCACTGGCAAACTTGACTGTGCACTCTTGTTTCCTCCCTGTTTATTCTATGGAAACTTGCTGAAACTTGCTTTGTGTAACTGCAAATCAGAGGTGCCCTCTGAGATTCTATGGTTCCTTCTGTTTCAGTATTTTTTCCTCAAGCTCAGCTGATTTCTCTTCCTACTGACAGGACCAGAAATTGTGCCTTTGTGAAACAAAATATTCTGTCCTGTTTAATCTAAGAGAAGGATATTAATAATTTTTTAATACATGTGTGCTTCTCCTTTTTTGTTATGTTTCCGTAATTATGTGCTTTAAAGTATTCACTGGGGTGCTGCTCTGAACAAAATTTCCTGCACAATATAATGTCTTGTGTAAAATGGTTTGCTAAGCTTAAACTTTGATTTGCAGAGTGTATGGGCCGACAATAATCTTGAACTGCAGAAGAACTTTTAAGCTATATAAAATGTTGCAGCTTTTGTGAGGATCAGTAGTTAAGACATACGAAATCCTTTATTAGAATTGATCAAAGTAGTATGAAGTTACTTGTGACATCGGGGAATTGGATTATATGAGCTACACAGCCCCTTGCAGCTCTGTGTTCCATGTGAGTTTTTGTTTTGTAACTCTGTGTCCATCCAGCTACAAGTAAACACATTTGAATAAATAAGCATTTGTAGTTGGATTAGCATTTAGCTCTTGGAGCACAGAAGCACCTTAAAGCACAGGTTCTTATGGCTGTTTGCAAAATTCCTCAAGTTTACAGGCCAGTGGGCAGAAGAAAAAGCCCCCAAAACCTCTTAAGGAAACACTTGTAAAAAACAAACCAAACAAACAAAAAACACCCAACCATCAGAAAGAAAACCAAGCACTTGAAACAAGGTAAAGAGATCACTTGTTACTGAAGTATCTGGGCAAATATAGCTTCTGTTTGCATGGGCTCTGAGAAGTATTATCTTTGAAGGCTAAATTGAAATTAGTGGAAAATAGGAGAAAGATATCCCCCCCCCCCAAATTATGACCTTGTAAAATGGGTATAGCAATGTTACAATTTTGTTGTTGTGAGCTATCTCCAGTGTTCTTCTATAATTGGCTGTTAAGATTCTTGTCTGGAACCTATAAAGCATACTTAAAACATGCTGGCTGCTAGATACTGAATCAGAGATTCATCATTCATTCTGAATTTTATGTGATTTTTTTACACCTGGTGAATTTGAGTGTGTCTGAGTTAAAGTAAAGTAAACCCTGAAGAATAAGTATGACAGCCATTTTCTTAACAGCATACTGTTTGCTGGTTGGCTAATTCCCGAAAACCAAAACTGTTCCTGAAATTGTAGCATTTTGCCTATTGTAATGATAAAACTTGTTAAGATCTGTTAAACAGGTCTGGACATCTTTATTTCACTTTATTTCATTTGAAGTAATAATGATGCATATGTATCTTTTAAGGTAAACTCTTTATAGTTGTGCTGTTTGAGTCCATAATTGAACGAACCTTGCATTTTACATACAGCACTTAGGAAGGTTGGGAGGGTTTTTCTGCTATTACAACTGACAGTAATGTTTTTCTTTTTTTCTCTGTGTAGGGAAATCTAAATATTGCAACAGAAACCTGAACTGAGCTGAGATCCTGAAGTTGAAACAGATAACACAGCAAAGGGAGCATCTGTTCAGTTCTTGACAACTTTCTCAAGACTTAAAAAAGGATAAAGGAACTAATGCTGTAACTTTCTTGATTAAAAAATAACTTTATTTTGAATGCTGCAGAACTTTTTTACAGTTTTAATAATTGCTTTTAAAGTACAGTATTCAACTGAAACATCATATTATGTACCTTTAGTTCTGTGTGCATACCAGTCTCAAGTAAAGGAAGTCATTGAAGGGAGTCTTATTTATTGAATACTTTTTCTCCAAGCATGATGTTACAGATGGAACTTGAGTTGTTATACCTAGAGGTTTCTATGTTGAAAGTTTATTGCTAATGTAATAATAAAAAAGGAAAAAAAAAAGTGCCTGAATTATTTGGTAATAGCACATTAGCTCAGGATTTTCCAATTAATGACCTTTTAGGTTGTGCAATAGATTTTACACCTCTGTTCAGTCATTTCCATAAAACAGTATTTTGTATTACTTTGGATTAATAATACACTTGTATTTCTGATGTGTATATACATTTGTAAATTGTTAGAATGTTGGGACAACTTTCAGCATTTGGTTAAAATTAATGGTAACAGGCAGTTATGTAAAGTACTGTAGCAGTAGCTTATAACTGCACTGAAAGCATGCTTGGGTTTGTTAGAAAATTAGTTGGTCTAAATTCAAAATTATTCTGTCTCATATTTCAGTGTATGAGATTCTTGACCAAGCCCCATGTTCTCTAATCTTTTTAATCATAAATGATTTGATGATTTTGTGCATTCTAAAATTGGCGCCTGAAGTATTAAATTACAAGGAAAACAAAAAAATGTAAGTTTTGAAAGCATGTCTTCTAACAAAGAAATTGTTCATAATTGAAACTGCTTTAAATGCAGACAGCTGGTGATTTTGTTCTGAATGATTCTCTGAAGTTTACCATACTGCAGTATTGTTAGGCTGTATGCAAAACTCAAATAGCCAGACCTGTTTCATAAGCAGCTATAAACAGTATTGTGTTTATTTCCTGTTTATAGCCCTTGCCTTAATTCATTATCTATGGTAGGGTTGTGTGTATGTATTGCAGATCTGTTCAGACTTCTTATTGACAGTGAATTAAAGATGCATAGCACGTAGTCTTAAGAGATCTTCTTTTTCAAGAAAAAAGTTAATTCACAATCTCTTCAATACATGCAGGCAGATGTATTTCCATCTAGAATGCAGGCTGGTCTCTGTTGTGGCTGGTAGACCAGAATTCCAGTTCTGGGTTAGAGGTATGTTCACAGGAAAGGAAATTTGGTTTTTTGGGTGGAAAGCCAGGATGTGATTTCTGCATGCTTTTTTGTAATGTTTTTTTTTTCCACAATGCCTTCAGTAGAGAGACTGTTTGAAAATGTAATTATGGTTCAGAACAGCTAAAATTATTGTGACTTGAGCTCTTCAGTTTCATGGGTGTTCTGCTTAGCGTTCATAGGGAATAAGGCAGGAAGAGTGCAACATTCATTGATGTCACGGTCATTCAGTGATAACAGATGGTTTGTTTCTAAAACACAGGTTTTCAGTTTAAATAACAATCACTAATAATTTAACTAGTTTTTTCAGTAACTTTAACATGCATAGACAAAATGGGAATTGGAAGGAAAGGAACTCCCTGGACAAATAGAGGCAGGCATCCTTCTGCAGATAAGAAAGTGGTTTTTTACTCAATGCTGTCAGTGATTAATCTGGCAGAGTCATCCTGTGTAGGTTTACTGGGAGATAAAAATAAGGAACTGAAACAACAGGTTAAATGAGTCAACCCAAAGCAAATGTGGAGTAGCTGCAGTTCTGATCAGGCTGCTGGCAGGGGAGTGCAGCACCTGCCCTGCTGAGAGGGGCAGGTTTACCCTGAAGCCAACAAGTCCTTCACACTGCTCCGAATGTGCACTGTAAAAGATGTGAGAAATGAAACCATTTATGATACAGGACAAACTACTGAGGCTGTGTTGTCTTATTCAACAGGATACTACTGTGTCTGTAAGCTTCCTGCAGTGTTCTTATTAAATTCTGGAAGAGAACTCTTTGTTGAGTAAAGTGGGAAAAGTGGATACATGAAGAAACTTCTGACACGGTAGTTTTGCTAACACTGTTTGGAAGTAATGCTGGAGTAGTCCGACTTCAGTCAGTTAATGCTGCTTTAACCAGGTTTCAACATGTGACTGACTCCTGATTTTGTGCTTTATTTTATCTATGCATGGTTAATTTGTTTTGTACTTTACAGTTTAGCTTTGTTTATTTCTGCAACTGGGAGCAACATATTGCAAAGAAGTTTGTGGGTTTTTGACTTGTTTGCTGACTTTGGTCCCCCCCAACCCATGGTCCTAAGATGAATGTCATGAAATGTAGTCACTGTTTCAGTTGATTTATCTTTTGTATGATCCCATTTGCTCAAATCACATTTTTACTGATAATTTTACTTAAATAGTTTTGGATTCTGTCATGATAAAACCTCTTACATTCTAAAAAATGCACACAGAAATAATGACTTTTATAAAAATCCATGGCTGAGGTGCTAGAAGCATCTAGTCTATGATATGATGTGAGACATTGCTATGTAGATATATCTTTGTTAATTACAGAGACTTGTGTATATATACTCATACCCAATTCAGCTTGTTTATTGTTTTAGCACAGAAAATTCTGTTGTACTGGAATACAATGTTTGATTGAGGGCAATGTATTGAAGTTACTGTTTGGGTTGTGAAGGCACAAGGAAAAGGGTTAAGTAGAAGAAAGGTCAATTTACTTGAATAACCTGGTGCCTTTCAATATTGTGACTGCATTGTAGAAAACACATGTACAAAGACTTAAGTTCGTTGCAATCTTTCTAGTGAGAGCATGGACTGATAACCGCTCTTGTTAAAACAACTGTTTACTTTAAATAGGTGTGTAAGCCTCTGTAGGAAAACAGTGACTTTCATTAGTAAAGTCTTGTCACTGCATTTGAAGGGCAAGTTAAAAATGTGATTGTCTTAAGAGCTTTCTAGCTTTCTGTTTTACACTTTGAAAATACAAATGTGAATTGCCTTTGTTTTGTTTAGCTTGAAATGGCTGTTAAATGCTGTCATTTTCAGTTGTTCACATGTGAAATTTTATTTTTAATTGCTATCCAAAATGTAATGGGTTTAATATGACTAGAGTCTTCCTTTTAAGTCTCTGAAATACTAAGTTGCTATGATGTTAGCATTTATATTGCTGATCCATTTAATTTCTGCATAAATTGATTAGAATACTTATTTTAAATTTGTAATTGTTGAGTTCACAAGGTTCACAAAATTCTGGGACAGTAAGAAGCAACAACATATTGAGAGGTTTCTATAAGCCTGCCTTAACTAATAATTGCATGTTTGAAATCCTTTTACCTGATGGATATAGATGGTCTTGAGACCTGAACATAGCTGTCTCAACTCAGGTAACTAATAGCAGAGGATAGGAGTAAGTCCGGCTGATCCATTACCTGCTCTGTAATGTTCACCTGCTCCCATCTTCCCTAGGGCCCCAGGCTGAAATGCTGAGTTTTATTTAAATGAGCTTAGTTGCTTTACAAACAGAACCAAACCCCAGGATTACACTTGTGGCATTAGAGGCAGAGTTCTCAAAACTTACTTGTTATGCATCAGAAAGTCATTTTCTGCTATGTCTGTGAAATGGATAATGAGAGTCGCTTGAAGAAGGTGATAAAAGATCATAACAAAGAGAGACTGATTTCTCAGTATTCATCTTAGAAGACTGTAAATAGAGGGATTTCTTTAATTTCCTTGCTTTCCTGAAGGGAGGCTTTTCCCATGCTGTGTTGAAATCCACCTCTTGCCTTTCTTTAAGCATCTGAACAGCAATCTACAAGTTCTTTGTGGGAGAGCCCTCTAAAAGACAGACTTCAGACTTGCATCCTAATTAATCTGAAAAAAAATATGTTTCTGCACGTAACTGACCCTTGACAGACTTCATTCCATTGCTGCAGAATTTGAAGATAAGAAGTTCTTCAGCCTCCTTACAAAGGAAAGAAAGAATAAAAGCCATTTCAAGATTGTTGAAAGCCTCCTTGTGACACTTGATTCCCTAACAGACCTTAAGGATAGCCATGAACATTTAAGTGTGTTCTGTTTTGAGCTTTGTGAACATTATTTTTCAGTGTCAAGATCAGAGAAAACTCTTGTCATAACACCTGCCCCTTCCTTCCATGCCTGGTGGTTTTTGTTGGAGGGATTTTGAGTAGGTATTTAGACACATGGTTTAATAGCCTACCACTTTTAATGCAGTTTTCTTCTGTTCACTGTTCATTGCTCTGAATTTTGTCTAAGTAGTCTGAATCTCATGTTGTCTTTTTAATATTTCATTTTCTGTAAATAATGTAGTAGATGGCTTTCATTTTGTGACTGGCTTCTCACGTCTTTAGTATTGAGGGAGGAGGCAGTGGAAAGAGTTGTTGTTCGAGTATGTTCTTCAAGGAATAAAAAAAGCCTCATTGTTTTGTTTTAAGAATAGCAGGAATTTTTTACTCCCAGTTGAATGAGGGGAACTAATGTCCACTTCTAAAGAATAGATTGTTGATGTTATTTATACTGTAGTTTTTCAAGGACTGTCTAATGTGTGTATGTGTACGTGTATGTGCACATGGAAACACACTGTTAGAGAAGCCTTTAATTATTTGTAAGTGTGGATAAGAAATGACATTTTTAAACTACTGAAGCTGGAGTTAAATGCAAATGCATTTTAAGTCTGTAGTCTTTGAGTCCACGACGGTGCTTTTGACAATGTCACTCCATATCTAAAAGCCTCGTTCATAAGGATATATAGTAAGATGTAGGTATGTTTATATGTATGTTTAACATAGTTTATATAAAATAAATGTAAATTTTGTTTCTACAGACAATAAATGTTTTCACGAAATTTTTACTTATAAATAATTCAGTTATTTGATTCAGTAGTTATTAATGTTTGGTGCAATTTTCAGGGTAAAAAAAAAAAAGCTTTTTTCAAAATCTCTTGTGCAGGCAGTGGGAAGTGGCAGTTTTCTGTTTTCATGCACAAATTAACTACCTGAGGCGAGAACAGGCTGGTTTTACTATTGTTTCATTAATAGTCAAGGTGCTCGTGCTGTAAAATGTTACCTATACTTTAATACCACCTTTTTTTTTTTAAATCTGTGCTTCTCCTCTGCTGCTATTGTAGGTTTTTTCCCAAGGGTCTTTACCTGTGGGAAGGCGTGCCTGTTCAGAAGCCTCCCCGCCCTCCTTCCATACCTTTCTGTCCAAACACGTTGCTGATGTGTGCACACTGTTTCTGTAGCAGGGGTTTCGCACCTTCCTGCGGTACGAACAATCCGTGCTCCTGTGCGACGCTGCTCTTTTTAGTGAAGCATCAACACTACCCCAAAGGCGCTCTTCGTCTTCCCTTTTTTTTTTCCTTCCTTCCCTGATCCTAAAGCCAAACCTGGAGCGGTGTGCGCGGGGAAGGTGGGCCGGGCAGAGGCGAGGGGCGGCTGCGGCGCTGCCGGTGCCTTTCCCACTCAGTCGCTCAGAAAGCAGCGCCCCGGGGACAGGGCCGGGCACGGCTGCCTGGGGCCGTGCGCGGACGGGGCAGGTGTGGGGCCGGGATGCGCTGTTCGGTGCCTGTCCCGCCGCCCGGGAGCGCTCTGCATCCTCGCCCAGCGCGGACGCGCCCCGTCCCCTCCCTGTGCCCGGGGAGTCCTGCCCCGAGAGGGAGGGAGCCACCCCGCTCCCCGCCGAGGCTCCGCTCCCCGCCGCCCCTGCCCCCGCCGGGACCGCGGCGCGGCTCCGCTTCCTGCGCCCTCCCCGCCCTCCTCTCCCGCCGGCCCGAGGCGGCGCAGCGGCTCTGGCGCAGTCTCGCGACACTTCCCGCAGCGCGGAGCCGGAGCCGCCGCTCGCCCCGGCAGCAGCAGCGGCAGCCGCGGCGCTCGCTGCCCGCGCCCGGGAGCCCGAGCCGCTCCCGCCCCGCGCCCCGCCGCGCTCACCGCCCGCCCCTGCCGCGGCTCGGCGGCGCAGGCTCCTCCGGGCGCTTTCGCCCTGGGCTGCTTTTCCCGGCGGCAGCGGGGACCCAGGTGGCTGCAGGAGCTGAAGGCTGAGCCCCTTCTCTCGCCTGATTTCTGTATATTTCCTTTTTCTCACACACGCCGAGGGAGCCGCGGCGCAGGACGCAGGATGCAGCCCGGCTGCGGCGGGTGCTGAGCGCGGTGGCCGCCGGAGGAAGGAGCGGCTCTGTCAGCGCCTCCGCTCCGCGCGGCGGCGGCTCGGGCGGTCCCTCGCCCCCTTTCCTCGTCGTGGCCACCCGCCCCAAACTTTCAGCCTGTTGTCGCTGCCAGGCGAAGCCCAGCTCGACATAAATGGGTGAGTTCAGGCCGCCGAGGTGGCGGTGCCGGGGGCCAGCTGGGGCTGCCGGCTAGCCGGAGGGGTGCATGTGCCGCTGGGGGCGGCGGGAGGGAGGTGGCCGCCACCGGCCTCCGCTCCTCCGCCTCACGGCTTTTAACTTCTCCTCCCCTCCCCCGGCCGAGGCAATAATTGTTTTCATGTGACAGGCGGAGAGGTCGGTGTTGGCGGCGGCGGGGCGACGGCCGGGTGCCCCTCGGTGCTGCCGCTGTGGGTGCTCCCGAGCGGGGCTGACACGGTTACGAACCCTCCCGAGCATCGGCTGCCCGGCCTCGCCGCCTTCCCGCCGGGCACGGCCTCCCCGGGCACTCTGGGGTGTGGTGGCACCGGGCCGGGCCGGGCGGAGGAAAGAGACAGCTCCGTGCCGGACGCGCAGGTTGCGCTGCGAGGGCTGCGGCGGGGAGGGATGCGCCGCCCGTCGCTGCCCCGCACCGCCCTGCACTGCCCCACACCGCCCCTCGCTGCCCCGCCGGGCGGGGGCGGCCGCCGGGGCCGCTGCGGGGTCCTTGGAGCCGCGGCGCGGGGGGCGGCCGTGTTCGGCTGCTGCTGCCCGTGAGGTGTCACCCGCGGACTTCGGGAAGAGGCAGCGTCTGGATGCCCGGGCCGGGCTGGGCAGCGCCCGTTACCTGTGCAGGGGCAGGCAGGGAGGATGGGGTGAATTGTCCCCTCATGCGGGCGAGGCGGCGGCAGCGGCGGTGCCAGGCGCGGGCTGAGCGATGCGCCCGGGGAGTGCGGCTGCCCTGGCTCGCTCTGCCCAGCGCGGTGCCCGGCGGAAAATGACGGATAGGCGGGAACAAAAGAAGCGGCAGTGTCGGTGGGCAGCCTCGGTGCACACACCGGCCGGCATCTGGAGACAGCAGCGAGCGGTGCTCCGAAACAGCGGCTTTTGGATGTCCCCAGGCCCCCCGCTGCCCGCCTCGCTCACGGCAGCGGAAATGCGGTCGGACTGTGGGGAAACCTAAGAGCAGCATCACCGAAACGACTGAATATAATGCGTGATGTGGGAGGACATTTTACACAATTTCACCTGTTGTAATACGGCGACGCTGGGAATATAGTAGGAAATAAATCGCCCCTTTGTTCTTTGAGAGATTAGTTTGCGGGGTGCTATGGGAGCGATGCGCAGCTGCTCTACCTGTATGTTACCAGATTAAGCAGAAGCTTTTTGCTATCGACTTTCAGTTATCCCTCCCGTTCGGGCTGAGATGGGCTCATCCCTGTGCAGCTCGCTCGGCCCCATGGATCCGGCTGAGCCCGGCCGCTGCCGAGGCTGGGCCGGCATCCCCGGCTGCCGCAGCTCGCCGGGGGCATCGCAGGAGCTCCGGTGGGGCTGGCGTGCCGGCTCACTGGCACAGCTCTCAACTTCTGTCCTCTGTCACAGCAGATGAGATTTTAAACATAGTGTTGTATTGACAGGTAGGGTTTGTAACTGCTGGCTGGAACAGAATCTGTACTCAGTAGGGCATGTCATAGGAATTTTTTTAAATTATTTTTGGTTTCTTATCCTCTTCCAGTGCATTAATTTCTTACTAACTTTGTACTGTGATACAATAAGACTTTTCTGATTTCAATTTGCTCCATAGTCCAAATATTAGCCTTCATGGTTCAAAAGATTAAGTAAAGCAATAAAGAACCAACAAAGTGATTTGCATTGATAGAGGTCTAGGAAGGTTTTTAATACAGTAATTTGGTAGTAAAGGCCATCTTTTTTCTTTTTACCCACCCATCCCTCTCCTGGGCAGTGATCCTACACATCTGGTTTCTTTAAAGCTCATTTGGGTGATGACTTTCCCAAATCATCATGGTTCAGTCATACTTTTCTTTGCAAAATGGGAGTGGAGGGAAGGTAGATATGATTTAATATTTGTTCATGTATTTAAATGATAAGTGATTCTCATAGTTTGCAAACAAATAGAAAAATTGTGCAAGGAGGTGAAGATATGCATAGTATGAAAGTAAAATCTTTATAGGAGATATCAAACGAAAGCAGCTTTATTAAACACATTTTTAACATAGTTAACATTTTTGTAAGGTATCTCAGATGCAGAAGAGAATAGGTGAATTCTTTGTGTACTATTCCTACTAGGAATTTGTGTAATAATCCTACTCAGGATTCCTATTTTTTTTTTTAGATTACTTGTAAGCCTTCTTATATTAACCATTTATGTTTTCTCAGTGGCACTGCAGGGTGTTTCAAGCCCAACCCTGTGCATGTGTATATATTGGGTGTATGTTATACATACCTGTATACTGAGAGATTCAGTGCTTCTTTACAGCACACACCCCAAACCTTACAAGAAATACCTCGTGTAATTAGTGTTTTATATGAGCTCCTCTATTGCATTATAGGCAGAGTACATTAAAATTAATTAATTTGTACTTGGAATGGACTTCTCAGGAGAGTTGAGTGCAATAATGGTACAACATAAAAAGGGGAGTATAAGGCAAAGATCTTCAAGGTAATCATGAATGCAGTGAAACAAGCTTGGTCCCTCTCCTTAAATGTTTGAGAAATGAAGATGTGCTGTTTTGTGGGGACTTGTGTGTGGGACAGGGTTGTTTGTTTGTTGTTGCTTTTGGGTTTGTTTTGTTTTGAAACTACTTAGACTCAAGTATGTCCAGGGAGCTCAATCTCAACTCCAAGTGCATGGAGTGTCCACATATCAGACTGTGCTCCTGAAGTTGAAGGTGCAGAAAACAAAGTAGATATGGGGAAACCTGGTTTGGATACTGCTTATCAAATTTAGAAAATGCAAGATTAGAAGTGTGATTCTAGAGAGCAGAGTTTAACTGCCATCATCACGGAGCAGCTGTGCAGCTCCTTCTGTCAGTCGAGGCACACCTCCCGACTTCTGCAGTAAATGAAGGAAAATCCTTTCTTCTGCTGTGCAGTCTTTGCTCATGTTCAGAGCACAGCCAGTTTAGTGCATTAAATGAGGTGTGGGTCCTGTATAATAACGTTACAATGAAGCTATGCAGCTGAAACCTTCATCGCAATGCTTAAACACCATCTTCATCCATATTTTTTCAGCTAAATGTTTTTCAAGGTATCGTTAAAGCTCTGCTGTTTGGAAAGGGGAAGGGAAGAAGCGCTGCTTTTGTTTAGTGAAATCACATCCATCACCTCTTCTGCCACCATAGTTGGGAGTTTGGACCCAGGGAGAGTCTTGTGCCCTTTGAACCAGCTAGATTACTTCCCCTGGCAGACAGCTGTTGTCTGTGTGGTTTTACATAATTGGTTGAGAAAGGTGCTTGCTATGGAATACTGCAGCTGGTTTGTACACACCAAAGGAATATTACATCAAGAGGTAATGAAATCAAAAGAATTCAGTCAATGTGTAAGTGTGATTATTCTGTACTAGTTGCAATCCCTTTTTCTGTTTTTACCTTTCTTATTTTTTTTTCATTTTCTAAATTCTTCTCTATCCCCTGCCCTCAACTTTCCCCCTCCTCTGTTTCTCTTTACACATTTCAGATGTGCTGCTTCCTCTGCCTTCCTCTCTCTTATCACAGCATCAACAGAGGGAGTGCTCTGAGCACATTTCCTGCCTGTGGGGCCAGGCTGACCCCCAGCACCAGGGCTGTGCCCCATCTAAGCTCCTGCTTGGCCCCGTGGAGACACCTGGGGAGTGCTCACTGCAGCAGGAGCCCTGGGGAGTGCAGCTGGTGAGCTCCAGCAACCCTGCTCTCCCATCTAAAAGGATGACATTTTGAGGCCTGAGCTTAGCAGAAGTTGTAAACAGAAGATGGTAGGTGTGCTTGTGGCTGCCTTTCCAAAATGGTGGAGATATTGGAGCCTTTCAGTAAAATAGCTGTAAGATTTTAAAAATAGAAATAGTATTTGCCATTCCAGTCATCCTTGAAGGCAGTTGAACAGTTTCAGCTGAATAAGGAAAAGTAATAAGAAAGATGATTAGCATGACTTTTTTCACTTGGATTTCTTTTTTAAAATAAGGTTTTAAGCAACTGTAAAGTGGCTTTATAGGAAAAAAATTGTGTTAAAAATCCTTCCCAACTCATAAAAAGTCTCTATTCTCCTCATAGGGGGTGTTACTGATTTTAATTCTTTTGGTCGTTGGTAGGTTTGTTTCTCACAGGAAGGCAGCAACACTGGAGCTGTTCAGGATCAGGTGTCCAGTGGTTTGGTGGCATTATACAGCCTGTGAATGGCTTGTGATCTGAGTTCCAGTGGAGTTTTCATAAACTGTAATAAAATACTTTCAGTAATCTGTATAAAGTTTCATTTAAAAGTAGCTGGTGTGATTTTTTTTCCTAGAAATCAAGAGATAATGACATTCCTGTCATAAAAGGTTGTCAAAGGTTGTCAGAGCTGCCTTCTATATGGATCAAGATAGGAGTTGGAAGTCAAGAAACATAAAATATGTAAATATGTGTGTGTATGTAAAAGACTATGAATATAATTCATGATTATGGCATCTCTTTTCTGCTTGCTCCTTTGCAGTAGCTCTTTCTTCCCAGACTCTCCATTAGAATTGGTTTTTTAAATTAAATGTTGCTTTTAGCTCAGGAAGTGTGATAAAGAGCATAATACCTGAAATAGATGGTTTCTTAAAAGAGCAGAATTCTTGCTTGTTTTTGTCCTTATCAAAGACTCATATGTAGAAAATTACAATAGAGCTGCTAGAAAAGGTTTTTTTGGTCTGCCTGGGTTTAAGGAAGGAATGTAATGAGCATGTAATAATAGCAATGTAATGTAATAAAACACTTTATTGAGAAGCAGTTTTGTTTTGATATGAATGCTGAGTGCATACATATTTTTGTTTAAACTGTTACTAATGTAATATATGCAATTTATCAATACAATATACAATATATACAATTTATCTCTGGTGTTATTAAGATTGTTTATTTTGTAGTTGTTATCCACTGGATGTTAGAGGGTGTTTTAAGAACGCTGCTGATATATCAGGATTTGTATAGGAGATCAGTCTTGGCCTTGTAGATAATGCATTGACTCCTTCCCTGCTTACAGGGGAAGGGTTGCATGTGTTAGGAGGAGAAAAAGGAGAGCTTGGGAATGTGAAATGAGCAGCTGAAATTTCAGGTCTGATGTGTTAGAGGTCACTGACTGACGTGCTGCAAGCAGGTTAGCCCTGATGAGATCAAAGGAGTGAAAACAGCTGCAGAGATGGGATCTGTTGTTTTGCTCTGATCCTGCTGGTACAGAGCAAGCTTATAAAAAAAGATGATGGATTTTGTATGGTTCCTATCTGTGTGGTTTTTAAAATCCTGGGCCAGGGAGCGGATGTTTTCCCTTGGTGCCAAAGCAGGAAGTAGCTGCAGGCCATATCTACATTCTGTACACTGAGGAATGATGAAAGAATATATTAGGGGGAGGGGAATGATAGAGGAGGTGAGTATCAAGATTCAGTAATTCAGCTAATGTAAAAGTAATTGCTGACAGTCTGCTTCACACTGAGAGGAAACACAATAAAAGCTTGAATTCCCTATGTGTGAGAGAATATGCAAATATTGCAGTTCAGTAGTTATGGATTGTGTTACCAGATGAAGTTGTCTCTCCCCTCCTTTTTATTATTGATAACTGAGGAGCAGCAGTAGAAAGCAATTCTTGAGAATGCAGTGGTAAATCCACAAAGAAGCTGTGTGGTGAGATGACTGCTGCAAGGTCTTGGCTGTGCTTTGTTCCTAACATAACTTTGCCTTAGAGAATGGAGCATCCTGGAGGACAAGCCGTGAAAGGGGAAAGGATGTCTTTGTTCCCAGGCTTACAGCAGTTTGTATTACAGCAGGAGTGCTGCTGAGAATTTGTGCTTCTGATTTAGTATGAAGAATTGTGTAGAGTTATGGATCAGAAATTATGTTTGTGCTGAAAAAATTCTCTTTAGCAACAAAGATAATGTATTACAGAAAGGTGAGCATTTATACAAGAGAAATATCCCTAACTTCTGATTAATCAGTAGTGTCAGTACAAAGAGGTGTCTTTTGAACTCTGCCTTTGAATTTCATTAGAAGTATTGTACAGAAGGAAAAAGTTCCTATTTACCTCATTCTCTGTCTTTCAGACTGTGCAGCTAAATCACTTCTGACAATTGAAACCTGCTCACACCAAAACCAGTGTAAATCTATTCATTTATTCGAAGATCAAAGTCAGCATTGGTGCACACCTCCCCGGGGAACTAATGATTTTTTGGAACTGTCAATATAGATTCATGGCATGTGTTGCAAGTCAAGGCCTGATTAGACTAGGTCTAGACCTTTAAAGGTCCCTCCCAACCCAAAGCATTCAAAATGGTCTATCAATATTTAATTAGCTTTCAGTGGTCACACCGATTGTATTTAAAAATTAAGTGGTTTATGTCCCACAGGTAATTTGTATTAATGAATTTGTGACTTAAGTTTAAAAAAACCCAACTCACCTAAAACAAGCAAACAAAATAACCAGCCCTGCAAAATAGGAATACTCATAACATGTTGTGTTCTCTACTTGTAATTTCCAGGAACTTGCTTGTTACCTTAAAAAGCAACATATTGGTGCTTTTTATTGATAATGAGGTCTAAAAGCAAGCACACAAAAAAGTCACTTCAGGGTGTTTTCTTGCTTGTTTTAGGTTGGTTTTGTGGAAAGTTCTTGGGGGTCAGTGCCACTGCTAGTGCTGTATGGACTACTTGTGTCAGCCTGGCTCTCTTCATGTGTAGCCCTGTCTTCCCCCATGAGCTGGATTTATAAATGTTTTCATTAAAGGTATCAGCAGTATCAGAATATAAGTGTACACATAAAGAACTTTTCATTTTTGAGCCAATTGTAAAGCCATTCTTTGACAACTTCCATGTCAGGTTTAAGTTAAATATGTTCTCTATCTGTGGTTGCTGATTCATCCTCACCGCTGGCAAAAAAACATTTTTCATACTCTGGTAACTTGGCAGAGTTGATTTTTTTTCCTGATAGGCTTGTGCAGCATTGAAAATTTTCTGTCCTTGTGACAGATATAAAACTGGCAAGCAGCAAGACCTCAGCTTAATTTTTCAGTGTTTTTCTCATTCCTGCTGTTCTTTTGGTGAGGTCTCACTGAGCTCTTATTGAGCTGTTAGTGCTCCTCTATTTCCTACTGTCAAAAGGCACACCAGTTTCCAAACTGTGCCCAGAAAAAGATGCCTTTATTTAGAGGTTTTGTTATGGCAAGGTTTAAAAAACTTCTTTGCTGTTAAATTTGGACCACTTATAAAAAAGTATTTTAGCTTTGGCCTTGTGTTTCCAAATGTAGGGATTAGTATCTTGCTTTAGAAGAGTTTTGATGCTTATTTATAAACAGTATTTGAATGTTGATGAAAATTCATTGCTGCAGTACTTTTCTTTTTCATTATTAATTTCTTATGAACACTTGTTTATTGTCATCAACAGCTTTATGGAAGAATATCCTATGAGGGCATTTCACCCCAGACAAGACCACCTTAATTTCCCATGAAATAGCCTGGTGCTATTTAAATTTCATTGAAATTGCAGAACTGCCGTTTTCGTTGAATACAACTATCCAGCTTTTCTGCTTAATGATCACATTAAAGAAACCCTCAAAAGCTTACACAAGGCAGCCAAAATACCTGAAATAACTCCTAAAAAAAAAATTCTAACCCTAGAGGAACCTGACTTTGTTTCCATCAGACCTTAAATGGCTGGGTGAAAGGATGTGATGGAGAAATGAAAGCAGAGAGTGAAAGCCTTCCAGTAAAGGCTGAGCTTGAGAGCCTTGCCTTGAATGCACAATCCAGCAGTTTGTGACAGTGGGAATTCCTGAACACCTGAAAGTGAGCAGCAGTGCTTCCAGGCAGGTCCTGCTAGCAGGGAAGACAAAATTACACCATGGTAGTAAGGAATCACAGGCCTGGTAGTTAGAAATGCTTGTAATTTCACTCATTAATACAATGAAGAATTAAGTTAGTTCCAGGAGAGTAAAAAAAGTGTCTACAAATTTATAAATTGTTATTATACTAAAGATTTTTTGATGGCATATGCTACACCTTATTATTTGATTTTGATTTTTGTTCAGAGAAACATCAGGGTCCCAACAGTTGTGGGGAACACCAGTTTGAAAGCTAACAAGCTTTTCTTTTTTTTATATCTGTATTTTTAGGTTGCATGTGGGTAAGAAAAAGTTAATCACTATGCAATCTTGAAATCTAGATTTGGTTCAGACTTAAGTATTGATATTGAAGTCAAACAATTAAACCTCTTCAACTAGTAGATGTGAAGTTTGATATACTTCTGTGCTTTTGTTGCATTTGTTTAATGAAAATGGTAGCATTTAAGTTTCATCTCCTATTAAAGTTCTAAGCCATTTGCTGAACTGAGTTGATCACTAGTTCAGTTGTTAATCTCAGTCTGATACGAGATTACTTTTAATCTTCATTCATTGCTAATTGCTGTATCCTTAATGTTGGAAACGTGTTCTTTGTAGCTATTTTTGTTAGTGACTTGAACAACACAGGTAATTTTCCAGGTAACAGAAACCTGAGAATTTTGTGGATTTTGTTGGCTTTTAAGTAGTTAGCTTATAGATTTGACCAGCTCCTCAGTTGCTTCTTTCTCTGTAAGTCTGGTAGATCACAGTGGGTCAAGTTTATCTTTCTGTATAGAACTGCTCCAACATCATAGAGGTAACATGTGGTTAATTAAGGGATTTGTGTGTATAGTTAATCCAGGCTAGTTAACTGCTATTTTATTGATGGGAGGTTTGCTTAATAAGCAAAATCCTTCTCTGACTTCTTCCTTGCTTGACTAAATGTGTGATGAAAAGAGATTTATCCTTGAACGGCCAGCTAATTTGTACAAGTAAGATCAGCTCTTTCTGTTGCAAGAAACAACCTTTCAGCTGGGAGAGAAATCTTCCTGCTGCTGTTGCTGTTATCTTTGGTTATGATTGTTTTTAATGTTCATCTTCCTGGACAGCTGCTATTTCCTCCTCCATCCAGTAATCTCTTTTAAAATGGGAAAGATCTTTATTTTCTTTGAAACTAAATACAAAAGCCCCTTGTATCTGCTGCTCGTTTCATTCATCAAACACCTTTATTCAGCTTCATTTGAAAACAGTAGAAATACACTTGTCAGTTTTCCTTTGACCACTGAGGTCAGTTTGAATGGTCTTTGTTCTGTCAGCTCATACCACCCTTCAGAATTGCTCACTTTGATTTACATTAACCATGCTACTTATTTTAAAGGCTACCATTTCTGTGTGTGAAGCACCTATAAATAGTGCTTTTGATTAGCTGACATCTCAATTATCTGACTGTGGTTTGTGGAAGGTTAAGATAAGATACCTTCTAGTTCATGATGAACTATCTTCTGACAATTCAAAATTGTCTGCACTGGTTCTGGAGTCATGAGACATCTATTAATATGTATTCCTCTGCAGTGTATTTGATAGTTTGTTCACAGTTGTGGGGAAAACATTCTTGTTTGTTCCTGTGTGTTTCTCATTCCTTCACCTCATTCTGTCAGAAAGCAGTTGCACCTCTTCTCATCACTTACAGAAGTACATGTATGCTTCTTTCTCTTTGTAAGTTGTGCTGATTTGTTGCTTTGGGTTCACGTGTTGCGGTGGTTTTTGATTGTCAGAGTGTTTTTTCTTTTTTTTTTCTTTTTAAAATAAATCTACATAACAGATTCTCAACTGTTTCTCAGGAAAGATGCTCTTCAGCCTTTTTTTTTTTGTCTGTTCACATACCTGATGCTCTGTCATCCCATATTTTCATATGTACTTCCTTCAAATTCATCTTTCCTTCTTTGACCTGTCTTTCAAATATATTGCTTCCCTTTTTAGAAAACTTTCTTATGTATTTCACTTAGAGTCTCAAGATTCCCTAAATTAAGATGCAAAGATATACAGAACTCTGAAGGCAATATGGTGGAGAATACAGCACAATTGTAGGTGATCCTTTATGTATTTTATTTGAAATTAGGGATAGAAGAAAGCTTTGGCTGGAATCCCATAAATCTGATGTCGGGAAGGAAAGGGACTGACTGTCTTTTAGAGACTATTGCTTTTATCTGCAAAGATTTGAGTTGAAATTGGTACCCTGGAATAATGCTAAGGTGTGTGTTGCATATTTTGTTTTGCCAGCCATGTTTTTGATATTTTCTGATGGAAGAGTGGTGCCTAGGGTATGTGGAGTAAAACAGGTTGTGGAAGTTGGCAAAGCCGAATACTGAAGTTCCAATGTTGTGGGGTTTTTTTTCTTTTTTTTTTTTTTTTAATTTGGAGAACTTTAAAGCAGGATGTTGCTATTTTAAGTAGAATTTCAGTTCCTGTCTGTTCAAGTCTGTCAGTGTCTCTCTTGAACCAAAACGAAGGAGCTGATGTAAATGCAGCCTTGTAGGCAGAGAAACTGAATGTAAGAAACACTCTTTGCCTCTCCAGACCCTCTGAAATCCACAATTAGTTTTGACTTCCGATTTCCTTAACTCTAAGAACTGTAGCACTCAAAACCAGGGAAGGTCATTAAGGGGATAGAGTCCAGGAAACTTTTTCTTAGATGGAAAAGTAGAGCTTTCTCCTTAGCCTTGGAAGAAGTGCTCAAGGTAGAAAACATTCAGTGACCACGTTATTCCTGTCCTCTCTCATTCTCTTGGTTGCATGGTTTATCCTGCCTGTTGCCTCCTGGATGCTGTAGAGAGATTCTATGCCAGCACCTGAGGAAGTTCTACTCGTCTTGAGGAGCATCTGTCCTGTTGTTACTTTGGCCACGCACTTTGTTCTGTTGCAGACAGTAACAGTGCTGGTTACTGGGGGGGGATGAGAGGAGCAGGCTGTCAGAAGAATAACTGCTTATAAAACAATAGGGTTTATTGCCTCTGTTTGTTTCCTTGGGTTCCACAAAGCCATCCTGCTGCTTTCTCCCCCTTTCCCCCCATCCTCAGTGCAGCGATGGGTTCTTCTGTCTAAATGCTGACTGTTGTTTGTGCTTTCACTCTGTGTGCAGCTCTGCTGAGCATCCCCATTCAGGCAGCACAGAGTGGCTCAGATTCCCTTCTGGAACAAGGCTATCATCAGGTCACAAGCTGTTCTGGCTAACAGTGAAAGCCAGGGATAAGCTTTCAGATCTACTTCTTTGGCTGCATCAGGTTTTGCTTTCAGGATTGTTCTTCTGAGGAGGAGCTCTGTGTAGGGCCTCCCTTTTGGAGGTCTGTTCTCACTGTAAGAGTTAAAGAGGATCCCTTGGAAGGGAGTGTTTTTTCAGGTGGAAGACACCTGCTACCAGAGATACGTGTTCAAAGAGCTGTGTCTTCTACTTGCAGCATAATCTCTGCTTTCTGAAAGGCTTTGCCTTGTTCAAAATCAAGAGAATTTCTCAAAGAGAAGATTAAACAAAAAAATTTTAATGCAAGTGTCTCATTGCCCAGGCCTACCATGGACACGTGGAATTTTGAAAAGCACCATTAAAACAAAATATACCGGCTAATGCCTCTGATGTGGATTTTTGTTCATAAAAGAAAAAAAAAGTGTTAGTTTGTGAATTCCATTTATTGTGACATCCAGAAAACATTACCTGCAGAAACTGATTTGCGCTGAGAAAACAGAGGCATTAAAGATACCATCCAAACTTATTACTCCAGAACTGCATCCTAAAATCTAAAATTGAAATTTGAAAGTTTTTGATGCACAGAAGGTGACACATGCTATGTGATATAATACTGAAGTTTATTTGCCCAATAATTGTCTGGAACTTGTGAATTCATATATTCAGTAATTTCTAAAACAGCATTTTTTTCAGTTCTATTGTTCTTACCACAGTTTGAAGGAGAATAAAAGAACCTGATGTTAAAAGAGAAGATGAGCAGCACTTTGATGATATTTTTTTATTAATGAAGAAAATATTATATTGATAGGTGTTAAAGGTGTTCTTTTAACCACATGTGTCTTTTCTCCAAATATTCCCACCCTACCTTCCATTGGTGCTCACATAATCGAGGAAGTTTGGTGTTTTTAACACCCTAGGTGGTTGTTGCCTTTTCTTTCAGTGGTGTAGAGGTTTAGTGGAGATGGCTTGATGCTGGTATGTAGATGTTGTATTGAACCATAGTGATGAAATGCAAATTTCCCATCACCTGACCTCTTGTACTTAGGGCTGTGAGCCCCAGTACACACACACACAGAAGTTACAGCTCCTGTAATGCGCAATAGTCCACTGCATATGAGAACACAATAGCTGTGTCCTTTAATTTCGCTTACAAATTATGAAACTGCTGAGAAGTTCCATACTGGGCCTGACCTTCCTCTGAATGTGAAGTTTTGAAATGCTTGGATTTATGTAAGAGGTTAGAAAGAAAAAAGCTGATTATTTCTTCTCTCCATCCAGCCCAGCTTCTCGCTGTTGTACAGTGCACATCTTTGTGATAGTTTGTTATGCATCAGTTAAAACACAGCACTGGCTTGTAGTCCTAGCATTTGACAGGTGGAATCAGAAAAGTTGCTGCTGGGGTAAATATTTTGCAACTGCTGTCTTAAAAATGATAGAATTCCATTAAACTGAGGGAAAACAGCATAACTTTGAAATTGTTATAAGACACCGTGTTTGTCTGCAGCTGGCATCACACAGCACAAGCAAAAGACTCAGACTGTAGCATAGTCTGAGGATTTTGGCTGTATCAGGCTACTGCTGCCAGCAATCTCTTCTTGCAGAAATTGCCGCTTCCAAAAGCAAGAATACCTCAACAGGATGTATCTGTGCACCACTTTTCAGTCTGGTTACTTAATGTAACACCATTTTTGTGAGCACTTCCAGCAAATGTGGCTAAGATGCAGAGGAGTATGTTGTATTCTCCCCATCCTCCTCCTGTGCAAAAGGGTTGCTACTTTTGGCAAAGACGTGTGGTGATAGTAACAGCTTAGGCATCTAGTGAAATCCTCCAAGCTCCTCTGAGATCATATTCATAATCACATTCATGCTTCTCTCTGATGTTAATGAGATGAGGTGGATGTTGCTGGTGTAGAAGCTCAGAGTTTTAACAAATGCTATGCATTGCACAACATGAAGACTGTGAACCACTTGTTGATCACAATCTCTGCTCATCTTCCTGAGGGTTAAATGATGCTACATCATCTCTGAAAAGGTGGTTATTCCTTGTCTTTTTAATTTTTTATTCATTTGTCTTTCCACCTCACTACCATCCATTGGCATCGATAAGTATTATGAAGGCAACTTTGGGACTAGAATACTGGGCTAGTACTTCTGAGTGATTTAACACAGCACTTACTATCATGGCATCAGATTTTGTATCCTGTTTACTTTATATGGTGATACATTCATTTGGTAGCAGTTCTCATGAATTTAGCCAAGTGGTAGTTTTATAAATAGTTCTGGGTGTATTTAGCTGTAATCTGTCTCCTTTTTGTTCTGAAGAAGTAACTCATATCCTTCCTATATCCTCTCAGTTGTCTGAGAATGAGATTTAGAAACTGCAAGAGTAGAGAAGCATTACTAACAAGTTTGTATGAAGATATAGTTTGTCAAATGGGTCTTATTTGTCTTTTTTTACCCTAAGTACTCTTCTCCTTTTCTGTTTTTCTCAGCAATGGGTATAATAATTTACACTCTTCAGAACTTGGAATTGTTTTTATGGATATTGGAGGAGGCAGGAACTCATGTCAAGATGATGATGTTAAATGTTTTCCTCTGAATCTAATGCCTTCCACTTCTGAATGGGTCCTTGTGTGCATTAGTTTCTGAGGGGAAGAGCAATTCCAAAGGTGACAGCTCTCAAGACACTTTTGCTTCTGAGAAGCACTACATTTCTTTAGTTACAGGTTAACACAAAGCACATTGTTTGCAAACTTGACAATGTGAATTTAAAGTAGGTTTGTTTGTGCATGCTGTGTGCAGTGGGAGCATCTGCTGTAGTTGAGAGGCACTCTGGTTGATAGACCAATGGATTACAGTAAAATTACTGCTCTTTCAGTAGCAAAAATGTGATTTGAGTAGTTTGTTGTCCAAGGCAGAAAGACCATTTTGCCTGCAGGAAAAGATCAATTAATTAATGGAATAGAAGTGTTTCCTCTGACTGACAGCCACATGAATGCCAAAGAGTATCTATGCAATCTCAGTCTTTCTAAACAGTTAAGGAGACTCATCCCAATAAAATCTAACATGTATTGTTGGATCCAAAGTGGTGTTAAGGGAGAATATAGATGTTACTGCTGCCACCTAGAACTACCACAGTGATCTTTCCTTGTTTACTCCACAGTTACATGTGCAAGGTTTCTGGTGTTCAGATGTGCTTTGGCATATTGCATAAAAAATTTGTATCAGAGACACGATGTGACACCATGAATTTACTTAGAGGCAATTACTATGATAGGCTTAAGAAAAAAATTAAAATCAGAGTGTTTCTTAGAAATACCTACCTGAAGTAGTTTACTACAGACTTGCTATGAGATGTGTATTTTATGTGAAAAGGCCCCACATAAATACAAAAATACAAACACACTGACTTAGTGTTGTTCTTCACCTGACTGTAAATGTGAGATGTTTTCAATGGATTGTGGTCATACCAAGTGGCTTACCTGGAATATAAAGTATTTCTTGCCTACTGGGTGATTTCCACTCAAATAACTGTGTATTTGTTTGTTTTAAAAACGGGAACCAAGCATGCCTCTTTGAAAAACACAAAACTAGCTCTCTTCTTTTCTTGGAGGACAGCTCAGGTGTTCTGTCAGCTGGAGTGGCTTCAGCTCTGCTGCTGCCCACAGAAGTCACATCAGGACAGTGCCAGGCCAAGTGTTCCCTGTCCTGCAGATTAGGACTTGGTTGGGGTCCTCTGGCAGCTCCTCTGTTGCTGTGCCTGTGTGTGGCTGTGAGTTCACACCGCAGAGCTTCTCCCAAGTGCTTCCCATCTGTCCTGAGCTCTCTGTGGCTCCCTGGGCTGTCCCCAGGTGCAGGCTGGAGAGGATTTGTGGCTGTAACAAGAAAGGACCCTGAGCAGTCTGATTTAGGTGGCCCCTTCTGTGGCTGCTCTGCCCTTTGAGGAGTGATGCAGTGAAGGTGCTATTCTAGGATATGACCTTTAGCTCCCCCGTTGGTTGCAAAGGGGAAATAGGAAAATCTAATGTAAACTGAAGGCTGTTGTCTAAGTGGACGAGTTGCTGTTTATCATGTAGCATGGATTTAACATCTTGAAGATTAAATAGTACTGCTTTTCCTTCTGATATTGATTTTTCCTTCCCCTACCACTTTTCTTTTTCATGAAGTGAAATCCTTGCAAATACTTTTAGCAGGGAGTATTATTCCTGATAGCGTTGCTAAAGAAAAATGTTAAAAACTGAGCAAAGTTTGGAATTAATTTTTCAAGGAAATTATGGATCTTGCTTGCAATCAAGTAGAAACAAAATATTGAAGTTATTTTTTTGTGCCACAGACATGCTACAAAACTAACAGCTTGACCTTTCTTAAAAATTGCAGTTGTAATTTACATTTAAGCTGTAACATTAGAGGTATATTAGTATTTAACCATTTTTTTATGAGGCATTTCCATTTTGGTAGAATGATGACTCCAAGGCCTGTTCAGTGACTCACTCCTTCATCTCATATTATAAAGTGTAATGACATTGAGAGAGCTGTGTCTTTGTAAACTATGGATTATTTTGTTCTCTGGTAGAAGAGCCACATCAGACTTAATATGGATCTGTTTTCCTTCTCTTCTCTCAGTCCCATTTGCACCACAGCATCCCTCCTGTGATTGGCTTGCCAGCTGCTCAGTGTTCTGAGAGTGAAGAAAACAGTGGCCTTGTAGGTCATATTTGATCTTCAGACCTTCTGGCCCCCCAGGTCTAGTTTAGGAAATCAGCATTATTGAATGTAACATAGTTTGTGTTTTGCTTGGAGTTTTTTTGTTGTGGCTTTTTTTTGCCCTGGGTCTTTCCCTTTCCCTTGTTTTGATTTTGATCTTTGTTGTTTGTTTGGTTGGGGGTTTTTTTGTTTTTTTTATTTGTTTGTTTTTTGTTTTTGTTTTTGTTTTTTTTTTTAATTTAAGTTCAGATTGTTCAGTCATGCTTTGCTGTTTGGTCTAATAAAAGATATTGATTTTTTTTCTCTCCTGGTGGTTCCTAATATTTCACTAAGAGTTTTATTGCAACCTGTCATATAGCAAAAAAATGTCAGGTTTTTTTTTTTAAGTATGCCCATATGTGGAATTCACATGCCCTCTGAACAGAGAGACACTTAGCTTTCTCAGGATTTCTCCGGATTTTCTTCTCAGGAGAGAAGCTGTGAGAGAAGCAGAGAAAAGAGTGATCAAAACAATTCTTATCTCATTTGCTGCTCCTGTGTTTGTGCCCATGTGGAATGTGTTCTGGAGATTGTTTACGTGAGGTGGTTGCTTGATTGGGTTCTGGTGATGGTGTTTTGGATTCATTGACCAGTTGGATCCACGTGTGTGTGTGTGTGTCAGAGTCTGGGGCACAGAGTCACAGGTTTTCTAGTTAGTTAGTGATAGTTCTTGTTAGTATAATATAGTGTAAGACAGTTTTAGTATAATATAGTATAATAAAGTAATTAATTAGCTTTCTGATGTCATGGAGTTCTGCCCGTCATTCTTCCTGCCCGTTGGGCAGCTCAGCACCGATATCCATCAGCTCTGAAAGTGTGCTGGGCTCACCAGCTTGTACCCAGGTGTCTCAGATAGAACAGCACGTTTGAGGAAGACCTTGTCTGTGAAGTTGAGGCAGATAGAATTCAATGGTCAGATTTTTAACCTGTTATAAGATGTTATCTTCATGCAAAAGTGTGATGCACTCTCTTCTTGGGAAATCTAATTTGAGCTTTAACTGGAAGCTTGAATGCAGAATATTTGCAGGTAGTCTGTCTGGTTTCTGTTCTGGCTTTTTTGGGTAAGCCAATGCAACAAGGGTGTTTATCCTTCATACGAAGCTGAGTGGCTTAGAAATGTGAAAACATAAAAATTACAGCTCTTAACTCCTTGACTGCCATGTCTAACTGTATTTACTCACTTTAATGTCTACATTTGGGTGTGAAAGCAGACTGCTGCAGAAGGTGGTGCTGCCATATGGATGCTGTTACTTGGGTGGAATAGTGCCAAAGAGGTTAATAACATTTCCATTGTGCCTACACACTTCAGATGTCTCAGTAGAAACTGATTTAATAACATAGTTTTTGTTGCACAGTAGCAAATCTCTGTTTCTTTTCTTTATATTTTCTTGCTTGGAAAGGCACTGTACAATAACTGAAAATAGAATAAAAAGAAGACATTTCTGTCTTCAAGTATTGGTAGCATTATTAAAGTAATTCTGACTAGGTCAATGTAAGAAATTAGATTTTACTTATAATTTAAAATGTGGCAAGGAAACAAACTAAACAGTAAGAAAAATATTTGAAATTATCAACAAAATAATTTCACCTGTATGTGCAAGACTAATTTTTGGAATGAATGAATGAATAGGACCAGTTAAACTTTTAATCAACAGGTTTTTTCCTAGGTGTGCTTTTTAAAAGTACAGCTGTTAGGTTACATTTCAATGCCTGGTTCATATCATTAGCAATTCAAATTTTAAATCCAAACCACTAAGCATTAAATTAAAAAAATCTTTGTCCGTGACATTGCAGTAATGAGTTGTACTGTGCCAGTCTCCAGCAGGGCTCTTAATAACTAGCTTTGATTCTATTTCATGAGTTTTTATGTTACAATTTGGATTGATGCTAATATAGGACTAGGAATAGCTGATTTTGTTGGCATGAGAATAAATGTTCTCCTTGTAGATCAAAATAACTTGAATGGCTTTTGATATTGAGTTTCACTCCTAATGTACAAAATGCCTTTTTCTAACAGAAAGAGTAGCTGGAGTTTGCCGGCTGGGGCAGGTTTGACTTTCAGGCATCATGAGGTACAATAATTGGAAGAAAATTTCTCTAAAAAGAGAAACCAGATCTGCCTGTCCCAGTTTTGCCATTTTATTTCTCTCTTGGCTTAAAATGGATTTGAGTTTTGGCTGTTAATGCAACAATCTGTTTACCTTGGCAGAGCTGGGCCTAAGACCAACCTTTGTTGGTTAACAAATAACATTAATTTGAGCTCACTGTCCATGGAGTGTTTTCTCACATCATGAATCACTGTGCAAACTGGGACACAGTTTTAGTCCATTTCCTAAGGAGAAATCTAGCACAGCACTTCAGGAATCAGGTATGTTGTACTTACAGATGTGAAGCGCAACTCTGATCTGCTTTTTTGTAACAAACCTGGATCAGTGCTGTCTCTAGTATCAATCCAGCTTCCATGAAGACTAAGTTTCAGCTCAAAAGCAACAAAAAATATTAAGTTTGACTGGCAGAATGAATTTTTCAGAGCAGAGTTTGAGGAGGTGCTGTGATTTAGCATGCTTTAGAAAATGAGTTTGATTTTAAAACTGCAACTGCAATTGCAGTTTTAAAGTGCTCTACCCTAACAATTGTAGAGCACTTTTGGCTGTCTTGTGCTCTTCAAACTTCACTACTGTGATAAATGAGAATTTTGAGTGATCTCAGAAGTACCTTCCCATTAGTTTGTCACAATTCTGCACATTTGTTAGGTGTACTCTTATTTCTCTTTCCAAACTGTGCTTTTGGTTTCCTTTGAAGAGTTTATAAACATCTTGATTGTGTGGTCTTACTTTGGTGACTCATATGTCTCTGACTGCTTACACACACTTATGTTACAGTAATCAAATTCTCTGAGAGGAGGCAGCTTTTAAAAATATTTATATGTGTTTTTTAATAAGTGGAAACTTTTATAGACAGAGAAAAGCCTGAACAGTGAAGGGTTGGGGTTTTCTGTTTGTTTAAACAAACTTTCAGTAAAACAAAAGTGATTGAACATCTGCTGTCTGTATGTGAATTAGTGCAAACTTCAGGGAGTTAACTCCAGTGCCTCCAGCCTACCCAAGCCACTGTAGAGTCAGGTCAACAGCCCCATTCTGCCTTTTGGTGCCTCAACTTAAGAGAGAGAACATAATTAATAAGAAAACTGTCATTAATCATGTCATTTTTGCAGCCTTCTTAAGAGAAAACTGCAAGAACAGCAACAGATTCTAGAACTCTTGAAAAATATGGGACTTACAGAGTGGGAGAGTTGTTTGTCTTCCTTCATTATGTCTTGCTGCAGTCTGAGTACTGAGGAGTGTTTGAAGAATCAGTAGTTGGAGCCAGCCTGAATCCCTGCTGCACTGTCATCTCCCCCTTACAGCTCTCTACCCACCTCCTAGCTGCTTGGGAAGAGCAAGGCAGTATGTAATTGCACTCACTGCAAAATCAGAATAGGATTTTAAAGCTTTCTAAGTAGGAAGGAGAAATGACTTGACACACACAAAAAGCTTTGAGTCCTGAAAGCAAGGACATCCTAGTAGGCTGCTTAAAAATGAAGATACAGGACCTTGCTTTCAAAAGATTTTTCCTGGGGTTCAACCAAACTGGAAATACCCTGCTGAATAGTCTAAATTTTGCCTTTTCTGAGCCACAGTCCTGTTGTGTTCTGTGGAGATAAAAATTTTCATTGATGTGTGTACCTTGCTGCCACTGCTTGAATCCGGTAGTCTTCGCAGAAGTCTTTGGAGAGCTATTGTGTAAATACAGCTTCTGATCCAAATGCACTGGTTGGTCTGGGGTAAACTGTATGTATGTATATGTGTGTGTATATATGTGTGTGTGTATGTATATATATGTGTGTATCTATATATATACACATACACACACACACACATATATATATACACATATATGGATAATATTGATGCTAATTTAGGGACTCTAGTTCATATATTAGGAATATCTGTAAAAATTTGTTACTTGGTTGAACTCAGAGGTTTGGGCTTTCCAGATCTTCAGGTCCCTGAGGTTTCAAGAGCCCAAACCCACAACTTTCCCGAATAAAGGGATGGAGTCTCTGCCTCTTGGGATGGGTTTAGAGACTCCCAGAATAGCAAGTCTGAAAACACGAATTTATAATTTCTGATGCTAGGAGGAAAGCTCCTGCTCCACCTCAAGATCTGCAATTAAAGAACAGATTCAGTGCTTTTGTAGGTGTTGGGAGTCTGCGTGCTCAGTCCAGTGAAGCACCCAAGCTGGTAAATCTGAGCCATGCAGAAGCACCAGGAGAAAGAAGGAAGTGGTAACAGTAGGGAAATTCCCTGCTGTGAGTGTTGGAGACTCCCATCTGCTGACCTGACCCGACCTGACCTGTCATCTAGAGAGGTTTGTTGCCTGCCAGGATCTGGAGCACTGTGGTAAAACTGCCAGAGCTTGTCTGGCTTCACGCTACTACTCCTGCTGCTCTCCCATGTAGGTTTGAATGATACCACATGAAGGGATCTGAAATTATCAGCTGTGACTCTGTGGTTCTGGGGTGATGACCAAGAGTGTGGGAGCCTGGCTGGATTCTCCTTGATCCTGTGGGTGAGAGCAAAGTGCATTAGGATGAGTAGAGAGATCTTGTGGGTAAGCTGGTTGCATACTTGGTGTCAGCAACAGAATTCTAGTTTTAGAATCATGAGGGTCTTTTTGAGGATTTCTTGGAAAAGATGGGGTTCACCTGACTAAGGCAAAAGCATCTCTGCTAAGTATCTCATGAGCAATTGGTGGAACAGATTGGCAAACAAAATGTGATACAAACAATGGAGACCTTGTAATCAAAAAAAATCAGGACTGATGGGGGCCTTTCCCAAGCATACCCATATAAACAAGGAAGTGCTTTTCAGAATTACAGGGAAAACTCTTTCTGGGAAGTCAGCACAGCTGGTTGCCTCTCTGAAATGTCTGTGTTCCTCATGCATGGAATGCAAAGAAGAGGAATTACATGTCTGCCTGTAGTTTCAGAGTTAGGATTTCATTGGGATTGTGAAGATATAGCTCATATTCCATCACCCTGATATCTGCTGGAGGGATAGTGGAGCTCATTTATGTGCTGGGTTGGGTGTGAGCAGTTCAGGAGGTTTCTGGAGTGTGTTGTCTACTGGATCTCATACCTGCAAACAATGAGCTGTTTGGGGCTCTGAAGGCTGAGGGCAGCCTTGGTGGCGCTGACCAGGAGATGATAAAGTTCAGGATCCAGGCAGAAAGCAGGGTGGCAACCCCGGACTTGAAGTGGAAAGACTTTGGCCTGTTCAGGACTCTGAAACCAGTAGAAAAGTCCAGGGCAAAGTAAACCTTCCCTCAGTGGAAGAGAATCAGGTTAGGGAATATTTAAACAAACTGGTCACATGCAAAGCCTTGGCCCTGGTGTGGTATATCCTGAGGGAGCTAACTGATATTGGGAGATCCCTCCTGATGGTCTTCAAAAAGTCACTGTGATTAGAAAAGGTTCATTAAAACCAGAAGAATGTGCCTCCTGTCTTCAGGAAGAGCAAGAAGCCTCCTTTTTTTTTTACTGAAAACTAAAGGCTGGTCAGCTCCATGTGAACCATTGGAAGATGATGGAAGAAATAATCCCGGTGGCCGTTTCCAGACATATGAAGGACAAGAAGACAGTTGGGAGTAGTCAGTGTGGATTTATGAAAGGGAAGTGATGTCTCAACAATCTGTTAGTCTTCTACCACAAGATCACTGACTTGGTGGAGCGAATGTTGTTTATGCTGACTTGAGCAAGGCTTTTGTCACTGTCTCCCATAACTTGACAAACTGAGGAGGTGCAGTACAGGTGAGTGGGGAAAAGTGTCTGAAATGCCAGAGGCAAAGGGCAGCAGGAGCTCCAGCTGCAGGCTGCTCCCTGGCAGTGGTGCCTCAGGGCGGGAGATGGGGCTGATGCTGCTCAGCGTGTGCAGTGATGAGCAGGAGGACAGGGCACAGAGGAGTCTGAGCAAGCTGCAGGTGCTGCAAAACCAGCAAGTGTTGGACTCCCCAGAGGGTCATGCTGCCGTGTGTAGAGGCCTTTAGAGGCTGGAGAAAGGGGCTGGGAGGATGCTCATGAGCAGAGGGAAATGCCAGGTGCTGCAGCTGGAGAGGAACAAGCCCAGGCAGGAGTAGGGGCTGTGTCTGGGTGTCCGGGAAGCAGCTTTGTGGGGAAGGGCCCAGGGGTGCTGGTGGCCATGAGGCAGAGCACGAGGCAGCAGCGTGTGCCTGTGCAGGGGCAGCTGCTGGCTCCCTGGGCTGCTTTAGGCAGAGTGCTGGGAGCAGGAGGATCCTTCTCCCCTTCTCCTTCCTGGTGAGGCACCTTTGGAGTTGTGTGTCCAGTTCTGGGTTCTCAGGTACAAGAGAGAAATGGAGAGAGCGGAGTGCGTCTTGTGCAGGACCATGAGGGTGATTGAGGGATTGGAGCCTGTGACGTGTGGGGAAGGTGTGAAAGAGATGGGACTGCTCAGTCTGGAGAAGAGAAGGCTCAGACTGATATTATTGATGTATCTGAAAGCATTTTTAATCTTAAGGGTGATCAAACCCTGGAATTTCTATCCTTTGAGATACTCAAAACTTGGCTGTATAAGGCCCTGAGTAATCTGTGCTTTGGCTGTTTCTGCATTGTTAGGGGATTGGTCTATAGAGGTGCCTTCTAACCTCAAAAACTGATTTAGGCGGTGGTTAGTGGTTTGTACTGCAGGTGCAAGCTGATAATAAATGAAGTACCACTGGGGGCTGTCCTGGAACTTCTTCTGTCTAACATCTTTATTGAATATTGGAGAAGGCAGTGGAGTGCACTCTGCTCTTATCTGTGATTTCTACCAAATTGGTGGAACAGTTCATGTGTTAAAGAGTGAAGGGACCTGAATCTAGAAGAGCTCTGGTTGTCTAGCTTGGAGAAGAGAAATTGGGAGGTCCTAATAGCAGCCTTACAAAGCTTACAAGTAGGTTATCAAGAAGATAGAGTTATTGCCCTGCAGTGGATGGTGGGGCAGCAAGACCAGTGGGTGAAAACTGATACAAGAAAGGCTCCAACAGACCGTAGAGAGAAAGCCTTTCTCCTAGTCAAGCAGTGAGGCAGATTCTACTGCATGCCCTACCTGCCTCTGTAGGAGGAGGTTGGAGGATTTCAAGACCCATGTGGCAGAGCCCTGAGTAACCTGGTTTGAGCTCACAGCTGGTCCTGCTCTGAACAGAAAGCTGAACTAGAGATGTGAACTAGAGATTCCTCTCAGCCTGAATGACTCTCATTTTTCAGCTAAGTTTCAATAATAAATTTTTCATGTTCTGTTTGCCTGTCAGCTTGCAATGTGTGGTGCCAGTCTTTCTCTTTTGCTGTTCATTATGTAGTTTAGCAGGCCTCTTGTAAACTGGTTTTACAATGGTTTTTGACTTCACAGATGAAGTAATAGAGGAATATTATAAGCCGTAAACTTGTGGCTGGTATGTATCCAAAAGTCAGAACACTGCTTTAGCTATGACTTGCAGGCTCTGGAGGAGGGATGGAGATATTGAGCATTGTGACTGTGTGACATTTTGGGGGTGGAAAGAAGTAACTCTGCTTTCCTGTCAACTTAATTCAGTTTAGTATGCAGGGTTTGTTATTCAGGCAGAACCTTTTTGCTGCCTGGGATGTAGTGGTTGGCTTTGCTTTTGCAGGCTGGAGCTTGCAGGGTTTACATGGCACAGTCATTTGTGCGGAAAGCAGATGCCTGATACTAGTTCTCACTTTGCTATTTCAGTGGTTGCAGTGCGAAGTGTTTGATGGGAAGTCTTGGGACGAACTTTTCCACTGAAGAAAACAGGAATAAGTTTTACAGATATGGCTGTCCAGACCTCACCAATCTGGCCAGTAAATGTTTGATGAACCATTAAATATAACTATGGCTTCCATGTTGAGTACCCCAGGTGTATTATTTTTGATTCTCTGAAGGAGTTTTTCTGTCTTTATGACTTCCTTAATTCTCTAAAGAGACTTCCTTGTGTGGATGGTTTCAAGGGATGGGGAGACTTCTTGGGGAAAGATAGGCATGCCATGTAATGGCAGCAATCTTATAATGCTTATAACTCTGATAACAGACATTCAGAGCAGTAGAAGTATTTAATCTTAATTCTTTGATGCATAGTCACAAGTGAAAGTAAATATTTTTTCTTTGATGAAACCCTGTGAGGGCATGTTCATGCAACAAAGCTTTGCATTTCTATATAAACAACAGTGAAAATCATCATTATGAAAAAAAATCTTGTTAAATACATTTTAGATTGGTAGTGATGTATTTAGCAAGGTAGTTGCAGTGGCTTGGGATGCTTAGGAATTTCAGAATCTTTATGTATTTATTTCCATATAAAATAAAATGCTTTGAAAGCCCCGTGAACAAAAGGTAAAACTTTGTCCAAGAAATAAAAATAAACTTTGTAATGTTGCCAGAATTAATATTGCTGAAGCATCACAAATTGTTTTCCTTTAAAAAATGAAGAAAAATGCATGTTGCCTTAACCATGATGGGTTTCTTGTGTGTTTTTTCACTCTGGCCTCTCTTGTAGCAGAGGTACCCACAGAACATTACCATTGCATGTTGCCTCTTTGATGTGCTCTCTTAGTAAAGCTGAATATATTACTTTCACTGAGAATATATGATTGCATTGGTGTTTTCTTATGGCTTTGAAAGCCAGGAAAACGTAAATGTAGTCAATAATTGTGCATATGTGTGTTTCTCTTTTAGTGGAGGCGATAGTGGAGTTTGACTACAAAGCTCAACACGATGATGAGCTGACAATCACTGTAGGTGACATAATCACCAATATCAAGAAAGATGATGGAGGCTGGTGGGAAGGACAGCTCAAAGGCAGAAGAGGTTTGTTCCCTGACAACTTTGTAAGAGTGAGTACAAAGTGGAACTGTTCTTGTGTTGTGTGTATAAATTTAATGTACTGTACTGTTCAGGCTAAATATTGGCCTTTATATCATAATATCTCTTATATAGAAAACCACAATATATTGCATATACACATGTATTGTGTATTACACATATATATAATGCAATGTTCTATTGAGACAATGTTACAAAGAAAAGATTTCTTTCTTTTCAAAGACAAGCTGAAAATAAAAGAAGCTACCCCCACATTTCTCTGGTGTTCAGTGAAAATACTTGACTTTGTGGTCTGAGAACAAACTGGTTATTCTAGAACTTACAGGCCACTGCATTTTAAATATTTTTGTCTTCTCTGTAACAGATTCTGCTTTTCTTGGGTGTTTTCCTAGGTTTTATAGAAGTTTTTTTTTTGTGAATATTTATTCCTGGCTAAACTAGTTGAGAATAATTAGATTTCTCTATACAGTTCCCTGTAAAAACCTTTTAAAAAAGATTAATTTGTATTTACTTAATATACCAAATTACTTGCAGTAATCCGTGTTTTAGGACAACCATTCAGAGGTTTGGAAAGAAATTATATTTTTTACTGGGCATCCACGTTTGCACACATATGTCTGCAGATATGAAGCCAGCTATTAGTACCTCTGGGCTTCCTTGATTTGTCATTGCAGACCTATGCTGTTAATTTCCATAAGTCTCCATAAACCTGGCTCTCCACTATGGAAAAGAGACCAAGAACTACAGTAATTTACATAGATTTTATGTTATTTTTTTAGTACAGCTTCTGAGGAGCTTTGATACTTTCACTTTTCTAAGGGTATAAATGTCTTTTTTTTTTTTTTTTCTAAAGTTTTTCAAACTGTGTAAACCTGTTGTGTGTTTAGACATATGGACATAATGAAGTAATTTCATTTTGCTTCCATAGTGCTGCATATGTCCAGGTAGCTGGGGGAAGTGGCTGGCTGTGAGTTCAGCCAGCCCATAGCAGGGGGTGTGGGGGTGGACAGGGAGCCTCGGGGGTTTTGGGGGGGTCAGCACACACCCTGATCCTTGCTCCTGTCATTGGCAAAAAGAAGGAGCAGCTCTGTTTGTGTCAGGCAGCAAAATTGAGGAGCAAGACGGCCTCAATGAGATGAGAGGGCATGGTGGAGGACAGTGAATAATCTGGTTTTTGCTTATCTCTGAAAATACACGTTTTGAGCTAGGGGAAAGAAACTGTTTTGGGATTCATTGTGTATTGGTAATATTTTTCTGCTTGTACTCTGGTGAAGTGAACTGTGGGACAAATGCAGACTTCCTCTAGTCTTTTTCCTGGCTGATATTTTAAATTTCCTGCTGATTTTAGGAAGTGTTTGATTTAGTGTTCTAAACAAATGCAGCCTATGACTGTCTGTTATGGCATATAATAATCTAAAGATTTTTAAGTTGACACCATTAATACCTAATTTTAAGGCCCCTTTTTTCCAAAATTACTTCAAACTGTGGCATCCTGTCACATAATTGAAATATAAATAGCTTTTTCTTAATAGAAAGTTCTAAAACAACAGTAAATGGTTTAGGTTTTGTCTTCTCATGAAGTACCACTCCCTGCTCTTTCCTTCCTGCCTTTTTTTTTTTTTTTTATCAACATCCAGGGCTGTTTTCTAAACAAGTAAAAACCACATTGTGTTCAAGCGGAGGATGAGGAAGAATTTAAAGTCAAAGATGTTTTTGGTAGCCAAGCATTTTCTCTCTAAACTAGGTAAGATGGAGTGGAAGATACACACTTTAAGTAGTTTATGAATCTCTTGAGTGAAAACTTTCATTTTTCTTCTTTTCCTTGTGTAAATCTCCTAGATGGAGAGATATAGTCAAAACAGCAGTCTCGTTAGAAAACTTGTTGAGCATAATCATTCTGCCCAGTAAGATTATAAGTAATTGTGAACTTTCTCTTGATTATGGAAAATTTTTTAACAAGTGAATGCAGTGTTGGGCTCTCCTGCAGTCAGTTCATGCCCCACTGGCAAAGTGTGTGTCAACAAAGTAATAGAGAAGCTGGGAAAAAGGGATGCTACAGACAAGTAATGGACTTGAACGCTACTCCAAATTCCTATTTCTTATCAAAATTGGTGCTAAGAGTAGTCAAGAAAGGTTTTCAAAGGTTAAAACCTACAAATTAAATTCTTGAAGTACTTTGCATTCCACCTTCAAGAAGTAGGAATACTTTCTTATGGAGAAGAGCTGCTTCTCCCTGTGCTTTATTTTCTTTTGAATACATTCATGATGATGTTGCAAATAAACTGTTGGGGTTTGCAAAAAATTGAATGTTTGGGCTGAAACGAAATAATGGAATTAACATTGTCAAGAGTACTGAATTATTTCTGTCAGCATTTCTGCACAGATTCTGGAAGTCAAGTTTGGAAGAAAAGAAGTAGAAATCAGAAATGGAAAAAATAGAGAAATGCCATATATTTGAATGTTTATGAAAAGACGTTCATTTAAAGTGTTACTTAAGAAATAAATTCGCCGTATTTTTCAAAGGAACGTGAAATATGTTGTGAATGTGCAAAAGACTTTTGGAGTTGCCTGTAGTAAAAGTGTTTTTAAATTTCTTGGAATAGATGCAAATTAGGAGACCATTGAAGAGGAGTTGTCTGAAGACAGATGTGAGACAGAAAGAGGAAAGGGGAGGTAGCAATGATATACGTGAAGTACATACGCAGTTATTTTTTTTTCAAGGGACTTTCTCTACGAAGTTGTAGCAGAGGTGCTTCCTGTTCTTGAATCTACAAAACAACTGCTTTGAATTTTTTGTGTATTTATACATACAGCGACGAAAAAAGACGGATTCATACCCTTCTTAGGCTCTGAAACTCAATATGCAAGGCGTAACAGAAAAGGTATTTGAAATTTGTTTTCTGTTTCTTTTTTCATCGCCTAGTAGTGTGTGGCTATGGCCACTCGGAAGATTTTGAGGAAAAAGTTTGTTTAAATATGAGAAAAATCTTTGGTCTCTCTTCAAGATCTAACTTAGCTCTGTCAACACTTGGAAGATTCCTTCCTTTTCTGTAGATAATGGTGCTGAATCTATTGTAAGAAATGTAGGAAAGTGTATCTGGTTGTTGTCTTCTGTTTTCTTTCAGTTTTTCAGGCAGAGAAATAGAAGTAGGAATGGAGAATTATGTACTGTTCCTGGGGTCTGTTTTAATTCTCAGTTATGCAGCTGACAAAGAGGAGGCATCAGGTGTGATTGCAGTGTTGTTCATTTATATGATATAAAGTTGGTTTTTGATGCCTTTCTAGCTTGAAAACTTCAACATGAAATCGATGCTCTGCAGTGTAAAGCTGTTTGTAAGTGTGGCGGCGTCTGAGACAGACTCTGCTGATGGCGGATGAAGATGTAGAAAGCAGGAAACTGGTGCAGAGCCATGCTTGCTGGCTTGGATTTTCAAAGTAAATTGTATGTGGGATTGAATAGTGTTATACTGGTAAACTGAATCTGCTGCAGGTAACAACCTGAAAGCTTCTCTGTACTCCAGAGGACTTGCCAATATTACTAGCAGAGTTGGAGAGGTAAATTTATCGCAAGCAGGAAGTGTAGTGTAGTTGTTTTTGGAATTCTGGTGTATAGCTTGTGTTTTAGAATCAGTGAAACAGGGCAGGGATTTGTGTAACTGTACTGCTGCCTCGGGTCAGAAAAGCAATCTGGATTTCTTGTTATGCAAGCAGAATACAATCTTTAAATAGTGCACATTAGTTGTAGGATGTCAAAGATGTTAATGCTGAATCATGGTGCAGATCCTTATCTGTTGCTTCTTATTTAATTTTCTTCTCTGTATTTGTTTGTTTTTATCACAACCAGCCAGAGGTTGTGGAGGGACCGTGAGTGATTTCTTGATGAGACCCTTGTGCTTGTTACACACCCCTACCTATCTCTGTTCATGCTTTCACAAAAATTTTCGTAAAACATAAAAAGGTAATGTGCACATGCAGGGCCCCTTTGCAGCTGAGGTTTGTCTCCTGGGCAGGAAAAGAGAATATTTCTCATGTTTGAGAACACTTTGGTTCTGCTTGGTACCCGCCAGGGCTGAGAGCTGAGCAACTCCTGCTGTCCTTCCCTGCTGCTCTGCCTCAGCCTTTTGCAATCTCCGGCACTCTGGGACTTCCTGCCCTTGCTCTGGGGTTTGTAGGTTCTTAGGGCCTCCTCTGCCCTCCTGGGCAGTCTGAGTACTGTCAGTTCAGTGATGTCTGGGTCAGCTTTGCCTCACTAGCCGCTTGTCATGAGTTCAGTCCCCATACAGGCCATTCACTTAAGAGCTGGTCTCAATCCTTATGGGTCCTTTCCAACTCAGAATATTCCACGATTCTGGGAAAGTTGTGGCATTAGCAGAGGCACTGAGGTTATATGCAGACTAGGGAAATTATTCCTGTTGGTACCTAAAAAGATAACTTGCTTTATGGGTCAGTGAATTGTTATGCTGGGGTACTTTTGATTTGGTTTTTTGATGTTCTTTTTTTTTTCTTCTTTTTACACACTTGGCAGGAATTTAGTGCTCAATTAATAAGCTTTTTCTTTTGTTGTTTTTGGAAATCTTACTAGAATACTGTCTACATATTCATTTTAAGGAATTGTTTTAGATTGTGGGATCCTAACTTAAGGGGAGTCAGGAGTACTAACTTCTTATTCCAAGTTTTGGGTATGGCCATTAAACTTGCTATACCTATGGTGAAATACAAGGAAATATAATCATGTGAAAATGTTGTCTCTGAGGTTTTGTTCCCGTCAACAGCAATCAAGATTTTATGAGGAGAAAAGTAACATCACAGGCTGTAATTATTTATTATTGCTGTTGTTATTACTCTTACAATGGTGAAAGCAAAACTAGTAAAACATCTTTCCCCCTTTTCCAGCCTATCTCCTCACAAAGACACAGATTGACCAAGATTGTCTTGTGCCAGTCAATAATCTGTGACTTGGTTGTGTTCACTCACTGAGCACAGAGCAATGGCAGCACTTGGGCTGTCCTGGATGCCCAAGGCATGGTGACAAACGATGTCACACCTCAACCTGTTCATCTGCATTCAGAGGAGGTGAGGGAGCTCCAGGGAGGCAGCTGCCCTGGGTGTTTGGCCTGGAAGTGATCTTCAGCTCCCTGGCAGTGAGGGAGGCTCTTTCCCTTGCCTGTGTAGGGAGCTGGTGCTGTTCCCAGCGGATGGACGCGTGCTCGGGGCAGCCAGCAGCATGGAGCCCGTACGTTTACCAGGGGAGCAAGCGAGGGTTTGGCTGGCCTGTGGTCACCACTTTGTTGGATATGTTTTGATGGCAAGCTTAGAAGGGAGGGGTTACTCAGGGGAGTGTGGGGGTGTGGAAAAGAGGAAAAGTGGTGGTGGTTTGGGTCTGTCAGCTGCTGGATGTTGTGTGGGAATTTTATGAAGTATGTGAAAGTAAGAGTACATGCAGCAGTCGTGTAGTGAGCACACAGTAATGTGAAGCTTCAGTCTTGAGGTGTTTACTCAGTGACTGGTGCATTATATTGCAAAAAGTAACCTTCTGAAAAGACAGTGGCTTACTTGTAGTTATATACTGATAGGACTGATAGAAATTCTGCCGTGGATCCAGCTCCTCCCATGGCAGGGGGAATTGAGTTAAATTATCTTTGAGGTCCCTTCCATCCTGTAATCATTCTGTGATTTTATGAGATCCCTGAATTTGAAAACAAAATTTAGTTGTTTTCATTCTTTATGCAATGTAATTGCTGAGGTCTAAAACCATTCTTATTTAAATACACATTTTACTGTTTTACTGATAATGTAGGTAGTATCAATTAATATACAAAGGAGACTCAATTGTTTCCTCTTCTTGCTCAGGTTGTTTTTTTGTATTCTTAAGAAAACCTCAGTACAGCATTCCAGTTTAAAAAATCCTGGTATTTAAATTGTAAATTACAAAAACTCTAACTTGGGCTAAAAGGGAAACAAATACTATTTTTTCTTTCTTTCCTTCCTGAAGCTCCAAGCCAATGAGGAGAATCTGATCAGAGACTGAAACGAGAACCCAGTGTGTCATCTAAAAGTCATCTTTTCAAATATATAATTTCTTTGGAGCTATAATATAATAATTCTTTAAGGTAGCTTCAATTTATTCAGAATTTAGTTATATATTATTATTTGAAATGTGTGTTATATGAAGAATTCAATGTGGCTTTGGCAGTAGCTTCTTAAAGTAGTCATAAGGATTTATAGAATTGGCAGGATTAGGTGGTTCACAGCATTTCTCCAACCTAGTCCTAAAAGCTTGTGAGGCAAAAAGAAGGTATAAAAAAAGTATAAATTTATATTGTGTCTTCCCTGAAATCAGTTTTCTTTTCTTTTTTTCCCCCCTCTGGCAACCTTACAAGCTCCGGATGTTTTTATTTTCTCTGTAGATTGTGTGTGGGTGGATATGTTAGTAATCCATGTATTTTGGTCTGATTCATTTTCACGCTTGGCCTGGCAATTGTTTTTCTGTTGGAGGAGGCTGCTGTGAGAAACTCTTCTCTGTAGGTAGAATCTGTAGAGGCTCTTAGCAGCATTTGCATACAAATGTCTTGCAAAACATACTTCTACAGTTATGGATTTGGAGGGAGTACAGCTGTGTATCAGATTTTTCCTGACAGGACCAAAAACCTCATTAAAATTCTTAAAACACAAGCTCCTAGAAATTGAATTGCAGCTCAGTCTTGCTGCTGTTTGAAGCTAATGTGAGAATACTTGTCAATACTTCCACCTTCTTTGCAGTTTAATTACAAAAGCCCTCAGATGGAGTCCCTCAAGTTTAGGAAATAAACTTTTAAAATTTTTAAAAGAGTATTCTGAAAGCCTGTGAAATATCTACAGCATTTAATAATCATAATGGTGAAAGGTTGTGCTTCAGCCTTAGTCTGCCAAATAGTCCATTTACATTGAACAATACAGCCTGTATCCAGACTTCATCCACTGATTGTCTTTTAGTTTATATTACTTAAGAGTTAACAGTAACAGTAAGAAAGAATGAAGATGAGAGTAACAGGGACATGTGGGGAAAAAAAAGAAAGCTATCAGAGATTGCTGCTATAACTGCTGCTGCCATGACTTTGTGATACTCTTTAGTTCTGATCAAACACTGTGATTTATTAACAGTAAATATGTGTGCGTATGTGGGATTTGTTTAGTGGTGTTGATTTTTAATTTATTTGGATTTTTGTTGTTGTATTTAGGTTTTACTTTTATGTACAGAAGTGCTGTTTTTTTCTGAAGTATCATGTGTAGACCATGTAACAGTTTTCATGTTTTTATGAAGTGAATATCAACTGGAATGACAAACCACTTGCACTATCTGCTATTGGAAGTAATATTTGACTAATTAGGTATCTGTATTCTGTTCCTGTAAGTGCTGCAATTTCCTCCTAGAATCTTTTGGGAACTGTTTGGGAAGCTGATGGTGAAGACAGTCCTTAAAGGGTCTGCCATTTCCTGCTGTCACCTAATTATGTACTCTACTAGAATTTCACTGGCACTGTTAGTGAAAAGTAAAATTATGATATGACAGAGTATATTAGAGCAGTTTGGGTTTATGAGCAGAACGTGTTGTTCTCTTCAGAGCTGGAAAGAGCCAAGTGTGTATGAGCCTCTTAATCCTGATTTTTTGGCTTTGTTACAGCCAAATAAAATATATCATTGTTTATATATAGGCACTCCAGTTATTCAGTTACCATGGAAAAAGTCAAAGGTGCAGGTAAATGGCCGTCATGGAATAGGATGGGTATTTAATAGGGTTATTTACTCACTCTGACTTCAGGCTTCAGTGATGGATACTTAGTGCCAGTGGTCGTGAAGGGAGGTGGTGAGGGATGGAAAACAAGTAGAGCATACATTTTAAAAAATAACATTGCTACTTCCCACCTAGGGAGAAGGAACAAGGCAAACCTTTCATTTTTACAGAAGGTGGTTATTAATGGTGGTAATGACTTTTGCTTTTATTGAATTTTTTTAATGGGAATATCGAGAGGAAATAAATGCATCACAAGCCATTCAAGAAGGTGCAAGGTGCTGAGTTTATGTATCTGGTTCTTCACAAAACCTTAATTCATCCATTTCCCACTTGGAGAGGACTCACTGCACCTTTTGAAAGATTGAGTCAGTATTTGTTCCAGAGAGCCTGCATTTACCTTCCCAGAAGCAAAAGGCCAGTATTATCAAAAGCCCTGATTAAAAACACCCTTCCAACAGATACTGTCTCTAAAGCAGAAACTTCTTTCATGATTTTCATGACTGCTTCAGGATACAAGCTACTGCCATTATTTTGGCTGGTTCCTTACAGCCAGCTTAGCTAAGCCTTGGTTTCCATTTTAAACATGCTTTAGTGTGTTTAGGCTGCCTGATTTATCTGTCAGTATTTACCTATTAATCGATAACACAAACCAAATGAAAATCTCTTCTAATACTTTTGGCCGAAAATTATCCTCATCCTTCTTGGAGCCAAGAGGGTTGCATCGTTCAGCTTTGCTTTTGGCAACTTGTGTATCAGCTTTTTGGTTGCTTGAAGGATCTTTTTATTTTTGTTCCCTCACCCCAAGTTTCCTGATCATGGTGCCCCAGGACCTTGCCAGCAGGTGAGCAGACTGCCTGTCCTAGTGCATGGTGCTGTCATGTTGTCTGTATGGCACTACAGACATGGCTCTTACACTGTCATCAGCCACTGCCAAATCACTGTCCCAATGAATGCCTAATAATTAGAGGTAGAAGAAAGTAAAATGCAAATCTTCATGTTTCCTTTATGCTTCCTCAATGTCCCATGGCTCAATATTATTGTGCTATCAAAATGTAATCTGTTCCTCCTTTAAAAGTCCCTCTAAATTGATCTGAATTATTCTCCTTCCAGAAGTGAATTAGAGAAATATGGATGGAAAATGTCTGTAATTCGGAGCTACCACATTACCTATCTTGAAAAAAAAATTAGCTGAAATTCACCCACCAAAAATCTGCATGGCATGTCTCAGTGTAGCTTTCAACACATTTTTAAATTATCCTGTTTTGTTTTAGACGAGTCTAATTCTAAAATTTAGTTGAATAGTTCCTATATAATTTATGTCATAAAATAAGCCACTTATAAGTAGAACTACCTGAAATGTAGTGTTGTGCAGGTATAGAAGGACATATGCTCAGGATTTTACTTTTATTCCCACACAACCTATGAATTTTGCAACCTTCAGTTGATTTGTAATGCTATGTGGTGTACTTGCTGTATTTACCTTTCTTTGACTCTGACTTGTCCTTTCAAACTGAGAGGACATGAAGACCTGCAGTTGTGAACTTGAGTTCACAGGTTAGAGAATCACAGAATATTCCAAGTTGGAAGGGACCCACAAGGACCATGAAGTCCAGCTCCTAAGCGAATGGCCCATGTGGGGGTTGAACCCACAACCTTGGCATTTTTGCTCTCACAAACAGATTGTCACAACTAGTGATAGTTAATTCAAAAGAAAAACTGCTTTATTGCTGATGTTTTGTAAAAGTAGAGAATGCTGAAGTTAAAGTAAAATCCTGGAAGGAATTAGGGTTTAAATTATTGTGCTGTCAGATAAAACTGGGTTTTTCCCTGCAGAAGAAAAAGATATGTACTTTGAAACATTTCAGTGGTTCACTGAAGTTGATAGAATGACAAGGAGGACACAACAGTGCTTGTGGGACTGAGCACTGCATTTCATGATTCTTAATTGCTCTGTGGTTCTGCACAGAAAACTTTCTAATTTCTGTATTGTTACCCCACATGTTTTTACTAGGTTGTTTGAACTTCTGCAGCCTGTCAATGTGAAATTTTTTAGAGGCTAGTCAAACTGGTGGACACCAGAGGAAAATGTTGAGTAAGAGGAGGGAGAAGAATGACTCATTAAACTGTGAAATAAAAGCTCTTTCTCAATCTGTAATCCCTTTCCAGGTGTTTTCAGAAGTCCATATATTTATGTGTCCATGCAGTAGGCCTGCATGATATATATGTGTTGTATGCAGAAATAAACACTGGGTCTAAAACCACAACATACGAGTTAAAGCATAGGCTTTTTTTTTTAAGGGAGTTTTATTATACAAAATAAAGAAAGAAAATTTATCCTCTGATATCCATTAATTCAACCTTTTTAACTCCACTAAGCGATTGTGTAAGGATGGGTTTTTTTCTATATGAGAGTTTGCACAAGGAAATAGCATGTGTTGCTTGCCCTTCTGAACCCTGGTGACACTTGCAGTGACACTGCAATATTGACCCTATTTGTTTTTGCTGGGATTTTTACCATTGCATTGTTTCCTTAGTGAACATTCAGATATTTAAAAAAGGGTAGTTGTTGTTTGGTCTCTTTAAGCTGAGTATACTGTACTCCCAGTAAGTTTTCTGTCAGGCTCACGTGTTTCCATTAGAAGCTGCATTTCTCTTCCCACTTTCCCACCCCACAGCTTCTGTGTGGGTTTTATTTTCTCATGAAGCTGAAACTGGGTATACAAGTTCCAGGGCTGAAGAACTCCTCCAGGGCTTCCTTGCTCATGCCTGGAGTTACTTGTGATGTGTTGGTAACCTGCCTCTCCAATCTCTGTACTGTGCCCTTCTGCTGTCAAATTGCTGCTCCATGACACTGAGCGCTGTAAATAATGAGAGAAAATGTTAATTACAGCTGTGTTAGAGAGAGGTTTTTATTTGAAGACTGTTGTATTAGTGGAGGCTTTCTCGGTCACGCTTTTGAGCCTGTCTGTACTGATATGAGATTCTCAAGTCCTACCATTGAATGATGTATCTGGAAGGACAGACAGGGAGATGGGATTTAAGTTTTGAGAACCAGCAGCACCAGCATTTGCTAATGAGTGCTAACAGATGTGTTTGTTTTCTGCTGATGTTTTCAGACATTCATAAAGTGAAAACAGGATTTACAGGGAGAGGCTAAATTACTATCTCTTAACTAGATTGCGTTGTTGAAAAAATTGACTTGGCTCCCACACTCACTATCCCCTCATCAGATCTGGCAACAAGCAATGAAATGAAAGATAAATACTGGCTACAGGCAATTGTTTTTAGTTAAAGCCAATTAATATTAGCTGGTTAGACTGCTTGAGAGAAAAGGGAAGTTTGCATCACTGGAGCATGATGCGGAGTAGCAAGGGGAGAGGTAAACTTGAAATGGCATTTTTGATACTGTGTTGCCATTATAGTGACACTATCATTTTATTGAACTTCATCTCAAAGTAGTAAGATTTTGCATTCCTGCTGCTGTCAGGGAAATACATGTAAACAGGACTTGTGAAAAGATGTCACATGTAATGATTCAGTGACAATACAGAGGGATTTACTACAAGTGCTTTTCTAAGTGTGCAAAATAAAAAAAATACACCGACATAATTGTCTGGCAAAGATCCTTTGGTAGCACTAACAGAGGTCCTTGATTTTTTTTGGTGTTAACAGTGGCCACTTAGAATATTATTTTTGCTTTTTTTCTGAATGAGTTTGCCTTTAGATGAGGAGCAAAAAGCATAAGATAATACAAAAACCAAATTGTTCTTTGTGAATATTATGGATGAGCAGCCCACTTGTGATAGGAACTTGCACCTCCTGCTCTGGTGCTCTTTCATGGTTATAAGGGTGTTAGTGTGAAGTATTGCCAGGGAGCTTCTGCTATGCAGCAACTCTGCAGCAAAGTCCTGCTCCAGGGCCATCTAGTAAAACCCTGCACAGTGAGCAAACAGGCTGTACCAGTGAAAGCTCAATCAGCTCAACCAGTTCTGCTGCTTCAAGTCAGTGGCAGGGGCTTCTGCTGGTTCAATTGCTAATCACCCCCTAGTCTTCCTGCTTCAGCTATGCTGGCAGAAGTTTGCAAATAGGTACCATTTTAGGAAATTCCACTTTGGTTGTTTAACACATATAGCACATTGTTGCATTGTACTATTTCCTTTTTTTTCCCCCCTTCCTTTGTATCTTTCTTTTTCCTCCTCTCTAAGGAATTTTCAACTATGCCTCTTAGTTATATGTACCTGCTCTTGGATGCAGTCATTAACCACCTGCCTCTCTTGGAAGAAAGAAGTTTAAGGTTTGAATTCTGTGACTGAAAGAGAGTAGTTAATATTCAGATTTTATTCTCATGTGAAAGGGTTAGAATGAATAGTGACAGCCGTGGAAGCTGTGCAAGATACTTGGACAGCATTTAATATCCAAATAAGTACTGCTTTTTCATAAAACATTAGCATTAACTTCTGTTTTTGTATTCAGCTGTTAGCAGATGAGACAACTGGAAAGGAGTGATTGAACAGTTTCTCTAGGATTTTTTTAAGTGAAAAGGATACCTACAGGGTATCAGGAAAAGCTTCTTTAAGATGAACACATAGTAATCTAACTTCATTGTACAGGAAATGCAGCTAAGGCACCAAATTACATTGTTTGAAATATTAATGAAGTATTTTTGTGCACTGCAGAAACCATAGCTATGCTAGCACAAAACCAAAGTTGTTTTCAGTGGTTGTTGCCTTGCAAGCTCCTCTCTGCTGGGTGCACAAAACCTTGTGTGCAGAGAAAAGCTGTACAGCTTGTAGTCTGTTAGATTGCTTCCATGCAAGTGGTAACGATGGTGTGACTAAGCAAAGCTTGAAGAAGCACAAGTTTGATCAGGAAATAAAAAGAATAAATCAGAAAAGCATTGAAAAATGGGCACAGGACAAACCATTCAGGCATCTCTGAAAAACCAGTGGTCTAATAGCTCCCCACAGGAAAGTTGCATGCTTTATTTATATAATATATGGTCATTTTTAAAATTGTAGCTGCCAGGTTGTATATATGTTCTAAAAATTACATTTTAGTCTCAAAGGTGGTGTTCCAGTTAATGATGGCTGTGTAACAATGAGTGAAAGAATTGCTTGAACAGTTGTCTTACATGGCTTCATTGCTTATCCTTGAGCTTACATGAATGCTTGGTCTGTGTTATGATTGCTTTCAAAAGTATAGATAAGTTTATTTGTAGTATTTTGGGTTTCAGAAACCTATTTTATTCTGTGAAATGTCATTCATTAACTCTAGGTCATATTTGCTTCTAGAGTATAAAGTATTATAAAACATTCTCTATCATTCTGCAACCCAGCCTGATATCTGAAGAAAAAGTGTTATTTTCATTCAAACATCATAAAGATAGTGTAGACAGATCTGCTATAATGCCTCATCCAGAAGAAAATCTCAGAGGAGACTAAATTGAGACAGAAAATTGATTTTCTCAGAAAGAACCTTGGGCAAAGCTCCTGGGGAACAGCAGAAAACAAAAGTCGATCCTCTTTTCAAGAAGGAAAAGAAGAAGAATTTGGGGAACTCAAGCTTCATGTTTACTTCCTAGAGGCCATTTCCAGACATATGAAGGACAAGAAGACAGTTGGGAGTAGTCAGTGTGGATTTATGAAAGGGAAGTGATGTCTGAACAATCTGTTAGTCTTCTACCACAAGATCACTGACTTGGTGGAGTGAATGTTGTTTATGCTGACTTGAGCAAGGCTTTTGTCACTGTCTCCCATAACTTGACAAACTGAGGAGGTGCAGTACAGGTGAGTGGGGAAAAAGTGTCTGAAATGCCAGAGGCAAAGGGCAGCAGGAGCTCCAGCTGCAGGCTGCTCCCTGGCAGTGGTGCCTCAGGGCGGGAGATGGGGCTGATGCTGCTCAGCGTGTGCAGTGATGAGCAGGAGGACAGGGCACAGAGGAGTCTGAGCAAGCTGCAGGTGCTGCAAAACCAGCAAGTGTTGGACTCCCCAGAGGGTCATGCTGCCGTGTGTAGAGGCCTTTAGAGGCTGGAGAAAGGGGCTGGGAGGATGCTCATGAGCAGAGGGAAATGCCAGGTGCTGCAGCTGGAGAGGAACAAGCCCAGGCAGGAGTAGGGGCTGTGCCTGGGTGTCCGGGAAGCAGCTTTGTGGGGAAGGGCCCAGGGGTGCTGGTGGCCATGAGGCAGAGCACGAGGCAGCAGCGTGTGCCTGTGCAGGGGCAGCTGCTGGCTCCCTGGGCTGCTTTAGGCAGAGTGCTGGGAGCAGGAGGATCCTTCTCCCCTTCTCCTTCCTGGTGAGGCACCTTTGGAGTTGTGTGTCCAGTTCTGGGTTCTCAGGTACAAGAGAGAAATGGAGAGAGCGGAGTGCGTCTTGTGCAGGACCATGAGGGTGATTGAGGGATTGGAGCCTGTGACGTGTGGGGAAGGTGTGAAAGAGATGGGACTGCTCAGTCTGGAGAAGAGAAGGCTCAGGCTGATCTTATCAAGTGTCTGAGTACGTGATGTGTTGGAGTACAGAAAGTGGAGCCAGAGTCCTCCTGGCAGTAGACAGTGGAAGGAGGAGAGGCAGTGGGTATGAATTGAAATACAGGAAAATCTCTTAAACATAAGAGAAAATGTTTGAGCTTGGCCAACCACTGGAATAGGTTGTCCAAGTATATTGTGGAGCCTTTATTCTTGAATGTAATTAACAGCCAGCTGCACACAGCCTTGAGTATCCTGCTCTCACTGGCCCTGCTCTGAGCCAGTGGGTTGGACCAAGCAATCTGCAGAGCTGCCTTCCTGCCTTGGCCATTCTGTCAGCCTGTAAAAGCAATTAGTTGGATCACAGGACTTTGGCTCAATAGGGATCACTCAATTATGGAGTAGTAAACAGGAGAGTTAATAGAAGTACAGGACACCTCAAGGCTCTATCTTGAGAGTAAGCAAGGCCTTTTCTGTATAATCAAGTTAAGTGTTGGTTATAGTTTCCACTTCTGATTATAACTACATGCTTTTTCTTTCAATGAGCAACATTTTTCACACTGCGATTAAAAATATGCCTACACACACACATGCACTTATGCCAAGAATGAAGAAGGAGGTTTTAGTAACATTATGAAACTATGATTCTTAAAGCATTTGAATGGGCTGAGTGAACTGCTCCTCTAGTTGATGGTTTTTTTAAACAAAACCTAGCTTTCTTCAGGCTATACTTTTATGTGCATCCCTTTTCCTCCCTCATTATTTCTCCCATATGTCACAATTTCTGAAGTGACCTTTAACTGTGAAGAGGTGAGTTGTTAATTTGTAAGTCATAAGTAACCCTTTGTGAAAGTAGGCATCTGCAGAGACCATCCATGTTCTGTGAAAGGCAGCAATGCAAACTCAGGACTTGCCTGATGTAAAATAGTCTGGGGGGAGAAGAGTGGTTAAAGGTAACTGCTGAGAAAACTTGCAAGCAAAGGAATAAAAATATCAGAATATTAATGAATATGGGTCTTCATTGAAGATGTATCTGAGTATCTTCAAATGACTCGGAGAGGTGAGGGGTGAGGTAACTGCTCAATGTGTGTGTAAGTGTCCCTGTATGGGTTGGTGTAGGAATGAGAGAGCAAGGGCATGGAGGAGTTTGGAAAACATCTCTTAGATCTCCCCATACTCTTGTAGGCTCCATGTTTCACATTTATGAAGGTTCATTGGGTTGTTGCTGTGCCCAGCAAATGCTGCTCGAGAATCTCTTTGCTCTCGTGGTTAGAAATGTTCCTTTATGCTTTCTCCTCATCTTGTGAGTTAAGGTGGCTTTTTGGGTTTTTCTCCCCATGATATTTCATCAATCCTGTTTGCTCTTTGTCCTTGTAAGGTGTTTTCTGTGCTTGAGAAAGTGTGGTAAGGTAGGTTTTCCTTCTCCTGAGAGTACAGGCAGCACTACTCTGTGTTTTATTTTACACCACGTGCTGGACAGACATGACATGATAAAGAGTGTTACATTGTAACCCAGATCAAACTTCAGTATTGCATCCTGTATTGAGTTTGACTCATCCATTATCCATTTAGTACTTTTTTCTCTAATTTTAAGTAACCTGTGAAGCAATCCATGGGCCTGTTTTTGTGAAATGGACTCAAAACTATGAGAGAGGCAAAGTCTCTGTGGTCTTTTGAAAATCACAGGAATTTTTAAAATCTTTCTCTAGCTACTCAGAATTGCTTAAACTGTCTCTGAAACTCATCTCATGATATGATTGGGGTTTTTTTGAGCTGTACACTAAGGATTGGTTTGAATTTTTTCATGTCATTGAGATTGCTTTTCTCTCCTTAGCTACTACACATACAGTTTGGCCTTTTCTCCAAAATGGCTTTTTGCTAGCTTGCCTGTGGGTAAGGATATGTGTTAATTTGTGGACTTTATCTGTCAGCCAGAGAACCACCTGTGTGCTGTCTGGTAAAGCAGGATGCTGACGGGGATGAGTTTTGTTGAAGAAGTTATACATGGAATGAGTGTTGGGTTTTTCACTTACCTGAAATAGCCTCCATTTCACACTTCCATAGAACCATGTTTTCCCTACAACCCTTCCTTTTACTGCTAATTATAACCTTCTCTTATGAGTTCTTACAGCCATAGAATTCCCAAACTGTACAAAGGGGAGAAAGAAGGATTTAATAATTCAGAGAAAAAATGATTGAGTGAAAAGGAAAAGAAAAATTATTGTGGAAAAAGAAAAGAAGTTGTGATGTATATAGGCCTTTATATGCCAATGTGGAACTATTGGAATAATTTAGCTGCCAAATGAATCACACTCCTGTTCTGTCATTCATGGAGGGGTCTGATAAGAGAGAAGCTTTGTATGAGCAGGATGTTTTCAGAACAGGGTGTTTGAGCAGCCCATTTTGTCTTGAAGTAAAAATTATTTTCAGCAGGCATATTCTAAACACATTGTACCTGTGTGAGAGAAGTACAAAAAGCACAAAATCTTGCAGTAGAATTTTGTGCCTGAGTTCAGTAACACTTTGCAGAGGCCAGCCAGGATAGGAAATTATCTAGATTATATTAAGAAATAGAATATTTGCCTCTCTAAGACAAACTTGTGAGAAATTGGTATTAGGTTGATATTAGGCTTAATTTAGGAAAATAGAGGAACAGTGAAATTATGATAGAGTGGTTAAGGGAGAAGATTGTGATGGCTGGGCCGTGTTTGCTGTTCTGAATAGTTAAAACTGGTGACCTCTGTTAAAGCAGATAAAAATAGAGAAATAAAAGGATGGAAAAGAACAGTGTCCAGAGTAAAAACTTCTGTTGAATTGCTCACAAGGTCTGAATTTAACAAGGGTGATTGAAAGGGAGTGAAGCTGTGAGTTGGGGTTAAAAGGCTTGGATAGGGCACTGTGACCCAGGGTAGTGTGTTGGAAAATGTAAATGTAGTTAAAAAAACCCCAGACAGCACTAAGATGAAAGTGCACTGGAGGAAATGCAGAGTAATGTTCAAATGCAGCATACCAGCTCTGCTGTGTTTCCTTTTGGGTTTGGGTTTTTTGGGTTGTTTGTTTTTCATTTTTTAGGTGTTTTTTCTTCCTTTTTCTTCCTCAGTTACAAACCATGCCCCATGGCTTTCTCTGCAGACCATAAACACTCTGTAAACCATCTCTACTGCACATGCTTCACAGAGGTTTGGTATAAAGATGAGGGACAAGACAAGTAAAAGTTGATGGAATGCAAGGGAATTTAAGAATTGGAGCCCTGAGGTGGAGCAGAATGGCTCTTGGGAGCCACCCCATAGGGCCCTCAGTCTATTTGTACTGAGATTACCACGGTTTAATGCAAGCAGTGATGAGTTCTTGGATTTAAAAATCCTGTGACACTGTGTACTGGCAAAGACAGACATCTGTGTTTTTAATAAATTTTTATCTTGTGGTGTTTTGAAATTTGTCATGGTGTCTTTATATTGATTCCCCCCAGTTAGCCTCCCTTGAAACTGCACTAAACTGTGTAATCAAAATCAATTTATTTGATTTTATTTTTGGTTTTGGGGGTTCACTTTTGACAGATACTCACCAGCAGTTACTTTACATATCTTTGTTTTATGAAATCTTTCCTTATTGGTGGTTTGCAGTGTTACCTTCATGGATTTGATCTAAAGCTCATGTAGTCTAATTTATGGGTCCCTTTGGATTGCACTGCCTGTTGCTAATCATAAAGTGCATATTCTTCAATTCACACCGTTGTTTGAATATTTCAATATTTGACTTTGTACATGTGTGTGTGTCTTATCTATCTCCAAACCACACTCTGAGTCTTTTCACAGTCTCTAAGGAGAAGCAGAAAAAACTGCAAACTGCATGGACCAATGTTGTCACTTAAAATTACACCCCTATGGAACTGGTTTATTGCCTTTTTCTTTCTTGAAACCTCACTCTTTTAAATGATACTAATAAGAAATAATTCTAATTGTCTAAGGACAAAATCTTAGAAGTTGAATCAGGTAGATTTGCTTTGTTATTAAGGTGAGGTGGCAGAAGGTAGCGCTTGCATCTATTACCTTGCAGAGGCTGAATGTCATTCTGAAGTCTCTTTTCCTCTTTGTGGCAAGTGGTATTTAGACCATCTTTCTTGGCTGCATCTGAATATCAGAGTCAGCTGTGATTTCTTGTGTTTGGGATCCCTGCAAACAGTACCCCTGGAATGTGCAGGAAGCAGTTCTTGTTCATTCTGATGAATTCTTGCTAGAGCAGCTCAGCATGCCTTCCTTCTGCAGCTGATTATAATAACAACTTCAGGCCTTAGGGCTGTAAGTGCTCAGCATGTCAAGAACTGAGCACCTGCATGAACCTTTCTTTCTCCTGAATACCTGGTTAATATCTAATTAATGACCACATTATTTAAATTGTTCGTGTGTTTATGTCCCTTTGCCTGTAAAACTTAGTGACACCTCTAATATTTGCTCACAGTGAAATGGGGCTGAACCTTCAAGAGGAACATGCACTCTGAACTCCTGTAAGCTCTTGAATGGCTGCTGTGGTGGCTTCTCTGACACCAGCACTTAGCCAGTCTCGTCAATACTGCTTGGGGACACTTTGAGCATAAACAATGCTAAATAAAGCTTAATGTTGTGCAGTACAACACTACCAGTGCAGATGGCAAACAGCAGTTTCGTTTTTTGTGGAGTTGGACCACTTACACAATGTTTGCATAAATTCAAGCATGATCTGATGCAAGGAGAAGCAATGTGTAGTTGTGTTTTCAGAGTAGCATGCCAAAAGCAAAGCCAGCTAATGACAATATGTTTCTGATTTGAGCTTCAGGTATATACTTTTTTTTCTTTTTGGTAATACATGACTGATTCAAATAACATGTTTGTGTGAACCTAGTGTCCCTAAAATGGTTATGCAAGAAGTGTGATCACAGGGCTCTGTTAGCTTTGTGGAGCTTGAGGACGAACTAGAACTTCTGCTTAATATGGAAGTTATTTGGCCCTTTAAAGCAGAATTGCATCAATTAGAATTTACCAATAACTATGAAGACACTGAATCTGAATTCTGATGAAATTAAAAAGAAGAAGTACTGTCATAGTTTTGCTGCCTTCTTGCAAACCTTGTAAGAAGAACCGTGGGAAGGACTGACATGACTGTTCTCTTTTAATGAGAAGATGCTGACAGAAGGAGCAAGGGTGAGCTAAAGGCTGCAAAAGTTTATTTCAGAAACTATTTCTACATAGTTTTATAGCCATTCTGCTGAAATTGGAAGAGTAACTATTGTTGTAATTTACTGCCATAAATAACCCAACCTTGAGGACTTTTACAGCCCCAAAAATGCCTCAGTGTAAAGAAAACTTGTAACTCTTGAGTTAAGAGTCATCATATAGTGTGAAAATCAGCATCTTGGATGAGCACCTGGTTTTCTGTAGGAGTTTTTAGAAGCTACCTTTGCCAAGAGGAAAGCTCCTTTCTGTACCCATTCATTTCTTGTCAGGAAGAAAGGAGTTTCCACATTCCTGGATGAGCTGACCACCTGACTCACAAGGGCATTTTACCATGTTTATTCAAATATGATAGCCTGTCATATCAAACACATTTTTTCCACAGTGTATTTCTACTTTAAAAGATCATAAATAATGAATTTTTAATTTTTAAAAAATGATAGAATTCATCGAGAAAATTATCTACTTGCTCTTTAAAAACAGAATACATTTGAAATAGATAAATTGACATCACTAAAGCCTGAGGCATAAGTTTAATTAGTTACTGGCATAGCTTCCACTACAGCTATTATGCAGTACATACCTCAGGGAATGTTTGTCTCAATGGATTTATACTGTCTTATGCTGCATGGATATTTCTTACCAATTTTAAAAGAAATGAGTGGAAGTGTTAGGAAAACTTTTTCCATTAATTCCTGAAATCTTGTTAGAATTTTAAACATATAACAGTGTATAATTTTCTTAATTTTTTTTTTCTTTTTACACTTTCTGGAATGGCCTTTTGAATCTTTGCAGAGACACTAGGGATTTATTATATTTCTTGAACAAAATCCTTCTCAGGTACCAGAGCAGTTGGATTTTTTTTCAGAGGAAGTATTTGTCTTTATTAGCAGGAGCGCAGTATGGGTAGAAAGCAGGAATGTGGTTTTCCGTTGTTTTTAACAGTGAACCTGAATTTTTGTAGTTATTAAAAAATGTTTGTTTTTTTGAAGTTTATCCCCATTGCAAAATGGCAGCAAGTTACCCTTGCACTTTTTTGGGTCTGAATGTGTTCCAGGTCTCCAGAGGGTGCCTGGGAATTTGTTCCAAACCCAGGCTTAGCAGCCTCACTCGTGGTCCTGTTCCTGATCACTGTGGGAGGTGCTGGGCACTGGGCTGTGTCTGAGAGCCTGTGTCAGCACTTTCCAGGGCTCCTTCTTGTGTGGAGCCACAGGATGTTTTTAGCACCTGCACTCTCAGGAGTCTGGCCACCAATGGTGCTGGAGGAACAGATTCTCTAGTGGACACTACTTTATCGGGCCTGGGAAGCAGTTGCTGGCATTCAGACTTCTGAAATTATTGCATTTCCAGCCCAAAAATTCAAACTGAATTATAAAGAAAATTTGTGTGCTTGTGCACTATGGCGCTGTCCTAAAACTGGAAGCTGTAGTTTCAGTTGCCTTTGGTGCCAACTTTAGCACATGAGAAACCAGGTATAAAGTTTCTTTTCCCTGGAACAAAGGAAGACGAGATACTGATGGAGAAGCCTGTGGATCACAATGCACTAATTAGAAGGGATCAATGAATTAGAGTATCCTCTCCCTTCTGATTTGGTAGAACATGGAAAATTACTAGCAATTAGCATGCAGTATTGTGGATTTACTTTTCCTTGTTTTGAAACTCCTTAAAACTGGCTGTGAAGAAAACATCTTGAAATGCACAGTTTTGGAGATTTTGTGCTACTTCTACTGTTTATGAAATTGCCCTTACTAATTGAGAAACATCACAGGAAGTCACCTGTTTGCCTCTTCCTTCTTTTAGACTGTTGGGGTTGCACAGAAGTGGCAAACATCTGCAGGTCTTCAGCTACTCCTAAACCTTCCTTTGACAGGTGTGTCAGAGACCATGCCAAAATCTAGGTGTAAGATGTGTTATTAACTCCTTGGGTAGACACAGCCCTTTCAGGATCTTGGACACCTCAAACAATTTTGGCACAACTTCTCCCCCAGTGTGGCTGCTTTAATCTGTGTTTGAGGAGCTCAGACAGTTACTTTGTTCATTTGCCACTTCTTCTTTTTTTTTTTTTTGACTCCCAAGTAGCAGCTGAAGGAGTCAGAGTTGAACGTTTCGTGTTTTTAAAATGACTGTTCCCTTGCTCATGTTCAAGCTGAAGCTCCTCTTCAGAGATCTGGTTGGAGACACAGATGAATCATCCTCCTCTCTCCCTCCCTCTGCAGTGCCACAGAAAGTCACTGTAGCTGATGGTTGAGCTCCTGAGACCAAGGGGAAGCAATGGAAAGGCAGCTGGAGGGGCTGTCTTGTAGAAATGATCAGAGTACTGAAGCTTACCATCAATGAAAATAATTTAGAAAAAAAAATGTCTTTAATGAATCATCTGTTAAAAGCCACATTTTTAGAGCATAGGAGGGCTGGGAAATAATGGTTCAAGTTTGGGGATTAAGTAGTAAGGAAGATAGCATCTCCTTTTGGTCTTGAAATTGTTAGAAAATGTTTCCAGCCCTGGAAAACTAAAACTTGATATCATATATGCAATCCTGAGGCTCTAGATAGGAGCAAGCCTGTATTTCATCAAGCTGTGTGAATGTGCACTATCCCATCACTGAATGAAAGGTTGATTGTTTAAAAATAATTGTCAACAGCCCTATGACCTCATCCCTTGGTGTGAAGGAAGCCAAGAGATTTCTTTGTATTATTCACTGTTCTTCTCTAAATGTAAATCCAACAAACTACAAATCTTTCAACAAGAAAGTGGATAAAGAGATACTAAAGATTCAAACAAATGATAAACACATGAAAGATAAAAGTAGAAATCAACATAGTCTTGCCTGTTGGCTGGCTTTTAATGCCAGCTATGTCTAAAGTCTGCCATGGTGGAAGCAAGAGAAAAGAGAAGGGTAATCTGTAGGTGTCTCAAGAAGAATATTACATCTCTAACTATTATGGAACTGTGGATGCCATAGGACTGAGAGAGAGAAACAGCAAGCACTTCTCACAGTGGCTTGTGAGAATTTTTAAGGAGTTGTAAAGATGTGATAACTTGTTTAGTATAAAGAATCTGCAGGTGGTATTTCTCTACTTCGTCTTTCTGTTCTTCTCAAGGACAGTGTGTGAGGAAGATGTTTTTGTTAGTTAGCCAATCAAATAAAATCTATCTCTAGAAAAACTGTTCAGTTCTCTTGAATAAAACCTTCCTTGCTCTTTCTACAATACTGCCTCCTGCCTGTTCCTGTGTTATTCTCAGTGCAAGAGTGACATAGAACCATGCTTGTGACAGCTGGTCTTTGGGGTGAGACTTCCTGTAAGAAATGCCTTTGCCTGGTTTACTACTGCTGTGCACTGACCACTTCACACAATGAAATAAACACAACAGCTTCAGCTGTACAAGCATCTTTGTAAAATGATCATCCATGCTGTGTATGGTTGGTATGAATGAGACTCCTTTGTAGCCTTTTCTAATCACTATCATTTACAGCTAGTGAACGAGGTTCTTTCCAGAGAAGTACATTTTCTCCCTGGCATTTAGGGAAATAATATGCATTTAAGAGTGATAGGATAGGGATCCAGTTGTAATTCCAGGAAGCTCAGACAGCATGTCTGGGTGTTGCCACAGGAAATCTAACTTGGATTTCAGTATTTAAATGGAATGGCTTGGATCCTGCCTGCCATAGATGCTGCCTGCCTGCATCTGTGTGTCCAGGGCAGTGTTCTCAAAGATACAGTGCTGCAGCAGTGGTGGTAGGTTTGAAGAAACTTTCCGAGAGCGTTATCTTAACATTTGCTACCCGTGAGAGGTCTTTGCCTTTGCTTCTTCCCTTTCTCACTTCCTCCTCCCTCTCCTCTCTTCTGCTCTAGAGAAACCACTCCATTGAGCAACAGCCTGTAGCCTGCTCAGGGTGGTCACCTGCAGGCAGCTCTGAACCCAGAGCAGTTTGATTCAAAGCCACAGTGAGAACATGGAAATACAGCCTTATGTTTATCACAGAAGAGATGGAATGATTGAATGCTGCTTTGTGTTATAGCAAATACCTGTACAAGAGGGAAAACTCTGATTCTCACTGAATCTGAATGTAATATATTGTGATTTTTAATTTTCTGTTATTAATTTATCTACATGGTACATATTTTCATAGTTTCTTAAAAAGCAATGCAGCAGTTAGCAGGTAATGCAGACAAGGATAAATCTACAATTAGATTTGAAGCTTTCAGCTGTGTTTTAAACTGAACTGTACTTTTTAGAAAGACATGCTTTCTATTTTTTCTAGTAGTAATGTAAAAAAATCAAACTAATTTTATTGATTTGGGGAAGCATGTCTTGATAATAAGTTTGAGTGCACTTATTTCTCAGCATTTACTGGGGGAAAGGGCATTTTGTAACATTTGATGATCTGAATTCCATCTGAGTTGGTTTTTTTGTTTGGTTTTTTTGGGAGGGGGTTTGGTGTTTTTTTGGTGTGGTTTTAAAAAAATTTTTTTGAGGGAGTGTTTCACGTTTTTCAAGACAAGTAACTGTACTAAAACCTGGGCAATGGTATGCTGCAACAGCTGGGAAATAATGATCTCAAACAAAGGTGTGGGGGAAGCCAACAACCAGGGATGATTTTAGGCAGCCGTGTCTTTTGGCATAGGAATGGCTTTCAGAAAATGAGGATAGAGAAACAGACAGTAGATGCCAAAGAATTCTTGCTGGGGCATAGGATCTTGTAGTGCATTTTGAAGGATTTATTCTCATTTGGAATGTTTGGAGGACTCTAAGCAGTCCTTTCACTGTGATGGGATATTCTTACTCAGGCACTTCCACTGCTGTTGCTGGTGTGGTTTCAGAGTGCTGATGCCAGAGGTGGAAGCTGCCCTGTGACAGAGGTGTCTTTCTGAGTGCTCTGGGCCTCCTGCATCCTCCCACTGCCAGCTCTGTGGAATAATGGGCAGTGTGGTGTATGGGAAGGGTCTCAAGGCATGTGACAATTAATATTGACCTATGGCAGAGATCTGAGTTTGGGGTAGCCTCTGTCACTGTGCCTGTGTGTGCAGGCGGGTAAAACACTGGTTAAGGGAGGGTCGTGCTTTCAGAATTCTCTTAGTGGGAGAAAGAAAGGAAAAATCAGTTTTGAACAAAACCTCTGAGGTGTGGGTATTATCAGAACTGTGGTTGCAGGACATCTGTAAACAATGTGACTTTAACAGGAAATATTTTTTTTTTTACACATAAAACCAAAAAATAGCCTGGGTGTCAAGAGTTAGGGCTAAAAGGATTATGGATATGTGGGTGGCCTGGAGTCTGCTTGCATTGGGAGATGGATTAGCTGGAGTTTTTGCTTGCATTTAAATATTTATTAGAGGCCCTAATAAAAGGAAAAGTAATTATGCAAACTAAAAGTATTCATTGCTATCCTACCCACAAAATGCCAGACTTAAACAGTGAAATGGCTTTGTGCCTTTTTTCACTAGAAGTGTGCCCAGGCACTACTGAATGAAACATACAATTAACCAGTTGTTTTTTGGAGTTCTCTGTTGTGGGGCCAGTGTGTCTTTTTCCTCAGAGCAAAAAAGAGATTAATTTCTTGTAGTTAATTTCTAGATAATTTTAGGGAAGTCTAGTTGTTTTGGAACCACTTTGGTTAAGTAAAAATGAAATGTTTTCAGTTGTGGTATATTGTATCATTTTTTCTTCTGAATGGAAAGATTAAACAATTTAACTACTGCATTCTGTAGTTCCAGGGTAAATGTTTTGTCTGGAGTAAAATTCTGGTCTCCACTCAGTACTATAATTCCTATTTAATTTAATGGAAACAGGGCTTCACCCTTAAGTCTGAGTAGATCTACTCTAAATGTGAGTGGGATGCTGATTAAATAGCAGTTAAAAACAGAACAAAGCCTTTTGTCAAGGTAGATGATGTGTGTGTGTGTTACATTTGACTTGCACTGCATCCCAGAATACACCCAGAGCTGCTGTTGTTACAGTTTACAGATCTTGCAGCAGAATACATTTCTATGTTGCAAAAATCATTCCTTTCATGCTGCTTTCCTTCAGCTGTGGAGGAGCTGTACACAGAGGTCAGAAAAGCATTACAGACGTTTCAGAGTCAGACAGAGTACAGAGCTTAAAAACAAAACACAACCAAACAAAAAGCTGTCTTTGTGTGCTGGTCTCAGTAAACTGTGTTTTGCTGGCTCCCTGCTTTTGGCTGTAGCCATTGGAAATTAAGAGGCTGAAAGTGAAGCTGGCAGAGAGCAGAACCACGTGTGATTTTTGAGTGGAGCATGTTACAAGCTGTGGTGCTGTTTGAGGGGGGAGAGGAAAGGCAGCCCCAGCTTAGAACCCTGTTGGGCAGAGCCTCTGGGTGAGTATTCTGCTGCTCTTGCACGGCTCTGAGAGCTCATCTCATCAGCACAGCAAGTTCCACTCTGAAGGACTGAAAGGTGTTGGTGGAGGGATTTTTTTTAGAGGGAGGGTTTTGGCTTGTTAGCTTGACATGGCTTTGAGGGTTTTGTGCATCTAAAAAAGGCACATTATTTTTCTTCTATTTAGATGTTATTGAAGATACCACTCTTATGATTTAAAAAAACAAACCCCAACCAAGTAAAAAACAGCCACCAAAAAACCTAGCTACAAATAACTTCCTCAGTTGCTTAGCATAAAATTATTCCTGGGAGATCTTAGCTCATTTGTTCTCATGACTTGTATTTCTGATTAAAAAGTTCCTCCTGTTCCTGTTATTTTACTATTCCTTCCCCTCTGATGTATTTTTAGAAAATAATCACACATATTTTCAATGTATCAAAAAGGCCAAGCTCTGTTGATTTCCCCTTTCAAGTGTCCTTTCCACTGATTGATCCAGCCCTTTGCTTTGCCCCCATGAGTGTGGTTAGTCCTTCACTGCAGAACTGTGTGCAGCACTTCAGCAAAGCCTTGGTACTGAGTTACCTACGTGGTAGCAGACAATTTTTTACAAGGCTCCTGCCTTACTTCAGCCTCTTGAGTTTAATTGCTCAGAGTCCTTACCTGATTTCAGCTGCTTTCCCCCTTTCCTCCTGGCTCTTTCTACTCTTGAGCTTCAGCCCTTCCCATATGTTCCCTTCCTTGTCGGGTATGTCTGCTCCTTCCTTGCTCCCACCTCTGGGATTTCTTCAGTTTGTCTTATTTTTTCCAGCCATGCCAGGCCTCCTCCTCTTTCCCCCAGCTCTGTGTTTCCTTTCCTTCTCCCCATTCTTTCATCTCGGGTTATCCCATTGAATTTGCTCTGCTTCACCCTTGTTTACTTCCCCAACAAGGTTTTGATCCAGTTCCTTATTTCAATGTAAATGCCCTTCCTCCCCCAGTGCTTTTGCTCCTCCAGATGATCTTTGGTGGTTCCCTCTTGCAGTGGCACTGCCAGGGCTGCTGGGAGCACAGCGCTGGGGCTTGGAGCCAATTTCTGCACCTGGCACTCCTTGGCACCACCAAGGGGATTTCTGCTCCCCTGCTCACAGCCTTCAGTGGGTACACTCGAGCATGTGTGGCAGTAGTGAGTGACAATGAAATCCATGGAGATAATAACAACTGTTACTAAATCTGTCAGTTGTGTACTTTTTTTTTTTAATTTTTGAAATCATTATTTTTTACCATATTTGTGAGATTTTTTTTTATGTGGATACCTCAAAGCATATTCATTGTATAAATATTACCCATGGTAATACTTAAAGGTAAGACATATTAAAACTTGTGTTTTTCAAAAGTTTAGGATTTTAGAATAGTTAAAGCTACTTTGTCCTAAGCTTCCCACCCCCACCCCCAGAAGCAGGTTCTTGTTAGAAATAAAAGAAGGGGATCCTGACATTGTTTTTTTTAAATATCAAATATTTTGTAATATAGTTTTTAAAAAGAATTGTTGAGATAATACCTGGTTGAATACAGGTTTTATAATAGGAAGTTATTTGCAATAATGGGGAGTACTAGAGGGTTCCTGTGAAATTTGTATAGTATAAGTTACATTTTCAAGAAGACAAAAGTAGGTCAGTTTTATTGTTGAACTTGTAACTTAAAGCATAGCTTTAAGCAAATCAGAACCAAAGAAAGTATGTTTTTGTACAAAATAAGCAGTTCCCTATTTTTAATTTGAGCAAGCTATTAAAAAGCCATAAAATTTTAACTGCTACCTCAGCCAAATTTTATAGCCTTGTTTTCATCCAAGATGCTTGAAAGAAGTATCAACAAACATTTAACGATAAATTGGATTTTTAGCTGAAAATTTCATTGATCTGGTATAAAACTTACTATTAGTGAGAGGCATACTTACCTCTATGTGTGATTTGTATCCATGTGCCAAAGAGTACCATGCATTTGATTAATAATTATTTGCTCTACATTTTATTAATATTATATTTGTACAGTTGGCTGATGTGAATTAAAATTTTATTTCCTGAAAATATTATACTACTTTTCCTGTTCATAATGTAGATTTTTATCCCCAGTTTGTGCAGCATCATGTATATATTAAACTGTTAGCTCTTGAGTATGAGGGCTCCAGCTTGAAATACAAATGTTTTTAGTGCTGGGTTACTTTTTTTTTAGTGGAAGAAAAACAAAATCACAAAAGAGCAGAATGTATTTCCTTATATGTCAGAAGAAAAAAAATCTCCTGAGACAACAAATAGATAGAGTATTGACTGAAATATCTAATATCTGCTCATTGCTTGGCAGGGATAGTACTGAGCCACCCTTACAAAATCTGTACTGTTCCAAAGCCCACTCAATAGATTTAGAAGCACACAACTTATGAGGGAAGTAAGTGCATTACAAATATCCTGCTTGAATTTACTCCTTGGTGCAGACAGTTTAAAGATGTTATGAATAGTAGAAAAAGCAATGAAAGCCAAAATCAGGAATTTTGGTATACTCTGGTAGCTGTTCTCTATTATGAAGCTAAATAGTTTTGATTTCAAATAAAACCAAAATTGTTTGTGTTAAAGATTGTTAAAGGTAATCAAAAAGTAAACATACTTGGTTGCACAGTTGAAATATTTCTTTCCACTTTTGACAGTGTTGTGAATAATTGTTGGTTTCTCATAAGTGTGGAGTCTAATATAAGGATTCATCTCTTTGAGCACATCACAGCGAGTGCTGTGGAAAGGGGACTTAGGGATCACTCTAAGCCTTTTCATTATGAGGGCTTCCTCTTGGGAAATGAAGGGATATTTTTATTTTTAATACTCTTTTCCTCTCTAGCTGACATGCTGTCTGTCCTGGCAATAGCAAGGTCCTGAAGGGTGTGTTCATTCACCCAGGATTGTCACTGCTGGATCCTTCAACTGGACTTGGAATGGGCTCCCTCTGAAAACCTCTGCGTGTTATTAGAACAAAATGGTGCAAACTGCTTGAGCTGAGGAGGTGGGAAGAGATTGCTCTTTGCTGGTGGTGATAGGATGCTTGTTTTTCCCGTGAGCTGGTGAATGGGTCTGAATCACCATAACAAAGTGTTCAGGGTTGTTTCACAGTCTGTGGTTGCTCTCTTACTGCTCATGAAAATACACATTATTGTTGTTTCCACGTTCTTACAGTTTCTCCCAGGAGCCTGGGAATGTTTGTCATCTCCTAGTTCCCCCCTCCTCCCCCATCTGGTTCTGAGACAAAAGAGGTCTAAATCCCCCATGTTTCTTTAGTCCATCTTCAATGGCCTGCGTCACCATATTTTGCCATTTAATACAGGATATGTAAACTCCTCCACACAGGGCTCAGCACAAGGAATGGAGAATCTGAGTCTGGGAGGGAGAGGAGTTTCTCTTGCTGTAGCCCAGTGGAGGTGTGATCTGTTGAAGCAATAAGTAAGGAGGGAGACTTAGGAAAAATCCTTTGTATCCATATGGAATCTTAGCTTACCACTTCAATTGGAAAAAAACCAAACAAACCCAAGATAACTGTGTCAGCACTACATCTTTTGAGTGGAATAGACTGATGCTATGACCTAGTAGGGTAATTTTTCTGTATACGACTAGGTAGAGGGACATGTACAGTGTATTTAAAAATAAAACAACCTGTAACCTTTGTAAGTTGCAAAATAGCAATATCAAGTTGTGTTATGTACATGTAACTGAAAGAATTACAATGTACCCTTATTCCTCCTCATACTATGGACTCTCTGGGGGTGCTGGAAGGACAGCTGAGGGGTTTTTTCCTTTTTCTTTTTTCCTTTTCTAATATGTTCAGATTCTGTTGAGGCTGTTGGAGTGCTCAGGTGTGCTGGCACATGCGTGGTTTGTCCTGCTTGGCTTTGAGTGAAGAATTCGTGGCTGTGGTTGTATGGGAGGAGTGATAGTGCAGAACATGTAGTAGGGAAGAGATAAACTACTTAAGCTGCATCATTTTCCCTTATTTCTTTTGTAGTCTAGGCACATTATATCACTTAAAAAACAAGAAAGGACTTTATTTTATTTTGAAGAAGAGGTTGTTCTATTCCTCATTTGTAGCGATGAAATGTACTTATGGATATCTTACCCAGTCTTACGAAATCTATTTTCATAATTTTAACCTAAAATGTGAAAATTACATTTGGAGTGGTCTGTTTACTTAACTGAGATTGATTACTTTGAAGAGAATTAATTTGCCTGTCTTTGAGAGCATGTAGAAAGAATCTGTGATTCACCTATTAGGCATACTGTATGGTATTTCTGAAAATAATTTAAAAGGAGGAGGAGAAGGAGGAGGAGGAGGCTGTCCTGAGGCAGCCTAATGTTAACTGCAAAGGTCTCAGAAGTGATGTAGCTGAGCAGGATTTGTCAAAGCTGTGATGAGTTAATAGTGAAGAACATAAGTGATGAAATCCATTTTCTGTTGGTTGACCTTTTAAAATATTTGATATTTCTTCTTGTGTTATTTTTACATGAGCCTTTCTCAAAAATATGATGATCTTACTTCACTTTGTTTAACTCCACCTTCACCCATTTTTAGTTCTAGCTCCCCCTCTCCCCTCCTTTTTTATTTTATTAAAGCATTTGTCAGATGTGCTGACAGGAGTGTGAAGAAAAGGCAGTGAGATGTCCCTTGTTGTGCCTCAGAAACTATTTGAAGTAGAGTAATTGGGGGTCTGGGGATGGAAAAACTGGAGATAACATCCTGAAATAGATCTTAAGAACTGAAAGGGTGGGCCATAACTTTGATATCCTCTATGCTTGTTGTGAAAGGGTTATGGAAAGTCCATGTGGTTAAGCTACAGATGACTGTCCATATGACATTCCTCTTCTGCCACACAAGTTTTTCTTTTCTCTGTAACTAATTAACTCTAGAGCTGGTTCTATACATGGGGGTGTTTAGAGCCTGCAGAGTTAAACCCCAGCTAGTGGCCGTGGCAGCTCCCAGTGATCCCGGCTGTCTGGCAGCCTTTCACCAATTCAGCACATTTTTTAAGCTGTAGGATTGGGTTCCTGGGTCTGTGTTGGCAGTTTGATTGTCTCTGCAGCTCCACTCCTAGTGCAGTAGGAAAGCTTAGAGTGCATTTCCTAGTGGATTTAGAATTTTTTTTTTATGTGGAATCTAAACCTCCATATCTAGTAACAAAGACTTTTAAAAAACCCTCCAAAAAGTCCTGAGTGGACAAGGCCTAGCCCACTCATGCAAACTTCTTGCATGAGTAGTTGGGTCTTACCTTGAAGACCAGCAGACGAGCTTTTGGAGTATTGCTTCCTCCGTGTTACAGCCAGTAAAGTACTGAGACTCCTGCTTCAGACACATGGCTCTGTTTGGGCATAGGGGAACATTCCAGTTAGTACCTTGTGGAAGGGAGAAGGGCAGGGCTCTCCCATTGACTTCTACATGTGTGCTTTAAGAGCTTTGGCATGATGGAATAAGAAATTAGTCTGCAAATTTTGAAAAGAAGCTTAAACATGTATGTCCTGGTTTATGGCTCGCATTGTCATCTGTTGTGTTGCTTAAGCAGTTGGAAAAGGTATCAGCTATTTAAATCTAAATTCAAAACTTTCGATTAGAAATACATGTTTGTTTTCCTTGTGCCAATTGAAGTTCCTTTCTATGTGTAACAGAAGGTACTGTATCTCTTCCATATAGCATGGTGATTTTTGTTCTCACTTCTTTCAAGCACTTTGCAAAACAGAGTGTTGCTCCAGCTTTTAAAAGACTGTGGGAAAAGAACTGAAAATACTCAGATAATCACTGCATTTTTGCATAAGGGTTGCATTAGGGAGGTAATGTGATAGGACTGCAAGGCTTGGTCTTCTGCAGGTGAGCAAAGAAAGCACAGGCCTGCTTGACTCAAGCCAGTGCATGTTGGTGGAGACAACCGTCTCTGTCTCTGCATGGAGACAGAGGTTACACCTTGAAATGAAGGAGCTGCTGTGGTCCTGGTGTGTCTTGTTCAGTGCCCTTTTCCCAGCAGTCAGCAGTGATTGACAGCTGAGAAGGATAGACTCTTCTGAATTAACCCTTTAGTGTTGTGTTTCTTGTTACTTCTCAAAATGGGAGCATAAAATTGCCATTAAACCAGTTTTGTTTTCTGTATGATGCTGCACATAACCTGCTAGCTCTGGGCTTGATGTTTTGAATATTGAAATACTTTGAGTATCTACTTCCAGTGCCCATCTTGCCCTTGATTATAGCCTGTAATTGCATTTTTTTGAGTAGAGAAATGTCATTTCTTCTGTTTATTTGTATGAAAATTGGCTTGTTATCTAACGTTGGTGACTCCTAACTTGATCTCTTTCACTCAGGAAAAATCACTGTGAATTTTTGAGAAAAGAAAGTCCAACCTCCTCTGCCTTATTCAAATTGCCTGTTTTCTTTCTTAAATTAGGTCTTCCAGCTAAGCTGTCACTTATAATTTAAATGTGACAGAGGAGGTGGCTGAGTTGCATTTAGTTTTTTACCTTGAAAAACGGTAGGTCAAACCAAAACTATAGCAATGGTTACACCCCATAGAGTGCAGGAGAAGGACAGGGTTACATGATTTCCAAGGCAGGTAACCAACTGTGACTAGGTGTGCAATATATGCTAATAGAGGAAAGGTACACATTAAAGTAAAGAAAAGTAAAAGCTTACTGAATAGGTGACTTGGTACTTGGTCTGCTAGGAAGTAATCTATGCAGTTCACTGTACTTAACTCCCTGTACCTTTGTTTTCTCAAGTGGTATTTTACAGAAATTACCAGATTGAGAATATTCTGTGCGTAACCCTAAGAGAGAAAGGCTGAGAATATGCCACTCCTGCTCATTGCAGTACTGTGCTGTAATGGAGTTAAGTTTTCATATGTTTACTCCTAATCCATATGTACAAAGTTGCAGATAATAACCATTTTTTATAAGAAAATATAGGTGCTAACTTTAACTTGCTTCTGTCCTGCAGTGCTGTCAGTGCTGTTTTTGATGAGCAGGGATCTCAGGAAAGTGACTAGGCAGATGTGGAACAGTTTATAGTTTGTCCTTACTAAGCAATTTGTCTCTTATATGTTTAGGTTTATTTTGGTTTTGTTTTTTGTTTAATTTTACCTGTCTGTGTTAGGGGAAAAGTAATTTTCAAATCCCTCCCTTCCCCTTTGAGTATTGTAAACAATAGACTGGGTTTTAGACTACCAGTGCCTGCTGATTTATGTGTTCCTACTGTTCCAGACCCAGTGCCTGGTTTGCCAGACTTCTGGCTCTGTTAGGACATGTTTTGTATTTAGCAGTTAATCCATGGACTGACTTGATTTTCAAGGGAGAGAGTTTTGCTTTCCACAGCCAGATCTTTGACTGGAGCTGATGCCCAAATTGCTGTATTATTAATACCTGATTCATAGTGTGCAGTTCGTTTTTCATTTCTTAACTTCCCAATTTTCCGTCCTCTTTTAAGTCTTGGTTGTTATAGAAATACTGAGTTTTGGTGACAAACTCTATTTCTTCTCAAGTACCACATAAAATAAGGTGAAACTTGTTAGCAGGAACTGTTACTATATTATTGTAGACATCTGTAATAGTAGAATTTGTATTTTGCCCCCTTTCAAGAGCTCAGCCTCCTGTTATTTTAATGCATACTTCCAGGCTGTAAAGGAGCTGTTATAATAAAGGGTGTTTACAGGACTCTGCTGCAGTCTCAGGAAATTCAGAGAGGCTTTTTTGCAGCCTGTCCCAATCCCCAGCCTCTCTGGAAGCTTTCTTGCATAGTTACTCTAGCTGTGAATTTAAACTGTGAATTTACCTCAACACACCAGAGAAAAAATTGACTGGGCTTCATTGGATAAAAGATGAATACTACTTTGTACAAATGTTGTGGTGTTTAGAGTATTTCTTCCCAGTCTCAGACATTTTCAGTAGGTCTTGGTTCTAATTCAGCATATGTGCTTCCTTTTAAAAACAAACAGGGTTGGTTTTATGTTCTTACTGAGAACCCTCTACAGTTTCTGAGGGTGGGAGGCAGAGTGCTGTGTGGGAAGGCAGGAATACATTGATGCTGAAGGGCTCTTTACCTGCACTACATGTTGCTAAGTTCCCTTTTCCCCCTCATTTATCTTCATTCCTGTGTGTTATCCCACCCCCATTTTGAGGATTTCTTGGCCTTTTTTTGCATGTTAACTAAAATCTTGCAGGCTTTGATGACTGTTCAGTTAGCAGAGCTGATTTCACTCCCTTTAGGGTATCTAGCACTGAGAGTTGCACAGTTGGTTTTCCCTCTGTCCCCAAGCAAATGGGATACACAGAAAATAAAGTTGGATTGTATACAGGCTTTGGAGCTGGTTCTAACATCTTTCAGTTTTAATATCCAGCTGTTTGCAATAAAAAAACCTGCTTAAAAATGATCATCAGCTTGATACAGTTATATGGTGAATAAAATCTGCATCTTCAAACAGGTATATCAGTTTTTGAGGCTAATTTTTTTCTTGACAGTCTGCAGTGGTACAGTATCTTATGGTGGTTTTTGTTCTTGCCCTCCTGAGATTCAGTGTTTAAGCAGGATACACAAGCAGCATAAAAGGTTCTAAAGATAACGAGTTCAGATTATTACAGTGGTGATATCACTGCAACAGGCAGAGAGACATCTGGCTGTGGTCAGATACAGGTGCTCTTGGGTTTTGTATTGCTGTTTCCTCTGACATCTGGATAGTGCAACTCTGAGTTTTCTTCCTCTGAAGAACAAAGAGCCATGTCTAATACACATTTCTGCTATGAAAGTCCTTACAGATGTATAAGGCTGGCTTTTCACATGTAAAGTGACAGGATGAGAGCCACCAGGCAGTTTTTCTTGTACTGTTAAACCATTTTGAATCATTGCTCTCTGCCCTACAGATCAAGGCCTCTCAACTCCTTCAGCCGGGTACTGGCTGTGGTCACTGCCTGGGCAGCGTTACAGGTGATGCTCATGATGTCAGTGCTGCTACTTCTGCTTCAGACTGGATCACACAAGCATGGAATTGAGTTAAACATGTTAAAATCCAGATAAACACTTCCATGTTTAGTACCATTTAAATGGGATAGCTTTTTCAAGAAGATGTGAAAAAATCTGGACACCTTCCACAAGTGTCACGAATCAGCTAGAACTGCAAGCTTTCTCTTACAATCCATTTGGGCAGAATTTCTACTGGTGATGATGATCATTTTCTAATGTATCCAGCAGACACCTATTCAAGCAGTGACTGGGGAATAGAATCAAAACAATCAGTGTTCTTTTTTAAATAATTGCATTAAACATCCACTTAACTGGATAATATTAGATTTATGAAAAAAAGCTTACAAAATTAAACAGAGTATAAATGAGTGTCAATTGACTACACTCTTGCCTTCTACAGTATCAAAAGGATTTTACACATACTACGGCAATTTAGATTTTTCTTAATGTTAGATACACTGAACAGTTTGGGTATTCATTTACACGAAATAATATCCTAAAACACTATTCACTGTAGAACAGCAGAGTTGGGAAAATATTTTGGTTCAAAACAGTCTTCAGGGCATCTTTTCTTTTGGACATCTCATACTATTAAAATGAGGAAAGAAGTTCAAAAACATGATGTGAGAAGAAAGTGGAAGTAAAATTTATCTATGTCCTCCAGAGGGTACTTTAAAAGTTAATGGTTTTTAGAAATTATCTGTGGAGATTGATTCTAATTTTCTCTGTTTTTTTTTCTGTTAGCCTCACTCTGTGTGTGTGTGTGTGAGAGAATTAAGAATGCAAGTAGACGTGATAATTCTTGTTATTTAATATATTTTTTCCCCTTGTTTTACAAATACTATAAATTTTGAACAGCTGGTGAAAGTATTTGGCCAAAGATTCTTACTGAATTCAGGGTTAGCAATGTTTTTACAATACTTGGTTGAAAAGTGTAGTTTGTGGCTAACTGCCCCAGATTTGGAGTGAATGAAAATAAATATCCAAAGACAAGGTCTGAGTTGTGACTTTGTGAAAAGGGAATAGTATGCTTTTCCAGTTTTCCTTGTGCATTTCAGAAATTTGGGTAAATATTTTGACGTGACCAGGAAACCTGAGCAACTAAATGAAAGAGTCGTATTTTCTGACCTTAGAAGCATCTTTGTATAGGAAATTACTTTTGAAAGTTAAACTCTGAGTAAGAAGAACTTAATAGATAAACTAAGGCAAATAAGTAAATACACAGGATTTCCCTGAGAACTGCATGTATGTGTCTTGTGAATAGATTTGAATAAAAAAATTGGAAGTATGAGAGGGAATTTCGTGTTATTGAAAAGCAAACTGCTTCATTTTTCCTCCCTGATCTGTGAAACTCTCATACTGAAGGCAGTATTATGAGGTAAAGGAGAACCTGTGAGAACAAAATATTGTATTGTGGGATAAATAGGGAGAAAGGAAGCTGAAATACTTGTTTTGATTACCTGTGTCCTAACCTTTGTTTTCTAAATGACAAATAAATTACTTCCTATTAAACTGTCAATGGTGTTAATGTTAAGGTGTGGTTGGTTCTGTTTAAAGATTTGTGTAGCTATGTAAATAAATGAAGACCAGACCATTTATTTTGATCTATGTGTATATTTAATAAATATTTAAAATACAGGAAGTATGGAATTGACCAGTACTTGGCTAGCATGGTACTTATTATACTCAAGCTTCCTTTTTGCCTTTTTAAATGACTTTTTCCAGTTATTGAATGTTTATTTGTGTGGGCTTGGCAACAGTGAATGTGAGATAAAGCCTATTTAGATGAGGAAGCAAGTGATTTTTTAAAAAAAGATGTATTAAGTAAGAAAGATAAATATGAATCTTCAGGATTCAGAGCATTTAAGTTGGTTTAGGAGCTTCTTGTAGCTGCTAAAATACCTGGCCTTAGGGGATTAACTAATGATTATCAAATATGTTTGACCAGACTAGTTACTTGCCTCCCCCCTTTATAGGTGGAGGTTCTTTCCAGCACTTCAGCTGCTCAGTGGGCTCATGTGACTCTTGTCATTGCTCACACCCTGTACAGTACTCCAGAAAAAATTCAGTCCAAAGCAAACAAGCTCTTTCCTCATGCCTTGTAGTCTGTGCTAACTTAAATTTTGTGTTAGCATTGATGGTAGATAATGAAATATGTGTTGAAAATACCTAGGTCTGAAAATACCTATAAATACTCACAAGTTCAATGCAGTATCCACTGACTGTGCAGCACTTACCTGACAGAGGGACAGAAGATGGATAAAAAGTGACCAAGTGTAGGATTGGCCCATTCTCTTTAAATGAGTGGGGGCTGAATGGAGACACTGTTATAGGAATGTGTGAAATTCATTTCCCTAAATGGGTTTTTGCTACAGCTACCTGCTCTCATCACTAGCAGGTGCCCTGATGCAGACACTGCTCACCTTTCACAGGTCTGCATTTCCCCCTGCCTGTAGCAGTGAGGACCCCCTGAGCTCTTGTGTGTTGTGTGGAGCACTGCAGACACATCCAAACCAGTTTACAGCTGTGCTGCACCTCCCCAGCCCTGTGTGGGGTTTCCATTGTGGGTTTCAAGCTGCTTGCCAGATCCTTGCATCTAATGTTTGCTGCTTGCTTGCTTTGTACTTGTCTTCCTCTTCCTCCAACAGAACATCCTCAATGGGCCTTGTTTCTTCCCAGTTTTATATTGGGATTAAAAGTGATATCTTTGTCTTTTATACTTTTCAGTGTAGTGGTCAGCTCTGTTTGTCTGTTTTTCATCTGTGGTCATGATGTGTGGTCAGCTCTGTTTCCTTTTCAGAGGTATCTGTTCCCAGGCCACCACTCCCATGAATTCTGAGACATGTCCACCACAGCCCCTGTCTGGAGTGGTTAATGACTTTGCTGAAGGAGTCTGTTAGTTGATTTGGGATTAAAACTGAACTGTTTACAAAGTAGAACACACCTGTGCTTTGGGTGTTTCTTCAAACCACTCCTGTGTGGGTGTTCCTAGATAACTTCTGTTTTTTCAATATTCCCCCATGGAGTGGATCACAGAGGGGAGGAGCAGTGTAGGCACAGTGTAAGAAGTGCTGACAGATATGGGGTCTTGCTTTTCCTGAGGAATGGGCCTAAAAACTTGATTTCTTTGTTAAAATCAGTAGAACTACCTGAGTGTGAATGTACTCCTTGACCTGAAGGAAATGTGTCAAGAACGGCTCCCAATGAAAACAAAGGAAGCAAGTGGCTTATGCTCTGTGCTGTCAATATTGTAAAGGTAAAACACCCCTACATCTGAACTTAAAGCATTTTGCAGTAAAGGCAGTTAAATCTAAATGCATTTGGAATATATTGCAATTTTTAGAAGATGTTGGAGTATCTAGAAGAAGGAGTGTTGCTTTTTGCCTTCCCAATAAAAATACAGCTCAGGGGAGGCTGGATAGAGAGTATTCTTGTGACCCGCCTGGCAAGTTACTCTGCTTTGCCTGCAACTTCCTAAATTCAATATTTGCAAAAATTGAGGATACTCCCTTCTGCTAAGTGAGATTTCTCCTCGTTCTTTTCAAGAGATATTTGTATTTGCATTAATTATCCAATGATTGGCTTAATTTTCTAAGATTTTTATTGTGCATACACATTTATCTTTTAGAGCAGGCAGCTACTTTCAAGGTAGGCTGCTCTTGGGGAACAAAAGCTAAGTCATATATTGTCATTTTTCCTGTCATTCTGAGAACTGTGTAAGTCAATATTTAGAATTTCAAGGCATAGATCTGGATACATATAATTGGAGCCATGGCAGTTTAATAGTTAAAGTTGCAGTAAAGTCTACTTGAAATGTAGGTGAGTCCTCTTCAACACAGAGGAATAACACTCAGTGTCTTCCCTCAGCCTACAACACTCAGACCAGGAATGTTTCAAATGTTCAAAATGAATTTATCTTTTCTTGATAAATTGGTGAGTAAAAAGAATTGCTAATGCTGAGATCAAAAAATAGGTCTTTCTCCTATGTATGGCATATGCAACTTTTCCCTCTTGATTCTTATTTAAAGGTAAAAATGAAAAGTAAGTATTAAGTTTTTTAATAGAAAAGTATTTAAAGGCAATTTCCCTGGGTGTTTGTAGCTGGTGAAATCTTGTTCCTGCTTGCTGAATCAATCTGCATCATCTGTATCATCATTCAGTGATGCTCAGCAAGGCAAACAGGTTCAGAGGACTCAGTCCTGCAGTTCCACTATACGTTTATATATGGTCAGACCACCATTTCATCATCCTTGATGACTCCTATGCACCTGCTGTCTGCTTGCTTTCTTTAACTGTCATCTTTAAACTTTCATTTCCCCTCAGCAGAACTGCATAATCAGTACTTTTCTCTTACCTCTATCTTATTTACAGTAACAGTGAGCCTCAAGCATTCTGGTACCACATGGTACATTGGGAGAAACCATAAAATAGCTGTCTCTGCTTGGAAGGAGACTTATCCAAACAAAGATTATGTTTTCTCATGCAACTCATCTGTGAACAGGAAACCTGCTGAGTGTGCTAAGCAGATATACATCATTTTTTCTCATGTGGACTTGACCATAATATGTCCTATAGTGTTTTGGGTTTTTTTGTAATACAAGCCAGTGAGTCTGTGTGGCTCTGATAGCCATGAAGGTTTGCTCAAAGTTTCATGCTGGCTGAATAAACACTAGGTTGAGAAACTCCAAAGGTAGTTTCAGTATGATGCATTACTTCAAAGGTAGCATGCCAATCTCTTTTGCAAACATTGAGTAATTAAGGGATTGAGTAATTTGAGGTGAGGATTGTGGTCACCAAATCTCCCATCTGTGATGCTAGGCTGCACCTCTCCTACAAATACCAATGGTCTATCAAACTCAGGCAGTTTTAGCACCCATCACACATTTTTTAGTCTTGAGCAATGCTCTTTGCTGTTCTGGATAAGTGTTGAGCATGGTTATTTCTTCTATTTGCATTCTTTATAGCTCTTTTCTCTTGGATAAGACCAAGATACAGAAGGTTGTTTTGCTAGAATAGATTGACCAACACATCCCCTTTTCCCTGCTTGTTCCTTTTTCACAGCTGTAAAAGAGCAGACAGAACATATGAAAAGCCTAGAAAATTCTGCCATGGAAAGGTTTGTCCAGAGACCTTCATTCTACCGAGAGAAAGGGCAGTCTCAAGTGTAGAGGACAGCTGCTGCATTTCTAGGGACGTTTTGAGACCCGTTGTTTAAGGTTTGGGTCAAATTTCCCAGCTATTAAGAATTTATGAATAGGGCTATCTTTTCTAAATATCAAATCCCTACAATTAAGTCTAATTCTTCCAAAGAAACATGTGACCTACATTTTATAAAGGGATTTCCATGGTTCCAGGACATCTTTTAATAGGGATTATTAAAATTGTTGTTCTCAATCTTTTTGGTTTCATACCATTTTTCCCCCTCCATCAAGAAATTACCTCTGGGTTTGAGCAAATCAGCAACATGTTGGAACTCAGAAGGCTATACCAGACAAAAAGGAACCCATAAGATATATGGCCCCTTCCAAACTCACATGAATTAACCTGTACCTGCTGTGATGTTTGCAGGAAGATAGGTCAGATTAAGACGGAAAATAATCAAACAACAAATTTTGCTTAACAGCTGCAAGGGTTGTAAGCCTTGAGGAACATGACTGTCAGAAGTGCTGAGGAACTGCTTCTGCCATTGGCTGCCTCTTGAAATTGTTGGTGCTTAGCTCCAGGAATAACTGGAATCATAATACATTGTCTTGTGAACAGTGGCAGGTGGATGCCAGCAATATTTATAAAGAGACCTCTAGCCCTAAACTGTCAGACTGCAGAAGGAAGAGTGTTAAATTCTAATCTCTGATTTACAAGTCTGGCAGCATACACTGTTCACATGGTGTGTGATTTGAATAATGATGCATCTACTCCTGATCTCATTAACCCTGATCTAATCCAGGATCTTATTTCATTAATTCCTGCAAGCTTTCATACAACTGGTTACACAAACAAACAAAGCCCTAGAAGTCCTGTAACACTGTAATTATCTTTCCCTCTAAATATTTTCATGATCCTTTATTTTTGTCTTGAAAAAAGTTTCAGCTTGTCTTTTAAAATATTTTCAAGAATCTCAGTTTTAATTTTACATGCAGTGGAATTCCCTGACACTTCCCCTCCCCAGGGCTCAGTGGATTTCTCTGCATAACCTTAATAACTGCGTGCTGCAGAGGGTTGAGCAATTGTGTTAGTTCAATAGAGTATTTGGTGAGAGGTCTGTCAAAAACAATGGGAGTGTCTGTAATTTACCCGTACCTTTTTATGGCACAGTTCTTCATTCTATAATGCAGAATTATGTGTTTGAAGACCTCTGTAGAAATTTGTACAATTTTTCATTACTTGCTAATTGGATAGAAAAATGGCTGTTTGGACCATCACCAAGGGTTTTTAAAGTGTGGTTGAAATGAAAATTTTGAAGTTGTGTGCAGCTGTATATTATGTATTTTGCATGTTTTTGTGTAGCACAATGACTTCCTTTCAGTTTGTGTGGTTTGTTTTTAGTTGTTGTTTCTTTTTCACTGTGCAACATAATTTAGAAAAGACAAATCCTTTATTAAAAACACCTTACATATTATTTTAAACAGAGAATGCAAGATACTGAGTGAGTCAGTTAATGTTCTCATTAGGAAATCCTGCTGTTAAGGATCATCTGGTTTGTGATAGGATTTTGCATAAAGGATTTATGTTACTTTGTCTCTTTCTAAACTTGTCTGTGTCACAGAGATGGCTTATCTGCTTATCTAACATGTTACAATTTGTGATAATGTCTCCCTGCACTTTTTTTCCCTAAGACTGTATGTTGTTGCTTTTTTTTCTGTATTGGTCATCTCTTCAAATTGGTATGGTTGTGAGAAGGAACATAAATACAAGAGAAGTTTCATATTTTATATATATATATGCTAATATGCACAGGGTTTTTTTTATACTGACAACAGAAATATTTTTACTATATGAAATATCCATTTTTGAATGTCTAAAACTGTAATCTGTTACATTTTTTAATAAGGCCAGGTGTCTTTGGGGAGAAGCTCTTAGCTTGCTAAATTCTGGCATGTCCCACTCTCTACTCAAAGAAATGAGAAATGACATGGCACTTTCAAGCAAAGTTAACAATGCTTCTAATAGCTGGGTGAAAATGGAACCTTTGTGAGAAGAAATTTATTTTTATTTGAAACTGCTTGAGTAATTTAATTCTGCTGGAGGTGAATTTAAGCTCTGGGGAGAGATGGCTGAGAAGTACCTTTAGTGCCTCCCCACAGTATCCAAGGATGCAGGGAGAGCACACGAGTGTTTCTGAGCAGCTGCAGAGATGTGTGTGTGTGTGTGCTGAGAACACTGGGCAGCTGAAATGCACACAGATGTACTGTGCTATTGCAGACACAGGTGAAAGGCAGCAGTTCCAGCTGATAAAAGCCTGGCTGGCCATCCATTGTCATGAAGGTTACAGAGGTGGGGGAAGAAAATGCCAGTTAGAGAGTCTGGTTGTGGAGCATCTTCCCCATGGCTGCAACAGTGCCTTCTGCCCTTAATCCCATTGCTCACATATGTTGCTAAATAGGTAAAACAAAACAAATTCCCAGCCCCAGATGAAAACTGGGAAGGAGTGTGTGCTGCAGGGGTTCATGGGCAGACTACTCCACAGCAATATGAAGTCAGTTGCTTCCAGTTCATCTGCAGGTTGAGAGACCTGCTGCAGTCATACAGTGTGATTCTCTGGGAGGTTTCTGAAATGCAAAGTCTGTGTCAACTCTGCCCACTCTAAATCTCAGAGTCTTTGGGTCATCATCTCTCAAGTGTCTCATACATGGATGGTGTGTCCCTCTGTTCTGGTGACAAGGTGACAGGTTTGGTTTTCCTCACCCCTTTAATAAATTTATAACAAACTTCTGTTTTGTATTTTTCACCTACTTTGCGTAACCTACACATAAAGATCAACAAATGTACTTGCTGTTTTTCAAAGTCTTCCTTAGAGGTGTCTTGTCACAGTGTGTACAAAATGCTAAGTGCTCATGCACCCGGCCTGTGCCAATCACTTCTGCTTCTTCGTGCTTCCTGCCATCTGCTGTGTCTGCTCATCAGTTATGCTTTGCTCACACCTACGTTGGGAGGCCTCAGAGAGAGGTGCTGTCATTTGAAAAAAATAGGTCAGGATGAATTGAGTGGCTTGGAGTGGCATCCAGCACCCAGCACACCATGGTTTTCCTATTTCCCTTCTTTTATTGCTCTAATTATAATTTTCAGTCTTGGTCTGTTAAGTGCATTAAGATGTAATGAATTGCTTCTTCTGGTGGTAGAGAAGCTGATCACTGATGTAGCCAAGCATGTCTCCAAAACCCAAACCACAATGTGCAGAGGGTGTATTCTTTTTCTTCCTGGCTTTCTCTGAGACAGGTGGTGTTTTGTGATTCTTTGTTTTAAAATGTGCTCTCTACATTTCTTACTGTTGTATTCCTTGCTGTTTCTCGTAGTCTCCGTCTCCCTTCCCCCTCCACCCCCCTCCATGTTTCTTTAATCATGTTTCTTTAATCTTGTCTTTTCTAGTAATTAAAAAAAACCCACAGTAAACTAATTGGTATAGGTGAATATGAGCTGTCTCCTTTTGAACTGAAGTACAAAGTGTGAGGCTAAGGGATTTTAAAAGATTTTCTGGAGCTGAGCGAATGCAGAAACACACTTATGTTCACAGACAAGCAGAGCTGAAAGATTGCACAAGACTCAACAAATCTGAGAGTTTTCTTAATTTTATTATAAAGCAGGCACTCATCTCTCTAGAAGTACAAGGCTTTCTACCTGTGTAAGAGTGTAAATCCTATCCAGACGATCTTTACTTATCAGAAGGATGTAAAAAAGATGTAACAAATAACATAACAAATCTGTATCAAAAATGAAGAATGTGGAGATTATTGAAAAGAGGAGTTTGAGTTTACTGTAGAGTACTGGTCACTGATGTGTACAAGAGGAACAGAGGATTTAGGAGTGGCACAGTGTGGCTTCCTGTATTATGGAGGGCTTTGTAGCTTGGGCATCTCTGGCTGGGATAAAGAGGAGAGTTCAGACATGGATGTCACAGAGAAGTAACAGCAGTTAGGAAGGAGCAGGCTGCACTGTGCCTTCAGTGCACAGTGCTTTCATGGTTAATGTAGAATACACTGGATGTAGGAGTTAATTTTTTTTTCATAATAACTGCTGGTTTGTCGCTTCATAATAAATTTGTTTGTTGCCAGTTGTTTGCATTAAATCTGACCTATTAATTTTTTTACATTGGTGTTTTCAATTTTCCCGCTATTATCTCAAAAGTCTGAGGGATGACCTTTGTTATAAGTAAAGTTTATAAATAAAATTAGTACCAAAATGAGTATTTAAATGTTCAAAGAACAATGTTCATGACAGATGGGCTGTAGAAGCCTTTACCTATGGCAGTGTAATGAATTTATGATTGTGCAGGCTGGTTCTGTGTGTACAGTAGGCAGGGGAGCAGAGTCCTGACAGGAAAGGCCTTTCCATCTGAGAAGCAAGGGTGGCACTATGGGCTTACCTGAGCAGCCATGAAAGCAGCACTTCTGGCTGTGTTCAAGGCTTTATTTGTGCTAGGGAGAGCAAATCAGTGCATCTGTTTTATGTAACACAACAAGAAAAACAAAGGAGGGTAAAGCAGGTCAGAGTCCTCATCCTTAAGGTACCTGTTCTGCTGGAGTAGATATGCTATTCAGTATGTAAAACTTGGTGAGCAAATAACATTTTCTCTGTCAAGCCATAAATCAGATAGCAGTCATGTGAGCCACAGAAATAGACTTGATTTTAAAGGCCAGATACAGAAACGAAAGAGAGGTTTAGGAGGCTGTGGTTAGAGAACTAGGCAGTACTGGCACAAACCAGGAGGCTCATGAACCATAACTCGTGGGGTTTTTTGCTTGGCTTTTTTTTCTCTCTCTGTCACATGCCTGACAGCTGGGAACATGTTTCCTATAAACTTGGGATCAGCTGATAGCGGAAAAAGGAGAGAGGATGTGGAATCCTGCAGCAGTGAAACAAGACCATAGCTTTTGTCATGTGTGCAGAGGCAGTTTGGGATCTGTGCCTCTGTTAGAAGCTGGGGGTCACCCCTACAAAGCACAATTTCCAAACCATCCTTCCCCCTCTGCTTGGTGACAGAGCCACTGGTGGGTGTCTCCTGTCACAACCAGCTGATGAGGAGTTCTGAGTCTTGATCACGGAGCTTGAAGGTCCCATGTCCTCTCTCTGTGTCTTGGGCCTGGCATTGCCCTAGAAAGGAGAAACTAAAAGCTAGTCATGCTTTTAGTTTCTGGAAGCATGGAAAAGAAAAGCTAGATGGTTTCTTATTTCTCTCTGAAATGTTGTCATTTTGCTTTTTAACAGAATGTAAAGCTCATGCTATGAAAGTATACTGGATTTTAGTGCAGGCAACATCTTTCTGGTTGAAAATAATTTTTGTCTTGATTCTAGTTCAGTTGCTGGGAAAGTTTGTTCCAACCTTACTTCAGGATACATTGTTTATTTATATTAGAATGACAAGATTCTTGAAAATCAGAGTCACATTTCTAACTAAGGACATTTATAATTATTCAATAACTCTTAACTAGTTTTAGTGAAAATGTCACAGGAAATTACTTAGGAGGACTAAATATTAAATTGATGTACTGTGCAGCAGAGTTCTATTTTGAAGCATTTAATAATTGAATGATTGAACTCATGTATTCTTTGAAGTTACGGACACTCTCTGCAGGAAATCAAGGTGGCAGTTGTCTCTTGGAATGTAAAGTATGGTTTTTGAGAAAAGGGATTGAAGGAAAAACATTCTATATCTCAGAGGGCTCAAAGTGCTCCTGACATTTCCATTGTCATCTTTCCATAATTCAAATGTGTTGCATTGTTTCCTCTTTGCTGTGTATGATTCCTGGCTCTTATTTCTGCTCCCATATTTGGCTTCAAGCAGGGCACATGCTACAGATTTTAGAATTGTGAAAGACTCATTCTTTCTCAGCTTTCAACTCTTTCATTATGCATGTGTCTTGTTTTCAAAAGCTTTGATTTTTATTAAACCTCTTGCTCCCAGGATGCAAGAACAGTTGTTCCCTTCATATGGAAGCCACAGATAAATCACCTTGTAGTCTGATAGTGATTCTTCTCATAATTTTTCATGGCTTCCAACAGTTTTGAGGAATGAAGTGTTGGCTTTAGGATTTTGTACCTGCAGCAGTACAAAAAATCATTTTGTTGCATTTAGAGTCATGGAAAAGGTTGCAGCAATTTCCTCAAATGTTTTCAGCTGAGTGTTTCCTGTAAAGGTCAGAACTGTTATAGTAAAAAAAACTTGAAACTTTGGCATAGTGAGAATGGCAGAAATTCTTGTACTTTCCTAACTGTAACTTTTATGGCTGACCTAATTCAAGAATTTGCTCTAACTTCAAGGAAGCTTTTTGATAGAGGGGTGGAAACATCATCATGTAAACGCATATAAATAGAGGAAACTTGTTCCTTGAAATGTAATAAATGATTCAATTCTGAGAAAAAAAGCTAGGTCTTGCAAACAGCAGTAGAAAAACTATGTTTTCTCTTTGAAAGCTGTTAACTGTTCTTTTTCCTCTCTTCAGAATGACAAAGCATGTGTCATTCCAATGAGTAACAGTTTTTTACTTACAAAAGATAAAGTGCTTAATTTATAAATTTTAATTGTGTTTAATTTTTAAATTTTAGATGTTGAAATGGCCATTTAATAGGGTATACTTGAATATACTGTATTTTCCTATGTGGTGGACTTTCATCACACTATGTAATTTGTTGTTATTTGAAGTTTTGTCACGTTGTAAAGCTGATGAGCTTAGGGATAACATCTTTCAAATTTCCTGTGGCTTATACTGATGTAGGATAGGATTAGAGAAGATCCAAATAAAAACAGCTCAGTATTGTTTAGATTTTGTGTTTCTTTGGAGAAAATATATTTCAAAGTTTGCTAGAAGAAAAGAATCTTTTCACAGTGATTTGGCTGTTGATATCTATGCAATATGGTTGAATCCTAGTTACAAAAAAGTAGTATTTTTTAATGTATTAAAAGGGTGTACAAATTTTAAGGGCCTTTATGCCCTCATAACATCTTTGAAATCATAATATTGCATGGAATGAAGCCTAGTTTATTTTTAAAGTTCACAATTACTTTTTTTCAGTATTTCTCAGACTGAGGATGCTTCTTCCGAGTAAGAACTGCTTATCATACTGGAATCACACTGAAACCCACGGAGATGGGAGGTGGGAGCTGTCTTAAAATTTCTGACATCAAGAAAGCCTCTTTTAGGTTTAGTGGTTGAAATGCAAGGTTACTTACTTAAGGGTTGGGTTCCTGAGGCATAGCCTGTTGAAAATGATCTGCTATTAACTGAACCTGCAGTTATCTCTGTGTGGGCTAGGAAAGAAGTGCATCATTTAGATCCATGAAATTTATACTGGGCAGTGCTCCAAAACCAAGAACCAAATAGTCCCAAAGATTAGGTTTAGAGATATTTTCGAAGCTGTTGGCACTGTGAAAGCCTACCTCTGCAAATGGCTTGTGTGAGTGAGACAGCTGCTCATTCTGCAGAAACATCTCACAGGAGCTGAGAGATAAAGAGCCAAGCACTGCACTCAGGATCTCTCTGAGCTTCTTCTCCTGAGGCTCTTTGTGGGGTTTCCATTGACATCTATCTTGTGAACTTTATTCTGGGAGGGGCTGTCACGGTTGCCAAGCCTGTTCCAAATATTGTCAGCACAGGGATTGCTGGTGAAGGTTCTCACACTGTGTCCCTTGCAGGAGACCCAGCATGGCACGCATGTCCGGCTGTACCAGTCCACCCACCCTGTTCCACCCAAGGGCAGATTGAGTAGTGGTTGTGTCTGATCAGGGTGTGAATATATCTGCTGAAGTCAAAATAAAAACCAGAAACCAGTGAAAAAGTTTTGGTCAGGAGGTGCACTGAAGTCCTTGCTGGGCAGGCAGCAGGTTGATCTTTTCCCAGTATTTTTGGGTTGATCTTTTCCCAGTATTTGTTGATATTTTCCCAGTACAATGTAGTCCAATATCTTACCTGTCTAGTTTCTCCTCTCCTTTATTACACAAGCTTCTTTTTCAAGACATAGCACTTCCTGAACTTGAAACTGGACTATTAGTTTCTGTTCATCCTCCTTTAGCATTTAAATTCAGATGTTCTTCAACTACTTATAGCAGATTGAGAACTTCTATCCTAACTGGAAGTTTGCTTTCTACTTATTTGTGTACATGGAATTTCTAATAAAAAAAAAAATATCTGCAAACTTGAACTTGAAATCAGAACTGGAAATAGATTTTGTCATACACTGGGGAAAGTTCCCACAAGCCACCTTTGATATGCATGGGTTTGCAAGCTCATTTGCTTACTCTTTCCTCGTGTGGTAGGCTTCAACTCCTTGCAGATCTGGAAGGACTGGGTTACATAGAGAGATTTCTGTAACTATTACTGATAAAGTACTAAGCTTTTAGGGCCATTGTAGTTCATTTACCAAATATGCCAGGTAGTCATGTTCAGTATACTTTTTGCAGTAAAATAAAGTGAGCTTTAAAGTAAAAATAAAAATAAAGTTACTTGGTATATTTCTTTCACCAGAGTTGTTTATGTTTGTTTTCACTTCATTTTTCAAGAATAAATGCAATTTTGAGTAAGGCATTATGGTATTTTAGAATAATAATCTATTTTTTTACAGCAGATTAGAGTGGGGATATATGTAAAAGGTTATGTCAATATTTCTGAATTTAATAGCACCAAGATTCCCTTTGGCCTGAGGATAAGGGTGCCTAACTGTGTTTTGAGCCACAGCTGAAGAAAAGTTCTGAAATCCTGAATTCCCCATGGGTGAGCACTGCAGAAGAGAAGACAGCAAGGAGGCAGGAGAACACATACTAGAGAGAGGAGAAGGGCTGTAATATTGGCACAAGTGTTTGCTGCAGGCTACAGGGGTGAGGCTGATGGAGGCTGGGGCATTTGTTAGGTTTTGTTTATAAGTTTTTAGTCTTGTGCTGTAGACTTAAGACCAGGAATTGAAAAGATGTGCAAAGGTTTTAAAGCTGGCATTGCTTACTGCAGAATGCATCCTCAGCCACTTAGGTTTGGGCTTCCCATAGGGTATTGCTAAGTATGAATATGTTTCTGATAAAATTTTAGCTTAGTAGGGCTAGATTGATCTTTACTTGATTTCTGTTTCATTATTTAGACAATTCTCCACTTTTTCTTTCAACTCCCTCCCGGGTCTGTAATTTCAGGTTGCTGGGGTTGATCATGTCATGTTATTCTGGGCAGTAGCTATGAAAGATTATGGCCCTTCTCATGAGCATCAAAGGCAACAGTAATGAAAAGCAGCTCAAACAAATGTTAGAAAGGCACACAAAAAACGAAGTCCTTGGACAGTTTTGGTAACTGCAAGGTGCCTAACCTTCTGTATGAATTTTGGCTTAGTGGACACTCAGCACGTGTGTCTTTCTTCTTTCCACAAATAGTGGATGAGAAGGAAATGCAAGACTCCCCACCCTACAGGCAAATGCCAGTTTTTGGGAGTTGTCTTGTATTCCTTTGCTTTTTTCAGGAGCCAAACAAGGCTTTCTCAAAAAGCTGTCAGCAGCAGCAAAGGCATCAGTGTTATTCAGCTGGAGACTAGAGGGTACAGCATTGTTTTCTGTTATAGCAGACAATTTTCTCTGTCAGTTTTGAAGTTGCAAAAGGACTTTTACAGTTAAAAAATATAGTACTGCTGTTTCAGAATTTGTGAGTTGAAGATTTAATTACATTCTGACATAAAGAATGAAAAGTAACACAGTAATTAATAACACAGGAAGTAAGTTCTGGGAAGATGGGGTCTTCCATAGGATGTTGTCTTGTGGTCCTGTTCACATGAGAATGCTGTTTGACTCACAAATTCTGTTTAAATGGCAGATAATTTTTAAATAGAGTTTGTCACCTAGCTGCAAAATAGATGTAAAGCTCTGGGTGAAGTAATTTATTATACATTTTAATTTTTAAGGCTGTGAAAAAGAAGCTTGTGGAATAATGTATGTGTTAAGTCTAGTCCACCTCTTTTAGAAAGTGATATATTCTTGTAAATGCATACAGTGTTCTTAAATTCTCACATGGTTCACTTTTTTACCAGAACTATGAACAATATTTCTTCTAACAACAGCAGCATCTATCACAGAGATATGACACACATTTCATACACATATTCACATTTGTTATTTCAGTTATTGTGGTTACTCTGAGGAGTTGTCTCTTAGACACTATTTTACCAGTGTGATGGCAGTAGATAAAGGATTTACTGTACCTGCTATAGGCAGTAATTTATAAAAGTTTTATCTCTCCTAATGTACTGATACACAGAAAATATTTTGGGCAGATATAGAAAACTGTATTAATGTTGCATAGTTTATAAGTCAGCTTTGAAATAATAACTGTTTTGGGGAAATAAAAGGTAAAAATTTATGAGATTCAGATTTAAGGTGCATCTTACAGAGAATAAGTTAAAAATTCTTGCTTTGCTCGATGCTGTTCACAGATGACAGCTTCAGAAACTTCAAATAGAAATGTACTTTCTATGCTTTAGTGCTCATGTCTGATATGCTGAAAATCTAAATAAGATCTACAGTATTTCCTGTGTATGTACAATGCTGTGGGGTGGTGGAAGTTGATCCTGCACTGGTTTGTAGAAGAGGGCAGTGAATGTAAGAGAGGTGGAAGAGAGAAAGAGATGTAGTGGTTTTTGTAATGGGAAGAGACATCACCTGTCTCTAATGCCTGTTTAATGTAGATCTCATCAAATTTGCAGATGATATCAAACTGGGGGAGCAGCTGGCATGCTTGAAGGCAGGGTTGCTCTTCAGAGGGCCCCAGACAGGAACATTATGGAATCCAGCAAGGACAAATACCAGTTCTTGCCCTGGGAAGGAGGAATGCTGGCAGCTCTGCAGAGTGGGACCTGATAAATTTGGGAGCAACTCTGCTGAAAAGGACCTGTGGGTCCTGGTGGGCAGCAACATAAACACGTGCCAGTCTTGTACCCTGGCACCAGCACAGTGAACAGCATCCTGGGCTGCATTAATAGCCTGCAGATTAAGGGAAGTGGAAATCCTTTTTTACCTGGCACTCATAAGTCCATATCCAGAATACAGCATCCCATTTTGTGGATGGGATGAGAATTTTGCATAAAGGGAAGATATTGATGAGCCAAAGCAAGTTCTGTGCCTGTGGAAGCTGGACCACATGCTCCCTAAGGAGATGCTAAGGGAGGTGTGGGCTTGTTCAGCCTGAAAACAGGGTTTTGGGCGACTTTCTGCTCCATAAAAATTGTTATCCAGGAGATAGTGACACACCCTTCACAGTGATGCCTGGTGGGCAGGACAGGAGAGAGCAGATGGGACTTGAGAAGAAAGTTCTAGGCAAGATGTAAGGAAAATCTTTGTCACTAAAGTCAGTCAAGCAGTGGGCTGCTACAGCCTCTGTCCTTTGAGATTTTCAAAACCCAGCTGCTCAAATAGCCTTGAACAGCCTGGTCACCTCCGCTCAAGGTGACCCTGCTTTGAACTGAATTGGAGGAGGGACCTTCTGAGCTCTCTCTCAGCCTGACTGGCTCTGTGGCTCTAGGACAAAGCTTGGAGGCAAAACTCTTTTTTTTTTTTTCCTTATATTTTGGGTCGTGGTTATAAGCAAATGGTTCAGCCTCTGTAGTGTGTCAGTCACCTGTCTAGAAAGTGGAGGCAATGCTATTTGTTTTCTTCAGTGGCGTTTCAATATAAGATATATGGAAGGTGATGATATTTTGGATGCTTTGTCACAGTGGGTATGGACAGCAATACAGGCTTCTAAAGTCTGCCTAAGAAGCTGATAGAGAGGGTACTGTGCATCTCTAGCAGTAGCTGTGAAGCTATTTTCTGTGGATTTACTTTCATGAAACCCCACCATATATATTTTTGATATATATTGTCAATCCCCTTAAAAGGTAGTGAGCAGCAAAATGTGTCAGTGTTAGCAACAGCTCTGACAGCAGTCTTGCTATATGCTGCTGCCAATTATGGTAACATTTGTCATATTTTCCTAGTTAATAGTTTTTTTTCCTGCTATGGTGGTTGTTTCTGTGGTCTTCTCATTGGAGGGGAAGCAGGCTTAGCTGCCTTTACATCAGGAGCACTGTGCTGGTTCTGCCCTGTGTATCAAATGTACAGCTCACTGCTTGATAAACGGAGACATTTATTTTTCCCCCCCTCACACTTTTCAGCCTTGGTGATCTTTATTAAGAGATTTTTTAAAGCTATTCTACAATTTTCATGCATAGATAAGGAGTTTTTTTTTTTTAAAAACCCAAAAAACCACAATAGTGCCCATTGGAAAAGGTTGCTGAAAATTGCTTTCTTTTTGTGACATTGCAACTTTGTAAGAGTCTTTGAGGTAACATTAGAGCAGCCAGAGGTATGTACATAGAAGTTTTAAGAAATCTTGGGAGCTTGAGATTTCGAATATTCTGTAATACCTTTTTTTAAACTGGTTCTTTTTTTCTCTTTTCCCTCTCTACCTGTCTTCTGCAGGAAATAAAGAAAGACATGAAGAAAGAAAATACTGCCAACAAACCACCAGAGAAGCCTATAAATGAAGTTTCCAATGGAAGCCCTTTATTGTTGTCTGAGACAATTATTAGAACCAACAAAAAAGGTATAGTATATGGACATTAAATGCAGATTAAATTCAGGCCCTCCAAAGACCAAAATGTAAACCTTCCATTTCTAGAAATGAAGCTAGAGTCTATTTAACTGAAAAGGCATGGCAGGAATAATAATAGAAAAAAAAATCTTTGTCCTCTTGGACTGGCATATATGGCTGCGTGTCTAATATTTCCACTTTAATTTGCACAGACATCCCCCTTTTTTTCAGGAAATCCCTCCTCTATAAATTTAATTAAGGAAAGTTGTATGAGGAGATTGCTAAAGCTTATTAAAGTAAGGAAGTGGCAGCTTGCAATATGGAGGGTTTTGCGCAGGGATGTCAGTCTACATTCACATATTCATGCTTTATCTGGGACAGAGAGCTCTAAAAAAGGAAAAAAGAAGTGGAAAACATAGAACTTAATGCATTAGTTTTTTGGGAAGTGTCTTTCACTTTCTTTCATTTGAGACTGGAATGTGTGCTCTTCATGTCTGGCTTGACTCCCAATGCAGATTCCTATGTAGGGTCTTGGGTGGCTAAAATGAAAGCCCCAAATCTTCTGTGTCATTCCCTAGCTCCCTGCGCTTTCAGAACTATCAGAACAAAACAAAAAATTGGAAATATAAAACCTGGATTTTTCTCCAGGTTATGTTTATGCTCCTATTTGTTTGTAGGAGGACAATTGGGTCTGTGCAAGAGATGTGCTGTAATTTTTTCTGGAGGATTCACTTGACAGTTCCTTGCTTGCTGTCTTATATAGAATATCTGCTGTCATTAATCATTGCTGTAATGTAATTTCCATTTTAGTGTGCCTTCTATATTTTTAGGACTGTTATGGACATTTCCTGTTATGTATTATCAGCTAGCATTTTATTTGAGCTGCAGTTTCAGTAGAGGTCTTATACTTAAGGTTTACAGCTGCAAGTGAAGAAGAATTAATAATTTTTGCAAAATGTATTACTTCCTTTAAAATGTGAAGCAGACTAATCTCTACCTCTTTTGCAAGGATTGATACCCTCTGAAAGAAAAGATTGGAAACAAATCTCAGAAAACTTTGTCTTTTGAGCTTGCAGTGTTGTCTTGAATCTAGAGACACGTCCAAAATTTCTGCTTTGGGTCATAAGTTTTTCAAGCAACAGCAGAATTAAATTACTAAGAATTATTATTTTTCATGGCTGCTATACAGAACCATATGAGTAGTTGGGAAATTATCTAGGGACCAAGTTTGTTCCATATTGCTTCTGCTGCTATTTGGAGAAGGCTAATAGCTGTGGCAGATACAGAGATTTGTTTCAGTCACAAGGGGATAGCACTCCAAATATGGATCTTAGAGCACTTTCTCCTCCTTTTTCTTCCCTCTGGCTAGAAGCTTTAAAGGACTCAGGAAAGAAAGATTTTTCTGTCCCTAGCTGAAGAATACAAAACCTCATATTTACTGAGATAAGAAATGCAAAATCTGACATAAGGATCTGTAAGTTGAGGTAGGGTTAGGTTTGGAAGTAGCAGATTTCATATGAGGAGGTTATTTCATTGGACTTGGTGGGTGGGGATTGCATTTCTCACAGCCACCTGTACATGTTGTCAGGGTTGGTGCACTGTTCATGCTGGCTGCTTCTCCACAGCCATTTCTGCTGCTGCAAAAAAGCAAATGCAGGAGGCCATGATCTGGCACCACAGCCAAGGATGCACAGGGCACAAGGCAAGAGAGCTTCCCCTTGTTTTTCCAGGGATCACTTTGAGCATGGTGCTACAGCAGCCTTGTTTAAGTGTGGAGAGTTGAGAAACTCAATTGCTGCTGGATTCAAAAAGAGTTTTCTAAGATCTATCCAATCTCCTTGTGGAAAGTGTGGCCAATCTCCTTGTGGAAAGTGTTGCCATATTGTACTGAAGGAGGGAGCCCTAGATGCCATGGGTGTTATTTTCCTCTAGTGTTCTTGTCCTGGGATTTGTATTAAATCCTACCTCAGTCTGTTTACTGATCACAGAATGTGACCTGAAAGACATGAAAAAGGGGACTGGGTGTTTGTGTTTGGTTCATTGGTTGGTTTGTTTTCTTGTGTTCTCTTTGTTGTTAGGAAGTGAGTAGGACAGGGGTGCATCTAGGGGTCTTTAGCCACTGTTCAGCAGTGAAAGTGGTAGGCAGTATTATTTATTTGCTTGGGCAATGTAATCCTGCTGCTTGTAACTTCAGAGCAGATCCAGTGATGTGGGAGTGAAGCATTCTGTGCTGCTGCATTGTTTTTATTACCAAGATGATGATAATAAATGCTATTCTACTGCTGTGGTGTTTTATTGTGCAGTTTTACTACTTAACTTGGTTGGCCTAATTTAAGTGTCAGCACTTTAGCAAGCATTTACATTTTGAGAAGAGGAATCTTGGCCTCTTGGGCCCCTGGCTTGTAGAGAATTTTTCCTTGAGAAATATTGACCAGTGTCCAACAGTGGTATTCAAGGAAAATAGCTAAGTTATTTGTAAGAAACATCTAAGTAACTAAGAGGAAAATAATGAATTTCTCAACTAAAAAGGTATTTAGGATCCAACTTTATATCCTGGTTTTTTTCATGCTAATTATTTCTAAGTACTGTATTGAAATTAGGGGTTCTAATAATAAAATAAGTGCAAATTGAAATAAGTGGCTGCATAATATTAATTTGCTGACTAGGGTTAAACCACAACAGTAATGGGTGTTGGCTTACACGTGTAGCGTAGGAACAAATTAAAATTGGTGTAACTCCACCAGCAGTACCCTACCTGGATTGTTACTTCCATTACATAGTGAGGGTTACAACTGGTTGTACGTCACCATTTGTGAATCACTCAGGTTTTTGTTACAAAGGCCAGAGGAGATGGAAGGATTTGATTATTTCTGCTTTTCACTGTGGGGAATAAAACCACAATATGTCTCATTTTTTAATGTTTCTTGTTGACCACAGATATCAGTGACCTAATGGAAAAAAACAGTAGTGACCACTGCTGCAGTGGACATAATTTAGTTTAGGAAATGCTATGGAACTTTTGCTAAATCACTAACTGTTGGCCAAATTACCACACTTATCTTCCTAGGTCAGGTATTTTAATATGTATTGCTTTTTCAGATAGGCAGGGCTTTATTTTTTCTGATTTATTGCAGTGACTTATCCAGATTTATGAGTAACTTTCATGTATTTCGGGTGGCTCTGCCTTAGGCTGCCTATTGGCAAAACCTTGTTTATACCTGCCTCATTAAGATGTTCAGATCTGCTCCAGCATGGTAGAGATGGCAATTAACATCCAGGAAACTGAGCATTTTAATTTAGCACTGCAATGTGTTCACTCTTCCCCTCTGAAAGGCTCAGGGAAGGACCATTTGGTGGAGTGTAGGGATGGGGCTGGGGAAGCATGATGGCCTTGTGCTTTCCCTGGCTGCTCCCAGGGCTGCAACAGCTCTGGGCTGGTTTGATGGGTGCTTCAGGTTCTGCAGGGTCAGCCCTGTCTATTCCCTTTTCTAGGGACAAAGGCTGTGGCACTGAGGCACCTGTCTGAAACTGTAGGAATGTCACATGTTGGTTGGCTTGCATATTCATTGCCAGAAACTGGGAGGGATTGTTCTTTTGCTTCTTCCTATAGTTCATAAGTCAAGAAAATCCTTTCCTGACCATGAGTGGGTCTTTGAGTATAACTTTTCCCTGCTTCAGATTTTTTTTGTTGGCATATAGAACTATTGTTCTAAAACTTTTATAAAGCTGACATTTAAAAAAATATATTAAAAATAGCTTTTTTTTCTATTTAGAATTGGCATTGTTGCACTTTGGTAATAGCAGGATGGGAAAGTTTTTTATTCTCTGAGAACATTTTCAGATTGTTTGAAAAAAGCAAAATTATTGCTATTGTTGCAATTATTTAATAACATAAGAAAATTACAACCAGGTCCTGGAACAGAAAAACACTGAAAGATATCTTTTTTTTTTCCTTAAATGCTTTCCAACGTGGTGAAATTCCATCTTTTCTAAGTTAACTTTCAAAATCTTAAACAACATCTAAAGTTGTGCAACTGTTTCAGATCTGTCATAAATTCAGTATGATCTTCATTCAGGTATAAAGGGACATAATGGAAACCTGCCTTCAATAAGCTTTAAGTGTTAAATAGCTATAACTTATTTTAGACTGGTTTTGTTCTGATTATTGAGTATCCTATTTTTAAGTATCTTATTCATTGTGCTGTTTTGTATGTCTGGGAGCAAGAGCCCACTTCTTAGGTCAAGTTGCAAAACTGGAACTGATAGACTGTATTTTGTAAGTAAACTAACAACAATTGTTACATAAGTAAACATATTTGAGGCAGAGATATATTGCCTTGTCAGATATATTTGTTTTCTATAAACTGTAATTGCAGGCTGCGTTGAGCCAGCAAATCTGGAACAGTTTATCACGTGTTACATGCTCTTAATCAAAGCCAAATACTGAGAGCAAGGCAAGTTTTTTCTAGTTCTCTTGAGAATTATTTAATTTACCTTCCAGCCTACATTTAAATAATAGAGAGCATTTGCATGTGATGCTAAAAGGGAAGTTTTGTGTAAATAGGTTTGCTGATATAATAGGTTTAATTTAGGAATAAATAACAAGTCTGTTATATGCAAAACTGAGATTTAAGCCCATTTTTGTAAATTAGAGAAATGGGAAAAGTATTTTGCAAGAAAAATGCTTCATCATTTTGTTCAATAGTTTTTAAAAATTATTTGGATATAAAAAGGCACCCCATTTATTAGAAACAAAGGCTATTGGCTTCTCAGCATATGAGGGTGTTGACTCAATCTTATATTAAATAATCTATGTAAACTATGATTCTGGTAATATTTTTCAACAGAAAGGCAAACTTCAAAATCTTTTTCATAAAATATTTTATTACCAAGAAGTGAAAGTGGCTGCCTTCATCATGCTTGATGAGGTGTCTGACCCTCAGTATGCTCAGCTTTGGTATTCCTTTCTAACACAGTAAGTCTGAAGGCATTGATCTTTTGTTGGATTATTCTTCTGCTGTTTACACATTCAGGCCCTCTCCACAGACAGGCTTTGGTGTTCCCTTGCAAATACTGCCAGCTTCAGAGAAATTATTGCTAGCAGGGAGAAAATCCCTTTCATTTTTAAGATCAGCTAATTGATGTATAATCAGTATACAGTTTACACAAATATGCACAAGAACATACTGCTCAGCCTAATAAGGTTAAAATATGCATGCAACATATGACACCAACCCAAAACGAGACATAAAAAATTAATGGCACAGGAAACTTGAATGTGCAAAATATTTATTCTTTGAGTTTAAATACCATATCTGCATATGCATATGTAGTGTCTCAGATGATACACACTTTCTTTAAAAGTACTGGTTTTTGAAAATAAGGGTGAAAATTATCCCAGTATTTAGGTAAGCTACACTGCCCTGGAAGTCAATGCTTTCAGTTCAGAGAGGCAGGAAAAGACACCAGTCTGTGCTGGACATGTGGGTGTGACATTGACATGATTTTTTTTGTGGCTGGAAGAAACATCTCAGTGCTGTCTTCTTGGCAGGAGTGAAATGGGCGCTCACTCATTCATTCTTTTCAAGCACATTTTGTTTATGAGTTCAATTTAAATAATGACTTGAGATACATAAAATCTGAATTTCTTTTCCTGTGTTATGGTCATTTGCTACCCTGGTATTCAGTTAAGGTTTCATAATCTATCCAGATTCCGGTATCTTTTTCCAGGAGATCATTTATTTTCTTATTATTTACTGTGAAGTGCTCCCCATATTTTTTAAAATCCTAATTGTTTACCCTTTCTTTTCAATTACTCCTTTCTTGTAGTCTTCAAAATGCATGAATGCAGAGCCCTGATTTAGTTTCTGCAATTTTGCATAGCTGGATCCATCCACTGGTGTGGCATGCTATTATCAGGGTGCTCTGTGCAGGAACAGCCTATAGAAACAAGAAGTCACTCTGGGTTTGAAGTGAAATTCCAGGTTAATTCTATCCTCTGGGCATCTGTTTGCCTCAGTGGCTCTCTTGTCTGTCATATATTTAACTCTAGGAATCCCATTTATGGACCATGCTGGGAAATACTAAACAGAAACACAGTCATTGCATCGAGGAGCTGACTATATATACATCTGTGTGTATCTATTATGTATTAAACAAGGTAACAGAGAACTAAAAAAAAAACCAAAACCCCGAATGCAAGAGAAGATGTCATATTTGGGCAATTGCTAGCTGTCTGTTTTCAGGTTTCTTGCAGACAGAGCACACTTGTTTTAATAAAATATTTAGATCTGGATCTGCATTTGGAAACTGGGACAATGGTTTAGAATTTAATTTTTTCCTGTTGGGTGCTGGACAGGACAGAGAAGAGTCAGAAGATGACCTTTTCGTATGGAGCCTAAAGAGATGTGGGAGAGCAGTCCCTGCTGAGCATTCTCAGCAGCTTCCAGATGAAACAGAGGGAGGTAGTTATGGAAACAGATGTGGGCATCATTTAGTTTGTTGGTTCTTTTTATTTAAGCTAGACTCAGAATTATATTTGTGTCAATGTAAAAGCAGAGGCAAGTGAATTTTTAGGAAGAGAGTGAGAGGGAACAAGAGAAGTGGTGGAACAGGGCTACAGGGAGTGTTGAAAGAATAAGGAGAAGAAAGTATTTTCACAAGTCATTTATGTTTATGCACATACTCAAAAATGCTGCAAAAATGCTGTTGAGGAACAGTTTAGAGAGTGGCAGCTTCTTTTTCATGGACACTGAAAAACTTGTGTCTAATCAGTTAAAGGATTTTTTCATTTCTAAAAGCTTTGCAATACATTTTACATGCCTGAAGTATAAAACTGTCAGGTATATAATTTATCATTTGTACAAGCCATTTGCAAGCTCACTTTTATCACAAAAGTGGTAACTGTCCACAAGGTGCTAGTCAAGAGCAAACATGTTGTCAAACTCAGGTGCAAAATGTTTCACTATTCAAATTTATGCTGAAATCTCCTTTAAAGAATGCAAAAACCAACAAAATACGCTGGTTGTTGAAGTAACAACAGCAATGAAACCTCCTCTTGTCTCAAAACTACCTTTGCCCACCACAAAAGTGGCTGTTGATTTTCCCACGAGGTTCTGCAGATAAGGTCTCCCTGCAGCCAGCAGTTCTGTCCCTCTCAGTGCTGCTGGATAAGTCACCTGGCACCCAGCAAGGCCTTGCTGCCCTTGAGTCTGTCCCTGACTTTTCTCCTCTAGACTGAGCTGTCTGTGTCTCTCCTTTAGCCTTTCATCTGGGTGGTGTGGGATTTTTGAGAAACACATGGCTAACTTGATTTGAAAATTTGCAGATCAGCCTTTCTCCCCTGTCCCTTCTCACCTGTAATTACGGAATAACAGATGAGCAGGGTGGTTCACCAGATGCTCAGCCTTGGAGCAAGACTTTGGGATCTCTGTGTATTTCCCAGTGCCAAGACACATCTGGCAGCTGTGATAGGAGAGAGTTGGACTTCTTATTCTGTGGTAGAGACAACATAAGCAGAGGAAAAATGCAGGGATACTGTTGTGGAATATAGAACACAACTCTATCTGGACTGAATTTTGGGGCCAAGAGAATATACTTTGACTGTGCAAGTTAATATATTTTCCACGAGCTCTGAAACTTTGCAGGTGTACTTTAAACTGGGTCAGTAACACTTTTTGTTGTTCCTTCAGTTATCTTGATGAATTTGTAGCTGCTAAGTTAAATATGCCCTTGTAAATGTGCAAGCACACTGACAGGCAGATCTTAAGTTCAGAGTTCTTTCACTTTTGTTTGATGGGTTGATGCTGTGTTGATTTTGAGGAGATAGGGAGCTGGTGTTAGCCTTTCCTGTGAGCTGGAGCTGGGGCTGTGCAGCTGTTTACATCCTTCTCCCATGGCTTGTAGATAAGAGTAAGCTGTGCTATGTAAGTTACAGCACTAATCAGCATCCTGAGGTAGCTGAAGGTTTCTAGCTCCTGGACAACCATAAAATCCTTTGAATGATTTCTGGGGTTGCAGGTGAGAAGCAGAGCCTGTCAACAGCTTCCTTGGGTCTCCTTCAAATTGCAGTGTCATGCAACATGGATTGAAGGCCTAATAATTTGGAGAAATTATTGATATTAGAATTTCTTTTTTAACCCATTAAGCCCTGCCCCCATCTGCCCTGTAAAAAAGATTTTTGGATGTAGGTGAAAGTTTAATGTAAACATATACCTTTGTACTTTTTTAAAAAAAGCTCCATACTTGTGCTGTCTGCATTGCATCAAGTGACTTATTCTGCTGCTTTTGGTCACTTCAGTGTAGGAAACCTATTGATTTCTGCTCTACTTGGACCAGCAGGAAACGACAATTATTATTCCAGACCTTCCTCTTCTGATGGAATGGTGTTTTCAAACCCAAGTTGGAACAAATTTCTGCAGAAAGTGGCTAGAATGTACACAGCAAATAGGAGCTGTGGCTGCTGGTAGGAAGGAGCATCACTGTTTGAGTGGTTTAGGAGAGCTGGGCAGAGTTCTGCTCAGAAGTGTGCTGTCCTAGGAACCTCTGAGCCAGCTTCTTGTGAGGGTTTGGACAGCAGTGTGTGTCTGGGGAGGCGCTTTTACTCTGAATGCATTTTGCAGAGGCATTTTTCACCTCTGCTTTTGCTCTGCTCCCTTTCCTATGTGCATACATGCAATCTCTAGAGTGGTTTAAGCAAAGCTTTGCTGTTCTCTGCAAGTAGCAATAAAGAGTACGAAAGCAATGCCCATCAGGCACACTGTTCACGGTCATTTATGAGGTATGATAGAGTCTATGAAACATTTTAATTTCAGATCAATTTTAAAATCAGTCTTCTGATAAAGCACCATGCTGGAATAAACATGTTACTGCATTCAGTTTAATATTTTTTCAAACACCATGTGAAATACTTTGATTCATCAGGTTAAAAGCCCCTGAAATTAGGGAAATTTGCTTAGCTATAACCAGATTTGAAAAACACATGTAGGTATCAGACAGTGCTAACAATGCATGACCTGGATTATCCTGAGTAAGATGGTGTTTTTTAGCTATTTAGGCATTCAGTTCTCAAATTCCTGCGTTACGTAGGTGCAGTAACTCCAATAACAAGATAGTTTGCCTGCAAAGGTGTATTTCTAGTTTCTGCTGGCTTGAAATTTCCCAAATTTTATTCATTGAGTACTTCATACATGTTTTATCTTATTTCAGAATTTTCTTCTTTACAGTCTACCCTACAATTATCAAGGTGCACAAAGCATGGGACCTTATGCTGTTATTAGTCATGTGTTGTGATGTATAGTACCATTTACCCTGTTTTTTTTACGGTTATGTCACTCTTTTCTAATGTTATTTCACAGTTAAGATGCACCAGTCATTTGCATTAGCTCCTATTCTACATCTTTTTGCATTCCCTTTTCAATTATAAATACATGTTTGTGCCTCTTCCTTTCTTGCAGTTAATTTGTAGAATCATCCTCTATAAAAATTCAAAGCATGTTGCTGATGATGGTTAGTTTCCAAGCTCAATGGTAGGGTGGTTGTGCTTGACAAGGGAGTGAAATGTGGAAGTGCTGACAAGCGGCTGATGGCTGATTCTTGGCCCCAAGCACAGGATTGAGATATGAAAGATTATTGCTGTTATTATTATCTGTCACACAGCAAGAGCCGCTCTTTCCTAACTTCGGCGCCGACTTTATTTAGAAACAGAAGTGGAGGCTGGGCAGAGTTCTTCGTGGTGAGAAGCAGCTCCCTGCAGATGCCCAAATTAGCTGGGAATGATTGTTGAAGTCAGCAGGGGTCTTATGCCACTGGCATGGTCCTCTGTCTGAGCTGCATTGCTCTGGTGAAGGCCCTCACGACTTCAGCTCTTACTGCAGGATCTTCTGTGGCTGTGGATTTGTGAATCTGCCACTCTGTTCCACAGACTTCAGAGGGCACTGGCACCACTGTGACAGCCCAGGATAGATCTGCTTTCCCCCAAGAAGTACTTGGCTGCATCGGAATCTGTTTCTGATATTGTTTTGTCTAGGGACCAGATTTTACCAGCTCTCTACCCAGAGAGAGCTTAGCCTAGCACTGAAAATATGCTACTATGGCAATCCACAGATTAATACCACACTATTTTGACTTTCCATGAACTCTGTTCATCATAATACTGTCACTTAAAACACAATTTGTTAATATATTTTTTCATTACAGTATGATAATATTTTTATTAATGATGTGTCCAAACCTGATGCCATTGTTAAGACCTCTTTAAGGATTTCAGGGATTTATTTTGTATTTCCAAGCTGGTTGTCCTGCCCTGTACTAACACGTTTCATTACTATACATTTAGTACCAGATGTACTTTGTGCTGGCTTCTGTTAGACTCCTGTTAGATTCCAGATGTCCCTGATCTATAGAGTCTGGTATCTAGCCCTGCAAAAGCTGCAAGATGCAGTGTCAGCCATTTTTGCTTCATTTTGCAACTGCAGTCATAAGACTTGGTGTTTTTTAGACCTAGGAATTGTCTGTTAGACTACTGACTCAGCATAGTGTTATCCTAAATTATAAGGGTCACAGTCACTTCTGGGAATTCATAAGAGGTCAGGAAGTCTCCAGGAAATTATTTAATAAAAAAGGTCCAGTGACCTTAAGAAAACCAAAAGATTCAGTCACATGTGTGGCAGTTATCGAGCAAACAGAGTAGTGGAAAACAGAAGTAACAAATGTAAATATTAGCCTGAGGCTGTAGTTTCATGAAGATGTTAAGCTTGCATTGCCACCAAAAAAAGAGCCATTTTTCGTTTTTTTGTTCTTCCTATGTTCTGGTACAAATATTTGGCACATTGTGGGCCAGATGAGGAGAATGATCAAGGTTAGCATTAAACTAGCAAGAGAAAAGCTTGTTTTTAATAGCAGGTCTGTTCCTTGCCTACCTCCTCATACTGCTTCACAAGCACTTGATCTGACAGGGTGGCAAGGAGTGTTGCAGGACCTGCAGGAGCAGAAGGATCAGTAGTATTGCCTTTTATTTGGTTGCAGGTGAAATAGTTCCAAAAGTCCTATGAGAGAGTGATGGTTTGTCAAACTTTTTGAAAGCTGGTTCATAGTCATTCAATTAAATCAACTGCTAAAGAAAATTGCTCTCTTGTTAGTTTCTATAGTGAATATTGCTCTTCACTTTTCTCTTGTGTTGGGAAGGTACAAGCATTGGTCATTGTCCAGAAAAACCATCATTGCAGTTCCATACTGAATTCTTTTTATGCAGATGCCTTCTTGTCTGCCAATTCTATGACTTTTAATCACAGAACTGTTTTGGAGATGGATTTCATTGCTGACGCAGCTGACTTGAGCCAGAGGCCTATTTATTCAGAGCTTTTAAGTTTGAGGAAGTAACTTCTCATTCATGTAGTGGGAGTAATGGAAAAGACAAGAGGAACTCAACAGTTATTTTTAGGAAAAGATAGTGTTTATCCCAGCAAAACTAAAAATGTTGTTGAGACATTACATACTTGAAACCTAGACAGTTGTGGTTTTGTTCTTCCATAATTATTTTAATGTGAAGGAATTTCTCTTAATGCTTACTCTACAGCCCTGTCAGCTTCAGTAGTTCTCCACATACATTTTTATATCTATGCAAATTGGTATTTTCCTATGCGGTGTATGAAAAAACCACTGAAAAGCTGGAAATCAACAATGCCAGAAAAATAGTAAACCTGATAATGTGCTTTCAAATGCACAAAGAACATTTTGCCCACTTCACAAATAAAAGTAATATTATTGATCAAATGCATCGGCATAAGAGCTGACGATAGTTTTGTAGCAGACTGTATGATTCAGAAGGAGAAAGTAGTGAAGGGTGTACAGTTGCCATTAAAAAGGCAACTAAGTTGGTAAGATATGGAAGCAGCCTGCCTGCCTTGCCCAGCATCTGGAAAGTGTGGAAATCTCCTGTCTAAGGAAAACAGAACAAAAAATGAAAGGGACAGTAAACTGGAAGTAATTGCTCGTTCAACAAGGAGAGCTCCAGCACTCTGGTTAACATGATGCTAAGGAATCTTAGACAGAGTTCTGGGGCAAGTTTTGGGTGGTGGCCAAGTGCTTTGACCTGGGGAGAGAAGTAGTTTGTGTAATGCTGCTGAGGAGGGAGAAAAGACAAAGATTAAGGAAAGTTTTGGTGGCAGGGTCAGAAGGGGATCTTGCGTGCCATTGCACCCTTGGATAGAATTAGCAGAGCTGTGCAGCTGGATTCCAGGAGTTTGTTAATTTGGCAGGAAGTTTCATCCTTGCACAGATCAGAACTGACATGAAGTCATCCCTACTCACAGTGAGTTGGCAGAAGTGGAAATGGTTGTGGCCCTAGAGGCAGAACCAAAGGGGATTGAGGTGAGGAGTCATGCAAGTATGACATGCCCAGATGTATCATGGAGTGGGGAAATCTGGGATAGCTACTGGATGAGGGACTTGCAGCAAGCAAAGCAACAGAGGTTTTTGACATAAAGTTCAGTACAGCTTAGGAGTTGGCATTTGGTATAGTGTATTAAGACAGGGTTACTTCTGTACAGAAGCCTTTCAGTCTCTAATTTAAAATCCATGAAAACTAGCAAAAAGCTGAAAATAAAGGGTAAGTAAACATCACTAGAAAGGTGGTTGGCAATAGATCCCTTGAATAGGAGAGAGAATATTTAGTTTGTTTGTAGTTGGCTATTTTGAGAATTATGGAAATTAAAGGGCAGACAGAATTTTATTATGAAGACTGCAAACCCAACCAGCGCATGTTCTGCAGTCAGGTTGTAGGAATTTCTGTGCCAAAACCTGGGTAAACAAGTGTGAACTGACCATTTCCAGAGAATGGCAGAGTGGTTAAAATCCAGCACATGGGTTTGTTTGAACTATGCCTTTGCTGTGTTTTGGGGCTTCCCCACCATTTGTGTTGTGAAACTCAATGCTTGATGCAAGAGTGAGACACTGCTCAAGTGGTTATTTGAAGTTAATGTTTAGAAACATAATGCTAGCTACATTATCTTTGGGACCAAAAAAATTTATTGTGGAAATGGACCACTTTCTGGCAGTCTGCAGTGTAAAGGAGACAGATCTTTAGTAGCTATTTCATTATGTAAGGTATTAAAGGTTTTATTAGATTTTCAGCTTTTCACTGTAAACACTGGACGTAACACTGAGAAACTACTTCTATACTGAAGGGTATTGTTTTCCATAAGCAGACAACTGATTAGTATACAATATAGAAAACTATGATGATTTTATTTTTTTCCTTACTCTTCTTGTTTTTTCAAATCCAAAAAGGTAGTGTGGGAGACAGAACTGCTTTTGAAATAAAAAAATTACTATGTCCTTGAAGAGGAAAAGACAAATTTGTCAATAAGAGATTCTTCATAAATGGTGTATATCTTCATGAAAACTTAATTGTTAAGGTCCCATAGGAAACTTATTATAAACCTCATTTCATGATATGAAGGCTCTGATGTTGTTTTCTGAATACATAAATAGTGATTTGCATATGAGAGAAGAATCCTTGAAATCATAACAGCAAAGACACTGTTGTCCTGTGACATTCTGGAGTTCTTTGCTACTAGAAATTTTATTCTAATTTCCTAATGGAACAAATACTTTTTTAAGAGCATCTATTTATTCACCCTATTCCCCTTGATTTTTTTGAACTCTCTGCATGACACCAGCTACAGTTGGCAAAAGAGTAGAGGAACATAATTATTCCATAATTATAGGAACACAGTAGTTCTTTTAAATTGAAAATGGAATAGAGAAATTAGTGCTTCCAACTGAATGAAAACCTCAGTTCTGAGTGGCAACAGACAGTGGCCAAGCCACACAGGTGTGCTGGCCAGTCAGCCAGTGCCTGTGCTGCTCTGAAGCAGTCCCAGCATCTACTATCACCTTCCCAGCTGTGCAGGTGTAGGATACAAGTGGGAGCTGGGGCAAGATGTGGTGGGAACAGGTTGAGGTGATTAGAAGGCATTGGGTACTGTGGGAGGGTGGATTGTAGCAGAATAGAGATAGGGCTGAAGGCAATCTCACCCCTGAGGAGCTGCAGCTGAAATAATTACCAAAGAGTAGGAACAGCCCTGCCCTTAATAGGCCACAGCTGTGTCCAATAAGGATGGGTGCTATAAAAGAGTGGGTTAGCGCCTCGAGAGCAGTTGGAAGCTGTGCTGTGAGGAGGAAGGGTCAGGTGGCTGTGCAAGGGACAAGGAAGGAGTCAACTGGCCATGTAGAAGGAAAAGAAAAGGAGTCAGTGTTGTGAGGAGCTGCCTGTGGGAACTCACAGAGAGAAGGTATGAAAGTTTTACAGTAAGATAATGAACTGGTGCCAAGCACCAACACCAACAATTGGTGCCCCATATGGGGATGAGTCCTGACAGGGTGCAAATCCATGGTTCTCCAAGCTTCACTGCTCCTGCTGCTCATGAAAGAATTACTGGATGCCTTTGGATGTCATGTTCTTTGTACAAAGATGAAAAAATTTAACAACATGGAGGTGTACATAGAAGTTTCATGTATTTCTAGGCAAATGAAAAAATTCTTTTTTCCACTCACCTTATGTCATCCTTGTCAAAATAAAATAAAGAGTAAAAAATGAGGAAGTTTATCTTCCTGATTTCTGTATTATGATAAAAATAAATGTTTGTTCTGGAGTATTTTTACTACAGTGATGAAGGTTTCATTTCACCTTGTATTTCAGCTATCTTAGTGGAAGTCTTACCAGTTGAGAAGAAAGAGGTGAATGAAAAGTGCTAAAGAAAGGCTGTCTGCAGTGCCCTAGTGAAATGCCAATCCTCATAGTTACAGTTCTAGTATTTTCTTTCTTATCCCAAGTGGTATTTGCTGCAGATGAGATTGTAAGGGAGTTTGGCTCAGCCTGGCAAGCTGAAGGATGGGTTGCACTAGCACGTGGTTTGTAAACAAGGAAAGGCATCAAATATATGAAATTGGATTTCTGTGGGTTTGCTGACAGCTCGCACCTGGTTGCAGCAATATCCTCTGCTCTTGGTATCTTTACCTGTCAAAGGCTGACTCAGAGGATAGAAAATGCCTTCGAGAAGCTTGGGAGGCTTGGTTGGATTTCAGCAATCAAGCTGTAGACAAGGAAGATTAATGACAGAGAAATAAGACAGAGCCATGGGGCATAAGGAATTTAAAGAATAGCCTTAAAATAGGGGTGACAGCATAGCTCAGGTTGGAAGGCACCTCTGGAAAAGGTCTGGATGTGCCCTTTGCTCAAGCAGGGACAGCTAGAGCCAGTTGCCCAGGATCATGTTGAGTTTGAGTATGTCCAAGGACAGAGACTCCACAAACTCTTGAGCAACCTGTGCCAGTGTTTGATCATCCACACAGTAAGGAAACCTAAACAAAAACAACAACAAAAATTAAGAAAAATGTTAGCTATATGTCATTAACTAGAGATCCTAGTCCAGTCCTAGTCCATCAAAATCACTACTTTCCTACTTTTTTGGCTGCTGACCAAAAAGAAATATACTGTACAGACAGGAGCTTGTAGTCTTGAATGCTCAGGGCACAAGTTGTAAGTTATTGCAGATTGAAGCCACACTGTGTCCCAGGCTAGTATCTTGAAATGAAAACTTACTACTCTATATTTACTAAAAATGTCATTGTGCCTGGAAAAAAAGAACCGGATAAGAGGATAGTAGGAAAGGCTGAGGGGAATATGTTGTGGAGGGGGTGACAGCACAGGTGAAAAGGTTGCCAGGAGTAAATGTTGCCCATAGAGTCCATTAGCCCATGCCAGAGGACTCGGAGGTCCAAGCTGTTGCTGTATTGCAGTGTTGGGCACTGCTGTAGTGTCTTCCTCTCTTGCCAGTGCTCTCCTTTTAGAGGACCATCTCAAGTACAGATGGCTCAGGAAACTGTCCTTGGCTGGCCTCAGGAATGCATTGCATCCTTTCACTGGTAACTTGAGATACAGAAGCTTTTAGAGCTATGTGTGTATTTCTTTTAACACCACACAGCTTCATGCTGGACAGCACTGGAACAATTTAATTTTCAGTTGCCTATCTTCAAAAATTTACTTGGGTGATTTTGCTATCAGTCCTTTATTTCCCACTTTCATAGCACAGTAGTCATTTAAAACAGAGGATGCATATATATAGACCAAAGAATAAAGTGATAAGAAATCTGAATATGTGCAGGGTAACTAAGAGGTAAATCCAGCCCTGGAAATAAGGGCAGGTCGCATGAGTAGAAGAAAAAACCTTAGCATAGGCAAAATTGAAAGATAGCAGTGATGCCTTTTATAAAGAAGCTGTTGCTGTATCATTTGAAATCAGCAGAGAATCAGTCAGAGGAGGGAAGGCAGATGATAAATGATTCATTTGCTTTCCTCCTTCTTGAGATCCCTTTCTTTGCCAGCTTGAGTTAACAGATGTCTTAAAGATGAAGAATTCACAGGAAAAATAATGCAAGACAATGGGCAGCCAAGACAGTATTCTGATAGTCTAAATATTTTGTTCTTCATATGTTATCAGCTGTTGAATCTCAAAATCTAGAAAAGCTCTTCTATTAAGGAAGGAATTTGCTCACAAACACTTTGTTTCAGTGAGGTTTTCAATGAGAAAGGGTTCTTCTGTATTTGAACTATAATCTCTTTTGTTCATTGTGATCCAGCCTTTGGTTACAGGCAAGTCAGCTGGGCCTGGGGAAACGTGGAGACTGATTTTCTGTTATGCTATACATCAAATAAAGTCTTGTTGTAGGACTTTGTGATCTTTGGTGAGAATGAATTCAAAGGACACATCTTTAATGGTATGAAGTCCTTCAAGGTTAGCTCAGTGCAGTCTCTTTTCAGCTTCAGTATGGGACCATTTCTCTGCAGTCACTATTCACTAGGTGGGATTCTTGCATTAATATGCTAATCCCTTCAGGGATGGGGAAGTTCCACCCCCCAGGTTTGTGTTGAAGATGCCAAAGAATACTTTAAGAATACCGAGATTTGTTACAATGAGAGTTTTGCAACCTAAAACAACCTAAAACCTTTGTGGGTTTCTACATTGAAAACACATTGCATTTACAGTACCAGAAGCAGAATAAGATGTGAAGTAATCATTCTGACTCCTAAGGGATCATTGATATACTCCCTCTTTAGGAGAAAGACGAGATACATTGGTGAATATCTTGTCATTTATGTGTGTCTCTGTGCTAACTGAAGGACTGAGGGCTCTGAAGTGGCTGCCAATACTGTGCACTGTGAAAGTACCAAGGAGTTGTGTTTGCAGAGGCACTCTGTGCTTGTCTGCAAGCAAATGTGTCGCCATGAAGCGCTAAGTTCTGTACTGCAGTGCTGGTCTGCAGTTAGAGGGACCCTCTGTCTTCCTCTGTTTCCACACACAAATTTGGCTTTGTTCACTAAGCTGTGTGGAGTTCAGAGGTCTTTTACATGCATACATACCCATTGCAAATTGATTTACAAGAGCATGTTTACACTCAGAGTGAAGGCCAAATGGTCATCAGATTTGCTGTCATTCCAGCTCTGGGTTAAACTTCATCTGGTGGAAAAGGATATAAAACAGTGCTGTGTTTGCTTTAGCCTGTTGCTACAGAGTCATCACCCTACCTTAGTGCACTCCTTTTTAAGTATGAATGCTTTCTTTGTCTTTACAAAAGGTGGTTTAAATTGCAGTTGTAGTGCAGGCTTCATCTCTCTTACTGAGTTGTAAGATACTGAACGTCTGTGAATGCCACAGAATGACAAAACTAGGTAAGTGGTCTAAGAGCACTTCTTACTCCAAGAAAAAAAGAAAAAAAAGTTAAGTAATAAGTTACTTAAAGGGATATTTCTGTAAATAAAAAAGCATGACTCATCTCAGATGCAACTACATTATCAGATATTTTTCTTGCTTCATCATCTGTCTTGCAAGGCAAAAGATATTGAATTACACAAAGCCTTAAAAATATTTATATCAATCTTTCTTTGCAGCATAAAGACATCAAGTATCTTTTGTGAGGTGCTAGATTTGAAATTTTTGTCTGAGATATGGAGTCATAGACTTGCTTTGGTAATTTTTTCCTCTTAGGTGTTGCCAAATGCTTAAATAAAGGTTTCTATATTCCTGGATTTCGTTAGTCAATAATGAAAGCAGCACACACTTAATGAGAACAGCCAGTATTCATATTAGTTCTCAGGTGTTGGCTTTTGAAGAGATATTTAGACTGATATTACTAGATGACTTAATATTTACGAATGACTGTATCAGGATATGGTGTGGCTCATAGTAGCTCTGTAAGCAAACATGCTACTGCTATTCACAACATAGAAAATAATTCTAGCCCTGAGGACAAATATGAGCATTAGCCTGGAAGTGAAGTTGGCTGGGGCTGCAGCTGTGCTGTGGGAATGCAGCTGAATGCAAGGCATGGCTGGGAGGTGGCTGGGAAAAGTCATTAGAAATTCCTTAACCATTCAAAGGCTGCCAATGGAAGCTGCATACTTCACCTGCTCCCCTTCTTCTAACAGCACCACAGACTAATCAGAAAAAGCTGATTAATCTTTGATCTTTTTAGAGCAAGATTTTAGTGGATATTTGTACCTGCAGTAGTGATGAAAGCATGTGATAAAAGGGCTGTAAAAAGTGTTGATCCCATGGTACTGTGGGGGGTCACTGGCTGCTGTCTTACCTGTCAGCATGTCATATTTCAATTGCTTTTCTGGTCAGGGGCTTTTCTGTTTCCCTTCATGTCAAGCACCTTTCTGAGTAAGGCTGTTTCTTATATTGTTTTGTAGCTTCAACACCTGAAGAGGGGTGTGGTGACACCAGAGTGTACTTGGGCCTCTAGACAAGAGTGAACACCAAACTGAGACATGACAGTGCTTCCAGTGACTAATGGAGCAATTATGAAGTTTGACTATTGCTTTTCATGTAACAAATATAAAAGTCTTTAAAGTCATGAATGTTCAGTGGGCTGAGATTGCAGTAAGGTTTTAAGAAAAGCTTATGTGTTCAAAATGCTTAAATGGAAAGCATTTTTAAATGTTCTTTCAAATTGATGGAATAGAATTGTAGGCTGATTATGCATATCTCTGGCTGTGTAAACAGCTGGAAAATAAGTTTAAACCTATGACTGTTGTTATATCTTAATCTCTATATTGAATAATATTCATATAGAAGAGGAAATATTTAGTGGAAAAGTATGTGGTAGTTGTAAATCTTGTGGGAAATAAAGCACTAGGAGTATATTAAAAAATTGGTGTGCATTAATTTTTTCATATCTTAGTAGTGGTTGCTTTTAGTTATGGAGAAGAAGTTACAGGAGAACATTTTCTTGTACTGACATTTTTAAGCACTGTGATTGATACATGTATTGCTCACACTCACTCCCATCATTTTCTGCCTGCATAAATAGACTGTATCTCTATCATCCAGGTGTCCTTGGTATATTTCATTATTGTAAAGACAAAAATGCATCTTTGCAGGATTTAAGGGGCTTTTTTATTCGGGCAGCAAAACAGAATAGTTAAGGAAGCAATGAGAAAGAACTGAGCAAGTAGGGAGTTGTATAGTTGTGAAAAAGTGTTTGAGTTGAGCACATTGGGCCAGTTATTGGGCCACTTTGGACCAGTATCTTTTCTTGAGGTTGTAAGATGCTCCATGGTTTTGGTTTTCTATTTATGCTGGATTCATGTTGTTGGTTTAGGATTAATTATTGCAGTCAAGGAAATCCCTTTCACTCAGGGCACTCTGAATGTGCTTAGGACCAGAGAATTTTGAGGCATAAAGTCTGCTTTCTGTGAGAACTAAAGCTACAAGGCAGTGATGGTGGAATTGAATGTTATACCTTTTGGCATTTTTGATTAAACACCCTCTTGATAAATTACAGCTTTTTGAATGTGTTAAAATCTTTTGGGAAAAAAAAAAGGAAGAAGACCAAAATAACTTGATTTGTTTGTGGCATCTTTTGAAAATGACACTATATTAAAAAACTAAATTGCTGGCAGCCTTCTTACCATGAGCCATCACTCTTAATATTTCATTAGTTTAGTAAAAATGAATGCTTATAAATGCCACAGAGGCTTGTTTAACTGATGAGAACAACTAAAGATATATGGGGAATTTCTGTGGCATTCAGAGTTTCTCATGACCAAAAAACTGAAAATGCTGCAGAGCTGGCTACATGCAGGTATTGCAAAACTCTGCCTCCTCTTTTTCCCCAACCTTGCCTGAAGTGGCTTTTCTCCCCCTGCACTATATATGTAGGCTGACTTGCCAAAACAGCCTTTTGTTTCTTTTTTTTGCATTTGTTGCTCAGTTTTGGAGGATAATGATACACACATCTGATCTGCTTGATACAGAAATATTTCTCCTCCACTTGTGGAGGGAACTATCCTGTGTGGGTCCTGTGCCAATGTTAATTTTTGAAGTTGTGGGACAAAGAATGTTAATTTTCACTTTCATTACTGGGGTGCCTTTCAGGAAACCTACCTTCTGCTCAACTATCACAGAGCTAATGGTGCCTGGGGTGGTAGAGGGCCAGCAGCAGCAAGAATAATTGATTTTGTTCAATTTATCATATTTGTTTGTTGCTGTTCTGGACATGTATTCCTGCATTCTTGTGCAGCCCTCAAATGCTGAAGTATAGCATAAGATGCCCTTTAAGACAGCAGGCTATTCTGGATTATAGCATTTTCATGATGGTAGCTGAGAAAGAATAACAAATCTGAACCCGAGGAGTGCAATTGAGGGCTCCTCCTGGGGCCTTTTCCTCTCAGCAGAGCTGAAGGACAGGTGGTTGTATAACCCTGCACGCTGAGCTGCAGCGTGTCAGCAGCCCAGGGAGGAGTCCTGCCAAAGCCCTGCTCTCCACGAGGTTTTGAAATGTCATGGCTTAATTGCCATGGGAGCCACATGCCTGAGTGCTCCTGCCCAAGTGACTGCTCAGGGTCTCCGTGTCCGTGATGCAGAATGAGACCCTTAGTCCCACCCTGGCTGAGTCATTTTCCCAGTTTTCCAGGGCATCTCTCAGCTTCCAGTGTTAGCTTTCTAGAATTTAGGATTTGTCTGGCCTTGTGTTTCAAGGCAAATGTAATGTAGTTTCCTAGGCTTTAGAAGCACTGCTGAACTGGAAAGTGAAGTGTTTGCTGTTTGTGGATGTGTTACTAATTTTTGTTTAATTTTGTTGCCTTTAATGGCAAAATGAACAGATTGTACAGATAGTCTAGAGGAAAATAAAATTCTAGATTAAAAATCTGACTGATGTCCTAGATGCCAAATATGAAAAAGAGTTTTGGTTGTTGTTGATTTATTGCATGTGTTCATTTTGTAATAGCTCTCATGACTGCAGCAAGCAGAAAAGTCATTGCTGTATTTTTTGCATATTTTCAGCATTTCTTCATGCATTTGTTTAATGCATGTTGTTACCTGTTGGAATGAAAATAAAATGTTGACAGTGGTGGGTTTTTTCCCCTGCTAAGAGAGGCTTATCTGAAACTGATCTGACAGAGATCAGAGTAAGACCTGCAATGTAATGTCATTACAGAGAGATTGAAAATCTGTTGAAAAGCATGGATGCTCTGGTATCTCAAAATGAAGTAGCACGGTTGTTAGCAGTCTTTAAGAAAAAGTCATACTTTTTAAAGGTGTTTGTGAATTTTACTCTTTAGTTAAGTTGGCCAGAAGTCAGCTTCAAGACAGCAAGCTGCTGGTATAAAGCTAATACTTTTGGAGAGTAGTGTGTAGGAATCCATGTGGTTTAATTTAAGTGCCTTTGTTATAGCGAGGAGATCATAACAAAGCCTGAATATGCACAGTGGTTTTGCAATTTAGAGCTATTTTATGTCATTTACTGTATGTTTGAAGTGCTGATGTGTACAGGCAGTTTAAGCTATGTGAATTATGGGATGGAACGTAAGAGAAGTGGCAAAGATGCAACAGTAACACTCATGTTTGCTTTTGGTTTATTCAAATGTTTTCTCTAGAGATCAATACAAAATAACAGCAAAGACCCAAGTGGTTGGCCACTATCTCAAAATTTAGCTAAGGGGATAAATTTTTTTGGGATTCTCCCATGATGTATATACAATGAGAATGGCAAGAGAAAAGACCTGTTTGGACCATTTGCAAATCTTGTGGTTTTGTACTTGCATTTTTAAACTTGGTCTGTCATTCAAGAAAGAATATTCAGGTTTGTAAATTCCTTCTTGTTCTTTAGAAAAGCTGATTTATTGCTACAAATATCTATTGTCTGCAGTATTTCTTGAAGCTATTTAGATGATGAAGTTTAAGAGGTACAGGTACTAGAATTAGTATATTTGATAAACAATCACATTTTCAGTTCTGCATGTGGTTGAGTTTGCTATGTAGTTTAATACTGTATTTTACACTTTCTTAAAGATAGATTACAAAGTATGTAGCCTGTATGCAAAGTCCTAGGGTTCCTGTTAGTTTGGATTTGCTTTGTCTAATTTGCTGGTAATGATTTAACTGCATTCTTGATTAAGTTCCTTTTCCATTTATGTGCATTTTAAAACTTTCAGATTAAGAAAAATGTTGGCAGTGTATGGTTAAACTCTGGAAGTGTCTTTTGAGTTTATTTACAGTTATGTATCTAATGTTTCCTTCTGCTTTGGGTTAGGCCTAAGTGATGATCTCAGCCTCACTGGTATTGTGGTTCTGCCTGTCACACGCACAAGCCTGGCTCCAGCTGTGCATATGGAATTAACTTCTTAGTTAATTTGTAATTTTCTCCTAAAAGCTTTTGACCACTAGTACTATGTTTTTGCTGTAAGTTGCTTCAGTTAATTACTGCTGTTATGCAAAAGAATTATACCCATTAAAAGGCCTGATTACTGCTGCATGTTTTTAACAAAAGAATAAATTAATTGAACAATGAGACTTGCTGTTATTCTGACAGTACATTTGTGTTAAAATGAGATGGTGTTAAAAAAGGTGTCCTTCAGCCTTTCAGGTTCCTCTCAGACAAATCTTGGCCTTAAAATCCAGAGCAGCAGCCAGATGGCTGAAAGTTGGAAGTGTTGCTGTGGAGTCTAGCAAGAGAAAACACTCCTGGGTAACAGTAGAACATTAACACACTCAGAGTAATGCATTACTAGCAGTGATGCCATACTGCATTGTGGCTTAATTGTGCTTAATGGAGTCCTGCAGTCTCTGTGATTTAGCTGCACATGTCAAAGCAGGGCAATTCCCAGTTCATCTGCCTGTAGAAAAACACAGCAGCTTTATATAACCCATTTGAGAGAGTACTGGAAGCGCCTCAGATATTCTGCTTCCCCTCACCTCCTTCAGTTTATCTTTCTCTTCTCTGGCATATCAATGTCACAAATTCAAATGAGGCCAAAAACCCCAAACTAATCAATCTCCTCCCACAAACACATCTTTACCCCTAGTATGTATTTCCCCACCCAGTATTCCCTCCCATCTTAGTTCTGTTTTCTGCTAGACCTCAGCAGGTGTTTTTTGTCATCCATCCAAAGCCATTCACCCTTTAACAGCATGTGGATGATGAGAGAGTTGGAATTGACATGTCAAACCACAGGTCAGAATTACACTGCCAAAGCCCTCCAGGAAAAGAAGGAAACTGGAACTTGACCTTTCTGGAGCCTTCTAAAATCAGAATGGTGTTTTTGCTAGTGGGTGGGGATAAGAGGATGGAGTTCTTGTGTTGTGGAAGATAGTGACAGGGTCCACACTAGAATTTAGTATGACTAAGACTTTATTTATAGTCTTATAACACTATCATCAATACACTTAAAGCAGTTTAAAAAGTTAACATTTTTTATGCTGTTTGCTCTTAATTAGGTAATTTTCTTAAAACCAGCTAACTTTTGGAAGGAAGTTTGCAGTCCTACCGTTTTTCTTAATGTGTGCATTTTGATACACACGGTTGTCATGAGTAACTTGTATTTTGCTTCTGCTTATTGGTGGAAAGTAACTGGCTGAATCAAAGGGGGGAAAACTCATTTTAGAGTGTTCCCCTTTAAACTGTCTTAAGCCAAGACAAAAATTCAGTTATTTAAAAAACCAAAAAGGTGATACAGTTAGCACCAAGGCTGGCTGTGCAAAGCAGCTGTATATAGGTCTATAGATTAAAATCTAGACACATATATGTGTATAAGTCATCTTTAGTTATGCAATTGTTGCCTTTTGCCTTTTTACACGTTAGATTTAGAACTAATTTCTATCTGAATCATATCAAAGCTCAGCTTATCTAGCCAGGAGACACTGACTGAACCAGTTCCCCCCAGTTACGGATACAGCTTTAAAGATGGAAGAATCGAAAGTCAGACTGAGACTGATGGGCAGATAATGCCATGTGCAGGAAAATCTGAAATAGAAGACAGGAAATTTCTTCATCTTGTCATTTTTGTCCTAATAGAGCAACAAGATAGGCTACAAAGACATTGACATCAGGAAAGATTAGACTCTACAGAAACCACCATATAACCCACTCACACAGGCACATGTCTATATAAACATCTGTTTCATGACAGAGGTTTTAAGTTAACAAAAAGGTAGTTTGGATTTGAGAATTCCAGTTAACTTTGAAATAGTTTACTTCCTATCTATGTTGCTTCTGCTGTGCTTTCCAGCTAATCATGAGCTGTCAGTTTGTGCCCTTTTCTGGGTCTGATGGCAGCAGTAAGTGCCAGTGAGGATTTTTTTATTGTAGCATTTCCTCAGCTCTTGATGCGCCTTACAAAGGTAAGCATTGAATGTGCTGTCATTGGCCCTTCTTTGCTGCTAATGCCAGAGGAGCATTTAAATGTGTGGAAATTATGCTCTCTTGCATGTTTACAGCTGGAGGAAGCCCCTTTGTGGCATCCTGCTGTCAGAGGCAAAGCCACCATTTTAAGGATCCAATCAAACACCGAACTCATCTCATGTTCTTCTCAAGTGCACCAAGCATTAGCATGCACACATCAGCACCTTCTCCTTAAAACCAAAGGGATTCACTGCTGGGTCTGTTGTCTTGCATTAGATCAGAGAGGACAACTAATTGGTACATAGAATCTGTGTCTCTTGCTGGCTAGCTACCCCTCACTTAGGTATTCTTTTAGAGAAAGATTTGGAAGGAGAGGGGAGAGCAGTGACACAACCATGAGACTAATAGAGATAAATGCAGACTTTCCCTAGATTTTGTATACAGTAATAAAATAACTTTATGGATTGGGAGGGGGAGGCTTCATACAGCTGTATTATTAACATCCAGAATTGTGGCTTTTTCTTACTCTCAAAAATATTCTCCAAAGAGTCACACAATATTTATTACTAAATAGCATGACAACTGCCACCTGTCACATCAGGAAACATCAGCATATCAGTTGCTATTTGATGTCAGAAATCATAGTGGGAATGCTATTTTTAGGGCAAATAGCCAGCCTCTCTTGCACAATGAAAGAAGGCCTCAGTATAGAAGGTATTTATTATATTTAAGTTATTTGGAATGCAGCTGTGTAAAGTTGTCAGTTTAGGACCATTTTAGTTTCGATGGTGAAGAATGAGAAGACATTTTAGGTGGAAAAAAGGGCCAGTTAGAGTGAGTTTAGTTACCCTGCATTAAGGTATCAGTTTTAACATTCAAAAAGCTGCCACTCATGCACGATTGCAGTGGCAGTGAAAAATATTATCAGAAAGCTAAAATCAGTGGATTCCTTTCTACCTTCTTTCTTTAGTTTCAATTACTAGATTTGTAATTGAAACTAAAGTAAAAAACTTGTAACTCTGTAACTTTTTTATCACTATGCACTCGAGAACAGGATTGTCAAGAGATGTTGCAGAACAAAAAGTAGACTCACCATAAAATCTACTTCTGTAATTTAGTTTCAGATTAAGACCATGCTTGGAATGTGTTTACACTTTCAGCTTTGGTGTACATTGAGCATGTTTAACAGTTAAGAGAAATAGCATAAGAGAAAGTACATTTACCTGTGTAGAGTGCCTGTATATATTTGTGTGGATACGTGTGTATAAATTATATGAAATAACATGGTTTATACAATGCACACTTTCTAAGGAAGAGAGAATAGTTAGGGAATTCTGTGTTTTGAATAAATTCTCTCTTCCTACCTTCTGCTCTTCCACCACATTCCAACACAGTCATGATTTGCATCAGCAAGTTGTACTTCAGCTAACAGAGGCTAAGCAGCCAGCTTAGCAATTTAATTTAGGGAAGCTCTCTCATCTCATACAACTATAATTACATGTAAGCCAGCAGATCTGGCAAACCCACATCTGGAAGAGAGTATTTTCACTTTTCTCTCTTGAAACTCTGATGGCAGAAGTGTCAAGTTAGGGGTCTTACTCAAAGCTATGGATTCACAGCCTGGACATCTAAGCTGGAAGAGAAAGATTGCTGCTAACATAATTTCCAATGTCTGACAGATTATCAAAATTTGCCTGTCTTAACCTTGCTAACTCAATTGCAATGGTTTTCCTTCTATTTTCTTTAACCTAGCATTAGTGGACCTTACAAATATCTGTGTGCACAGACATACACATACACACACATGCACACACTCACACATATATATATCTGCATGGTATATCAGTGTGAGTCCCTGCCTGGTGCAGTAGGAATATCTCTGTGACTGCCCCACCTCCCTGGTGCCTTGGCATAACAGGTGTGAGGCTCTGCAAGTGGAACTGGACAATAGTGACAATCATTCATCTGCCCTGGAAATGTCACCAAGGTGATGTCAACCTATGTCCTTTGTTCAAACTGCTACCATAAAAAAAAAAGGCAGGTTACCATTGTGGAAGACTGTCTTCTGAAGGAAACAGAGAGCCTGATATGGCAACAGGGCCCATTTCTTTGGGAACTCTGCAGTCTCCCTGGGGCCAGGGTTGAAGGTGTGGATGGAAAGGTTCCTACCCTAGTACAGTCCTCAAATTATTGTCCATTATTGATTTCTCAGGTAGGCAGTGATAAAGTTGCAGCTAGCAGACTAAGGGCAATCTTGGGGTTGATTATTCAGGGCCTTGAGACACCTGCTTAAGGGATCAGGAGCGCAAGCAGAATTCTTCTCTGTCCTTCCAGTCACAGGGAATGAGGACGCAAGAAGACAAATGAGCCAGCTGATCGACACCTTGCTCTGAGCCCTTCCCTGCAAGAAAGGCATTGAGGTGTGTGCCCAGAGAAGGGAGCAGAGCTGGTGAAGGGCCTGGAGCACAAGTCCAATGAGGAACAGCTGAGGGACCTGGGATTGATTAGCGTAGGAGAAAAGGGGTCTGAGGAGGGACTTCAACACTCTCTATAATCACCTGAAAGGTGTTTGCAGTGGGGTAGGAGTTGGACTCTTCTCCCAGGTGACAGGATGAGAGAAAGTGGCCTCAAGTTGTGCCAAAGGACATTTAGATTGGATATCAGGAGAAATTCCTTCCCAGAAAGTGTTGTCAATCATTGGAGCAGGTTGCCCAGGGAAGTGGTGTAGTCACCATTCCTGGAGGTATTTAGAAGACACACAGGTGTGGGGTTTAGGGATGTAGTTTAGTGGCGGACTTTGGAGTGCTGCATTAACAGTTGAACTAAACAGTCTTAAAGGTCTTTCCCAACCTAAGCAATTCTATGATTCTGTGAGAAAAAATATAAAAAATGGGTAATGAGTTATTTGTACACCTGTGAAAGAATTGTGGACAACAAGATACAGCTGAGACCTTATTTCCTAATAAGCTTTGGATTCCTTCCCATCCCTCTGATTTCTGGATTTGCCTACACCATGTGTACCGAGCACTAGCCTACAGGAGAAACGGTAGTGAATACACCTGAAAAGATCCATTGGGTGAAGTTTGTCCATCCTGTCATTAGGAAGCACAATTATTTAAATTTTGGCTCTTTTTGTAAGGTAAATCTAGGCAGATAGACTAAGTATCACAAACATTCACATTCTGATAGCAATGCTCAAAGAATAGTTTTTCGTCTTTAATAATTTTCACTGGCTTGTCTTTGGCATGGAATTTTATTTTCATTTTATGATTTCCCTATTTCTTTCATTTCCATCAGGAGAGAGAAGCAGAAGAAGGAGATGTCAGGTGGCTTTCAGTTACATGCCTCAAAATGAAGATGAATTGGAATTAAAAGTTGGTGACATCATTGAAGTTGTGGGAGAGGTGAGCACATCTTTAATTGAATATACATACATGCATTTCTGACATGTCTTGTGCATGCTAAGCTCCTCACTGTATCACTTAAACCAGGCATTTTTCTTCTCTGCTATACTGACTTGTCTGGTTTGGGTTACTGTTGGGGATTAGGGGATGTTGGTTTTTTTCTTATGGATTTTGTGACTTTTTTCCCCTGTAGTATTTCTGCTGGTTTTACATCAGTTAATGTTTCAGAGTTCTATTCGGGGAAAGAGCTCCAAGTTTGTGTTACAGAGCTCTTGAGTTGATATCTCTGAAGAACCAAAGATTATAGCAGAAGAAACTTCTCACAGTTTGAGCAAGCCAGGAGCAGGGAAAAATTACCTTTGCAAAGTTAAACACATTCAAGAAATTTACTTGAATCTCTACTGGAGTTCACCTTTTGTCATCTTTGGCAGCAAATTTTAAGAATTTCATTTTGGTCTTAATCAGTTTAAAGAAAACCTAAAACCAAATAAAACCCCCCCAACAAAATTTTTAGAGACTCAAGAGCTACTTATTTTGGTTAGAACTGGATGTGAAACATTAATTATATGAGCTAGAAACAAATTATGCAAGCTTGCACAGAGAGACAGAGATTTTCCTCGCAAGGGTGACTTTGCTCCCAATACCTTCAGTGTTCCGTTAGAGATTTTACAAATATCTTATGATGGACCAAAGTCGAAATGATAGCATGCATCCTTTAAGTAGAATACACTTAAATTCATTTATACTTATTTACTTTGCTTTAAAAAGACCTTGGTCTGCTCAGGCAGCCAACATAATGTGTGTTGCAGTTTGTATCATTTATTTATAAGACTTTTTTTCTCTACCATAACTCAGCAGTTAGTAATTCAACATTCATTTTCTTGTCTAGGATATATAGTTAATTTACTTTTTCCCGCATCTGTCACTTAAGCAGTCAATTTGAAAAGAATATAAATTGTACTGTAATCTATATGGTGTCCAGCATTTCTTATAAGAGATTAAATTCTCGCATCTGAATGTAAGAAGCTTAGTGATCACTGGTTTTGCTCTAACCTAGCTGTGCACACTAGCTCTGCACATCAGACATGATGTGTCACTTAACCAACCTTATTCTGTCTGTGAGCAGTTTTGTAATGGGGGAATTCAAGGTTATAAGAGCATGTTTTGAACATATTGTAAACTCTGTATTATAATGAATTTCATGTCATCACATGAACTGTTTTCATTGGGCAATTTGAGGTATATTTCACCTCGCATGACCACGCAAATACTACTTAAAACTTTTAAGTCTCTGTCTTTGAGAGTAAATTGATGGAATAAAACCTTTTCCTAGTATCCAGCCAACAAATTAATTCTACTGAATGAATTATATGATTAAATAATTTAGATGACACACTAAGCGTCTCTTATGGAATGTATCTCATCTCTTTTTAAATTTGAAAAACTTAATTATACATACCTGATTTATTTATATCCAAAAGAGACTGAAAATATCAGCATTAAAATTGAAAAATGTAGAACTATAAAAGTGAAACATTCCATGTACTTGCATGTGTGTGCTTATAGTTAAGGGCATGTTTTTTGAAACCCACCTGGGTTTCTCTTTTGGGTGAAAGTAGATTAGCTGGTGGAACAGGAAAAATAGGAAATTAAATAGAAATTCTCAGTGCTTCAGGAAGTATTGCTGTGGGACCCTTATTTTCCATTACGGTTGATGCTAAACAGTTGATGTTGAACACTTGTTGTAACTTCCTCCTCTGCTGTTATCATAACAGTATTAATTCCTCGAAAAAGTAGAGCAGAATGTGTCTTTTGAAACAGGAACTTTATTTGATGCAGGAAGTTGCACCAATGAATGTGCTGATTTAACTGTTAACCCTTCTGCTTTTAAGTAATGCTGCATAAGGAGTCATTGCATTGAAATAGAATTCATAGTGGTTTCATCATTATACAATGCTTCTTATTTCAAATTGTAAATATTTGAGGTGATTGACTTATTGTTTAAAAAATATGTCTTCCTCAATTGTGAAAGTTGAGGGGTTTTTTTGCAAGGGCCAAAATCATGCAATGTTATTGTAAAAAACTCCCCCAAAGAACCAGAAAAAGCCTTTCCACATAGGCAACAGTTTGAGATAATTCTTGTAAAATACAGGTTTTGTTTATAATTACTTAGAAATAAAAACTGGATGATATCTTTCACATTATTTAGAGCAGTTCCGTGTAATTGGAACATTAATGGTAATTCACTTTCCATTTCCAGTTGCTCTTTTCTCTCATCCCATCTTTTTATTTATGAATAGGTCTCAGATTCCCACAGATAGTATTTTTTTGAATCTTCCTAAGAAAGTTGATCAGTTGAATTCATTGGTTTAATTGACTTGGATTAATATTTTAAAATCTCCATGGATTTCTATTTAGTTGAAAATAAATTGATTCCTAACTGAGTTACAGCAAATAAAACTGGTATTTTTTAGGTCAAAAAACCATCTATGTATCTTCCTGTAGTTATTGAGAAAAAGAGCCAACATGTTAAAATGTTGCTTCTGGTTGAACAACTCATTAAGCTTTTCCTGTTGCAAAGAAAAGCTAATTGGACTTCATTATTAAAGAAATGTGCTCTGCTCCTCCTCAAGATCACTGCCTGCAGCACAGGGTTGACAGAAGGGAACACAAGTCTCAGATGCCTCCAATGGTGTCCAAGTGTGTTTCCCCAAATTCCCAGTGAAAATAGTTTGCACTGACATCACGTAGGGATGTGTTGAGGGTGAGGATGTCTTCCCACCTCTCCACATGTAATAGCATCCAGAGCTACCCAGATCCTTCTTCCTGCTGCCAACAGATGGGATAAGATGTTTTGAAAGGGTTTTTGTGCCTTTAGTAGTGGTAAGTTAAATGGAAATTCCTGTTGTGGAAGAAGTGATTTGGGTTGTAGAGTGGATTGAAACAACAGCAAGTTCTTTCAATTTTGAACTTGTCACCAGATGGATATCCTTACAGGTTGTGTGTGTTCAGAATTCACAGTTCCTTCCTATTTGTCCTAAGTAGTTAGAAATTAATTATAATAAGATCAAACAGTTGACACAATAGATAAAATGCTTGTCATTAAATAGGTTTCCATAACTACAGAGACACTGATACCCATGAGACATTAATTAACAGACTTAAATTAAAAGTACATTTAAAACTAACAAGAGAAGAATTTCCATCATTGTTTATGTTCATGTTTATTGTGTGATTGATAGCTTTTTGCTTGTCATTTTCCTACCTCATTAGCTCTAACTCTAATTACAGTTGTTCCAAAATACAACTGTAACTAATTGTGTTATTAAATGCAGATATCTGAATTCCAATTATGTTTCACCCTTACACTTTCAGGGGATGCCAGATAATTAACCTGCAGCATGGGAGTAAGGACATTTGGCGCCTCACTCAGGAGTTCTGAGGCTGCTGGCATTTGGGGTTACTCTGTCACTGTGCTGCTTTTTACCTTTTGGCCTCCTCTTCCTAAAACGGCTTTTTTGGCAGTGTAGTGCATGGAGTTAAGCTCACAAGTCTTTGACTGAGATCTTCTGTAATACCACTGAGCTTGTTCTTTGACTTTTAGGTAACATTGCCATATATTACATGATCAAATCCTATCAGTAATTATTTTTAAGTTATAAAAATGCAAACTGAATTTTGACAAATCTGTTGCCTCTTATTTGCAAGATTAGTGGATGGATGTTTTTTGGTCTTGTTATCAGATAAAGTGATGCAACCCATGTCCAAGAACAAGATAAACTGGGATTGAGCCGGACTTTTCTTACAGTGACATTTTTTGGCATCTGTAGAGTTGAAAGGGGAATGAATATTTAACTGTAGTGAGGGGATGGTCTGTGCCACAAATGTAGAGCTGTATAAATTGCAAGAAAACAGCTGGGAACGAATGCTGGGGTTTCACATCCCTCAGTTACTTTTCTGTTGAATGCTGTGCCAGTTATTCCAGATTCTCTTCTAACAGGTTGTTCACGAGGATTTCTGTGCCTACTTCTTATTTGGTTAGTTCATGTGGTTAGGGGGCTTTTTTGGGGAAATAAGGGTGCAAGTACTGCTGAGTCCATATAAGGTCATCCAAGTTCTACATGATTGCTTTCACAGTCCATTAGTTTCTTATTTAGAAGATGATATTTAAAAACCCCAACAAAAACCCAAACCACAAAATCCAACGCTCAAAAATTCCCAAAGCACATTTTGACACTTTAAAATAAAGAACCCTGAAGCTGAAAAGATTCCCTACTACAAAGTACTTGTGCATTTTTATTTTTTATCTTCTGCACCCGAGTTATCAAATAGTTTCTAGATATATTCTGCTGTACCAGAATCCCAAGGGATGGCTGACACCTTAGGGGCATGGCTCTCTCTGAATGCACTCCCAGAATAAGCCATCAAGTGGCACTGTAGCCACCATCTTGAGGTCTTGCTTCCAGAATTTATTTTCCCATTGGCAGTGGATGTGATTTGTTTATTTTGCCTCTTGGGAATCTATGTTTTTAATTTCCTTTCAACATGTGATTGCTTTTGTCCTTTGAGCTCAATGTTTTCCGTTAGAATTTATAAACTAAGGGAGCTTCTTTCCTTTGCTTTCTCTGTTCTATTTCTCTCAAAGTAAAAAGACAATCTGTTGACCTTGAGCTTCTCTCTCTCCTGTTGCCTGCTTCTGGCATTGCTTTTATTCCTGGGATTGTGTTTTAGTTTCAACAGCTCAGAAAGACTCTGTTATGATCCAGGGAGACTTTCTTCCTTTTGAAACCTTTCCTGACTCTGAGCTTCCCTCATTTGCCTTAACTAAACTGTGAATAATCTGTCAGCCTAATAGGCAAAGCTGCAGCTTGTAGAACATCTTGTGCAACAGGCTAATAGAGGAATTTATTGGAAATACACTTTAGGTCAGTGATTCCAAAGAGCTGAACATTTTAATCATTTAACAACTTTAGCCTATTAATTATATAGTGAGGTGTAAGCAAGCAGCTGTGGCAGTCCTAGCTTTCCTGGCAAGCAGCTGCTGGTAGAACTTCTTTTCCAGCATAGGGACATGGACTGCCAAATGAAGCCCTCCTCTTTTTAGATTGTTGGTTCAGCACATGAATGCTGGGCATAAATCAGGACATAAATGTATAAATTCTGAAAGCACTTTGTTTTAATAGCATGGTAACAAATTTTATTGAGTTTGTGCCTCCAGATGGATTCCCCCCCATGAATAATGGATTTTCATTTGTAAGGTTATATTGGCTGTGAATTATTGCAACTTTTCAAACCATATGGTAATGGAATGCCCCAGTTTGGGATAACTAAATCCTGGAGGTATTTTAGTGTCTTGTATTGTATGGATTAATCTCTAGCTGGTGTGTTTTAAGGCTTAAGGATATGTAGCAGGTAGCTTTAATGTTTAAAATACTTAAAGCTTTTGATGCTTTTGATGAAAATTTCCTAATAAAACTTTGGGAGGCCCAGTTTGACCTCAATCTCTAATGTCTTACTGACATGATTCTGCATTTTCCTTGTGAAAGAAACCCCTTGGTTTTGCTTTAGATTTTTTTCTGAATTTGTAGAATTATTGCATACAACATGGTATTTTCAGACAATTAAATTTTCAGTCAGCTGAAAAACTTAAAATATGCTAATGAATGATCTGAGCATATTCATGATCTGAGCATATTCATTTAGCTGTCTAAAGGTCTTTATATATATTTTTTTTATACATATAGATAGAGATCCATAGATCGACACATCACATAGAGTGCTAATTTTAACTGTAAGAAAACTCCAAAGAGAAGTAAGCAAATAATAGTAAGAAAGTAGAAGTAAGAAAACTCTGGAAGAAGTAAGCAAGTGAAAATTACTTGAGGACAAGATGGAACTGAATGATATTGGTCACATTATTTGTCAAGTAATCTCAGCATCTTGCAAAGCAGGGATCTTGGGAACTGTGTAAATCCTCTCATTAATCTTCTGGTCAATCAGCTAATGCAGTTATGGTTTAATATTTAGCTCTAATCAATATAGCCACATGGGAATACTGCATTAGAAAATTGAAATATTTTATAGCTTAAAGAGTCTTGGCCATTTTGTATATTTTCTATATAACAATAAAATTTTATATGGAATATAACATTTATATCAAATGGTCTTTGGAGATATAATTTGTAGAGTTGGAGTGCAGTGTATCATGCAGTTTCAGTTTTCCATATTGCTTTTTGTTAGTCTGGAGAGAAGAAAGCAAATGTTACCTTTTAGAGACTCTGATACTGTGATGTGAAAAACCTCCACCTCACTGAAGTGATTGAGTGATATGTATGCATTCTATCTTCTCAAGTAGCAGCAGGACAGTAAGAACAAGATCATTCCCAGAGATGTGCTGAAGCTCACCAGTACTACTGAGGCATTGAAGGAGGGGAAGTTTTGTCAGGGACAGGTACTGAGATTAAATGAAAGTCTGGTCTGAACCACTTTCAAATTAGAACAAAAATTCAACTCATGAGATCAAGAAATGTGGGGCTTTTTACTAAAATGTCTCACGTAGCTAAATTGAGAAAAATGCATGCATTCCTCTATATTTCGAGGCAGTATTTGGTTGTATTATTGTGAGATTTCTTTCCTAAGGACTCAAGTTTTTCACAGATAAGTGAAAAGACTTTTCACAGGCTTTTTTCTGTGATAATTAGCTAGGTTCATTTAAAGTGTGGGTTTTTTTTTTATTAACAATAAAGTTAACATTCTCTTTTCATAACTGGGGAGAAGGTAGGCAGGAAAGATATGAGTCAACCATTATTGGAGACTGATGTGTCACAGACCTACACTGTCCTCTCCTGTCATATTTTTTAGTGAAGGGACAGTGTCTGACAGATGAAAAACATTTATCTATCAAGAATGTGTATAGCTCTGATGCATATAATCAGTCATTTCTTGTGGTGCCATTATAACCTAAAGGCATTTCTAAGGGCTGTCATTTCACTGCCTGACACCACCATTCAATCCTGAATGGGTTATAGAGCAGGGAGTTTGCAATTTTAAAGTGATATTTTCTCTTGGGTTTTGGCTAGGTAGTGTCCTTCCTCCTCCTGACACTATCATTATTATTATATATTTCAGTACCTTTTTGTAAATCTTGAGTCAAAGATGCATTAGCACTGTTCTTTGTTCTCCACAGGTTTCTAACATTTACACATGAATGACATAGCAGCATTCTGAATTTCTAAAATACAAAATTTCTGATTTTGATGGGGAAGGCAAGAATGTTTTCATTATATTAAGATAACTAAATTAGATTCTCTGAGTAGCCCTTTTTAGGTGTTTCTCTTTCACCATTAATTACTTAGGGAATTCAAACAGAATCTGCAAATCACATGCACTAAGATGGTCTTGAATAGCCATACAGTGTGCACTGAAAATTTACTGATTGAATGGATATCCATAAAAGTTGAAATTGTAGAGATGCCATCTGCTCTCTAGTTGCTCTTTTATCCTTTTGTTTAATGCTCATCCGTGCTTCTGACTGCTGTCAGCACTGCTGATATTTACAGAAGGGTTCATGCACCTCTCTTGTTTTTACTTATGAAGAAGAAAAAGAGAGGTGTTCTGGCTTGGAGCCCATGCCATGTGCTCCTTATACCTGAAATTAATTAATATAAACTATTCATTACTATTACTGTCATTTATTGGATGTATATAATGGTACTCAGTAAAGTGTTGCTTATGTAAAAACCCCCTTTTTTTTTGTCTCTGTGCAGGTGGAAGAGGGCTGGTGGGAAGGTATCCTTAATGGGAAGACTGGCATGTTTCCTTCCAACTTCATAAAGGAGCTCTCTGATTCTGATGATGTTGGAATAGCACAGGAGGAGCAACTAAAGTCAAGTAAGGAGAAATTTATTATTGATGTCCTGTATGTATGTTTGTGTCTTTAGCTCACAACATATTGATAGGATAGCACATTCTTATCTCTTGCTTGGAAGTGTTTTTGAATGCCATGTTCTTAATTCATGCTGAAAGGGTCAGAAGATGATGATTTATGTATTCCTGCAGTGCTACCTGAGTTGCAACATTGTCAGTGCTCTCTGAGCTGTGTAAGCCTTGCTGAGCCACAGCAGACCAAGAGAAGAGAGAAGGCAATGGTGATGACTGCATTTGTATTTCAGAATTAGTTACAAGAGAATTTTTGTCTTTAGAGGTGGAAAGTACAAAGTGGCTTATTTAAAGTGGAGGGATTAAAGTGCCATGCTTTCTATAACAGCTCCAATAGATGAAGGATTGATAATTACTGGTGTGGGACATGCAGCACTTTTTCCCTCCAGGTGCTGAGCATGTTTCTATCACCTCGGACACCCACTGCCCCAGCAGCCAAAGGGAAAAGGGCCAGAACTGGGACATGGACTTTGTTCTCTCATTTACAGTGGGCCAGTACTGCTGCAGGTGAAAAGCATGTTTGGTAACTAAGTTTGCAATAGTATAAGCATGGGAGTGGGTTGTCCTATTTATAACTTCTCATGGAGAATAACCTGAACCAAAAGTGTGCTGTTACATTAAATGGAAAGCTGTTGGTCCTCATGTTTTTTATGTTCTTCAAGCAGCTATTACTTTTTTTTTTGTTCCTAATTCAGTGATCAAATCTGACTTTTCAGAGAAAAAAAAAAAGTCAATTCAATTTGCATATTTCAGGCTAATTCCACAATACTTGCCAAGGTCTTCCTATTTTTAGCACTGCAGATGTTCATTGCTATGTAGCATTCTCCTGAGATCTCTGAATAAACAGAAGTCAAAGGACTATCAAGATCTTTGTGAGCTGATTTCAGCTGAAATTTACCAAAACCTTTATAGTTTACTCTGTCAATCAAAAGTAGAAAATTATAACACTATTTTCTTTCTTCCTTATTTTTCCACTTAAGGCAAATTTGTTGCCCTTATTCCATACCACAAAAATAAGATCCTGAGAGCCCTAACTTTTGCAATGATGAAAACATTTTTTTTTTAATTTTGCAATGGAGTACATTTTCATGTGTCAATGAGTACTGGTGACCTAGTCTTGTGGTCAGTGCTGTTCAAGATATTTAAATGTAACATTCCTTCAGACTGGAATTAACATATTTTAAACTTCAAAATTTTAATGTGATGGAAAGGGAGAAAGGTCACTAAGTGAAGGTGCATGTTTCAGAGAGATTGCAAACTACTTTCTATAATATTATATGCTCTCATGAATTATGTTAATTATAAACACAGTGAGTCTTGGAAGAACTAATTGTGTAGAGCAGTTTCAGCTCTGGAGTCTGTAGTGTTTGGTACTATATAAGTGAGCAATGTTGGTGATAATGTTCAGAATGGAATATCCCAATTTTTTCTACATGTGAATGAATGAGTATTCTTTATTTTCAGGTAATTTGGTAATATATACTTCATAATAAGCATCCTAAAAATGGCTTTTAACAAAAACATACGTTGGACTATGCAAAAGCAGCCACAAAGCTTTAACTCTTGATGTCCATTATGGCCCATGCTTTATTCAGGCTTGGGTTTTTGTGCTGGTTCTGTCACTGTAACCCAAACCTGTGATACTTTTATGGAGAAGACAGCAGTAACACAGTTATTGTTTTTGCATCTTTAAATAAATTGAAGGTAACTGTAGGTGGGAGATGAGTTTCCTACTTTCTTGTATTTAATTTAATTCCTTGGAGGTGCTTTGTGTCTATCTAAGAGCTATTAGATATACCTATAAAACAAAATAACACTGTAAACCTCCTGAGAGAGAGACAGTGACTCAAGGATGCTGAGATTGTTGTGGGGATTTTAATGTTTTTTAATTTATTTTTTCTTCAAGTAAAACTATAAATTTAAGAATTGCATTCCCCTAGGAGAATTATGGGAAATATACATCAATTCCATTTTTTCTGTATATGGTTTATGTGATTGATGCAGCTGTTGCTCTCCAACACATAGTGCTTCATGAGGCTCTATTCAGGCACACCTAATATCTGGATTTGAAAATCTCTGTGATGAGATTGCAAAAATTTCAACAAGTTTACACAACTAGGAATGATAATCTCATTCAGTCTGAAAACATATTAAAAAAATTTTGAACAGGTAAACCCTGGAAGATTTGCCATCAGGCTAGTAGCACTGCTGAATGCTCTAGGTTACATCTCAGAAAGGTGTGTATTCATGCCTCTAGGTCAGCTCCTTCCTCTGTGGATGACAAGATGTGACAGCACCTTAAATCTGCAGTTACTCCTTTTTGTTTCTCTGGAAGCTTTGAGTGTGTCTGTATCACAGGACTTTGCAAGGTGGAATCCTTGAATATGAATTCTGGATTATGCAGTTGGCACTTGGGTGAGGGGTTGTACCCAGGCACTGAACTCAGACCCTGGGCAGCCACTCAGGTTCTGCTCAGCATTCAAAGGAGCCTGGAAAGGGCTGGGGTTTGGCTCTGCAATCTTGAGCAGCAGCCTTGAGCTGTTCAGCCCAGCTTGTAAAATGGGTAAGGTAATACTTGGCAGATTTACTGTGAGACCTGGGAAAATAGCACAGGATATGTGGAGAACTGGCACTATGCAAATCCATGAATACTTTTAAGTTGATAATTAAATTTAATGTCTTGGTTAAATTTAATTAAACTTGATTTTTAAATCACATTTTACTGACCATCTATAAAGAGAATTTTTGAAGGGCAAATGTAATTTTGGTGAACTCAAAGAAAAAGAAATACAGAGAAGAAAAATTACATAACTTGGCTTTTTAGGAATAAAGTTAATAAAACCCCATATTTCTCTGTCCTTCTGTTACAATCTACACCAGCCCCAATGGACAGAAAGAAGTCTGATTTTATTGGTTTTGTTGTATCCATGTAAATTTTATGGCAGATCAGAGTAAACAGCCAGAAGAAATTACCTTGGTTTCTTTTCATGCTCTGCCATAGACTAACCTCAGAAGCTTGTTCAGAGCAAAAATTTCCTTTTTTGAAAATGCCTGGGGCTAGTATTAGAAGTGCCAAATATTTCTGAATCCTGACTGTGGGACTTAGCTTGAACCTTATTTGGAAAGGGTTGGGAACCTGTGCCTCCCCTCGATGGTGTGTGCTCAGCAGGCTGGAAAGCAAGACTGTTGCGAGATCAAAATATCTGGGGGGATGTTTCTTCGATTTTAAAGTATTTGTCCTAGCTGTAAGGTGGTTGCCAAATTTCTTCTTTTCAAAGGTGCATTTTGGAATGTAAGCACAGACAGGATCAGGTGCTCCTAGAGTAAACAGCAGTTCCTTGTCTTGTACAGCATGCTCTTAAATGAAAATATTGATTTTCTTAGGCCAACTGTTGCAGCATGAACAGGTAGTATGCATTATCAGTTTATTACTATATTAGATACATGGATTATAAGATTATTTTCCATATTTTTCAGAGATACAGTGTTGATTTTAAGACTATTTTCAATACCACTTCTTGTCAATACAGCCTGTTGAGAAGCAAAAAGTTGACATGTAGTCAAAAAAATTCTATTTGAGATAATCACAATTTCACATTGAGGAGGTTATTTCAAAAAACATTTAGTACATTGACAGCAGTGTCATGACAGCATTGAAAAGTGGCCTTTTGTATCTTTGCTTTCTCTGATATGTGTTCTCTAAGGTACAGCTGGGCCTCATGGTAACTATCAGCTATTTTTGGAAACTGTTAGTGATGACCCCTGAAAAGTCCTGGCTGCTGGAGGTAGAACTGATGATGGACTCATCAGCTGATGCTTCAGTCAGGCAAACTCCTCTGTTTTGAGTTCTTTAAACTTTAGATTTCCATTCGTGTCTCTCTGGCTCTTCCACAGTGTCATGAAGCTTAACTTACTTTTCTCTTAGCAGTGGGTTGATGTTTGACTGTTTTAATAGCACTCTTTTAATGGTATCCTGGAAAAAGAAAGTGTAAAGATGGATTTCTAGCATTTTTACTTCCTCATTACATAAAACATTACATAAGGCAATGGAAACATTTTGTTATTAATTAAACTGCAGTAACAAAACTAAGAATTAGCTTATTATAATATATAAATAAGTATAGTGTTTTATTGTCTGAAAGTCCAACAGAATGATATACAGGAGAAAAAAATCCCACACATTTTTTGGTACCAAACTGGGTGTGATCCCGTGTTGTGACAATTCACATATACTGGCGGTTTTGCTATAAAATTTTACCAAAGACATCAATTTTTGTGATGGTATAACAAGGGGGGATTTGGAACAAGCTGGCATTGGTATATTCTTGGGCTTGACTGGGTTTTTAAACCTGACACACAAACCACTTCAGCTGCTCATGCCTTTACCTTCACTTGAATTTCATGTCCTAAATATCAGAGCATGAGCTATCTCACTAGCAATGGAAAAAAAAAGGATTTTGTAATAAAAGTGTTATCTTAAATATCTTAGATGAGAAATGGGATTTGGTTTTTGTAGTTTTACTGTTATTCCTCTGAATTTTAGAATTTTGCTTTTGTAAATGTCACTACCAAGTGACACCTGATTTAACTTTTAGCTGAAAAACCAATTTATTCAGGTTTTACTGTCCTGTCCTTCCTACTAAGTACAATTTAAGACCAGTTCCCATGTCCAAAATATTTCCAATAAGTGATCTTGGAAAGATGCAGTATTTCTGATGCTCACAGGATCCTGGTACATTAAAGAGATGTGAGTATTTCATTGCCCTTTTTGGATGTCAGCTGTGCTTGTTCAAGTGCACTACATCTGCAGCAGGAATGTTGAGCCACTGTGAGTGCATCATTGCAGTAATGATGTTTTTTCAGGATTCCCCTGTGCAAGGCTGCAAAAACCAGACAAATAATTTTATTTGCAAGTCTCTCAACTTGATGGACAACAGATCAAGCCTAAGAAGAATGCATTCTGTTGGACACTGTAAATAACAGCTTTAGCAAAATCATGAGATTCTGTTATCTGACATACATGCAGTAAGAATATTTTAACTTCATGTACAATCAGATATGTTTGTTAATGTTCTCGTCATTTTGCTAATGAGGCTTTTAAATGTCAGTGACTGAAAATACAGATTAAAACCTCTTCCTTTCCCTTCTTTTTACCATCATTCGATCTCTTTACCCCCACCCTGCCCCTTCTCCTTTTTTTTGTCTTTCCTTCTCTTGCCTGCTGTCAGGAAAATCTGCCTTTGAAGGGACAATTCTGTACAGAGTGGCACCGGCAAAGATTGACAGCTACAGACGTTATAACAGTGAGTGTGCTCCAAAATCATCCAGCAACAGCTTCAGTCCTCTGACCTTGTTTGATTTATCTACACTTGTAAATTGTGCCACTGCTACCCACTTATGGCTACTCTACATGCATTTATCTGTCTGTAAGCTGAAGTCAGTTTGCTGCTGATGAACTGCCCAGCCTTAATGCAATGAGAATGCACCTGTTCCTCCTGTGCATGTGTGTGTTCTGTGTCCATACAATGTCTGTGTATAAGCCCACAGTAAATTGTGAATTACATTGGATATTTTGGTCTCAGCTATGGTTTGAATCTAACTCCATTTAGTCCCATCATTTTTGCCCTCTGAAATGAGAAGACTACTGATACTCACCACTAATCTTTGAATTAAAAGTCAATCTGCTCTAAAAGTAAAGTTTCCATTGTGATTGTTGAACTCATAAAGTATGCTTTGCTTTTCTTAAAGGGTATTTTGGGTTTTGATTTGTTTGAAGTTTTCTTTTTTTGGTGATTTTTAAATTTATTTTTACTGCATGCTCTTCATTTGGCATTCTGTCTTTGACAGTTATTACTCACAGCATTCTGGCTTGATACGTTTTTTCTGCCAAGGAGAATAAAAGATATAAAGCTCTTTTCATTTCATGTTCAGGTTTTTGGCTTCTGCTTTTTAAAAGAAGGGCACATCCTGTTTTCATGTTCTTTTACTGCACTGGTAATATAGAAAAAGAGAGAATGGTTGTATCAGATGTAAGACAGAGGAAGCAAGGAAGACAGAAATCTGTCCTTCCACCTGTTTCCTCATGGAGAAATGTAGCTGGAAATTCACATTTGGTGTGTCTAAGTGCAAAGTGTTCAATCCTGTCTTCCAGTGAACAGGATGTTGTGCTAGCTTTGGCATCTGCTTTTGCCCCAGAGAGCTTTCTCTTGAAATGATCCATGCTGTGCTGCCCTTCTTCTTCCTTAGTGGGTGGGAGTGTTTGGTCTTCTACCTCTGAGGACTTCTGTCTTATGCATGTTGACAGCAAAAGATGAAGTAGTTGAAGTCACATTATTCTATTCTGATATTTGCCCTTACACCTTTTTTTTTTTTGCTTTTCTTAACAAATCTGATCCTTTTGTATGAACAAAAATCTATGTCAATGTGTGCAGCTCTGAGTATTTCCTTGTGGGAAATTACCTCCCTGTCTACCAGAATTCATTTTGCAGCTCTTTGCAAGCTCCAATCAAGCCCTTGCTCTGGCTGGAGCAGACCATGTGACTGGTGGTCTTCAAATTTTTGTTCTGCTTCTCACCTTTTATCTCCATGACTGCTTATCAACCACTCGAATTTCATGCTTCTTGCAGAGTTCTTAGACTCTCATGTCCTCTAATCCACCCATCTGATGAGCATGATAAGGATTTATGAAGTTAATTTCCAGTATGCTTGACTTTGGACATAAAGATGAAGCTTCAAATCAGATTCAGGATCTGCCTTTGGAGCCTTTAATTTCACAATCCTACTGGGCAGTGCTGCCCTAACATTACCTTTCAAAGTTTTCCAAAAGCCTGCTCTCCATGCCCACCCTGTTACTCACTGAGGGCCAAATCATCCTTCCCCTCTTCTCAAGTCATTTAAGTAAGCAGAACTGAAGCCAGGAAGAATTCAGTCACCTTTTGTGCTAGAGCTCTGCATTTAGTTCTTGTTAATCATACTGGCCCATTGTTGTGCCATGTCACAGAGAGGAAATTGCATCAAACTGATTTCAGAGTACAGGATTGGATGGGTGTCTGGAGGAAAGCTTGGTAACCAGCTGCAAGAAGACAGCTTAACCCACAATAGATTGTCTCACATTGGTCCGGGCAAACACCCATCTAAACTTTGTTTTTAGAGCTGAAAAAATATATCTGTTTGTACTATGTGGAGTTGGCTTACCTGGAGGTTCAATTCTACCTCCCTTGGTGTCTGGTTGATACTTGGATGTCTTTTCATGCTGCAGAGGTGTGTTACTTTCTCCATAAAGCTGCATCTCAGAAGGCCTGATATCCAGCTACACTTATGGCCGGCCTGTTTGTTGCTTTTTGGGTTGGAACTGGGACTGAGGAATTGGTAATCCACAAAGTCATGTCAAATGGAGAAGTTTTAAACAAAACAAGGGTTTCACTGTTGTTTACTATCAGAGATGCTCTTGCCTAAACTAACAGACAAAAAGGAGGGTCTCTTACTCTCGCTGCTCCATCTATTTACAGCTCACTTCCTGCAAACTTACTCATTGTGCTCTTCCTGAACAAGCTGACTGTGGTGCAGCCAGCTCCTTCCATTTCATGTCTCCTCTAGGGTCCATATTTTTAGGTCATTATCCATGAGCTTATGTCTCCAGTGAAAACCATTTGGAGACATTCCACAGAATTGATTTCATTTAGGGATGTCTGGTTAAAACAACTCATAGCTGCTCTAATTTCAGCTTGCTGATTTCTCTGTAAGTTAAGCTGGAGTCAGTTCATAACTTTAGATTAGCTATACCTAGGCAATGCTTGGATTCACCTGTATCACATTGCATGAAGTGTTGCTCAACTTTGCAATCAAGCTTAGAGCTTTTACTTCACAAACATGTGCTGAGTGCTAAATACTTTTATTTTGAAAGCCATTTTCGAACTGCTGTGTTTAAAAGGCACTTTCTTACTTAACCAAGGCCTGTAATAGCTGTTGAATTGGTTGCTGCTTCCAGAGGTACCTTCCACTGAAAAATGCAAGATTATCTCCTGCAGAAACAGCCAGCCTTGCCTTTATATGCTGACATGGCTTTCTTGGTCATGAGGTGTGCCAGGCTCCGCTCAGCAACAATTCCAGCTCCTTTGGCATTCTGCTTATCAACCTGCTGTCAGAAAATCTTTGCTGCTGCGTATGCTGGGTGAAGAGAGACACACAGCAAAAAAATTGTCATTTTGTTGATCACAGCCCTCTTTTCTCTCATCCTGCAACTTTCTTGCACCTCCACGAACAACGCTTCTTGGATTCCTAATTTTTTTATTTTTACTGATTTAGTTTCTCTTTCTTGCTTCGCTTTCCTTTTCTTCAAAGATGCAATAACTGAGGAACAGTGCAGATAAAATGCTTGATTTGACAAATATTTGCCTCTCTTTCCTTATATGTGGATCCACAATGCTGTCAGTAATAGCTATTAGATATAATGGAAGAAGATCAGGATCGTTGAAACAGAAACATTCGTGAGTAACCTCAATTGTGTTTTGTGTTTTCTATTGCTCCACCACTTTTTTTTTTACCCTTTTTTTGTCTCCCTCCCCTTAATTCTTGAGGAATTATGGCTGGTCAGAGTTCTGAGAAATCAATATGGCTGATGTATTTATGATGTTCTAAACCCCATTTAGGAGTGTTGGAATGTGAGCAGAGTTCAATGAATGAGCAAAATGTGGATTTTAACAGTTCTGAGGAGAGGACAGTTACAACTTTGTATTTTCTCCTCACCTTGTTACGACTTGCTTGCAAAAAAGAGCTTGTATCAAATACAAAGGTGCTGCAATGAAAAATAACATCTGAGAAAGAAAAATTATAAAACTGGGGGAGGGAAATTTTCATGATTAAAAATTAGCATCCTGTTTGCTGGAGAACAAGTGTACAGATGACATGGGACTGAGGGCTGTGTGTGGAAAAATTACGTTGACTGGAGTGAAATGTGAAATCCTTCTGTTGATTTGGATTCCCACTACCAAGTGATTTTCCATGAGTTTCACAAAAGACCTGCTTGGTGAGTGGCAGGTAAAGAACCTTGCTGCCTGTGGCTGCTTATCTCTCCTTCCACATGTGATAACGTGCGTGTACTTGGTGAGGGTGGTGAAAAAAGTAGCCCCCAATTGGAGAGGACAATGGTTGTCTACAGTTGTAGAGCTCCTAAACGAATGATTGTTCCTGTTTGCTCTTGGGATGTGGCTGGGGAGGTGGGGAAGCCACCAAGTTCTGTACTGATGGCTCTGTGCTCGTGCTGTAGAAGATGCTTGTGCTGCATCGCCCTCAATGCATGCTGCTACATGGGGCCAGGCACTGCTCCCCTTCCCCTTGCATGACCACTTGTGCAAGCATAGAATTCTTGGGGCATTTCTTATGTGGCAAGAACTGTTATGCAAAGGAAAATGAACATGTTGAAAGAAAGTGACAAAATATTTAGCTAACATAGTTCCATTTTTTCAAGGAATGACTGAGAATAACAAATAATTACTAATATTGAGCTAGTCTGCCTCAGTTGTTTGTATATGTATAATCACTCTTGGTAAAGAAGCATTAATTTGTGTTTTGAAAGAATGAATTTATTAATCTTTAAACTAAGAAGAATCAACATGTCTTTCTTCTACAGTAGTATTCAGAATCCAATTTCATTTTCTAGTTTTGATTTTTTAATGACACTGGAATGTTGTTGGGGATGGCTTCAACAAAATACAGGATTTTGATAGAAAGCAAACTCAAGACTAATACGTTATAGGATGTGGGTATTTGTTCTGTGTTCACCAGTATGTGAGGAAAAGGAAGAAGGACAGTTCCTGCAATTACCATGTATAATTTCATTCAGATCAGTCACCCGGGCGTTCCACGCTGTCATTCTCTAAATAGAAGGAAAAGTCATATTTCCACTTGCTTTCCTTCCCTTCCATAAAAGTAGAAAAACCCAATAAGCTTCATTTACAGATGTCTTTGTTCTATTAAACACAGTTGGCAGTGTTTCTCTCTGGCTGCCATACCAGATCAGGAGATCCTTTGCATTGTCTCAGGTGTGTGTCTCTGAACAGCTGCCATTGCTTAACAAAGCTGAGAAGGGCTTAGAGGGCCAGAACACCACTGGCCTTTACTGTGTCAGTGGTCCAGGGCCATAAATTGTCAGCAGAGAGAGCAATCCAGAATAAAGAACAAAAATTAAATTGCCAAGTAATAGCTCAAAATAGAAAGCTCTGTAACCTTAGAATATATTTCCTTTTCTCCCCTGCCATTTTAAGCTATTTAGAAATAATTTGTTTCCTGCTTTGAATGGAGTTAATTTTACCACAGCTGTTTATTTTTGTTTTAACAGCTTTACTTACACAGCCCTTTATCATCCCTAACTATCTTTCTGATTTAGAATCCTGGTTTGATGCCAGCACAGCTCTGAGAGGCTGTTTCTGAATTAAGTCTGATGTTGCGGTCTCTTTTTAATCCCTGTTTGAGCTAATCTGTTTTGGTACATTTCAGAATGTTGCTCTCAAAAGACCTGTAACTGCTGTAGCAGGAGTGTGGTGTGTTTGAAATGTCTTGAGGAAGCTAATCTCTTTTATATACCCATAGAGGAAAAAATGTGTGAAGTGCGAAATTCCTCCAGACAGTTTTGAGAAAATTTAATCTTCATGAATACTAAATGAGCTTGCATTTTTAAGGAGAATGAATCAATAAAGAATAAAAATTCTGAGTGTTTTTAAAAAGCTGTAGACCCATATCTTGTTCCAGCCAAAAGCTGGAAGCAGTCAGCCCCTGGGAATTTTAACTTTTTGCTGGTGATGGTGCCCTTGTTCAGACTTCAAGGAACTTACTAGAAAAATGCAACCAGTGCTTATATTTGAGCTCTGCCTTGTGGTGCTACAGATGATTCAGCAACAATAAATCAAGGTAAAAGAATAACAGTTTTGCTTATAGATCCAGAAATTTCAAGTGACACTACCAAAAGACCTGAGAAATATGAAACTTCTGAAAAACTCCTGTTATTAAGACTGATGTGATAGTAAGCATGTTAGTGAGCACCTTATTGATGTTATGTTCTTAGCTTGTCAGCTCTCCAAATACTGACAGAGAGCTGACAGATTCTAGAGAAGTTCTGTTTAAAAAAAAAAGCAGCAAAAATAGTGAGAGACCTGACTACTGTAGCTTTTATCCTATACTGGCTTTATTTGAAGTACTTAATGGGCTTACAAGAAGAGCAAGATGTTCTCAGTATTTCTGAGGAGAGCAGTTTGCTGACCTGCTGGCCTCACCTTGTGCTCAACTCCATCTCTGTGGTAGAGCACAGCTGTCCCAGGCTGAGTGGGTGTGATGGGCAGCAGAGAGGGGACTGTGACCACTGAAATTCTCTCCAGCTTTTAATGTTCATTTAGCAGCCTAACCTCCCTGATAGCTGTAGCTCTCCATGAAGAAAATTTAGTACTTAAAATTCATAATCAGACAGTGTGTGTCACTCAGGTTCCTGCCTAGATCCCAGCTGTGTCCATGGGCTACATTTATCTTTTGGAGAAACTATCCAGCCAGCTGTGTTCTGCCACACAGCTAAGCTATTTGCATAGTGGCAAAAGATTCCATGAAAAGCCGAATGAAAAAAACCCAAAAAACCCCAAAACCACCTGAAACACAAACCAAAGAGGAACATTTTTCTGGTTTTAAGAGGAAAGATCACCTGAGCCAGGTTGCAGGTGCACCAAGAGAATTGCTGATAAATACATAGTGAGGCATGTATATATACACACACATGCATATATCACACACATGTATCACACACACATATATATGTATTAGGGAATAACCCAATGGACAGAATTTATCAGGCAAGGATGGGCAGAGTGTTGCAAATCCTTGCTTCCAAGATTTTTATCTGTCCAAATCAGAAGAGTGTATCTCATGTACCTGGACAGGAAGGTAAGAGAGAGTCTCCTTAGCATGCCTTTAATAGTAAAAGCATGTTAGGCTATTTTCTACAGGACTGTTCTGTACTCAAGCAATGCATTATTCTTTCTAAATGTTACTGCAGATCCTCAATTTGTCTGATTTGTTCTACAGTTTCCACTGCATACAGTTCTTCTCTTTTGTCCCCTTTGTCTCTAGACCCCATCATGTTCTGCTAAGAGCACAAGCAGGGCTTTTATTCTTACTGATTTATTTAGTGAAGTACAGAGAACTTCTCAGTTTGGGTCAGTCAAAAATAATTAAATTAGATCATTTTCCCAGTTGATCTGGAAGAACTCTTTATAACTTTGAAGGAGCTTTGTATCTGATCACACAAGTGCCATTTGCTTTAGACAGGCCACACTTCAGTCCACTGTGTCCTCATTGAAAAAAAAAAAGAAAGAAAGAAAAAGAAGCAGTGCTGTTATTTCCTATGTTGCTTTCATTTTGAGGACTCTATACTGAGACAGCTCTGTGGCAGTATAGAGAATGATCAGTTCTTGGATTATCATCAAGCACAGATGGGTGATGCTTGGGAAATCTGTTGTGACCCTGAGGTGAGGCTTCTCAAACGAAGTGTGGTGCCTCATCACAGAAGAATGGTCATAAAAGCTGAAAATGCCATAATGAGAAACGAGGGATTACCCAGAAACAAACAAAAGCTTTATTCTTATTAGATCCCCTTGAGGTTTCTGATCTTCCTTTCATGTAAACTTCAAAGATCTGAAGTCCATGTGAGACCTGTTGAGTAATTCTCACAATTACTTTCATATTTTAATTCCATCCACTGACCAAAGTCCAGATGATCTTCTTCCACAATTAGGGATGCAGTGACCCTATTTTAATAACTATTTTAAGATAGCTTTTCTGTTCATTTCAGGGAGTGGCAGTCATGGTTTCTTATCAGTTACTTCTGGAGGGAGGTGTCTTCACTGCTTTTTCCCTCCATCACAGAATAGTTTGAGATTTTGGCAAGGATGACAGTCGACACCTGTGCCAGAGCGTAATTTTCCATATAAAGAGATTTTGTTCAGCTAAAAGACAACAATCACTACAATCTGAGTTTTTTGAGTTGTGGAAGTTTTATACTCAGCATAGTCAATTGCTGACCATTGTCTTTGCAGTTAGAAGTGGTAAATAAATTTGGTTCTAGCTTCTATCTCAGCCTGAGCCCCAGTGATTGATCATTTGCAAAGCTGGAGAAGGTCCAGCTGGTAGAACTTACAGCTTCTTCACTTACTGCCCAAGTCAGAGCAAGGGGAGGGAACAAGAAAGGGGCAGTGACTTTGCCACACTGGTCAAGGTGATTTATACGTGTCTGGCTTAATTTACCCTTGCCTCTCTGCGTGCCTCTGCTGGAAACGCTGTGCGGTGGCTCTGCTGCAGGTAACCACTCCTCTCCTGCCCTCCAGAGCTCCAAGCAGCATCGCAGTCAATGCTTAAATTCCCTGGTTAATGATTTCCTGAGGTCTGGAACACAAGTAGTGCACAGGATTTACTTTACTGATGGTAGGCATGCTACCATTCTAACTACCATAATAAATATGATAATTAACCAGATTTGAGGTTTTCTCCCAGGCCCATCTTAGAAAAACAAAACATAAAGAAATCAAGACTTTTGCATATTTAAGAAGAGTATTGTAATATAATTATTTAATATTCATTTAAATTGCAATCCTGCACAGCTTATAGAACCAATAATTTGTTCAGTGTTATTTGAATTGAATTGAATATCTGAAGAAGTAGAAATGTTACTGATGTTCAGCAATAGCTGTGGCAGCCACTCAGGCGGCTAGAGGCCCAAAGTGTTTTGTTTAGTCTGTAGTCTTTCTGTTTGTTTCTAATTGGGAACTTTCTCTAATTCTGCTTTTATACTCCTTTCATGTTAAAGATACAGAAAATCTCAGGGCAGCATATCATGGCTTTCCTGTTTTTGTCTAGAAGTCCTGATCTGACATGATTTCATTTCCTAGCAGCACCCTGGTTTGAAACCCATTTAACAGAAGGGCCTCTCATGTCCTGGATCATGCAGGTGTACCTGGAGGCCTCAGGACTTGGTTTCTGTGGTTCATCTGTACTGTCAGCCTTTCATGATGAAAATCAATTGCAATCTCTTTGTTGACCTTGATATAAAAGTAATAAAAAGGAAAATCTTATTTGAAATTCTTCTTCAGCTTGCAAGATCCACATCTGTGATATCATGAGTGCTTGTTCGGGAAATGTGAGGATCTGAGCTTCTTATTGTTAGGTAGAATTAGTGCTGTAGTAGCAGCAATTGCTGTGGTTTTCCTGGAAACAGTTCATGCAGGGGGGCAGATTTAAATGGTCTAGGAAAGGAAACTTCAGTGGGTCACTTTTGCTGCCTGTGGCTGTTTGACCTGATGCACCCTTCTGTAAAGTGGCTGAAACATCACCTTATTGCATCTGTGGCCTCTGCAATTTGAGCAGCAGATATCTTCAGATAAATGCAGATAAATTTTCCTGTTCACTGAAAGAAGTAATGCAAAGCAGAACATCAGTTTTGATCTGTTATATTCCTAGAGGAGAGTGTGCATGGGTGCTTTTCTTATGAGGCTGTCTATGCTGCAGAGAGGTTTAATTTTCAGCAGGGAACATATTATGCAGCTTATTTGATTGCAAATTTGTTTGAACAGCTTTCAGCTTTATATTTCCCAGTTAGGTAATGTAGCTTTAGATACTAATTGCATAATTGGCTTGAGTCACACAGATTTAAGGTACAGCATGCCTGATCTGACTGCTTGTTAGCTTTACGTGGCTTTATACAATTGGAGCCTTACAGCTGAATTTAACTCTTTCTTTTATTATTGAAATCTCTTCTAGAAAGGTTTTACCTGAGGAATGAGGATTTTCTTGGTACTCAAGGAATCACCATCCTCATTTGTGAAGTTTTGATGCTAGAGTATGCATGTTTTGTGAATTTGTGGATTGGTGTTATTTCTAACCAGTACACCAATGTGATGAAATAAAGTCATTTTTCAAAGCCAAAATGAGTGCACGGCGCAGAGAGCATCTTCTCTACCTGTTTCTTGTGGTTTCCTTTTCCTCAAGAAGATGGTGGGAGGGATCATTTTCCAGTCACAATCTGATCTTTAAATAGTAAGTTTCACACCTTTCATCCTTCCTTTTCACAGGCCTAAAAGATGCTACAGGCTCTGAGAGTGATGGTGGTGACTCTTGCAGTACAAAATCAGAAGGAGCCAATGGAGGCACGACAATCCAACCCAAAAAGGTCAAAGGTGTTGGCTTTGGAGATATCTTCAAAGACAAACCCATAAAGCTACGACCAAGGTCAATAGAAGTTGAAAACGACTTCCTCCCAGTAGATAAGGTATGTGTCTTTCCTTAATTGTCTCCTGGGTTTAAAGAAGTTTTCATCTTAAAGTTTTAAGTTCTGTCACTGGCCAAAACTTGAAGCTTTATGGTCATTATTTCCTAATCTTTCTGTAGACAAGGTTGGGGCTTTTTCTTATTTTTGCCTCAGACCAGAAAATGGATTCCAGTGAGGTTAGCTGCATGATAAAATTTAAAAAAAAATTTAAAAATTAATTGCTCTCAAGTATGTTCTTTAGGGAAACAAACAAAGAAGTCCGTGGTTTCCAATGAAGTCACGACTCAGAAAAATAAATCTGTGAAATCCTTCCTTTAAATGAACACTCAGATTTGCATAGAGTTACTGATGTGCTGAGAAGTGTTAGGAGGCTTCCACAGCCTCAAGTTCTGCTATGGGCATAGTTACATGATGCATTTTATTTCACCCCCCAATCACCCCCCGTGATGATTTTAGGAAAAGCTCCTGGGCTCTTGATACCTGATGTGGCAACTTCTCACCTTTTGGTTCATGCTTGTCCACTTGTCTGTAGAAACAGGCACTACAACAATTCCCTTTTTTGGCCTTTTTGGCAAGATTTTTTTTTCAACCTAAATAATTTCAGTGATCTGATTTATAGCACAGCACCTACTCCCACATCCACCCTGAGTTACAGCAGTACAGGAGAAGAGGAGGTCCTGCAGAGAGAGATGGAAACTTCTGAACTAAATTAAGCTGAGGGACATTTGGTTAATATTTTGCAGGTGGCCATTTTTCATTTAGTATAAAGAGGGTAGAGAAGAGCTGGAATAATCGAAATAAAGGAAAAACCTAGACTGGATTACTGCTTGACCATTACTGACTTCTTCAAAGCCTGCTTGCCTTCTGTTTCTGGGTGGACTTCCTAACTCACATGCAGGGCTTTGCAGAAGCATTTCTTTTCATTTGAAGTAGCTGAAAAGTCCTTATGAAGTGGCCTTCATTCTTTGAAGGAAAATCTTACTCCACTTTGTAATTATGTGAAATCTTACCTTTGTTTTGCACAAACAACTAACACATTTTTTACCCAGCCAAAAATGGAATATACAATTTTCAGGAAACTTGTAACACAGACCTTCCTTCCTATGTCTTCAGATTCTACTAAAATTGCCATAGTTAGTAGAAAATAATGGCTTCATTTTGTAAACACAATCCATCATTTGTGTTTGCAGTGTGTAGATAACTAAAGGCAACACTTCTTTCCTGTTGATGCTTTTTCCTGTCTAGGATTAGGTTAACCTTTGAGAGGTGCCATTCAGAGGCTTCAGCACTGTGATCTTTGCCTGCTCCCAGCACCAAAACGTGAGGCAGAGACACGACATCTGTCAGGGCTGCAGACCACTAACCTCCCTAAACACTTTCTGCCCTGCTGCAAGAAATTTCTCCCTTGTCATTGCCATGTTCATTACCATTTAATGCTGAGTGTAAGAGAATCCTGCATTAAGTTGGCCATCACTAGCAAGGTCCAAGTTAGCCTGAAAGCTCTGCATACTGGTTCAAAGTGTAGCAATGCATGAAGAGTTCCAAATGTTGTATATTTTTCTCAAGCAATGTAGTTTTTAAAAGGATCTTTGCCCTGTTATGTGTATTTATCATTTACAAGTAGCCTTAGTTTTTCAATATCTTGTAAATTTCTGAAGGAGTAAAAATGCTTTCTTCTATTCCCCCTTTTTAAATTTTTTTAAAGCCTTCTGAAGTTTGGAGACCCTAGAACTCTTTCTGTTGCTTCTTCCTTATACAGTTATTGATGAAACATCATTGATGTAATGATAATTTTAACTTTTTTGATTTAAAATATTTCCTAACAACAGTTGTTTTTTAAAAAGCATCAGTAAGCTACTGTGAGGATTTTATAATGTGGGATTATTTATAACATGATATTTCTCATGTAAAATGTCAGTCCCATTTACAGAAGAATCAGCAGGGTCTTATTTTGTTGGTGTTATCACTTTGTGTTCTAATATGTTTTCAATTTTATGAATCATAAGCTTAGATCATATTTCACACAGAATTACTGGGGTGTTAAAAAGGCTTTTACACAAATATTGGCAGGAACATGAAGGCAAAAAGGTTTGCTGCCATCTGAGCAGAAGCAGATGCCATTGGGGTCTCCTGTAAATCACCAGGCAGTTTAATGTGCTTCAAGAGTTTGCTCAGTGGCAACAATGTGGGATATAATCACCCTTGCCTTTTAAAGTGATCAATAAACTCTCAATAAAAAGCAAAACTGAGGAATTGCATGAAACCCCATTGGTTTTATTGGTGTGCAGAATTCATTGCTTAGCTGTTATTTGTTCTAAAATCACAGAGGCAGATTATCCTAGGGAAGTTAATGATGCAGTTGTGGGAGATTTGTTTGAGCAGCACTATCAGAGCTCTGCTCTTCTAGAAAAATAGAAGAATCAAATACTTATTGTGCTTTGTAGTCCATTTCATTGCCTGTTGGTGCTGACAAGTCAACTACTGGCAGTGTATCAGCAGAATCAGATTCCTGAGGTTGGCTCTGACAAATTTCCATTACTGATAAATGTAACTGAACTGATTTACAATGCTGCACGTGACTGAAGTCATGGTCACGTGCAGTCATAGTCAAACTCACCAACAGATGAAGAAATTTTAGAAGAAATTTTTAGAAGAAATATGGTATGCAGACAGACAGGCTGTGTGTCCTGAGAAAATTCAGGGTAACACTCTTGAAGCAGCACAATATTTATGGTCAAATAGAAATGCCTGTCTCACATGTCTCACCTCAGCTCTGCAGTTTTAACACATTTAAACAGGCGCTTATGCTTACTTCTTTTTTTCCTTTTTCATTTTGTAGTAGCTTATCTAAAGCTTCTGTTGCTAGGTTGGACTTCCTTCCAATGTAATCTGTATTTGCTACCATTGTTCTAACAAGCTATCATTTTTTCCTCTCCTGTATCTAAGAATAAACCTCTACAAGTACAGGAAAATTAATTCAACCAATACATTTCTTAGTCTGAGTTAACTGTATTAAGTTGATTTGTGAGTTGAGGCTTCAGCTTGGAAATGCTAAAGACCGTGATAGATGAATATCAAATGTCTTAAAAAGCTATTTTTATCTTTCTGAAAACTGTCCTTTTTTACATTTTCCACTTGAGATGTATTTGTAACTTTCTTCAGGCAAAACTTTTATCGTTGGCTAGCCGTGGTGGATTAGATTAGAGCTAGATTTCATGAACATCCTTTGATGAGATCACAGTACTGTTTGCCACAACTTAGTGTAAATTATATACTCAGCCATCAGCCCAAGGAGTATTGCAGACTCTGTAATGATTTAATATAAAGGGGGAGGCTTTCATGGCTCCAGAGTCTGCAACTTGTAAGAGCTAGTTAACTGGTGTTTAGGGATTCTTACTGCAAAGCACTAAATTCCTACAGAAATTTTTATTTTTTTTATATATTCAGTATGTTTGGGATAGGAGAAATGGAGAAGAACTAATGGAAGTAGACACAAGGGCTAGAAGGGCTAGAAGCTCTTGTCAATTATTAAGTCTACCTGTCCTTTGTAATAAGATAAAAATTTGTAAACTCTGACACTGAATGCCTGCAAGGTCTGAGTTTCTATTTTGAGTCAGCAAGCAGGGAACCCAGAAACTGTGCTGAGAGTCTGTCTTTGCACACCTGTTCTGACAGTTCCTGCCTGCCTGCTTGCAGAAAACATTTTTACCCCTTAATTTTCAGTTGTCATTTAAAGAGAAGTCTTTGAGAGACACAGGTTGGAGGCTCCTCCTGTGTTTCTAAGCCTGAGGATGCCTGAGCTCTGCCAGCCGTTCCCAGTGGCACCCGTGGTGCATGGCCAGCCCTGGCTGTGTGTGCTGCGTGTGTCTGCAGCTCACAGCTCACTGCCACTTTGCCTCTCCCATGCCTGTGGAAGTGCTTCTCCCCAATAGAAATGTTGGAATCAGTGCTCAAAATCCTGAGATTAAAAACGGGTGCAAGCAAAACCACCCGGTACTGACTAGCAACACTGTGAAAAACACCTGCTGAGGCAGAGAGCACACAGTGGGAGCACCAAGTGTGTGTGCAGCACTTTGCACTTGAAAGCACAGGTTTCTGGCATCCCTTTCTTCAGAGACAGCCACCAGCAGTGGCAGCAGCAGACGTGGCAAGCATCAGCAGTTTGTCGAATTCTGTGCAGGAACAGAGGAGGCACTCATCTCTTCAAGCTACATTCATGTTCTGCTTTGAAGCTTCTGTCTGCTACACTCTGGCATCCCTGTCCTAAGCATTTATTCTAGTGCCATCTTGTGAGGAAAGCTGCAGGGGAAGAAGGACCCTGACCCCTTCTGCAGCTGCCATGAGAGCAGGGCTGCCTGCAGCAGGGTCCCTCTCCTTTGCTGGTGTAACTTCCCATTCCTTGTGGAAACAGGATTTATGTGTTTCTTTCATTATGTGAAAAAATAGTACAGGTTTGCAAATGGTGGCTGATGTCATGAGGCAGCATGGACATTATAAATAAATACTTTATAATATTTACTACCCTATTCTGGAGGAATAAGAAGGAGGGGTAGGGGAATTAAGATTGACAGGGGAGAGTTGAAAAGCAGCTTGCCCTATTTTGAGGAGGCAGACTCAAAGCAGGACCTAGCACTAAGGGAATAGAATGGGAAATGCAAGATTAGGTTTAAAGAGAGGTATAAATTTGATAACTTCAGCTGGCAGTGACTCTCTGCTGAGTCACTGAACTGTGCAATATGAGTGAAGAGTGACTCCTGATTTCCTGTATGCTTCCTTCCCTTCCATGCTATCCCATCTGTGCTTTCAAGTTCTGTCACTTTGGTTTCTAAAATGTTCAAGCTGTCTGAACAGAGTTGTCCAGGTATCAATGACATGGCTCAGCTTACACATCAGCCTGCACTACTGGTTTTTGGCAAAGGATTGCCAAAAAGGTGTGTAACACACAAAGGATGTATGTTACTCACACACTGGTTTGTGCTGCCTGTGATGTTTTATTAGGCTTTTTTTTTTAATTAAAGCAGCTATTTAACTCTAAATAATTGCAAGTTAGTTGTCCTTGCCACAAGACTTTACATGTATACAGTTAGACTTTATTCAGGAAAAATTTGTCAGAGTGAAAGAAACACACCAAACATATGCCTGAAAGTATTTTCAACTGTTTCTGACTCAAGCTGCTCGAAGAACATCTTAAAATAGAAGCAGAGTAGTGTAAAAAATATTGATAGTACAAGTTATTCCTAAAAGCAACGTGGAAGGTCTGATCTGTCCTCCTGGGGTGCAGCACTGGGCTTCTGCCAGACTAAGTTCTCCTAGAGGAGTGCTCTGTGGGAAGGAAAACTCCTGTTATTTTAGTCATGGTTTTGATTAGGAAATCTTAGGATGCTCCAGTCAGAAAAACAGGATGTGTAGGTTTAAGCTAATGCAATTTTATTTCATAATAGGATGGCAATAAAAGTCTATATGTTTTAAGTTGCTCTGGATCCAGCTGGTGATCATTAGCTTGCAAGTCACTGTAAATCTCTGAATTTCAGCTGTACCATTACCAGGCCTTTTACCCCAACAGGCATCCTAAAAGAAAAACTGCTAAAAACCCCAAAATGCTTTGCTTACGTAGCTTACAATAAAGCTGATTTCCTGAGTTCCAGAGATACTTGATGGAGCCATAAACTGAATTTCTAGCAGCTTCTGTCTCATGTTTCAACAGTACAAAGAAAATGCTTCAGGAGGTGACAGTACTGACATGCAAGCTAGCTTAGTTACTGTCTGATGAGTTTAAGAGGACTGGTTCCTGAATGACTATGATATGTTTATTAATAGCAATAAAATCTACCTAAGCAAAATTAATTTATACACATCGATATGAAAAGATTTTAATTAGTGTAATCAAGACTTTAGGGATAAACAGTTTTATAAACTGTCCTGGTGTTTCTCAGTAAAATGTATTTTTCTTTCTTGCTCCATTTGGATTTTGTTGGATGGTATTTCTGATTTTTAATTACTACATCTGACTTGTTACATTTAATAACTTTGACAAGATTATAAAGCAATTATAATGAAATAACTTCTGATATTCTTAGAACACATTCCCTTTGAAAATTGAAGAAATAAAAAAAAATTACCTGCCTTGAAATTTACTTACACCACTTTGAAAATTACATAAATAAAAAGGCTGATAAATGTAAACCAAACTGAATATAACCTTTAGAGTGAAATCTATGCCCTCATCTTTGTTGTCTATTTAGCTTTATTAGCTTGTGGAATTTTTCTGAAATGTTTTCTTTCTTTATATTTTTCCTAGTTGAGGATTATTTTTTAATAGTCAAATGGAAATGAGAGTGTATAGTATCTTGTGGCTTGCTTAGATATAAATCTTTAATTTCTTCCAAATCATCTGTGTCTTTCCCTCCCCTGACCTTATTCAGACATTTTTAAAGTTGAATGTTTTTAGGGAAGCAGCATTAAGAATTTATAAGATTTTAATGGAACAGTCCATCATGTTGATGATATTTCAGTTTCTTGAACATTTTTCTTTAAAAACAAAAGACAAAACAAAGACATAAGTTACATGAAATTTCAACCTTTTTTCCCTCCCACCAGAAAGACCAATACATTCAGAATTTGTCATAAGCTCATTTGCCAATAGAGTTATTTGCAAAATTTACTGCCTGGGCTGTTCACAAAAGTTCTTTAAATTGTCACTCATGTCCTTGCTTTTCTTAGCTGGTGGTCTCAAGAAGCCAGGAAAGTCTAAGCTGGAAAGGAGAGGAAACTTCTTGCTGTGAGTGAGCAGAGGTAGGAAAAGGTCCAGATTTCCTGTGAAATAAACAAGTGGAACTTTTGTTTCCTGGGGATGGCCCGGCCCGTGAGTCAGTGTCAGGGCTGGGCTCGGGCTGAGCTGAGCTCATGCAGGGCAGGGCCAGGACTCCAGGACTCCTCTTGGACACTTCCAGCTGCTGAAAGGCAGCTTGGCTTCACAATGGGAGAGGAGGTATTTATTTTACAATTAGTTGGGGTTTTCTCTCTGTGGCTGTTTGAAAATGTATCATAATATATAATCTGCATAGCACAGGTTTCATCTGTAGGGCTCTCTGGCTCTTCTGCACATTTTGGAGATGCTGGGTAGGGAAAAAAAAGAAGGACAAAGAGTGCTGAGGATCCTGAAATGTATTTCTGCTATGGAGGTCCACATTAGAATAGGGGGTTACTTTTGTGTGAAAACCATATTCTCTCCTGGCTCTATTTAGCTTGCATTTTTTCCTTTCTGCCTGTTTGGCCATTAAACTTGCACACGTGTTTTCTATTTCTATATGATGTGGTTTCAATTTTCTTACTCTAAAGAATAATGCAAGTTTAGAGTTAAGCAAGACAAATTTTAAAGTCTTTAGGATGTGTTGCTCTTTCAAATATTTGCTTAGTAAGTGAAAATTCACCACCCCTCACCCTGTGTTTTTTCCTTCCTAAATACACCAACAAAACTGTACTTCTTGTCAGAAAAAAGAGGAAGAGCTTTACTAATTCCTCTTCTGTGTGAGGTGCCATTTGTCCAAGTGAGGAAAATGGATATGAATATGTGTTAAAAATTATATTGTGGTAGTAAAACCTACATGGAAATGATCCTTTTTCCCTCCAAGAAAAAAGGAACAAGAATCAACTGTTGCTTGTAAAATTTTATAGAAAGCTGAATGGGGAGATACCAAGTAAACTGTTTAATAATTTGCAGATACTTTGGGAGCTCTTAGCACAAAAATATAAATTTCCCTCAACTTTGGCTTTTCACAGCAAAAGTCAGTAAGCTGTGTGCAGAAATGAAGCAACAAGTTAATTTTGAGTTGCCTTTTCTCCTAAAATGTGCCATGTGTCTTTCTTGTTTTCTGCCTTAAATATAGAAAAGAGGCAGGAGGAAAGTAGTGTGAAAGGATCATAGATGAGCCTGGCACTTGGTAAGATAAAAAATGTGTAGGCCAGTCTCTAAGAAGCCTTTTCAATGCACTGTGTGTGTTTCTATAGGAGATTTTTGGCATTCTGTGTTTCTAAAATAGTCCTTAAATACTAGAGATGTGAGCTCATATTATTACAGTTAGTTGGCTAAGTGCTTTATACAAGCTTCCCAATAGAAGCCAAGGAGAGAGAGAGAGAGCAGCTCCTGGGGAGGAGGTCCTGCTGCAGCAGTGACCAGTGGCCAGGCAGGGGCTCCTGGTGGCTGCTGGGCTCTTTGCCATGCACTGGCCGCACAGAGAGCAGAGCCCTCCACCTGCACAGCTGATTCTTTCCTCTGCAGCAGCCTCGGTACCTAAAGCACTTGCTGGAAAGAAAAGCTGAAACACATGGTGAAGGTCATTTTCCATTTGTGTTTTGAGTCACTTGTTGCTCTGCAGTCTTCCCTGTAAGTGTTTAAAAGAAAAATATCTCCCTATTTTTCCACAGTAACTTCTGATTTAAGTGATGTAAGGTGAGGGGGAAACCCCCAAATCTAAAAAAGAGGAGAAAAGAAGAAGTATTATTGCAAAATGGAATAAGTATTTGTTTTCAGCACTAAATCTGGGATAATCTGCATGACAATATGGGTTTGTTCTTTTGTTTATGATAATTGAATTTGAAAAATGTCATTGAGCAGCTACTTGTCAGTTTGTTGACGACATCATAACTTTCACAAAAGAGCTAAGAAATATCGTTGCCACTTTGAAGAGAATGATATTAAAGAAGAGACATTCCCCACTTACTGTTTTCATAGATTTTTTATTCTTCTCAGAGATGGAAGTAGCTGCACTGCTTCCCTTACTGCTGCAAAAGGAAGTGGAGATTCATGTAGCAGTTGTAAGGTTCAATAATTGTTGTAAAAGAGGGAGGTTTTCTAACCATTTTCTAGGCTGGATGGTGCAGTCTGGATCATGCAAGTTACCAGCTGCAATCTAGACAGGCATGGTTCTCTTGGGAGAGTAGGAAGGAATTTCATTCACTCAGTGCAGACTGACTAAAGTATTTTTCCTAGAAGAGATAGAAATTAATTGTGAACGGCAACCTGCAAATTGTAAAATTCATTACAAAGAGAGCAAGGGGATATGTTTCCTTTACATTTATGTGAAGGAAAGTAAAAATGGAGAATGAACAATAAAGCAGGGAAGAAAGAAGGCTTTCTGCTTAAAAAAATACTTTTGATACAAAAGCACCTTCTAGCATTGCAAATCTGCAGCTTGAGGAAAAAAGAAAATGAGCTTGTTCATCGTGCTCATTGTGATGTGCATGCTTACAGAGCTTTGAGATCAGGCAGCTGGGAGCATGCTGTGTGGGTTTCATTCTGTGCTTGCTGCCTTTTATTTCATTTACTTAAGTGGTTTTACTCATCAGTGGTTCTAATATGTCTCGCTCCAATTGTTTCAGCAGCATCTATCTAATCTAAACTCTTCTGTTCACTTTCTCACCATTAACCTTTTAGCAAGGCAGATTTTTAGTTCATTAGTGGTTTGAAACTGACAGCCTGACAGCATCAAATGCCAGGAATCCAAATTTTACAGAAATACTGATGATCTAATGCATGCAACTTAAGGTATATAGGTTTCTCTCCTGTCTAACACATCAAGAAGGTTGGAAGGAAAAAAGCCTCTCCAGTCCCCTCCCTGCCCATAATTTCAAATTTTAAGAACTTGTCAAAATATGAAGTTAGAACAGTTTTAGAGTCTGAACTTATCTGCTAGTAGAACAGGTTTAACTGTGGACTACACCGCAAAAAGCAAAATGTGCACTGCTCTGCTTTCCAAGCTATCCAGAGTTTTACTGGGAGTGATGTTTCACCGTTCATGGTTTTGTTTCTACTCCCTTTTCCATCCAAGAGGTTAAACCAAAGACTTTGCATTGCATGGTTTACCTACCTATTTCCTTGAATGTTATTTCTGATAGCACAGATTTCTCTGGTGAGTTGCATAATGCTAATGAAGATATTCTTCATCTGTGGTTTGAAGACTGATGGCCTCCTAAATACCTGGTAGTTTTAGTGCTTGGATGAGACGTTTGGTGCTGGCTCAGGTCATTTCTAAATGGAGCTCAACAGCTGGAAACAGGAACAGAAGCGATTTTCCATTTAAGCAGTTCAGAAATTGCTGAAGAGATGTTTTGTCATTGCAAATGGGAAGTTAGGAGTCTGTGCAGCAGCCTCTCTAATTAGAAGTCTTCCCCAGTACGAAGGTTTGAGACTCCTCTAAACGCAGAAATATAAATTACATGAATGTGGACAATACAGTTACAGTTCAGCATAAACATCAATTTCATCACTGAGAGAGCAGTTTGTATTCATACTCTGAAATATTGTGCATCTCTAAGATGTCTTAAATCTCTAGTGGTTTCTCAGCAAAAGCTGGTAACAGTCAAAGCCCTTCCAGACAGCTTGACTGGAAATAAATCAGAGTTTATTCAGGAGGTTGTACAAGATTTCATTTTGTAGTGTTGTGATGGACATAATCCACCTTACAGGTCATAGCATGTTTGAGGTGGCTAAACAGGAAATGTAAATATACACTTCTGTACTGTGGATTTTTCTACTTCATTGCAATAGCTGACTGTCAATCCAGTATTAGATTTTTATAATCTTTTAGATTCATAGTGGGTTTTCCACTTCTGTGGCAGCTACAAAAGATGGCCCAGTAGACTTACACACATAAAACATTTCTTAGTTTTGAAATTTTTCCATTGGAAATTTCTGTAGTGTTTTATCAGAGGACTGTATAATTTTGAAGGCTTTTCTAATTATTTTCTCCATATATCTTTGTTTTCTCTATGATTTTGCTTTCTTTTTAACTGAAGAACTTGGTATGTTTGGTAATATTTGGGTGGGAGATAGGAGTTAGAATAATCCTTTGAAGTTTCCCTTAAGTTATCACTTTGGTTTTATATCACATTGCTTTATTTAAATTTACTTTCTGAAGAGTCCTGTATTCAATATTCCATTTCCCTATGTTAAAGAATAATAATTCTTGGAAACTGGAAGATCCTGGGAGATCTGTAGTGCAGATCAGGACTGTGTCTGGGCTCTCATTGTGCCTCCGCAAGAGATCAATACTGCAAGCCTGGGGATGACGTTGGGAAGGTTGCACAAAGAAATTCCTGTGGGGAGTCTTAACAGCCTTTAATAATTTTGAAATTTGTATTAATAACCATAAAGTATCTTTGTTCCTTGGCAAATCAAGTAGTCACATTTTCATTGCATGTGACATTTTAGCACCTGTAGCTCCTGTGAAAGTGTTCCAGTCTGCTGGAGCACACGCTGTGGGAAGGAGTTACCTCCCTGTGTTTTGAATATGGCACCTGCTAATTTCATCTCATAGCCCTTAATTTTTATTACTGGAAGAGATGAGTGAGTCCTTAATTTTTATTATTGGAAGAGTTAATGAGTGACTCCTCCCTATCTACCTTCTCTCCTGATTTTTATAGACTTGTGTCAACTGTATCTTTTTTTCCCAGAATGAGGGATCTGTTCAATATGTTTGATCATTCTTGGGGACTTTCTGTCCCTTTGAGAACTCAGGGGGTTTGTGTGCGAGGGCAAAAGGAGATGAGAACTGCACACAATGGCCAAGGTGTTGGATGAATTTATGCAGCATTTTTATAGCTTCTCATTGCTCTTTATTGCTTTCCAAAGTATTAACAACTATGGGTTTCAAAGCCTGTCATTTCTCTCTTAAAATAGCACTTTTCCTGCAAATGTGTAATTTTATTTCTACCTGAACTTAGTTTCTGTCTTTTCCCTTTGGTGGGTCATCTGGGAAGATGTGGAAAACAAGAGCCTTGATCTAGATCCCCGAACAGCTCCACTGATCACCATGATGAAACTCTTTGCTTTCTGTCTTTTAATAAGTTACTTATCCAGGTCAATACCTTTTTTTAAAGGGTGAACAGTAAATTCTTCCTAATCTCAATTTTAGTTTTGAATGTGCAGTGAGGTTACTATTTCAATCTTCTTCAGGAGCCAGAAACAGGAGCTTTTTAAATTTGTGTATTTTAATGAATTGCTGTGAATTGGCTATGCAAAATAGAAAAGATAATACAGGACTTGTATAAAGACAACACTATATGCCACAGCATCATTATTTAATTATTTAGTTATTAGGTAGCTGGATTTATAGATTTATTGCTAATCTGTGGATATATAGATCCAGATAGATAAGGACAGATCTTTAGAAAGATTACCTGGCTGCTGCCCTGGCAGGTAACATGCATGGACTACACAACAAAGATATTTAAAAATAGCAGCTATTGTGGGATTCTGGTGATTGAATTTAGGTGTCTGGGATGTTGCTTGTAGACAACAAGCAGTCTTTCTTTGTAGTCTGTAGACTAAAAAGCATTATTAGGACAGGAGCTTTCTTTATCCCAAAGATGAATTACATGCTAAAGGGACTGTTTTACCTCCAGTGACAGAAGGGAAGCCTGCAGGGACTGGCATCTGGCTCACAGGTGATGTTTGAATGAAGTAAACTCAATCTTGAATAACTAAATCAGAACACTAAATCTTGACAACACCAGCTGAATGTCATTGTACTAAGAAGTATAAGCAGATTATATCTAAACTGTGAGGCTCATGTAGTCACAACAGAGCAAAGGGTAGTATGAAACTCTAAATTTTAAGATTTCTTAGCTTTTCAGTGATTAAGTAAGAAATCATGCTAAATAATCACTAAAATAATAAGCAATTGTGGGTAACATATTCAGTAGATCAAATTTGATTCATATAAGATAAAAAAAATAAAGCAAGTTTAATTGCAGGACCTGGTGCCTTCTCCTAAAGAAAATATACACCTGCAAAACCTACCAAAGAGCTTAGTCTCATCTTTAGTTTTGGAGTATCAGTCTCTGAGCCAATAGGGAGTGTCAACACATACTGATTAAATAATCCTGCCCTTCCTTTCTCCCTCTCTTTTCTTCTGTATGTAATCCTTCACAGTGCTATGCCAAAAGTAGTACAGGCTTGTCATTTTCTCTTTATTCTGCCACAAACATATAAATAATTCCTTCTCTGTCCAGCAGGTGATTTTCAAGGACTTCCCTTTATGTGATTTTCAAATACTTTTTGATGTAGTTAAGTAAAACTCCAGTAACTTCTTTTATTAAATATTTCAGAAGGTAAAGTTATTTTGAAAAATAGAATGGTTTTTAATCAAAATAAAATGCAACTATTCCTTAAACATTCAAAAATTTATTCTTACACTTGATGTAGTTTAAGCATTTTACCCAATGAGTAGAATTTGTTTTGTTTCTTGTCAACTGTAAGAAAGAATTATTTCAGAAGAATAAGCATCAGTGATGAATCAGAAAAAAAAACCGCAGAAAAATGATGTTTTGTTCTAAAATTTCTCTTGTCTAGGGACCTCAGTTCTGTTTCCTTTGCTTTGTTTACTTGCTTGCTTGCTTGTCTGCTTGGATTCCAGGGCTGTGACAGTGGATGACAGATGCAGTAATTGTAAGATGCTCTGACAATCAGTGCTGTATTTCTAGGGCACCAAGTGAGCTAAGGGTGGTGTAATGTAATCACAACCTGTTCACCATTCTCTGCAATGGGTATTGTAGTAGGATTTAGACTGACATGCTGTTTTTATACACACCTTGTCTTTTCTTTCTTTTTCTTTCTTTGTACTCAAGAAGTAACTCCTGAATTGAACGCTAGAAAGCCTTTTTCCCCCAAATACCTTTAGTTTTTCTGCATATGCATGCTAATTCTAAAAGCCTTTAACATTCAACAGCATATTCTTGTTGACTACTTGAATTTTGCTTTCCTCTAAAGCACTGACAGTGTTGTAGCCAGCTCCCAGTGAACTGAGGTGCATGAACATTTATGGGGCCTCCACTTCTTCACTGTTGACTTGGCTGCTTTGTCCAAACTTGTTAATTGTGGTAAGAGTCATGCTGATGGCTGAAATTGTGTTCATTTCCAAGGAGCTCCAGTGGGATGAAGGCTTCGGTCTTTTGCTTTGAAACAACAGCATGCTTATTTGGAGGATCATCATTTATTTAGAGATTGTTGATTTTGTCTAGACAGAGAGAATTAAGATACTAGCAGTTCATATGCCTTTACAGCATCTAAATACAGGGGTTTGCAATCTTGCTGCAGAAGCCTTTCACAGGTAAAATCTTTTTCAAAATTAAAAAAAGGACTTCTTTCTTTACAAAGATATGATGTAAATCAGAAGCCCTATGTTCATTCAAGTCTAACTGTCATCTAAAATAGACATCATTTGGAAAAAACTGCACTTTAATCTGCTGGGATATGGATATGAATATAAATGTAGTATGAAAATGCACCTTTTTCAGGTTGTCAGGTGGAAGAAAATATTGAGTATGTGAAAAGAAACTGTAATATGAAGCTCAAAATACTTTAACTGCTTTGTTGTCTGCATTCTGTGGAATATTTATCAAAAGTCCTACAAAAATGTTCTCTGAGTTGTGCTCATGCTGTGGTTAGGGGGACCATTCTTTAGGGAAGCATCATCTGGTATTTAGAGCTGAGTGATGTTCATGTTTCAGCTTTTGAATGACGTAAAGGCAAGGGCTACTAAAGAAGAGTTTGGACCCTGGGTTTGAGGCAAAGTTGGTTTATTTTTAAGCTCAAGCTGGGTGCCTCTGGAGAGGGACCCTGAAGAAAGAAATCCCTGGGCCTTTACACCCTCCCAGTTTGTGCACAAGATGTTCACGTGCCCTGCGTGCACCTCTTGGTCCAAGGGTGAATTATTGTCTGGGCTCTTCCAATATCTCACTGCATTCTTTCTCCATGTCTACCTGGGCAGGCTATTAACTGCTCTTATCCCCCAGCTTGAGGCCCTCCAGGGTCTCAGAGACTGGGTAGGTACCCTTATCTGAAGGTACCCAGTCAATGTTTCTTCCCCTGCTGAGCCAAGGGAAGTTCACCTGCACCAGGCTTTGAGCTGGCAGTAGAAATGTGTGAAGTTTTGGCAACTGAGTCTCCCTGTATTAGCTGGGAGTGCATTGGGCAGATGTTCCTAACTGGTTGCTGTTAAAACCACAAATAATTGTACATGCACGTGGATAGTCTTTCTAGCAAAGCAAAGCTGTAAAGAAAGTAGTTGCAGAGGAAGGAGCTGCTGTAGATGACTGAGGCAATCAAATGTCTAGACAGGTGTTTCGTTCACTTTTCTTCAAGAACTTTTGTTTTCTCTATAAATGTTTCTTAAAATTCCCACTACCCTATTTGAAGTCCCACGTGGTGACCCTTCAGAAAAGTGTTATCTCTGTCCTTTTGGGAAACCTCAATACTTGATCATGCTGTCACAGAAAGGGCTTTATGTGGAGCTGAATGTTGGTAACATGGGAAAAAATGATATCTTGGACATTTATTTTGTTTCTGACAGAGTGAGAGCATTTTGACATCTGAAAGTCTTTGGGGTTTTTATATTTTGTCTCTTTTTTGGATTTTAGGGCAGAACAGATAGGACGGATAGAGGACTTGATGACATTCTTTAAGCACTTGGTGCATATTAGAAAAAAAAGAATTAATATGGTTTCTCCCTCACAACACCAGGATTATACATAGTCAGTGAGAAGATGGTTTATGCTCCTGTTAATTCAGAGCTAGAAGACTCTAATAACCATTTCTTCTTCTTCGTGAACAAATGTTCTCAGTTACAAAATGGAGCATAAAGACGCATTGAAGGCTGCAGCTCTTATACTGTCACTAATAGTGGCCCTGGATTTGCATATAAACCTATCTATTAGAAAATTCTCATGCATATAAGCCACATCTAAATATACTTAGGTGAATGTTAAAAGGAAGTATTGTGGTCAGAGAAACATGATACTTTTTTCCTCTGACCCAGTCATTGAGGTTTTCTGAAATTCTAGAAGTTCAAAAGGTACGTAACTGCCTTTTCCTCCCTTGTACAAAGCACCAGTGCACATTGTTGTATTTTCAATATTCAAACTGACAAATTATGTTAAGCTTCATATTTCCAGCTCATAATTCAATTTTATGAATTCTTTAATGTCTGATGTATTCCTTAAGAATATCTTCATAGAGTTATAGTCCAAATAGCAGTTTCCAAAGCATTTTATCTAGGATAAATACTTCAATACACTTTTCAAAATAAATAATGATGCTGAGCAAATCCTTTTTTCCTTATTTCTGAGTAAATAAACAATTGCTTCAAGAAGCCTATATTGTTAAAGGAGCCTCAAAGGAGAACTATGTTACTTTGGTGCAAAGTATAACATAACCTTCTGCATGGACCTATCTGTGTACCTGTGGCAATTCAATTTGAATTTTCAGATGAAATATTCTAGACACTCTAGACCTGAATAACAAAAGTAAATATACAAGTCAGTTTTCAGCCACAACAGAAAACCCTGAAGTATAATGCTAAAATATCCTGAAGGAAGAAACTTGGTCACTTTCCTCCCTCTGGTCAGAGCTCAATAGTTGTAGGAACAGCCACAGTATCTTTAGGTGAGAAAAACTCAATTTGTTTACTGTCCATTTCGTGTTCTGTTCCTCTTGTGTTGTTCTCTGCTGTTACAGGGACTGCAGTTGACACAAAATGACACATTACCTGACTTTGTGGCCACCTAAACCATTTTTGCAATCCCTGTTAATTCAGTATCAGAGGAAACTGGCCTGCAGTGATACAGATTTGCAGTGTACCAAAATGCCATCGAGGCACACAGAACTGGTTATTTAGTGCTGGGCTGTCCCTCCATTGGCTTCATTGACCAAGCATTAACACTGCCAGCTTGCTGTTAAATCTGTCTCATCCCTCTGAATATCTGAACGCCAAATCATGGTGATTTTTCATGCTTTTATCAGCTGTTGCTGCAGCAAGAGGGCACTTCATCCCTTTTCATCTTTAGGATTTGCTTGTCAGGAGTTAAGGAAGTTTGTGTCTGACAGCTAAATAATCTGCTTGCCTTGCAGAAATAGTGGGATTAAGATTCTGCCTGTTTTGTTGATAATATTTGGTTGTTTTGGGAGTCAACCTAGGCTTGGAGTCAGAAAACACAAACTATTTCCACCATGTTTTTCTTGTGGGACAGGACTGAGCAAGTCAGAGTGATATCTACAGAGAAATGTAAGTGGAACAAGGCTCACTGCCACCACCTAGAAAAGGGATTTATGATAATCAGCATGCTGGAGGAGGACAGATGGAAAGTGAAACTTTAGGAGTGTCTTTAGGGGTGTCTCTGTACCACCAAGCTAGAGATACAAGAGCACAGAATGATATGCTGCCCTTCTTGCTGGTGGTGAAACTATTCTGCAGTCAAGAATCCAAGATAGGTTTAGAGAGAAAATGCAGAACTTCACTTGTCTTTACAGCCTGGTATTTAGGACACTACTGGGAGATGCCATTATGGGCATTCTGGTTCATGCTGCATTTGACTTTTAACTGCAGACATTATTGACAGCATGATAGATTTAGGTAAATGGAGTGAGGCAGTTTATGCTGCGAGATGTCAGGGATTGCTGACAGGGTTGAGGATCCTGTTATTGGATTTGGAATGTCTAAGGTCCCAAAAAGTCCTTCAAGTTCTAAGTCTTGTTTTGTGCCTGTGTCCCAAAGGGGTAAGATGTGCTTGCTTCTTAAGAATCCTGAGCCTGACAGGTAAGAATTAATCAGGTAAAAGACTAACAGCAAAGCTGGAGTTGTATGTCAGTACTTTGTAGCACAGATTAATGTGTCTAGAAGGACTTGGACCATTTTCTTATGTAAAGGAAGAACAGAGGAGGAGAAAGAATTATATTGCAATCTGCAATTTAATATATTGGGTGTTCTTTGCTCCCATGTTTCATTTTTTTAGAAGTGAAGGTTTTGATAAATTGTGCTGGGCCTACAACTGAAGAAGACAACAAAATATCCTGTGGTAACTGTTTTTGAGAAGAAAAGTCTATGTCATGCAGATGTTTATTGGATCAGCAAGAATTCCAGTTGGGCTTGCTTTGTTCTCCACACCACTAAAACACTTGGTAGATATTTGACCTGTATGGGAGTATGAGTGAGATAGAACAGCTGGAGAGAGAGCAGGAAAGTTTCTGGCTTATATGGGAGATGTCACCATCTCCCATATTTGTTTTCTTGTCAGAAAAATTGATAGCTCTGATAATAATTCTTGCTCTGGGTCTCCAAATCTTAGCTATACTTGAGCTTTTAGCCTGTTATAGCAAAACCATCAGATTTACCAGATCACAAAGGATTCAGTATCTCTTAGAGTGAGGAGAGTTATCTTGGGTATTTCCTAATTAACAAAAAAGTACTATATTAAGTTTCATGTAGGTGTTTTCAGAAAGTAGTGACACACTTGCCATGCAAATGTAGACCAATTGGAAACATAAATAAATAATATTTTTTAAATCCCACCTCCTTTAGAACCTCTTAACAGGACGATTGAACTTGGCGGTTCAGGTCCGCCTGAAACCAGATTTACACGACTTAGCATTTTGTATTCCTTTTTCCTGTAAGTGATGCTTTTTTCATCCCTAGAAATCCCAGAGTGTAGTCCCTCACAATTAAAGAATAGCAGTTCCACCAGTCTTCTCTCTCTGTCCACAACAAATTCAGGTATCCCTTCTCACTGCAGTGGGTCCTGTGCAACCTTCATAAAAATTATTTTAATTCTTCCTCCTAGCTCCTAATAAAAGAGCAGCCTTGTTTGGATAGTATTCCCTTTTCTGTTCACAAATTGGTTTCCAATGCCGATTTATTACCTGCACAGCCATTTGTTCTGAATGAACAGATGAAATAATGTTTTCAAGCATTGCTCTTGCATCTGCTTTTATATATTAGGAAATTACTTTGCATAATGGATTTTCCACTAGGATACACAAATATCTTCATTTTTGCTCATGATTCTTTTGTTGTGATCTGTAGCTTGTTAAATTTTAGCCTGTTGTGGGTTTATATGGTGTTCGGTTTCATGGCATAAAATCAATGATTCATGTATGGTAAAGCAATTACTAAAATATTTCCTTTAATTAACTGGTCTTGCATAATAATTTAATCTTTAAAATAACAAAACCTCCCCTAATTTAAAGGGTTTTCATATTCCTTTAGTGAGCATGCCTTTATTGCAGTGCAGTTTAGAGTATCTGCTTTCATCATATTCCTAAACAATTTCATGAAGCAGAAATGTGAATAAAGGTTTGATCATGACTGAGCATGTACTGTGATGTGCAGCTATCTTGAACTGCCCTGTTTGCCTCTGAACCAGAAACTGCCTTCCCAGTCTTGCTTTCATTTTGAAAGAATTCTGTACTTTTATCTGTGTAAATGCAAATGCCTGGTATCTTCAAATTCTTCATTATATCTCTTCTAGTACAATTTTCACTGCTTTGCAGATAGATCTCAGATTTACAATCATCCTTCTTGACTTTAAATTTCTCCAGAACGACCAAGTCATGAACTTTTCTCAGTTTTGCCCTCTCTCAATTTGCAGATATCTGTAATCTCTTATTTTTCTTATTTCCAGCTAATGCTTCTTATCTTTCATTCCCGCCCCAGAAAAGAGTTTGGGAGGTTCTCTAGAGTTTTGTTGTTTATTTCTCTTCCTTAGCAGTTCACAAACTCTGGATTTTGAGCAGAGTTATAAGCTCATCAGAAGGTCAGGTGTTTCTTCTTCCACCTGCCAATTAAGTTGCAATGGAACACTTTTGGGTATTGCAATTCGTAGTCTGCATTGCTGCCAGCATGGATTTGATCACTGTCTTGTGCACAACTCTCAGAACTATCTTTCCTCCCTATGTGCTCTTTTTACCAGCCTGAAATCCCTGTATTTGAGTGTTTTTCATTGATACATTTTGGCACATTATTACATATTATTAACATGGAGCTCTCAGTATTCTTTATATACCTTGGAATTTTTCAGCTACTCGAAGAGCTCTACTCCTATTGCTTCTTACATTGACCAGTGTTTTCTTATGGCCCTTATGGTACTCAGTACTTGCAAGGCTGGATCTCAGCACTCTGGTCGCTAAGCTTTCACTCAGGAGGTCATGAAAGCCTGGAGGAGCATTGTGGTGCTTGTGCAGACCTTGCAGGGAATAATGGCAGCTGGGGCTTTTCAGAAACAATGATGGCAACAATTATGCTTATTTTCTCATCTACACATTGCTAGGATTTTAAAGATAGAAAACTTTTTTCATAGGGAGACAAGCTGAGAAAGAGGGGGGATAGCATGCTTGTAATAAGAGAAGATACATAAAGATGAATATCACTGATTTTATTCTATTTTATTTTAGTGGGGGCAGATAGTATTTGTTTAATGTTTCAGCTTACTTGTCTGAGGCATGTTATTGCTTATTTTAGTAGTTCACTGTAATTTAGTTGCTTTTGCTAAAAAGATATAAAAAAATAAAATAAGAAAGAGATGTTGTCAATATAAAAATCACACTCAATCTAGAATGACTGAAATGAATATTCCTTGTATGAACAGAAGCCAAGTGGGTTCCTCTCTGCTGCTTCTTTCAGCTTTACTTTTGGTGTTGAATAACATCTTTCCCTAAGTCATTTCATCGATTGCTTAATATTCAATCTACCAGTGAAACTTCTGTGAGTCTTCCCTGAAACTCAGGGAAGTGTTAAGGTGTTATCATTTAAAATGTTAGAAATATTAGCAGAGGGAAATTAAAGGATCACGTTTTTACTAATTCTTTATAATTTTTAAAAAAGTTAATCCCCAGTAACAAACATAAGTATAGTTTATAATTTGCCTCTTTTTCTTTACTGTCCCTTTTCTACTCCTATATTTTGTATTTCCATTACTATTTTTTATGTTGTCCAACTTTTAACTGAACCTGCAAATTTTAAAGAATAATTATTTTTTTTCAGAATGTTGGGAAGAAATTGCCTCCAGCCACAGCAACTCAGGAGCCAACAAAAATAGAAGTGGACAGCAGAACAAAAAGTAGGTTTCATAGGTTTTTCTTTTTTGCACTTTGTGCTATTAAAAGCAAGCTGAATGCTTTTCTTTGGTTTTTGTTAAAAGAGTGTCCTGTATGTAAAAGCCAGGATGCAGATAGATATATTTAGGATAAACTTTGAGTAGGTGGTACCTAGACAAAAGGCGTTGTTTCACAGAATTCTCTGAATTGTTTTTGCTATTGTGACCCTACCTCAAATTTTCTGCCACCAAAAATCAAGTTAAATTATGTGATAAACTTTCAGCCTTGAGGATACTTTGGAATTAATCAGAGTTGAATAAGATCCAAATTCAGGTTGTAACTTGTAGCTAGGTCATAGAAAAATTTCTCTCATTGCGAATGCCCTTGCCTTTTTCCTCTTTTTTAAAAAAAAATTGTAATTATTTTATTTTTATTTCTTTACATAGCAGAAATAACACTGTATGCATGGTATAGTTTGTATGGGAAATCAAAGAGAAGGCTCCAGGGAGACCTTCCAGCAGCCTTCCAGTACCTCAAGGGGACCTACAAGAGAGCTGGAGAGTGAATTTTTACAAGGGAATGTAGTGACAGGACAAGGAGAAATGGCATTAAACTGAGAGAGAGCAGGTTTAAATCAGATGTTAGAAATTTCTTACTGTGAGCATAGTAAGTCACAGGAGCAGGTTGCCCAGAGAAGGATGGTTGCCCCATCCCTGGCAGTGCTCAAGGCCAGGATGGATGGGGCTCTGAGCCACCTGGTATAGTGAAAGGTGTCCTTGCCCATGGCAGGGGCCACTGAAACATCAGACTAGGTGATCCTAAAGTTTCTTTCCAATCCAAACTATTCTCTAACTCTCTGACCTTCACTTCTTTTTTGCATCATTTCAGTGCTTAGCAATGATGAAGTAATGATGAAATCTTTCAGGTATATCTCTATGTTGTTCTAGGGAGGCATATGTAACCAGCTTACCAAATAACATACATAAATGTTCCCCATCTTTTGATTTTATTTATGTAGAGTTGCAAATAAATGTTACAGATTCTGGTGGAAAAGAGTAAGAGGGAAGAGAACATAGACATACCTTAGAAAAGAAGCTGAATATAACAGAGCTGACTTTCTTTAAATATTGCCCAGTCCTTCTTCCCTGATGTGTTTATCCTTTTAGATAGTTGGCAGATAACATTTTGTCTCAGAACTGAAACACATACAGACATATGTAGGAAAGCATCTGGATCAGCAGAGCAGGGTCTGTCTGAGGGAAGTGTGTGGTTGCAAACTGGTTTGTTCAGGTTTTCAGCTCAGAGTTGCAAAAGCAGCTTAAAAGAGCTTTTAGTGAGTTATTGTCCATTAGCCCCACCACAATCACTGACTTGCTACATCCTCTCATCTTGTGCTCCCATGCCAGCAGGCTCTAATGAGAAAAACTGCAAGATTTCAATTGCCCTGAGGAAGTGAAAACTTGAAATACTGAAAAATGTGTGAACTGGTAATGCAGAATAGGGCTCCTGAAGATGTTTTGGAATTACCTTTGCCAACCTGCAGGCTGAGCACTTCAAGCTGACCTGAGTGCAGGTGCCTTCAGAAGGGGTGGTCCAGGGGCTTTCCCACCTGCAGCATTGACCCTTGTGTGGGAAGCCAGGCTGCTTCTTTCCACATCACCTGATACTTCTGACAGCTGAAACTGCTCACTAAATCCCATCCCAAGGTATGGGAGGTTCAAATTTTCACATTTATAAACTGAGTGTGGAAACCTTCTGACCAATGGTTAGAAAACTGTATCTTCTACCGTGATCCATTGAGCTCTGGCTGAGTATATGGAAGACACTTTTCCATCAACACTTTTGGGCTCTGGATGGTCCTTCTTTGATTTTTCCCATGGACGCACCTTTTTGGCCAGAAAAATCCTTCTTTTGTCGCTGTCATCATTCAACCCATCCACTTTGCCAGAGTTGGTGAGAAGGGTGGACTCCTTATTTGCACAGTATCTTGTTGTGTTTTAACTAAACCACATTATTTATTATTTTATCTTTCCTGGAATCTTTGGGGCCTCAGTAGAATTCTTGGCATCTCTGTTCATCCTTGGGAAAGAGAAGCACATCTATAGGAAGGTCTGATGTAATGTAATTATATATAATTTTCTTAGCCTCAAATGACATCATTGAAGACACATTTCATTCAGCTGAAGTTGTCCTTCACTCAAATTGAAAAACCTTTCAGTGCAAATTAAACATGCTTCAGTCTGGTTTGGTGTTTAATATAGGCAGAGGAACATTTTCTTCATAATAAAATTAATGTCTGATAGACAGAAATGAGGAGTATGATCAGACTTTGGCATAGGACTATAATCTGTATAGTATTTGTCATTTCTCAAAAATTCAATTTTTACTTTTTTACCACAAACGAGCTTGAAAAAGCATTCGGTCCTAGGGAGTTTGCAGTCTTAGAACACTGGTGAATGTTCCCATTGCTGTGTTCAGCACAAAAGTGTCATTCCACCTTGGACCTCAAGTACTTTCACTTCTGCCTGGGATGGTCGTGTCCCAGTCTTTATTGGAGTCTTTAACTGCTGAACAAAACAGATACTGTGCCATTCTCCAAGGAAGTAGCAGGAAACAGAAGATCCATAGACTTAAGTTCAGTACAGAGAGGGAGCTTTTGGATACATGGTTTAGATTCCTTTGGGATTACTCTTGGAGATGAATGCTGCAAGCAAGACAGAGGTTATGTTGGGAGAGGAATAATCCAGTTTTTAATTTTCCTCATTTCTTTCCATGACTGATGATGTTATACCTTAGTGCAAACTGGATTAAAAGAATGCAGTTGCATTGAGCCAGCTGAGAGAGGAAGCAGGTACCAGCAGCATCTTCCCTCTGCCCATGGGGCTTCATCAAGGAGGGATGGTTGCTGACTTTTCTCACACTTTGATTCCAGTCTGCTTTTTTCTGTAACTTTTCTGATGCGGTGGGGCAGTGATCAGCACTGAGACACTTAATGTGCCAACTGCTCCTGCAACATGCAAGATGGGCTAAGCTCTGCGATGGGGTGAGTTGGCTGCAGCAAAAGACAGAGGTGTGTGGTCTCTAAGGTGCATCTCCCAACCAAACGCTTTGTAAATCTCCCCAAAAATGGACTTAAGATTTTGTGGTGACTCTTCAGGGCCAAAGACAACTTTTTGCTCAAAGGAAGAGCACAGTGAAGGTACAAATCTTTACAGGATTTGAGTGATCCCTTGGAAAACATCACTAATCTTTTGCAAATGAGGGAATGCATCTTTGAAGAGAAAAGGGGAGAGCTGTTTGGTTTAGATTTGTGGGTTCCTAGATTTAGAGGAGTATTCTGCTCTTGAAGTTCCATCTCTGCCATGTAGATAGGATGGCACATTAATGCATGAGTGTTTACAATCCTATTTCTGGGGTGAGATGCATTGTTTTCTATGAAATAGCTTACTTTTAGTATGAGTGGCTTGTGGTGAATAGAATATGTTGTAGAAAATATATCTAAGTTTTGAAGTAGCTCTGTTGGATTCTAAAATTAAGCAAAACAGAAAGATCCACAACATCTGAGAGTTATTGCAGATTATTGAGACTGCATTAATGGAGTATAAATAAGCAGACAACAAAATAGCAAAGGCAGTAAGTCACAGAGTGCCTTCACCACAGCACTTAATTTGATTACTCCACTCACTATTTAAAATTTGAGTTAAGCTATTGCATAGGAATACCAAGATCATAGCAAACAACTAATCTTTTTGCATGGTGAATATGTATTAGTAGGACCATATTCCTATTTCTATTTTTTTAATATGGTGATGTTTTGACAGTTCATATCTTACTAAGTTCTGTGAAAATATTTATTAGTGAAATCTATTTATGAGTCTTGAGTGTATCAATTAATAGTAAAACCAAATTCTGCTGAATATAGTGTTTGGAATTTTTTTTGTCTGATTTGTGGTTTTGGTAATAATTATGTAATTTTTCACTAGATTTTGTATGTTTTACTGCATTTCAGAAACATTTTATGAGTGATAGTCAAAGAGAGGAAGTTTAAGCTCAGGGAATACTACCTTAATGCTGCTTGTTTCCTTGCTTAGTATTACTGTTTGTGTCCATATTGATTGCTGTACTTCGCTGATGGGGAAATATTTAAGCCTCAAAAATTAATGATACAAAAAAGCAACAATAGAAGTAAGAGATTGTGTCATCCTGCCCTAAGAGGAAAAGCAAATTCCGGAGTCACTGTCCCCTTTGAAATTTAAGCTTGAATGAATGTTTGTCTGTGGACTGCCTTCTTGAAGCTCTCAGCTCATCCTAGGAGTGTGGCAGGAGAACAAACAGAAGAGTCACGGTTTTGAAGTGCAGCAGGGTTTACTGATACAGTGAATGGAGTTTGCTCAGATCTGGTTGGAACAGTATAATATTTAACCAGTCTCTCAAAATACAAACAAACTAATTTACCTGGAGGACCCCAAGTCCCAGAGCAGGTCTGTAGCTTGACATCAGCTCTTTACCCTGCAGTTGTAAATACATATTGAGCCACTGAATTCTGTCAGGGAAATCCTGTCCTTGCAATGGCCTGGGTAATGAAGCAGCCCCTTGCTATTGTTCTCCCTCTTGAGGCAAAGATTTTTCGAGGGGTTGAGACTTTGTCAAAAAGGGCACATTTTCAACCTGGGGACAGACAGTGTTGCGCAAAGATACATAATAACAACCCACACAAAATATCTCATTCTCTTTAGGTTTATCCATTCACTCAGTTCCTTGAGCAGTGCCCATTGCCCATGGTTGGGAGGAGCTGTGCGTGTGCAGTGAGAGACTGTGCTCTGACAGAGTAAAGTACTGCTGAATTGATAAAACAGGACTGAAAAGCTCATGAGTATCATCTTTTCTCCTCCCTTAATGTTTCCCAGATAGCTGCTGTTGGGAACAGATATATTTTTATCAGGTGAGGAGGAGAAAAAGAGGCTTCTGGAAGAACTGTCTGTGATGCATAAACCCAGCTTTGGATGTCAAATGTAAAAATGAGATTTATCATCTACAGCTGAGGGATACTTAGTATTGGTATCTTAGTTTGAAGTTTTAATTTGGCTTAAGTTTATTTGTGAGACATGTAATAGCACATATTGTTTTGACTTTTAGTATTTTTCTGGGTTTTTTTTTCTCATTCAGAAAATCCCAAATTCAGCAAATTCCAGTGGTCTATACAATGCTGTGTCTGAAATTAGTTTTTTTTCTTTTATCTTTTCTTCCTTCCTATCTAAGTGCTTCTACATTCTGCTGCGGTATTGTGCCCTGCTGAGTGAGGACAATTTTAGTCCTGATGTGACATAGCCTATTAGATTTTTCTCTGCTTTTATTAATCTGCTTTTATTAAATCTGATTCATATTATTTTGAGTTCTGTTGGCTTTGTTTTTGCTTGCTTAAATCATGTTGGTTTACCTATCCCTTAGGAGAAGATTGAAGACTGACTTTGTCCAGTTGCTTACATTGCTCCCAACCCATCCGTGATGTGGAGACCTCTGTTGCAGCATGATCCAATGGGTTCAGTGATTTAGTGTAGGCCTGTCTGAATTGTACTCAAGAAGTCCAGACTTCCACTGTACATAAACCATATTCTTTTTCCATGGCTGTCCCTTCACTCTGAGTTCCTGTGTCAGCATTCAGAGCACAGGGGAGCCATGAGCCTCCCCCAGCTCCCTCTTGTGCCTCTCAGAAGATTTTCTCCTGGATCTTTATGAACCACGTCATCATTTGGTTGATTTTTGACATTTTTCTACAGTTTAATTCCTTGGTTTGCTGTAATTTGGATTTTTTTTAAAGGAAATAAAATATTTAGAATTTGGCGGGGAGAGTAGACAGGTCATGGGATGACAGAGTTCTTGACATCAAAACCAGAAGGACAAGAAGTGTATCTGTCTGCTAGGGAGAACTTACTTCCTGATTATCAATTGATATTTAAGATGCTGAAACCACAGCACTCTCTCCACTCTTGTCTGTGAGGGTCTTCATCCTGAAAGACAATTCAAATATCCAGTCTTCAAGTAGCAAGCCTGAGGGAGGCTTCTCTGTTATAGGACTCAGGATACCCAAGCCCTTTGCTATCCAAAGCATTTTTTAACCTGAAACATGTGGGATTCATCCATGCCTTGAGCAGAAGCTGCACTGCAGACATCCGGTCAGAGTGATGCTGTGGTGGCTGTTTGCAGTCTTTTAGCTGTACTTTGTGCTTGGCTTCCCACTTAATCTTCAGCTGATGCTGTTATTGAATGGAGGATCAATGTATGTGTCTGAGAATGGATGTTCTGGAACCATCCTTCTTGGGCTCAGGTGTTGTTTACTTCTGAGAATCCAGCCAGTTCTGTATCCCAAAAAAGAAATGCTAAGCTTGTTCCCAGTAACTAGAGACTTGCCTGAGTCTACAGCACTCAGCTTCTTTAATGCAGTGTTGCATCTACATCAACTCTGGGCTAATTCATTGAATCTATTATTTAGCACAGCTGCTTTTCAGAGTGTGGATATACTCGGAATAGGAAAAAACCCCACGATGATAATTTAAGGTAGCATGCCACTGAAGTGTAAAATGTGTTGAATTTCATATTTATCTACATGCTGCTTTGCATCCACCTAAGTTAGTGTGTGTCAGCTTTCTAGCAGCTTTTGCATAAAATGTTGTTATACTGTCTCAAAAACAAGGCAGTGAGTAGGTGGAGCATCCTAGCCAGGTCCACAAGGAGACATCCCAACCCTTCCTCAGAATGCAGTAAAGCAGCAGTTAGACACCCTCTGAATCTGAGTTGTGACCTGGTGGTTCTCACATGCCCAGTAGTTTGGAAAAGTCACCAAATGTTTATTTCATAGTGTTCTCTGCTTTCAGAACAGGGAAAAGGATTTTTTCCCCTTGCTCACTTCTTTTCCCTCAAAAGTTTTGTTCGTTGTCTTCATCTGAATTTTATTTCTTCAGCAACACCAGAGGAGGTGTGGTGAGCTGACCCTGCCCAGCAGCTGTGCTCCACCCAGCCACTTGCTCCCTGTAAGGGAGAGAGCAGAGCAAGCAAAAGCAAGAAAATCAATGAATAAAGACAGTTTGATAAATAAATGAAAGAGAAATAAAAAGAAGGCAACACAAAGGCAACCACCATTCAGTAGCTCAATTCATTCAGCACCTACAGTGGATCAATGTCCAGCCAGTCTCCGAGGAATGGAAACACCCCCAAAGCCATTTATTGCATTATTCATTTTTATTGCTGAGCAGGAAGCCATATGGCAGAGAATATCCCTTTACTCATCTTGGGTCAGCTGCCGTGTCCCCTTCAGCTTCTTGCTCACCCTGGCCTACTTGAGGGGTAGAAAAAGGGGAAAAAAAGAAAGCTGTGTAGGTATGCTGGGCAACAGGATGTTACCAGTGCAGTTTTAGTCACAAATGAAAAATACAGCACCATGTGGGCTGCTGTGAAGAAACTTAACTCCATCTTAGCCAGACCTAATACAGGGCATGGCCAGAAAACCAACTGTAATGGTCATGGGTAAATCAAACATTTCAAACATTTGTGTTCAGGAATAAGAAATCTGTAAAGCCTAAGGTTCTTGTTTGCTTGAAGCAATGACACATAAAGTTCTTGCTGTTTCTGAATGATGGAGTGTGAAATGAAGAGCTTTCCTGTTCCCTACTAGTACTATTTAGTTTCTCAGGCTGATGGTGCTTGCAGAGAGCAAATTTTCAGATGTACATTTCTGGGCTGCCTCTTTACAGTTGGTGTTCCTCTCAATAAACTTTAGAAGTTTGGAAGGAGCTTATGCGTCAGAGCCCTAAGTTTGGGTTATAATCATGAGTTTGATATCTGGATTTTTTGGGGGGTGGTCCCACTAGACATCTGTCACTGCTGTCCAGGGAGCAAATGGTTCAGCTAATCAAATGTGGGTGTCTGCTTCTGGAGTCAGGAGCAGCTCTCAGGGCTTCACTCATTTTAGTGACTTGATCTCCATTGACTTTAGTGCACTGACCAGGTTGGTTTCTAACATCAGATTCCTGAATCTAAATTTAGACACAAGACCAAAGCTTGGGGGCTGAAATCGGTAGCCTGCATCTTGAACTCTTTGAGATACCTCCAGGGTATTTTGTTTTGAATTGCCTCCAACTGTCAGGCCAGAGGGACATGGGAATTCCATAGGTTCAGGCATACTATGCATGTGTCTTACATACCCACAAGTATCTGAGAAGGCACTTGGTGTCTGGGCAGCTGAACTGACCCCCTGGAGGAGCCTCAGATACCCTCAAGTGGGATAATGCAGATTCTCTTTATAATAATTATAAAAGAATAAGTCCTGTTATTTCAAATTAATTTGTATTTCTGTGGCCTGCCAGTACTTCTCTGCATTCAGTATGGAAGTTAACTAGACAGAGAAGTCATGAAAACTGAGACATTTAAAGGGAGGTGAACATTTCTACAAAATCACATGCCCTTCTACAAACAGTAGAGTAGTTTACTTAGTCCTTTTAGACCTGCTGTCTTAGACTATCACATATTTTTATGCATAGTTTAACAGCTGTAAAACATATTCGCTTTTTATTTGTAAGGCACACTGACATACTCATCTGTTGCACAGCAACATGGAAGTAACTGCTTTTCATGACAACTGCTTTTTGTGATTTCTGAGTAGGAGTGCTGGCTTCTGTATTTTCCAGATGAAAGTTGAGATGATGTCCTTATTTATAGACAGTAAAGGAAAAAGGGTCAAGGAAACTTTAGAGTAATACTCAAAACTCTTACACTGAGTGTACAGGTGGTTTAGTTATTAATGGATTAACATTCATTGATGTCTTATTTATTGTTGTACCATCTGTATAGATTCATAAATATCTGCTTTCTTGCACACAAGGGGATAGGTAAGCTATGTCAACCTTCTGTGTCCTTAATGCTTCCAGTTTATGCAGTCTGGTGGGAGGCTGAACCAGTGGAACTATGGAAGGAAGTGTCAGATACAGGCTTACTCTAAGGGAAAGAGTTTGTGGCAGGTTGCTGTCTGGAGCAATTTCATTTGAGATAATGGTTCTAGGTGGCTACAGAGCTGACTCCCTGGATGACGTGTGTGGGAATGCTTATCAGCCTGCAGTTTTTAAAATATTTCATGTTGTTTATGAAGGTCTAAAATACAAAGAGAAAGATGGCAAGAAAATAAGGCAGCACAAAGAGACACTAATGGAATATTTTATGAAGATTATTCACCCTTGAATAAGCAGTTGTTATAAAGTGATAATTTATCACAGTGAATGTTCTTCCTTTCAGACAAGGAGTATTGCAAAGTGATATTTCCGTACGAAGCACAGAACGACGATGAACTCACAATCCGGGAAGGTGATGTTGTCACACTTATCAGTAAGGTAAAAACAATATTGTTCTCCTATAAGCGGTTTTTTAAATTTGCATAATTTAATTGCCATAAAATTTGTATTTGTGCCTATAGTGTTGTTGCTAAACCAATGCTAGTTTGACAATGAAACATTACACAGACTTCAGAGCCCTACATCTCCCTTCCTCTTGTGTTTTGGAGCCTTACCCTGATAATGAATGTTAAGCAAAGAACAGCCAATGGGTACTCAAATTTATACAATTAATTTTAATTTGAATCTGCTGGCAGATCAACATAAATTGTAAATTGATCCATGTAACAAACATAATGGCTTAGAGAATAAACTGGAAGATTCAGGAAAGCAGCAGCTTTGAATATCTCGCTTTGGTGAATGACTTATTTTTCTTGTAGGAATTGTGAATTAGATTTTTGTGTTACATTGAGGGTAATGTGCCTAAATTAACTTACTGAACTAAACATTTAAAATCTTGCCACCCTTAATATTCTGGTAAAGCAGAGAAAGATGACAGAGCAGAAAGGAATTAGTTTTACATCTGTGTTTTTTCTAAAATTATGTGTAATTATTCAAGATGAAAAAACAGTGCCAGGATTTATACTAAATCTTCAAAAGCTATAGAGTGCGATGGTGAGTAAACAGTTGGTTTTCCTTTAGAAGAGCTGTGCACCCTGTTACAAAGAACAGATTACAGTTTAGGTGCACTTAATTTCCTGCTTCTGTTTAAAGACTTTACAGTTTGTTTAAAAGTTTTTGATTGCTGGACATAAATATTTGTGGAGGAAAAAAAATCTATAAACTAGGAAAAGCTGTGGATTTTCCATGAGGAAGATGAATCATGGCAGTGTACACAATACTGCTGCTTTTGTTTGAGCTTATATGGAAGTAAAATTATTACTTTTATAATTGATGTGTCATAAGAAATTGTTACTTGACTGAACAATTTGGCACTGGGTGAAAAAACCCCCAAAATCTTGGGAAGTCCATCTGGGGCTGAGTTTGCCACATACAAAGCTATTTTCAATCCTAGAGGACATCTTTGTCCTGAACAATATGCATGTAACCAAAGAAAAGTAATCAGACATGTGGTAGGAAGAGAAACTGCAAATGTAAAAATAAATTGTGTACATTAAATATCCTTTAATGACTTGCCCTCATTGACCTTTGTTTAGCTTGCTTGTAGAGCTGTGTAGCTTTGCCTGATTTAGAATGTTCTCATGTGAGTATTTAACATTGTTTCTGATCATGAAAATGGCTTTTAAGATGTTGCTCTTGTCCACTTTATGCTTTATTGACCAGAATGATTTAATTCCCCAGGATGGCTGGTCTCTGGGTGGAGCTGTGTTCATCAGCAAGCATAGATAAAAAGACAATTACATTACTGAGGTTTCTATGTGAGATTTCATTAGCTTGCTTTTTTGCATTTTCTTCTTCCCTCTGCCACAGTGGAAGGATATTTGTCTTTTATAATAACTAAGCTGATGATTTGACTGCATTGATCAATTTTCCAAGCCAGGCAGAGAGAATGGTTTGGAATAGTAAATACACTATTCTCTAGCCCTGTCCTTCTGCTCTCCAGTGATATCAAGCCATTGCAGACATTTTATTTACTTTTCTTCTTTTTTTCTGTGTCATATCACATCTGTGAACACTTACATAAACCCATGTCTCTAGAGAGGGGGATCTCAATGCGCAAAGTCCTGGAGTTTCTCTAGGGATGCCTTTTTATGCACTGTCAGAACTGTTCTGAGCCACTGCAGAAATGATGCGTAACAAGCAGTCACTTTGCAGATCCTTTTGTGCTTTGCAGACCTCATTGCAGTCAGACTTGTGGGGTTTCTTCATCTGTTTTTAACACAGTTTAAAAAAATAAAACTCAGGCTATGTGGTGTCAGGGTCTTTGCTGTAGAATTCTGAAAACAGTGAGGTCTCCTTTATGCTTTACCACATAATACATTAACTTTATTTTAGTCCACATCTTCTGAAGCAGATGTCTGTTGTCATCTTTCTTTTAGTCAGCAATAACAAAGTCAGCCTCACCTTTCTGCCCACCAATGGCTTCCTCCAAAGAGTGACCTGGAGTTCAAATCACCACATTTACATGACCAGTTGGTGAGCCATGCTGACTAAGAGGCATCAAAGAGAAACATATGGAATGCATCATAAATTATTATCATTGATTTGCTTTGCTATCAGATTACAGAGTTTCTTTTAATTTATTTGTAATGAATTGTTTTACAGGTTTTGCTTTCTATGCTGGAAAGCATTAGGCCACCTTTATTCTTCCCAATTATCTAGACTCAAAGAAAGAAGACTGCTACTTCTAAGGAAACAGATGGGTGTCACAGTACTTCTTACAACCACATATGCATTATTGTAAAATAATGTATTTTGTTCAAATCACTAAAACCAAAAAGTGATATAGATTCCCAGCATAAAATGTCTGTCACTAGACTAGTCTGTTTTTCCACAATTAGATCCATAGGAATGTTGAAGACTCATAATTTTAACTCATGCTGAAATTGCTTTTATTTGAAAACACCAGCATTGGTGAGAATGTGTGGGAGTGGCTGAAGTAATGAGTGACAGAAGAATGGGAGAGAAATCTCATGAAAAGAATTTAAAATGCATTACAATAATCTTAAAAGCACAAAGATAACACTTGATAGGTGCTAAGACAAAAGGGGATGGATCAAATGAGCGAGATGGGAAGTTCCTGCAAGAGCCTGGGTACAGGTGCACACCGTGTGACAATGGGTATGTGAGGAAGCTGTTTGTCTAATGTTCGTGTTAAAATGCTAAGACCTAATTTTGTGGAAAGGTGTAGAATCAGTAAATGCAGAATTCAGTATCCCATTTTAGCAGTATCCACAGATAAAAGGGATAAGAATATAACAGATTTCTCTCTCTTTTATTCAGTTGAATTAGTTGTAAAAGTCCCTTTGTCAAGATCATAAAATCAAGATCATAAAATATCTCTCTAATATAAAGAGCAGATTCTGTTTCAAGTTCTCACTGTTTTGATGGATGTTGAGATCTTGAATCACAAGCTGGTCAGAACTTCCCAATAGATCTCTGTGATAAGAGAATTTGAATATCTGAGGTTTCTTTGAAATAGCTAAAGAAAACTTTGAACAGATTTGCTGAATCACAAGTGACCTCCTTAATCGCTTGGAGAATGTGCTGAAAAGGTTTATTATGGGCTGAAGAAAGTCAGTAGAGGCTGATCACTTACAGGTCAGAATGGTATGTATTTGGGGAGGTATAGGATAAAGGATGGCATTATGCAAAACTGATAACCAAAAATAATTGCCAATTATTTGGAAAATATACACTATGAGATGGAGTCCAAACATATCTTAGTTAAAATGTACCTAAAAGACTGAAGAAAAGCAGAAACTTCACATACATCTCTTCCAAAAAGTTCTGGAAAAGGTTTTTCTTTCCTTTTTTTGCCCAGTGAAGCAAATACCCTTGTAAATACCTAGAAAAGGTTTTATTTATTGATAAGTGGAAATAAAAGTGGACAAATAGTAGTCCTTTAATTCTTTCTTGCAGAATAATGTAAAAACCCTGAAAACATTAGTCAGAATTGTAATAGAGGGTAAAAACTTCATCTTCAAGGCAATAAGCTAAAAGATCTGGTACCTTTACCCTGCAAAAAGGGAGTCTAAGAGATGTATCTTTGAAAGAAAGAATAAAAAGCAAAATACAGTAATATTACTTATACAGTAAAGGTGATGGTTGTGCAATTTGATGATCAGATATGTTCATAAGGTTAAAATTACAAATGGTAAGAGGCCATGAGATTGACACTGTAGATTATTTTTGTATTGTCCAACATTTGTGCTCCTTAGGTTTTGGTTCTTTTTGTGCCTTCAAAATATTCCTGACAGCATTTGGGTGTGGGTAAGAACACTAGTAATCACTGCACCCTGCAGCTGAAGGAAAGTAGCAAACAGGTCTTTTATCATGCTCAAATATTAATTTTGAAGATGGTATTTATAATAAATACAGTTTCTTCTAAGTAGCAGAAGATTCATGTGACATTTTCAACGGTCATCATGAAAATTTTACAGGACTTTTTATTCCAGCCCTCTTAGATCTAACTATTGTAAGCCACTTTTCTACAAATTTATTAATAGCTTTGATAAATTATGACAAAATGCATAGGATTCTGAAGACTTCACTGGCACACAGAAAATTACCTGTGTGAGGAATCAATAGAAATGGCTACATAATTTCAAAGCAAATACATCAAGCACACATTGGCCGCTGTGCACTCATTCAAAAGCAGTTTTATTGCAAGGATGTAAAGAAGATTTCATTGCAGTGCATCAATCTACCTGAGCTCTAGACAGCAAAGACCACTTTGTTCCCAGGAGTGAAAATGGTCTAGATAAACAAAATGAAGTGCTTCAAAAATCATTGCAAGTTTGAAAAGCTGGCAGCAATGGAATGATATTCTCATCTGAACCCTTATTATCAGTGGCAGCACTGATATCAGCAGCAATTCTGCTAATTCTGAAGTTATAAGATGATTTTGCTCATGCTATTCAAATAGTACTGGGAAAGTTACTGCATTGGTATCATAAAAGACACAATAGGATAATTACTAGTGAAAAATTTACATTACTATTTATCTGGTCTAGATATTTAATGAGATATTTAATGGCAGCCCAATTTGTAGAGCTTAATTCTGTGCTGGGAGGCAAAGAGCCACAAATCTAGTTATAAAATAAGCATAATGGCAATCACCTTTTACAAAGCTTGTATTTGCTTTTGGTGTTACTGTTAATAATTTATTGTGAGATTTGCAAGTTTTGTGGTTCAAAATGCTGTACATCTAGCAACTTCCTGCCCTGAAGCATGTGCAGTAGAGTGATAAGACAGACGAGTAAGCACAGGTGAGTAGAAGAGCATAGGAAGGAAACAATTCAATGAGATTCAGTCTTGGTAGTCTCTTTCATCATGTCCTGTTCTCACTGCTGCAGTGGTGCTCTGTGTGTTTGTCCCTGTAAGAGCATGGAATCTGCCCTTGTGCACAGCCTTTAATGCTGCCCAGTCCTCAGGGTAGCCACAAGGCAGTTCATTTAACCCTGACTGTATTTATAGGCAGTTACTGGAGTGTGGCCCTTTTGCCAAAACAATTCTCCTGCTTTTCTCTCTTACACCATCTTTAAATGCTCATCCTGGCGCAGGAGGTAATTGTCCAGAGCACTTTCTTTAGCTGAGAGATTGGCAAGGCAAACTCATCTGGGCAGGGCAGTGAAGGAAAACAGCTGCTCTGCCGGATGCAGGAGGCTCCTGAAGGGATGAAATTAGTGAGTGCTATGTTAAAGGATCCTGCCAGTGAGCTGGGGCCATGAGCAGGGGAAGGAGCACAGGCAGTGTGATAGAGAAGGACACTTGCTGATACTCAATTGAACATTTTGCTGGGCTGGGAATCACTAGGGTTGCCAGAAATTGTTTCCGTGGGGTTTTATTCATTGCTGAATTTTTCTATATGCCTTTAATTACAAACAGCATGCACATATTTTACAAACCTTGGCTATAGAAATATGTGAAAGAATTAAAAACTCTTAAGTTTTTCTTTAAATATGAGCTAATAGGAATCACTAATTCTTCCATATTAATATGAAATCTTCACTATTTACCTCTATGGGTAAAAATAAACCAGCAGAGTGATAATATCTGAGGTCATTAAAAATACACCTAATTGGGAAGAAGATAGAATTTTTCCAAGCAGAATTATTGTAGCTTAAGACGTTCAAAATAAAGTTTAAGATTGTCTCTTTCTTCCTATGAAAGAAAGAAAAAAATAGTCGCATTTCATGATAGTCAAGTAATTTTGTTTTTCCTTGATTGACTTCTAAAATCAAGCTTTTAGCTCATTTTTGGAAAATAGTTTTCTAATATAACCATGCAAAAAATGTAGGTTATGTAGTTAAAGTATGATCTGGTTTAATAAAATAAAAATATGGTTTTCTGTCAGAGTAACACAATGGACTTTTGTTGACACTGAATATTTGGTCATCAGATGCCCCTTTTTGGGGTTCTAATACAAGGTATTTTGCACATTTGTGTAAAAATTCTGCAGCACTCTTGCATACAGAAACTAAAAGGAATACTGCAAGTAAAGTAAGTAAGTAAACATTTAATAATGCCCAGCTTTAAGAAAGCTTTTATGATAGCTTTAAGAAAGCTTTTATGAATATTTGTGTTTAAAGAGAAGTGTGTAAGCAATAAAGGCACTTACTTCTTGCCTCTGGAAATAAATAGGTATTTCCTTCAGAAAGAACAATACCATAAAGGCTCCTGAGATATCCATGAATTATTCATCATTGGCCAGGCCTAATAGCCGTACCTAATCTGCTTTCTGTGTTCCTTGTCCTCTACCCTCCACTACTTCCCTTGGCACCAGTTTTTCCCCCAGGACATCCTGCCTCCTGCTCTGATTGGGAACCCTGCTGGTATCACACTGCTGACTCCGTACAAGAAATGATTTTGCACATTGTGCATGCTGAGGGTGCGGTTTTACATGATGGATGAGAGGTGGCTGCTCAAAGGGATGGTTCTCCTGCCCTCTCACCTTGCATCTGGCAACCACAGCACACACAGGGGGGTGTGAGCAGGGACAGGTGATGGAGGAGGGGGACTGTCCCAGCAGCTTGCTGAGAGCTTGGTGTAGCAGTAGGGTCACTTTTTCCTGACCTGAAACTTTCCTCTGTAGGTTTTGACTAATAGGAATCAGAAGGTTTGGATCTTTTCTGGGTTTGAAGCCATGGTGCCATGAGGGATGGCAGCTGGGGTAGGTCCTGTTTGACATACTTCCAATGTGTGCAGCAAGTGCCTGGGGTAGAACTTGTGTCATTGCACAGAAGCATGAATGCTTCCTCAAATGAGTGATTTAAAGCAGTTATATAAAACTTGTGGGCACACTGATGATCAAGTAAATAAATGTTCATTTTCTGAAATTATGTTATATACTCAGTAAATTATGGAAAATAGACTCTGAGTAGAGTCTATTGCTTGAACCTTGTCCTTGGCCAAGAATTTTAAATGTTTATAAATAACTTTGAACACTTAGTCACATCTTGCAGCATTTCTTGGCTGCTGTGATTAGCAGTGGGGCATTAAGGTTTCTGTAGAGAGAAAACCTGACAAAGTTTATTTGGGAACCAGGTGCAGCTTACTTTTCATTGGTATCTTTAGATACATTACTGAAACACAAATGTTTGAGCTAAGCACTTAAATAAGCTTTTAAGCCTGTGATTAGTCCAGGGAGAGTGGAACAGCCAGCACTTGAATGCTGATCTCAGTAGTATATTTATAATATTATTTTTTTAAAGTACACACTGAAGTTGTCTTTTTCTGGTTTTGTTACCACAAATTGTGATGCTACAACAGTGACTTCAAAAGAAGGTGATTCTTTTGTTCATGAGAAGTCTCAAATTTGAATTTTGACAAACACAAGTTCATGCCAAGCTATGTAGGTGAAGTGGCAGGATCCCTCATGCGTGCAATGCTTCAAGATTTGCATAATTTGAAAGGCATTTTGTTTGTAAGTATGTTTAACACAGCCAAGCTAATCTAAAAAGGTGACATATTTTGAGATAAAAAAGGAAAGAATCTTTTTTTCTACTTAGAAAAGATATTGCTGAAATGCTGAGGTGTCTGGAAAACTGTGATTATTGCTCACAGTGTGGGCTTTAGATGCATTGCTTAGTTTCATCCCTTCTTTTATTCTGAATGTTGGGTTCACCTGCTGGTTTGATGGTATTATCTGAAGCTCAACCTTTTCAGGGCAGAGAAAGCTATTTCAAGGGGAAGTAAAAATGCACATACAGTGCCAAGTAATTAGTAATTGTAATTAGGACCCTGGTCCTAAGATGTCTTCAATCTAAGTAGTAATAGCATTAAATAATCTTTCAAATGTTTTGTTCTAGGTTTTTATAATCTTTCTAAATACAGAAAATGCAATTACATAAATATTTTATCTTGGCTCATCAGAGGCATAAATTATGTCTGTTACTAGAACCACCTTTCATGTTTGTGTTGGCTAATTTAGTTTTAATTTGAGTATTGGCGTGTTAGAGTTTTATGATGTGGAACATATTTATTTTTCCACAATAATTCTGCTGACTGAACATTGCAAATGAAGTGAATCCTCAGTAGAGATGGTTTTGTTCAATAAGCAACTTAATTCTTCCTGTTTGTACAAATATTTCATCAAAGCTTTTTAGCCTCATTACTGATTAAACCATTTAGTCACAGAATGTAAAGTCAAAAGATTAGACCTAGCCTGAAACATATTTAACAGAAAAAAAAAAAAAGCCTGCTCTGTTAGATCCTTTGCTCTAATGTCCTGAGTATTGCAGGTCATTCATTATTCTCAGCCAGTTTTTTTTTTTTTTTTCAGGGTTCAATAACCTGAGCCAATTTTTGAACAAACTTTTTCTTCTGGAGAGGTGTCTTCTTGTTGTGCCTTCCAGTAAAAACCACAGCCTGGAAAGAGCAGTGTAACCAGAACTTAATTTCTGACTATTTCTCCTGTTTCCTTCCATAGAGGTTTGACATGAGGATTTCTTAGCAGAGCCTTGGAGCTTGCAGATAAATTAAATATTTTCTTGTTTGTCTCTTTGAAAGACGCAACTGGCATTATCAGATGTGAGGTTTTGTATGGCTTGGGCATGAGAACTGACAGGAGCTGGGAAGGATCCATTCAGGATTTGGGGCTTTTGGAAGAGGTTAAGGATTTGAGCAGGATAAACCTCTGGGTTAGGGGCCAAACAGAGGTTAGAGGCCAGACTTGGAGGTTTCCTTCAATGCTTTTCTTTCAATATTTCATAATCTACATACATTTTCAAGAAGTATGTAAAATGAAAATTAGTTTTCTCCAGGATTGCTTCAGAAGGCAAATTTATTGTCTATTGGGCTGTCTCTATTATCTAAATTATCTCATATTAGGTAGTTGTTGAGAGACTCATTCTGCCTTATTGACAGATCTTAAAATGATGTTTCTGCCAAGGAGTACTTGATTACTAACCAGATGCTCTTAATCATGGCCATTTTCTTAATAGAATTTAACAAATTTTGCACTTTTTTGTACTGTAAATTCTCAATCCCAGTAGCTGAACTTACAGTAAGTAACAAACCGTGATCATTTGGAGAAGTACTAGGTAGCACAGTGTGAGTGTACTGTAAGCCTCTGGAGAAATGCTTTCCTTCATTCATAGATAGTTTACCAAGTTTAATGAGAACTGATGAAGATTCTAAAATCAATTATTTTCTAACTCTTAAGATAAACTTGGATTTTGAGAATGATCTGTCTTGGTGTCAACGTCATGACACTGAATGTAGCAAGAATTTCTAAAGAAAAATATTTTCATATTACTAATATGCTTTTCCACCCTGATTCAACATGACTTTGTTGTTTCCCTCAAAAGCCAAATTGCATTAATTGGAGATCTGATGTGTTTTTAATGATGGTTTGACAATCACAGAGCCTGTCCAGTGGCCTTCTCTGCTGTTTGTGAGAGTTGGGACCTCTTGGCCCCAGTGCTGCAGTCAAGCCTGGAGACCCCAGAGGTGCCCTGTGAGGGTGGGCTGAATGGCAGAGGGCTTGTCCTCCAGATTTGTCTTCCTATGAGCCTTTAATCCTCAAATTCAGAAACCTTTATATGTTGCATGTATCTCTTTGTGTATTATGGTTGATGTCTTGAAAAGCTCAGTAGACACATTTTGTTTGCATTAAAGGAGGTTTGTTTCTCTTTAGATGATGATGTTGGCTAGCTGTTGTCAAGAGAATTCTGGAGAGATGCTTAAAATGGGGTTAGCAGTAATTTAATGGGGCTGCCAGCACAGCAGAGCTGACACATGAAAGCTCCCAGGGCAAGCATAAGAGTGATATTCATGGCTTTGAGAATACTGCGATTTTTCCAGCTCAACATTCTTCTTGGTGAGAACCAACTTTAGAAGGGCAGAAGGAAAGCAGAGGTTTAATGAATGGAAATGCCAACTGCTGGGATTATTATTATTGTTGTTGATGTTGTTATTATTATTATTATTTTGTAAGGAACTATGTCTTCTAGTGGAGATTTCCAGAAAAGTAATACTTTTTTAGACCCTGCACCATTATGGTGTATGTCAGTACAGATACAACAGTATAAGCTTCACTTTTCTGGGGACCTGCTTTTTCTTTATCTTAGTGTTGCTTTCTGTCTTAGCTGTGATGATGTAAATCTCTTTGATGGAATAGTTCTGAATCCAAAACTTTTAATCAAAGAGCTGAAAAATCGAGCAGTTGTGGGTTGATGTCTAAACTATAGCTTCATATTTTAGCAGTATTGCAATGCACCATCATGTTCAGAGGACCAGACTATGCAGCAATCAGCTCCCTCAGAAAAACAGAAGTCCTATGTTACAGATGAGAAGATTGGCCTTTTTCAGATACATTTCTTCAGGAGTTTACACAGCTGCAGTTCAAGTCATGGATAGGAGAGAAGATAATCACATAGCTTATTACTTATTTTGTGACCTTGGGGAATAGAAAATATCTTTCATTTACTTATACTGACAAAAGCCTTCCTCTTCACTTGAGGCAGCTTGGAACGTAGGTTAGGGAGTGGAGAGATGAACTTGGGCCACGGCACTCCCTGAAGTTGTCAGTCCTCCCAAAGGTAGAAGGGAGGAGGAGAGTGGGTGCTGCCTCGGAGGCCTGGCTGCTTTGGGGGAAAAGGCAGGAAACACCTCTGCCCCTAAAGTGAAGGGGAAAGCACAGCTGCAGCAGTGGATGCCTGCTTCCTCTCAGGCTTCCTTGTGCTTTGGTAAAGCTGCAGGAATTGCTCAGCTGTTGGTAGATTCCCAGTATTAATTATTAGTGCTGGAGAGAGCAATCTTGATGCAGTTGCAGCTGGCTGCAGTGGTGATAGAGGTGCAAGTCCAATGGGCTTCTGAACACATTATAATATATACATAGAGCCAAGTAGCTACAGGGTTTTATTTAAGTCATTAAGAACAATCTCATAGCTCACAGTAACTCTCCTGTAAGTGGCTTTGAAAAAAAAGAATAAAAAGGAAAAGGGTAGAATAATGTATAGTACTTGGAAGAAACATACGCTGGAGCATGTCTGACATTTAAATTATAGTAATCTTGCATGCTTTATTGGTTCTTGGTAAAATAATGAAAAAAATCAAAATCATAGAGTTTTATTATAAATATGTTCACAACCAGAAGTGCTGCTTTGCATTTTCAGCAAAAAATGTTTTCCTTCATGTTCCTTTTATCTGGCTCAGGCCTAGAGTACAAATAGTAGTGTGGGCTAGAAATAAACCCATCTCTAATAACCAAGTCTGTTTTTTTGAGAGAACTTTATATGAAATGAAAACCCCTCTGTCTGTGGGGTGTATGAAACTCCTGCCTTCTTGGAGCAGAGGGAAAGGCTGTGAAGCTGTCAGCAATTCCAGCAGGGAGAGTTCAGTCAGGTTTGGTAGTGGGGTAATCAGTCACAGCCAAGCTTGTAACTGGGACACGGCTTGGTATGAGAGACACCTGCCAGGCATGAACTTGGGTCTTTTAATTTCATGGTCTTGAATGTGGTGTCAAGTACTAAAGGGGACTTGTGGTGTTGTGAGGGTGCCCAGGATGAGGTGAGAGATGAGAATTAACTCCAAGTTCTCAAATGGCTTATATATTCTATTCTATTCTATTCTATTCTATTCTATTCTATTCTATTCTATTCTATTCTATTCTATTCTATTCTATTCTATTCTATTCTATTCTATTCCAAAACTATACTAAAGAAAGAGAAAGAAGACATCAGAAGGCTAGACAAGAATGAATAATAAAAACCTGTGACTGACCAGAGTCCAACACAGCTGGACTGGGATTGGTCATTAATTAAAAACAATTCACATGGAACCAATCAAAGATGCACCTGTTGGTAAGCAACCTCCAGACCACATTCCAAGCAATCAGATAATTATTGTTCACATTTCTTTTCTGAGGCCTCTCAGGAGAAAAATCCTGGAGAAGGGATTTTTCAGAAAATATCATGGTGACAGGGACTGACAGCTCTGCCTTATCCACCTCCATTGTCACCTCTTTTACCACCAGAGAAAACCAGAAATGGTGTTTGAAGGAAGGGGATTTTGTGTTCTTCGCTGGTGGCAGCTGGCTCCTGCAGGGGGGATGCCATGGGCCCGTGTGGTGTCTCTGGGTCTGTCTGGGTGCAGCAGCTTCTGAGCACAGAGTGGAGTATTTGTCAGACATGAGGTGCTTTTTTCTTCAATCTCCACCATCTTCTGCTTTTTTTCCTGTTGAATTGAGAGCACCAAAGGAAGGAACAGCACAATGTTTGCTCTAATACAGAGCAGTAGTTCTGCTGCTAAGAAACCTTTTAATGTAGGATAGTGTGTGCATAAGAGACCAAGCAATGTCATGATTCTTTCACCCAGAAGAGGGGAAAGCGTGACTCTACCATTTTATGACTTTTCTTTGTCACTATGAGAGTGGCTGCAGGATCACTGCAGTTGCTAAAAGGTGACAAAGCCATGAGTTTATGCTGTCAACCCTACTAAAGTAGCTCACCGTATTTCACTTGCATTCAGTAACAATGTGATAAATCTGGTGCTCTGAATGGAAACTTTCTTTGCCAAGTATCTCCCCATGGCTTTTGGCTGGTCTCTCTACTCATATAGCTCTCTCTTCCTCCTCTCCTCTGTCCCTTCTCTTTTAGTCACCCCAGACATAAGTTTCAGAGTAGAACTGTGTTTTTACCTTTCTTGTTTTACCATTCGTTTGGGTTTGTACTTTGTTTTCTTTTTTGATGTTCCTTTCTGGAAAAAAAAAAAAAGTCTGTTCTGTCCAGATGATTTTCTCTTCCAGTTTTATTCACAGCTTGCATGTCTCACTGCTAATTCCATAAAGAATAGATCTTCTTATTCTTCACATCAACAAAAGGAGTGATGTTTTTAGTTCACTAGTGTATACTCTGATAATTCTTGGCATGTTGACAAAAGGTAGCTATATTCTGATTTTCTAGTACTTTCCATTTCTCCCAGATTTACCCTTTCCTCTGACTTATGTAAATGTTCCAGCCCAGGCTGACATTTTAGTACCTTATATTTTGTGTAATAGTTACTTATAAAGTTTAAACATCTCAAAAATTCCTCAACACTTTGGTCTTTCCCTTTGCTATGTTTTGTCCCATTTTTGCCCAAATATTTAGCATAAAATGAATGTTTCTAGTTATGCCAGTGTATTCAGTGTTTTATGCTTTATTTGGAAACTGCTGAGGAATTGGAATGGTTGCTGAATGGATGTGACAGCTGGAATCTCACCCTGCCTTCCCTGGGGCAGGCCTGATGGGAGGATGCTTGACATGGAGGATTCCCTGTCCTCCTTCTGCCTGAAGGGACTGAAGGGACAGGGACAATGGCAGCAAGGTCCTGCCCAGCACAGGGGGAGCATCTCCTCTGTGACTGTCCCACCTGTCCAGGTGCCCTGGTGCAGTCAGTGTGAGGCTGTCCCCAGTGACAGGTGATAGGCCTTGAGCTGTGCCAGAGGAGTTGTAGATTAGATGTGAGGAAATATTTGGTCACCAAAGGAGATGTCAAGCACTGGAACAGGCTGCCCAGGGAAGTAGTTGAGTCTCCATCCCTGGAGGTATTTAAAAGACATGTAGATGTGGCACTCAGGGACTTGGTTTAGAGGTGAACTTGGCAGTTCTGGGACAAAAAAATGGATTCAGTAGTGTTAGAGGTCATTTTCATCCTAAACTGTTTTATGATTTTGCTTCACTAGAAATGAAGATAAAACCAAGATTTGTATTTTAATGAGAAAATACCAAAATCTCCCTCAAGATTTTTAATTCCTCTGTTTTATGAGTCTGCCTCTGCTTGAACATCAAAGTAGGCTTGGCAGTGTGAACCAGCAGTGAATTTCTCTGAGGTCTTTGATTGCACTGTCACTGCAATCAGAACATGGGTATAGTCTCTAAATTAAGCTTTGGTAGGAGCTGATTTTTACAGTAGCTAAATGTTGACACAGCTACCTTAACTTGATGAGTTTCACTAGCTGGAGTATCTTTTTTGCCATGTTTTACTCCTTCAGTTTAGTAAATATTTTTTGAGGGCTTTTTTCTTAAAGGAAAACAAAATGCATTTCTGGTACTTGGGTTACATTTTCTTCATAGGACTTTGGAGATATTGCATCATCTGATTTTTGTTTAAGCTGTTATATGAGTCTGACAGGATAACATGGAGATTAAGCAGAGATCCATTTGGTTTGTTAATAAATTTTTGGTTATTAATAAAGATTTGTCAATCTTGATACTGGATTGCTTGACAGCTTTTCTGTAAAATTTGCATTTTGAAATTATAGCCCTTTTGCTGTACTTGAACACATGAACACAAGATGTGTTAAAAAAAGACAATATGGTTAAGATTGCATAGCTGATGGCAATCTGGAAGAATTGGAGTGATATTTGCTCAATGTTCACAAGCAGACACGTTGTTTTCATCATGCTACCTTGATTGTGCTTCATAGCTCTGCCCTTTGTCAGTACTTGTGGCAGCCTGTGCGGTGTAACTCAGGTGTGCTTGTGTGCTGCTCTGTCCCACAATTGAGACCTTCCTTCTTCCAGCCCCTTAGCCTGGCTGGGGCATGGCAAACCTGCAGTTGTGGGTAGCAGGAGGGCACCACCATGGAGATTCTTCACCAGATTTCATCAGTAGCTTTAAACTTCTGAAATCTCTTTATTTCATTCTCAGTGACCCATAAGCCTCCTCTTGCAAGTGAAGTAAATGAGAAAATTAAAGAGAAATTGCCTGAAGAGATTTTCTTACTGTATGAAAACCCACTGTGGTGATTGGCTGCATAATCCTGAGTGACAAGCTGGAGAGGAGGAAAAAAGCAAACCTGCAGCTGTTTGGGATTTATGAATGTGTGACACAAACAGCAGCTTCATGAAAACAAATGAACTTTAAAAAAAGAATTGAGGAAAAAATTCACGTGTTAATGAAGTGAAGAAGTAGGAGTAACATTTGTGTTCTCTAAGAGCATAAAAAATCCAACCTAAAAAGCATATATGTGATGTCTTGTGCTGTTCAGTCAGGATTATTAGCTAGTGCTAAGCTGTGCGCAAGCTTTTCATCTCTGGATGCTTGAATTATTCTTAATATTTTTCAAAATCTGAATTGGGTTATAAATGTTTGGGCAATGTCAGCTTAGCAGCATAGGGGGTGGAGGGCATTGTAAAACACACCGTGTGATAGAGCAGTTGAGTGCCCTGAGCATTGGGCTGTGCAAGGGGACAGAGCCAAGTGGGAGAGAACCTTCCCACCAGGAATGAGGGGTGCTGCAAGAGGAGAGTCCTGCACAGAGCCTGCCCATGACTGACCTCCAAGGAGTCCTTGACAGCCCTGTAGGCACTCAGCAGATGTTTTGGAAACATCAGCTGGTCAAGAACCAGCCCTGGTCTCTAACAAAGGTCTTACAGAGCTGGGAAATACCTCCTAAATAACTGTGGGGAGGCCTAGAAAATATCCTCCCTGGTGGAGGCCACCCTGCTGAAGAGAAGGGAGAATACAGAAAAGCAGAGATTAGGCGTGAGAAAAGATTATAAAAAAAAGAATGAAAGGATTGTTTTGTGCCTGCATTACATCAGAAAAAATACTGAGATAGTGGGGGAAAGAGCCAAATACACCAAAACAGACATGATGTAAGAAACCAGGCTCTTTAGCTGGTGTGTTTAGTTAGCACATACTCAGGAGACCAGGAGGACTAAATAAGCTAAATAAGGATTCTAAAACAAAAAAGTAACAAAAACCACCCCCAAAGCATAAAAGCAATGATCTTTAATGTCAGTCTGTTTTCTCTCAAATATCATCCAGTGCTTGTCTACTGTAACTTACAGAAAAATACCAACAAGCACAGTCATTGTGAACAATATTTTTAAGACTTGGTATTAAGCACACCTCACTAAGTTAACCTGCATTGTTCTGTCATCCATTTAGCAGCTGAAATAAAAGATTTTATGGAAAGTTAACCTGCATTGTTCTGTCATCCATTTAGCAGCTGAAATAAAAGATTTTATGGAAATCAGGAAAGGCTGGCCAACCTGACGTTGAGCCAACTGCAAAAATTGGCTGAAGTGGCTTTAAGACTGAGCAGACAATGGGTAACTTTCCTGTAATTGTGTTTTGGAAAACAGCTGAGCTGTTTCAGCTTGAGCTTTCAGGAAAAAAGAATGTGGAAAATCTCAACAGGAAGTGTTCTATGTAGCAAACACACAGACACAAAAAAAAGAATATGGAGCATTGAGGACTTAGGGAACCATTTCAGGCTTCTCTAAAATGTTGTGGCTTCTGTTTCTGTTATTATTCATTACAAAAATAACTTGTCTTTTTTATCATTTATACTCACTGATGTTACTTTTTCACCTATTTAGCTGTACATTGTTTTACACTCTGCATTGCACTGCTCAGAAATGCTGCAGAAAAAGAAGGTGATGACAGATATTAATCAGGTGCATTATGTCTTATTAATTGGAGTGAAATGGAATTTAATAATTCCAGTGTGTCAAGCTTTTTTTTCAAGTATGGGAAATAAGGGAGCTTTTTTATCTTCTGATGTATGATGTTTAATGAAGTTATTGTCTTTCTGCAGAATGAAGTCAGAGAGACATAGGGTCATGGATGATCAAAATGCTGACTTGTTTAATAGATCAAATGGTGAACAAGCATTTTGTTTTAGACACAGACAAGGTCTTGAGCTCTTACAGCATGTTCATTGTTCTTTCCTGGCTGCTCCATGTGATAATACAATGCAGGGTGGTTATTGAAGTTTTTGTCTGGTAGATTATCCTGTTAACCCAGCACTCCAGCAAATTGTCAAATTCTAGCAAACAGGCAGGACATTATGCAAGAGAGTACTTCAGCTCAAAAATCTGTTCAGTGCACCAGCACACTGTGGTTTTCATTTTATTTTACTGTTTTGTAGGATTGCATTGATGTGGGTTGGTGGGAAGGAGAACTCAATGGCAGACGAGGTGTCTTTCCAGATAACTTTGTCAAGCTACTCCCTTCAGATTTTGAAAAAGAGGTAAGCAATATATTCTTTAATTTTCACTTGAAAGTTCAGAATTAAAGTAGAACTGAAAGAAATCCTCTTTCAGATACGTGATTTTGACAAAGTTTTACTTCTCATCTAATAACACAAAAACATAAAGGAAAAAAATTCTGGTTAGAAACCATCCATAAAAAGAATGTGTGGCACTCCAAGTCATGTTACAGAGTTTACTTGAAGGGTTTGATTTGCCCATCCAGTCACCCCACCTGCACTATGCTGCTCTGAAAGCCCCCTGTCCTGTGTCCTACAAGTTTGAGAGAGACAAGAACTAGAGCTCCCAGGGCTGAGTCATGTGATGCAATGATATCCAGAATTCTTTAATCTTCTTCATTATTTTTGTGGTGGAATATAAAAAGTTAAGAGTATCACCTGCATGCTGATGGACAGCAGTCAAGCACTGTTCCAGAACAAAAAGGGTGAGATTTTAACTGTGAAATTTGAAAAACAATAAGTTTTGGTATCTCAGAGACATGTTTCTTTACCTCTCAGAATTACTAAAAAAGAAGGTATAAAACCTATGCAGAAGTTTCTTCAGCTCCTATTTATTTGAAAAAGATGGCATTGTTATTTGCCAGACAATATTTAGAAATCTTGTGGTTTCCTGGAATAAAGTAATGGATTGCTTCCCCCAAAAGGCCATTCCATTTTTAGGAACCTTTTGAGTCATCAGTGGGATATTACAAGCTTGCAATCAGGCTTTTGATGAGTATTTCACAGTGACAGTGTAAGCCTTCTGTGATAAAACCAAAACTTACTGACACCCAGCTTCCCTCTTTGGCAATAAAATTGGATGCTCAAGGCAAAAATTAAATAACTTGGAAAGCTTGATAAAGCAACTATTAAACAACTCACAGAGGCTAACATGATAATTTTTGAAAAGGAAAGAAGAAGAGCAGCGAAAACTGTGGGAGATGAAAAGGCAATTCCACAGCAAAGTGCATATCCTGGCTTTAGGCCTAAAAATGAAAGAAGGTGGTTTCTAGAAGAGGCAGAAATCAAAAACCCGAAGACATAGTGAGCCTATTATAGAAGAAAAAAATCCTTATTGGTATCCATTTTTTGTGGTGTAATTATTCAGTCTTTTTGAACTTAAAAATTATGTATCTTTAAAATGATTTTTAGAGTACAATTGAATATAACTTGTAAAGTAAATTAGATATTCAGACACTTGGAAATTACAGCTAGGTTTGCTCTAACTGTGGAGAATAAAATTTTATTAATTTTTGAAATGTCACAGATCTGGCCACTTGAGTAAGTAACTGGTAGGACTATAGACCATCTGTCTTTGCTTGAATCAGTGCTAAAAGGGAAGGAGATAAATACTTTACCAGTGATTTTGTCAGGTATTTTCTGATGTGATCCAGAAACCTTGGATTCCATCCCATGATCTGAAAGTATTTGTTGCAGCAGTTCTTCTGTCTGTTCAACAAAAGCTTGGGATCTCTTCCCATCTCCTTGTCCAGTCCCCAATTTTCCAAGCCTGACTCTTTTGCACACATGCCTATTTGTTCCAGGTTTTTTCTATTCACTGCCTAGCCCCAATCTCCACCTCTCAGGTGGTCTCCATTACAGGATTTTCCCCTGAGCTCACTACCTGAGTCCAAATCACCATCTGGACTTACTTTCTGTCCTTACACCAAATTTCTTTATGCAGCTTTTTTTCCTCTCCCCTTTTACTCTTTGTTCCTGCTCTGTAGCTCTGTTCTCTTCTTGTCCAATCACTCCTGGTTTCCTTTCTGTAAATTCTGTCTCCATCACCTTCTCAGTTATCTCATCCAGCCACAGACCCTTGTAAATCCTTCTCGCTCCTCCATGTTCCCCTAAGGAGTCATTTAAGGCTCCTTCACACTACACCCTTTCTGACCTTGGCCTGTCCTTTTGAAACAATCTATTTCCTTCTTCAGCTTTCAGTTAAAGCCACTTTGTCAAATGAACCACAAGACCCTTTCTCCTTTGTGTCTCTCTATATAAGTGCTTTGGTTTTAATCAGGAGTGACCGTAGTGAATCTGTCACTTGTCCATCTGCACTTGTTGTATTTTGGAAGACAACTCAGGGGACATAGAGCCTTTACAGGAGAGCTAAGCCAAAAGATGTGCTAAAGGAGTGCATCTCTTGTATTCCAGCTGCTGATATATGGTCAGTCAATGGGATCAGTCCACAATAAAACCCCAAATGCCTGTACTGTACTGTTGAGTCCTCAGCATCAACTATTTCCCCCTGCAGCCATTATCAACAGAACCCCTAATGCCTATCACAGGACATTCATTGTCTCTGTCTCATTTCCTTTCCAAATTTTTCTTCACTTTTCTGCATTTAAACCTTAAACCACATTGCCCAAATTCTTGTAGAAGTGTCTCTGAGAGTGTAAGGGACTCTGTTTGTGGGCAGTGGCCCATGGCAGCCAGGCTTTACAGGATCATTCTGATCTCCTACATTCTTGGCCACAGCTTTCTCAGGTTGGTGATAGGAGGTGATCTGGTCAGGGTAAGATGGTAGGAGAAACTTGAAGGTTGCTGGATGACAACTTTGAGATTCAGGATGTTAGGCTTACCTTGTCTGGGCTGAAATTTTATTTTCTCCAGAGATGAATACATTTGCTAGATTTGAAAGAGATCTCTTGGGAAGGTATGTGGCAAGCACTCAGCCTTCACAGCAAATCTGCTCTTTTTCAACACTCAGACCAAGATCTGAGCGCTCTTGGGCAGACACTGAACTAATTACTGCAAGTGAAAAAAGCAATTGATCTTTCTCAAAAGGTTTGGCAGATAGATAGAAAATGATTGGGGGGAGGGAAGGGATCAATAAGGGTTTGAGAGAAAATACTAGCCTTAATGGCTGATTGAAGTTTGGCAAAGCTGTGCATATCTGGAAAAATCATTTCATTTCACATTTGTTCCACAAGACAATATACATTGCTACATAGCCAGAAATGTAGTGAAAGTGATTGTGATCAATCTGTAGCAAAGGAAATAAAGTCCTTCTCAGAAAAAAAAAAGAATGAACATATGGGAGAAAATGGGGTTTTTTTCCCTTAGAATTTCTTTACAATAATCTTGACATTTGTTGGGGTTTTTTCAAAGTGAGAGATAAAGTATGTTATTTGATCTAGCATGATGCTCCATTTGGTTCTGTACTCATTCCAAGATACATGTGGTGACTGCCAGTGTGCTGTGCATGCATTCACACACATCAGCACGGAGGAAAAGACATCAGTCCCCCAGCCTCAGGTGAAAAGAAATTGTTCAGCCACTGCCAGAACCATTGGTGGTCATGTTTCTCAGTCTTACCATTACAGATCTATAAGGAAAATCGTCATAACAGAGAAGGTGAAAGTATTAAAAGGACAGATTAGTCAGAATAATTAGTTTCATTTCACCAAACATCTAAAATTCTGATCTTTCACAACTGGAACTCTAAATTTTTCCTAGTAAGTGAAGAAAGAGTAACCTTTGTTGTAATTCCTGAGTTCTTAATTTTTGCCTCATTTATGGGTCTGAAAATACCTCAGGTTTTGCCACACATATCTTGGAGTTTCTTTGTGTTTGCTTTTTTTTTCCAAAATGGGTAAATATTTACAAGGTTAAATTTTAAAGAAATAGACTTCTTCATTAGATCAAAGGTCATGTATTCCTCCAGTCTTAAGGTACATAAAATGAACTTTTTTAATGCCTCAGCAGGACATTTCAATTGGAAATATAAAAATGATATTTTATTTTTCAATTTTCTTTCTTCAAATTCATTTCAATGAAGTTATTTCAGGAGAAATGTGTGACAGATCTGTAGTCTCATGACTTGTAATTATTAATGTTAAGCACTTTATGATCAACTCCAACCTCTGTATGAATGAGATTTACAGGCCTTTTGAAGCAACCTGTTTTCTTCTGTTATTAAATTTTAGAGACCGAAGAAACCACCACCTCCATCAGCTCCTGTCATCAAACAAGGATCAGGTAAAGTGCAGTTGAATTTTTACAGCACATGTCAGTGAGCACATCTCAATCTAAATTAAGTGTATTCAAATCTGTATAGAATTCATCTGTGTCAAAATTGACAAGCAGATGTCTAGACAACAACTAATAAATCACAGTGAACTAATAAATTACTGAAAGACTGTGGTGGGCTTTAAATGTATTGCAGTCAACCATCTATTCCATTTCAAAATGACCTGGTTTGCCCCTTAATCATGTTAAATCTGAGAAAGTGTGATACTTCAGTGTTTCAAATTGTTTTGGTTTTGCTCCCTGACTGGAGTTGATTGTGTGCCTGTCCTTCAGTACAGACACAGTATGTGGAGTCTGATAATACCTGCAGGAGGAAACTGCATTCACTACAGATCTGATTTATTCTAGGGACACAAAGTTTTTAGAATATCTATAAAATAGTGTCATGCAGTGGCCTCCTCTGAGCTGCAATCTAAGTTTTGCAGATCTGCAGGAATGCTGCATCTGGCTGGCTGCTACAGGATTTAGGCCATAGATTCTTGGTTTTCAATACTTTTATAGCCCTAAGTGTAAAACTAAAAATAATTTTCCTGAATGGTTATGTAGATAAAGGTGTTGAAAAAGTATTAAGGGGCTGGGTTTGTTTTCCAAACAGAGGGGTGCTAGCAAAACTGATTTTGTGATCTGTTATTCTGAATTGTGTGTGGTTACTGAGAGCTGAACATACTTCTGTTTGTAATTTTAAAAGGACTTCTTCATACTAATTTTCAAAAGTGCCTTCATGATTTATTTTTATCATGAAACTTAGAGACAGTTAAAGAATCTACACACTTGACAGACCTCAGAAACCAAATTCCAGTTCCATTCATGTAAAAATACAAATCACAAGGCAGGGGATGCTGTCAGAGTTTTCATTTGTATTGCAGTTGTGGAAACATAACTGTGGCTGGAATTCTTTAATCCTTTAAGTCCAGTCGGTTTGTAAAAACTCTGCAGCAGCACTACTGCTTCCTCCACTGCAGGCACACATTAAAAACCAAAACAAATGTGTCCAATCTTCAGATAGTTTTCTTGTTCCTTTGATATGTTCCAGCTTTTTGTGCTCTAAAAAGTAAATTTTCCTCTCCTACAGACTTTAGCTGTTAGTAGAAATACCAAGATACAATTTGGTGTGAATTAATACGCTATCATTTAACTGGTTTGAATTTGTCATGCAGTTCTTTGACTACAGAATCATGACCATAAATATTTGTGTTGTTTATTGACATCCCCGGTTTGTTCTTCATTCTGTCTTGAGACTCAAGGAAATATAAATTTGATTTTAAATCAGTAATAGTGTCCAGAGAGAGCAGTATGACTTTGCCATCTAGTGGTGGTTGTATAACAACGATGTCTTAGTGACCACTGATGTTAAATCCTGACATGTTTTGTAAAAACTCTATAAAACTTCATATTTATTTCAATTTATACTGCTATAATTAGAGAATAACACTTTTAATATGTACCTGCTTGCATACAATGCTTTACTGTGTCACCATAACATTTTTCCTTCTGAATGAAATGTGCTCATTTTCAGAAGGAAAAATGGTTGTAAAAAGGATGCAGACAATCTGATTAAGGCCTCCTTAAGTCTAAACCAAAGCCAGGACTATTGCAGTTTTTTTCATTTCATACTCATTCTTTGACAACTCCTGGCTGATCAGGCACAAGAGTTTCTTCTGATACATATCTAGAGCTGAAAATCATCCTATGTTTATTAGGATTAATCATCCTGACATCCTCTACTTTGTCAAATTATTTCTTCCCTGAGATTATACTGTATTTTACCACATCTCCACATCAGGTCTTACTGTTAATAGAAGGTAACAACTTCAATAATGCTTCTGCATATTTGACCAGCCACAGTGTGATGAATAAATTTAAAACTGTCAGTTACAGCCTAAATAATTAAATGTCACCATCTTCTGATGCAGAGCATAAAATCAAAGCAAAGAATTAGAACTTGTCTTTGTAGTACAAGTGGCATATGTGTAAAGAGGTGTCTGTATTTATAATAGAGATAGAAATTTATAATGTCTACAGCAGTAAACAGCCAGAGACATCTGTGCTGCACTTTACAAAGCAAGTGAAAACTAGAGAGCCAAATTTAGGGGCACAAGTTCCTTAATGAACTAGTCATTGAAAAGCATTGGCATTTCACTGGGTAGCTGGGGTAAGCAGCATAACTGTGTCCAGACTGAAGGGTGGCAATACTCTGGAGTTCTTCTGGGAGCTGATACAGAGCTTCCCAAAGCTTCCTTGAAGGTGACTGTCACCTGGGAGCTAAGGCAGGACCATGGTGCCTGCCTGGGTGTTGATAAATTTGGGGGTCACAATCCAAGCAGGAAGAACAACTGAGTCTGGGAGCTCCTCAGTGGCTTCTCATTGTTCTAGACTTGGCCTGAAAATGTCCCCCTGTGTGTTAATGATGACTCTTAATCATACTGTAATTAGGTACAGACTTATGTGTCTTTCTTTTTGAACACATTAGTGTGTGCAAGATTATCAATACATTGACTTGTGCTTTGCATAACTTGAGTCTTGAAAGGCTTTAATTGCTTTGGAGCAACAGCTTCTCCTGTCAAGAGTGAAGTCTTTTTCATAGAATCATTTCTGTTGGAAAAGACCCTTAATATTACCAAATCCAACCATAAATGAGAATTTAGTATTATTTATTGACATGGTATGTGGTACTATTGCCTGTTCAACAGCACACTTGGGTAAAGAAACAATGGCTGGTGATCACCACTGATGACTACTGATTTCTAGGAACCAGCTGCAGCAGGGAGTTCCAACAGCACATTCAGAAAATGTAAATGCACTGGAGTACTGCATATAATAGAATAGACTGAAACAAAAAATTGCCTTGTGCTCCTTGCCCTGCCTTCTCTGCTTTTCTTGGATTTCATCTACTGTAATTTTTATTGAAATGCTAATAGTATTACCTAAAGCAATTTTCAACACAACTAAGTTGAAATGGCATTAGCACCTAGTGGTTAGCCAATGTAGCAAAGCCAATATCCAATAAAGTGTTTGTTATAACGTGGGGATTAGAAGATTTTTATCTTGCATGTGCCAGGAAATTTTTGCAAAATCTTCCCGTTGTTGGTGCCACAAGTTCTCATATTTCTTGAAGCAACAGAATGTCAGGGCCTCCAGTACAGAGGCAGGAGAAGCCAGGGGCTTACACCTCCAGGCCAAAAGCTGTCAATTAAAATAGTCATGCAAAATGCTGCCAGCACTGCTCTTCTCCTCCTTCTAATATGTGGAAGTGAACAGCTACTAGTAGTGGAGAAAAGGGGAGGGATGTGTTAATTTAATGTAAAATAATCTCCGTATATTCAGCTCCATCACACATTCTATTGACATTGCTCAATTAATTGATTTATTCCTAATGTTTCTGCACACTGTTGAGTTGCTCTTCATTTATGTCTGTGATGATAAAGGATTTGTCCACATTTTTAAAACTGCAGTTATATTTTTTCTTTCCCATAGAATAGTCAGAGAGTGTCTATTCTTTGGGATTGCACACTTTGGAAACTGTGAACTTAATTATGAAGACATAAATATCCAATTGCTTTTTTGTCATTATGGTACAGGCGAATATTTTATATAAATTTATGTTCAGTTTTTGCAAGACGTTTTCAAATTGGGGAATATAAAAACCCTAAGAAATTGCAGAATTAAATCTTATGTTACTGTTTCATTGGCTTGGTCAGAATTCCAAGTTTTTCTGTCTTTGGCAGGGACCACAGATCGAAAGCTTGAAATCAAGAAGATACCACCCGAAAGGCCAGAATGTCTTCCTAATCGAACAGAAGAAAAAGGTATGAAATGTGCTTTCCTGCCTGTTCTCCTGCAGAGTGATGAGGGAATAGAACCAGCGCACATCCTCATTTCCCACTCTCTGTTTCCATTAAGTGTATTGTTTGGATGTTTGTTTTCCACTCTGATAGACTGTGATGATAGGCATTTTGGAAAGGCTCTTGTTGTCGCTTATGGACTGAATTCAGGGTTTTTGATTGTACTCATCCAGAGCTGTTGAGTACGTGCAGCCACAACTGAAGCCCAGGGGAGATCTGCTCTCAATACATGAAATGCTGTATAGAGCCCAGTGCTCTGTAAAACCCAGGTGCTCGATCAAGTAAAATACCCCAGATTAGTGTGTACTTTTTTCTTAACATCTGTCTTCTTTGGTTCTGTAGTTGAAAGCTGGGTTGGTGGTTTTCCTGCATCACAAAGGGATTTTGTGGAGATATAGTCATTAATGCTTATGAATCACCCCATTATCATAGCCACAAAAGTCACAGGCAAGGCAGTGAAGAAACGAAAAAATCCTTCAAAGCCATGTTTGAACATTGCGAGAAATGGGGCACAGTACCACACAGAGCAGGGACAAGCAAATTAAGCCTTTAATGGTTTCATTGAGTTCATTGTGAATGGTGAATAGTCTCAGAAAAATAGTTACATCTATTCTCTAATTGAAAATGGTGCCAAGTTTCATATGTTAAGTGGACTATTAGATTGTAAGAACAAGTTTGTTTATGGGATTTTTAAATGTCTAAGTATTTGAACTTTGCAGCCTTTTAAAAGGTACGTGTATGTACATGACTAAATGCAGTTATAATTTAGTGACAGAACCTTCAGACTTTGTACCAAGATCTGTTTCTGGATATACATCTTAGCAATCTGACAAGTGTTTTAGCTGTTTCCTCTACTCTACACAGGTTTACTTTTGGTTATGTGTGCTGCTTCTTGTGGTTATCTTAGCAATAAAACCCTTTGCTTGCCATTATAAAATTTAAAAAGCCAACTGCTAAAACAGAAAGAAAAGGAAATTTAAATATGTTTCTCTCCTGGGCTATAAATATCTGTAACTTTTCTAAACATTGAAAAGAGGCTGTAAGAGTAGTGCCTACATTTCAGGATTACCAGGGAGTAGCAGGAATGTCTCATGTGGTGTGACAGCAGGCGTGGCACAGGAACATCCTTTGAGCTGTGTGTTGGCACACTGCCCAGCCTGTCCCTCATACAATTCAGATTCTTGGACACTGACGCAGTAGAAATTGTCATAGGATTAAGTGTGTAAAAATTACGCAGTGTGCTGGAAAAGCTTCAGTGTTAGTGAGGACCCAATGACTGCATCTGTTCAAAGCATACTGCCCATGAACAATAGTTGCTAGCTGGACTATTCCAAACCTAATGTGACTTGTGTTTCAGGGCATTTATTCCATGATCCTCTCATTAATGGCTTCTCTTAAAGAACCCATTAAGCAATATCCTGCAACACTCCCAGTACCTCTTAGATGTATACAGAGGTGTAACATTCACAGCATATCATAGGCAGCATTGTCAAGGGAAGTGGGGTATTGAAATAGTAGTATATAAAGAGTAGAACTTTAGTTCCTTGGAGAGTTCTGTCCTTTCTTTAGGAAAAATCAGCTCTTCTCGGCTGTGGCAAACATGCTTACATGTTTGTTTTGTATTAGGAATTTAGAGCACATTATTTAGAAGAGTTATTAATGTGTATTCTACTTTATACATGCTCAGGCGCTGCATATTTGGCATTGGGTATTAGCAAGGTGGCACTCCCTAACTGTGCCTAATCCATTCTGCAAATGATCTAAGTTTTCATCAGCAAACTGAAAACTTCAGCATATAAGTCTGTGCTTAAAACCTAAATAATAGGTCTGATTTTTCTGAGGGGTTTACATCCTGCTAGACATTGTTACATTTTCTGCTTGTATTTTATTTTGACTTAACTGTAGTTCACTTGAAACATGCTTTTTCCCCTCCCAAAAATCGTATTTCTCTGTTTGTCCAAGAGATGTTAAGAATATCCAGCACAATTATTTTTGTGAACTTGTAAATTACTATTGTTTCATATTAAAATTTAATATGAGTTGTGCTTGTGGGAAGTTGTACCATATGGTATGTAATTTCTTGCCATTCTTGTACTTTACAGTCAGCAACCAGTAAGTTACTAAAAAAAAAATAGTATTCCCATCAAGATGCTGCACACATGTTTTGGCTGAGGAGTTCCAGGCAGAACAGCCAGGCAGGTTGAGCAACTGATTTGTGGCAAATATATCAATAAAGAATGATTTAGAACAGAAATGGAAAGTTTTTTTTGTATACAGTCTATCTACAGTTGAAGATTTCTTCTTTGGATGTAGACTTGTGAGTGCAAATGAATTCCACTTAATAATATCCCTGTTCTTTTTTCTGGAAATGATTGATTTAAAGAAAGATCAGAGAGAGAGCAAAAACAGTTAGACTTGCAGAAGCCTTCAGTTCCTGCTATACCTCCGAAGAAACCTCGGCCCCCCAAAGCCAACGCTGTGAGCCGACCTGGCACCTTGCCCCCGAGACGACCAGAAAGACCAGTTGTGCCTGTGACTCATGCAAGGTATTGCTTTTCATCTGTCCAATGCTTTTGGGATTAGTGGAAAAAACACTCATTTAAAGAATTTACGTCTTGCATTTTATGTCCCAATTTATTTCACAGTAAGCTGTATTTAAAGAACAACAAGAAAAAAGAAAATCGTTATAGTCATCTGGCTGAATCATAACTGTCTTCTCAATAACAGCAGTCTTACACTGTTCATGACTAGTTCATTTCTACTGATGAAATTCTACTGTTGCTGCAACAGTGCAGAATGTGTGGGAAATACCTGCATCAGAATGTTACTCTGATCTTGACTTTCTTAGTTTACCTCAAATTATTGCAGCTTAGCTTGGGCACTAAGTCAGTGCAAAAGCCTGTATTGTGCTGAGGAATAGCATTAGGCAATGCACATTTCAAATACTGTCAGCCTGGTTTCAGTCTGCTTTCTTTGATCATTTTAGATCAAACTTGAGCAAAATACACATCTTCAATGCTCTTTTAGCTGGTGCCACTGCAGAATAGTGCTGTCAAGTACTTATTCTCTAATGTTGGTTGTCACTCTGCAGTTACAGAATGCATTTTATCAGAGATGGTTACAGTCTTTGTGGAGCACCAAGAAATTGGACTTGCCAACACAAGTCCATTTATTCTCTGCTAGAGGAAAGGTTGCAGAAACTAAAGGCCTCACTGTAGTCCTAAGCAAGTCTAGGTGGCTACCTTTTAGTCATCAGCAATTGGGTTGTGCACTGTAGATTTCCTTTATGCATAGTGAATAGAGTTAGATGAAAACCAGAATAAAACAGTTGCCTAAAATGGGCAAGCTGTGCATCTTGCAGAAAAACTAGAATATAGGCATGAAAATATTTTTACTATTGTACTGTTAGGAAAATTACCTCTATTGAACTACTGGAGTTCAAGTAATAATAGTAATGGTGAATTAAATACGAGAATAGAGTATAGGTCAGAGTGAAATGCTAGACATTGATTCCCTTCATACCTCCACATATGGTTAAATAAAAAATTGCTCTTAATGAGAATCTGGGGCAAATGAAAAGAAAAAAAGGCAACTGCCTTGGGCTCCCAGTTTCATCTTACTGAAATGCTTTGGTTGTACATCCCTGAGAACTTACTCTTCTATCCAGGTGCTCCTGCCATAGCTTCTTTTGGAGTTGGTTTTGAACATGCTTGCCCAGTTGCTCCAAAATACAGTCCATACCTGCTGATCACCTGGGCATACTTGGAAATACAAATATTTTCTACAGTCTTCTGATTTAGCTATGTGATGTCTTGGAAAGACCAATACATACCCTAGTGTTCAGTTCACTGGTGAGGCATGCAATGGAGTAACTATTCTTTTGTTCTATCCTTTGCTTGAAATATTTTAAACATGCTATAAATTTTTAGCAATTTTTAGAATTTTGGAAGGTTATTTTGCTGCTCTTGTGGTTTCCTTTTTTTTTTCTAATTACAAAATTGTATGAGGTAACCACATATTTTTAAAGATATTTCAATTTTCATGTTATCAAAGGCAAAAGGCACACCTAAACAGCAACCTTTTTATGTTCTTAATGGTCCAAACTTTGCTATGTCTAGCACAGAAAAAATGGAAAATACTTTTAATTACTTGGATAATTAAGAAATATGAAACTTCAAGTGGAAGCAGTTACTTCAATAAAGGTGTTTTGTTTTTAAATCCATTCAGTTTAATAAGATAGTAATTATTTTAAGACCTACTGGTATCCATTTCCATAATCAAAAAAACCTAAAGCAATTAGAATAAATATTGAATCAGCAGAACTTTTGCTGACCTGTTGTGGTTTAACCCTGGTGGGCAGCGAGCCCCATGCAGACACTCGCTCACTCTCCCACAGTGGGATGGGGGTGAGAATCAGAAAGGAAAAAGTAAAAAACTTGTGGGTGGAGACAAAGACAGTAAAACAGGAAAAGCAAATTATGTGTGTGCAAGCAAAGCAAAGAATGTTGCTACTTCCCATGGGCAGGCAGGTGTTCTGCTGTCTCCTAGAAATTTGGGCTTCATCATCTGCAGCGGTGACTTGGGAAGACAAATGCCGTAACTCCAAACATCCCTCAGCTCCACATGCTGAGTATGGCACCCTGTGGTGTGGGACATCAGCTGGGGTCAGCTGTGTCCCCACTCAAATCCTTGTCCCCCCCACCCTCCTCTCTGGTGGGATGACAGGAGAAGCAGAAAAGGCCTTGACTCTGCAAGCACAGCTCAGTAACAATGAAAACACCCTTCTGTTATCCACACTGTTTTCAGCATAAAGCCAAAACATTTCAGCATAAAGCCATGCAAGCTGCTATAAAGAAAATTTACTATATCCCAGCCAAAACCAGTACATGATCCTGAGGGGAAAATTGCTGTAGTTACAAAGTGGGTCCTGTGCAATTTCCATGGCAGCTGCTAAGCCAAAGAGGGTTTTCTTCTGTCCTAAGTGGCTTGCATCTTATGCATCTCACTGACTTTTTGTAGTGATGATTGTTTTTCCATTTAAATATAATCCTCCTTCACTGGAGGGAGAGTAGGGCTTCAAGGGCAATAGGACAGATAAAAAACATGTGGGACAGTGAATAGCTGTCAGTTTGTTCCAAAGGCTTCCCGCTTACTTAGACATACCATGATTGATAGATACGATATATAGACATACAATTCATAGATAAGTCAATTCTCTGGAGTAGGCAAGCCATAAACACCTATAGAAGGTGCATCTTTACAATCAGTTTAAACCAGTCCATGTCCATGCCACTGCTAACAGGGTTCCTTGTGCTGGCACCCCATTCCCACAGCCTCCCTTATGTTTAGCACCAGCATTTGTGCAGCTGCACAGCCATATGGGTCAGGGAGTTGCTCCAGATGGCAATTAATCAGTTTGCAGTGGGACTTCTATTAGTGTGGGGTTTGTCTCAGGCTGATCATCTGTCTGGTCAAGCTGACAGCCTGTCTGTATGGGCACAAGCAGAGAGGGACACTGTGAATGAGAAGGGAGGGCTCCGCTCCTTTCACAACACTGTGGATGCAGAGTGCCATAATGAGCCTGTTGATTCTTCTGACAACAGGATTGGGGTTTTTTTTTGTGGGGCTGTTGCCATATATCTTAGTATCTTTTGTAGGCAAATGGTAAATGTTGTGACTTTCAGCCCTAAATCGTGTCATTCTAAGAATCCCTCCAAAGCCATACTCACACATTTCCCAGAGTGCTTCCAACTCACATTGTGCTCTCAGATTGCTGGGAAGTGTATGTGTGCAAAACAGAGTATGCAGTCAGATGCTCGTTGCTCTGTCAGCCAAGAAACTATGTTGCTTCTTATAGGCTTACAAATATATAAGCAATATAAGAAAAAGTTAAAGACTAAAAAATAGGAAAACTTATTGTTCCCGTAGATCACTTGGAAATATCCTTATTTATCATCCTGCCAATTAATACATTTTTCTATGCATGTGTTAAATTTGTTCTGTGTCCTCCCTGGTGCAGACTGCCTGCCATATTGAGAGCTGTGGAGGACTAGTTTGTTATTAATCTGATTGTCTATTTTTTTTGTTTGCTGGTCACCCTATTACAGGGTTTAATGGGATATATATTCATTTAATCTATGACCTCCTCTGGGTTTTAATAAAAATTTTCAGCTCTTTATCACAGCCTCCCTGAAGTCTGAAATGGGGTTTCCGGCCACTTTGTGTTTAGCTTATAAGCTGCTGCCATGAGCTGAGGTTCAGGCCATCTGTCATCAGCTTATGGTGTCAAAAGCAGAGACCAATGAAAAAATCAACAAGATTTGTGAGCTCATTACGTATTTTTCTGTCAATAGCTAATTATTGCAATGTATAGTACACATCTGCCTGGGTTGTTTCAGGGCAGATCTATGTCCTTATCCCTAAGTTTGGTACCTTACATGCATCATAATTTTTATAGTATTACACTGGGAATAGTCATTGTGGAAAAACTACTGTATTTGTCAAGTGACCTGATAGTGATGGCAAGTACAATGTATTGCATTAACTGAACAGTTGTTGTCACAGTAAATATCAGAGATTTGAGTGACTGTGCAATACTGAGTTACCCACTTACCACTGTTGGTTTTTTATATTGTTTCGATTGGTAAATTATTTTAGTAAACTTAAGTACTTGTGGGATAGAATGTTCTCCAAAGCAGGGATAATTTTGTTGCTTTTGTTTGATCTCCTGTTTGATTTTAAAATAGCTCCTCTGTGTAAAGTATCATAGCTCCTGATGCATTACTATTCGAAAGACATTTCTGACAAATTAGGTGATCATTGTTCTTTGGACTGTGGAAACAGTATTCATAGTCTAGTCTCATAAGAAAAGTGCAAAAACACGGTGGAGGAGTTGCATTTATAAGTGAATACTCAGAACTGCTGAAAGGCACAATGCTAGCTTGAGGTTCCCTCAATTTCTGCAGCATTCCAGGTAGTCCAGTGCTGTAGTCTGTGCAAGCCAATTAATTAAAAAACTACAAAGAAGATGTTGAATAATGTCCCCTTGCCCTTAGATTTCCTTCGTGTTGAGATGCTGTGAACATCTGAAGAATTATTTCGGACACTAGGGTGTCTAAAAGAGGCTTTTTTGACAGGTGTTAAGGAGAAATGGGATAAGGTTAATCCGGACAGCATGTCGACTTGCTGGAGATTGCTCTCGCTGACATTGCTGTCACACTGGTGCTGCAAAGGAAGAATACTTTGCTCTCTCATTATTAATTGCAAGTTAGCTACCAATTTACTGCAACCCACACAAAATTTCCCAATAAAACATCTCCTCTTCTTGATCCAAATGCAGGAGTGATAGTCCAAAAGTGGAATTAGTGGGCAGTACAGTATCCGGCACTCTAGAGAAAGACTCCTCTGAAAGAAGCAATGACATCGGTAAGTTATAAACTGCTTTCTACAGTTTGTCTAAGAAATTTATGGTGCAAGTTTCTGCTTTTTAATGACTTTTGTATGATTCAAGAGGCAGATTGAGGATTTGGCAATGAATGTGAGTGCTTTTATATGAAATTTTAAAAGATTGCAGGATTAAAGGATCATTTCTACGTTACTTAAAATAGTTTTGTTGGGGTTTTCTATTTTTAAAAAAATTAAAACAAATGTGGAATAATGAGCTATTTTGAATAGGAAGGCTCTTGTTCTTTTTGTTTGAAACTCTGAAACAAGTGAGAAGGCCAACAATAACAAGGCATACTTGTTTAACTGATGCAATAGTGCTGCCACGGTTTTAATACTGCAAAAGATTGTGGGTTTGATACAGTTAGTAATCTTTATACTGTCCAATACAAAGAAACAGAAACCCAGTTCAGGTCAATTTGACTAAATTTTACTGCATACACTATTAAAAGCAGTCTAAATGTCTGTTGTAAACAACTTGTGTTCCTGACCTATGAACCATTTAATCAGGAAGTCACCTGAAAGGAGCAACAACAGGTTATTTTTTGGTCTTCTCTCACCCTCCTTCCTCCTCAAGCTGGCAAAGCAGGAGCGGTGGTGTTTGCTGGGTAGGTGCTGCAGAGCTGGCCCTGGGTGAGCAGGGTGCAGTGAGCTCTGTCCTGGGGCAGTGAGCACGAGCCCCAGAGCCATCTCCTGCAGTGAGCTCTGTCCTGGGGCAGTGGGCACGAGCCCCAGAGCCATCTCCTGCAGTGAGCTCTGTCCTGGGGCAGTGAGCACGAGCCCCAGAGCCATCTCCTGCAGTGAGCTGTGTCCCAGGGCAGTGGGCACGAGCCCCAGAGCCATCTCCTGCAGTGAGCTGTGTCCCAGGGCAGTGGGCACGAGCCCCAGAGCCATCTCCTGCAGTGAGCTGTGTCCTGGGGCAGTGAGCACGAGCCCCAGAGCCATCTCCTGCAGTGAGCTGTGTCCTGGGGCAGTGGGCACGAGCCCCAGAGCCATCTCCTGCAGTGAGCTGTGTCCTGGGGCAGTGGGCACGAGCCCCAGAGCCATCTCCTGCAGTGAGCTGTGTCCTGGGGCAGTGGGCACGAGCCCCAGAGCCATCTCCTGCAGTGAGCTGTGTCCTGGGGCAGTGGGCACGAGCCCCAGAGCCATCTCCTGCAGTGAGCTGTGTCCCAGGGCAGTGGGCACGAGCCCCAGAGCCATCTCCTGCAGTAAGCTGTGTCCTGGGGCAGTGGGCACGAGCCCCAGAGCCATCTCCTGCAGTGAGCTGTGTCCTGGGGCAGTGGGCACGAGCCCCAGAGCCATCTCCTGCAGTAAGCTGTGTCCCGGGGCAGTGGGCACGAGCCCCAGAGCCATCTCCTGCCCTGCTCAGAAAGCTCAGCAGCTGCTGCCGTCGCTCTCGGCGCTCGCTCACAGCTGTGCCCGCACAGACCCGTGTTTGTCTCAGGCAGAGCCAGGGATCCTGCCTGTGTAAGCATTGCTACCTTTCAGTGGGGTATGAAATGTCATTTTGGTGTGGTGGTGTTTACCCAGACTCCTCTATTAGTAAAGCATTTCTGTACAATAGCATCCTTTCAACAGCCAAGCATGCCTTTTCGTCAGATTTGGAAGCAGACCTTCAGGTTATAAAGGAATTTTAATTGCAACATTACATCAGAATACTAAATGCATTTCACATAGGTCTATGAGCTTTCCAGCATACATAGATCTGCTTTTTGTAAAGCTTCTGCTGTTGCTATGGTTCTTCTGGAGTAGCAGGTATTATGTTTTTCCCAGGTTTTCGTTTGGCTTAAACATGGAAAGCTAGAAGCTCTTGATAAATTGCATTAACATTTTTATTGTAGAGACTATTAGAAATGGTATGGAAATGCAGACAAATTCTACCATTTAGTGTTTCTTAACTGTGTTTAAAATTTGCTTCAAAGCACATAAGCCTCTGCTTACTTTGAAAGTTATGAGTGCAGGTAGCATATGCTACCTGTGAGTGATGGAGGTAAACTTTTTTATTTCTTGTTCTAGTTTCTTTGGAATCACTATCAGGATAAAAGCTTAGAGTGTTTTGTATTTTTAAGTTTTGTTGGTTATGGTTTTATTTTGTTTTGTTCTTAACATGTCAGGCAGGAAATCTGACTTATAGAAATTCTTGTTCATTTCCAGAACATGCAGGGGGAGCGAAGGGTAGCAGAGGGAGGAATTTGGGTTGTTTTGGGATTTTTTTAGCTGCAGAATAGGAGCCAACAAGAAACCAAACCATAACATGTTGCAAAGGGTTTAGCTGACGTCCTCCTGTTACCACTTACACAGAGAACCTATTGAGCTCAAGGATAAAATAGTGTGAGTACTTAAATAAATATAACTTGATAGGGTCAAACGAGAATGGCATTTACAAGGGCAAATCATGTCGTTCTAGCCTGTTAGACAACTTGTTAAAAGAAAAAATAAATAAATTATGGGTTTGAATTGAAAGAGGATCCAGAGATCAGAACTGTTATAAATTTTCAGGCAGCTTTTGACAGCTTGTGTAAAATATTGTCAAATAAATAAAAGGCATTTTAAGAGAGGCCAGAGCAATAAATCAAGGCTTAATAAGGAAAACCAATTCAGAGTGTATTAATGTCTTTTCCTATGAAGAGAGGTTTGGAGTTCAGAGCAGTTTATGGTGCAATGTAATTGTAGTGATTTACGGTAAGTGTGTGATTTTGTTTAATTTATTTACAGAGAGAACAATGGGCTGGAAAAGTCTTGTGGCTACACGAGTTATTAGAAAAGATGATGGATGTGTGAGTGGAGTTGTCCAGTGTGTTCCAAAACACTGCTGGATCTGGCTGTGTGGGTCCAGATTAACAGTGATATATCTTACTGGTTTTTGCCCCTATATCATGTGCTCTGTAGGAAGGACAGCCTCAGCTTCTCTGAGGCTCATCCATCCTGTCAAAATGGATTTGATTAAATCTACCATTTGATGTCTTTTCAGAAATCCAAATTTACACAACAAGTTAGAATGAGCCCATGTGACAGACAAGGTGTGACTTAGCAGTAGGCTTTGATAAAAATTGAAGTTAAATGGCCTTTGTAGCAGCTTGGATGCATGACCATTCTGGTAACTGGGCTCCTCTTTATTATTCCATTAGTCAAATACCATTCCCAGTCACTCAGAGCTCTCAGGGAGAGCAGGGGGGAAAGCAACAATCACTTGTAAGTTGCCTCACCCTCTTTCGTGCTTCTGCTAAGTACTGATGGTAAATTGTGCACTGAAAATGAATACCACAGCACCTCCTGGCTACTTTGCACTAGAGATGTTAAGCTGGCTGTCACTTTCTTAGCCCTATACCCAGTCTAAAGCTCTTGTTCCTTCCCTGCAGAGCAGAGAGATGGACAAAAAACAATGGAGACAGTTTTGTTTATTAAAGCAAACCAAACTAATGCTGAATGGAGAGCAGTTCTTTATTCTGTGAAGCAGTTCTTTATTCTGAAGAAATCCTTTTTAAGGATTTCTAAGTTGGTTCCTTTTCTTTACTACAATGAGACCAAAACCTCTTTGATGGGGAAGGAGAAGATAAAGGGCTCTTCCATATGCCATCTCTCAAAAAACAAACAAGTGATCAGCAACAATGAAATCAGTAATGCCATCAACAACTGAGCAGCAATATGCTGAGCTGAATTGGGAATCCAGATTCAAAACTTGCATTTCGTCTAGGTCCCTTGGAAATGGCTTTTTCATGTTTATTTTCTGAGTAATATTCTACCAGTGGATCAGTGTTGTCTAACCAGAAAACCCCACACCATTAAAAACATTCTCCCGCCCACTTTACCAATTGGGAAAATCACAAATGCTTGAGCAAGGCTGAGGTGATGTGCAATACTGTTAATAATGTTCTGAGTTGCATATATAAAAAAGTTATTAGCTCATGACTTGGTTTCCTTAACATGTTCAGCAGAGCTGTGGCTTCACATGTAAATTTCTTGGTGATAATTCAGTACTGATAACAATTTTCCAAACTGCACTGACAATTTGAAAAAAATCTGCTTAGCAACATCACTGCTGCTTGTAGATATAATGGCAGCTCTTATTTCTGTTGTCCATGCATTTACTTTTTTCATACTCTTTACAAAACCACTGGAAAACTAGCCTTCAGATTATATTATTTAAGAGGAACCATTCCCCATTCCTCCTCACTTTTTCTTTTGTTTTCTTTTTCCCTGTTTTCAGTGATGTCTTTACTTTCCTTTCCACACATCTTGCATTCAACTTTTCCTATTTACATCTCTTTGCCATGGCTAACTCTTCTTCATTTCATGAGGGTAAGACTTTTGTTTTTTTCCATTTCTTTTCTGTCCTTTCTTTGGTTTAGTTTACAACGCATAACAAGCAAATACAAAAAGAAGCATTTCATAGAATGCGGAAGTTTACATGGATATTACAGATTTTTTTTTTATTAAAAGTTGAAATTGAACATACTGTGGCAGAAAATCTTGCGTCATAGTATTGAAATGAGAAATCATTATCATTTAATGTATCATAAGAAATTTTAGTGACGAAGGTGACGTGCAGTTTACATGTGGTGTTTGTCAATGCTCTGGATTCATTAACTTGTTCTTGCAGACAGATTTTGTCATGACAAAGTGTAATGCATCTATTTCATTGTGCAAAAGCATTTAGAAACATACTAGAATGGTTTTCTAGTCTGAAAGAGGAAAAAAATCACAGCAAACATACAGTAAAAATTTGAAGAGTGTTCAGGGGCACTCAGTGGAAAGTGTGTGGTCATGTACCCAGGGCTGTGGTTAAATCACAATGGTTACTTGCATCTGTTGGCACATCTCTACCAACAACTGGTCTGGATTGGCAGTGGCTTTTTGAGCTTTTAAAATGCTTCTAAAGCAACATAAGTTACACTGACAATAAACCCTGCTCTACAAACTGTTGTTCCTACACAGAACTACATTGATTTCAACAGCTTCAATTCATGCCTTATGGCATAACTTGTCCTTTCTTTAGGTGATGTGTTTCTTTTTCATTTCATAAAGAATTTTGTATATGAGGGCCAGTGTGATGACAGAAACATCTATCAGATAGAATAGCTTAGTGGATGTAGTGGGTTGACCAAATGCCAGTGTACCTACCAAAACAGTGGATCAAAAACTAATGCTTTCCAAAAAACGGTATTGAGTTATTCCTGCAAGTTAGGATCAATCCCACATCTTCTAACTACACACACACACACACACACACACACACGCTTTGGAATCCTGGAATCCTGAAACAAGTCTTGTCTATCCAAAGCAGGATTGCTTTGGCATCAACTGATACTTAAATCCATATGGATTTAAGCTAAGTGATTTAGGAATAAACCACAAAGAATTAAAAATAATGTATCTACTGTGGAAATGATCAGTTAATCCCCACAAAAAGCAGTTTCTGTGCTTTGCAGAAAGACTGACTTGCACAGAGCCAAGTGGACACATCTTTCCAATATTTTTCCTGGCTCTTTAGACATTTGCTTAGTATTTATGAAAGCAGTTAATAATCTTCACCAGTGCTAACATAAGGCACATATGCCTTCATTGATTCCTACTGAAACATCTGATGATGGTATGAAATATTGTAAGAGCTTCCCTGGAAGCTGGTCAGTGCAAGTCCTTTTTTTAGCATTTCTTCAGACTTTAATCTCCAGAGCATTTGCTGGTGGATCATGGAGTCCTGGCCAAAGCCATGTGATTGCCCATTCTTTTTTTTCTGTCCTTCCCTGCAAGACTGGTGCTAGCTTGCCTGAAGGGATAGTTAAAAATACCCTCTTGAAATTATCTAATAAACAAACTAAAAAAATTTCAGTATATCAAGTTTCCTTCCTTGAACTGTATTTGCAGTTGTTCTAGAGCTGTATTTGTCAGGAGAGGTGATTGCTGTGCCTCTGACTGCAAGAAAAAGTGATCTAATAAGATTTGGCCCACACTAGGGAAAAAGATGAAGAATGTTTCTGGGGAAAGGGTGTAGAATGGAGCACATTTGTCTTTAACTCACAGGCTGTTTTACTGTGAGATAATTATAATTATTGTGCCTGAAAACACAGAATGAATGTTGGAAAATCAGAAAATACTGTTTTTTAAATATAAGGGTTGGAGGACAAAATGTGACTCATATAATGAATATCAAAATCTGTCTAAACCTCTTTCTAGGTTGCTGTTCATGCTCATTTTAATAAGGCAAAGCAAAGGAACAGAATTGCCTGACTGGTTTAAGTTGCAATGTTTACATCCGTGAGTCAAAATCACCCATAAACGCAGTTCTGGACTGTAAATATTGTAATCAGGAATATGTTAGTGGTCCTTTATATAATTTAAGTAGGGCTCTTGCCCTGAAGGGTCCAGAAAAAAAGCAGTAAACTAGAATTTTAAATTGGTTGCCATGTGTATCAAGTCGAGGTGCCTGAAAACAGCATATCCATTTCTTCTAGCTCCTCAGTTTTCTTGACCTTTCAGTTCTTTCTTGGCATGTTCTGAATTGTTAAAAATAAAATCCTTATGAGGGCACTGGCAAGTGGTTAGCAGAGCTCATTATGGCAACTCATTTCCACATCCAGCTATTAAAGCGATAAAAGTCAGGACTGAAATGGGAGAATATAATTGGGTGCTTTGGGAGAGGTTGTCCTAAAGTCACAGCAGCTGTGCTGTGACAGTCCTGGGAAGCCAGGTGAGCTGGGCTGTTTCACCCCAAGGCACAGAGCTGGGTGAGCAGCCCTCCCTGGCACATCCCTGTTGCACCCCTGAACAGAGGAGCCTTGCAGCCAGGGAGCTGTCCTCCTAAAACTGCATTACCCAAATCTTAGAAAACAGCCTGTGATTCATTCTGGGTGAGATTGGCTGCCTGGACCCTGGCTGGGAGTATGGCTGTATTCCTCAAAGGGTCCAATGCTGTTCAGCAGGGAGGGAGTAGCAGAATCCGGTTGCTTGATGTAGTTAAAATATCGTAGTCTTCTGAAAATTCCAACTAACATTCAGATTACTGAGTTGTTTTTAAAATTCTACTATATATTGAATGGGCACTACTGCAGAAGTTTTTGTCTGCAGTGTATGTCTCATTTGAGACCTTTAAGGATTATTGCATTTAAAGACAGTATAGGTACTATTTCACATGCCTGTTGTCAACCTGTTAAACTTATTGAAGATGATTATGGAATGAAATCCACCTCTGGCTTTTGTGACATAATCTTCTTCAAATGAACTGAGTGCCAATTTTGCCTCATTTCCTTCAGTCCTGCTGTATTTCTGTTCTGTGAAACCTCACCATTAGCATTCTGAAAGTGTTGATTCTCTCACTTCCCATTTCAGTTTTTTCAAGGTGAATTCTCTCTACTAATTAAAAAAAAATTATGTCATCATAATGTATACATGATTTTGCACAAATACTAAAAAATCTAAATGGAACATAAAGCCTAGCTACATTTTATGCCAGAATAGTAAATGGGAATAAGAGGGGTAAGGAAGGAAGCATAACCACTTAACTTTTTATTTCTGGGGTCTTTTGGGGACAGGGACTAAAGGTCATTTTCCAGGAAGGTACAAGTCTAATGAGTTTAGAACTTTTTCTCTCAATAATTGTTTTCCTGGATCTGGGCATTTTAAAAAATACCATCATCATCCTTTAAATAACCATGTTTCCAGATGAACATAGCAATGGAGAGAAATATTCTATTCTTAAGGTACATGCAAGGATACCAGGGAACAATTCTTGCAGAGCTAACATTTTTTCATATTCAGGAAATATGGTTGCTCAGTAAGCCAGACCTTATGTACTACACTGATACATTAAAATTATTCTGATGCCTTTCTCCCCATCTCATGAATTACTTCATGGATTTCCAGCTTGATCAGTGAGATAGTAATAATGATGAGTGCATCTCTTTATTTGTAGAACAAATATCAACTGTTTTTTAATTAGGGACTTAATTGGTGGGTGCCACCTCTATGTTCTACATGTTTACTAGATTCTTCCTTACTGTTTGTTATTACCAGACAAATAAAAAGCTGGACCAGTACAGAGTCCAGGTCTGCTGGATGCTGATGTTGCTGACCACAATTAATGTGGCTGTGAATACAGTAGACTGGAGTTTTTCTTTAATAAAATTCTATTTGGGCCCTGTCAGGAAGACTGTACATTTTGTTTAGTATGTAAATTTAAGCACCCAATTTGTGATAGCTGCAGAAATACAAACTAAAATCAAAATCCCTGCATTTAATGACCTCAGTGAGTTTAATACAGTCAGAACCATATAGCCTTGCTTTCCACCAGCAAGAAATAATCAAATACCCAGCACAAGTGAATTACTGATTCCACAGCATATATGACAGCATGGCAGAAGTTCTGTGAGTGGCTCTGTTACCAGTTCACTGGGTGGGAATTTTCTTGAATGATTATCTCTACAGGTGATGATTGTGGGAAGTGGTGATAGCCTTAGATGAAGAGCAGATTTGGGAGGAAGAACAACAACTAAATAAGGAGGACAAATGGAGAGAAAAAGGGCATATAAGAGTGCTGGAAGTGGATTTACTATTTTATTGTTGTACCAAGTGTTGTCCATTACACTTTAATAGAATTTCATTCAGAGTATCAACTGAATGGCTGTGATTTCACTAGTTTGGCAGCAGATACTACCTGTGGAGCCTTTATAGCCTCTGTTCTACTCTCTTTAAAATTCAGTCCAGGTATAGGCTGCTTTAGTTTATTTTTCTAACTATCAAAAATGCATTTAGAAGTGGAAAAATGTAGGATTCACAATATTTCTTCATAATAGAAGTTTTGCACATAAATGTTCATTTTTCATTGTATTTATAAAATGCATGGAGGAAATTAGGTCTGCAAATGCTTATGGGTCTCAAGGATGCAAATCTGTAAATTTTCTGTTTATCAATACATTTTACAATTTAAACCTGAGTATTTTATTCTGATCAAATATAGCACTCTAGGTATTTAGTAGTTTATTTAAGCCAAAGAAACACATTGAATTAATTGACTTCACTGTTTTTTCATTGATTGTTTTCCCTATGAGTGTAGATACCTTTTGTAAGAGCAGAGAAAGGGACAGTGGCACTTACAGAATTGTAGAATCTTTAAAGCTGGAAAAGACCTCTGAGATAATTGAGTCCAACCATTAACCAATGGTGTTGCCAAGTCCACTACTAAACCATCTTTCTAAGCACCACATTTGCACGTTCTTTGAATACCTTGAGGAGCAGCTGACTCTTGCACTTCCCAGAACAACCTGTTGCAATGCTTGACCACACTTTCAGTGATGACATTTTTCCTAGTATCCAATCTAAACCTCTCCTAACTAAACTTCAAGGCACAACTTGAGGCTGTTTCCTCCTCTCCTGTTGCTTTTTACCTGGGATAAGAGACTGACTCCCGTCTCACCAGTCTCCTTTCATATCCTGTGTAGACCACAGAAGTGGAAAATAGGGAGAGGGAAGTCATGCACCACAGCTTTCCTAGGCTGCAGAATAACTTCAGCCAATTTCCTGCCCCCAAAGCAGAAGTGTGCTCTTCCCCTCAGTTTGGGCAGCTTGAATCAGTCCTGTGGTACTGGTAACTGATCCTTCCTTCAGTGCAAGTGTTTGCATGGCTTGGCACATGCCACTGAAAAATGAGCTGGATTAAAGCTTGCTCAGGAAAAAAAATAGTAAAAACAGTAAAACAGGAGAGAGTGGCTGGGGCAAATGGAAGGATTGCTTCAGCCTCCATTTCTGCTCATGTGACCCATTTAGAGTGTATATTTTTAATGGTATTACATTTTGCTGTGCCATTTAGCAAAGTAACTCAGTAGTGAAGATTAAAGTTAGACAATATGTTAATATATTGATTACTGATTTGCTTTGTGATCTTAACTCATTTGGCTATCTTATGGGTCAGCTTAAAACTGGATATTAATAGAAACCAGCTCTTATAGTTGCTTGCTATTTTTTTTCCCAGAAAACAAATTTTTCCTTCTGCTTCTGCTCTCCCAAAACCCTGAAGTTCTGTAATACTCCATAAAGGTTTTGTGCAATCTGCTAAAATTAGCTCATTTTAACTTTTAAAGCACTGTGGCCTCACCTGACGTGTTGGGTACAATTGAGGCTTCAGATTGCCAAAATCCCCCTGACAGACTGGGTGGGTGACCTACCTTTGCACACAGGCTGCAACAGTCAATAGCAAAAGCAATGACAAAAACACATGGTAGAGGACAGTGGGGTCACTGGTTATATATAGGAAGAGTCACTCCAAAAATAGAGTAGCATTTGGAGGTGAATAACCTTAGACTATTTCAGGGCTATTGAAAGAGCTATCTCTTTTTTTCTGCTTCTTTTTTTTTTTAATCTCTTGGAGATGGAAGGATATTGCTGAATAAGGAAGCTACAATCCCATTTACTTTCTAGCTGACAAATCATGAGAACTTGGAATAAATTTAAATGTCTTTCAGTGCATATAGTTTATTGCACAGGCCCATGAATTAATTTGTTTTTCCATTGCATAATTTTGTACAATGGTTGGTAGTAATATGACAACAAAACTGGATCTTCAGAGATTTATTGTTCTGTAATATTTGGAAAATTAAGTGCCTAATATATAGAACTATTAATTAAAAGCTATTTTTCCTACATGTGTGTAATGAAAAATAGTCTCTGAATAATGAATATCATTCCTATATTTGATTAATATCTGAAAGTAATTTTGAAGAATTTTGATTTATCTTGTCTAAAGTACCTCTTGTGTGTTTTCTAACTTCTTCCTGCTCAACATATGCTGTAGGGCATTTTGAAATGAAGGTGAGTGAAACTGATACAACCCATAAAAATAGATGAATGGTATTAAGCCATTTGATTTATCCATGTGATCATGAGCTATGGTATTCCTTGAGCCTCCACATCTTTCTTTCACGTAAACATGCTACCCTGTGGCTGGATTCAGTAAACACTTTCCCAGAGCTTTTCACTGGCCATGGAGATGGTTGGTACAGCATTCAAGCAGACCTGCTTTCCCTGGACTCTGTACAGCTTCAGGAGCCTGTTAGAGCTTTTACTTACCACAGCCTCTGGGCTACTGAAGGGAGACAGTCCTCTCACCTGCAGTGACTGGAAACCATGGTGCCTCCAGCTGCAGCTGTCCAGGAACCTGCAGATCACTTCCAGCTTGATCATTCTCATTCTGCATTCTCCTGAGCAATTACTGCAATGCAGAGCTGACAGTACAGTTCCTGAGACAATGTGTGCAAAGTCTTATGTCTCCAGTTATTCAGGAAAAAAAATTACTAACCCCTTCAGTAGCCAGATGGAAATTTTGAAACTGTTTATTCCATGCCGTAGAAGCCATGATGTCATTTAGCTTTCACTATGCTGAAAACAAAGCCAAAGGCTCCTCTACACGTCCCCCCTCTGCTTTATTGTGTTTGAGATGGAAGGGCAATTGTTCTTGGCAAGGGTGACTGGATTACAGCTGCCTTTGACTTCCAGGTTTTTTTGGTGCCATCATGGTGGCTAAATATGTGCAGAACACTGTGACAAAGTGGGGAAAATGGGATTTCATTTCTTTGAAATTAGAAAAAAATGTGATTCTTTCCCTTTGAAGACAGTTGCCAGAAAACCAAATCGATTCTATTTTATTTTTAAGACTTGGAAGGTTTTGATTCTGTAATACCAATTGCTGAGAAGCTTAATCATCCAACTACAACCAGACCAAAAGCTACTGGCAGGCGACCACCCTCCCAGTCTCTCACATCTGTAAGTTAATTTTCCTTTTCTTTAAAAACTATTTTTTAAAATATTTTTTCTGAATTTCCCCCCCCTCCTACTTGTGTTCCTTGATGTTTTTACTACTTTTACCCAGCCATTCCTTCACATGTACAATGAGGCAGAGAGATGCAGATCGGGAAAATTACTGTCAAAAGGCTGCCAGTGTTTTGAATACTGATGTTTAAAACATTCCCTTCCTTCTAAGGTTTATACCCCCTTATCTGGGTGCTGCCAAGTGTTCCTTGCCAGACATGACTGAGCCCAGAAAAATCCCTTATAAAAATCTTTGGAATAGACTAATTTGTGTGAAATACTGAGGATTTTTAAAATGTTTCCCAAAAGAAGCATTTCTCTTGGTTTCTTGCAGACATTTACCAGATTTTGAGGACAAATAGACCATTCAGTGTTCAACAGCCCTCCCTGAGCTATCATGTGTTTCTTCTCATTAAGGTCACAGTTGTAAATACAAGGGTGATTTAAATTTCACTCTCTAATATCTATCTTTAGACAAGTTGGTCTCATAATACTTTGGAAACCACTGCTTAGCTTTTCAATGTCTTCTTCTCTGGGGTTTGGGGTTTGTTTGTTTCCATGCTTTTTGTGTTCTGGAATATCAGAATGAGAGCAACTACTGATGGTTACCTGGGTCCATGTTGCTGAAGAAAAACAAAGTGGAAGGAAGCAAAAAGGATTATTGTGAAACTAATAGAACTCAAAAAAGAGAATGCTTTCAAAAATGACTGCTGTCATAAGTAGAGAAATATATAAGAGCAGTATAGAGGTTCTCCTTCCCCTGTCACATCTATGAGGAAAGGAACAGGGGTGGAAAGAACCCTCCCCTTTTGTGCCTTCACCTTGGGCTGTGCCCAAGGCAGCCCTGCAGTGCCAGCACCGTGCCCTGGCAGTGGCTGGGGCTCTGGGAGCAGCAGGGTGAGACCTGCTCTGAGCAGAGCCACAGCAGAGCCACCCTGGTGACAGAGCTGGCATTGTGACAGAGCTGGCATCCCCAGGGAACAGCCCTCAGCATCCTGCCTGGGACAGGAGCCTGCTTGCATCTTGTGATATCATGCAGTGCAAAGCTGTAAATTGATGCTGAACTCAACTCATAAGCATACCTTATTTCTTGAATGCTTTGAAAGCAGTCTAGCTTTGAAAATAAGATGCAGAAAAGGGGGAGTAGGGGGACAAAGCGTCCTTATTTTAAGTATTGTTACTTTGAAAATTATAGCTAAAAAAGTTCTTGTACAATGAAAATATCTGTGCTTTTCTTTTTCTTCTTTTGTGGTGTGTGTTTGTCTATATAGTCATCCCTTTCAAGCCCTGATTTCTTTGACTCACCAAGTCCTGAAGATGAGAAGGAAGAACATGTTTCCATTACTCACAAAACTCTTGAAGTGTCAAGGAAATCAAGAACTGTTACAATATCACAAGTAAGTTAATTGGCATGCCTCTGCTTAACCTTATCACATGCATCTTCTTTTTTTAAAGCAGTACTGAAATATTTAAAGTTTAATTCATCAGTCACCTGGTAACTGCCCACTTAAAGAAGCTTAAAATGATAAAGGTTACTAAGATTGTTCTGTGCTTGAAAGGCAGGTCCAAAGTGAATTGCACAGTTAAATGTGTCAAATAACCATACTGTGAAAAAATCCTTCTTGTGTAAATGCATTTTACAGAATCAGAGAGGCTGAGAAATAAATTTTAGAAACAAAGACGCTGTCTTTTTGCAATGTTAAATTGAGTTTACATTAGAAGATTCTGTGAGCAGAGAAAATATTTAAATTTGAATTTAAATTTGCAAATATAATCACTTTTTACACTGGTATAATTGTATTCATTTTATAGGCTTGTGCCATTCTTACTGTATATTGGTAGACAATAGCTCAATCAATATTACAAAAGGAGTGTGTAGTTCAGGCTTCAAAGGTTGGAACTCTTTTTTAGTACATAAGGATACCTTTAATAATAAAAATACTACATTCTAATAGTTTAACAAGTATTTGAAAGACGAAGTCTTGCACTTCTGTGATCGAGTTATAAGGATAATGTTTTGCTATGTAGCTCCCTCTTCTGGGAGCACTTGCACCCAGGAATACTGCTGGGCCAACATTTCTAAGTTATATGACAGCACTGTAGTTGTTGTTCCTGTAAAATGAGATGGCTGCTGTTAGAAAGCAGCTACTTGAGGCTTTAATGTTGATAGCCAGTTAAGCTCTGGAATAAGATGCTCAGATCAATGACTCCAGTTGTGCCTTGCTTGCCTGCTCCAGATTTGAACTCGGCCTGACATTTCAGTCCAAAGGAAACTTTCACCTACTGATATATGGAGTTATTATCCATGAAAGATCTGCTTATAGGTACATATTACTCACAACTCACTCTGCTCTGCTGAGACCCCATCTGGACTTCTACATCCAGCTCTGGGGTCTCCAGCACAGGAAGGACATGGCCCTGTTGGAGCAAGTCCAGAGGGGGCCACAGAGGTGATCAGAGGGATGGAGCACCTCTCCTGTGAGGAAAGGCTGAGAGAGCTGGGTTTGTTCAGCTTGGAAGAGGGGAGGTTTTGAGATGACCTAATTGTGGCCTTTCAGTACCTGAAGGGAGCTGACAAGAAAGATGGAGAGGGACTATTTACAAAAGCATGGAGTGATAGGAGAGGATGATGGAATGGTTTCAAACTGAAAGAGGGTAGGTTTAGAGATTAGATATTAAGAAAAAATTTCTTTACTGTGAGGTTGGCAAGGCACTGGAATGGGTGCCAAAACAGCAAAGTTGTGTATGCCCCATCCCTGGAAATGTTTAAGAACAGGCTGGATGGGACGTGGAGCACCTGGTCTAGTGAAAGGTGCCCCTTTCCATGGCAGGGAGATTGGAACTGGGTGACCTGTAAGGTGCCTTCCAACCCAGATACACAAACTAATTGATAAAATGTTAAAAGAATACTATTCAGGTCATTGAGTCAAGTTTTCAAGGCACAAGAGTGATTCAGCTTTCTTGTGATTGTAATCCCATTTTTGTTTATATTAATGGTCAGACTTGGTTTTTGTGCAGAACACTTCTTGAATCCAGTGTTTTCCCAGACCAGGTTCTGTGCTCAATCATGGTTGTATGACCTAACATTACAACAGTATAGTAGGGAAGACTGTTTTTTGCACAACTTGGTGGATCCTGCTTTTCTCTCCCCGTCATTATTTTTCCTGATCTTCATCTCACCACTAACTTTTCTCTCAATTACTTTGTTCAGCTAATGCCACCCTGCCAATCCCAAATCCTCACTTACAGTGTCTCCTTCCATTTCCATACCATATTTTCTCAGTATTTTGCCCTATTTACCATTCAACTTCAATATCTCTTTTTCAAAGAGAGTTGGAAGGTTGCCTAGAGCTTTTTTCTTACTCTTGTCCAAATCAGATTTTCAAACGTGCTTGGTAGCTGTCATGTAATGCACACACAGCACTGCCAAATAACAGTGCAAAGATCCCCTTCACTTGCCATTGTGATACCCGTGCTTGTACACTGCTGTCTGAATGCAGTGAAGTAGATGGTCATGTATGGTTGGTAAACTGCAGATTTTTTAATTGTCTAATAAGTATAAAATTTTATATCACATTATATACATATATTACTTTATGCAGCATATATGAGTAGAGGCTTGTCTAATAACTAGAGCACTGGGTCACAGTTAAGAAGCATGGAATCCTTTTTACTGAACCACATGATTCCAGGGCTATAGATTAATAGTGTGTTTTTCTGTCAAGTTCCTGGAGGAATAAAGAGCTATTGGTAGTTATGGGGATTCATGGAAGCTTTGATTAACAGAGTACAGTATACTACATTTATTTATTATTAATATCATTTTGAAGCCATGGGATTTCTTTTTCTATATATGTCATACCAACAAGTGAATCTAATGAATATTTTTCTATTTTCATAATGCTAGGGGGGACATGTAGTACATTTTTTAATTTTTGAAAAAACTTGGAAGATTCCTTCAATAGTTGGTGGGAAATTATGAATTTAATTTACAAAAAATATAATTTGGATTCTTGGCCACGTGGTTTTGTGCTCTGTGGGAGACATCCATGGATGGAAATATGCTCTCACAAACATCTGAGAGAAACACTGAGCATATGTCCCTGGTTTAATTCACTGCTAGGTCTGAGATCTTGGAAATGCTGTTGCTGAACTTTTGCATCACAACTAGACCCCCTCTGAAACACACATACAGAGATGATGACTAATCACTATATTTATCATGCTTTTGCCAAGACTGTCCATGTCTGACTGTTGGAATTTCAGCATTACTGAAGAGCAGCTAAATATTTAGCATTGGTTAGAGGTTTGATTTTCATAAAGCTTTCTGCAGACGTTAAATGTTACTCTTTTTGTTGCAGGTGTCTGATAACAAAACTTCCTTGCCTCCAAAACCAGGAGGTCTGGCTAGTGGCACTAATGTACAACCATCACTATCCCCTTCACCATCACCTGGATTTCACTCAATTGCTATGGGAACAACAGGCCACAGGTCAAATTCCCCATCCCTGTTTGGTACTGAAGGAAAGCCAAAGACTGAGCACTTGAGCCAAGGTCAGACTGCCCTGGAAGAGCTGAGAACACAAATTAGGGAGCTAAGAACCATCATTGAAACCATGAAAGACCAGCAAAAGTAAGTGCTGCCAATGGGATGCTGTAGGTGGGATGGATCTGTTCGTGCATAGTGGTAGCAGTTTCTGATTGAGTTTGCCTTCATAGATATTACTCTGCACAGCTGGCATATGTGTTTGTGATTTTCATGTGACAGAACATGTTCAGGAGAACCTCCACAAAAAAGACCTGCACCATCCACCACCTTTTTTTACCTGTGTTATGACACAAGTAGATGTTTACGGGGCATTAAAAAAGTTAACTAGCAAGCTATAAGCAGTGAATTTTCGTTTATTTGTCAATAACTATCTGGGAACTCATGTGCATTGATCATAATAAAAGGGGTGCATTTGTTATAGTTGTAGTACAAATTGCTACAAGCTCCTAAAGTTATTAAATTGATTTGTTATTTGACTGTTAGCACATTTTCCCAGGAAGCTCATGTTACTCGAATTGTGACTAGGTCCTCTGAAGGCCTTTGTGTTTATGGCCTTGAATCTTACTATTTTAGTTTTGGGCACCTTTGTTTTCTTTAAGTTGCTCATTTCTTAGGAGAAACCGGGGCTGGCATGTAACTTTTGATGTTCCTGAGACTATTGAATGCTTTGGAAGCTAAACCTTCACTTACATTGTCAGTTGTGTGTAGCCCAGGCAGGAAAAAGAAAAGGGCAAGCAGCGTGCAGAGCCTGTGGCGGAACAGAGGTGTGCGGAGTTTGGGAGAAGATGCGGGAGGGCATGGTTCAAGCTGGATGTAGCCAGCAAGCCCCACGGCCTCGCCTCTCAGGCTGACCCTGCTCCTCTGGTCTCCCCGGCCCTTCTTGCAAGGGCAGCTTCCACCTACTGGTATCTGTCCTAAGGTGAGATCACTCAGTGGGAACATGAGAACATGTCTGCTCCTTATAGCTATGTTCCCTTTCCCAACAAAGAAGAATGGCAGAAAATCCATATTTGGGATCATTAAATCTTATTAATTAAGTTGGAGGTTACCTTGTATTGCTGGCGTAAACAGCTTTTAAGTGGCTGAAGTATGTGATAGGATGGGCAGGATTTGTGTTACCAGTTCCTATAACTCACCATCAGTCAATACATCTCCATTTTGTCTGGAAAAAGGCAACTGGGTGCTGATACATTGTTGATACAGCTAGGCCAGAGCAAAGCCTGTGGATGCAGGGCTGTTAGGAGGCATTACTCATTAGCCATGTGGGATGGGTGGGGTACTGTCCTATAGTGAGTTTTACTTCTCTCTACCATAGCCTGGAGTATGCAAGAGTATGCTGACTTCAATTAGATGTTGAGAGAAAAAAAAAAAAACAAACTAGTGAAGTGGGGTAAATATGTCTCCAAGATATAATATTTTGTATTTTACTAGTGTGGTCATTTCCATCCCAAGCTTCTTTTGCTTTCTTTTAACAGAAAAGAGATTAAACAGTTGCTCTCTGAGTTGGATGAAGAAAAGAAGATCCGTCTACGGTTGCAGGTACTTGAATTATTTTTAATGTTGGGGATGTGTTGTCAGGTTTGATTTAGCCCCCTGCTTTTTGGGGGTTTGGAGAATAATTTAAAAAATGACCTTAACAGCATGCTTTAACTTGGTCAGGCAGATGGACTGAAGGGTCATTCTATGCTCCTTCCAACCAAAATTACTCCATTCTAATCTATGCTGTGCTGTACTCTACTATTCCGTGTACTTGAAGTGGTTTGGTATCAATTATATTTTATATTTTTATGGTATAGGGCAACTGTACTTCAAACTAGGGATAGAAAATTGAATGGTAATTTCACTGGACTGTTCCGTCTCTGTAAAACACATGGGAACATGGCAAAGGGTAGCAGAACTGGGGATCCTCAATGTCAATGCTTCAGGGCTGCTTAAAGGACTTTATGTGTCCAACCACATAGCAACATGGCTTCTAATAATACACAATTCTTGTTCAGCTTAAACTGAAATTTATTCAGATAAAACCTAGGGAACATTTTCAATAACCACTGTTGATTTAGTCTATCAGGTCAGACTATTCAGAGTTATCCAGAGATAACTTTACATCTTTATGCCCTGCACTAATGAGTTTATAATTATGATCTTATAGCTGGATGCTTTTACTCCAGTTCAAATGTTGCTTATACTGGTAAATGTTTAGATGCTAGATAACATGGCATTATTAGCTTTACATGAAGATAAGAGTTAACAAAAAATGGTAGCCTTAGTTTCAGAGTGCTCTGATAGACATGCAGGAGCACAACTCTCAGTCCACATATTAAAGACTGCCTTGATGATGGTGCAGTTGCTCACAGGCTGAAACAGGTGGGTTTGAATAAATCCAGGACCCCTGCCTTAGGGTTTCCAGTGTCTGTCAGAGGGACCAAGTGTACAGCTGAGGCTGCTGATGGTTTCAGCCAAATCCTTTTAAAGCATGGCTGTAAACCTTCAGAGCCTTTAAGATGCCTGGGCACAGGCTTGATGGTTGTAGAAGGCAACCACCATGCTGGCTGCAAGTGCAGCTGCTGGTGCATACACATTCTGCAGTAATGCCAGGCAGTGAGCTGTGCGGCTTGTAAAAGTTGTAATTTAAAGAGATTGAAAGGTCTTGCAGTACATTCAATGACTGTACTTGTCATGATCTGAGAGAGGAGGCTGTGAATGGTCATCTTATACAGTTGAGAAGTACCTCAATTTGTGAAATCTGTGGAAATAAGAGTGGTGTAAAACCTGTAGCTGACACCTGTGGACAAGAGGGAACGTGCTTTTCAAGTGGCACCAACTATGCCTCAGTTTGCTAAATCATCTAATTTAATCAAATACTTTTTGTTCTCTTTATTTTTAGATGGAAGTTAATGACATAAAGAAAGCTCTTCAATCAAAGTGAATACTTGATAGATGGAATGTTGCATTATTCTTCATGACTGAGACTCAAATTTATGCCCCAGCCAAAATAACTTTGTGCCAAATGATTTAAGAATTGCCTCAACATCCCTTTATTTGAAGGATTAGCACAACAGTTTTTGATAGCACAACAAAAATACCAACAAGAACAAAATTTCTACCCAAAGCCGTGCTGTGCGGCGCTAGTTGTGACTGAAATTGATCTTCTTGTGCTAAAGGCTCTCTACTTCAAGATCCTAGGTGAAATGAAAACTCAGGCAGTTTAGTCCATAGTGGTACTATTTTGATGATATTTTTCCATAAATAAAGTGTATTTCAGATTATCTGTTTACAAGCTTTATGATTTTGACTTTCGGTTTTTAATTGTCTTTTGTCACAGATTTTAAGATGTTTGTACTTCATATAGCCAGGAATGAATGTTAATGTTGGGGCTGAAGGGATTATTTTTGCTTTGAGATTGAACAGCCTACTTTTCGTTATGGTTTTAAGTTCTGTTAAATATGCAATTTTTTGTCCCCAGATCCCCTACAACTTAAACTTACATTGTGTACAGTAATGCATTTACAAGAAGGAAACAAACCAACAGAAGTCTGGTCTTTGCAATGATTTGTGCCTTTCTTTGCCACACACTGACTGGAGCCGGTTGAGGCCAGGTCTCCCTATGTAGCCACCACAACTCCTGTCCCCAGTGTCCTCCTGTCCCCGGTGTCTGGCAGAGGTCACCTTCCCAGTGCTCAGCTGCTGGGTCAGGAGAGCACGTTTGTGCCAGCTGGCAGGACAAAAGGGCACAGCTGAGAGCAGCTTTGTCTTGAGCAGCTGTGGCTTTTTAGCTTTCCTGGTTTGGATAGGCCTCTCCCTCAACCTGAATGTTCATCTCCGCTTGATTTTCATTAGATGATTTAAACACCCACCTCTGTCCCCAATTTTGCACAGAGTGAACAGAATATGCATTATTAAAGCAAAAATAAATAAAAGTAATCTATAAAACATGAATAAAAAGTTGTATTATTTCATGCACGAGGTTCTCTGTCGTGTGACAGTGTTTCATTTGCTGTTGATGCAGTATTGTTTGCTACATAATATTGTACACTTACAGACTGATACACTTCATAGTCCTCCTTTTGCAGCAGGACTGTCTTCTCAACATTTTGTTGAACCAGATGCTTACTTCAGTTTCTCTGTTTGCTTTCATTCTTTCAAAATTTCATATTTTCCTGGTTGTGGTTTCATATGTTCTTAACTAACCACAGAGTATCTCATATCTTGTCAGCAATCTCTGTTAAGTTTAAAAAGTGTTTAAATAACAGATATTTTTGCATAGCATGGAGTGAGTGGGTAAATGATGCCGGTGATACTTCCAAGTAACAAAACCCCACACACAAAGGATGTACTTGTGATCCCATCAAATGCCAGAGCTGGCTCCAGCAGCACACCCTGTATCAACATGAACCCCCCTGCCTGCCAGGAGCTGGGTGAGATGCAGTATGAAGTTGGCTGGTCACATTCACATATGGTTGGCAGAGTTCCCATAATCTTTCTGATATGCACAAATATATAAAATACACACTCCACCATACCCGAATCTGGCTTTACGGGTCTCAGTTGGCAGTACAGAACCTTACTGTTGGGATGATTTTTTCTTCCAGAGCATCTGCTTTTATTGTAACAGTGGTGTCTGAGATTTAAAGATAGGGTAGTGAAAATTGAGAATTTTTTTAAAAGTCACAATACATCGCTCAATGTACTCAAACAGAAACACTAATAAAATATTTTATCACTGAAATGCTCCTATGTAACATTTCTAAATATCTACATTAAAATATTTTTGTACAAAGAATGAGAGTCCTGCCATAGCTTTCCAGCAATAAGGATTTCTACATTACTTCCATGGTTTTTGTAAAGTTAGTAGCAGAGTTAGGAGAACAGAAGGAAATGAAGGGATAAGAAACAAGAATTCTGTTTGGGTTTGTAGTTATACATTTGCTGTATTTATCCAGGAATTAACTGCTCTGGATTCCTAATTTCCTGGAAAGAGATAAACTACTGTATCTGTGATAAATTAAGTATTGATTCCTGAGCTGTGCCTCAGAAATATATATATATATATATATATATATATATATATATATATATATATATATATATATATCATATAAGTGTTCCATCTTTCGAAAATGAAAGTCTGGATTTGGAACTAGATTCCAAAAGAAAAAAACTTTTTTTTTCCCTCCTGTTGACACGATAACTTGTCATTTTACAAATCTAAGTTAGAAGTCCAAAAAACCGTGCTTTGTAGAAGATGGTTAAATAAGGATTTGTGAAAATGCTTTGCTTTGCAAGTTGGTTTTTCTGGGAGAGGACACTGTAGAAATACAAGTTCTTCTTGCTGCATTTCATTATAATAATACAAAGTATTTCACATAAGACACGGATTTTCCCTTTCTAAAGAATATCAAATATGCATAAAACGTGTGGATATAAACTGCTACTTTTAAAAGTGTTCAGTTTTATATTTTAAAAAAATCAGAAAACACTGGTGAGGTACAAAGCGATTTTGCTGTGAAAATGATTAAATCTTGTTGTTTGAAGAGTTGTGTAAAATGACTTTTCATTAACATGCACATACCATTCCTGTAGCAGACTTCTGTTTATGTGTAGAAGTCAGGCTCATACTTTTGGATGATAATATCCAAATTCTTGATTCAGTAAATTTTTGGTTATTAAGAAAACAGTTTTATGTTCTCTTTTTAGTCTTAAAATTCTAAAAGAAGCAAGTATTTCTTAATGTGAGATCATAGCACTTAGAACTTTAAGAAGTTCTACATGGAAGTAAGATGGCAAATACTCAAAAGAGTATTTTAAATTTCATCTTCTGTGGTTTTCTTATTAATTCATTTGTGAATGAGCAAAAGGTTCAGATGAATTTTCTGTTATGCTAACAGGTCAAAGGACTGAACTCAACTCTATGCAGTAATTTTTATGAGTTAATTTGTGTATGAAATGTCCATGAGCGCTACGCTCTGTGACAGACAGGACTGAAATTTGCATGTATGAAACAAGGTGAGACAGCGCTGTGAAACACCCTCAGAAGTTCGTGCTCTGCTGAAGTTACAGAACCCTTTCCCTCCTCTTGTGGAGCTGATTGGGGCGTGAGCAGGCCCCTGTCCCCTGCTCCCCTCTCGCAGGCTGTCTGGCTGCAGGGGCGGCTGCTTCCCTGCGCATCCCGTGCGTGGAGCCTGCGGCACTGACAGCCCTGGGGCTTTGCTGCTGCAGGGCTGGTGTGACCAAAGGTGTCTGGTGTTCCTGTGCTTTCCCTGGCCATGCCACAGCACATCTGTGCTGACACTTTCAGCGTCTGTCTGGGATGTTTATGCCCCAGGGGCCTGCTTTGGGAGCAGGGGGCTGTGGTTGGGGATTCTGCAGTTCATGGGTCCCATAAACACCAAGCACCACAAGGCAAGGAGAGAGTGTGGCTGGGTGGGGTGATGGGCAATGCTCCTGCTTCCAGGAACGATCAGCAGTCTCTGCAGGGCCTGGAAAAGGTGAGGACTCCAATGTCTGTGTCTCCTCCGAATAAGGACCCTGGGGCTGGAAACTGGACAGAAGTGCATTGATGAGGAAAGTGTGAAAGCTGGTGACAAAGATGATACCTTACACACAGTAGAGGATTTTTGTTCGAAAGCAGGCAGGATTTTTGTTTAAAGTAGAAACAGCTACTTTACAATTTGGCACTGAGGAGGCTTTTCAACTGTGTGAGGGTGGCAGTGCTGCTGGGCACCAGCAATTCCAATAGGCTTTGGCAAGGACAGGGTCCTCCAAGCATTGACTTCTGTTCATGGCAATCCATAAGTTAAAAAGACCCAGAAGAGGTGGAGTTGAATTCCACCCACAAAACATTGGGTAATTGTCTCCATGGTTATTAATACTCTTCAGCCAGAACTTAGATTTTGCTTGGCACCTTTTGCCTCAGCTGACTCTGGAGCTGGCCTAGGAATTAGCAGCTGGTTGTGTGTGACCTGGCCTGTTCACTCCCAGCTTCCTGCAGCTGCTTCCCTCCTCCTGAGCTGCAGCCTCCCCACTCCAGCCATTCCCTGCCTTTGGAAAATAACCAACTTCTTTAGGTCACCACACCTGAAGGTGAGAGGATGCACTTCCCAGCCTGGAAAAGAGTAACTGAGGAAGAAAAAGACACCATTCAAATGCCAGCAGGAAGCTGCGGTGCTGAGTGTGTGCCAGGAATGAGCAGCCTTAGTGCCGCCAGCCCTGTGTCACCAGCCCTGTGCCAGCCAGGAAATGGCTCTGGGCCATCCTCCTCTCTGCTTGTGACTCAGGGAACAAAGGTTATTGCATCCACTCCACACATTGCTGTTTGGTGTTCTCTCTTTTAATGAAGATGTTTCCAACCCAATGCAGACACAGACTTTTAGAGGTGGTGAGTGTAAACCACAGGCAGCCCCAGGAAGAGATGCTTGAGAGACTTTCTTTATGCTGTCTCAGTCAGGCTTTTCTTGAGCCAATGATGCAGCTGAGTTGCCCCTTGAAGTGCTCACAGTTCCACTACTGAACAGTGTGAGGGGCTGGAGTGCAAACAGCTGAACTAACAAAATGGCCTCATGCTCCTGTGAAATTTTATTTAAAGTATTAGAAATTAAAATGTATTTTTAAATGCGTTAGCACTCTAGGATGAAAAATTTAAGATGTAAATTTTTTAAAATTGAATTGTTACCCTAAAAACTAGAGTGATTAGTATATTTTAGCAAGATAATTAATTCTAGACAAATCAATATATTAAATTGCCCTGACACATTGTAAAGGTCACAATAGAGAGGCAGGGCCTACCAATCTCTCTCAGCCCCCTTGGATAAGCAGGTTTCGAACTCTGTTATCTTCCTTTTTTTCATGTAGGAAAAGCAACTGGAGAATATAGCTGATGATACTCACGGGAAAACAAAATTGGCATTTATCAGTATGACCTTAAAACATCTAATAGGCTGTTTCTTGAAGGAGAAACCTTGAAAATTAGAGCTCCAAAGCAAATTAGATAAGAATGAGCAGACTTCAAAACCAATTTTGAATATCAAGACATTAAAGAAACATCTGTTCTCAAAACCGTCTCTGGTAAAACCTCTTCACTTCACTGAGTCCAGACCCAGCATTTTCAATTGGTATGGGAGATTATATTCCTTGGTACAACAACCCTTCCCTATGTCCTTCATCCAGCTGCTGAACAGCAAACATCCTTTTAGCAAAAGGGCCCATCAGGCTGCTCTTCACCTCCTCAGGTAACAGCAATGAAGAGTTTGGGATTTTGTGAAAATACTTCTTGGGCTTAGAGCTAGTGAAAACTAAGCTGGGCAGCTGTCCCTGCCACAGGATCACCAGTTATCTGGGTTCACCCCCTTCTAGGGATGGTTTTCATTGTAAAGGACACACCAGGTAAAGGAGAAAGCTCAATCACACAATCTGTGCACCATGCTCTTTCTCCTAGAACAGAGCACCAAACTGAGAACAGCAGCTAATGCAGGGTAAGTAGAAAAGAAGGTGCACCTGCATGGAAATTGCTACTGCTAGATAATTTGGCTGCTCTGGATTCAAAGAGCCAAATCTACTGAGCTCAGACAAATTTACTGTTGGAAGCACAGATGCAGCTTTTTAGCAAATAAAAGTACTAGGTAGGGGGAGGCATGATGTAAATTTTGAGACCCCAGCAAAAGCAGTGCTGGCTGGAGAAGGCTTACTCATTAATGTTTGGCATGTTTCTTGTGGGAGGTGCAGGTTGTTTGTGCCATGATAACACAGCTGGGCCTGGTGTGTCACTGATCTCAGGGGAATGGAAAACTGATGCTCTAACCTGAAGAACCTGCTCACCTCAGAAATAAGCTCTGTAACCTGTACTTGGGGAGCTCTTAACACAAGAAGGATGTCACATTACTGCAATAACTACAGGCTTCAATATTGGACTTGATCTAATTGAGATATATTAAAGTCGATAAGGCTGATTCAGTCTAAGTGCTGATTCAGAACTCCCAGAAGTCACCAGTATACCCTCTCCTGCTGGGTGCAAGTCTGGGGTAAGCCTGAATTCTCCTATCTCCATTTTCACTCACCTTCTGTGTGCTCTGACTCAGGCCTTATGCTTTCTCAGCCTTCCCCTGCATAATTATAAAAAGGAGCAATCTCAGACTCTAAATTTCCTCTTGTCCCAAATCTGACGCCTTCCTGCTCTAGAAATGTATGTCCCAGTAGCCCTGTGACACAGAGAAGAGGAACTGCCCACTTAAGGACACAGCCCACAGCCTCTGCCTAAATGAAAGTGCTGATGCTGCTCAGGTGAGCTGGTTGCCTTCTGCAGGCTCTGGCTGGAGTAATTTTGTAGGCTGGACCAAGATGTGCTGTGCCTCTTTCTGTTAAACAGAAAGCAAATGGGACTCTCCTCAGCTTGGTTTTATGCTGCAGCAGTGTGTGTGTCATAAGGAAATCTGCAACCTGTTGGTCTTTCCATTTGGGGATATAAGAAAGAGTACCTGATGTTTGTCCTACATGTTGTGTGTGCCAAAGTACTAACCTGATTTTCTACTTCTTTGTTTCTGTGTGAATAGCTGAGAACTCTCCTGCGCAAAACTGAAATAATTCATAGTTTTACAACTGGATTTAAACTTCTAGAGGAAAAAAGTCCGTGCAGTAATAAAAAGGATACCTTTTACTACTGCTTCCAGAAATCTTACTGCTATCACTAAGTCAACTCTTTCCCTCAAATAGCCATTACTTGGAATTTCCCAAATAAAAAGAAGAGGTAGGTGTTTCCATTACAAGGTTATTAGCAAAGAATGTATTGATTCCCACAAAAAAGTCAAGAATGCTCAGTGCTTTCTAGGTGTGTTGGATTAGAACAGGAAGCAGGTTATTATTTAACTTGCTTTTTACTGTGAAGTACAGGAAGAAACTCTGGCATTTTGACAGAAATGTGATTTGACACAGTGATGGGCTGAAGGTTTCCCTTATGGCATTATAAAATTTTCTGTAATGATTCCTATCATTGTGGCAGATAGATGTCTGAAAAGGGACTGCATTTGAGTGACAATGTATCTGGCCATTAAATTTTCTAACTGTGCAGGAGTGACGTGTTATTTGGCAGCAACTTTAATAGTCTCAAGCATGGGACACTGCTCTAGCAAAGAATAAATGTAATGCAAGGTGACAAAGCAGAGAAGTGTCTGGCATCACACAGAGGTCTCACTGTGTAACCAGGAGAGCTTCGGGACCTCACTGCTGAGTGTTACACACATTTGGATTCCACCATTAAAAGTATTGAGAACTCCACCTAGCCAAGGCCAAATATTCAAGTCAGACCCAATGCTAATGACTTCACACCTTCAGAGCATGAGCATCATGCAAGCTGAGAAAATAGTTGCCATAAATTTCAAGACAGGCTGATGTTGCTCTCTGTCTCGCTAGGTGCCTCAGCTGTGCTCCTACATGTTACTGCCTGCTTCTCCCGTGACTTTTCACACTGCTACTTCATGAAGGTGAATTACTTAATAGTACTTTTTTAGAAAACAAAAAAAGCCCCTATTTTGGACATTGGTAATTTTCTCCACATATCAAGCTCATATTTAATAATGTTGCAATTTCTTGACTGCCTTAACAAGGAGAAATGCAGGTGCAACTGAAGAATTCTCACTGAAGTTTTACTAAATTTCTATACCTGCTTAAATATATGAAACTTTCATTAGTACCTATTACAAAAGTGAGTATCAACATAATGGATAAGTTTTTTATTTGTCACTTTAAAGCAGTTCCTCAGGACTCCTTTGCTGTTCACAGTCCCAACTGGTAACAGCAAAACTCTTGTGATTACAAATATTTAAAATATTTTCAAACAGCACTGACAGCTTTGCTTTTGCCAGGCTTCTAAGCCACATGTATCCTCATTTATCTGGCATCTAGAGCAATATAAAAATCACCTAAATGTCAACAAAAATGAACCACATATTCTAGTCCTCTCCATTGTTTTTACAATAGGAGTGTAACCAGGTTGTCTTCCCTGCCACAGACAAAATTTTCTTGGACTTTCATTAATCAGTAGACACAGCTGTTCGACTGGAATAAAAAATAATATTCAGGTAGTCTTTACCATGAATGTTTCTTCAGTGAGAAATAACTTGAGAATGGTTAAAAGTGACAATATTTTCTTAAAATGGTATGAAAACCACTGAGCCATGGCACATAAAGAAGTCTAGATACTTTGATCAAGCTGAAAACAAGAAAATTTATCAGTCCTGCTAAGAATATTTAATCTTCTGCCCATGCAAACTTTTAAACCAGACCTTTTGAAGCTCCTGCTTGTAAGCAGCCGCTTCTAATGTGTATTTCTCACCCTGAGGACCTGCTGAATTGGAGAGGACTGCAGAGAAGAAAACATCATGCCAAAATGCTGTATGAGTGGAGAAATCAAGGGCTTATATTGTCATTTATTAACATTTAGTACTTGGATACAAATATTCAGAATTTTATAGACAGTCAGATGAAGACTCCATCCTCCTAAGTTGAAAGGTTTCTTTTCCCCCAGGTTTTCTTGAGGTTTTCTCTAACATTAGTCATCTTAGTAAGGGCTCAGAAATTTCAGGGTCCAAGGGAGGTGTTTCTGAATAGGGGCCTGGTTTGGTTTTCTCCCGTCTGAAATATAAAAACTAGAAGTTATTTGAAATGTGTTGTAAACTGGAGATAAGGGGTTTTCTGTTTGATTAATTGGTTAACAACTGTATTTTAGAGAACTTTAGTTAACTTCTGGCTGTTTGCTCCTCAGTTCATGAATTCAGTGAGAAAGTCCAGAGAGCCATAGATACCTAAATCAGAATAAAGCTTTTAAGCAAATTTTATAAAAGCATGTGGCCAAGTCTTGTGTCATTGATGTGATCTAGCTGTCTGATAGAAAGAAATGCCAACTATAAGGCATACAGAAAGTGTGAGTTCTGCTTTGACAGAGATTCAGGAAAGGTTGAGTGAGTTTTTATTCCTTCACTTTGCTATGTTATTTACAGGTGGTCTATTGGTTTGGTTTATTTTATTAATTCAAATGCAGGCATTCCTCTCTAATTGAAATTCTGGTTTTATGGAAGCTGTTGAGAATACCTGTACCCTTTTCCCACTACTACCTTGCATTCCTTAGTCATCCCTGCTCCCAGAGTCTTGACATATAACTAGTCAAAATCCAAAAGCAAGATTTTTTTGATTAGGGTGCCAGATGTACCGAAAACTAAAGATCAGGAATTTGGTGTCAAAGCCAATTTTGAATTGATCACATTGCTCTGTGTGCATGTCAGCACACAAGGCATATCTATAAAGTTGTTATTCTCCAAGGCAGGTGGACAGCAAAGAAAGGTCCCCCTTTGACTGACCTTGTCTGTCACACAGGATGTCACTCTGTCCTTCGTTTGCAAGGGGTGCTGAGGAGCAGATGCTCTGTGCAACAAACATGCTTCTCTGTGCAAAAGAGTGGGTCTGAACAGAAAGCTGTGCTAGGGATTATATTCTTAGACCCAGCAGTCACTTTCTTTGCATTCACACTTTATCAGGCCAAATGAGCTTGTGAAGTGTCACACTGCCCACTGAAGTAAAAGCAAGAGGAATCCCTGAGATCTTTGAGCCCAGCTCCAGTGATGATCTGGTGACCATCTGGTTTTAATTTCACATGACTCTGAGACATCCAAGTTTCCCCCTTGCAAAAGAGATGTGCTTTTCTGCAAGTCAACTTTTAAAGCATTATAGCATTTTTAAGTCATCTTCATTAAGTTTTTCTTCAAGAATTATACCTGTTGCTTAGATTCCATTTATACAGTTAGTATTTTTAATCTGACTTTTGAACAAATCCAAGCAGTTTATTATGGAGAATTATTCGCGGGGAGAATTCACAAAATTTTATTGAATAGCTAGCAAGGTTTCTACATAATGACTTTGAAAATTAAAACATATTTTCTCTGGATTCATACTTCAGGAAAAAAAATTCTTCCTGTTCAGTAAAGAAATCAACTATTTTCCTTGTCATCATGTGACAGTAGTATTTGTAGGGTTACCTGGAGACCTACTCACTGTGAATGAAAATAAATGGGGTAGCACACCACTGGCAGCAGTAACACCAGAAGATCCTTTAACAAAATGTTTGCTTGGAATAGTTTAAACACCACAACTTGCATTATCCTGTGGAAAGTTGGTACAGTGGCTTTCCAGGAAACAATCTGGACATCCAAATATTTTCCCTAATGCCTGATATTCACAATACAGGAAAAAACCCTCACATCTAGGGTGTAGAATTCAGACTTTCAGGATGCATGTTCATGCAAGGCAGCTGTCACCCTGATGGAGCTCCGTGGGGAAGCTTGTCCAGGATGCTGCTGCTTGCCTGAGCTGTGGCTCTCTGCCTGGGACACAAGGGCAGGGGAGATGTGGCCATGGCTATGTCTGTGCCCAAAAGTGAGGTGGTCAGTGCCAAGTGCCTGTGGATGGACTCTCAGGCACCTCTGCAGCAGGTGGGATGGATGCCTGTGGTGGTGAGCAGGCACACCTCTACAGCAGGTGTGATGGATGCCCAGGACACTGTGCTGGTGAGCATCCTTCAGCAAACACTGCCAGGGCATGGCCAGGTGGGTTTGCAGCTCAGTGGAGCAGCTCAAATCTGCAGGCTCCCCATGGATCCAGATGTCTTCTGGTTTATTTGCTACTTACCTGAGCCAAGAGAGCTTGGCTTTCCCTTACACTGCATAAAATGGGAGGAGCTTCTTTATAGGTGAAAATGTCAGAGAACAATGAAATTGCAGACTAACCTTTATGATTGTTCTAGTCTGTGCTTTCTTTAAAAAAAAAGGGAGGCTGTAGCTGTATATACATTAGGGAAAAGGTGGCACATTTGCCTGTGGAGTCAAACTTTATATAAATTTACAGTTTGAAATTTATATGCCTTTACAGTTTGAACTGAAAGTTTTTAGCCCTGGGGAAAAAAAAGGAAGGAATCACTTCCCTTAGCTCAGTTATGCTACTCAGGGATTTGCAAAATGAAAAAAAATAAAGGTGGTTTCAAGGACATCTATTTTCTTTGCAGAAGTGCTAATTAATATTCTGCACTAAGTGGATTTGACAGGTGCAAAGTGCTGACTGAGAAAATTGTACCATCATCTTTACAGTTCTGTACAAGAGCAAATGTTGACTTCACAAATTGGGCTTGGTTTTTTTAAGCTGGGTTCTATGTAAAGGCAGAAAGTCTTGGAAAGTGATATAGAAGCTGAATATTAAATTTTGCCCTGGACTTTTAAATGGGCAACTCCAGGGGCAGAATGGCTCTTTCTATAACCTCATTCTTGGACACTTTTCCAAAAAGCGGAAAGAGTGTTGCATGACTCTGCTTTTTTTCTTCTACATTTTGCACTTTTTGATTTGCACAGAAACAGTTGAAATACCCCAAAGTCTGATCTCCTATTTATTCTCACTCAGGTGACTTGTAAGATCTGAAGATACTGTTGCTCACTGGAAATGTCAGGCACTGAGCCACAGTTTCTAATGACAGTCACAGCCTGTAAAATGAAGCTTCTTCATTTAAAAATGGTCCTTGTTTCTAGCTTGAAAGAAGGCATACAAACTCTGAACAAGTTGCACCAGGTTAAACTACTGAAAATCAATGACAGATTGTTAGGAAACATGTCCAAGGAATAGTGAGGATATTGTTTGAAAGACAAATAAAATTAGGAAAAGGGGAAAATATCCTTTTCTTATTTATCATCATGTAAAATATCTACTAAGAAACTATCACTCTGTTACAAGACCAAGAGACAGACCTCTCCACAAGTAATTTAAAGAAGTAACAAATGATGAAAACTGCTAAATGAAACCTGAAGACATGTCTTAGACCTAGAACAACCTAAATTTTTATAACCTCTGGAAGGCACAAAAGGCTTATTTGCTATGCCTCAGTGACATCCTCCCACTAAGCAATCCCAGCCTATTTGTTGAAAATTGACATTAAAACAATTTTCAAGATTACAGAAAGCACCACACCATGCATATATTGTTCTAAACACATTTAATTGCAATTTGGGTTTTTTGCATGTTAGTTTCAAAAAACCTGAGAATGTTCTTGAATAAGAGAAAAGCTTTCCTGTGCAAATAATCCCTTAACTTTGACAGCACTGTACTTTCCAGTTTTTAATAACAGCTGTTCAAACAAACTTTTTTATAATTCAAAAAGTACAAAGTAGGATTGGTATTGGGGAGGATCATAAACCTATGTGCTAGTGCTTTTTATTGATGGAAGGCTCAATGTGCACACTGACTATCTTCTAAATGCAGACTTCGATTTTTCTCCTGTTACATCAGGTAAGTGGTGCATTACTGGATCAAGGCTAATAGACTTGGTGTGTCATACAATAGCTCACTTTGGCCTAAAGAGGAAAGCTGCCAGGAATGGGGAGGATCTCTGACGGCCATGTCATTCCTCCGAAGTCTCATATTCTAGTGCTTCTGTCAAAAAAGCACACACACATCCCCAACCTGTGGACCAAATTCAAAGGTTTATTTGCCCAAACTTTGCAAAATGAGAAATAGGTCTGCCTGTTAAATTATTTATCCACCTTCTCTCTAAAATCCTTATCAGCCACTAAGCAAACATGAATACTGCACAGCACTGTGCTATCCTCATCTTGGAGTGTTTCTTAGAAATACTGGCTATTGCAATTCTTACTAACAATCCCTGGTGTCACTGAGATCAGACCCTGGGTTTGGGGCAGACTTGGTTTATTTTTGCTTAAGCTGCTGGACAGGGACTCTGAATAAAGAAATCCCCGTGCCTTCACACCCTCACGGTCTGTGCACAAGATCTTCGTGTGCCCTATGTGTATCTCTTGATCCAACAGAAATTTATGGTCCAGGATCTTCCAACACCTCATTGGATTCTTTATCCATGTCCACATGGACAGGCCATTAACTGCTCTTATCTTTCAGCTTGGTGCAGCCTTGGGACCCTCTTTTGTGTTACTGGGTACCTAGGTCTCGGCCTTCATTTGGAATGTCTGGTCTTTCTCTGTTTCCATCCCTGCTGAGCCAGCCGTGCTGACAAAGGGAGCTCATTTCAAGTTCACCTATAGTGTTTTGTGCAGGGCCTATTCGTGCTAAGTCATAAGCAAGTTACAATTAAACTTAAGCCCATGCATTTCTCATATTCTGTAAGTAAATTTATTTTAATCCCAAACTGACAGACACCTTGAGAGGAAAATACCATGCTGTAAGCCTTTGATTGTTGCTTTTGTTGTATAACTTCATTGAAAGGATGGTGAGGCATTGTAATAGGCTGCCCAGGGTAGTGGTTGAGTCACCATCCCTGGAGGTGTTCAGGTGTGGGTGTGGCACTCGGGGCTATGGTTAATGCTGAACATGGTGGTACTGGGTTAGCAGTTGGACTCTGTGATGTTAGAGGTCTTTTCCGACCTCAACAGTTCTCCATTTCCATGATTACAGCATGGGGTAAAATCATTGACTCTCATAGCCACATAGTCTTCACAAGGCAGCAAAGGCAAAGACACTCTTTGTCTAAAACCTCATCTGTCACCATGAGTGGAAAATAAAATGAAAAACTGTCCAGATAGGCTTACTATTTCAAACACAAATTTGCAGGAGGACTGTGCTTTTCCACTGTTCCCTTGATCACTAGTTGGTTGTGGTCTCTGTAGGGTGACTTTTGACAGCTGGGGTACAAGGCTGAGATATTAAATTATCCAGGCACATGCACCAGTGCCTGGACCAGCAGCAGTGCCGAACCCCAGGCTGCTATCACCAGTGTAGCTAGTAAGAAAAACGTGTTAGAAAATAAAAAATAATTTTGCTCTTATAAAGAAGCCAGGAAGTGCCACAGAGTTACGAGAAGGTGATTTTGTCATCATCGTGGGAGACGATTAAGAAAAGAGAAGGAAGTTAAGGATGAACTATTACCCAAACTTCTGACACCGTCTAAATGTGGTCAAAGTCGTGTAAACAACTGGATGGAGGATTCAGCAGGGGAGAAGTTGCGATGGAGCAGAGGGAAGACAAACGGGCAGCAGCTGCCTTCGCTCCGCGGGCGGTGCGCGGGGGCGCTGCTGCCGGCGAGGGGCGGGCAGGGCAGGAGATAAACGGGGCGCGATCGCCCCGACGGCGCCGCTCCCTCTCAGAGCCGCCGAGGTCGGGGACGGGAGCGGGCGCATTGTCCCGGGAAGGCACGGCGGGGTGGAGCCGGACTCCGCGCTGGGCTCCCCGGGCTGTCTCGTTCGGGGAGGGCGGTGCCCAGCTGAGGCGAGCCCCGCTCCGTGCCGGCCGCCTTCAACTCGCCTCGTCCCGTCCCCGCGCCCGCCCGCCCGGGAGCGGAGAGAAGCGCGGGCAGAGGGGCCGGCACGAGGAGGAGGGAGCCGCCTCGCTGGGGTTTGCCCAGCTGCTGGCGATGGGACGCGGCCCCGCCTGAGCACCTGCCGGCAGCCCCCGCTCCCCTCAGCCCTCGACGCCGCTATGGAGAGCCCCGTGAGCGGCAGCGCGGCCGCGGAGCCGGCGCCCCCCGGCGCGGAGCCGGAGCTGGCGGCCGGGGACCCGGCGGAGGCGGCGGAGGTGGGCTCGGCAGCCCCGCGGCCGCGCTGCCTGCGGGCCGTGTACGTGCTGAACGACCCGCCCAAGGCGGGCGCCGGGGCGCGGAGCCCCGAGGCCGGGGCGCGGCAGTGCCTGCTGCGGGCCTGCGAGGCCGAGGGAGCCCAGCTCAGCACCGTCAACTTCGGCGAGCTGGACTTCGGCGAGACGGCGGTGCTGGACGCCTTCTACGACGCGGGTGAGCGGGCTGGGCTGAGGCGGGACGCGGGGCGGGGGCTCAGGCTCGAGCCTGCCCCGCGCCGCCTCCCGGGTCGTGCCGGGACACGGCCGGCAGGGACGGGAGCGCTCGGTGAAGGTGGTGCCGGGGGTAACGGGGAGAGTGGGACTCTGCAAGGGGTGTGGGGACAGCGAGATGGGTGCGAAGGGATTCTCATGTAATGCGTCCAGCGCAGGGAGCAGGAGAAGGTGAGAGAATAAAGTTGAGGCTCTTACAGCAGCTCATTGAGTTGCCACGGTGCGTTGTCCCAGCAGGACTGTGGATCCTACAGTACCAACCGAGTCTTAAGGAATAGCTCCTGCTGGGGTGGTTTGCTAAACCCCCGTCTTCCAGCTCCCAGCCTGATGGGGAGCTTAGAGTGAGACACAGGACAAAGAGACGCCAGCCTCTGATCTGGCTTGGCCAGAGGCTTCATGTTCACCACTCTCACTCCAGACTGGACAGTGAAATTGTATGTGAACAAAGTGTATTGCTCTGTATTGCTCTGAACAAGGGCTCTGAGGAGGACTTGTGAGTATTGCCCACCCTGTTCAGGTTTGAGCTGGTCACAGGTGTCTGTCAGTTCAAAAGAAAGCTGCTGTCTCTTCTCCACTCAAAAACACCTGGCTAGTTTGGCACTATGGCAGAGAACTGTGAGCTTTTTCAGCACACATTGGAAGCTTCTGAGCCAATAGGTATTATAAACTAATCAAGGTGAGTATGTGGGCATTTTGCTGGCATGCAAACTTTTTTTCTCCTATCTATATGAGCCAGCATAAGGAAATGCCGGAAATTGACAAACTCCAAATTGGAAAGTACTCTTTAAGTCCATCTTTCACAGTTCATCTTTCATAAGAACTTTGTTTTCCTCATTAGATGTGTTAAAGAATATTTAAAACTTTATTTAAATATTAAAGAATATTTAAAACTTTAGCCATATTTTAAATTCTCATGTGATTGAGTCCATTTCATCCCAATAAGTCACCCAAATATTGAGGAACCTCACATCCTTTTTTGTCAGTATTTTTCCCCAGAATATTTTTTATGTCTCTGCTAGCAAGGTTGACAAGTATGTAGTACATTCTCTGTGTGTCTTCGTACACAAACACAACCTAGCAATTTCTTTTATAGCCACTCTGAAGGTAAGAATAATTTACTCATCAACACAAAATTATTCCTCTGTTTCTGCTAATAGTGCTATTAATGTATTAGACACACACCTGCTGTGCGTTGTACTGAGCGTCTGAAATAGCTGTTTAAAAGGGGTTCTTAAATTACTGCATTCTGAAGTGAATGCTTCTTCTCTAGGAGTGTGCCCTAACTTTGCAGGCTTTTGATTCAAGTAATTTTGTTGGACCAAGATCATTTTATCACTGATTAACATCGCTTAGTAATAGTAAGGTGCCTTTTACTGGATGCACCTTCAACGCTCTTATATCCAGGGTTTTTTTTCAATTAAAAAGTAATTGAATAGTCCATAATCTGGAATTGTTCCAAAGGAGACTATTAAAAATAGACTTTTTGTGGATTTCTTTCCAGTAGCAACCATCTGAGATCAGCCATGGGGACAACTTCTTAGTTTGTTAACTTCTTAATAAAGTATGTCTGGGATTGCTGGCATCTATTCAGTTCTTAAGAAGAACACTGTTAAGAATAAGTGTTAATGTGAACACTCCTATGGCTCACGATGAACTTTGTGTTGGGAAGTTCCCATGTGTTTACTTTAAAAAGAAGAAAAAATCTGAAGAAATGTTATTGCTGCCTGGGTAAGATATTAAGCTGGCGTTTCCCATACTGAAGATATCTCTTACAGTGTATTTTTACTTTCTCTGGCTGAGGGGTAGAACCTTGACCTCTTGCTTTGTAATGAGTGATGGGTTCTCTAAGAGGTGCTGGCCTGTTGCCTTCCCTTGGTTTACTAGTGGAACCTTAACCATGTACTAATGCTTAATGAGTGAGCAGCAAAGACCAAAAGACCATCTCATTGTGAGTATTATCGATGGCTCTTTGTTAAAAATGTTATCTGTTAGCCTTTTTCCCTCACTGCCTGAAATTGTAGCCTTTACTCAGCCATTAGCCTCCTCCAAAGTGGTTTATTTACCTTACTTAGTGTGAATCCATAAGTACCTTTTGTGACAAAATCACCAAACTTTAAGGACAGAGTGCAACGAAGGTTTCAACAGAAGGTTTCAACAGAAACCTTTTTCCTGTCTGCAGGCAGGTTTTCTGGTAGATGGCTTTTTAGTAGAACACTGAATAAAGTGTTGCAAACCCACTTAAATTCCATAATCAGAGTATATGTGGTTTTTACCTTGAGTGTAGTCATTACTGACTTCCCATCATTTGAAATCTTATTGTGAATGGAAGCATGGCTTATGTCTCTAGTTAGATATTGCAGACCTGCAGGTAATGCAGGTGACTCTGATCATAAGAAATCTCTCAGCTTTCTAAGGTTTTGCTTTACTGAAGGAGAACTACAGCACTTGTGAGAGCAAGCTGAAAAGTGAAATAAGAACTTGGTAAAGAAAAGTAAGACTTCCTTGCTCAGTGTGGGCTAGAAAACAAGCTGTCAGCAAAGTAATTTATATTTTCCAAAAATGGGCAATGATATCTACCTAATAGAGGAACAACAAGGATGCCTGCACACATTGACTGTATCTCTGGGAAGAAAAAAAGGTAATATTTTTAAACTAAAACTGGGCACAGGGAAGTAGTGTGAAACTTTTTTTTGCAGAAAATAAAAGAATAAAAGTAATTTTTCCCTAGGAACAGTGAACCTAGAAGCTAATTGAGAATTTTTAGAATTCTTCAGAATTATCTCATGAAGAAAATCAAACTATAGGCACTGTAGTGCATTCATAAACAACTTGAGAGACACAGTGGAAAGGTGTGACTTGGATATGGTGATGTTACAGGTAGAGTGATTCATAGCTGCAAAGGATCTTTCTGTTCTGAATGTACTAAGAAAGCCAACATGATGTCAAAGTCAAATGTCTGACCTGTACCTCTGGAAGGGTGATGTTACATAGAAAAAATGTAGCTTTTCTTTGTCTACTCAAAACTTTATCAAATCTTAATGCCAGGCAATAGGGTTTGGCTACAGTGTTAACTGAAGGGATGTACTAAGTACAGTTATACAGGTTGTGGGTGTTCCCATTTTGGTTTATGAAATCCTGTCTCTGTAGCTGATCATACTTTTCCCTCATGAGGGATGTGCAGCAATCTGTTTTGAGGCTTGGAATATTTCTTTGAGTATTTAACCACAGCATTTAGAAATTAAACAGTCAGCAGGATGAAAATCAGCTGAAAGGAAGACAGGCTAGAGAGCGAGTGGGGTACTGAGAAATAGAGCTAAATGCTGACCTAAGTGAGTATTCCTCTGACAATCCAGGAAACTGTCAGATAATTTGTGAGTATAGAGGACTGTCTTGAAGTCTGTTTCTGCTGTTTTGCTGTATACGAACTTCTCTAATCAGTATCCTGTGTTGTAAGGCAGCCCCAAAATGCATGGTGTGATACCTGTCTCTGCAGACTTGTCTTCATCCAGAGCCAAGACTTGGGAGTGAGCCCAAACAGAGATTGAAACATGGGTCCTCCTTCCTTCTGTACCTGATTTCTTAACCCTGATTTCTTGTCCCTGAAACTTTTTTATTCATGTTACACTGTGAAAGGGGAAGGAGGAAATAAATTCGCTGGATCCTAATTTTCAGGCTCTGGCACCTGCTGTGGGAATCATTGTTGCCTGTTCCTCAGCTGCCTGCCCTGAAACCCTCTGCCCTCAGAAAGGCAGTGTCCCCACTTCAGAATTGGCAGGGATACTTCAGCTTCTTCAGCCTGAGGGCTGAGTGCCTCAGGTGCAGTAAACACTTGTCACTGCTTTAGGATTATATACAGCATGGTAACCTCTGTAGCGTAGCTGGAGGCGCAGCTTCCCTCGCTGACTCTGCGGCAGGGAGTGCAGTCTCTGACAGGAATGACAGGTGAGGGCAATAACTTCTAAACAAACTTTGTCATACCTTCCTGCTGCAGTTTATCTTTGCCCCTGGGTGTGACAGGGAGCAGTGGTGGAGTTAAGGGTTAGTGCTCTGATGCTTACTTCAGCAGGCAGGGTTTGCTGTTTTTCTGAGGAACACTTAAAATCTTTCCTTTCTTTTCCCACACAGGTAACTCAATGGCTAGGGGTATATTTGCTTTAAATCTCAAGAGATATGCATACCACAGAATACAAAAGTACAAAGAGAAGCAAACCAGCCGTCTTTAGAACAGGAAGGTGGTGGATGAGAGGCTGGGCTGGGTATTGTGCTGCTTTAGTAAAACAGCAGAGCTGTTGGGACCTGATCTTTTATCTCTGTGTGGTGCTGCACATCTAGAGCAACTTCAGGTGTCTCCAGCAGAGCTCTGCATTGTGACATCAAACCAAGTATTCTAATAACAAAACCCTATAATATACCAGTATTATATTCCTTTTATATCCAAGTGTGTGAGGCCAGTTTTAAATGACAGTAACAACCATGAGGTCTATATGTTACTGTCATAAAACTGTTCAGGTTGGCAGGGCCCTTAAAGATCATCCAGTTTTAACCCCTCTGACATGGGCAGAGATACCTTTCACTAAACCATGTTGCTCAAAGCCCTGTCCAGACTGGCTTTGAACACTTCTAGGGATGGAGTATCCACAACCTCTCTGCGTAATCTGTTTCAGTGTCTTACTATCCTCACAGTCATCTAAATCAGCCCTCTTTCATCTTGAAGCCATTCCCCCTTGCCCAATCACTACAGGCCTTTGTAAAAAGTCCCTCTCCAGTTCTCATGAAGCCCCCTTTAGGTACTGCAAGGTGCTATAAGGTCTCACTAAAGCCTTTTCTTCTCCAGGCAAGACAGCCCCAACCCTCTGAGCCCATCTTCCTGGGGGGATGTGTTCCAGCCCTCTGATCATCTTCATAGTCCTCCTCTTGAACCTCTCAAACAGGTTCCCACCCTTGTTTCGCTGGAAACCCCAGAGCTGGATGCAGCACTCCAGATGGGGTCTCACAAAAGCAGAGTAGATGGGGAGAATCCCCTCCCTTGACTTGCCAGCCGTGCTGCTTTTGATGAAGTACAGGACACAGTTGGATTCTTGATCTCAGAGGTCTTTTCCAACGTCGTTAATCAATTCTGTGGTTGATTGATTGAGTCTATGAATCATGCACCTTCATCTTCCTTAGATGGTTTCAAATCTCATGTTCTGCATGAAACACCACACAAATGGTGTGTTTCTGGTTTTTTATAACTTACTCTGCAAGTAATTTTTCACTGTATGATTATAAGTCATATTGAGTCTTGCTAAATAGACTTAGAAGCTTTTATACCCATTACAACCATTACAAATGACTTCAAAAATTTGTACATGTAAGATTATTCTGAAGAGAGGAACAACTGCATCTATTGAACTGCTTTAGTTCTGAAGACCAATTATTGTCGCATGGCTCTTGAAAACACTGTGGTAAAGTGGGTTTGGGTTATTTGTTTTTAATATTGTTTAATTTATTTTTTTAAAAATAAAACTTGCAGCATTTTCTGGAATTCTTCATATCAGTGAATGTTCTTCTGATAGAGTTTTTTTTCCTCTGATAGGAGGAAAGAACTGTGCTGGCTATGCATACTAGTCTGCAAAATTCTAAAGGTCCTTTTATTTTTATTTTTTTTTAAAGAAGTATATGCAAACGCATTTTTCATGTAGTTCCTCATTTGCTCTGAAGGAATCTATTGTGCCATTTGACTGTGAGATGCTGGCAAGCAGATCTCCAGTTCTGCCTTTTGCATTTCAGCTTGACTTTCAGTGACTCCCAGCCACTCATATCCTTTGCAGTGATTGCATGCTTGCTCAGTCTTGCTGTGCTGTGTGTAGCATGTTCTTCATAGGTAAGAATTGTTTCTCTTAGACCTGCAGTCTCAAAATTAGGTTAAACAAAAATAAAGGAAGTGTTTGCTTATGTGGGTTAATTACGTTGCTTTAATTTCCATCCTCCATAAAACGGACAAATTATGGTAGATATGTGGTAGCTCATATTATGTTCTGCAGTCATGCTCTTCCTTTATCAGTGTAATCATACATTGCTTTTTTAATTGTTAAATTAACCTTGCACATCCTAGTTAAAAGGTAAGTAATTAAACACACTTGCACATGCTAGTTAAAATGTAGCCTTTCCAGGCTAGTAAAGGTAAGTTCCTGGTTTGCCTTGAGGTAAAGATCTTCTGACTTGTAAGGATTTGTGCAAAAACTAGTTGAGAACTCAAGATGTTTTAGTTTCTTCAAGATGAACTTGTGTCAGAGTAGTCAAGAGCTCTTGGCCAGGGACAAGAAGTAGGATACAGTGATTATGTGCATGATTATTATTTGATTTATTGCTAATTTAATGTGTAAGTACTGTTGTAATTAGGCTGTAATGCAATATGTAAATAACTATAATCTATTAAAACAGATAATAGTGCAATAGGGTCATGGTCTCTCCAGTCACAAGCTTCAGTGAGACCCCCTTACTTTCTAAACTCAGAGGAGTTTAGGTGTGGCTAGGTCCACTTAGTCTCAGATTTGGTCAACAGTTTATGTCTAAAGACTTAAAATATAAGCAGGTTTGGCTAGAAAAGTACAGGTCAACAGTCTTTAGCCTTGGAGAGTTCATCATTCCAAAGCAACAAAGCACCTATGTAGCTGCTTTTGGATTTTATCTCCACATGTGACTGGATCTTAGTGGTTTTCACTCACTATCAAAAAGTCAGTGTTTCCTAGCTTCAGGCTGCAGGCTTCCATGCTGGGAGGGGGCTCCACCTGGAGGCTGCTTGCAGGAGACCAGCTGGCCCAGTCTCTGCCAGCATTTTGTGCCCTTCTGCAGGCCAGCGTGCACCAAAGTCAGTCCTGAATATCTTGGCTCCCCCATCTCTGGAGTGCATTAATGATGCATTCAGACAGTTCCTCCTGCAATCCTCACCTGGTGTTCCAGTCCTAGGAACAAGCCTCACTGCCATCTCACTGACTGCAGAAAGGGGGACAATGTGGGGCTGTGTGTGGAGGTCGCATGCAATGGCCCAGCTATCTTCTGTCAGCATCACAAGCCTCAAATTCAACTCTGACTGCAAACCTGTGTTCTGGAGATACTCAGGATATGCTGCTGCTTCCATGCATGTGGAGAAGCAGCTGCAAGGGTGTTATGTGGCTAACATTTGGCAGCTGAGGTGAGTGTAGGGTCTTTCTCAGGAGGGCTTCAATGTGGTTTGCCACTTGCAGTTGAACTCTGTGGGCACAGTAGGCTCTGGTTGCCATGCACTTCAGGAGGTCTGTGAATTGCTTTAGCCTCAGGCTACCTTTGAACAGCAGCAAGGGTGCCTGAGGCTGAGCCAAGAGAGGGCTTGCAGCTGTTGCTTTGTCCTGCCCCCTGGCACAGGCTGGATATAAACAGCGTAGCTCCTGTGTCAGCTGAGGTCAGGGGGATTCAATGGGCAGCCAATGGGTCAAACGTGTCTCACAGTATGATTTCACCCCACCTGTCTTCTTTCAGAAGTGCTGCACATATCTTCACCTTTTCCTGGGAGGTTGGGCTGGTTATAGAAACATGCCAGGAGCAAAAATTGCGTCACTGTTCTCTGCAAAGAGAAGGCATGAATTCTGACACAAGTACTGGATCGCTGTGTCATGGGAAACCACTCATGCCTTTTTTTATCCTTCGTAGTACTCACCCTGATCAGGTCAATGATTCTGCTCTGTGTTCAAGGTGGTGGGCTTGAAACTTCTCAGCTATTCTTTGGTAATATTTCAGAGCATTTAAAGTTTTGTCTAAGTCAGTAGCTCAACAGCTGTTATGTCTTGGAGCGCAAAGCCCAGTGGGATTCACGACTTTAAAACGAGTACCCCAGCTTTTATTACAATGAAGGTAAATGATCCCAGCCTTGGTTAGCACAGTCTTTCTTTAACTGCAGTGGGCTCTGATGACAGGCAGAAATCTGAAATGTAATGAAACAGTAATGACCCTGTTAGGACTACATCCCTAGCCTTCTGCTGATGTGGGATGGTACAGCTAAAACCAGCAGTAAGGGACGTACTCCAGTTGATCACAGCAGAACTTACAGCTCTGTCCATTCTAGTATATAGTGCTTTTATGCTTAAATTGTGTTTTAAAAGTCTTCAATATCTCTTTAAAGCAAAACACAAGGAGAAGAATCTTGAAATGCTTTTTAAACCCTGCTTCAGTTTAATTTTTTTTATTTTGCATCTTGGTATGGAGGGAAATGTGTCTGGATTCTTTGCATTTGTGGGCTTTTATTCTGTTCAGTAAAACAACCCTTCATGCACAGAAGTAGCTCAACCACGGGTGGTCGAGGGCCTCTCAACAATTTGAAAAGTGTTTATCACATGATAGATGTTTAGCACATGATTTCTAAACCTTTTGAAGTGTATGCCAAAAATACACTAGTTCTGGAAAACAAACTTCCATGTCAATCAGCATGATAATGAGCTTTCTCTAAAATTCTTCAGTTTTCTACTGGTGCTGGCAGTGCTTTCCATGAATAGTGGTACTTTGATGCCTCCAAGCAAGTCAAAACCAGTGGTAGATTTTATCAAACTGATTGTGGGGAAAATAACAGGGAAGTTACTTTTTTAAACTTGGGGTAGGGAATTATTTGCCACTTTATTGCTGTCCTTTCTCCCTCCTTCCATTTAAATTTTTTACAACTATTTAGTAGCTAGATCAGCCACAAGAAATTGGGCTGAATCAAGTGTCTGTCTTTGCCTTAGTCACAGAAAAGCTGCAGGTTTTTTCTATTGCAGAAAAATCTCTGCCCATAATAATTTCACTCAGCTGAAGATTAGCTGCATTAACTCTATTGTTGCTGCCTGTCACTCACAGAAGCTGAAGAAAGAAATTTCTTTCTGCTAATTTATGTGTTGAGGGAGACATTCGTTGTTAGTTTTGCCTTTGCTGGGAGAGTGACAAGGTGAAACTGAGGTTAGGAACTGGTAAATGAAAACAGTACAAGGCTGTATTCTGTCTGTGTGTTGCTTTCTAACAGTGCTAGACCAGTCATTGCTGTTGTGCTAATCTTAGTAGATAATAAAAATTTGCAGGAGAAAAGCTAATGTTTACAATTGTGTTACTGTTTGTTTCTGGGCTGCCTTACTTAGCAGAGCTTCTGTGTGCACAATCCTGTTTCACACAGTAACTGTCAGCTTTTATCAGCATCACCTCTGCCTTCTCTGGAACTGCGATATGTGTTTCAGATATTTTCTTTGCCAATGGATGTTTGGTATGCTTCAGTCTTTTTAAACCCAGTTTGACGAGAGGACATGATTACCAAGCTCAAAGCCAGGCACTGTGCTTGTTTTTCCTAGTGCTGTTTATGGGGCTTAAGGTAACTGACAAGTTGTGGGATGTTGTCAGCTGGAGAAAGTATTCAAATCAGAATGAAGTCTGAAAATGGTTGAGATGAATTTCTTGATATCATGACAATTAAATGGTGGAACTGATAAACGTAGCTTTTTGCTTATTATAGTAACAAAACCAGGTAAATCTTCATATTGTTTTGGGAAAACCAGAAACTATCTCGACTTCTGGCTTGTGATCAAGTCAAAAAAAGAATGCTTGATTATTTTAATTTCTTTTTACTCTTTAATGCCTCTTCAGATTCCTAGTTTTGCAGTAGTGCCTCTGTGATGGTAGAATATAAATTCAGAGAAGAATAATGCATTAATTTCTGTAATTTTGGGTATTTTGGGCAATTTTAAAAGATGAATATTCAGAATTTAGCATCTTAATTCTATACTTTCTTACATCCGCTTACCATGGCAAGGTACAGGTTAGCCTGGGGATGTTGGTGGATGAGAAACTTGACGTGGCCCAGTTCCCCAGAGAGCCAGCTTGCACCCTGGGGTGCGTCCAAAGCAGTGTGGCCAGCAGGGAGAGGGAGGGGATTCTCTCCCTCTGCTATGATGAGAATCCCTGCAGATCTGGGGGACCTAACATAGGAGGGATGTGGACCTGTTGAAACGAGTCCGGAGGAAGCTGTGAAGATGATCAGAGGGCTGGAGCACCTCTCCCATGAAGACAGACTGAGAGGGTTGGGGCAGTTTAGCTTGGTGAAGAGAAGGCTCTGGCGAAGCCTTATGGCACCTTGCAGTGCCTAAAGAGGGCTACAAGAAAGCTGGAGAGGGACCTTTTACACAGGCTTGTAGATAGGCCAAGAGGGAATGGCTTTAACCTAAAATAGGACAGGTTTAGGTTTGATATAAGGAAGAAATACTTTACTGTGAGGGTGGCAAGACCCTGGCACAGGCTGCCCAGAGAAGCTGTGGGTGCCGCATCCCTGTAAGTGTTCAGGGCCAGGTTGGACAGGGCCTTAAGGAAGATGGACTAGTGAAGGTGTCTCTGCCCATGTCAGAGGGGTTGAAACTAGATGACCTTTAAGGTCCCTTCCGGCCTAAACCATTCCATGTTTTTGGGGTGGAGAATGCTGGAGACCATGTTTAGAGGTTTGTTGCAAAATCACAATTTCATGTGATTCATTTTGTCTGAATCACCATTTGGAAGTACTAATATTCCTCTGATTCTATCGAGATCTTAGGGAATAGGTTCCCCTGTGATAACAAACAGTCTGTGTTCGTGTTTAGTATTCTCTGTCTACATGCTGGAATTTATAGAATTATATATGTGCTGTATTTATAGAATAGTTAAAGATTAAGTAGATAATTGCTATGACTCTAGAAAGACCAGCTTCTACTAAAATTCTAGATTTTATTGATCTCTACATAGTGTCTTGAAATTGATTTCTCACATTTTTTTAATGGAAGCTTCCAAATTTTTAAATTACAGCATTGAGTGGTACATCAGGATTTTTTCAGTAGCACATGCAGTTTTTTAGACTGGCACGTAAAGCTTGTACTGTTTACAGCAAAGATAAAAATAGCAGAGTGGATCCACATCTGCCCAGCATCCAGAGTGTTATATCATGGACTCAGTATCTGTATGTGAGTGCAAGTCTCTTGGCTCACAGATGATGCCCTGGCTTTATGCAAACTTTATCTGCATTTGCACTTTAATAATACTGCCTTTCCTCAATTAACTTTTTTTCTGTGCATAACTTTCTGTGCTTTATGTGGATCTTAAATGGTAGTATGGGAGACCATTAACATAAAGAGGAAATCTATGATATAGTTATGAGGTGGAATATCTAAGTTTGGTACATAAAAATTCCCAATGCTAATGATGGAGACATCTCTTGATATTTGTTTTTAAGATACATATTTGGGAAAAAATAAGAGATTCAGACTAAAAAAGTCTCACTTTTTTATATGCTATATATTTAAATAAAGAAAGGAATAAGGTCTTAGTTTAACCCAAACTTATGAGCTTTAGTGTACTGAAATATTTTCTATTTTTCTATTTTAGTTCCTTGTATTTTGATTACTTTTCTTCTTATTATATTTCTTTGATAATAAGATAATGATCAGCATAATTTTACTTCTCCAATTTTTTTTATATATGTTGTTGGCCGGTGTGTGACCTGTGGGAGATGTGCAGATTTAGCAGGTTTTTTACATTCCCCAGCCAAGGTATTCAACATTAAATGATGGGTGATTCTCAAATGGTTTAGTTTGGATAAATGTCTGAAAGGTTGAAGCTTATCTAACCTCCTTGGCCTGAAAATTGATTTGACTGCAGCTGGGGAGAAAGGGACAACGTTCCTTGTTGAATTTCATACTCTCTTTAATTTCACTTAGGCCAAGTTATCCAGTTATGTAACCTTCTTTTTTTCCTGTACTTCATTCCCTTTGATTGCCTTTGATGACCCAGTGTAGGAAGTGCAGAGGTGCAGGAGAAGTTAAATAAAGTTCACCTTTCTCATTCCACATACCCACCTCCCCCTCCAATTTCAGGCAAGGTTCAAATTAGGTTCAGGCTTGGGGTGTTTTTTCTGCTTGCTCTCAACTGCCTGGCTCCACTCTAGTGCACTGCAGTGGAAATGGTTTTGTGTGAGCCTTGGCGCACTGCTAGTGCAGCAGGTAAGTGTGAACTGCCTGCTTTTAGCTTACTCTGCTGTTTCTGTTTTTTCTCTGGTACTAGATAGGGCAGAAGAATGTCCTGTAGAATTAGTAGGTTCTTTGGCTCACAGAAAAAAATTAGGAAATAGTGTTATTCTTAATGACACGGCATAGTGAAAAGTATGTATGATGTGAGACAGTTATTATGTCTGTCTGGCATCTATATCAAAATTTCTAATACACTGAGAGTATATAAACAGGGAAAATTATTGAACAGGTGTCTTCAGATCATCTGTGACTGATAAGTGTTTTTTTCAGTGTTCTGGATACACAGATTTAAAGCAAGAAATGAGCAACCTCTGGAATCTTAATTTGTCTACATCTGTGAACAGAAAACTAAGGAGACAAATGTGGATTATTCAAATACTCTTTGAGAAGTTTAAAATGCTGCTTCTTTACTATTCATTTGTGTATAAGGGTTGAATGAAAAATGGAAATACCTGTCTTTTTGAGGTATGAATCAGGCATACTGATTGTTCTGTAGATGCTTAGCTATTTTGCAGGTGGAAGACTGCAGATGCTGAATCAGAGACTATTCAAGTTCTAAGTCATACCAAGGTACAGTAGGATGATAGAAGTGAATTGCTTAGGTAAAATATTAGAAATTTTCTTCTCTCTGAAGGTATTTGGTTTGTTACCAAGTACATTTAAAATGAGGGCTCTGTTTTTTAAAATCACTGTTTCTGTTTCAGTGGGGTATTTTTTTTTCCTTCAAAAACTCAGAATCTTAATAAGTGCATGGTCAACAAGCCCCTCTCTGAAATCCCAGTTTATGTGACTGGGCTAGCATCACACAGCAGCTGTGGGGTAGGAAGAAGCAGGTATGGAATTCAGTTTCACAGGCAAGCATTCAGTTGCTTAAGCCATGATAATGCCCTTTTTATTCCTGCAATGCTGTCAGCCTCTGTCACGGTGTCATTGCTTAAGTCAGCAGCCAGTGAGGCTGATGGGAACTGCTCTGTTCCCCACAAATCCCACAGTCACTGGTCTGCCCTGAGCTGTTCTCTTGGGGTAATCCCAGCAGGCAGCTAAACACCACTCACTCAGTCACTTCCTCACCAGCAGGCTTGGGGAGAGAACTGGAAGAATAAAAGTGAAACAACTTGTGGGTTGAGAAATGGACAGTTTCATATAAGGCAAAAGTTGCTTATGTTGTGTTACTGGCACCAAGGCCAGCTCTGGTTGGGTCACTGCTGCCCTTGCACTGCTTCTTGTAAGGCTTCTCGTAAGGCTTCTCCTCCAGTGGGTCCTGCTATAAGCGTTTTTTAGGACATGCAACTCATGGTTGCAGCCATGTAAAGGTGTATCTATTGAAATCTGTACCCCTGCTCCCTTTGGACCAGTCCATAGGTTTTAAAGTGGCAATGAAAAAAAAGAAAAAGAAAATTTACTCTATCTCACTCCAAACCAGCACAGCTGTGTTTAAAGAAGTTTATTAGAATGTTAAGATTCTTCAGTGTATTTTAACTATAGTTAGGTAGCCAGCATCTCTCTCTCTCTCTCTCTCTCTCTATCTGTGATAGAGTATTTCACAGTATATATATAAAGGAAGGATTTTTTATCCTGAAACTTGTAGTGATTAATAGTTTTTGCTTTTTACACTATACATGGTTAAGTGATTGATAGCAAAGTGCTTTATCTTTTTTCCCCATTTTACTTGTGATGGGTGCATGATTGCGAGGTTTCAATAACAGTAATTTTAAAATGTAAATACTTCATTTTGGCATTCATGAAATATGGTTATAATTGGGTAGGGATGATTCTAAGAGATGTGTACCATCTCAACCTACAATCTTTTTCACTATTTACAGAACTGGATTTTTAAGTTACAGATTCAAATGTCTTTTGTTACACAATATGTAAAAAGTGAGTTGTCCTGAAAGTTGTCCTGTTATTTTTTTCAATTGTTGTAAGTTTAACAGTTTCTTCAAGTACTTTACCAGGACAATAGTGTGAAGCTGGTAGCTGATACCACTCACAGGACTGATCAGCTACAGTGACAGAGCTTCTGTCTGCTGCTGTGCTAGCACTGAGTTAGCCAGAAATTGCCAAGTTAAAGATTGGTTGATGGATAAGGGGAGAACAGGACAATGAGAGACACTCAGAGGCAGTGGAACATGTGAAGGAAGTAGGAGTTGCAGGTAGCAATAAGCATTGATCTGCCTGAGCCACAAAACCACTGAAAAGGCTAAGATGCAAGCAACGAGATCTCTCTCAGTTCCTAACCTGGGATCTTGAACAGTGTAGATTTACAAGAAATGGTATAAATATTGGTCTCTTGTGCGTGTCACAACTTCTATAATGCATTTTTTACCAATGTGTAGATCTTGGCAGCATCCACCTGATATGATTGTGATTGGTAACTAAAGATCTGTGACTGTAGTCCCAGAATGGGTAAATTTTTACAATCCTTCCTCAAGGAAGGGTGGTTGTTGTAAAGAGGTCTGTGCTGTGAGTTTCCAGAGACGGTGTGTGTGGACATTATCTTTTTGACTTGGACCTCTCACACTACTGTGAGTTAACTCGCTCAGACTTGAGGCTGTGTTGTTCCTGGGACCTCACAAGCTATGGTATGAAAGGAAAAAAAATTAAAATGGAAGGTTAAGTCTATTACTAGCTTTTATATTAATGACTTTGTCTTGCAGGGAAATGCAATGCTTATATTTGGCTTGAAGGTATTTTTGCTGAAAATTTAACCAATTTGTAAACTTCATCCATAGGTGGGAAGGTTATAGTCAATGCTTCAATGTAATTAAACAGGTTATATAAGTAAGGAAAAAAAACCCTGGGCTGAGATAGTACATGCACAAACATCTCTTAAAGATGTGAGTCATCCCCACAGTTGTATAACAGTGAGTGCCAAAACAAACAGCATTATAAACTGGGACTCACAAATGAGCTCCCAATTTATGGAAAACTCAAGGATGAGTTAGGTGTTTGAGAGATCCCTGGAAATCTTAGGAGAGGGTTTGAACTGTGACAGTCCTTCCTCTCTCACAGGTAGAGAGAATGTGAGTAGAGTACTGATGAGAAAGATCTGTAGTCCTTCTCCACTGGCCATTTTGTTGGTTAACTGGTGGGCGCACATCTAGGGAGGCATCTGCTGAGATGATATACACAATTCTTAGTGTGGAATGCCTTAGTGGTTAATGAAATCCTTCAAAGCAGAGCTGTGAGGCTCTGTGGAAGGGGCACTGAGCACCTTCAGTGTGGGTGTCTGCAGTTGCTTGAACTCCCCTCGTGGGCAGTGGAGAGAAACTGGCACTTCTGGGCTGCAGTTCATCTCCTGAAGTTGGCTTCTCACAGATCAGGGGAATGGGGCTGGAAAAGTGCTTTTGCTCTCTCTGTGCTGACAATGGAGGCAGTGACAACAGGCTCATCTTAGACCAAACATCTCCCTTGTGACTCTGAGCAGCTCACTGCCCAGAACTTCGCTTTGGAGCGAGCAGCATTTCATGAGGCTAAGAGGAGTTACTTCCAAACAGCTTCGCCCATCTGACAAATTTCTGATTTGGTGCTTGAAAGGCTGCTTAATTTCCCATGCGAGCATGTTTAACAGTGGCCAGAAAAGTGAGTTATCCAATGCAGTCTCAAAATTACTTAAGTTGGTTTTAATTAAATCTCTTAAAAGAAAAAAGAAAGAAACAAAACCCAACAACCTGAAGCAAAGACTGGCAAAGTTAAAAAGGACTGAAAGCAAAGCTTTGTCATGGAAAATATTAAGCAATTTCTAAGCCTAGGCATGTACTGTTTACAGTGAATTATATATTTCCTAACTTCTGCAATTCAACATTTAAAGAGTTCTTTGAGGATTAGGTCTTTGTTTCCTTCTTTCCCTAAACTGCCAACTGTAAAAAAAAAAGACCAAAAAAGTCACAAATTATGCTATCTTCTGAGAGAGGTTATTATCAGGTGTTTCCAATCATACAATATTTTTCTTCTTCATACTTGTGCAAAGCATTAAAAACACATTCTGAGCTTGGATGCCTCTGTATTACATTAACTGCATTACTTTTCTTCTCATGCCAGTTCTTGTGGGTGCTGGTTGTATTCTGATTTGGCAGAGTCTGAAAGACTCTCCCTGAAGATCTGTTAAAGAAATAATAAGCATAGGCATTTTATTGGCACAATTTTTGCTTTTCTAGATCAGTAGAATTGCCCTGTTCTTTTAATACATTGTCTTGCCTTGTTTGAAACTTAGTTTTGCTGTGAATTTAATAGTATTCAAGAAGTATCAACACTGTTAAAGCTTTTGCTGTCAATGGTTTTTGGAAGAGTCCTTGTTTCCATTTAACAGAATAGTTCCTAAAATGTGATTTCAGGGCAAAAATTTGAAATGCTTTAGATAATGTATCTAATGAATAAGAAAACCCCAAATCATAAAAATAAATGAGAACTCAGGCTACAGATCAGTTCCTAGAACTGGCAGTGTTGCTCACCTGCTGTAATTTGTTCTGTTCCTCTCAACTAAAGTGTAGTCTCTTGGGTGATGTAATTTTTTGGAACAGACATTTAGCTATTAAGGAATATGTATTAATTATAAATATAGCACAAATACTTTGTCATGTTTTAGAAAAATGAGTTGTTTTAGATAGTAGTTTCCCTGAGTTGCAATAAATGCCACTGAAGCATGAAAAATATGTTCTAGATCTATTTTTAGTGTGTGTTCCGTGTACCAGAGGACAGATGAAAGATGGAGTATCTGTAAAGTAACACCACAGCACTAACATGATTACTGGCTGCAATATTCAGGTCTGAATGTAACCCTATTGTGGAGGATTTTGTATGAAGGGGGGTTTTGTACAGAATTACAAAAGCCAGAGATGAGCATTGGCCCCTCAGTCTCAGCTGTTCTGTTGTTTTGCATGATTGTCTCATTTTCACAGTATCATCTGAGGGTTGATTTTGCTGGATAAGAATTGCTAGTGAGTGTTATAATGTACATACATTGCTAAGATAGCCTATGACTAAAATTTTCAAATGTTGCCAAAGCTAGAATTTGAAATCAAAAGGACAAAAGATTACAGGTGAGAACTGATCTCAAGAACAAGAAGTTTCTCTAGTTATGATTCCACTAAATATTTAAAATAAATATGGGTTTTGTATTCTTTATCTACATTAAAATGCTGTCAGGCTCTATGTATGTGATGCTGTGCTGGTGGAATTCATCCCTAGTGTCACTCCAGCTACATGTGCCTCTGTTTTTGATACACTGGATTATTCTGTTTTCTGCTTCTTTGCACTTCACATTTCACCACCTGCAGCATGGCTGTTCAAAAAGTGCTCATTCCTATGCCATTTCAGGCCACTGGGGGTTCTCCCAGGGCTTTCACTAGAAGCTGAAATAGGCACTCCTGTTATCTATACAGGAAAAAAAAGTGTTCCAGCTTTCTTACCTCCACTTTCAGACTGTAAGCACTACAACTTTTCTTGGTAAGTTTTAACCACTCTGGTGGTTTAAAACCTGCATTATTTCAGCTTTTTGTGCTGGGAGCTGAGAGGATTGAGTTTGAGTGTTCCAAACTTTTCATGTGCACAGGAAGGAGGAGCTGCCTTGCTGGGCCACATGAAAGGACTTTCTAGCATCACCCAAATGCTATGGTTAGAAACACACTCAGTTGTCAGCTGTTCCTCCTCCTTTACATGGATGTGTCTGCTTTCCACACAAAGCCCAGCTGGCCCACTTTGCTTGCCACAGCTGTTCCCAGAATTGTCTCTGGAGGTGGGATGTTGCCAGTGTTGTGTGTTCAGTGGAGCAAAGCAATCATTTGAATTGCTACAGTTAGTGGTGCTTCTGGGTGGTAGAAATCTGAAAAATGAAAAGATTTTTTGTTTCCTAGCAATAGCAGAGCTCAGGATTTGCCTGGTCCTTTCAGGAAAGTTATTTAACAGCAAACTTCCCTTAATCAAGAATACTGCTGCTGCTCAGCTAATACATAGTTCATCTTCAGCACTCTGCATTCACATTTCCTGAGCAGAGCAGTTTCCCAGGGAAGGATTGTGAAACTGGTTTCCAGGGCAAGATTTGACACATAAAAAAGAGGAAGTGCAAAAGAGAGGTATGACTTTCCCCTCTGTGTTTGTGGTTCTAAGACTGCTGGCTTTTATACTTGTTAGGTACTACAGGGTTGCCTTCCATATTTCTTGATGGGAGGAGAAGTGACACATTTTGGGGTGTGCTGGCCTTTCTCTTTAGTAAATCACTTTATAACATGAAGCCTGATGCAGATGTAATGCCACAATTAAGTAAAAAGCAAATGACAATCTCAGTCTCAGAACAAAAATTAGAGGTGTTGCTCTATTTATTTAAAACAGCACAAGTCTGAAATTACCACTTTACAACACTTCTTGTGTTTTCCTGAGCAAACAGACAAACCATGGAAAAGCACCTTTCAGAATTTTTGCCACTTGATGCCCAGGTTTTCAGAATTCCCAAAACACTTGACAAATCCATTAAAGCTGTCAAAAGTAAGATATAACTTAAGTTTAGATTTTGCTTCATTTTATAGTCAGACTGTGCATATGGATAATGTACTAGAACTGGAATTCTCTGTGTTATTTTCTCAAGATAACAAGAATTTTAAAGCAGTGAATTAAAAATTATTTGGCCAGTATTTAAGTTTTCTTTTCTCCAGTTTTGGTTGGTGTCATTAATAAAACCTGATAATGTCACTTTTTTTTCAGTGCTTGCTATATGTGAACAGAAAGAAATCTTTTTTCCCACACTAATATGAGGATTCATACCTAATTTAATTCTTATTTTTCCTGTCCTTTGAAGCATTTCCTTTTGCCTATTAACTAAACACCCTTTCCAAAGGAAGTGCCCTCCATGCATCAAAAGGTTTCAGACATCCAGTGTGCATGCTTGTGTTTCCTGTCCTGAGGTAGCAGTAGGCTGGAATTTGCAGTCAGGGCTCCAGCCACTCCAGGACTCCTTTGCAAAAGCTGCAGCTTATAAAACAATCTTCTTAAAGGTGCTTTGTAAGCAATTTCTGAACTATTACAGTTAATTTTAATTTTTGTATTTATACAGAAGTGCAGCACTTGGTTTTAATCTACAAGAAGCTAAGTGTAGCCTGAAATATATGAATTTGTTTTTAAAATGCTGTTTAATGTGATTATAACTTACATAAATCTATATTGCAGGACAAATCCTTACTGATTCATTTGTTTTTATTTTTATTACCAATTCTGGCCCTATAGCAAACCAGTGATGTTAGCAAATTCATGCTATAATATTGCAAACTTGAAAAAGTTGAATTGAAATACCAGAAGTTCGTAAATTAAAAAAAGAGCTTTCTCTCCTGAGTCTTTCAGCTTCTAAGGTAATATCTGGGTTTAATTTGGTGCTGTAGATTGTAATTAGAGCAGTATTTTTTCTGAGAAAAGTAAGCAGATTTTTACAGGATACCATGATTATAAAGCAGTAAGTTTTAAATGAAACTTGATTCATTATGAGAGCCATAATGTCATCACAAATTTTGACAGTATTTTTACAGTAATATTGGCTTGTGCCTAAGATCTAATGGAGGTCACGGACACTTTGCTAGAATAACAAACTGTGCTGAAAAATCACCTCAGCAGTTCTGTTGGTAGTTGCTACAAATGTGCTTTATTACCTTGAGCTTCCCAGTTTCTGGGAGCATGGGGTGTATTAAAGTTGAGAGTGGTGTGCCTTTTGTTTTAGCTGAAGTGAAAGCTGCAAAGGGTTCCTGGTTTTCAAATACACCAAGTTTTACCATAATTATTTTCCTGTGAAAATTTTAGTATTGTCTTCTTTAAAGAGCTGTGCAGAAATCAAAATTAATTGGTATCCTGCATTAAAGATTTTAATTTCTTTTTCTTTAGGAGTATTGTTGTTCTTCTGAAGAATTTCACAGTTTTCTTCACCAGTTTTCAAGGAATTACATATTTTTTTACTTATTGACTATGATGCAAGCAGCCAATCAACTGAAGCAATACTAATGTAAAGGTTCAGAATTTGCAGGGTGCTAGTGAATAGCAAAGGGCTGAGCTCTGCATTTCCCTCCAATAAGATTTCTATTATCACATTAAGTTTGGGGGTGTATTTGAAATCTGTTATGTATAGAAAGGTTCCAAATCCTGAAAAATAATGAATCCAAAATAATGGAGCAAGGTTCTTGCTCTGCACATGGATAAGGCTGGATGGAGGTGTCTTAGATTAGAAGCTGAAAGCAGTACAGACTTTTTTTGACCTTTTTCTTCTGTTAGGCTCCTAGATTCTATTTAACTATCAGCATAATGCAGGCTATTTCTTAATTTTCTTCTGTTTATTACTTTTTAACGTAAAGATCCCAAAATTGTCAAATTGTCCTTTTGGTTTTGCTAACAATTCCATAAATCATTAAAAAAGCCATGTGAAGACTTGTGATTTATTTAGATCATTAATTATATGATGTCTTTGGGTGCATTTCAAGATAGAGAAATAAGTCTTCTGGTCTTAACTGTTTAATAATGTTTTCCATGTTGAATTATTTATTAGTTTCATAGTCTCCTATTTTACCACAGTTAATGATCTCTAATCTTCATTTCAGTTGTCACAGTTATTTGTCTCTTCTCTGCTCTTGTAAGACACAGTAGTGTTAAAATATGTAAACTGTAGTATCAGAAATGAGTTATGTGCCATCTGCTGCAACAATGCAGAGACCTAATCAAGACATTAAGTCTGAATTACCTTACTGCTCTACAAATACACACATACCATAATCATTTCACAGTGGAAACAAAAGCCTAGACAAATGAACTGCAATCACATAATAAATTGAGATCAGTTTTTGGGTTCATGACAAAAATTGACTAATTTCAGGATGAAAATAGTTTCGTGGGCAACTACTAAGGATAAAATGAGTTGAAAATATATGCTATGCTTAAGAAGAAATGAGGGAGAATACATTTTTATGGGTGTGCTCTTTTGAACATGAGTCACTAATGCAGAAAAGAAGCCATAAGTTTAAATATTCTATTCCAGAATAATTTGAAGTTGGTCATATGCAACATTAAGCACATCCCCACACCTCCTCTGCATCTAGTGGATGCATTGGACAGATTTTCACTTGGAAGCTTTCTGTCCTTCTAGAGAGGCTGTACCTTCCTCTGCTGTCTTTCCTTCTGAACATAGGAAACTCTCTCCACTGCTGGTTTAGACCTGTGTGAAATATTTCATTATCACATAACATTTCTCATGCATGACAAGATTTGATAAAAACTGCAATTGGCTTTTGCTTCACCCCTGTCTGTAGTGGAGGTTGAACCTAAATTTGTCAAGGGAAGTCCTGAAGTACATTTGGCTGACCAGGCTCTTTTGTTATGGGGAATGGGAGTTGAGAATGAACTCTGATTGACTTATGTTTCTTTTCATAAATCAAGTTTTGCAAAGCACATAGTGTTGAAGTTATTTCTTTTAATGTGTCTCTGGAAGTTTAAGGAAATTCTTATCTGTCTTATCAGTAATTCTGAATGCCTGGTTGAAGTGCAGGGGCTCATATCTTGTTTTTAAAGAACTGTAAATGAAGTAATTTAGTGTAAATCATGAGAAAAATGTAAGATAACTGAAACAGAAATATTTGTGGTGTCACATACTAGCTTTGTTCATTACATGACTCACAAAACTCCCTTACTCCAGGAAGACAGATGTACCCCTGAGAACAGTAGTTCTGGGGAGTGTGCTTAGACCCAGCCATAGGTGACACTGAGCTCTGCACTCTCAGCCCCCCATGCACTGGGTGCATCCCAGGGATCCACTGCTTTTATAAGTGTTTACTGTGGGTCATATTTTCTCCACCCAAATTTGCATTAATTTCATGGGCCCTCTGTGCTCATGCTGCATTTCACTAGCATGTTAGTAAAGCTGCTTTGCAAGTAGATCTTTTTCCTCCCTGCTCCAAGGCTGCTGCTCTTACTCCTGGAGGAGGACTTGGAGAGCTCCAAAGGATTACAGCTTCTCATCTCTGCTCTAGCCCGCAGCCAGGAGCACGTCAGATGCTCTGCCTCTGTCTTCTGTCATTGACTTCTGTGTTATTCCTTAGCTCCCATGCTCAAACTGAATACACTGTTATCTTCCTGGAGCTTTTTCTTAATTTACATGCATATTTTTGTGATACATCTTCATCTCTGCTACTCTTCATTTTGATTTCTTTTTATTGCTTATTTCTGTTCTTATGTCCGTTTCATGTATTTTTGATTCCACTTACATGGCTATGGAGCAGCAATCAGCAGGAGACAAATTTGAGTTGTAGACCAGATGTGGCAATGAGTTGTGTATAGCCCTGTTTCAGTAAACTCTGTTACAAATCATTGCTCACATTGTATTGTAAAATGCAATATCTGTACACTATAACACTGCATTATCTGAGTTCCCTTACCAGGATGATGATTTTGATTTCACAGTATTCTGATTCCCCAGAAACACACTTGTGCAAGCAATAAAAACCATCCAAGCTCCTAATTTTTTTTCCTAGATGGTATTTGATTCTCAGTCTGCTTGTTAGTTTCTCTTAAATTTGTTCTATAGATAATTTATGTTTTCCAAAAGGATTTGGAAATATTGGGGTAATCTTGATTCTGTTGAGTTTGTGGAGCTGGGTTTTACTTCTTCAAGCTTACATGACCTCTCTCAGTTTACATAACATTACAGTGTGCAATACACACTGTAGAATTTTATTCATGCTGCAGACAGCTGGCTAAACATTGGAAATGGAAAGATCATCTGTAGATGATACAGGATTTGAATTTTATATGAATAAGGGGATTTTCTTATGCCATGATTTTGTGCTGGGGTTTTGTTTCTTTGGTGGGAGAGGGAGGTGCATTTGGATTTTTTTTGTGTGTTTTGTTGGGGTTTGGGATATTTTGGGGTTTGGGGTTTTTTATGTTTGTTTGGTTTTGCTCCTGAACAGTGATGTTTTGTTCTTAAAGCAGGTCTTCAGACTCAAAATGTTCCTTGTGCTTTAACAGGAGTCTCAGTAATCCAAGGGACTGGCTGACCTCCATGTGGTGTGTCAGAATAGGCTGATGGAATTGTACAGGAGCATATATTCATGGCAGGTTTTTCCAAGAAACTGCCTACTAAGTATGGAGTATTGATTCTTGTGATGTGTAACCTTGGTGCAACCAAGGTTAACTGGCTGCTGCATTTGGGTCTCAGCCATCAGACCTGCTTTTAGATTTCTTGTTTACCGGTAGCTCACCCTTCTGTCTTTCCCCGTATGTACTGGGCACTGTCTGTTACCCCTCCAGAGACACAGAATTTACTGCCCAGCTGCACTGAGTCTCTGGAATCTGTTTTGAACCTCAGACACCTCTGTGGTTTCAATGCTAAGGCTCTATTCTTATGAATACTTTGGATTTCAGTTCATCTATGTATCCCAAAGTGGTGAAAGCAGACAGACATATAGATACAGACCTCTAAAAAACTTTAAAGCAAAATTTTTATAGGAATATATAGGATAAAAGGATCAAGAAATAAAAACTCAGCATTAAGTGTCCTCTTCTCCAGTTACTCCTTCTTCCTGCATTGCTCTTTAGGTCTATATGAGAACAAAATGGTGAACTCAGAATCTTTTGTCTGTATCTCAGCTGTTCTGCATAAGATGGGATATTTCTCGTTAGCTCTCTGCATAGCTCTTCTTGCACAGATGTAAATGTTCTTACTTGTGTTTCTGACTTTCATTTCTGACTGGAACACTAAAGAAGAGCAGTGGAAGTCTTGCTCTGGCTGCTTGTGATTGAATTCCCTCATTGCTGTGTCCCCATCTTGAAAATCTTGCCTGTAGCTTTTAGAGTAATTTTTCAGAGTAATTTCTTTTTCTATGCTTTAGGAATTTCCCATTCTTCAAACCTCAGCCTCTTAAAATAAACTTGGTCTCACAGTTTTCCCTGGTTTTCTAATTTACATTATTATTTTTAGGTATTCCATCCTGAATATTTGAAACTTCTGTCCTATGGGTATTCATGCTGTCAGGCCTCAGGGAGCAAGTGCAAAATTGCTTTTTTTACCCAAGGCATTCCTGATGCTGTGATTTCAAAACCTTAAGCAAGATTGATAAACTCAGCCTCCCAGCTAATGTGACACTGATAATTTCATGAGTGGCTCTTATCTTTTATATGAAGGGTAAAATTTACTTCTCATAAGAAAATGACCCTTATTTGAAAATGTTGACTTTGTCTGTCCAGTGTGAGTGTAATTTCGGGATTTATTTTAAATCCCGTGTAAGATTAAAATTTGAATGAAAGTTATTATTTTTTTAGCATTCTATCTTCTTTTCCACTTCTCTCATTTCAGATGTTGCAGTTGTGGACATGAGTGATATTTCCAAGCAACCATCACTGTTCTACCACCTTGGCGTGCGTGAAAGCTTTGACATGGCCAATAATGTTATTCTTTACCATGACACTGATGCTGACACTGCTCAGTCTCTCAAAGTAAGGTTCTCACTTCACAATCTGCTTCATTTCAGACATATCTTTATACTCGATCTTACAGATGTTTGTGATTTTTTGAAACTTACGTTTAATGTAATTCCTGATAGCTGCATAATTAAATCCTGCTAAGAAAAAGCAACTATTTGTAAAAACAGTAATAATAGAATAAATAAATGCTTTTTTTGTAAGAAAAGATCCACAGTGTGGTACTGATTTTGCTTCAGGTAGCTAGACTTGGAATTGAGGGTACAGGTCCGATTTTTTCCTTCCTTTCCCTCTTAATTAAAGTGTACATGTAAGAAAAAGTTATTGCCTGAATAATAACTTGAACAAGGGCTGTATTGCAGCCTGCTCCTATGTAAGCACTTCTGTCAGATGAGGTTTGTATTCCCTAGGTGCTGACTAGCTAAGACTACTAGAATCTCCTTTTTATTGCTGTTTGAAGATAGGAAAAGACATCCTCACCAAATCTTTTTAGAGGGCTGTTGTTCATTTTTATAGTAAGATAATACATGCTATACACTTAAGTCCTGAAATTGCTGTTCTGGATGCAAGTCATATATTGTGGATGTTTCTGCCTTTTTCAGTGCAAGTTCTCTTTATTTTACATCATATTTAGACTTTTGTCCTCTGTATCATCTGTTGCTGCTTTTAATATAATCCATTTTCTTGCTACCTTCACTGAGACAAGCATTGTTCATGCTTTGTTGTTTTTTCCTTATTTTGATTTATTGCCCCTTGCTGCTTCGCTTTTTTCCACACATTTAGTGTCCAAAAATAATTTTTGGAGTTCTCCAGCCTCTCTTGATTCTGTAAGAATTTTAAGGCTCCTTTTTTCTGAGAAAAGCTCTCTTCTTTCACGGCTTCTCATTCCTCTTCTCTGCTGTCAGTGTCTTTGATTTTGCTCTCTTGTGTCTATAACCCATACTTCCTTTCTTCACATGGTGGTCCACATGTGCATTCACATTCCAAGTGGCCTGGAATCCCAAGAACTCAGAGCTGGAGCCTGTCACACCCTTTGTTCAATGGTATTATTTGTATGGATGCACATTGAGGTATTACTGGCATGCCCTCCTTTCCTCCAGCTAATCAGGGTGGGCAGGCATACAGCTTTTCACCCACTGCTGGTAATATACCTGACTGCCATGAAATACTTCATTTTTATTTTTCATTAACACATTTTTATCTTTCTGTATGCTGTCACTCAGATGTTCTGACCAACTTGGTTCTCCCAAGGATGTGCCCAAGTCTGGGAAGCACAGGCTAATTGTTTTCTATTTGTTGCTGCCCCGTGAGGATACTGTGTTTGATTTCTGCACTTCCTGCCATAGCACATACTCAAGCCCCTGCTCCGTAACTGGAGTGTTGAAGAATCTCCAGGATTGCATCCACCTGTGGCTGGATGTTCAGACTGATTGTTGCCAGACCTTGCAAGTCTTTGCACTGTCAGTTCTAAGCCTTTTTTTCTAATAATGTAATTCTCAAGTCTAGGGACTGGGGAACACCAGAGTGTGACTAGGTCACTTAAGGCTAGGAAAACTATTATGTGCCTTCACCTTTCTTCTTCTAGGGACTCTGTCAGTGGCACTGATGTCTTACTTGTCCCTCAGTTGTTTGCATAACCCCCTTGGCCTAAATAGGCTCCTAGTATATCTTAGATGGGATCATAAGACTTGATTTAAGTTGGTGGAACCAGCTAGGAGAGATCCTGTGTATCAAATGGTTTAAACTGGACACTGAGACAGGGTTCAGTGTTGCTCTTGCCATTGGTATCTCTTCAGCAATCAAACCCCAGTTCAGTGCTGGATAGCATTCAAATATGCTGATACACCTTTATAAGGAATACTTCAGAAGGTAGGCAAGGACTATTCATGGGGTATTTCAGCACAGAACGGTTCATGACACATTTCACATCATAGGTGCTGGATGGTTTCAGAAGAGTCAACTTCTCCCTATTGAGAAAGATTTAACTGCAGTAGATAAAGCTCTATTGGAGATACTTGCTTAGCTAGATAGACATTACTTTCCAGATATGTAGCATTTTAGCTGTCTAAGCCTTCCATCAATTTTGTTATGAAATATTTTATTTGGCATAAGGAGTTTAGGCTAATTAGAAGTTCCATTTAGGTTGTAGTACCTTTTTGACCCTCTGATGTTTCTTTATTCTGAAGTTTATGAGTAATTTGTTCAGGGTTTGTTCACTTCTGTTCAGAATTGTATTACTTTACTTGGACCTAAGTTGCTGTGCACACTCTTAAAAGTGGTGCAGAGTCTGAGTGTTATAAAGGCAGTATTGATGTTACTGCTGTTACTTCTGCTGAAGATCTGTGAAGTTCTGGCAACCTGACTTTATACAATTCATTTTAGGAGCCATCCTGAAGTTGCCCCAAGAGTTGTCTCTTCAGTTTCACCAACGTTCTTTCAAAATAACCTAGTTCTGAGGATATAAAAGGATACGTAATCTTGTTTTCAAGAGAGTCATATCTATAGAGCTAAACCTCTTCAATGCTCCCTGATATTTTTGCCTGTTGTTGAGGAAATGGGTGCATGGCCATGGGCTGTGCAGTGGTTGTCCAAGTGGATTTCAGGGTCTCAGATATGAAGTTGCTCAAGCAGAATCATCTCAGGTTGTCAGAGCCCATTTAATTCAAGTATATTGAAAACTTTGATTAGAAACAAGTCAATGTCTAATATTTGTAGCAGGGATTACCTGGAGACCTCTTTAGTTTGACTAAGCAGTGTTCATTGAATATGAAATCCATCACCCAAGAGAAGAGGTTACTTACCAGCAACTAGATGTCTCTGAGGTCTAGTTTACACACCCGTTAGTTTATCATCTGCTTCGTTGTTTCAGTATCTGTCCTTAGATTTTGAGGTGAGAAGAATTAGGGTGTAGAAGGAATGTGTTGGTGTGTACCAATCTGTGTACCAAAGGGGCTTAGGTATGTGGAGGATACTCTTTCAGAGAGATAAACCCTCCAGCTTTGAATGCTTTTGTCTCACAAATGCTCAGTGTGACTGAGTGTGCCCAGTCTAAAAAACTCCAGTTACTCCTAAGTAAAACTTTCTTTATTTTCTGAATACTTTTTAAAGTAGGTTTCTTCACTGAATTGTTAATTTTTTCCTAACCTGAGCTGCTGAGACTCTACTTGATGTTGTTCTGTCCCTTTACTGGGAATTTACTGTGGCAGGAAATCTGGATTATGCTAAAAAGAATGCATCTGTGTGTGTGTGTGTGTGTACGTATATATATTATGTGTATGTATAGCAGTGTGTTTTATTGGACATAATAATTCCCAGTAAAAACAAATAAACATTTCTATTATCTTTTTTTCCCCCACAGGATATGGTATCTCAGAAAAACACAGTAAGTATTAAATCCACATTCATTTTTAAATATAAAATGAAGATCCTGCATTTGAAGCAACTTTAATACCAAAGCTCCCAAGCATATATATGCTCTCTATGATTAAAAGCAGTTGTTTTACCCATCTATAATTCAAACTTTTGGAAAACTTGCTGACACTCCAAACTAACACTAGATTTTAAAGCTACTTTTCCTTATAAATTCCTTTCTAAGCTGTAGAAAAGTGCCAGTACATATAAGTTTTATTTGTAGGTTGGCAAATCCAAATATAAACTCAGAAATTCAAAGTCTCTTTTTCCCTCTACCACTATCACCCATTGTGCAAATGTAGATGTTTGTGATGCCTTAATGGGGTTTGGTTTTGTATTTCAAGCAGCTTTGGCTTCTGTATACCTGATCTCTAACTTAAAAATTCACAGATTTACTTAGAAATGCTTATTTCTTAGAAAAGCTTATTTCCCAAAGTAAAAATATTCTTACATTTAATGCAAATAAAGCCAAACAGATAAGTTTGAAGCAAGATAAAATGTAGGAATTATTAAGGCTTTTTGAAATATGCCATGATATCTTATATAGTTGTATATTTTGCCATAGTTCACACCATGTCAGTGTTTCATAAAATCCTCCACACTTTTGTTTTGATAATGACTAATTTTTCAAACCTCTTCCATTCATCCTTTCTGTTTTCTCCCATTCACCATATACTTTTATTTTCTTCTAAACAGTATTGAGCAGGATTGAAATAATAAAGTGGTATTAGAGTTTGATAGTAATTTAAAAGAGAACTGGAAAAAATGCATTACTCATAGCAGTTTATTTTGAGCTGCTGTTATGACTTGGCCACAGTGCTCCACATAGGCTAAAGATAGATCAGGTTTAGCACATGCAGATGCAGGTCATCCTTCCTGGCTGTCTCAGGCATCTTTGAACCACTTTGACCGGTGTGGTGGGAACTGCATTTACTGCTCTCTGGCTCTCTGAAGGGAGACTCAGAATGTGTCAGATTTGCTTGTGAATGCTACTATCCATCAACTGGTGGATGACTAAAACTTCAGGAGCATATGTTCTCCCTTCCAGAGCAAGAGGGAGAATTGTGAATGAGCTGTTTGGTGGTAAAACAGGCATGGAGTAAACAACAAAGGGGAAGGTGGCAAATTTAACCTAGTGCAATGAGATTAGCAGCCTACAGTCTTTTCTTTTGGCAGAATCTTTCTCCGGGGGGGCGTGGGGGTGGTATTTCCCTTCACACTGAAGAGAAGATTGAATTACAGAATATGCTGAGTTGGAAGGGACCCACCAGGATCATTGAGTCCAACTCCTGGCCCTGCACAGGACATCCCTAAATCACACCATGTGCTGAGAACATTGTCCAAACACTTCTTGAACTCTGTTAGGCTGTTGCTCTGACCACTTCCCTGGGGTGTCTGTTCCAGTGCCCAACCACCCTGTTGAACCTTTCCCTGGTATCCAACCCAAACCTCTCCTGACTCAGCTCCATGCCTTTTGTTCCAGTGACATGGTTTCTATGGTGGGGTCTGGTATTGGACCTGTAAACACCTTGTGGCTCACGGGGGGGGGCAGGGAGACATCTCTAAGCTGGGATCCTGATTCCTCCTTTAAAAAGGAGGGATTGTCTAACCCACTTTCTTCAAGTGCTTAAATTATGAAAAAAAATTGTGAGTAGAATACAGTGAGGTATAAAATGAATGACTTTAAGTACCAAGTATGGATTCCTCTTTCTATTATTTGAGGTTGTTCATACCTTCTATTATTAGATAAATGTACTCCCATATTTCATTCTTTTATCAGTATTTGTTATTCAGAAATTAGAACAAACTCATGAGCAAGCTAAATAATTGACAGGATAAAACTGGTTTTTTTAAGTGGAAGCTGACTTCAAATAGCCAATTGCCTTTCCCTCCCTTCAAATCCAGTGAGTTGTGATGAGAGGTTTGCAGTTTACCAGTGATCCAATATGGAGCCACTGCTTCATTGCTTGGTTACATATTTTACAACTGTATGGGCAATGTCCTGTTTGAAGTGAATAGCTAATCAGGGTTGCTGTGCTTGTTAAGTAGGTACATAATTGTCATGAATTTGTTATATCCAGTCAAATATATATTTAGATAACCATTTCAGTTTAATTGCTGAATATTAGATGCAATAATTAATTCCCCTATAGCAGAGTTTTGTGTTTTCCTTTCACTTGTCCTGAGTGAAAAAATGTGGGTATGCCTCTGTTGAAACTGTGGAATAGCAGAGCTTAAATATGCTTTTTATCAGGGGCGGGAGGCATGGTGGAAAGAAGAGAGATATCTCCTAAGCCTTCCTCCAGCCCAGTGGTAGCCACAGGAGTATCATTGCAGGAGAAGTCCTCTCCATGTTTTACAGGCTCTGTGTTTGTGCATCTGCAGGGTATGTAAGGAAAGGGGAACAACTCAGATTGTTTCCAGGTACAGCACACCTTTGTTCCAGCAGCAAGAGTGAAACTTTCTGGGCTGGCTGCTGTAGCTTAGAGCTTACTCTGAGGTTTCCCTGCTCTCAATTTTCCTATTTATCCTACAAATCTCACATCATCTACAAAGGTGCAGAAAAATCTTAGCAGAGAGGAGATGTGGAGCTATGTTGAAGTTGCAGAGAAGGTGAATGTCTAGTGTGTCATCAGGGTAATTTGCTTTGTGTATCACAAGAAAACCTTGAAGAGAATGAATATTTCCCTTTTAGAGAGCACATTATTCTAATTCAGCATTGAGGAGGAGACAAAAGAAAGCAAACTGGACATGAAGCTGAAAACAATGCAGAGAAAAAAAAATCAGCAGTTCTATGGAGAAGTTAGCCTGAGTATAGCTGATCTAACAGTGAAAATTATACAGCAGACAGCTGCAGTGGTGGGAGCCTGAGAGATTTAATAGCTTACTGTCTGAAAAAAGAGTGTGAGTAGGAGAACTTCCTTCCTTCCTTCCTTCCTTCCACCATCCAGGAATGCAGTTTTCAAAGATAAGAATGAAGAATGTGATTCAGTTCTACTTGACTTCCCCAAACAAGCAGTTAAAATTCTGTATTGATAATTTATTGCATACTTGGATGTGAAAGGAAAGAATTATTATCTATGGGAGTTCAGTTCCCAAGGAAGAATTGCCCTGGCATGAAATGCAAGATCAAGATTCTGTGTCCCATCAGTTAGATTTCCTTCTGTAGAGCTCCTCTGAGCTTTAAGGACATTGCTGTTAGTTTTAATAAAGATTGCACAGCTTCCTAGTTTCTGTCAAAATTGTTATCAATAAAATAAATGGCAAATAAGCAGTCTTGCAGAACAGGTGCCATTATGGAATAATGGACTGAAGGACAGAGGAAAGAAAATTACTTATGGAAGATGCTTGTCCTTTGGAGTTTCTTTGGATGTCAGCTAAGCATCAGTTTACTGGAGAAGTGAAATTTCAAGGATTTTCAAAAGCAAAAAATGCTTAAAAAAAATAATGTTCCCCCAAACCAATGTAATAGACAAAATCCATTAGGAAGTTTTTCTATTTTGATTCAAAAATTTTTGCCATCCTTGACTTTTTTTTAAGGAGGGAAATTTCACCTGCTGCTACAGGATCTTAAGAAATTATGAATAAAAAAAGTTCAAGATTAAGTGAAGAAAAGAGTGAACAAGGGGCTTTATAAAACTGCTGGAGTCAGGAAGCAAAATGTGCAGTCCTTGGGGCAGTAGCTCTAGGATTGGTTGCACATAGTTTGAGATGCACATTTTGATCCATTCATTTTGTTTGAATGAAGCATTAAAAATACAAACTAGAAGTAGAACTTTCCACTATGGAAAAATTATTATACCAAGTACAGAACATAAGGAGGAAGACTAGTTATTTGTTCTTTAGTTTATAACATGCCTGAGGAAATTTTAATAACCCTGTTAATTGCATTCAGGGCAGGTGTTTGAAGGAAGGTAGGCTGGCTATTAAACCAAAAGGTTTATATCATTGTATACTTAGGCCTGTGGGCCTGGTGAAGTATTTTTAGATATTTAAACGGTTATTTTTCATGAAATCCTGTAGCAGCTCTTATATTAAGCAGTGAATAATGTCTGGGCCATGGAGGAGTCATTAGCAAAAATTCTTCTTAATCTAAAGGGAACTGCATTGCAATTTATCCTTTTCACAAGGAATTTTTATATTGAAACATTTTTTTAATTGTAATTGGCAGAAAGTTTCTTCAGAGGTTTCAGTAGCTATTTAAATTAGACTGTATATACTGTTTAAAGACAATAAACATTTAAGAAAACTAAATAGAAAGATTTTGGCACTTGGACTCATATTCTCCAGTTAAGTAGCCCCCATGGATTGTAATGAGAGCCAAGACTCTGAAATATGATTACATTATAGGAACTTAATTGTCCAAAGAAGTATTATTGCAGAGTTGCTTTCTATTTTTTATTTTCTGATTATTTTTACAATGTATAAAAGGTTATATGGTCCAGTCTTTTAATGATATATTTCTAAAAAGGCCTGAGGTAGCAGAAGTGTAAAAGCACACAGAACACAGAATGAAAGAGCAGTAATGTCTTAAATTCAGTAATTTTTCTTTTCGAGTGGAAAATAGTACAAAGGCAATGGGCAACCAAATAAATGCTACTTCTAATGCTTTTAATAATGAAATATGCCACTGTTACTTTAGATAGTGAAAACGAAGGCTTTTAAACTTTTTGTGTGAAAGTTAGTTTTTATGGAAATATTACCATCTCAAGCAATATGTAGTGGTTGGATCATAGTTAACTAATCAGATAATGAATCTGACAGGTTCATAAAAATAAGACCTGAAAACATCTTAATGGTGACACAGGAGATGTATAGACATAAATCATACAAATAAGAGAAATCCAAAAGATAAGATAAGTAAGAGAAATTACAACAGTTTGAACTGTTTTCTTTGCCTTGTAAATATAGTCTTGTTACAAATATCTATATTCATTTTCTGTTGTTTCTTTCTTTAATTATTTCTTTATTCATGTCTCATGTGTGTCTTTTTGTTTCTTATGGTGTTTTGTGGTGGTGTTTTGCTCTTTGTTGTTTTGTTTCAATTTGGAGTAGGTTGCCAACCTCAAAGCTTTTCTTCGTGTTCAAGTACCTCCTGAATACCACAGTGGTAATCTAATAGGCAAAGTATGTATCACTTTAAATCTGCTTTCTGTAGAATAGATATGCCATTCTTTCACTGTGTTTCTAGACATGTAAACATAATAATAATAAGGATGATTTAAGAATAGTGCTTGACAGGGTCTTTCCTTCAAGGTGATTGCTCCTTGCAAACTAGATCCCAGAAATTTAAAGTGTTTGTCTTGTGATAATCTCTCTTCACAGTCTTTACATAAAAAACACTGCATTTATTCAGATTTAGAAGAGGAAGTATTTTTTAGAAGTTTATAATATCTTAGTGTAGTGGGTTGACCATGGCTGGATGCCAGCCTCCCACCAGAGCCACTCTCTCACTCCCCTCTGCAGCCAGACAGGAGAGAGAAAATAGAACAAGGGGTTCATGAGTTAAAGACTGGGAGAGATCACTCACCAAATACCATTATGGGCAAATCAGGCTTGAATTAGAGATATTAATTGAATTTATTAGTAATAAAATCAGAGCAGGATAACAAGTAAAATAAGACTTTAAAAACACCTTACCCCCACTCCTATCTCCTTCCAAGCTCTACTTCCTATCCCAGCAATACAGGGAGACAGGGAATGGGAGTTATGGTCAGTTGATCACAGGTGATTTCTCCCACTGCTCAGGGAGAGGAGTCATTTCCCTGCTCCAGTGGGGGGTCCCTCCCACAGGAGACAGTTCTCCATGAGCTTCACAAACGTCAGCCCATCCCTCAAGCAACAGTTCTCCACAAACTGCTGCAACATGGGTCATTCTTCCATGGGTGCAGTCCTTCAGGCACAGCCTGCTCCAGTGTGAGTCCCTCATGGGGTCACAGTCCTACCAGGAGACCTGTTCCAGTCTGCACTCCTCTCTCTACAGGTCTGCAGGTCCCTGCCAGGAGCCCACACCAGCACAGGATTCAGATGGGGTCACAGCCTCCTCTTAGACATCCACCTGCTCTGGTGTGGGGCTCCTCCATGGGCTGCAGGTGGATCTCTGCATCCCTGTGATCCTCCATGGGCTGCAGGGGCACAGCTGCTTCACCATGGGCTGCATCATGGGCTGCAGGGGAATCTCAGCTCCAGCATCTGGGCACCTCCTGCCCCTCCTTCTCCACTGCCCTTGGTGTCTGCAGCGTTGTTCCTCTCATATAGTCTCACTCCACTCATCTGTGATTGCAGCTACATCTGTGCAATAACTTTTTTCCTTCTTGAATCTGTTATCACAGCAGAGTTACCATCATTTCTAATTGGCCCAGCCTTGGCCAGCAGCACATCTGTCTTGGAGCTGGCTGGCATTGGCTCTGCTGGACCTGGAGGAAGTTTCCAGCAGCTTCCCAGAGAAGCCACTCCTGTAGCCCCCAAGGCCCTCCCACTGCCAAAACCTGGCCATGCAAATCCAATTCATGCCTATATGGCAGGATGGATAGGAATTTGATGTCACAGAAAAACCTAACACTTGAGACAACAGTGAGTTAAATTCCCTGAACACTCAGGAGGTTGTGATCTCTTCAAGTCAATGCAGTTCCTTTTCCATTACTTTCTGTATTTTCCTTTTAACTGCTTAGTGAGGGGGAGTAAGCATCCTTGGTACTTGAGTGAGTGGCAAAATTAATAGCATGCCTCAAGTAAAATAATTGTGCTGTTAGCTTGGCAGGAATAATTCCCTCCTTGAAAGTGCAGAGATTTTTACTCAATGTTACTTATCTGGGAGAAAACATCCTTGAATTCAAGTGTAGCATCTCTGTCGCAAAGTGACGGTTGCACCAGAATAACTTTACCAGTACAATTAAAAAACCTGTTTATATTAAGATCAAAAGTTTACTTTTAACAGCATTAAAAAAAATATTTGGAAAATATTTTCAGACAAAAACTGCTCTACATTTGGCCTGGCTTGCCTAGAGCCTAAAAATGGCCTCTGTGGGCCTCACTCCTTCAGCCTCTCAGCAAATGCATGGCTTTCTGCTTAATTCCTTTAACTATTTTACCTGAAGAACAGGTCCCTTTCTCAACTTATTTGCAATTATTTTCTGGGATTTTTTTTTCATGTTCTTAAATTTGTGACTTGTTTTGTGATTTTAAAATGTTGTGATTAAATACAAAACTTTCAGTGCTGGCATACATTATATGCTGGAAGATGAGCTATTCAGAGTTTTGAAGTTTTTGCAGTCTGCTTGGCTGCAATTTTTAACTTAAAATTTCCCAAAATCAGACAATTAAAATATCCTAGCTTCTAATCCTGAAATTAACCAACTTATCATATAGTCTTGATAAACTATGAAGTTATAATTCTATTACAATTAAATAAGTAATAGTTTATAGATATACATTTGTGTAGACGTATGCAGGTAGGGTTGCTACATACATTGCTTTACATCTACCTAAGCCATTTATTAATTATCTTTAAAAAGCAGTAATTGCTGTATGATAAGGCAGTAATTTTCAAAATTATTAGCTTTTGGTATCAAGAGACCAGCATCCTGAACAGAAGATCAGAGGAAGCAAGAGTGATATTTTCAGCCATCTCTAATTCTTGTTAGCAGATGAACTGGTTTTTTACATAATAAAGGTAGGAAAGACCTTCCTAGGCCACACAGTCTGTATGAAAGGGTTTTACAATTTATTATATGTAAATATTGTACAGAAGAGCCATATGTAAATAATTTTTTTCTGAAAATTTCATTGCTTTTTCAATAGATAGCTGCAGCTCTTTGCATCTCAAGATATGTTATCCTTTCAAATTGGATGGGCATTTTTCATTGCAGGAATTGCTAATTTGCTGTTAAAGGTTGAAGAATAGACTTTATAGACAAGCAGCTTTTGTGTTGCAATGAACTTACTGTTTGTTTGAATAAACCTGAGACAAAACTTGGTACCATATTGGTGGCTTGGGTTGCAGTTTTTCTGAGTTTTTCGTTGGGAAGTAAAGATAACAGTCCAACAGATAATTATATCATTACAACGGGGATAATTTAACTTGGGGTTTGTAAGGAAGGAATATGACTTGATCTATGTCTGCTAGAAATAATTTAAAATTCTAAATCCTCACTCAGATCAGCAACAGGATGTACTGATATAGGTTTTTATCTGTAATTTTAGTAACTGCATGCCCTACATTTTTAAGTTCCTGTGAACAATCTGTTTCTCCTGTCTAGTTTAGTAATACATTCAAAAATGTGCCATCTTCATATCCATTCTTTCTATGATCTCAGCTTTCTCCCATTGTTCAAGGCAACTCTAAATGGCTATGGCTTAGATTATATGAAAAAATGGCAGGTATGATTTTGCTGTACATGTTCAGTGCTGAGATATCTCCAAAACAGTGGTAGTTGATCATGGGAGGTCTATCATGTTGACCTCTGCCTCAGTGCTCCCATGTAATTACTCTCAAATACAAAGTTCACCTTCCTTTCAAGCAAAGAATTGTCATAGCTGGAATGGGATACAGGTGCTTCTCCCAGCTGTGGAAGCCTTCGCAGTGGTCTGGTTTCTGGGGTCTTGCTCAGGGGATGAAAACACTGAACTTGCTGGTTTTGGGCTCTGAAGGGCCATTTCTTGTGTCCTCACCCATTTCAGCACCTTGTTTGTATTTACACGTTTTATATGACATGTTAAGTTTTTTTGGGTTTTACTTCTAGAATTTTATGATGCAAGTCCTAAAAGTCTGTTGCAAAACATTTCAAAGTTTTGGGGTTTGGCTGGTTAGGCTTTTGATGGTAGCATGCAGCAGATGCTTTGTAGGCTCCTCTGGATTAAGCATCTCTGTAAAGTCCTTCTAGTGTCTATATTTCTGTATTTCTCTGATTGTGGGGAGCTCTGCATCATATCTTTCCTAGCACAGGGTGAACTTAGAGGATGCAAGTACGTCTCTTTGGAGCAGAACATCAGCTAGTAACTGTCAGACTCTACTAGGGCCTGTGCATTACATTAAAAGGAAAAATTGAACAGTTTCATTCTATTGTCACTTAACAGACCTGGGCCCTTATTCATCAGCTTTGTTAATATTTGTAACTTTTCCACACAAATTTCCTTGAATTTAATGCTTGCAAATCTTGTGTTAAAACAGTGCACTAAAACTTCTTACACACCAGCACTACTCTAGCTGTTTTTTCTGTCAGCAGGAGATTCTGTGTATACTCAAGTATATTTCCACTTCCATTTGTTTTCTAAACTCTTGCTGTTTTTATTTTAGGCTTCAAGTGGCAATTATTATTTTATTCCATACATTGTCACACCTTGTGCTGACTACTTTTGCTGTGAAAGTGATGCCCAACGAAGAGCCTCTGAGTACATGCAGCCCAGCTGGGACAATATCCTGGGGCCATTTTGTGTCCCACTGGTGGACAAGTTTCTCAGCCTTCTCAAGGATGTCCATGTTACATCATGGTAATGTTACAACACATAGAGTTCCAGAACCTTTGATAGTCTCTTTTTGGTATTATGAAAAAAGAAGGTACAGAATTTCTAGTAGCATTTATTATAATTTTTTTATTTTTCGCTACACTTAAGGTAGTGTTAAAAGAAGCTGCCAGTTTTGCTGGTTTTTGTATTCCTGGCCTGCAGTTGTTGCAGTTAACTAACCATGTTGTGCTAGAATTTGATTTATAGTTACTTTCCAGAAAACAAAGGCAGTCCATGGGTAAGATAAAGTGCTTAAGTTTTATAGTTTTATAATAGGACCTAAGCTCATAGATTCTTCACAGAGTTCAAAGCCAAAAACTGCCTTTTCTGTCATCAGATAAAATATATACATGGTAGCAATGGGCATTCAGTTGTAATTCTCATGATTTGTTTTTATTTATAAATATTAACCTTCTGGTGTCACTTAATAAGCATGATACTGCTTAGCCACTTCTACAAGGGACTGTTGGAGTTTGGAGAATTGGGGCTGAAGAAGGAGGTCTTTCTTTCTCAGTGGCTCACTTTGTATTCTGCAGCTATTCCTGTTTGGTATGTAGTTTTGGAAAACACCCACAGAGACTGAGTTTCTGGTTTTTAATTTTCCCAACGTCTGTCTGAAGCATGAGGTAGCACCAAGGGCCCTCAGATTTGTTTCCCCATTGCCATCCCACCCAAGTGAAAGGCTTGTCTAAAAAACTACTATTCTTTTGTGGCCCCATCCTTGCAATCCCATGGATGACCCTCTTGTGACGTCCTACCCTGAAGGGGAAGGAAGCACCCAAGATTCCTAGATGCTTGTGGTTTAAAGGAATGACAAAAATCAGAGGGTCTGCAAAAGTTTGCAAAGTTTTATTAGTAAACTACACACTTGGCATGGAAATTCGTGTTTTAGTCCTTGACCTCCTAGTGTAAGGTACAGCAGAGGGTTTTGGATAAAGGGTGTAGGGTGAAAGGGAAGAGAGAGAGAGAGAGAGAGAGAGAGAGAGATAAATTAAAGAGGGGCAGAGAGGAGGAAAAAATGAAAGAGAGATCACCCATCCTGGCTCCAGTGTCAATCCAGCTGGGATTTCCATGGTCTTGGAATGCATATGCAAGGCAAGCACCCTGGAATTTTTTTGGAATTTTTCTTTTTATAAATAAGTTTTCACCACCCTGGAGATCAGCTTCTCACTGTGCATGCAAATTAGTTATGTGCAATCTGTTCTTGTAGATCTTTCTGGAAATGGGTTTGAAGTCTGGGGGTTATTGGGTGGTCTTGATCCCACCTAGCAGTCCACACCCACTCTCAGCCTTGTTTCTGTTCTTACACTGTATGAGGCTGTGCTTGCCAGTAGCTTACTGTGACCTTGTTGCTTTGATTATAATGTGTATGAGACAGAGAACCTAATTTTATTTGCTTATCCTAAACAAGGTTTAATACTTTGAAAGACTCATTTGTAAACAAGAAGGGGCTTGCATGCCCTGGAGTATCTGTCAGGTGGCATGTACTAAGTTCCAAACTAGAGACTCCATAACCTGCTCCAGGATAAATTTACCCCTAAGTAGCTTGTTGAGGCCATTCATACTTGTCATGCTAGCAATATATATATTATTTTTCAATTTACAAAAGCGCTGATGTTGGATTGTACACTGATACTAGTGTAAATAAGATGCACTTACTGGAGGCTTTTACTGAGATCCTGCCCATATTATGTATTATGTTCATCAAAGAGATTGCAACTTTAAATCAGCTTTTGATGGCTTGTTTTTGCTTTAGTATCTGTGTTGGAAAGTCTCTTTCCATCTTTCATGATAAAATAATATACCTCCTCTTTACATCACACTGGTGTTTCTTCTTTGTGTCACTTTATTACCCCAGATGCAGCCTTTATAATTCAAAGTGCCACATCTGTCAGGGTCAGTAATGGGGCAAAGAAATGCTCCAGTTTTCTTGCGTTGGTAAAATTGCCTCAGGATCCTGGTTATAAGCATATTGATACATAGTCCTGCAGTCTGATGTGGGGCAAGGTAGAATATTTGTTAGTAGTTATTGAAAAATATGGAAACATTTGATGTGGACCTCACTCTGAGGAATTGGTATGTTTTATTAGAAATTATACTTTTTATTACAAGCATAGCCATGTTTCATAAGAAATGTCTAACAGTTTTCTTCCCCTATGATTAACTTCAATTTCTTTAGTGCCTATTATAAAGAAACACTGCTAAATGACATCAGAAAAGCTAGAGAGAAGTACCAAGGAGATGAACTGGCTAAGGAGCTGGCCAGGATTAAGCTGCGTATGGATAATACTGAAGTGCTGACTTCTGACATTGTCATAAACCTGCTTCTTTCCTACAGAGACATTCAGGTATGTGCTTAAAGACTAAGGTGGATTATTTTACTGTGCAGTTTTGGCTCTTGTTTGTTCTCGTGTGCTGCTTTGTTTGTTATGCAGTGATTCAAAGCTGACACTAAATGGGAGCAGTTGTTACATTGGATTGTCTTTTGGGCAGTTTAAGTGGATAGAGACTCTTACTTATTTTGCCTGTGAACAAGAGACTCAGATTAGGTGACTTCCCAAGGTCTCTCCCTTTGCTTTTAGTAATTTCTAACTTCCTTAAAAAAGCAAAACACCCTACTGAATAAAGATGGTTGTTGCCTTGCTCTCCTCTGCCCTACCTTTCCTCCCTCCCCTCATAAAATTAAATATATTTGGAAATGAAGAAAACATATTTGTTATGACCATTGTATTGGCTAGAGATGCCCAAATTGAGAACTATAATTCAATGAAACATTAATTTGCTTTTAAAATCTAACTGCACCCTTTTTTCTTGTTTTAATTTTTTAAAATAAATTCTGCTTTTGCTAAAGCAGCTGTTTTCCAGATTGACAGTCTGTGTGTTTAACATCCATTTTCAAATATAATTTCAACCATTCCATAGATTTTTTTCCCATCAGGAGCTAAGTTGGTTATTTCTTGTGTATAAATGGGTTGTGAGAGAATGGGTGACCACATCATCCTTCATTACCAAACCTTCCATTCTGAAATGCATATTTTCCTTACAGCACTTTATCCAACTTCATTTGGATTGGCTCTGGTGATCATGAAAGGTGTCCCTTGAGAAATGTACTCATCTCAAATATGTTTTGAACAAAAAGATTAAGTTACACAAGGCCCTTTGATATGTCAGTAAACTAGCCTCTTCAGCACTGTACATGTGGGTTACCCCTGAGAAACTGAAATGGGTCCATGAGTGGCTGAGGTACTTCAGAGACAGCTGTGGTTGAGTCCACGGTGACCTGGTGAGGTGTCATTCACCAGAAGATCTTAATAAGGCCTGAAAAAGCCAGACTTGTCATCTCTTTACGGGTGCTGGGAGAGTAATTGATCACACTGGCTACAGGGATTCAGTAGTTTGGGGATTATGGTGAGGAAGAGGCAAGCACTGACATGGGTAGACAAAATCCTTTGTGCTCCTACACAGCCTTCCTGGCTGTTTCTCTTAGGAACAGTCCCCTGAGAAGCTGTGATACAGTACATGTGATCATGATACGTTTTAGCTTAGTGATGCTTTCCTCTTTTCAGTTTATCCTGAAAGGATCCTTTTCATTGTTTTTCAATTTCATCCCAGGACTATGATGCTATGGTGAAGCTGGTAGAAACGCTGGAAATGCTTCCTACCTGTGACCTGGCTGATCAACACAACATCAAGTTTCATTATGCTTTTGCATTGAATCGGTGAGGGTGATTGATTGAAGTTGTTTCATTTTAGTGCTGTTCCATAGGGGCTTAGATGTAAATTTATAGTGCAGATAATATCAAATTCCCTTCCCTTTCTGCACACATTCATCACAGTCATCTCTCCTTAATGCCATACTTACTGTGCACCAGAACAGTTTGTAACTTTTGAAATTGTTGTTTTCCAACAACCATTGTTTTGTCAACAACTAGGAGAGAGTGGATCTGTTCCTGAGGCCACTTGACTAACTGCAGAAGACTCCAGTGATACCAAGGGGTTCTTGGTCAGTCTGAGATTGTTTAATCTGAGTCACTGATTATTCTGAATGTCTTCAAATGTTTAGTGTGATAGAGTTATGAGTGATTTGTTAAAGTAATAGGTAAAAAGCACTGCTTGATCCATGAATACACATTCATGATAGAGTTTCCTTGGAAGGCTGGATGGTCATCAGGACCTGCAGGCACATCATTACTTTAGGAAACACTGAAATATTATTGAACTCTTCTAGTTAGGTACAGACTTTTGTAGTACCTATGTATAATAATTACTCCATTTCTAAAAAATTTACATTAAGATTGTCAGAGAAAATAAATTGTATGCAAAGGAAATCCCATGTAATAATAAAAGTAACTGGCTAGATGGAATCCACATACTATTAAAGATTGTGACCTAGCTAACTAAAACTAAACTAAATTAGCTATCTGATTGTGAATTAGCTAACTAAAAATCAGCATTGGACAACATCAGGATGGCATAAATCAAAGAGATTAAGAACTTAATAATAGATCTGGAAATGCAGTTCCTATGGCATTTTCTGGAAAATGGTAATAAATCTGGTCCTATCTGACAGATTAATCAGACAGAAGAGTAAACTCTAAGCTATCGCTCATAAAAATACTGCATATGGATTTAGCCCTATTTTCAGAACTTTTGAAAATTATTTCAGGAATTTGACTCAAAATGTTTAAATTTGCCAGTAAGAATAATGCTAGAATTGTGCTTTGTCCTTAGGTAATATCTCAATATAATCAGTTTTTAAAACTTTTTCATTTAGTTGTGCATAACAAAATTGGCAAGCTCCTTTACTGTCTTGGTGTTCAAATTCTTTGTATTTTGAGCAGTATGTGAAATCCCTGTCATTAAGTCTTCTGTTTTGACAATGCCAATAGCACCCTGGTAAGACAAGATAAAATTAATTGCTCATGAACTTGCTTTGCCTGTCAACAGCTTTCATTAAAATGATTATTAGCCCCATCCAGCATGATGCTCCTTGTTTGCTTTTGGGAACTATTTAAAGATTTATACAGAAAAGGTTTTTCAGAAATAAATGACTGGGTTTTCATTGGTAAGAATGCAGAATTTAGCTTCTACAGATGTTTTTGCCTTCTTCAAACAAAATAATGGACAAAACTCAAAAGCTGAGAGTTAAACATTTTTTGAGCAAGTCCAGTTAGTTCAAAATGACCCCTAAAATGTTGCATTTAGCATCTTACTTGCATGAAAATTTTGAATCCCTAATTTTGTCTATTTTAAAACCAAATTATTTTAGTGATTTCTATCAGAAGCTCTTGTTACAATAACTATATATTCAGTTCATATTCTATTAATTTAAACATCCAGAACAGTATTAATGTTGATAAGTACATCTGATTGAACCCACCAGGAAAACAATACATCATATGCAGAACAGAATTAGCAGCTGTAAGAATATCTGACCCTGCAGAATGTTAATGTGTGCTTAATTTCATAAAAGAGTGTACTAGAACTGTGATCCAGAGAGAGCAATGAGATTATTTCCTCTTGGGCTCTGTAACTGGGTTCTCCTGGCCATTAGTGTCACTTGCATTGTCAAGTCAGAGTTACTCTGGTGCTGCACAGAGCCAGCACCGTGGCAGGAGGGGCTGCAGGGCTGGTTCTGGGCACCCCAGGGCTCTGCTGCTGCAGCAGCTGGGCACAAACTCAGCCTGAAGCACAGCTGTGTGTAGGTGCAGGTTAACAAGTAGTGCTCAGGCAAGGGACAGCAATGTTTCACTTGAGGTTCTGTGCCATTCCAGCCTAGCTGCATGTCCTTTGCCTCAGAGCCAGCCTGGGTCTGAGCTGGCTTGGATCGTAAGCAAAGCAGGCCTGGGCCTCACTGATGGGTACTGAGCAGACAGGTACTGTCATCTGTAGGGCAGGCAGCCACTTCCATGCTGATTTCTGGAGCCCTGATTCATGTGGCAGGTGTTCAAGCACAGCCCCTCTCCTAGATTGCTGTCTTTCTCTCTGGCTGCCTGAGAGCATCTTGGATTTGTCATCTCTCATGTCTGTTATCAGAAGCTAACAATGGATGTTTGCAATGGCAGGCTTGTGCTTGCTTCCAAGCCTGGGCAATCTGAATACATCACTGTCCTAGCGTGATGGAGCAAAGGGCTATTGCTTCTCCAGTGTCTTAAGCAAAATAATTTGGGTGTAACATAGGAGCAGAGCAGACAGTGCTCCCTTCTGTACAGACACAGGCTGGTTTAAGACATTGTTCCTTGTTGCCTCCTAGCTGAGATATAAGTCTAATTGTATCTTAATTTAGACATCTTTAGGTATAAGTTCAGTACAAATGTGCAGCATGGGTATTTTCAATGTTTGTATTCACAGCTGTGGTATGAAGTAAGATGCTGTGCAGTTGAGGGCTGGCAGTTGAGATGTGGATGGCTGTTTGTTTCAGTCCATGGTGCACCTTGCCTGGGAGGCAAGCACTGTGTAAGGAGTGCTTAAGACCAATTAAATGTTCTAATTGGTCTTATTTACCAGAGCTGAAGTTATAATGTCCTGGAAACTTGCAAAGAGGCCCAAGGGTATGCCAAATTCTGTTCAAAACAGAGCAGACTTTAAAACCAAACCCAGTCCTGGCATGAGGCCAGAGCTGTGAAAATTTTAGTCTCTTTCCAGAGCACTTCTATCTTCCTTTATATTAAAGATGAGGACAGCTGCAGTCACTATTATTTAACTCAGCATGCTGTGTTTTAACGAGCAACATATTCCAGTGCCATAATAAAAGAAGGCAATTAACAAGGGAAGGGTGTAATAGGGTGCAAGTAGAAAATCACTAATAATTGTGAATAATACTAGTAATTGTGAATAATAGTAGCCACAGAAAATAGTTTCTATTGTTAAGCACTGGGGTATTTAAAATGTTCTGTTCTGTGATTACTCAAATTTAGTAAAAAAACATTTTGTGGGCCTCCTCCTGTTATATGCCTGGCTTTCATAAGTACCTGAAGTGTATATGAGGGAGGGAAAAAAAAGCTAATTTTTTTTCTTTGTCATATCTGTCTGGAGGCTTGCAAATTTAGTTCTTGTCAAAGCCTAATTTAGGGTCTTGTTTTCCTCATTCACTGTTTCAAATATTGAAGATTCTACTAGCAAATTACATCCTCAGTGAATTCTATCTTAACTCAAAAATCAGTCTCTGGTTATATGTAGGCATGCAAGTGTACTAACTCTAATTAAAATGAGTCCTCATATTTCTTAATAGTTAAGGGGGTTTTTTTATGTTTTTGCTGTCATTAGGACATGAAATGAAAAGGAAAGCAAATGTGTATTCCTTGAGAAAATACTTTCCATTAATACAAGAGTTTTTTGTCATATATAGTCTTCTCTGTCTAGCTAGATGGAAACAAACCATATAGAGGAAGATGTGAACAAAAAGCTGAGGAAAAAAAGATTACACTACCTGTTACCAAGAGAGTCAGCGAATTCTTATCCCAGTGAAATACATGCTGTTCCTGTTGACTTTGTTGGGCAAAGACCTGGTTCACTGAGTGTAGTTCTGGCTCTGTAACCATGCCAATTCTTTAAAGCTGATAAAACCAGTCTCTGAAGCAGGAAGATTTTTTTTGTTTAGGAATATTTAAAACTAGGTCTCCTTATAAAGACTAGAGTATAGAGAAAGGTTCACCAGCAAGAGGATGGATTTGGAGAGCAAGAAAGGAGCTATGATATCAAAGAAAAAGAAAAAAACCTACTTTTTTTTTTACTGTGTGTTCCAGGTGTTATTCCAGGTGAGATGCTGTGATAGGAGTTTGTTGCCCTACAGAATAATTCAGGGAGGTAAAGGAGGAGTGGATGGTTGGGTAAGACAGGGAGACAGATGCAAGAGGCTTGTATAGACCAGGGACGTGAGAAGATTACTTCTGTGACTGAAGAAACATGGTAGGGTCAGCAGACAGGTAAACCATGTGGCAGAATTGCAGTGAGCAAGCTGGCAAGTTTCTGGAGGATTTGCAAACTGGCAGCAGAACACTGGCACAAATTCCAAGGAAGTGATTAGAGGCTGTAAAGGTACCCAGCAGGACAGCTTTTGTTTTAAGAAAAAGAGTTCCTATGTAGCCATTTCTGTCTGAAAAACCTTAGCTTATTGAAGATTTCTTCATATAGAAACAATTCTGTGTCATTGATCATTCCCTCAGTTTGATTTTTTCCCCCCTAATCCTAATAGTTCAGTTTCCTGTTTAAATAAAGCTTAAAACTGTGCACAGTACTGACGATTAATGTGCTGGGTATTTGTAAAATACATAATGATTTTTTGTTTTTAATTTTTATTCCTTGATCATTTCCTTTTAATTCCTAGCATTGTGCTTGGGGAGACTTGGCAGTGTTTTATTGAGCACTAGGATATTTTCATAATTGCTCTAGGTTTTGGAAGTAACTTGCAGATCTCTTTCTTAACTGGCAGCAGTTTCTGCTACTGTCATGTTCAGATAATGTAGATTCATTTTCTCTGTTTGGTTTCTCTGCAAGTTCTCACAAGGTAACAATTGCAGTAAGAGGACTAAAATGTGCTAACAAAGAAACCAGTAAGAAAAAAAAAAGTAGTTTTATGAAACACTTTCCAAGGTCTGTGGGGTTTTTAATATAGTTTCTAAATAAATTGTAGTAGTACACCTTTTTCTTACCTCATTGACCATTAAAACTATATTTTGAAAGAATTTTCAGATTGTGAGTAGTGATTCTAAAAACAGTGCCCCCTAAACCCAAAAAATATGAAAAGTAGCTTCTATTTTCACTGAGTGTGCATGCAGACTTCTTTAAGGTAGGACATATCTTCTTCCAGATGTGAAGAATTTAACAGATTGTGTGTTGAAAAGCACCATTGAAAATTGCCTATTTCAAAATTCTATTCCATTCCTAAAATGGACTTGTTTTAGTGATACCATGAGTGACATTTGTATTTCAGTGCAAGATGGCCTGGAAGCACCAAGGAGCAGTAAAATGACCTGGTAGGGTCATTTTTGTAGCTGCCTACTGAGATTCTGCTCTGGCTTATAAAACTTAATATTCAGAGGATATGCTTTGCAAATCTCACCTGCTGTACCAAGTTAATCCATAAAGAGACTATTTTCTGCCCTCCTTCTCATGCCTGTGCATCATCATATACAGTATTTCAGCTTTCCCTGTTCAGAGAGGCTGTGGCATCTCCATCCTTGGAGGTTTAATGGATTCAGCTTTTCAGACACAGACAAGGCTGCCATGGTCTAGTGCTGGGCCATGGACCTGCTGTGAGAGGGGGATTCTATTAGATGACCTCCAGCAGTCCTTTATGACATGGTTTTTTGTGATCTGTTCTAATGTGGCTTTAAATGGGGGCTGGGGAGCATGGGGAAGCTAACATAGTTGAGATTGGTTTAAAAAAATAGAAGTCAGTGCTAAGCCTTAAGGGTTTAAGGTAATCTCTTCTACTCTATTGATAACACCACAGATCTGTGTCAAGGCACCTTGAAACAAATTATGAGCTGTCAGGCATGCAGACCTGACAAAGTGTGGGGTCTGAAATAAGAAATGAAAATCTGTCTTGGTCAAGCATAACAGTTTCTGCGTATTATCCAACAGAATATTTTCATACTGACTTCAGAGAACTTGCTTGGAGCTTATGTGATCTTTCAGGTTGTTTGGGTTTTTTCTTTGTTTCTCCCCTCTTTTTGGGATTTAGAAGCTGATAACTTCCTAAATTTGTAAATTATTATAATTGGTGTATGGGTTTTGTATTATCCAATGGGCATTGAATTCTGCTGCAGTGAAAAACGGGGTCTAATATAAAGATACCTAAACTGAGTATTGTTTAATTATATCCTTTTAGATGAGTGCATACTTGTCATGGGCTAAATTTTGTTGAATTTAATTATTTTTAGCAATATTTTTTTCTGTATTAAGAGGCAGATCTTTGATTTTAAGTTCTTTAGTACAGTGCTTATTTAGAGCTTGGTCCTTTATAACAATCTCCTAGTGTTGTATTTGGTGTGTACAGGTTCATCCTTTGATGACCAAAGATGTTAATCTGCACAATGTCCCATTTTAAGCAGTGTCCTGCTTTGTTCATTGTTATTTCTTCTTTAGTTACACTTTTTTCAATCAGTACCTAACACCTCTTTATATCAACATTAATAAATAATCTATTTCACAGAAGGCAGACTTGAGTCAAATCTGGGAAAGCAGTGATTTTTAGATTTTCTATTTCCATGTTAAAGTGGAACATTAGGTTTTAGTTGTGCATTTCTTGTGTTTTCAGGAAGAGCACAAAACACCTGCCAACTTTTGTGATGACAATATACAAGACCAGGGAACTACTGGACTTTAATATGAGGGTTTAATTTTGTTCTAAACTCTGTTTACTCAATTTTCTGTGCTTTAGTGTTAACAACAGTGAAACTTGGGTACTCCTAGTGAAAGAATTTGGTTTGTCCAGAAGAGGTTTGGTTAGAGCATGCTGACCTGGACAATGGATTTACAGTTTTTATCTCCTGTTTATTTCTTGTAAAACTGAAAAAAGATACCAAATTTCTCCTTGTGTGCTTATTAGAGAAGACCAATATTTATTTCAGAGCAGTTAATCTGAACAAAAATGCTTTAAAAATATTCAAGTACTTCTGTGAAAGTTTATGCTCTGCCAGTGACATCAAAGGCAGGATAAAGCCTTCACAACCAGCTACAAGCTGTTTAATCTTATTAGATGTTCTCCATCACCTAACATGCACAGAAGCCTGAATTTTGCTACAGATGTGCTGTTACTGGTCTTATTGCATCAGCTGGTTACCTAAGGAACAGAGCCCCTTTACAGTAAATATTAATCCTTTTGGGGCATGCAAGTAATACATTTACCAGAAACCATTATCTGCTTCTGGTATTGCTGACAAAGTAGTCATAGTCCTTGTAGGCTTGTTCATGGATACCTAGGTGGGGATTGGAAAATTGTAAACAGTTCTAAAAAGGGGTTGGCAAATATTTTAAATCTCTCTGGTGATGAAAAAAAGTGTTGAAGAGGCTATTAAACTCTTCAGCTGTGTTTGCATTACTCTTGCAAGTAGACATTGTTGTTTGTTCTAAGTGGCATTTTGCAGTGAATATTGAGTTATGAACTTAGAAAAACAGCAAGGTAAACGGAGGCCAAAATTCTGACTGTTTAATAATAACAAGGAATGGAAATGTTATTTAATCACTATTTTCTTATTAACACAATTGTTAAATGTTTGTCAAAACATGCTGTATCACAGCTGTTTGTTTCCCAAATCCTTTTGTAATCTGAAGAATTTTAATTAAGAAATACAGTTCAATTTCACCCTTCTATTCTTGTTGGAGTTCAAAGGCTCCATATTGAGCTCTGCCATTCTCTTGGATAAGATTGGATTGACCTGGCTTCTCCTGCAATTAGTTGGTATTTCCTGGTATTGTTTCTGGATCCTCTGGATTCAAGATTACAAATCTTGGACATTAGCTGAATGATCTGTCACACTGAATGCTGAAAATGGCCATTTTTGTTATGTGTTGTCAGGAATGAACACTAAACAGGCACTTTTTTCTCATTGCAGGATGTTCAGGGTGTGTTTGTGTACACAGGAGGAATCAAATTAGATGACAGATTTTTGTCAAAGAGGAGTTCTGGGTTTGCTTCAGTTCTTATGTGAGCTACACATAGAGACCAGTGACAGGAGAGTGAATTTGGGTTTCATCAGTCAGCTAACAATCATGCATCAGTCTAAATAAAGTCAAGTGTGTGTATGATGGATGGATTGTGGGATAGATGAGGGATACTGTTCTCCCATCTTGCAGTTACTGTTTCAGGTCTGAACTCATTTATTTTATTCTCTGTATTTGATTTCAGAAGAAATAATGCAGGTGACAGAGAGAAGGCACTACAAGTTATGCTTCAAGTCCTGCAGACATGTGATCACCCTGCTCCAGACATGTTTTGCTTGTGTGGGAGGATCTACAAGGATATGTTTCTTGATTCTGACTGTAAAGATACCAACAGTCGAGATCATTCCATTGAATGGTAACAGAAAAAAAAATCCACCAAAAAAATCTGTTTAAAAGCATTTTCAGACTTCTGGATATTAAAAGCAGGGCTGTATTAATTAGAAGATCGGTTTTTCTATTTATCTCCATTTTTCAGGGTCCTGTTTGAATAAGTGGTTTACTCAGCATCAAATCTTTGTACACATTTTTCCTTGCTTCTCTTTATAAACTATCCTGGAAATTGAATGATGCACCTTATTGGGAGGGATGTTGACTAACCTGTGTCTTTATTGAGGAAATGTATAATTGATGTGTCTTAAGACCAAAATGAAATTCAAGTGAGATCATGGAGTTATGTTAGTCCTCTGTGCAAGGATGGTTTCCATGCTGGATCCCCAGGAAAAGCAATGATCTACTGTATATAAGGAAAAACAGTGATAAACTGTGTTATAAATTTTCTTAAGACATTAATGCATGCATATGCATGCAGGCTCTCACTGACATACTGTTCATATAGGTGTGTTTGTATAATCATACTGCTGAGTACAATAATTTTAGCAATGTGGGTTTGAACTGTAATTGTGCAATATTCTCCCCCACTCCCTCTTTTCCCCACCATGCAATATGGATGGGTAGCAGTGAACTTGCAAGCTTCAAGTGGATCTCTTGATCCTGCACCAGCTAGTGGCAGGCACTTAGCCTGTGTCAGCTGTGTCTCAGTTACCTTTAATGAATATGAAGCTTTAAAACAAAGGGTTTGGGGCCATTGGTGCCAACTAGCCATATAATCCTTACAGTAAATCAATAGCTTAAAATACCTACCAAAACTTTGCAATATTTCAGTTCTTCTAAAGAATGAGATGTGAGTTCTTGACTCTTCTCTGCAGGTATCGCAAAGGATTTGAGCTCCAGCCAACTCTGTATTCTGGAATTAACCTTGCAGTTTTGCTGCTTGTTGCAGGACAACAGTTTGAAAGCTCAATGGAACTGAGAAAAATAGGTAAATAGCCACACACAGTGCCACAGACAGGTTTTCTGCCTCTCTCCCTATGAAGAAAACAAAATACTTGCAGTGATGGGTTGCACAGACACAAGGTCTGTGGTTCAGGTTTTTTGTGGTGGGTCCTGGATGTCAGTCTAAAGCACAGGGATCTCAAAGGCACATTTTCCTTCTGGCTGCCTTGCAGCAGCTTTCTGGTATCATGGCCCATCTAAAGGGCCCCAGAGATTGGAGAACAACAAAGGACCAACTTCAGCACCATCTGTAAACTGCCTTTACTGCACCACAGAGATTATCCCATTGCAGAGCCAGCAGGGCACAAAACCAGGAAGAGACAGGGTGGCCCAGTTCTCCTCAGGAATGCCGGGAAAGGGTTTCTGTTGTCCCTGAGTTGAGAGATCCACAAGAAGTATTGCCTGGAGGGACCTGCCAGGAGAGTTACTCTACTTAGAGTCAGTCACATTTTCCACATATGTGCTAACTAAAACACATCACTTTACATTTACAAAGCAATCCCATAATAGAAACAGACATGCAGATCTGCCTAGGGAGATGATAATTGAACATTATATTTGGAATCTGGTCTTGTCTGAAATGCATATTTGAGCCTTAAATGTTAAGAGTGCAAAGGTGGCTTTAAGTTATTCCTCTGACCCTGCTCTGGGGTGGACTTGTGTGAACCCCTAGCCATGGATAGTAGTAAATGCAGATGAGGACACTGATTTGTGCATCTTACACTGAGAATCAGGAGGCAGATAGTGCAGACAGGAAGTAAAAGAGGTTTTTCAGCCCTGTGTCGTGGGGGTTCTTTACTGGAGGTGTGATTTGCAGGTCCTTCCTCTGTATTGTGCAATGTTATTTTCTGGGGAAAACTTACTTTTTATTTTCATCAGTAATGCTTAATCAAGTCTTTAATTAGTCTTTTAGTGATCAACTTACCAGTAAAAAACACAAAAGAGTGTTTTAGTGATAGAAAATTGTGGTTTCCAATTGAAATTTTACAGGTGTACGGTTAAACAGTTTATTGGGAAGAAAAGGAAGCCTAGAAAAAATGAACAGTTACTGGGATGTGGGACAGTTCTTCAGCATGAGCATGCTGGCAAATGATGTTGGTAAAGCAGTACAAGCAGCAGAGAAGCTTTTTAAGCTGAAACCTCCAGTGTGGTATGTGGTAGAAGGCTGTTTCTCAAGCACTAAGCTATGGGGAAATATACAAATTTTAAAAATCTTGCAGTCACATGGATACCTTAACTGGATTTTTCCATCTTAGATTGTTTGCAACTCTTAGTTTATGCTATGTTCTTTTATTATGGGAAGGAAGGGGGAAGGTGAAAAAGTAAGTTATCCAGCATTGTCAGGTTATATCCCATTGAAGCATGTATTTTATAAGAAAGAATTTGGATATTAGTAATGACTCCTTGTGAAGTAATTGTGAAAAATTGTGAAACCATTGTTTTCAGAGTTAAGATAGCTGCTGCTTCCCTCCACCATCTTCTAGTTCATCATATCCTGTCTAATCCCCATGTAACTACTTGTGTAACTATACCCATTTGCAAAAAGCTATTGTTCATGAACATCCATGTGAGCTTACGATTTAAGGCCTTGTCTAAACTTGTTATTCTTTCCAGAAATCTGTAAAAATCAACACTACCATTTCCATTGTGGTAGCTTTTAAAACACATTTCATTTTGGATGTCTAAGTCAGTGAAGTGGTTTTAGAATGTGGTCGAATTTTGTTTTCTCTCTGTTAACTCACTAATTCAATACATTCTAGGTACTTGAAATCATTAGTTCAGAATCTGATGTTAATTCAGCGTTTCAAGAAACTCACCACAGAACATTCTTCTAAACAAGAAAGATTGACTTTCTGGCTAGATATAATTTTTGAGGCAACGAAAGAAACAACTAATGGACTGAGATTTCCAGTAAGATGTTATGTCCAAACAAGTTTTTTATGTTTTATGTTTCTGGATAGGATATTACAAGAATTGGAAGACTCTAAACATAATACTTAAAAATTTAACTGCTTGTTGTTTCATTGCATGAACCAAACCCCCGTACTTTCTTAATCTTTATGCTATAAAAAAATTAACCTACCACCCCAAAAGTATTCTAAGAAATACTTGTACGTCTCCTATAACAAATTGTGATACTGCTATTCTGTTGTTCATAAGAACACAGACTTTTCCTGTCTAGTCTTGGCCTCCTGTCTCCCTTGAAAATTTTTTAGGCCTTACTTCAAAACTACCTTTTGTCTATATCTGAGCATCTGAAGATACTGTAGTCTATTGGCTACTGGTTTATTAAGGAAAAATACACTCTGTCTTCAGGTTTTGGTGATAGAACCAACTAAAGTCTACCAGCCTGCCTACGTTTCGATCAACAGTGAAGCAGATGAGAGCTCTCTGTCTTTGTGGCATGTCTCTCCCCCTGAAATGGTAAAACTGTCAGCAAGTTTGTTAAATGTACTGATTCATTTTACATAAAGTAATTTTTTACATGTAGACTTTGGAGCACTTTACAATAATTTTAAATTTGCTACATTTCTGTGAAGCCCAAGCCTCAGCATCTCATGTGCAGATACAAAAGTTGACATTTTACAGAGTAAGTAAAAGGAGTAACTGTGATTAGAAATCAAATGGTTCTGATGTCATTCAGATTTAACTTTTCTTGACCATGTCTCTTAGAAGTGCATGGGTTATTTGGTCTGCTCATAATATTTCTCATTTGAATTCTGTGAGTTTAGTTAAGATGCAGGTCAAAGATTAAAAGTAAAGATAAAGCCCAGAATTGTGTTCTATGTTTTAGGCATTTTAAAGTTTTACAACTGTAATATTTGAAACTAGAAAAAATGGCCTGTGACAGGTGTCAAGAAATAAAATATTTGGTGTCTTGGATTATCAGATGAGGTGCAGGGGATTAAGAAAGGAGTAGGCACAGTTACGGACAGTGTCAGCTCTTAAAAATGAGAAATAATTTCAGTTTCACATTGAAAGACTTGAAATCTGCAATGTATTTTGCCACACTTTCTTAGTATTAGAACAACATAGATGGAGAATAGACCAAAAGCATAGAGACAAAGTGTAAAAGAAGCGTGTTGGAGCAGGACAAGACCACATAATTACCTGGATCTGTGAACAATTTTTCCTGTACATTTTTCTACTTCACTGTTTCAGGTGAATGTGTCTGACACAACTTTGCTTTGTGGAACAAATTTTTGGTGCATATCTGACATTGCTAAAAAAGATCCAGCTCATAGCTATAATCAGATTTATGGAGGGCTGCAGTCCTAGACACAGGCTGTCCTTCCTCTGTTTTGCCTCCAGTGTGTTCCCTGGGCCAAAGCTGTTGGCTCAAAACCTCTTAGGGAGACTGGTGAATTTGCCTTTCCTTTGAGCCTAGATAAGAGTGGGACATAGTCTGCTCCATGTTTAATGTGAAGTGTAGATGTATTGCATCAAAACATGTTTGGTAAATTGTGCTGCACAACTTATTCTTCAAGTTGAATTTACATGAGAAAATATGGCATTTGCTTCTACCCTGTGCCATTTATATTCATTTTTTCCTCAAAATGAAGTAAAATAGCAGTGTATGTATAAGTTATTTACCCAGGTATTAATCTTATTTCAAAATATGGGAGCAGGGGGGAAGAAATAAAGAGAGAGAGAAAGAAGGAAAGAGAGAGATATGTTGGAAAGCCTTTCTTTTGCTTACCATGCTGTGACTTTGTTTTCAGTATTAAGTCATTAAACTGTGGTTGATTTTATCTCTTTGTTCTTTACAGAAACAGATTCATGAATGGAATTTTACAGCTTCTTCCATTAGGGGAATAAGGTTGGTATGTCAGTAGAGTTCAGTGTCTTTTTGTGTGTGTTTTATATTTCCCTTAAGTGCAAAATCTGGATTCTACCTTAAATCTCTCTCTTTCAATGGCCTGTTATAAAAGCTTGTTCTGTCCAGCCTTCCTTGAACTGTCACAGAAGAGTTTTCCTTTCCATGCATGGGCAGAGGTGTACATTTCTCACAGGAACACTCAAATCTGAGAGGGTTATTGGGTGTCTGTATTCTCTGCTAGACTTTTTGTTTTCCATTATGTAACTGATTTTTGTAGATTTTTCTAAATGTTTCACTGAGGTTATTGCCAACTCTGCATTTAAAAACATGGAGAGCAGAAGGAAAGAAGAGCCCTTAGTGCTTCTTGCTTCCTTCCATAAGTGAAAGAAGACTTTGTTTTCCTTTATGAAACCATAGTATCTGTTTTCTGTTTGGAATTCAGAAATGCTTCTGATATGGCTTTTGTTAAATGCCTGCTAGCTAAAACTTGAATTATTACAGAACTAATAAATGAGGCATAAATGTAGTTTTTGCTAAGGACAGGAAATAATTCTTTAGCTGTAAGTAGACTACTAGTAGAGTTTATCAAGGACTAACCTTTAAATAGTTAAGACATGTCCATTTTGTGATGCTTAGATCAATGAAAACACTAGTCACAAGTAAATGGGTCAAAATATTAGTACCAAAAAAGATCAGAATATTACATAGAAAGAACAGGATTGTTCTGAGAACTGAAAGGATAGAAAATATTCACATTTGGTGTTAGTAATTGCAGAATGCATGACTACATTTAGAAAGTAGATTATGTATGTTAAGTTGGGCTGCTTTGCTGCTAGAAGGCTGAGAGACAGAACACCAGGAGAGGAAAAAAATTTAACTTACCTCTTCTCTGAATTATGTAGACTGCAGCTAATAACCAGAGGAACTGGTAGTTCAGGGAACACCAGGTGGGCTTTTGCCTTCTCTCTGAGCTCCTGAGTCTCTACACTGGTGGATCTGGCCTTTCTAGGGACATAAATGGCTATTGTCTGGGGCCACTTGTGTGACTGCATAAGCTTGAGTGCTTGACAAACCTTCTGATTCAAGAACAAGAAGAAATTCAGATACCTAATGGGTTCTGTAGTTCTGAAAAGAGAGGACTTCCAGGCTTTGGCCTTGACTAAGAGTGCCTGAAGTTTTAGGTCCTAGGTTTGCCTTCCCTGACCTTGCATAATTCACCTAAGCAAATAAGCCCAGTGAAGAAGTATTTATCTGAGTAATATGAGAGGTGGTTGAAAACCTGAAACTGTGGATTTGAACATAAATTCTATCATAACTTCAGTCTTTTCTTCTAAAAAAAAAGAGCAGGCTTTAGTTTAAATGAATTTTACATGGTGTTTTATTCTGTTACTCCCATGCAATGTGAATTACTGAAGTCTGTGGAACTGACTGAGAGTAATTCAGCATAAAGTTTCTGTACCACATTAATTACCTTCAGTCAACACAATGCACAGAAATTAATCTTTGAGAAAGATAACTTTAATCAAAAGGAAGCAAGCAGTTCATTTCATTTGCTTTTATTTTTAATCACCGCAAAGTGATTAAAAATTCACTGTATTACAAAACTCAAAGAGGCAATCTCTTTAAAATTTATTGGAGTTAGATGTTTGCTTTGTATGTGACAACTTCAAATTACTATACTTTTAAAATTGCATTCCTTTAAAAAAATGTGATCTCAGTTAAAATACACTCTATTAAAACTCTTAAACTGTAATTATACTAACCAGTTCATATTATATACCCCATACATGACAATGTTTATAATGCAGTGCTGTTACTTACATACTGCCTTGTCTGTCTTATATTTGCCCCTGGAAGAGTCACCTTTGTCTCTTAGTTCTCAAGTCTGATGTGTGCTTGTCTGACTTGTTAGACTGGAAATTGCTGTACTAAATGGAAGTAAAGAATGGCATAGTTATTATTTTCACATATTTCTAGAAAATTTTTAAGGCAAAATTTGGATTTTTTTGAACATTGTTATGGTAGCCCTTAATGGTGCTTCAATAAGCAACATCAGTTGGTCATGTAACATGTGGCAACTTTGCTGTGTGCTGTCATGTATTTTAAGTAACTGGCTCAGCAGAAGATATGCAAAATAGAAGAGTTTGACTGAATAGATCAGGCAAGAATCTAAGAAATTTTATTAACTTAAGGCACAAAAATACCTTAAGAAGCCTAACAACTTGGGATTATGTAGCAAAATACTTCAATGCAAATGGTTGGTGTAAGAGGTTAATTCTTAGATTTATTTTCATATCGATACTGTGTTTTATGGCATTTCACTTTTTGCTTCAGTGCATTTATATGGGATATATATGACACTGGCACGACACAATATGCAATAAATAATTCCTTTTTCAGAATTATTGCTGCAATTTGGAGTAAATACTGGTCATCCCAAAACTAGTTTGTCAGTTTTAAGGCCATAAAAAATATAGACTGAGAAGGATCCGTTACATTGTTGGTATTTCCCAGTTCAGTTGTTTTTGTAGACGCAATGGAATTATACAAACCTGAAGTACTTTTCAATCTTTAAGGAAGGGTTTTCTTTTAATAGCTAAATTAGTGTCAGAACAATTCACTTTCCATTGAGGTGTCATCAAGTACCAAGGAGTCTGATGGAATTGTGTAAAAGCAGAAGTGGAGATGAACAACAAAGCAACCTCAATACACATCAGTATTTTACCAAAGTAACCAGCAGCTTACTTATCACAATGGAATAGGATTATATAATATATAAATAAGCTGAAAACTTCTAGTTATAAGGAAAAAATAATAATTACATACTGCTTCACTGAGGTAATTAACTGTGAAAACTATATTTCTTAAGTGTTCATCATTAAAAAAAACTCTCCTCATTGCCCTATTTCTTACAATAGTTGTACCCGAAATAACGTTTTCCTAATGTGAATTTTACAGCATTTCCAAGTTTGATGAACGATGTTGTTTTCTTTATGTCCATGATAACTATGATGACTTTCAAATCTACTTTTCTACAGAAAACCAATGTAGTAGGTGAGTTCAGTTTGTCTGGGTGTTGCATGCCTCATCTATATCTTAAATAAAACTGATTTCATAAAGATTGAAAGCCAATATTTTTGCTTGAGAAACAGATTATTTCTTCATTTAGTTTTTCTTGATGAAGAAGCAGTGTAAACTCGGTGATTCTTAAGGTGATTAGAGCCCCCATTATACTTCCTGTGTGATTCTGGTTAGTTTATCTACAAATAGTTATGTCTGAAAAAGGCTTAATCAGTTTAAACTAAATTACAGCTATTATCTTATTTTTCTTTATCTTGGCCATGTCATGTAAGGTGGTACATTGTTTCATGTTCCCTTTTGTGTCTGTTCAGTTTGATTTAAATAAGAATATCTAAGTGTAACAAGAAATTCTAACATACATTGTGTCAGAGATCTGTGTTACCGATTGTACCTGTAGTTAAATGTTTTCTGATTATCTGTTGTCTCTAAAAAGTAAGCAGGCTAACTGATTTTTAGGCCTAAATCTTTACAGACTAAATTCTACCTTATGACTGGTAGTTGCAAATACACCTTCTGAATGATGTAGGAGGGAGTTGTTAACACACTTAGGTTTTGGAGCATAATGGTACATTCACTATTTCTTGCAATAATTACTACTTATGTATTACATGGAATAAACTCAGGTTAAAGAAAATTACTAGCTTTGCAGTGTGCATTGCATAAAAGGTAGGAAACACTGAAATTAATGTTACCTCCTCAGCCCTAATTTGGCAGTGCAATTGGAGTCTCATGAAACATGGCCACATTTTTCATGCCAGATTCAGTGTGCTACAGGAGTCAGTTCAAGAGATGTCTCTGTTATTTAATAAAAGAGATATAAGAAATGAAATTATTAGTATTTTAAAGATGTGTAAGTAATTGTTAACAATTTCTTATAGAATTTGGAAAAAAATGAGTGGCTCAGGCAGGGAACTACAGGAAAAAATGTTCTTGTACTTAGGTATCTCCACCCCAGAGAACTAGAAATTAGGGAAAACTCTGTTCTTCTAGCTACATTACTACTTTTATACTTTTAGCTTTTTGAATGCCTGACAAAAAGCAGCATCTGATTTTCTGAAATACCGAGTAATCACACTTGCAGCCAAACATGTACTGAAAAAGTATTTGAGTTGAATCTACCAAGATTTTACTATGCAACTGCAAAAACAAGCAACTATCAAGTTCTGCTACAACAAATATAATAATTTTATAAATAATGAGTCTTTTCAGTTGTGTTTGATGTTCCTCGTCGTTTAAAATGGGATAAATATGGAGAAAGTCAGTAATGAAAGCAAGCTGTGAACATGCTAGTCAGTTTATTAGCTTGCAAGCAATGCCCAGCTTGCAAGAATCTGTTTAATCTGCTTCCAAAAGGGTATTCTTCTTTGATCTTGTGCTTTGTATTTCTTTTTTTAGATTCTGTGGTTTAGTGAAAGAAATTTTGTCTGATGCAGTTGGTAATACTTTGGAACTAGAAGGAGAAATAGATGGAGACACATTAGAGGTATGTCAAGGATATATATATCTGAGAACTCTGAAACTTGTTCTCAGTCTTCCCTGAAAGTTTTATCAACTTTCATATTGATAAAATAGAAAGATAAACAGCATTTTAACTCCTTAATTGTATATGCAGTTTAAATTCTTTCAAAATTATTTGTACATGACATTTGCATGCATTTGAAAAAACACTTTTTTAATGAAGTGGGTCTGTTACTACTGTAAACTGCATAAATCCTTAATGAAATATGTTGCTGTGTTTGTATTCTCTTGTAAACAATGTATAGGTAAGAATCAACTGTTATCAGCTGGCTCAAGTGGATAAAAAAGATAAAATATTAAATAAATTATAAAAAAGCCATTTCAAAGGTACTTTAGCTTTTCTGCCTGGTACTTGATACCATTACTACTCCAAGTAATTTTATTTGACAGGCTTCTGTCCCAGAGATATTGCAGGTATTTAGGATCAGATTAATATACTGTACTTTTTTCTTATCACTGTAACATCCATGTTAGGAATCTAGTAGCTGTAGGCTTTCTTTCTAATTAGTACAGAGAGGAAAAAAAGGAAAAGCAACTAACTTGGAAAGGGTTATTCACATTTCATGTGGCCTCAGGTTGGGATAGGTGAATCCATGTCTTCATAAGAGAAAGTGACTCATAGCAGATGTCCACATTAAATACATAACCCTGTATTTATTATTATTCTTTTTATTTGTTTTGAAATCTGAAAAGCCACTGTAGAAGGTAGGTTGTAAGTTTTATTTGTGGAGAAGCAAATTTAATCAATCAATTAATGAGCATGGAAACCCTGCTGTGCCTTGGTTGAGCTGGGCAATCTATCTGATTGTGTCTCATTCCAGCAATTCTCTTAGGCAAACCATTTAGAGCAGCTGTTCATGGTAGTGAGCTTTTGTAGGACTTGAGGCTTCAGGGGACAAAAAAGAAAATATAGAACTCTCTGCTGTACTGCTAAATGTAGTTTCATAAAGTCAGAAAGATGAGGTTTTGCACTGGGGTTTGTTTGGCCACAGAATTCTTTCCTCGAGTGGAAAGGACGAATCCGCACATCTGTTAAGCCCAGTTTAATACATCCATCTGTGGTCCTGACACAGCTTCAGGGCTCTGCCTTGGTACAGACAGGGTATTAACTGTAGCTGCAGATCTTTATATTACATAATTATGTACTCAGCTAATAGCAGGGCTATCTCCACACAACACAGTCTGTTCAGCTGTGTAACAGTCTCTCAGAGGATGTGAGCTCATCGTGGCTTGAGCCTTTTAAAAACTAAACTCAAAAAATCACTTGACAATGCATAGCAGGAAGCAATCCTGCATGAATGAATGACACATGGAGATGTGACTACAGAAATTAATTTTAAATCTTCATATCATACTACCTATCTTGAAGCTTTCACAGTTGTCACCTTGTACTTATTGTCTTAGTTTATGACAGTGAAACAGAAATCAGGACTTCTGAAGGGGAGAAATAATTAGTTTAATGTGTAAATGAAGAAAGACACTTAATGCCTTTCTGCAGCTTGAGATTTTACATTTAAGAAGTGACAATGAGGAGAATGCAGCTTTATGTGGTCTTGATGGGCTCCACTAATACAGAGAAAATAGTTCTTACTGTTAATAAAACAGTTGTTTATATTTGGGGAAGAAGAAGAAGAAATAACTTCCTGCAAAGTCTGGGGCAAGAAATTCTGATTTCAGTCAGAATCCTTAAGAGCATGTTGTTGCAAGGGGTTGTATATTTTATGTATAAACTGCAGTCTAATTTTACAGCTAGCAAGTATTTTGAATGAGTGTGAATGTTGCAGTTCCTTCAGCCTTGGGGTATTCACTTCTGTATATTCATAAGAAGAAGTTCCTATCACTTTAAGAATACCTGCTGTCCCCCAGTTGGATAATCTAAAGAACACTGCCTTACAGAAGGTCAGATATGAACACTTGTTTACTTGTACCTACTGTCTGGATTTCACAGCCAGTGGATCATTTATTCAGATTTTTGGCAACAAACGGTGGTTTATTCAATATTTGTAGCTGTTAGGACGAGAAGAGGCAAATGTAAAGTGACATCAAGTATATTCAAGTCTATTAAACTGTCTACTAACTAGTACTGAACTCTAAATACCAACAATTTTCATGTATCATGGGACCCAGACTGGAGAACATAGATTTCTCCACGGTAATTAAAGGGTTGGCTTAGGACCAGTGTGTTGCAGATGGGGTTGCTGTCAATCCTAAATTCTGCAATGTGATTGCTGTCTTTTTTTTTGCACAGTTTTGTGTCATATGATAGCTGTGAAAGCTGGATGTGCTCCTACCAAAGAACCTGGCAAGTTTTGCATATGGCGTTTTGGGTCAGTTATGCCTATCGTGTAACGAGATTATGTTGTGAACCGTGAAGTGCTGAAATGTGGTAAATGGAGCTGTGCTAAAGCTGTGCTTGCTCCACTTTAGTTCCACTGAGCAGAATACGCTGTCAGGATAAGTGACAGACGGGTTTCCTTTAGCACATTCCATACAGCAGCATGAAACTTGCCATCTTTGCCGAGGTGAAGAGGGGGAGTGTGGATACTGCGGCAGCAGAGCTGCGATGTGAACTGGGAAGGCACATCAAAGAAATTCTCCAAGGCTGCATTCTGGGTCAGAGAGTGACATTGGACCATGCAAAAAAGTGGTCATTGACAGAAAAGTCAGTAGTTATGGCCATTGTAAACAGTTTTATTTTTTGGTTTTTTAATAGGGAAATCACAGAAGGCCACAGAGAATACCCTGCAGTTTTCCCATATGGGACATTCTCTTGGATGTGGGAAGATACTAGGGGAGATCTGTGTTCTCTGACAAGATCTGAGACTATGAAGTTGTCTAGTTCCTTTCATCTTTTATCAGTTCCCTGATTTGAATCATAGATGTGCTGTTCAACCCACCTTCCATAAGAAATATGGTTTATATAGTGTCTGGGGTACACTTCCATTAAGCATCATTCACTCCTTTAGAGTAGGGGAGTTCTGTCACATAGTCACTATATGAGGTGGTGTAAATTAGTGTAACTTTACTGAAGTCAGAGAACCAGCATTGAGTTGTTCAGCTGGAAATATGACCCAACACATTTCAGCAGCAGTGGAAACCACTATTATATTTAATAATTTGTTGACAAGATGAACATTTTTTTCTGCCCTTTGGAAAAATCTCATTGTGAGAGGGGATGTCCTGGGGTGACTATATGGTCCAGTTACTTTTATCTATTCACTAAACCACTGGTTTCAAAATTTTAGGTTATGTTCCATATATTTAGATGTTCTGCAGGCTCTGTCAGCAGTTCTTAGAGACAATACATGAATGGCTCCTTTTGACAGCAGTGTTTCATTGAATTTGGTTTATTGGTATGTTCCCTGTTTGGATGAGTGCATCTTTCTCAAAGCTGGTTAAGGAAGATTGTATTACAAAGCAAGTAAGGTGGAAATTTTACATGTTGTGTAAAGCACAGGGCTGGTGGGTAACCACCTGTCCTCCAGCTGCATTGCAGCAACACCTTTGTGCTGTGCTAAACTGGCATTAAGGCTCTCTGTAATGTCAAATGTGAGTGGTAACAATTTCTGTGCTGCTTTGTTTATCTTTTCTGTTTACAGTATGAATATGATTATGATGAGAATGGTGAAAGGGTAGTTCTAGGGAAAGGTACTTATGGAATAGTTTATGCTGGAAGAGACCTTAGCAACCAGGTCCGAATAGCCATCAAAGAAATACCTGAGAGAGACAGCAGGTAAGACCTAGTTCATTGTTACATACACACTGTGAACAAAAATGCAGTTGTTTTTTGAAAATTTGGCTGCTCTTTGCACGTGTTTATGTGTGGTTAATTTATAAAATGCCAGTATACTGAAATTCAATTACTATTTCTTCCTACTATTCATAAGTACCTTTTGAGAATACAGACTTTGTATTTTTGGGGAAAATATATGATATATATCATAAATATGACAGTTTAGTAACCTGTATGTGTATCTTACATTTCAGAAGACGTTGGTTTTAGGTTGCAGTTGTATGTCATTTGTATTCTTTTTGAGGAGGGTGAAAAGCACGAGAGGAGCTCTGGAGTCAAAGACAGTGCTATGTATTGATACAGAAAACACACATACAAATTCTTGGAGGGCATGTTTCTCCACCAGATTTCCTCTGAGCTCTGTCTCTGTACTTTTTTGGAATAGGCAGTGAATGATACTGCATTTTAAGGTTGTGGACAAGATGTTTGCTGAGAATTGGAGTGGTATCCCTAAAATCCATTCTGTTGTCAAATTAGCATATAAGCATAGCCTAGGACCTTTTCCAGCATGATGAAATAATCCTTGGTTCTTTTTTTTTTAATAGGTATTCTCAACCTCTTCATGAAGAGATAGCACTGCACAAATATTTAAAGCATCGGAACATTGTCCAGTATCTTGGATCTGTTTCAGAAAATGGGTACATTAAGATTTTTATGGAGCAGGTGCCAGGAGGTTTGTATCATGCTGAGTTTGGTCTGCCAAAGGAAAAGCATTTGGAACTTCAAACTGACTGAAAGTCAATAGATAAGCACTTAATGTGTTTGTGCACTCTGTATGGCTTTTCTGTTGGGACGTTAACTGTACAAGTCCTTTTTCTCATAGAGTAAATTTTAAGAGTATAGGTCCCAGTGCCCTCTCCCCTTTCTATAATAATTCTAAACCTAGAGAGAAGTCATTAAAAGTATTTGGTTTCAAATACTCATGTGTTAAAAAATAGTGGAGTTAGAGCTGTATAGTCCATTGAGCTCAAGTGTCTGAATGATGACTGGAGCTTTCAGTGTAAGTTTCTTTTTGAGCAGTAGCACTGATAGAACAATTAAGTACTGTTATTTAACTGCTGTGTACAAAGGACTGCTATTCCCTAGGTAAATTAGAGATTAAAGTGAGATTTGTTCCTTGCTTATAATTTCCAGTTTTACTCCTCCAGCCTTCTCTGCTGGAGGAAGAGGATGTGAAATCTCTTTGTAACCTCTGTACCTTGTTGCCATCTCCATTTTGCTATTTACTCTTCAGTGTCAAGGATGTGTCAGAATGAGTGTTAGATTTCGCATTAATTTAATTTGCAAAGTAAAAACAGAAATAAGAAAAATGGGGGGAAAAGTTCAGATCTTCTAAGAAAGGTCCAGACAAACATTCAAAGTGTAATTAAATGCATCCAGGGCATTTAGGGATGTAGGGAAATTATTCCATTTTTGAATCTTTGTGACCTTCTCACCTGACAACTGAGACACTTTGACCTGCATGACTCATGCAGATGTGGTGAAATTATACCAATATTTCCACTTGTTTTCCCACACTTGTTCACAGTGTCAGCTGGTGTTACTTCCTGTTCATTTATGCACAGTAAAGTGTGCTGTGATTAGTTGCTAATGACAAAATATCACTGAACCAATTTAGATATTTTAAACTCTGTAGCCAATTTTAAAAAGAAAACAGCTGTTCAGATTATATGAGATTTTTGAGGAAACTTTACTTTAGAAAGCTATCTGTTCCTTTAGCTGAATTTTTCTGGCCTTAAGTAGACCTACTGTGCTGAATAAGTAAAACTGTTCTTTATTTTGCCCCATGATTTAAATATTTGTGTTCTTTAAAGATTAGTTTTATTAGAACAGGGGATGTGTAGATGGCCCATCTCCTACTCTGAACATCCATTCAGAGTTTTTTTCAGGAGCTTTCTTTCCTGTGTCTGAATATTGTCAGAAGTTGATGCTGTATTTGTAAAGAGAAGGCTCTTTCTGATACAGATTCTATCCTCCCTGCCTCAAGACGATCAGCTTGTCTTTGCCCATACCTGTGGTTCATGAAGTACAATGTACAACATGGTAGAGTGTTACCTTAGTCCTTGTTTCATTATGGGCTACATGGCTGCTCTTTGTAGTCTCAGCAGTTGTTACAGTGAAGTGAGGGGGATGGATCCAGCTCTGTCAGAACATTTATTCTTGTTGTGGGAGTAGAACCTGACCTGGCGAATAAGAAATAATCACTCCAGAGTAGCAGCAAATTATTTGCTATGAGTGATCTAGCAAGAATTTGGCTTAATCATGGGTACTGCTTTTCTTTTATATGAGGATGTTGAGCAAAGGCTATATCCAGACTTACATGTTTCTTGTTAATTTGGGCAATTTACTATCTTCATACACTTTCTTCTTAAACTCCTGTAGGCAGCCTCTCGGCTCTCTTAAGATCTAAGTGGGGCCCAATGAAAGAACCTACAATTAAATTTTACACTAAGCAGATTCTGGAAGGCCTCAAGTACCTCCATGAGAACCAGATTGTACATAGAGATATAAAGGTAACTTTTCCTTTTGTGTGTCTTGTTTGATTTGCTTTTTACCTTTACTTCAGTTAGTTTTGCTTTAATCTGAAGTAGGATTTTTGCTAGGATTTCATGGAAACTGAAAACAAAAGGAAGGCATAAACCACCTCCTTCTCCTGGTGGTCTAGGAATATTGCTTTGTAGAAAGGTGTATTACAAAGATAAGTGCAAACTTGAAGGAGTATTGAGATTGAAAATCTGTATTTTTCTGTCTCCCCCTCCCTGTTTGCTGCTTCCCTCTCTCCTTTCCTCTTTCCTCCTCCACCCTCAACCCCTCCCCTCCTTCCCTCGCCTCTCCAAAACAGGGGGACAATGTTCTGGTGAACACCTACAGTGGCGTGGTTAAGATATCAGATTTTGGTACTTCCAAACGGCTGGCAGGAATCAATCCATGCACTGAAACCTTTACAGGTAAGATTAATCTAGCAGAGTGTTTAAGGGTTTTCATCACAGGTTTAGCATTGGAGCCAAGAGGCTCTTTGGCTTAGTGATGAAAACACTCTTGGGTCTCTGTTTGCAGGGCAGAGTAAATGGGAGTGTGATCACCATAAACATAGGCTTGATAGCTTTCTTGACTTTTTTTATAAATTTAACTCTCTTCCATTTTACTTTTCGGGGGTAAAAGTTTTTCTTCAAAGTGTTCTTTATGTAGCAATTGATTGTTGCAATTAGATGTGGAAACGCTTGAATTTAGCAACCTTTTCCTTTAACAGTCTTGGTATTAGTAACTTACATTGCACACGTTCTAGATGTGTGTTTAGAAGTGCGGAAAACCAAACTCAAAATTATAAACACTTTCAGTTTTGAGGTATTAATTATAAAACCCAACCAACTGGATAACAACAGTAAAAAGAACAGTTTATGGGAAAATTTTAGGCTGATGTGTTACAGAACAGCTTTCAATACAACAAGGTTTTAAAGACTTGTAATATTCAGGGAAGACAAAAATTGCTGAGCAAAAGGGGAAACTCCACATTGAAAAATGAATATGTGGTCACATTGTTTCTGTGATCAGTGGATGTGGTAACATGATGGTTTTGCTTGCTATATGGCCTTATGCAAAGACTCATATCACAAGCCTCTTACTTGCCTGCAGTTTAAGTAAATGGTACACAGACAAAGCCATTAGTCATGGATGGCTTCAGAGTAGAAGACAAAGGATAACAAACTTCACTTAAGTGAAAATCAAGACTTCCCTTTACCTCTCTGGTGGTATGTCTGCAGCTCCTCCAGCTTTCTTACAAAGGAAGCCATTTAAATAAAATTAAGGTTCTGAAGTAACTTACCTTTCTCAGTTATTTTTACTCCTTATCTCATTATTACTCATTATCATTCTCTTTGCCTGTATTTTACATGCTGCTCAGTGACTTCTTTAGCAACTGATTGTCAGTAGGGGTGATATGTGGAGAAATTATATCTTAAGAAAATACTGTAATAAAAGAAGGTAACTCTTTCCTTGTGCCCTTCTTCTTTCTTCTCTTGCAAATTTTCAGCCCTGTTTGTGCCTTTGAGATGTAATTTGCCATGTGAATAAGTACTTAATGTTATAATTTGGGATTTAAATCAGTAAGCAGGTAGCTATACCCCAGAGGACCTTAAAAGGTCTCAAGAAATTTGGTTTTGTTCTGTAATGCAGTACATAAACCCTAGATTTTAGGTGTTATGTAATAAAATCACATGGTTTGAAGATCAAGACTTCTGATGGTTTAAACATGACATCCCTCCATTCAAGACACAAAGCCAGAGGGCAAAGCTGTGGCTTGAACTTTCATTCTGCAGCAGTCACATTCAATGAGCATATGATACCCTAGTATCTTCACCATATGTCCATTACTTGATAGTTCACAGCTCTGTGGCAGTATAGTTTTATTGCTTTCTGAAGAAGAAAAATAATGTAATTTAAAGATGTCATAACAGTGCTGACAGAAATTCAGGTGGAGAAAGAACTGTAGTGTTCAAAACACTCTGAGCATATAGAGGTTTCTGCTGGTGGTGGTGTGGACTCTTCCTGTAAAAACCTCATTGGCTGTGTTAGTGAATGGTTCAATAACAGTGATACCAAATTGACCATCTTTTATTTAATTTTTTACTGTACTGTTCTTTATCAGTATTATTACTAGTATTACACTCAGGTTGTCTACAGGCAAGATCTTATTTTGTCAATCTGTCTAATTTTAGAAATTCCAACCAGTTGGTTTGTTGGGTTGGATTTTTGTTTAGTTGTTTTTTGGGGGATTGTTTTTTTTTTTTGCTAACCTTGGATGTCAGAAATCCCAAGCACATCCAAGGCATCCTGGAATTCTAGACTAACTATGATGAGTTGCCTTAGTTGTTGCCCTGTATTTGCAAAACTAGCTTTTTTTCACACTAACTGTTTGAAATTCCCTGTCACTGGTATTCTCATTATTGCAGTAAAATACAAAAAATTATTCTCATGACCACTATCTGTCACTTCTCAGATTTCACCATCTCCTGCATGCATAATCTTTAAAAGTTGGTGTCTGCAAAAATTTGATATAATTTTATTTTCTGGGGAAGCTATTGGATTATGTGGTGTATAGACTTTCAGCATTTGAAACCTTGTGTTAGAAAGGAGGGGCAAAAAGATAGTTTTTAAAAAAGATGCTATAGCATAAGTTTTTGTTAAGTTTTTAGTGCTGATATGGGAGATAAGGTATTTGGCTTTACAGGTTGCATTTCACAATTTTTGGCTTGCTAAGTGTTGTGTTAATCCTCCTTAATAAAATGAAGAATGTACACTTGACAGCTCTTTTTGTCCTGACCAGGAACCTTGCAGTACATGGCTCCAGAAATCATCGATAAAGGGCCACGAGGATATGGTGCTCCTGCTGACATCTGGTCCCTGGGCTGTACCATTATTGAGATGGCAACAGGCAAACCTCCTTTTCATGAACTAGGGGAGCCTCAAGCTGCAATGTTTAAAGTAAATACAGTTTTTTTGCTTTAGAGTTGATGAATTGACAATTATAGCTTAATTTCATAATATTAATTGGTAATAACATTGTCTTACGTGGGTTGTTTTGCACAAAGCCATAGTCTGACCTGTGTTTTTAACTCTTGCTGAAAGATCCTCCCCATCTCTAAGCTGAATTGCTCTAGGGGGTGATCAGTTATTTTTGGGCTGGAAATAGGTCATGACTCAGAGCAGCAATCTGAAAAATGAGTGAAGGCTTATGAAAACTAATATCCTCTGCGTTACTTTTTTCATCTCCTGCTCTTGGTTTATGATCTCCTTCTTGTAACCAGTCTCCCCAGTAATGACAAACAAGTTATTTCTGCTCTTTTAAGTAATTTTTGTAAACCTCCTTCCCAAAGGAAAATGTTTTAAAGGCCCAGTCTCTGCACCAGGGATGCAGGAAGATGTGGTGGAAAAGGGCAGGGGAATAGCTCTCCAGGATTTCCAGTATGTATTAAAGGAGTAAAATACTCTGTATTTCGCATTCCAAGTCCTTAGGTCATAGCTTCCTCCTCAGTAAGCTGTTTTCTCTATTACATTGTTTCTCTTAGTGTATCTGGTTTTTAATGCAAAAATTAACACTTGAGAATCCTTCAGATAGTTTTGATAATAAAAGTTTTTAAAAAGTTACTTGTTCTATCTCTGTAACTAGCAAGAGTGTAACAACTATGATGTTTCAAATAAGTAGACTGAAAATTTTTGGCTCTTCCATTGGCTTGCAGTAGACCTTTAGTAAAGCACTTAAGTTTTCAGTTATGCTTGAGAATTCTCGTTCTTATAGTGGGAAAAATATCCCATCCATAACTCAGCAAACTGCTTTAAATTACCAGTGCTGAAATTTTTTCATTTATCTTTTTGAAAACCACTATGTGAGCTTAGTATCATCATTAATGCAACCATGGTGGCAAAATCAAGTCTTTATCAATAGGTACAGAAATCTGGGCTGCAGTTCAGCATGGCATGTAATGTCATACATCATACTAGGCCTGTGAGTTGTCCCATGAACGAACTACTGCTCAAAGGCAAAAAAGGGATGATTATGGGGTTTGATACACTTATTTTAGTGGTATAATAGGTCACCTTGGTGCTGTCAACTTGTGGCATACCTCAAAAGAAGCTGCCTGGGTGAACATGGTTTGGCTCACTAAGGCTTTCCTAAGGGAGCCATGGAAAGAGACTATTTTCCACATCAGTGTAAATGTCAGATACAATTCTGTTGGCAGATGCCTTTTAACCTTATGTACCTGGCATGTAGTTGTGACTACTCAGTGAGTTACACATCTTATTTTTCAGTACAGTTTATTGAAAGTCTTTAGCATTCTTATTGTGGACTGTGTTAATGTGCTACAGGCAGACATTTGGTTTTGTTTCCTGTTTCTTGCCTCTGCTGGGACCTGTTTGAAATTGTGTCTTGCTAGGCACCATAGGTTACAAACCATGTTTCCTTTTCCTGTGTAATGAAAGTAAGCAAGCTGGAAACTGGATTTGAAACAGGCTGGCTGGGCAAACATGTAAAAAGAAGTCGGAAAACTTGGAATATTGAACTTTTGAGGTCCCCACCTCCACACACAAATGCTCTGTTGTGCTTAGGGCAGGTGAGGAGAGGGAAGCTTTAAGTCTCCCTGTGCAGTCACTTTAGAAATTGCAAATGACCAAAGAGTTGGACAAAGCAGAGAAAAGGGGCTAGTAAACCAAGAATTGGATATGTCCTGGCTGGGTGTGCATTGCATGGTATTTATTTTATGAGCACAGAATGTGTGCATCTGTGTCTGTGTGAAAAGAGTGCAAACAAATGGCATTCAGTGAAGACCAAGTACACTACTAGCGTTGCCATAGAATTTGCAGGTGGTTGTGACAAAACTTAGTTCCCTTGAGCAACAGAGATTAAGACAAGATCAGAGATATGCTTTCAAACTTCTTGGCCCTGGTTTAAAATTTTCCTAGATTTTTTCTTAGTGCATGAGAGTGAAACCTGGCACCAGAGTGCTGCCAGTTTGTGACACTGAGTCTTGAATGTGCTCAGGTCATGGTTTGGAAGGCGTTAAAGCCCTATTAGCATGTTATTACTGCACTGTCATTCAAACAGAAGCCAGACTGCTCAGCATTTTTTCCTTCAGTTTGTATTCAAGCTGAACCAGTATTGTGAGCACTTAACAGTGCCACAGTTAATGCAGCTCTGTAATGAGATTATTTTGAAAGCAGATGGCACTTCACTGCTGGGCTGCTGTCTCCCTTGCGGACACTACCTTTGTGCTTGTTCTCCAGGATGTGTTTTGTGTAAAATGCTGAGACTACAAACCATAATCTCTCCAGACATGTACATACAGTGCACAAAGGTTATACAGCTCTGGCTTCCAAACAGTTCTGCCAGATCGACCTTAAAGAATAAGAAGGGAGCAAGGAGCTGGAAAAATCACTGGGGAGCAACCTGTAGAAGTACATTTTTCATTACTTAAAGACAGAGTCTTAAAAGAGACTCATTTAAGTAATTACTTAAAATAAGAGTCATTACTTAAAGAATGGATTAACAAGGATCTTGTTAAAGCTTTGGACATCATGTGAATTTTAATTAAATAACACTGAAAGACTTGGGAAGACATCTGGCCCAAGAGGCGGGATGGTGACAAGGTCCGGCAAGGTCAATGTGTGTATTTGTGCAAGGAAGTTTGTCAGTGGCAGGAGCAGAAAAGGTACAGCTCCAGGCTGTTGGTGATGGAGGAGGGAATTATGGGCATGAATATGCTGGAGGAGTCAGCAACTGAGAGACACAGCTCTGAGCAGGGATGATGGGAAACCTGTGCAATAGCTGGAGGGGTTAGTGGCTGGTCAGAGGAGGAGTATTTGAAGCACTTGGTGTCAGTAATGCCCAGATACCAAGATTGCCTGAAAGCAGATTATTAGATACATGCATATCTTGACATTTAGGTAATATCACATGGATATTTACACCATGTTTTCCATGAAATAAAATAGGATTAGAACCTTGTTGTCACTTCACTGCTTTATGTGGGACCTGGATCACTCCTTTTCTACAACAGTCAGGAGAAGTGTGAGTGATTGTATTACAAGAGCTTTGGTCCATGGTCTCCTTGAAGTTTTTTCATAAAAATAATTAGTATTTGTGTTTTACTTGCAGGTTGGGATGTTTAAGATTCATCCTGAAATTCCAGAATCAGTGTCTGCTGAAACAAAGGCCTTCATTTTGCTCTGTTTTGAACCTGATCCTAGTAAACGTGTTACAGCATCTGATTTGCTCAAAGATTCTTTCCTGAAACAAGTGAACAAGGGCAAGAAAAGCAAAATTGCATTCAAGCCTTCAGGTAAGGAATTATCAGCCAAATCCAAGTCAACATCATCATTAAGTGTTATATAAAAGATTGGAATCATTAAGCACTTTCTTTTACAAAGGACATTTATTGTACCAGGAAAACAGCAGGAACTCAGCTATTAAAAATGTCTGTGATTTTTGATTATATGTATTTAAATTTAATAATTCCCAGAAAATGAAGTGCCTTGCTTATTTTGTGTTTTGCTTGCTGAAACCTCTCAAGGTAATTTTCCCTCTCCCCAAAAATAAATGCCTCATTTGTAGTAAATTAAAATTAGAAGAGTGACATTTTACAAAGACTTTCCAAAGCAGTTCTGCATTTTAGATTTGCAGTTATATACACTTCAGAGATCTGAGTTTCATAGAGTTTGACACCTGAAAATGTGGGTCTATTAGGTGTTTGGGTCAGCATTTCAAACTTGGTACATAGCACAAAGGTGCTGAAGTAACTGTCTAATGGGTTGTTTTGTTTTATCTGCATAGCATGTTTCTTCTTCCGTCCCCCCCAGATATGTCAGCCATTTGCTTAGTGATAAGATAAGGGACCTTAATATAGACCTGCCAAATAAATTAAGGAACTGCCTGTTTCAAAACAGGGAAAGCCATTGGTCTTGCTGCTTCTTTCACCTGCCTGCGCACACACACACTCCCAATGCAAATTCAAGTCCTTCCTATTTTTCAGCCCTTTCTCTTGGGACAGCAGCTCTCAATTTTCTGTCCTACTGAGATGCCTTGCACCAGGTTTCATGAGGTGACATACATTGTTTCATTTCTGTGACTGTTTAACCTCAGCCATCTGAGCACCAGTCATGTGCCATGGAGTATTTCAGAGCTTTCTGAACAACTTTCAACTTCTAGCTCTCTTCCTTCCCTCACCTCCAAGAATTTGTAGTGACAAGCATCAAAAGCTTTTGTCATGTTTTAGCTCCATGGGTATGTTCACCTTGGGTTGAGAGAGCTACTTTACCTTTTCTGCCATACAGCTGCATACTGACAGTCAGGATTACAGTAAACTCTCAACATCTGGTTGCTTTGATTTTCTGTTTTGTTTTGTTTTTAATTTTTTCTTACTTTTAAGATGAATTGGAAAGGGAGAGGAGATTTCCTTCAAGCCAGTGCTGAGAGGGAGCATCCTTGCTAAGGGCAGGGGCACATGTGAGTGAGGCAGATATCTCAGGTATGGAGAGGGCAATTTGATGCCCACTAAGGCATTAAAGGTGAGGAGAGCACGTAGTAGAGTGGGCTCTGCTTAGAGACACATGGCTGTGGTGGAGCAGCAGATGAACTTCTTGGTTCAGTTCAGGCTCTTCAAACTGTTCATAACTATTTGAGCCACTTTGTGGGGCCAGCACCAAGGGGGATTGTGTGTATGTGTGAGAGAGGGTAACAAAATAGCATTTCCTGTGAGTATCTGTGTTGTCTTTGGGTTTAGCTGTTAACTTGTTAAAACCTTTTATTGCATGTTCATGCAATGATTTTGAATTGTGTTCCTGCTTTTTATCAATAAGGTTACTTCTCCCTCAGCCATTTTGCAAAATGAGGTCTTGATATCAGTGAAGATGATCACAGCTGTTTAACGCATGTTGCCCTTTTTGGGTTAGTTCTGTCACACATTTTACCATGTCTGTTCCTAGATTATACTCGGAACACATCCCTGCCACTGCCCATCCATGGGGAGCAGGCTGGCAGTAGCAGCAGTGAGCACGGCTCTGTTTCACCAGACTCTGATGTACAGCATGAGGTGTTTTTCGAAAGGCCAAAGAGATCCATTTCAGAGATTCAGACAAAGCATCCCATTTCTCATTTACTAAGGTAAAATATTTGCTTCTCACTTGACACCCTTGAGAGATTCTGTGGATTTAATTCACATTTTATTTTATCTGATGGGAATTTTTTCACATAATGATTAGGTAAACAGATGTGTTAATCAGGAAGTTGCATAGACAGATTACCAGTTAATGTAAATATTGTCTATATTTAATAATGAACAATCATTCCTCTCCTTTAAGGTTTCTATGTACTTCTATACTTTTCTTCCTCCAGTGAGTAAATGTCAGTGGTCTTATTGATTGAGTTGATATGAATTTAGGAGTTAAGTGAGGATTTGACCCTTCCATGTACTCACGACAAAATGGGAAGCAGAAATACAGTTCTGCTCCTCCCAAAGTGCAAAGCAATACTTTCAAATGAGTATGTTACAGTATGGGTCCATAAAAAAATGAGTAGTTTCAGCTTTCCTCCCCAAAGCTGACATTAATGCCAGCTTCTTAGCAGGAGGAAATCAGCCATGTGGGTTTTGACTCAGCAGAGGATCTGAGCCATCTTCTGTCTCAAAAATAGCATTTACCAGTCTGATCAATCTGCTGCTGTAGTTTGAACTGAGTTTTTAACCCCAGAAGTGTCCTTGCTCCCTTCTGGCAGTCCTGGTGCCTTGCTAATGCTGAGGTCTCTCTTGTGCCTGTGCTGGGTGGCTGCCACAGCGTCCCTGACGAGGGCTTGGCCTCGGAGGACAGGAGCGCCTCGCCCTCCGTGGAGGACAAGGATTCCGGGCTGTTCCTGCTGCGCAAGGACAGCGAGCGCCGAGCAATCCTCTACAAAATCCTTAAGGAAGAGCAGGACAAAGTTGCTTCCAATTTGCAGGAGTGTATTGCACAGGTAATTTCACTTCAGCTCACCTTTTTCCATCTCAAAGGGAAAATAATGAGCCAAGACATATGATTCCTTTTCTGAAAATGAATAAATGAAGGTGTTTGGATTGTTCCTTCTGAGTATCTTTAATCTCTGAGACCTGTAACTGTGTGAGCTGTTTGCTGTTGTGTGAATGGGTAGCAAACACCACCTTTTGGCTGCTGATGGGCTCTTGGGTTTATATGGGGGAGAGGTTTGGGCATTTGATGTGGGATTATGGAGGGCTGAGGTTGGTGGGTTGGGTGGTTTTGATGTTGGTTTTTCTTTTGGCTTTTAAGGACATGGAGCTAAAACACCACATGGTGTTAGGTATATTCTGCTTTAAAGGTAGAGACCTGATTAACAATTTTTAAGAAAACATTTGTTAACTAGGTGCCAGGATCACAGTACGTGAATCTTTAGAAAGCTAAGGTAGATTTTCTGAAGAGGGGAAGGTTTAGTTACTGCAAAGAGGAGCAAGAAAAAAATCATAGAATGGTTAATGCACAGCCAGACATTGCCACACACCTGTAACAGCTTTTCCTTCTTAATGTCTGCTTGTGATGAGCCTCTCTGGTGAATCTGACTTTTACTCATACACTTGTCGGTGATTTTTGGGCAATCTCCAGCACACTTCTTCATGACACTCTCACATCTTTTATTCTTACTAAAGCTATGTTTTTTCACCTGGACTGCACTCCCATAAAGGGGAGTGTGCTGACTCTTGGTGTGGTGTCCCCAGCCAGCTGTTGACATTTGTGGCTCAGCTGTCAAGCCCTCTTGCTCCGTGGTCAGCTCTGCACAGCCCAGGGTTTGCTGCTCCCTGTGCTCCCTTCCACAGCAAACTGCACTACAGGGTCCTGTAGGGCTCTACAGACCACAGACTCAGGCTAGGGAAGCAACTGGGATACATTTCTGCTCTGAGCTTAGACTGCAAAACAGCTGATAGCCTTACAAACAACTAAAATTCAGAGTCAGAAATAATCAGGGCTCCCAGCATTTTCCACAATTAAGGATTATTTAGTAGCAGTAAGTCCTGGTTCAGTCTCCAGCTTTTTGTAGCACTGCTGTAATAATCTCTTTTCCATAATTTATGTACTAGTCCCTCTGCCTTTTAATTACAGAGGTTGTTCTTGCAGACATTTGGATGGCTTTAACTGTAGGGGTTATGGACTGAAAATCATAAAATAAACACTGGTAAATCACTGTGTCATTTTAGACCTTTTATTGACTTGGGATAAATGCATATATAAGCATACTTTTTTTCCTAAGGAAATCAAGTATCTGCATGATTAGAGAGAAATCCAGATTGAGAAAGGATAGTTTGTAAAAAAATTGGGTGTCTTAGTGACTCATTTTGCTGTTTTTATGGAGGAGAGCTGCCCTCTGCAGTACATTGCAGGAATGTGTAGATATCATTTGGAACTTCTTCCCTTTGTGACAGCCACAGTAGCAGTAGGTTTACAGGGGTTTTTTGAAAACAGAAATTACTTTTTTTTTTTTTAAAGATAAAAACTAGAGACTTGCAGAAAAAAAGTTTATGTGATTCAGTTCATCAGTGTGAAATATACAGAAGAACTATGTAACCCTAAGAATATTAATGCTACTGAATAGATGTTTAATGACTCTGGGATATATTCATTTGATAGATATTCATTATTTTTTCTCCAGAGCTCTGAAGAACTGCAACTTTCAGTGGGCCACATCAAGCAGATTATTGGGATTTTAAGGGACTTCATACATTCTCCTGAGCAAAGAGTGATGGCTTCTACAATATCTAAGTTGAAAATGGATTTAGACTTTGACAGCACTTCCATCAATCAGATTCATCTGGTGCTGTTTGGATTCCAGGATGCAGTGAGTCCCTTTCCTGGTGGTAGGGGCAGAGGAATGGTTTAGGTTGGAAGAGACCTTAAGATCATCTGTTTCCACCCTCCCTTCCATGGGCAGAGGCACCTTCCACTACATCAGGTTCCTCCTGGACAAAGCTCATGCCAGGAGTTTGCAGCTTCCCCACCATTCCTCACTCCTCTCTCTCCTTGCACAGTAGAAGAGTTTGAATGTCACAGTCTGGTTTGAAATGGTTTGAAAGCTGTAACCTAAAATTGTCAAATCTGTTGTTTAGACTTTCAAAGACGGGAGGTTTTTAGTGCTGCATGCAGTTTTTACCTTATTATGACTACTGGAAAATAAGATTCTCTTTCCTAAGGTGTGAGCAAATGGTGTTTGCTGCTGCTTTTTCAGGTGAACAAAGTGTTAAGAAATCACTTAATAAGACCCCATTGGATGTTTGCAATGGATAACATCATCCGCCGTGCAGTCCAAGCAGCAGTCACTATTCTTATTCCAGGTAAATCAAAGCAGCTGAAAATAATCCTTTTTTTTAAAAACAAAGGTGTTCTGCATATCAAAGAGCTGTAGCAAATGAAACAGTTCAGATGTTTACTCTTTCAACATGCTCTTTCAACTGCTCTCCATGTTCTGCTCATCAAAAGACACGAGGTCAGAGTGATGCAGAGAAAGAAGTGTTGATCTGGAGGATGAATGCTGTACTTGCAGTACAAAAACACATGAGACAACCAGTGGTTCTGCACCCCCAGTGTGGTCCAAACATGACCAAAAAAAGGCAAATTAAATTCAGTCCAAGCTGGAGATTTTCTAGTAAGAAAGAAAATTGTTCTGTATACATTAATGACATCCAGTGTGGTTAACACTGCACAGGTCTGGTTATGTGTTCTGAAAAATTATTAATGATCTGTGGAGCAGATGTGTAGAAGGGAGTGTATCAGTAGGAGGAAGAGGATGATTCTGGCCCATAGATGGATGATAGGAAAAACCACCAGGAAGATAAATGTCTAAGTACTGTCTAGGAATGAGTTAAGTTGGAAATATTTAAGTAGTTTTGTAACTGTTTAAAAATGCTGAGCACCCCTTCCAGTATAGGAATGTTCTGAGAGACTTGGTAACAGTGAGCCCTTTCAGTCCAAAGTTGCCATGGCTTTTAAAGCCAAATTGGCCAAATTTTTAGGACTTTGTACAAGAAAAATCGCAGCTATTCTTTGCTAGTAAGGGTGCCCATCTGCAGCAAGTTCTGAGAAGTGGGGCTAGAAATTCTCCCTGGAGAAGAGGAATGCTTCCTCTTTGACCCAGGGCATTAGGGAAAATCACTATTTTTTTTCTCTTACTATTTAGGAAAAATGCAAGCTTTCAGGGGTTTCTCCTTAACATATTTTACTGACTGTCTTATTACTCATCTCATTATAATTGTCCCCACTACAACTATGACCTACAGCTCTACCTTTGCTGGTGCATTGCTCATTCTAGAACCAATGCCAGACAACCTGTGCTCCAGCTCACACAAAGCTTCACTACTCCCCTGCTCAGTGTTGCAATAAAGCACATCATGCAAAGTCTTCCCCACCCACAGTAGTGAAGAACAAACTGCACAACCTCTGAAGACACAATTACCAAAAGAATCTTGTTCTTCCCCTCATTCTTTTTACTAGAGCTTCGCACTCACTTTGAGCCAGCATCAGAAACTGAAGGTGGGGACAAGGACACTGATGAAGTGGAGCAGAGTTTCCAGCCCTCTGAACAGAACGGGGCTGAGGATGCTGCCATCACATCGGGGGTCAGCAGCCTCAGTTCTGAGGTGTCACACAAGGCTCAGCAGCAGCTCAGCCAGGAGCTGGGCAGACTTAAACACGACACCCTAAGGTAAATCTCCTGTAAAGACTCTGGATGTATGTTCAGGCAGTCTTTGAAAAGCTCTCAGACTCTGCTTTCTACACTGATGGGTACATACTTACCCATAGTACTGCTCACCTATTGCCTTGCAATAAAGCCTTCCAGGAACACAGGTGGATTTGGAATACCCTGGCAATGCATTATGGCAACTGAACATCATTCAGTACAGCTTTTGTTTCTGTGTAGTTAATCTGTTAATTGCAGAATGTCACACTGGATTTCTATAGAGAAGTAATCAGGTTTGTGTCGCTGTGCCAGTTTCCTTCCTACTCCTTGGATGCCCCCTGACTTGGTGTCAGTGCCTCAAAGCTGTTCCTGCAAGGAAAGGCCACAGCAGCACTGTCCTGGCTCACAGGACAGGCTGGCCACTAATTAGCACCAGCAGAGCTCAGCAGAGCCCTGCCCTGTTTCTCATGGGTTACATGTGTAGGGTGCTGCCAGTGAGTTAACAGCTGAAGTTCCCATTCTTTGTACATGTGATGTAAATCTGTGATCAGAAAGTCCCTACATTGTTCAGTAGTAAATTACATTATAAAGGCAGCAGCTCTGCCCAGGGAGGCTGCAAAACAGTAGGAACAGAATTTATGAGCTATTTACTAAATTCTGCAGGTGAAAGCCTTCAAGTGGCACCCCTGAGTCTCAGACAACCAAAATGAAACCTCTAAGCCATTAGAGATGTTACTTATGACAGTACCCTTCACAAATGCCTTTGTCCTGTGGTACTCATTAAAAATTATCTTCTTTTCAGTTAGATTTATACTCAGTGTGGTTGTGTTTGATCTTTCTTATATGCTACAAGGCTTTTGGAAAATCTTGTTCAGAAGGAGAAAGAGTATCAGACCCTCTTACGACAATCTTTGGAGCAGAAGACTCAGGAATTACAATTGCTTCAGTTGAAACTTAAACCCAAAGGTATGAGGAGACACTGCAGTTACACAAAAACATATGAGATCATGTGTTTGTTGAAAAGATGCAAAACCATACAGCTTAAGCTTCAGTAGCCTGAAAACAACCACTTTTGCCCTAGTTGTGAGCTGTATTAACCTTTGTTTTCTGTTAAAGATTCCCAGCGGTCTGCAGCAACTTTTAGAGAGAATGCAGACCCTGAGCTCATGAACTGGCTGAAACAACAGGGAGCAGACTTGGATACCATTAAGAGGGTAAAAATAAATGAAATTTTAAAACCCACAATTTTAGTCATAATTAGCAGTTTGGTTTCAAAGAAGGAATATTTGTTTATGAATAAATTTGCCTTTTAGTTTGCTGAAGAAGATTATACACTAAGTGTTGTCCTTAATGATATCACCAAAGATGACTTGTGGTATCTTCAGCTGCGGTAAGAAAATACTTTTTAGTTCATTGTTAAGAGCTTAATTAATGTATTTTGTTAAAAACCTTTTAAAGTTTGGTTATTTAAATAGGTCATTGACAGTTCAGGGGCAACTGCCATCAGTTTCCTCTCAGATTTTCTGATAAAAGTTTTCACACTGACACAACTACACCAAGGATGCTTTGAGCCATCTGCTTTGGCATTTATCCAGGTTGGGACCTTTGTTTGCACCGTTCACAATGAAATCATATGAAAATAATTCATATGTAATCATATGAAAAACAGGCAAAAAGAATTTATTTTTTCTACCCATTGATTCAGGTCCTTTTCTCATCATTCTGTTAACCCCTGGCTGACCTGGAAGAAGTTTTAGCTGTAACCATAACACAGTGTAGTTTGTTATGTACAAACTACACTGTGTTATGGTTATAGCTAAACTGTCATGACTGGTCTGTCCTTGGGATTTCTGTTTTACTTCTTGCTCAATTTAAGGCAATGGAGATGAGGGAGCTTTCCCTAACTGTTCTTTATTTCCCTCCATGCAGGGGGGGTGTTCGCTGCAGAATCTGGAATGCAATCGTGAACCACCGACAAACAGCCGGCAAGACCTCAGTGCAGGTCAATGCTTTGGAAGAACACAAAAAGGGAATAGGCAAATGAAATACATTCCCAGCACTTAAACTGTTAGATGTATATATTTATATGTACAGTGGCCTTGCAGGTTTTGCACAGTTATGTAGCTTGTTTGACCATCAGTGTAATGCACAGTGAACAGTAACAGCTTTTAAGTCAGCGTCAATGCATGTAAGTTATTTATGACAAGACTAAAGCATACGATGCCTCTCGATGTAATATGAAACATTAGCAGGGAAAAAACCCACCTGAACTGGCTTCAGCACTGTGAAAACTGTGAACTTAAAATGTGTTACTTCTGCTGGCTGATGGTTTGAGCAGGGAGGGGATATGCTAGAGCATGTCACCTCATTGTAGATGGATTTATACAGCTTTTTGTATTAAAGCTACTCTCACTGAACTACTGAGAAAAGCCTGGTGTGATGTTTTCAATTAGTGACTTTTCTGTAGCAAAACCAGAGCACCTAAATTGTATTTTTGGTGGGGTTTCTGGGAAAGAGTCCATGAAACAAAACAGACCACTAGATAAAGATTGGTAAAGTTTAATTTTTGTTTTTCTTTTTACACTGTACTTAACACATACAGCGATCCAAAGAAAGTCAGTAAAGCAAATATATAGCACTTTAAATAAACCACTTTTTCTTGACTTAGCTTCTTCTGAAACATTCAGCACATTTAAGAAATTCCATACTCAGATGGATTTCCTTACACATTTCCTCTTTTAAAAGAGCTCTTAAATAAGCTTAACAGTTGTTTATTATAGTTCCTGTAAATGCATTCACTTATTCATAAGAATAAGCTACACCAATAAAAAGGCCTTTAGCTGACAGACTTGTACTTTATCCACTGGTTTGGGCCACGCACTTCAAAGGGTGGCTCATTGAAGTAGATGTGGTGACCCAGTTCTTCCAGGGGAGGCTCTGGGTCAGTGGTAGCAAACTGAGCAGCTTCCTCTATCTCCTTCCTTACTGCCACATCAATTTCCTAAACCAGAAATGCATGCTTATTAGAAGACAGCTCAGAAAAGGCATCATGATTTTGAATGTAAAGGCTATGATAAAGTATCAGTCAGAATCAGTTAACAATGACTAGAAATATAAAATCAAAAACGTTTTAAAACTCCTTCTCTACTAAACTGCATAATTTTGGGTAGTACTGGTACCTTACTGACCAAGGATCATGACCCCACTGAGCCTAGGGGGTTCCTCAGGGTTAGAGAGGTCCTCACTCCTTCACTAGGATTCTTCACATTTGGTCATTTCCCTTTCCAAGACTCACCCCCTTCCTGGGGAGTCAAGAAAGCCCAGGTAATTTTGATTTCTATCTGTTAGCAAATTACACCCCCCAGCCTTACTTAGCACCCAAAAGCAAAAGGCCTTTCCAGCAGAACACAACTTCAGGAGCTGATCTGCAACAGAACTTCACTTTCACCTATAAAAGTTATGTTAAAGCAAACCTTAAAGAACTTTAAAGAAAAGCATGGCATACTGCCCAGTGCAGTACTTTCTGGAGATCATCAGTGTGTGACTGCTCAAGAGCTTCCTTACATAGCAACCAAAACTATACCTTTAGTTCTTCAACGCTAGCAAGGTTGTTGTTGACCATTCTGTCCTTCAGCAAAGTAATGGGATCACTTTTGCTTCTCACTTCTTGAATTTCTTCTCTAGTACGATAGCTAAGAACAAGACAGGCAAAGACATGAAACCTGGAGCAAAGTGAGGTCTGGACACAGCTCACTTCTAGAAAAAGAGTCCGAAGAGTTGTCAGGGATGCAGTGACAACACAGAACATTGCCCAAAGGATGGCGCAGCAAGAGCCAGAGGCCTCCAGAGAGAGAGAGATCTGTAAATACCAATTGAGCAGAAGTAGCTCCAGACTCAAGGAAAAGGGGAGCAAACCCAGCCTGAAGCAGTTATTCTGAAGGGCCTTATTTCCTCCTAACCCTTCCCCCCCCTATGGAGGGGGCTGCATGACATGCACATGCTTCCAAGTCACTGCAAGTTTCCAATGAAGAGCTGGAATACACCTCTACTTCATGCAGACACATGGGGCTTGATCAGTTAGAGCAATGCCCAAATCTCTCTAGCACCTGGATGTTTGTATTTCTAGGATGTGTTCTACTTGTCTGGGCAGTCCAAACTGTTCCTGTAATTTGACCTTACAGGATTTTAATCTTTTTAAAATCCCAGAAAAGCATGATGCTATTCAACCAAACCTTCATTAGGACACAGTGTAAGCACATTCATTAATAGAGAGCACAGAAGTTTAACTGACTTTGTGCTTGTTCTAAACCTGCATCTTTTAATTCTGCATTAAAACGTGTGTTACATGGCTACAGATTATCAGCTGAGCAACGAGATGAGTGAGCAGGCTACTCATAGCAATTTCACTGTAATCTTTAAATGCATCTGACATCTGATTTAAACACTGAATTTCACAGTTTAATCTCTCAGAATCTGACCATCAGTACTTATTTTCAATGAAAAGAAAGAAGAAAAAATGTGACAGTACCTTATTCCAGGGTCACTCATACTGTGGCCATGGTAACGATACGTCTGTAACTCCATCACAAGAGGACCCTTGAAATGAATAGAAATACTGAGTGTTGCCACCATGAGTGACTAACTTGTTACAGCAGCAACTATTTGCTTGAGCTGAATTGCACCAGTGATCAATTATTTTTATTCAATAGGTTTTTCTTAGTTTAATTTACATAATATTAGCACATCTGGTTTCACATAGTAAAATGAAACCTAATTCTTTTTAAATGAAAGCATGTGCTGATACTGTAAGCATTTATTTTCATGTTTTCATTGAGCAGCTTTACAATTTCCTTCCTTCCACCATTACTCAAAATATTTCAAATTACCTCACAGAACCTTCATTACTTTAAGTATTGAAAATTTTCAAAACCAGTATTACTGTACTTGGGTGACAGACACTAACATTGACTCACAAAATATTTATTTCACTTTCCATTTCTTGTAAATATAGAATAATTATTACCTTCCTTGATGCTTCCCCTAACTAAACACAGAGATTACAACTGCCTGACAGTCATAACACCTTTCACAACAGAAAGTAACTGTGGTAGAAATGGGAAAAAATGACAGTATAAATAATAAGTGTTTGGTTAATACAAATTGAGGAACTACTTATGCACAATAAGTTGCAAGAATTCTACCCATGGAGAAGGAATGCCAATTTTACAGACGTACTTTTCCAGCTCTGCAGTACTCAGCTGCAAACTTTACTGCTTCTCGGACACAGAGCACATCCATGCCATCCACCTGGTAATGAGAAATAACACATTAAGGCAAAAAAATCCCAGCCTCCAAACTTCCAATCTCAGTATTTCCACAAGTGGAACAGAATTCAGCTTCAAGTAAATATAAGTAGAAATAAAAGAAATACCCATGTATGCGTTGTGTAGGTATGTGCACACACATTCCCCCTCAAAAAAAACTGTACTCACCCTGAGACCTGGAATGAAGTATCCTCTTTTGTAGTAGTCAGTGCTGGCTGCAGCTCTTTCAACTGATGTTCCCATTCCATACCGATTGTTCTCACAGACAAAAATACAAGGCAACTTCCATAAGGCAGCCATGTTGTATGTTTCAAATATCTGGCCCTGAAAGAAAATTAAGCTACATGTCATCAGGGAGCTCAGCCTTCAAGCATCAGTCTCTACTGCAAATCCTTCGGTTTTAGAGGTCTAGAAATTGTAATACTAAAAGTGATCTGAAACCAGCCATTTGCTACAGGTCAGAAGGAATAAAAGGGAAGCTACATTATATAAGGTAATTTTCATCTCAACTAGTAGTTTTACAGAAGTTAATTTTTAAGCCTGAATCAGTATCTGTGTTAGGGTACCACAAAACCTTCCAATTTAACTCAGGTATTTCAGCAACAGTCATAAAAAATACTTGACAATGGATTTACCTGGCAGGATGCTATTACAGCAAAGTTAAGTTTGACTGCAGTCAGCCTTGATTGCTCTGAGTCAAATTCAGGGAAAACCATGAACTAAGATCTCTACCTGTGCTTTGAAAGTGTGAAACTATCACTGGTACACTCTAAATCACCAACTGCTTATCTGGCTTATTGTCTCAGCTGATAACATGAAGAGTCTGGCTGGAATATCCTGGCAAGAATATCAATAGTAACTGGCTCTGCCAGAATGCTCTGTCCTCTTCTCAGTCTTCAGAAACATGATTTACACATCTCTCTCTCCCTATCCAGCAGCACTCTCATCTTCACTGCCATCCTTCAGAGCTCTCCTTACAGCACAGACAGTTCAGGGTGCCACACTTAGGTGAGCTGTGCACAACTGGAAAGAGGGTAAAGAGTAACTGGAAACCCTTCCTCCCAAGACTCGTGTATCATCCACATAATTAACCATCAGCCTTATTCACTCTCTGTGTTCCAGAACAGAGGGAGCCAAAAACCTTTCCCTCCACTACAGCTACAAGGGCCAAACTCAAAAGAGAGGTGGGGAAGGACAAATATTTACACAGGTCCAAAATATGATATAACACTGCAGGCACATGGAACATTCCTGATATATAAACAGCACCTAGCAATTAACTTCTTAACTGTTCACTTGAATCACCCCTCTGAGGACTACACAGTTGTTGGAATACATCCCTGCTCAAATACCTAAGACAACTCAAATAAGAGGTGGCCATGTCCAAAATGTGCTCTTCCACCACTTGGAGTAAAGGCAGAGCTCACAGAGCACAGAAGGAAAATTTATGCCCCCCAGCCACGCTGCTTTACCTGATTGGCTGCACCATCCCCATACAAGGCCACGCAGATTTCATTTTTAGCGAAGTATTTACAGGCCAGAGCAACCCCAGCTCCAAGAGGAACCTGCCAGAGTACAGGACAAAACATTTTAGAACAACATTTAAAGGAGTTGAAGACAGGCAGCCTGATATCTTTAAGGAGACATTTAGGCGGTTAGAGACCAACTCAACAAACAAGCTGTTACCCACTTCCCTTTGTTACAAATGTTATTGCAGCCAAAATATAAACATGAACGGTATTCTCAATTTGAATTATTTTTGCTACAGTTTACAAAATGGTGAGAACGCCAGAATAAGACATACCAGCCACAGAGCAATGGTATCTGCATACAAGCTCACACAGCACAAAAACTGAGAAGAAACACTGAGAGGCAAGAAGACACAAGCTAAATTGAGCTTGTGCTTTAAAACAGAAGTAATGTATATACCTGAGCACCAACAATACCGTTGCCACCATAGAAGTTTTTGGTATACATATGCATTGATCCTCCTTTTCCCTTTGCACATCCTCCTTTTCGACCTGAAACATGAGTAACAAGCAACTTCTGTTTTGGAGGAAAAATACTATACAAATGGAAACATCTAATTCAGTTCCTAAAGGCAGTAACACTAAGACCATGATCTGTGTGGACTTGGGACATGATGGCCTCTCTCATACAAGTTTACACTTAAACATCTCAGAAAACAAATGAGGGGGGAAAGAGAACAATAATGAAAGCATAATTCTGGAAATATGGATAAGATTAAGAAATTTCAAAACCAACCACAAGTTTCAGTGTCCTACTACACAAAAGCACTTTCAGATAAATATGAGGTGGTTTTTTATAGACAACAAGGTCCTACATAGTAATCTCCAAGAAGTATATTATTACTTTTGGCTTCTGCAAGAAAAGTAATAATGTTCCAAATTAGTTGCAATAATTTAGACTTGTCTTCCCTTTGACAATAACCACATGCAAAAATTACCAACAGGACACTAATAAAACCCCAACCACTACCAGCTTCCCATTCCACCCCAATATAAATATTAGTCACCCAGCCCAGCTTTATTCAAGGTGTAGTTTGAAGATAACCAGTGATCCATGAAGCATTACAACAAACCCTATTTAAATGAGCCCATCTAAGAACACAGAATTTCTCATCAGCCCATTCCGTTTCCTATTCTTATCTGTCTCGTTACCATTCACAGGAGATTTTATTTTATTTCTAATAAGCACAGCTTGTCTGGTTGGTTTTCTTACATTAGTCTGGGCGTTTATTTCAGAAGTGACTCTCTTTCTGAAATTTGTACTTCTCCTTCTTAATTTATGTGGATCATTTTTATTTTTGATATTTCTCATGCCTTTCTTATGTTTATGAATTGGTTAATTGATTTTGTGGGAGCTGTCACAAATTTTGCCAGCTAGGACCAAAGAAAAAAAAGTCTAATTTTAAGAAAAATAGTTATATGAATAACTGCAATTTACCTTTATCAAGCTTCCTCCACTTTTTGTACACTCCCTTCTTGTATTTTAGAATGTATTTAAGAATTCCTGATTAACCAATGTTACTTTTTGCTACATTTTCTACTTTTCTTAGAACACAAACTCATTTCTCATGTAATTGTCAATTCTCCTGAAAAGTTTTTCTAAAGCTTGTTTCCTATAGGATCTTATCTATTGGTTTTATTTTGGGTGACTCTGCTTCCTTCTCCTTCAAAGATTTTTTAATTCTTTGTTAATTTTATTGTAACTCATGCTGTCTGTTAGTTTGGCATTTGTAGTCAAGATCCTTCTTTGCAAGAATGGGCTCTAGCAGCAGTTCTAAGAACTTTCCCCAAGTGTCATTTTCTAGAATAACAGTCTTTACCATAGCCGCTCCCTCCCAACTAAAAGAGGTCCAGTAAAATCAAGTATAATGTTAGAGAAAAATGTGTCATGAAATGTAAAAAAAATCCCTCTACATTATGACTCATATTTCTGGTTTCAGGGCCCATAATTGACTGCAGTAGTGACAATCTTCCCATTTATTTTCTGACTTACCAGTATCCAGTGACACTTGGCAAATCAGTCACCACTGGATTCTGGGCTTTTGTGCACATAACAGATATGCATTCTTAGCACACACAGTTCCTAGTTTACAAAATCATACCGCTTGTCTAACGCCCAAACAGGCTTTCCTATACTAACATTTCAAGCATGAAGATTCTCAGATCAAGTCTTTATTATACCAGTGATGATAAAGGCCTTCCGGCTCCTTGCATCTGTTCACAGATCTCATAAGAGTTCATCAGGCTGATCCTCTCTTCCCTGCTCCATGCTCAACCCTACTGTGGACAGCCATCTCTCCTTTCTGCAAAATCTCTGTCTTGATTATCACTTAATATTCTTGTTACAATCAAATTTTCCCAAATCATTCAGTTTATCATTACAGGTAAAGTTTCAAAGTTTACCAGTCTTCCTAAGACTTCATCAACATAATTCTGAAAATCCAGGTCTGTCTCCTAGGGAGGATAATGCCCTGTCCCACTGAGAGCAGATGCCTACCATCAGCAAGTTCAAACCTGCTGCAGCACAAAAAATATAGCATACAGTATCCAGAAAAATCTTATGCATTTGTTCTTTAGAAGTACCAGGACTTAAATATTCCTTACTTACTAATTTTCACAGTAAAATTCAGTGATTCATAAAACTGAAACAACTGGTCCATTCTGCCACATCACTAAACTGCCTCTGAAGGCCCAGTATACTTTGTGCATTGACATCACTTTGAATTTGAGAGAATTCTGACACAAGCACAGCAGATGTGACCCTCACTCCACTGAGCACAAACCTGTAAGTTCTGCGAGAATCTCCCGGATAGGCACCCCCCGGGTGTAGGTGAAGCCGTGGGCTCTGTATGCTGTTATCACATGGTCTGTGGGCTTTATGGCAGCCTCAATCCCCACACAGCAAGCCTCCTGTTACACAGGACAGGCAAGGTTAGCAATGAAGAAAAACACACAGCTGCCACAGTCAGCACTGTGCCACACTGCTGATCCCACACACTATCAAACAATGGCAGGTCACAGGAAGAGCACAGATACAGGAGACTGACTTAAATCCCAAGGGTTGGTAACAGGCCTGGAGGTACAACAGCCTTGGGCTCTAAATTCCAACCTGACTGACTAGCAAAGGCACATGGGAGAGGAACCAGAATCTGCAAATATCTGAAGAATTTCCTCCCCCAATGAAGTATCTCAACAATCACAATTCAAAAACATCAGGGGATAACGGACAGACAGCAAAGTTTCAGTAAGTCCATGAAGGACTAGCAGAGGGGAGGAGATTTGGTCAATGGATGTTCAGGGGGTTAGGCCTTTGTTTGGGTAGTATGTTGGTGTAAGTCACTGGAGGCTGATGGTGGCGATTAGTAGGCTGTATAATGTAATGTTAGCTCACAGGTGTTTGTGTGAGGAGAGGAGGGTTAAGGGGAGGAGTACTGCAGTTGGGGTGGTAATTTTTAGCATTGTAGGAGGTTGAAGTTGTGTGGGTGGTCAGAGCCGTGGGGTCGGGTGGAGGCTACTAGAAGGGCTAGCCCTGTGCCTGCTTTGCAGGCGGAGAATGTTAGCATGAGGATAGGTTCTTCTGCCTGTTGCTTTTTAGTGGGCATGTGATCCATGAGATACAGAAACAAAAGCCATCAATGAAACTTGAGGGGGAAAATGCAGCCTTCAAATGTGCTCATTCCTCACATTCAGCTGATCTTCAGCTGCACTATGCTCTTCCCTGTCTTAGTGTCTCTCCTCCTCCCTCCTCTCCTCTCACAATGCACACAAATAAACCAGTTCTACATTCTCCACTCTATTAAAATCCCTACATTAAATAAGGTAAGACAATATAAAACCTCCTGGCCAAGAGTTCTTACCTGACCATCATATAAGTGGCAGAAGCCACGAATGATCTTCTGCTTGTAGAGCTGGTCAGCCTTGAGCTCCATGCGGCGGATGGTCTGCATGGTCTTGTAGTACTGGAGCCCCTCCTCCCGAGTCATCACTGCCGTGGTGCCCGGCCCTTCCTCCAGCCGATGGAGGTCACATTGCTGCACGTTAAACAAGTCATCATTTCCTCAAAATCAGTCATCCTATTTATGAGTATTACTTAATTTTTTAATGATCTGCCATTTTCAAATTCTGAGTGTAATCCCTTGCAGAAAAGAAAGCCAACAAAACCTAAACTCATAGGTCAGGACAACTGTGCACTGTTTCAAAATTCAGGGAAATAAAACCCTTCCTTTTAATAAAGACAGACTTCTACTCAGAAAATAAAGTCTCAGTAGTCCTAGAAGCAGAAGATGAACTAAAGTCCTCTGAAAATATGGCAAAAAACAGATTTCCATGGCTGTTGCACACCAAATATTAGGTAAGAGCTACAGAGGCTTAGTGAAAAGATAAGGAAGATCAAGAGTTTCCTCTGTTAAACAGTTTGTAAGATCTGGCCCTAAGACTGGCCATCACCTCTGCTACCTCTGTGATAAATAAACAGTAAGTTCAGTGGAAGAGACTAAACAAGTTACTCTGTCAGTGCAGACTAAATGGCCAAAATACTTTTATATAGGTTAAAGACAGTTTCTAGCAAAAGTCACTCCAGAGCAACTCCACTGACACCTAGATGAACTGGATATAACACCTGGGCACACTACTCAAGACAACTCTGCTTCAAAGTTCACATAACAACAGAAACTCTGGAGTCTTGTTATCAACACAGGATCAAATATTAAACCTTGTTATCTACTCAAAAAAGAATTTTCATATAAACATATATTCCTTCTCTTTCACCTGAAACAATTTTCATACTTCACAGGCAAACAGGGAGAGGGTGGAAAACAACACAAATTATTTCTTTCAGATTTTCCTTCATCAATTCCTGAATGAAACACCAGCCCAGAAGCTACTGCCAATAGAAACATCACTTTTTCCTAAGACTCAGCCAGAGTGGAAAGCTGACAGAATATAACACATTTTCTGAGCAGCACCAAGTCAAACACTGAAAGGATGCCACATTTTTTCCTCAAAAACTCACACAGACTTCAACCAGCTACATCTTTGGGATAGACTACAAACACCTAGTTGTTTGAAAAGCATTAAGGAAACAACAGAACAGAACAGAAAAGGTTCTTTAGCTCCTTTCTAACTCTGTTCTCACAGCTGCATTGTGATATAACAGCTGCAAAAAATCACAACTTCACATTCTTAAGAAACAAGTAACATTACCACACACTGCCAACACAGTACTTCCAGCTGCGCTTAGTAATCAGGTCAGATAGTGAGGGGTTTGGTTCTGGAAATTCAAACCGTATTTTCTAACTGAAAGAGATCTGGGGACCAGTCCATCAGGTTAAGATCTCTAACAAATGCTTACAAAGAATGCCAGTATTAAGTGTTCTTCTTCACCTTAATCTCAAACGTAGCTTCACTTGCGAAGTCCCCGTAGTTTCGTGATGCTACCATCACTCGAGAGGCCTTAAAAAAAGACAAAACAAAAGCATGAGTGAAGTTTAAATGTAATTATCAAGTAAAAGTATGTGACTTTTCAAGTAATTTTTCAGAGTATTCAAGTAATTTCTAAGAGTACTCCCAAACTGAAATAACTTATAAATAAGACACAACAGTAGCATATCCCATAAGACCTGGGAACTTTTATTCTGTATGCCAAAGTCCTTGAAAACCCATGATTTAAAATTAATATTAGGAAAAGAGAATTTAAACTGGTAATACCCTCGATTATCTAAAATAAACCCAATAAGTTTCAAAACTTTTGACAATGAACTTTTGACAAAACCACAAAAATAATTGTTTATCCCTTCACATGCCAGGCTGACAATAAAAGGAGAGACAGCCAATGCAGACTTTGATTGCGGACTCTCTGCGCTAACTGGAATTTTGACTAGATAGAACAAAAAAAAAAGAAAAATCCAAAACCAACCAAACAAAAGGAATCCAGCAGATATCTGAAATATAAACTACTCGCACTTTTTCTTTTTAATAGGAAGAGAAACTGGGGGAATAAGAAGCCATAACAATGGAGAGAGAGAGAATCATTTCAGTAACAGCATGGCCACTACTGTGGCCACTCTAAAAATGTGGAAACACAGAAGGTGCCTGAGGATACAAGAAACATAGAACAACAGCAAGGGTGGCATGGTAGGGGAGAGATAGGAAAGATGTTTAAAAATACATTACTGGTGGCTCTTAAAGAAGGAACACAGGGTATTGACCAGTGAATGGTGGTGATTTTAGATGACTAGCAAGTTTCACTGCAGCATCAGACAGGATGGGCCCGTGTCCATGCATGCACTGTGGCTACAGCACAAGGAACACTACATCTTTAGTGGCAAGATTGTACTGCTAATTAAGTTACACAAAAACTTCAGCAGCTCCTTCAGCCAGGGAATCCACATATACTTAGCTGAAGGTAGATTCCACCAAAATTTTGAGAATGTTCAGGTCACCATCTCCAAAAAAGTTCTGACTGACATGTGTGAAGCTTGGGAGAAAATTTTCAACCCATCCTTGTTACCTCCTCTGTTGCATATCGATCAGATTTATCAGTAACACTGCCCCCATTCACCCTGCCCTGTTATCAGATTAAGTATTTACAAGTTTTAATTTAACCCAGTTGCTACACTATTTACTACAATGCATCAGTATTAACAGTTAAGAAAAGCTGTTTTACTCCTAGAGCTGGAAGTAAATCCACAGTTTGGATTCAGAGTATCACAGAATGGCCACAGTTGGGAAGGATCCCTTTAGCCCACCTGGTTAAACTCCCTGCCCTGAACAGGACATAAAAGCACCCTGAGAGTCTGGACAAAAGCCCTGATTTGTGGGCAGTACACCTATCAAAAGAGCACCTTGACAAGACTGACTGAGGCCTTACCTCGCTAACGGCTCCCTAGGTTAGCAGCGTTTGGAAGAAAAAAAAAAGTAGAGTAAGTAGCTGTATCAAACAATGAGGGGAGGAGAAGTCAGCAAACTATTATCCAGCTAGAACAGAACACTGCAAGTGGTAGTTTCTATACATGGAAATCCATCTGTACACTCTGGAAAATGCTCAAAGCATATAGGAGACACTGCTTTATGGATTAAGTCTACCCCTATTTATTTGGTAATTTATGCCTTCACTACAGAGGCATAAAAACAATTCAAGACAAATATTTACATATTTGGTAAGCAGTTATTGAAATATCTGAACCAGATTTACTTTGGCACTCCAGGAGACCAGAGTATGTCCAGATCAGGCCAAGTACCTGTAGTAAGGGACAAATTTTAGGCACCCATATTTGCAGGATTTAATCTAGAGATTCTATTTGTGAAGTAGGAAATACTCCTAGACATGCAGCCCAAAGACAGATAGCAAGAGCTTCCAGTAAATTTTCTGCCCTGTGTTTTTGTGACAGATCCAGTTATCCACAAGCAGTGAATGCCTGGGTGAGAGAGCTGCTTCAGAACGGGGGTGCAGCAACACATCTGCTCTCCATGGCAAAAAGGCACCTGATTTCCAGTTACCTAAAAATACCTTTGAACTCTGGCCTTGCCAACAGGTTTTTTTTCAGCAGGGTTATTTTTTCCTCATGGCCACAGTCATTACAGTGGAATAAGCAGCATGAAGTGGTAAAAGCACGATTTTTCACACAACAAAGATAAAATACAACAAATGATTCACACTAATAACAAAAAAATAACAAAATTTGAAACAAAATTCATGCAGAGATTGAAAAGGGCTGTTGGCTGAGCAAAGGGAGACCAAGCAGTTCAGTCACACGCTGAAGTCCATTCGGGCCGAGCAGACCCCTCAGGGGGACCTGACCTGTGCAGTCCAAGTGTGGAGGAACAAGACTGACCAAAGCCCTGCGCCATTAAGGGCTTAAAAAGCGATCTCCTACACGCGACGACCATTTTACTGTCACTTGGGATCGTCAGGCAGAGAGAGGGAATGAAAAATCAAGGGTTTTTTTTTTAATTTAATTTTTCATCAGTTTTTCTCCTTTGCCGCCTGAGCCACGTTCCCGGGCAGCTCCCGCCGCCTCTCCCGGAGCTGCGCCCCGCGCGCCCCTCCTACCCCGCAGCACTCCCGGCCCGGCCGGCACCGGCCGCGCTCGGCGGCCGCACTCACCGTCCTCCCAGCGGCCGCTGGGCCCTGCAGCAATCGGGAGAGCGCGGCCAGCAGCATCTTGTCGCATGGAGAGGGAAGGGAGGGCAGCGCCTGCCGTGGGGCCCGTCCCCGGCTCTCCTCCAGCCGCCGCCGCCGCCGCCGCCTCGGCCGCGACCGCCGCCTGTCCTGCGTCCCCGCGCCCTGCGCATGCGCGGGCCTGCGCTGCGGCGGCCCGGGCAGCGCCCCCTGCTGGGCGCCGGAGCCGAAATGTCATTAAAGGTCATTAAAGGTCATCGATGAGGGAAGCTCGGATCACCCCTCGCAGCCGCGCCCGGGGCCCTGCGCACCTTGTGCGGCCCAGGCGTTAGGAAGAATTTTGGATCTTCGGAGGAATTTCTTCTCAGAAGAGGCGTGTTTCCTCTCAAAATTCTGAACAGAATTTCTTTTCAGAAGGCGCGGTTAGGCACTGGAATGGGCTGCCCAGGGGGCGGGGGGAGTCACCGTCCCTGGAGGAGTTTAAGGAAAGAGTGGACGTGGCACTCGGTGCCGTGCTCCGGCTGACGTGGTGGGGTCGGGCCATGGGCTGGGCTCGGTGGTATCAGAGGTCTTTTCCAGCCTCATTGATTCTGTGCTCAGGTTTGAGTGCTTAATGTGCCGAGAGCTGCTCTGTGTGAGCGCATTCCTTGGTTTTTAAATGGACAAAGTGTTGAAATGTTTTCTCTTTAACGTCACAGGCATCTTTCCCTTGGGAAATACACAGCGAAGTTAAGATTTAACTTCGTGCTGCGGCGGCCTCCCACCATGGGACACCTGCTGATCTCTCCAGCCAACCTCGTTTCTCCTGCCGCTGGCTCCAGGGCACACGAGGGTGGACAGCGGGACACGGGACAGACACAGCCAATGGGTTGTGCGCTGCTCCCCTGTTCCTCGCCAAAAAATCCCAGAAAGCAAATCCTGGGCTTTTTCACCTGCTGGCGGCACAAGTGCTTGTGTCTGAGTCCTGCAGGTTGCACAAAGCTCAAGTGATTAATGTTTAAAGCATAATTTCCAGTGAAAATGTGCCCCTCAAACTACACCTCACCTCCATCAGAAAGGACTGAAGATGCCATCTGTTTCCAAAATACAGCCTCATCTGGATCCCCACTGTACTGTTCTCCTTTTTCCTTGGCTTCCCCCCGTTCCATTAATAAGGACACTCAAAGCTAATGTGATTTTTCCTCACTTTGTCTGTAGCACAGAGTAGGAAGGGAGGTAGCCATCCCTCATCTCATAAAGGTGCTGTGAAGAAGCCTAAATTTCATGTATTTGGTTAGTTCTTGCTCAAAAAAACAAGCCCAGTGTTGGTATCAGCCAACTGAAGACTGAAAATTAGCCAAATTAGAGGACTGAAAACTAACCAAACTTTCTTCAGCTTCAAGTGCTGGTGGACAGTGCAGGGCAGCGCTCATCTTCCTACCTTTGTGCTGCTGCTCTGCAAGTTCCTTGGCATATGCTTTGCCTTTAGATAAGCTGGGATGTATAAAAAAGCAAAATAATACTACTGATTTTCACATCTAAAAAAAAGTCTGAAAATAGTATCACTTTTGCAATCATGAAATCCATCTGGGAGTAGCTGGATAGTGCTGTTTCCAGTGTCCCAAGGGATAAAGCAGTTCTTGCTGACACATTGGTAAAGGCAAGTCTCTTCAGGAGCCTCTTGTGGAACTTTTATTGGCACATAACGTGTTGGAAATTTGAATTTTGCAAGTCAGTTCTACACTACTAAGTAGATTTAGGCTTCCTTCATGAGGCAACAACATCAGCAACAGCAGCTGACCTCCAGGAAAATAAGGGGCAAAGTGAAAATATTGATCAGTTGTTTCAAAAGTCATTTTTCCTAGGGTGCCTTTAGTCCGTAGCACTTCACTGCTTGGAAGACAAGTACTTGGCAGTCTCCAGCAGACTTGCTGGAGATGTTCTGCAGGCAGGGAGTGGCTCTGCTGCAAAGACAGCATTATCCTGAAGGACTGTGTGTGATTTTCCCCGGGGCTTCTAAGGTGCTGTGACACCCCCAGAGGTTCCAGCACACTTCTGAATAGTGTAGCCATCTGTCTGGAAATGTGCAACCTGCATTTTTATCAGGCAGCCTGCACATTCCTGGAGAGATTGCTGAAGGATTCATGCACATCAATGGTGTTCATGCACACACCAGATACATCTGAGAGGCTCATGAAGCAGGTGTAGGACTGTCCTCCTGCCCAACTCCGGTTTATAGAAAGGCCAAGGGACACCTGGGCTGGGCTGCTCATGGGAGGATGCTGAGGCTGTCAGAATTTCCTGGAGTGCATGGCAAAACAAGGATTCACCTTCTGCTTTTAATAGTTTTCACATTCTCCAAATGAGGTTCATCAAAAGAATGAAGTGTACTGGCATCTGTATGTGAGACAGGAAGCTTCTGGTAAACTCACATGCCAACTTCACCAAGCAACAGTATGAAATAAAGGTTTCTAGAGATCACTGAACAATTGTTAACTAGACAATTGCTCCCACTCAAAGGAAAATTATTCTTCTTATTATTATTATTACTACAAAAGAATCCAGTCAAGATAATTTAAAATTCAGTGTTGTTACCTGTTCCTTCTCCTAATGAAAGAAAAAAAAGCAGAGCAATTTTTATAGTTACACAATTATAGACAGATGTTATCAACACTTCTAATAGTCATTGGAAATAGTTATTTAGATAGGAAATGATCCATTTTTGTCCTTCTTGGAAATACAGCAAAGCATTGATTTTTATCACCTCTGCCAATTTTTTACTTTTCATGGTATTTTATTAATATTCATTTATTTTCTTTATTAAAAGCTCTTAAAACATCCTGAAATTATTAAATTGTCCTACAGAAAACCAGTGCAGAAAGCTAATTCATGAATGAGGTAAACATGAAGAGGAAAACAAAATAAAATCATAAGCAGAGAACGACACTCAAAAATAATTTAATGAAAGATGATTATGTAAGATTTCATAATGGAGTACCTTGCCATGTGTGACTTTAGTATTACATCAAGGGTGTGTTGCATGGCAGTTGGCCAAAATTCATCGTGTTCTATTGTTCTGGGTGTGATTCTAAAATGTTATTTTTCGGGTTGCAGCTGCTGTTACAAATGTCTGCTCTTGGACTGAAAGCAGAGGGGAGCATCCAGGACTCCCTCCAGCTCACTGGCTGCGTCCAGGTGAAAGCAATCCCCACCTCATTCCAGGAGCCAGAAGTTTGCTGCATGATTTTTCTTGCTCCTGTGCCACCATAGCTGTAAGGCAGCAGGCAGCCATGGTGGCTGCCAGGGGACAGCTGGTGGCCACATTGCTTCAGCCTCATTTCCTCCATGGGAGGATCCATGCTGGGACACGCTTCCCCAGGTCCCCTGGATGGCACCATATGGTGGCCCCTTAAATTGTAAACTCTGTTCTTAATGTTCATTTAATTCAAAATGCTTGAAATAAACTGAGGTGGGCTGGTAGCAGCCCTTCTGAGTGGCATTGGAATGGCAGTACAGGGGGACTCTGCTGCGTGCTCAGTGGTGTGACAATCTCTGTGGTGGATGGTGAGCTGGCTCCATTCATTTTGGAGGACAGGGTGGGAAGGATGGTGGCATTGTCTTACCTGTGCTGGTCACACAGCAGCCTCCAGGGCCCTGCTCTGACTTCTTCCTGGTGTGAAGCAGTCAATTAACTCAATTAACTCCGAGTGAGAGCTCACAAGTGGATGAACACACTCAGATGTGAATGACAAGGGACCAGATCCTGGGATTGGGCTGAAGAAATTAAGTTATCAAACAGAACAGATGTAGTCTTAGTTCCTTTTCCATATTTAAAATCTAAACCACCAGCTTCACTCCAGAAGCATCCTCCCATTCTAAATATTAATAAATACACTATACTCTGTTTTAAACTGGTCAGCAGGAACATTTTTTTTCTCATTATTCTTTGTTTTGCGTTTCCATTTATTTATCTTCTCCCATTTTTCTTCCTGTCCTCCCCACTCTCATTTGATTTACTTATCCAAGCACTTTTTTAATCAGTATTCCTCTTTTCCTTTTCTCAGGTCCATGTTGCTTCTCTGCATTTCTCACTGAAAATGTCTCTATTTTGATCTATGTCTCCCATCCCTTCTGACTACTTCCCATTCAGTTCTAGTAGTTTTGTCTTTAGACAGCAACATAGATGGGGAATCAGAACACTGAATTGTACTGTCAAAATCCTTCAGATGATTTGTTTTCTTTGGAGTCACTGGAGTTTGGAAGAGAGGCAGTTTTCTAGGATCATCCAGATGTTTTGCTTCTAGTAGGGATAGAAAATGGATTAAGAAATTGTATTTTCTGTTCTTCATTCTGATTGCTTTTCTGCATTATTATTTGGGAAACACCAACATCTTGACGGAGAAGGACAATAATTAAGTTATAATGTCATTTTTCATGCTTGAATTTTTTATCCTTTTGTGCCTCAGTGCTTCTCGTTATGTTAATTTTCTTGAGGTTTTTGTCCTAGGAATAATTAGTATTATAACATACAGAGAAGCACTGCTGTAGAAAAGGTTCTACCCATTTACATGCTAAAGTCCATGGGAAAAGAGATGTTACTTTACTCTTCTGTGTATGCCCAGCTACCATAGAGTTATTTGAATGTAACATTGATCAGCTTGAAAACTGTGAGCAAAAGAAACCAGACATATTTTCTGCTGTTGCTGTTTCTCACTGAATAGTTGAGGCTCAGTTCAGTCCTTCTGCACTTTGATATTTTCATGTATGTCTTTCAGGTATATACAAATGTATAGTTTTATTCAAATTTGGGATCTTAGGCTTTGTGTCTAGAGGGCTCAGGCAAATGCTTTAAACAAACATTTGTGGAACCTGAATTCATGGAAAGCTTTGTAAAGAAACCAACTGTTTCTACTTAATCTTTTTTACGCAGGCATCCTTCTTCTGCTGTGTTGTATTTCCCAGCACCCTAGAGACAACATTTCTGTTGATAAAGCTCTATGTAACACCCTCCTTTTCACAGTGCCAGAACATTTTTGAACAACACTCACTTATGAGCCACCTCAGTGCAAATTCCTTCCTGCAGGATTTTTGTCAGCTCCATTGCTCACTGCCTGCCTTTTCTTTGCTGGGTTCTGCTCTTTGTTGCTAGCTGTAAACCACTGATTTACATCCTGCTTTCAGACCACAATTTTACAAATAACTGAGTTCTAATCCTCTGCCCCTTCGGGTTTGTGTCTCTCTGGAACTAAATGGGAGATTCTGTGCTTCCGTATTTGTCCTAAAAATAACAAGTGAATAGAACAGGCACGGTTTGTCAGAATGGTGTTACCAGCAGAATCATAGATAACAATTCTTTGATTGTGACCTTGTTGGTGTTTTAGAGGGTGGAAACAGCTGTGTGCAGAAGTGCCGTGAGGCGGCAGTGTAGCCCAGGGATGGAAGTGCATCCGCGCTTTTCTCCTGGGCTGGAAGTGCCTCTGCACTTTCCCCTGCAGTCAGTAGCAAACCATTTCAGCAGGGAGCCACTGGAGGCTGCCTCGTTACTTGGAAAAGTCGTGTTAGGATAACATTAAGGGAACAAACTGAAAATAAGCTGGTTACTCTAGAATGGGTGTGACCATTTGGTATTGCTTCCCCAGTTGTGTCTGTGGTGTTTATTTCCTTTCCCTGAGCACAAGGAAGGGGATGTCTCAGTACCTGATCTGTTGCTATTGCCCTCAGTACTCTTGCTCCCTCAGGGGAAGGAATGCCTAGTTTAGATTTGTCCATTAATAATTTCAATATTTATCTGATTTGAATGAAGCTCATACATCTGAGTGCAATCAAATCTACACCACCCTCCTCCCTGCACCAGAGAAACACAGCAGCACTGGTTGCAGAGATTTTTAACCTCTGCAAAATCCAAGCCAGCGCTATGGTGTATAGAAAGGGTCTTGTACCACAAAACTCCCATCCTGAGGGATATGTCATGACCCCTCTATACAAACTCTTACAGTATAAAGCCATTTTGCACTAAGCTGCATTGATCCTGTCAGCCCTTAGCAGATTGTGATTCACCCCTGCCTTCCTCTGGTTTGGGATGACATGATGCTGCTTGCTTTAGCGTGTGTGCATCTGGATCCATGTGCAGAAACCCTGCAAATAATTATAGGAGAGAACACTTATGAAAGCAGATCAGTCAAATTACAGAATTGAGGACATTCTTTAATTTGGCTTCCTGAGCTTTGATACTAAAATATCCTGTTACCCCTTTGTGGAGGACTGTGGAATAAGACTTATCTCTCTAATCTCACACTATCAGAAATTCTTTTCTTCCATGTGATTAAGGGTGTTCAAAATTATCTTCTATTATGCAACTAAGACTGCTCTAAATGCATTCAAATAGAATGGGGAATAGAATTAAAAAAAAACAACAAACTTCAGAGAGGTGAAGAGTAGTCCCCTCAGCCTGACAACCTTCCATCCAGGTTTTTTCTTTTCTTGAGGAAGGTTAAAAAATATTTAACTGTAAAGATTTATTAAGGAAACATGGCTAACTTTCACCAGACTGCTGAATCTCTTCTGGTAATCTGCATGAGTAGAATGAACCCTGTATTATTATTTTGTTCCTAGGTTTTAAAATTAAGTGCAGCTTTGTTACAGCTCAATTCAGTGTCACCTGGTCCTGAGCATTACAGGGCAATGGCTACTGGCTACAGTTTTTTCTAAATGTTATTCTCTTGGTATTAAATATGTGCTTCCATGCAATTTTGTCCTAAAAATTCAGAATATTTTAACTGCATTATTCCTTTAGATTCAGATATTAGATTTTTCTTTCTTTGCTGTCAGCCAGGCAAGTCCTGAACAAGAGGCCAAAGGTAGCACTGGCCGAAAACCTCTCAGTAGTTTTGGGGAGGCTGAGCTGGCTAAGCAAAATTTGGAGCTGTGTCCTGGGCCAGGAAGGAGTGGGAAGAGCTATAAAACTGTGAGGAGAGCTGTGTGGAGCTGGGTTTGTGCTGCTGAGGCCAGGGTGGAGATGGGGAGCACAGACACCATGCCTGCCTGAGCTGTGCTGCAGCCCCAAGGACCTCTCTGGCAGCAGAAGCAACCAGCAGGACTTTCCAGGGATTTTTCCAAGCAAAGGAAGCAGTAGGGCCATCATAATTAAAAAAAATAAAAAATAAAAGAAAAATAATTTTCAAAAATTAAGTCTGTTGGTTGTTCAAGGCAAACCCCAGCTTTGCCCATGGTTCTGGCTGACCCTGCACAGAGATGATTTTTATTCCAGCTGTCTATCTCCTTGATGTATTTATCTTGCCTGCAAAATCTAGGAGTCTTTGCTCTGGGCCAAGATGTGCTGCAAACATAGACGTGCTTGCAAAAATATTTGCAGAAGAGTAATTCACTGTAAAGCCACAGGAGAGGGAGGAAGAGGGGAGTGTCTCTCCAGAAAGCAGCTGGGGGAGGCTAGGAAGGATTGTGTATCTACCATCTTGATGAGAACAAGATTTATCATCTCGCTTTTCAGATCACTGATCTTCTCCAGACTCAATCAAAATCAATCAGAAGTTTCCCATTGTTTCTGTATGTTTACAGTCAACCCCACTGTGTATTAGCTTTCAAATATATCAATATGTGCATATTTGCAGTCAAAAATATAAGCCTATAATACTTAGAAAGAAAACAGAAAAATCATTAAAATATCTGAAGATTGTGTATTCTATGTTCAGAATTTGGAAGCATTATTAACTTCAGCTGCACTTAAACAATGAGTAAGCATGAGGGAAAGTTCATATTTGGAACTATTTTTAAGTGTTCATTAATTTGACAGTCTCTGCCAAATAAGGCAGAATTTATTTACTTTTGTCTGACTAACTTCAACTGCTTTAGAGTCCCATGAACTTCATACGACAATTATGACTTGAATCTTTTTTCTCTGTGATACCACCTCCCTTTGCTCTCTTTTAATCATCTCTCTCCTGTTTCCTATGACAAGCAGTGTTTTCCCAATCCCTCACCAGCTAGAATCCAGTATTCTCTAGCTGATGCCATGTAATGCAATTAACAGCAAATTTTCTTTTCCATTACAAACCTCAAGAGTCAAAACTCAAATTATGTTTTTTGGGATGTTCCTATTTTTTTTTATCCTCAAACAAAGCTGATAAAATTGAGTCAACTATTTCAATGTATATATTAGGCAATTAAAACAAACAGTAAAATTCTGCCTGCCCATATACCTGAAGCAAGTACATTTTGCTGAGGAAGGGCACGGTGTAAGTTGGATGTAATGGGTACAGATAAGGAAAATTCATGTGCTATATTTTTGTACTGCCATTTAACAGTAATTTTCAGCAAGATTCATAGCAATTTGTCTTAGTTTCCTGTGAAGTGGGTTCTCTTTTTGCATTAATTGTTCATTTTTTGAGTAGACACACAGACTGAGTACCTGGTTTCCACAAAGGCTTGAATAGACACTTTTAAGATTGCAGGATGGCTGGATAGATTTTGCTTGTTTTTTATATATACCTTATATAGGTTTTTCTTCTTCAGAATTTAACTCCTAAAGGATTTTAAGCCATTCTAATTGCAACATATAGTGAGCTATTTAGATATTCAGCTTGATCAATGCTTTAAAGAATCTGAAGATCTATGTTGGAAAAAAGAATTAGGTAAGCCCATTTCAGAACCATTATGACTGCATATCAATTTCCAGTACTACTATTTATCCAGAGAGAATTTTAGGAGGCAAACTCAGTGATGGTCGCCATGGGACTTGTGAGGAATAGGCAGCCATGAAACCAAGGGATGCACAATATTAGAATATTATTTTTACCTTTTTTCTCTTGGACAGCAGAAGGAAAGGCCTGGAAAGATGGACAAACAGAATCAGTGAGAGAACATTTCTCAATGGCTGGAAAAGTGTTTGAGACAAGTGACCCAGCTGGCTGACCCAAAGTGGTATGAATGTTGTAGATTTCCAGAGTGGGTTTTTTTATAGCTCTTCTAGGAGAAGTTTAGTGGAAGGAACAGATCAGAAAATAGAAGCAAATGAAATTTGAGCCAGTGTGAGTTTTCCTGTTATTTTTCCAAACTTTTTTGAACACGTACATTCAGTCAGCTAAAGAACTCCCTCATTTGCCCTGCACATTTCTTTCCACTTCCTCCACAGCAGAGGAAAGGCCAGAGTTTGAAATATGAAATGGTGGTGCTTCAGGCAGCTGTATTCAACTGATTTTCTTTCTATTTTGCCTTAATATGGTACTGATTTTAGTAACTAGATTATGCACTTGGCCTACCCATAACTGAAATATTTATAAAGTCTTATGTAGTCTGAAGCCTTTTGTTAGCTATATGCTAACAAAGAACATTCAAGAGCATAAATGGAAGGAAATGGAATGAAATACTTAACAAATTGCTTCTGGATTGACTTTTCCTGAACAGTAGATAGGAATAACTTCTTCATTTCTCCCAGTACATGTAGTTTGGACTCAGCCATTCTTCTGTTGCAGGTTGCCCAGGCCAGCAAAAGATGCATCACTAGGAAGACCAAAACATTTTCAGGGAACAGTATGCCTTAGGTCAAATGAAATGTTTGACATTAAAGGTAGCATTTTGCTCTCATAAGAGTAATTAATTTTCTTGTTAATATATTAGAATTAATGTAAGTCCCACAATGACACTGAAATAAGCACTTGACCTGTTTTTACTGGGCACTTGAACTATTGTAGTATTTTATATTTAAGAACTGATTGTATTTTTTTAAAAAATAAAATATTGGCCCCATGAAAAACAGAGTGAGACAATGTCACCTTCTGAGGCTCACTGACACTTAGATCAGGGCTTCTTAACAGTACAGTGGGACAGATGCCAGTTTTGGGCACATCTGTGTCCATTTGTGCTGCTCTCTCAATTCAAATGGAATCATTGCTGATCAAAGAAAGGGCCCAAGCATTTGCAACCCCAGTAGAAGAAGTCTGAACCATCAGAGGCTGAGTAAAATCATCCCACAGGCTACCAGCTGCTTTCTCTGATCTGGACTGTTACTCTGATACTATTTCTTAGCAGACCTCATTTCTGCAAGGCTGTTATTCCTTCTATAGCTGGAAAACTGCTGTAACTGAGTGGAAGAGGAAACATTCCTGTTAACCAGACTATCATTCAGCATTAGGAAAGTTGCAGTTAATTGTAACCTTTTGTAGTTCCAGATCACCAATATTAGAATATAATGAATCTCGAGGACCTCAGCATGAGAGTTTCTTACAATACTTCTATGCAGGCCATTGTTACAAGGACATTAATTCTGAAAATAATCCTCTTTTTGCATGCAAAAGCTGCATTGTTATCTGTAGGATGTTTGTATGCAAAAAAAAAAAGCTGTGGATCTGTCAGCCTGCCCTGAAGGCTTCTTGAAAAATATCTAGACAGCCGGTTGATTAGGTTCTTAATGAATTTGAACATTTAATGTTGTCAAACTGAAATTTGACATAATTAAAAGCAAATTTAAAAGTGGCCATGCATGTCTTGAAAGCCATAATCAGGTAGTAACATTGGTGCAAACAGCCCCGTTGCAATTAAGGCCATAATGATGCTAATTTGACCTGTTCTAGGAGAAATGAGTACCTGGAAAAGTAAAAGCAGCACACCCCAATCCACATATCTCAGAGAGTGGGGAGAAACTCAGATCTTAATGAAAATTGATTTTTTTAGGTGTTCTTTCTTTTAGTGGTATCACATCTGTCCAATTTCATTCAGGGGAATGCTTTTGGACTTTTGCTGGTGGGAATAAGTGGGTTCTGAAATTTTGAAATTTTATGCAGGTAATGCTGGCATGTCTTGATTTATTTGTTCCTTCAAATGGAGATCCATTAAGAATAATTTAGAAAATCCATATTTTGAATAGATTTTTTGAAAAGATCTTCTGTCATGGAAAAGCAGCATCATGCAGAGATAGTGTGCTAGAGTTATATCGAGTTGTCTACATGCCAGAAGAAATTCAGATGTGATAAAATGATTCTCTGTCTAGCTCGTTTGAGTTAGCCTAGGCATTTTTGCATAGCAGCTGTGCTTTATTTGTCTGTACAAGTGTGTGCACATAAAATGGTTCACAAACAGTATAAACCTCCCTCTAACAAATTAAGTTTGAAGGTGTCATTATGTTATTAATTAAATAATGATAACTTTCCAACTTTTGTAAACAAATTTTCTCAAAGAAGTATCCAATGCAGACAAAGATAGAAAAAGAAAGGAAGAAGAGGGTCCCATCCAGACAGAGCAGAAAGTAAGAGTAAAGGCACAGGGAAAACAGGTTTCTATTACACGTTAGTCCCGCAAAACAGAAAGGATTAGAAACACCTACAAAATATGCATCAAGAGAAGCATGCACAGGAGATGCTGCACTGCCAGACAGCAGCGCACAGTGCATGAAATCAGAGAACACCTCCAAGGACAAAAGGTTAACAGCGATGATATGTTTTTTCTTGGGGGTCATTCTGTGACCACAGCCATCCACTGTGGACAGTAAAAGCCTGTGATTTCATGCAGAAGCTCATCCTAGAACTAAGATTTAAATGGGACTGAATTACAAAATAAATTCAAAATAACTTACGGACAATAATTTAAGAATAGGAACAAAAGGCATGCAAATGAGAAATCAGAATAATAAGGTCAAATGAAAGGATTTGAAGGTTTACCTGAAAAATGGGGGGGAGTCATCTTTCATGGTTTCATTTATAGGAGGTGAGACATAGAAGTGAGTCATGTCTGAGCTCATTATTTAGATTTTACAATCACTGAAGAGAGATAAACAATCCTACAGAATTCTAACCAGTAAAATAAATGGACCTATGGACTGTCTTTGAATATGTACTTATTCTGAGGTGAGAAATTCACATGCAGCAATGATCATGACAAACAAGAAAGGCAGGTGTTAAATGTTAGTTTGTACTATGTGGAATAAAACCAGCAAATATTAGAGGGACCTTCTCAACCACAAAAACAAATATCTTCAAAGCAATGCATGCCTGCGATGCATCTAAGATTGGATGCAAGTTCAGAGCAAAGAAAGGTTAGCTGGGGGAAATCACAGAATTATGGAATGGTTTGGGTTTAAAGGGACCTTCAAGTTCATCTAGTTCCAAACCCATGCCATGGGCAGGGAGCCTTCCAGTAGACCAGGCTGCTCAAAGTCCATCCAAGCTGGCCTTGAACACTTTCAAGGATGTAGCATTCACAATTTCTTTGGGCAACCTGTCCCAGTGCTTCCCCACCCTTAGCTCATTGGTGTATTTGAACCCACTAGAGTATCAGAGATTATTATGTTTTTTGCTGTCAATTTCTTTTTCATTTAAGGAGAAGCAGAAGCAGAAAACAAACCCACAAATTTGGTGATACCAATCTTTAACCTCTTCTAACAGCTCCTGAAATCTCATTTTCATTTCCTTTTCCATAGCTCCTATTAAACAAGCAAAACGCACAATAACTTTTCAACTGCACTCCAAATGGATTTAAGAGATTGTTTTTCTTTAGTGTGGCCAGTGCTGAAATGCAGATACCTCTAGTGGATTTTTTTTAATGCATACTAAAAAGGAGGGGAATTTTGCCATCTCTTCCTGCTCTGACCCTGCCAAATGCTAAACAGGCTGAAATTTGCACAGGAGTTTGGTTTAGTTTTTAGAAATCTTGTTTATTCTTTATTATAATTAAAATAACTATAATATGGAAATCTTGTTCATTCTTTATTATAATTCAAAATATTACTGCAATTTTCCTCCATATCCAACCCATAATGGAAAATAGATCTATGGGAGGATGACCTAAGGTAATCTTGGTTCCCTGGACTTAAGTGCACTGTTTTTGACACAGTCTCTTTTCCATGTAGCCCAGGACAAGAGTCTATATTTATCTCCAACTTGTTGCTTTTATTTTGCACTTTGCAGTAGAGATATTCTTGAAGTACATTTTACAACCCGTAGGTTTCCCTCTCCAAAATAAATACATTGGATCACTGTTATTCTGGTAACTCTCCTGTTTGGAATCTGGATCTGGCTCCTTAGGCTTGTACTTTGTGAAATAAAGTAATTCCAGTCACAGAGGGCCAGTAAGCAAGAGAGCAGGATATGTCTGGTTCTTGACTTTCCAATTTGATGAAGCTATGCTACCAGCATTTTTTTAAACTGATGATTACACCATTTAAAAAAATCTTTATGTTTCCAGCCTCTGGTAGATAAGAAGTATAAAAGAAATCAGAGCAAAGTTTTCTACTTGCCAGTCAAACTGGGTTCAATCCTGCAAATACTTTTGCAGTAGTTAGGCTTTATGTTCAGCAAAGCAGACCCCATTACAGGCCTGGTCATTTTAGCAAAACCAAGTGTAAGTCTGGTGAGTGCACAGTGGCAGGAAAGGAGAGAGGCAGTATGAAAGGAAATCCTAAATTGGTTCAGTCCCCTTCAGTGTGTAATTTACAAATTGGGTTGGAGGGAACTTTTCATGTGTCATATGGTCTAATTTGCAACAGGATTAATTTCTTCAACACCTTTAAGTCCTGTTTGTTCTACATGGGTGGATTGGCACAAGGTAACTTTCTTTAAGGAACTCCTGGCATTTGGTGTTCTTACCTGAAAAAATAAGTTGTGTACAACTGGAGAGCTCCCATCTAGCTATGACACAGTGTTCACTTTCTGATACACAGAAGAGCCAGCTGTCCTTTTGAACAGGGAACATCCTGCCTTTTGTAAGAGAAAATTCAGAAACTGGGACAGAACGGACTCAGGCATCATCTTGGATGACTGAGCAGGACTGGTTGAATATCTGGTATTTTGTAGCATGTTCAGACAAAGCTTTGAATCCAGATTTTTAAACCACTTCCTAGAAGCAAAGAAATGAGCAAAGCTAATGTCAAGTCTTGGAATTACTCTTAATGTATTAGAAAATTTTCTTAGAAGATTGTTACTCTTGCAAATTTCATACTTCGGGGCAGTGACCTTGAAGTCTTGAGTGAGGTTTCATTCATTAAAGTGGAAATACAGGTAAGTATTGTGAAATACTTACAATAATTCACGCTTGTATAAAATGGGAAGCAGTGTGAAGAATCAGGAAAATGATTTTATCTTTGTTTATGTGCAGATACTGGAGTACTGTATACTGTTCTGAAACTCTTTTGTAGAAAGTGAAAGCACAAACACTTTATTATATCTCAAAATGGATATAATAAAGTAATAAATTTAAAGAGTACAACTTTTTATATACACAAAATAAGGTTTTCATACATAAAATATCATCCTTGATACTTTCACCCCAATAAATCTCACCAAGAAAAACACTGACAAAAACAATGGGCAGAAAATTTAAGCTACTAGAAAAATATCACATAAGCTTGATAGTGATAATGATACCCAAAATTACCAAGAGAAGTAGGGGGCTCTCTGTCTTTTAACTGAAATTGTCTGAAGTGATTCCAGAGCTGAGCACAAGTTGTTAAACTCCATATATGGATTGCTGGATACCATTCCCCAGGTGACATTATGCAGGAAATTAGGCTGGTGGTGTAATAATTTTACTAATCTATGAATCTACAAGATTTTATCAGCCTAACTCTGCTGTTCCTGTGTGCCTCCTTGCAGATTTCAATATCATTACTAATATTTATCAAAGTGACAGGAATAAATTACAAAATATTTTCTACTTTTTAGTGTTATGTATTGTCTGTTGTAAGAGAGAAGGCAAAGTGATCACTGCATTTCATGTTCTGAGCAAGTGTTCTACTTGTGAGTGTTGATGAATCATAGTTTGTTAGGGTGGCCCCTGTAAGTCTGCTCAAAAATATTAATGAGATTTCTGTGGTTGCAACTGACCCATTAGTGACAGGATAAAAATAAGCTTCACAGCTGTCAAGATTCATAGTTGTATGTGAAAATGTATCTGGGGAGAAGGGAGGGCACCAGAAAATAAGAACAAGCAGTTACTTCAAACTGATATCCCAACCAATTTATTTCTAACTCTGATATCTCACATAAACCTTTAGTAAGCCTCGCTGTTAAAGGAACAAATGTATTTTGGCATTTGGGTTTATTATAAGAAGTTACAGCTTAAGACATCTATAACAAATGTTTTTAAGGAAATATTGAAAGATAGTAACATTAAATCATATTACAGAAAGGAATTCCAAGAAGAAAGATTTATTAAATTGCCAATAATTAATGTGTTGTATTTACTAGGACAAATGTGACAGGTTACATTTGGGTTACCAGCCTGTGGGTGGAGTTCTAGAAAAATGTTTTTTAAAGTAGGTGACATAATAGCTATGATGTAAAGTGAGCTCTCATTCTGTTCCCAGGAAAAAAAATGTCCAAAGCAGCTTTGATTGCACAAAGAATTACACCAGTGAAAAAAGAATCCACTCTTAGGTTTCCTCTGGTTGCTGATTTATGAACCTGGGCAATGCAATATTTCTTTAAAACAAAAATCTAAAATTCATGCAACTCTCTTCACAGACTGGTAACCTCAAATGCATCTTATTAAATGTGCTGGTTTAATAATTTACTTAATTTTAATCATTAATGTGCTTTGCTGTTTGGAATATAATTTGAATTTAATTTTCATCAAATTTGCCTTTATAATTAATGATTTGATACATAGTTCTCCCCTGAAAATCACATGACAAAATGTATTTCATTCTTTATTAATCAATGTCTACTGTTTTTCATACAACATGAACAGAAGCAGCTTATCCAGTGAAAAGTTTTGGCAGCAGTATAATTCTCAGTGCAATCAGAATTTCTCTGATGCTGGTTTTATATTGGCTGAAGGAGATGCACTTCACACAGTAGGTATTATTCCATTATACATATCAGTGAATTTCAATGTTTTATGAGTTGTTGACCTTCTATAATTTTCCAAGGGGAAGACAGATCCTGGGATACTGAATTTAAATTATAATGCTAGTAGTGTTGTGTTTTATAGTCCCACTAGAAAGCAAATCCCCAGGGGTCTGTGGGACACAGTATGGAAATCACCACACCAAAGGAAATATTTGCCAGCCTCCACTGTGAGTGATAGGGATCTGTGTCTGTGTGTCCTGCAGGGCACTAAACAGCCTCAACTTCAGCTCCCTCCTCCCCATTGCTGCAGTCACACTGAAGAGTAGGATTCCCAATCCACCACAAGGCATAACTAAAGCACTTATAATTAAAAATACACAGAAAAGAGAATAATCTGATTTTGGACAGTGCCTTATAGCCAGTCTGAGCACAGCACACCATTTTAGAGCCCATGTCCAGAGCAGTGTGCTTTCTCTCCAATGCTTTTTCTCCAGTGCAGGCATTGACTCATGCTAAGGAATGTATTCCATTACAGCTCTGCTGGCTTGCACTGTAACTTCATGTAGAACCAGTTAGTTGCTGTGGTGATGGAAGCCAACAAACAGAAAAAAAATCATGAACTCCTTCAGGACTGGTCAGAGATGCTTAATGACAGCATCCATGCTTAAAAGTGTAAAACTTTCTTGGTTTGCACTCATTTAAAAAGAGATTTAAGGTGTAATATCATCCTAAGGCCATTTATGTTTCCTCCTGTGATATTAAATTTTTGAAGCTATAGAGACTGTAATCTATAGCCATTCTTTCAAGAACATCTGAAGTTTATCTCCCTAATAACAAACTGATCCACAGCTAAACTTGCTGAAATCCCACTGTCTTTTAGAGAGATACGTGAAGACAGAATCTGAGCTTGTTGATGTGGATAATATTCATCTGGTGCTGAAATCTGTACAATACTTTCATTACCTGAAATGGGTGTGTTTGAAAAATAATTTAGGATAAATATAGCACTGCAATATGTTCAGAGAGATATAAACTCACCTAAAATTCGCAAAAAAAAAGAAAGTCATGACTATCTCTATTATTGCTCTAATATTTGATTTTATTAACAGTTTCAAGCAAGGCATAGTATGGGATGCTGTCTATGAAAAGTGGAGATTTATTATTTTAAAGAGGAAAAAATATTTTACAAGTCCATGATTCAGTTTTGACCTTGGTAATGTTTAGATCTGCAAATAGCATCCAGTGACAATGAGATGGATATAAAGTTTCTGCAAGGATGCTGAGTTGGTACATGCTCTGTGTCAAAGGAAATGTAGCTTGGGGCACAAGGTGATTTAGGACTCTTATAGAAAAGGAGGAGTTTGTGTATCAGGAGGAGATTATTGTGTTCTCTTCCCTCAGATTTCCTTGTTCAGTTTGAGGAATGAAGAACCAAGGGAAAGATCTCACTACAAGTGAGTTTGGCCTTTTTGTTCAATCCACTCACCAACTTCAGGGACTGCTAAAATCTGGGAATATGGTTCTGTCCATTGCACTGTGACAGAACAGAGTTTCTCTTCTTTTCTTAATGCATTTTGGTTGAGAAGAGTGTCATAGTTAAAGCTGTTCATGAAAAACTCTTTCTGGCTGTGGCACTCCCAGATCTCCTGGAAGTGTCAGGAGAACTCAAGCAGGTTTCCAGACAAACTACAGAACCACAGCACAGCCCAGGCTAAAAAGGATCTTGAAAGATGATCTGGCCCAATCTTCCATGGGAGAGGGAGCCCAGATGAGGTTATCTAGCAGCCTGTCCAGTTACATGTTAAAACCCTCCATTTATGGGTACTTCATCCTGTCCCTGGGGAGGCTGTTCCAGTGATTGATAGCTCTCACCATAAAAAGTTGGTTTTTTCTTAATTGAAGATGGAACCTCTGCTGGAACAACTTGTGTGTCCCATCCCTTCCCCCCACCCCCATCTTTTCCATGCATCTCCTTGTGAAGTGAGAGGCTCTGTCCTGTGTTCCAACAGGAAAATGTTCAGCCTCACATGGCGCAATTCCCTTGTTTCATCAACCCAGTACTGAAGCATTCAGAGAGACTCTTTGGTTCCTGCCTCCCTGCAGGAGCACCAGTGGAGGGGGTGACCCCACCAGAGCAGCCAGCAAGGTGCAGTCACCTCTGAATGTCCTGCCATGTCACTGCCAGCCCCACAGAGATGGCAGAGGGCTCTTCCTGTGCCACTCTGCTCCATCTGCAAGGACATCTGGGATTAGTGGGACACCTGAGCTTAGACAGAGGTGGGACAGAGCACAAAAATAGGAATATGGGGTGCCTTCATGCAGGTACTCACTGAGAGTTAGGGGGGGCCTGGGCTCAGTCACCTCAGAGGAGAGTGGCTGTTTAGCATGTGGCCACTTTTATGGCTGTGCATTGATCTGGCACTATACATCCATGTTGTTATTCTCATTTATTGCCATTTTAATGGCCTAACTGTCAGATCCATCTGCCATGAGAAGCTGCATGTAAAAATCAATGTGGAAAAAGCAGACTTGCTGTGGTATGAGTTGGGGAATTTGGCTCAGAAGTGATATGTGTGCCTGCAAGGATGTATATTTGTATGCAAGTGTGTGTCTGTGTATTTCATTAATAGATGCTGTATTATTGCTATAGTTAGGTAATTCTCAGCCCATTACTTTTTTTGCTAAATTTGTTAGTTTGCCACTTATCCTCAAGGGACTATATTGATATTGGCAGGATAAGCCTAAGGGCTGTTGTGATGTCTAGACAAAAGGAATTAAAGACAGCAGAAATACTTACTCAATATTTTCCTTCTGTGGGAAGTTTCTGTCTCACTATTAGAAGCCTTCTAATGTAACTTTATTAACAGTTTAATATAATAACAAATGTGTGCTGTAATGGAATAAGTGTAAGCATTTTACATTTTACAGTTTGCTGGGCAGACTCTCCCTGCCTAGCATCAAAGCCAATTTTAATATTGTGGATTTGAAATTAAACTAGGAGTGTTAAGTCTCTAGGAATTTTCACTGCAAATGAAAAACAATCCCATCAGTTAGACTGGTACTATGAAAACCCTACACTATTTGGAATGCAAGAGAAGGTAAACCCATTCTTTGAAGAGCAGAAAAATAGCAAAGCAAAAACTTGGATTATCTCTGTGTGAGCAACATAATTCAGGGAAGATCCAGGGAGGCATAAATTCTAGGTCAGAGAACAACCATTATAGTAAAAGTCCTGTCTGGGTTCCTTACCAAACCACCAGACAAAACGTCCTGCTGCATCATTCCCATCAAAACTACTGCAACAAGAGAATTAATGGGAGGAGTGCTGACAGCTCTCTTCTCAGGCTTGTGTCTTGATTTTTTTTTCTCCCACATCTTTAAAGTTATTTACATCAAGGTGTCTGCTGTGAAGAGGATCTGAGATTCATGAAGCAAATCTGGTTGTCAGAAGATTTTAATGGGAAAACGTCCAGAGAAAAGAAGAATAGAAGATTAAAGGGCAGTTCAAAGAGAAGAGAAAGGATATATTAGTGAAGAAGTCCAGAAGAGAGTGAGGTGGAAAAGTTATATATATATATGTGGATGGATATATATCAGTAGAAAAGGGGGTTTTGAGTAGTTTCCATACTTATGAAGATTGAGCTGAGTGAAACTCATCTGAGTCACCAGCAAATAACTTTGTGAAGATATTCAGGATTGGTTCATACTAGCTACTCTGTTCCCTCCAGGACTGTGAAGGAGGTGTTTTGATAGAATAGCCTAACTAAAATTAAAGAGAAAACACAAGAAAACCCCTCACACATATCCAACAAGATCTGTTCCCTGCTACTGCCATCCTATCCCTTCTTTCTGGAGTCAAGATACTTGCTTATCCCTCTCCTTCCACTGTCAATCCCAGTTTAGGAGATCCCACACTGCATTGTGAGAAGCTTCAATCCCTGCTGTGTCATACCCTGGCTCTGTCCCTACATTTGACAGGGTTTTGGCAGAATCTTCTTGTTTCCACTTCATACCTCCCTCTAGTACCACATGGGCAGATGAGCCTCGCCTGTTACTCTAACTGCTACACTTTCCTCCATGATTGATTGCATATCTTAAAATGTGAGGACAGTGAAGTAAAAATAAATGTTGCTTGGCTTTGGAAATCTGCTCATCTGTGTCTTTTCCAGCAGAGAAAAGAATGTAGTCCAAACCAGAAAGAGGAAGGATTTAGAAGACTAAATACCAAAGTTTTATTGCCCAGATCTTTTTCATACAGAAAACATAAATTAAAGTGATATATACATATAACTAATGAAAAGAAACATAAAAGAAAGAATGAAACAGAAGTGGAGAGCTTGGGGAAAGATCTCTCAGTTGCATATGCTGTATTGTTGTTCTGGAAGCCAGGAATATTTTTCTCAAAAACATGAAACTCCATCATGACCCAGATTATGAAAAGGCTTTTCCCTGGCCTTACTAGAAAGGGGAGTCTATGGCAGTTTGGAGGTTGTTTGACAGCCTGGAGCATGGGGCTTAAAATGATCTATTTTTTTTGGACTTGATTTTGAAGTTAGAGAACACACTGTCAGTCAGCAAACCGCAGAACACATGTAGCCCAAAACAAAGCTACTGACCAATTTGCAAATGCAACTAAATACAGGATTGTTCACAGTGCCTGTGCACACTGGGGTAAAATGTATCCAAAGGCTATCACAGACACTGAATTCTCTGAGCTCCTTCACCTCATTCCTTACTTTTTTAACATGACAGAAGCTGTCCACAATGCTTATATGAAACCTAGCATACATGTGGGGAGATGTATATATAGGCACACATGGCCATTCTTAGCTATGTTTGTTTTTTTTTTTTCCTAAAACATGTTTGTGGGTATTTTAATATTGCAGCAATGAGTCATCACCACTGTGGTGCTTTTAAGTGGGATTCCAGCTGGGACTGACTGTTCCTCCTCTGTCTGACAGGGTCTGTGCAGGCACTGTGTGAGCTCCTTGTTCTGCCAGTGTTTGCACCATTCCTTGCTACTGTGTCCCCTCCTCCGGTAGCTCTGGCACTCTCAGGCTGCATTTCCTCAGGCAAAGTGTTGTTCACTGCTGGCTTTTTAGAACTGATTACCAGGTGACCATAATGACCATCTTATAGTCCAAATATGCTTTGTTCTCTGTCAGTGCCTGAAATGTGTCTCTACACACTCCAGCTTTCTACCACCAACACCGTGCTCAGTTTACGGACATTTGTAATTGAAAAAAAATAAATCTGCTAGGTGATACAGAGTGTTTATTTTTTGGATGAGAAAGGTGTATAAGGTTGAGGTATTCAACTCTGTGGCATGCATTTTATGTGTGTGACACCCACTAATTCTCCATAAGTAGATATATCAAGAATTTTATATGCATGAATCATATTTCCAGTTGTATGCTTTTGTATAAACCACTGGAATTCATTATAACAGCTTCTCTCATATCATCTACCAACTTCCCAGCCAAGCCCTCAGGTTTCTAAACACATTTCTATTATATTTATCCCTTACTTTGTAGTCATCATTGCATAGCAGTACTTCAAAGATGCTTGTTCAGGTAGTTAAACAAGGCAAATATTTCTCTATAAACAGTAAATTCCATTACAAAGGACCATCTATTTATCTTCTCCTCAAACTGTTTTTTGATTTTTTTAAATAATAAGAAAAGCAAATAACTATAAGGATGTGGTTGAGGACTTCAGATATTAAATAATTGTGACAATTGGCAATATTCTGGAGTTTGCAATACTTCATGCTTTTGTATTCCCTAACCTGTGATTTCAGATGTTCCTGTTTCAGTCTTTACCAAATCCTTAATTCTGTAGGGAAGTGAAACATCCCTGAGAAGTTTTGTTTTTCTGAAAGCAAACTGTTGCTATAGCAAAGTATGATGTCTCAAATTTGACTACAATGGAGGTTAAAGGAGAGAAGGATATTTTAGAACATAAGTCATCCCTGCAAAATCACTGAAAATGCTGTTTAATAAACAGAAGAGGGTGGAATTATATTTAACTGGAAGCTTTCCTGTTAATGAAAAACCTCTTTCTTTAGTGGAATCCACCAGCTCATGTTTTCCATTTAGAATTATTTGCATCTCTGTTCCAGGTACAAAGTATGTATATTTTCTTTAACTGTATTCTTACATCCATGTAACTTAGCAGATGGGGTTGGCCTTGCTGTACACAAGTAAGCCACTGGCCTGGGTTTGTCTTCTCCTGGATACTTGGGACAGCTGCCCCACTCAGGAGGAATAATGGAAGGAAAAGAAATGTGTTGGTCTGAAGGTGGTACCCAGCTCCCACCTGGTGGCTGGGCCCTCCTGCTCAGACAGCATGTCCCATTGCCCCCAACCCCTGGTGTCAGTGCAGTGCTGGGTTAGAAAGAGCCACGGGCCTGTACACTCAAGTCCATCTTCCTCTCCCAGGACAGGATGAGCTATTCTCAAGCTATTTCTGAGGGACTACTTGGAATATATCCTTTAATAATGGAAATTTTTACATGGTATGTGTGAGCTTCCTATGGAGTTCTCATTTCCAGTCCCATTCTCAGTTTACCAGATAATTTTTTCCACCATTTTATACTATGCTTGGTGTTTTTCACATAAATGGAGATAAAATATTTGCCAAGGAAGCAAGAAGTGGCTATAGTTAAAACAGCCTGAAGTGTTTATTAATCTTCAGCTCAGGTGCTGGAAAGGGAAACGCCTTGTTCAGGGAATTTTACTTTCCTGAATCCCCAGCTGGATTGTTTAAATGCAGCTGTTTGTGTGGTGTGCCTGTCTTTATGGAATCACACACCAAATTGTGTAGATCCAGATGGATAATGGTAAATAGAGCTCACAGGGTTAGAAGAAGAAGATATTGTTTGAGTAAAATTCACCATTGTGATTAATGTGCCCAGGCACAAAATAGGAAAAATGACCCAGTTCCTCTAGAAATACCTGTGGTTTCTCACCAACTGGAAACTTGTAACATATATGAATGTTTTTAAGGTAGATGTCATAATTCTTCCTGTGTCTTTCAATTTTATGCTATGAATTATTTTTTAATATGATGTTATTTCTTACATGTTTTTTCTTCTAAAACTATTTAAGGAGTTTTACAATCAGACATTATTAGCAACAGCACAGCACAATGTAAATGGCCTTGTTATAACACTGTAAGTGACTCAAAATGAAGAAAAACAGATGACAAAAAGCCTTGAGTCTCAAGCTGGGTGTGCTCTGACTCTGGGGCTGCCTTCTTGTTGTGCAAGGGGACCAGGAGGAATTTCCAAGGAATCCTTTCTGACAGTGGAGTCCAAACACAATATCCATATGGTGATGCTGAGGTTTTACTGCCTGGCCTTGGTTAGTCCCTCAGCAGTGCCTTGAAGCTGGCATTGTGCATCTCAGCAGTGCCACCAGGTCAGAGTGAGGCCACCCCAGGGATGCAGGCTGGGCTGAGACACAGCAGCGTGGCAAGGCTGCCCAAGTGGGCTCCATTCACACTGGAGCCCTTACCCTCCCCAGGAGCCACAGGGGGAGGCTGGGGTGTCTCAGCAACTGCTGGGCTCCCTGGCTTGTCCCCAGCAGGAGCTGCCGAGCGAGGCAGGACCTGCTTTGGCAGGAGGATGTCTCAGGCTGATGGCCACACTGGGTGATGCCTCTCTGGGTGTGCACCTCAGGGCTGGCTGGGAAACTGCCTTCTCCCTCTGCAGGGCCCTCTGGGTGCTCAGGAGCAAGACTTCATACTTGTGTGTCACCAGGCATGGGTGGACCCCTTCTTTTGTCAGAAGATTGGAAAAGGACATCTGGATAAAGGAGCTGCTGCTGTTGGACCTCAGGGTTTTCTGCATCATTGCTCAAAGGGAACTTTCATTTTCTTCTGCAGTTGCAAGGAGAGCAGCAGTTTGATGCCACACTGTGTCCTCTTTGCTCCAGTTCTGGTTTACCCTTTAATGTTGTTTCTAGGTATTCACAGTGCTTTCAGCTAGCCTGCGCTAAACTTGTTCTTCACTCCCACTGCCAACTGAAGGTGTCTTCCCAGGGGAGTACTTGGCAGTTGCTGCTTATCCCAAGACCCAACCTTTGTACTGCTTAGAGCAAGGGCAGATTACTTTTCCTTCTTGTCACAGAATTCACAGAATTTACAGAATTCACAGAATCACTAGGTTGGAAGAGACCTTCAAGATCATTGAGCCCAACGCATGCCCTAACACCTCAATTAAACCATGGCACTGAGTGCTACATCCAGGTTTTTTTTAAACACATCCAGGGATGATGACTCCACCACCTGCCCAGGCAGGCCATTCCAATACATTATCACCCTTTCTGTAAAAAACTTTTTCCTAGTATCCAACCTATATTTCCCTTGGTGCAGCTCGAGACTGCGTCCTCTGGTTCTGTCAGTGCTGCCTGGAGAAAGAGACCAACCCCACCTGACTACAACCACCTTTCAGAAAGTTGTAGAGAGTGATAAGGTCACCCCTGAGTCTCCTTTTCTCCAGGCAAAACAAGCCCTGTCCTTGTCCTTCCTACTTGTCCTGCATCGCCTGAATCTGGCTGGCAGAAGGGAGGTGCCAGGCAGAGGCTGCAAGCTGGATGCTGGGCGCTGTGCTTGGTGCTGTGCTGGGTGCTGTTCTGGGTGCTGTGCTGGGTGTTGGGCTGGGTGCTGGGCTGGCTGGGTGCTGTTCTGGGTGCTGTGCTGGGTGTTGTGCTGGCTGGGTGCTGTGCTGGGTGCTGTGCTGGGTGCTGTGCTGGGTGCTGGGCTGGGTGCTGGGCTGGCTGGGTGCTGTGCTGGGTGCTGGGCTGGGTGCTGGGCTGGCTGGGTGCTGTGCTGGGTGCTGTGCTGGGTGCTGGGCTGGGTGCTGGTCTGGCTGGGTGCTGTGCTGGGCCCTGTGCTGGGTGCTGTGCTGTGCTGGGTGCTGTGCTGGCTGGGTGCTGTGCTGGGTGCTGTGCTGGGTGCTGTTCTGGCTGAGTGCTGTGATGGGTGCTGTGCTGGGTGCTGGGCTGGCAGGGTGCTGTGCTGGCTGACTGCCCCACATCCCTGCCTGGGCTCTGTCCCCGCAGTGTCCCCAGCAGCCGCTCCCCGCTGGGGTGGCAGGGGTGACGCTGTCGCTGTCCCCGTCACCGCAGCACAGCTTGCAGGGCTCCAGTGTAAAATTAACCCTGTCTCTGTGTGCCCAGGGCCAGCTTCAAAGCCCTTTGAAGTGACGGGGATTTTTCTGCCCACTTCAATGGGCCCTGGCTCATGAGCGTGCAGCACAGGGTGCACCAGTTAATTTTTAAACTCCCATTACCTGAAAACTTCTTGTAAAGTGTACCAGAGCATAAGGCTGGGGACGAGCTTGCTGGAACACTTGACAAGGCACAGATGAACACCTGGGACTAAAAATTTCTTTCTTTTTTATTTATCTTTTTATGCCATGCACATGCCTTTTAATCATTCCTTGTAATCATTTACCTGTGTTTTCTTCTGTCCTGCACATTTAGTGCTCGGTCATTCCCCTTGCTACCCTTCACCCAGCAATCCACAGGACCCAACAAGGTCTGCAGGGCTTTCCTGAGCTGATCTTACATTTCTGAGCCGACTAAAAGTTTAGAAACCCTTGGCATACTTGAGTCAGAACCACGCCAGCACATGCAGGGCTCTGCAGGAAGCTGCTGCTGCCGAGGACAGTCTGTGGGCAGTGTGCTCACTTCCCACACTTCCTACCTCCTTGTCTCTTGTATGGCTCCCAAAATGTCTCCCCCACTGCTGCTTGGGATGCTTACTGCCACAGGATGGCAGCTGGCAGGACAAGAAGTTATTAAACTGGGCACAAAGGCTGCTATTTTGTTTGGCTGTGGTTTGTGAGGTGTGTAAAGATACAATGCAAGAGTGAACAAACAAACTAACCCAAAGAAAACATCTTCCCTTTATTTACTTTTCCAGGAGAATCTCATGTTTTTGTCTCATCCAAAGTCCTCTACATTGCCCATTTAACATCTTAACTCAAATAGTAATAGGGTTAAAAAAAATGAAAAGAAACTTCTGAAGTAGTGCAGATAGGCAAAGAACATTTTATTTATAGAGCAAGGAATAAATAAACATACCTCTGAATTGAATTAGAGAGTAGTCTCCCAAAGGAAATAGTGGATACCAAATTGCTTGAATAATTTAAAACTAGGCTGGACAAAGCACTTAATAATATATGGCAGAAAAGAAGCCTGCCTTGGCAGGAGATGGAGTGGATGACTTAATCGGTCTTTTCCCTCTCTAGCCTCTATTATTTTATGGTTTGTTACTGTAGATGACTCAATGTTAACAATGCTTATTTTCTTTCAACTGCTTGCTAGAGGACAGTGTGTGTCCATGTCCTTATTCTTTATTAATTATCCCCTCTTAGCACAAAGACAGTGGAGGTGCTAAGCAGTTTTTAGGAATCTTGAGTGAGTGTGATTTAGGGCTGCATATACAAGAAGAACGGCAAAGCCATCTGTCAGCTCCATCCTACAAAAGGCACCATATATGTCACATATCACTGTCATGCTTTTCCATCATCACAAATTACAGCAAAATTCTTTGTGGAGTCTTTTTGAAAGTATTGAAATTGGGTTTGCATCTCTAAAGGTAAAACTCCCTTTTCTTTAACGAGCACAGTGTGATGTAGCAAAACTCTGTGAGAGAGGGAAATCCAGAATCTGAATTGTTTCTGAAGTGGGCCCTAGATAAAATACCATATTCACTTTGGTGGTGTTTATAAATTACATTAAAAGTGACTGACACCTGTTCTTCTACCTTATTTAGCCATAAAGGAGCTTCACACCTCCTTGAGTAAAACACTCTGAGAGGCACATGTGGGCAGAGACATTTCACTACAGATTTAGGAAGTGTTTGTTGGACATTGGGTAGTCAGAACGTACATTACTAGGCAAAGAACAGATATAAACCAAAAACTACAACACTATTACTTCACTTAACATGAAATCTGTGCTATTATGGAAACTGATCAGATAAACACAAATGACAAATATAGAAGAGCCTTCCTTGGTTTGGCAACTGGACAAGATGAACTCTAGAAGACTTACAGGGGAGAAAAAGACTCAGCTTAGAGAGAGGGAGATGGGATACACAATGTAAAAATATATAAATATAAAAAAGAAAAATTCGATAGCATCTATAGCATATTCTACACATTCTTCTATGTAAGAGTAGTGCACTTTCAGAGAGGGAAGTGTAAGTTAGAGACATTGAGAATCTTTCTAATGGAGCACTGAAGAGCTGGAATATTTTGCTTGGATAGCATAAAAATCTACAACAGATGTCAGACAAATATCCATTTAGCATGATTTAGGTGTATTTGATATTACTTTGGGCCAAAGTACACCAGATTATTTTTTCATTGTCCTTTCATCCCTGCTGTTTATGAATTTGTGAATTAATGGAGAAGGCAAGTGTGGAAAGAAAAATCCTGGGAGGATACTTACAACAGGGCTTATGATATTGGCATGGAAAAGGCTTCCATGCAATTATTTATAGTATTGCCTAATTTTTACATTTGTCATGCTACTAAAAGAAGACAGGAATTAGCACTTTGGAGCCATTACAGAATTTTTTCAGTTGTCATGTTTGGCACTGTAATCCAGAGCTCAGACAAGACATGATTGCCAGAAAGGTGCATTTACAGAGATATTGAGAAGTCTATGGTGGTCCTCATCTGAGGATCCAAAGGCTCCTGGAGCATGCGATTTGATTTCCCTGAAGGGGTTACAGACAGGGCTGGGCTTATAAGAGGCAGGAACATGCCAGCAAAGAAGAGGTGTTGTTACCGTGACAGTTCAGTGTCTTTTGAAAATACTGTCCCAATAATTCTCAAACTTTTTTTCTTTGTAACACCAGCAAAAGTTCTGTCAGTGCTTTTTCACCATGTTAATGCATATTGGCTTGTGGCAGAGGGCACATTCCACATGCAAATAGTCTAAATCATTCAATTTTAATATCTGGGTTACCATGGAGAAAAGTCCTCTTACCTTCTTGGTTATTTCTGCTCCATAAACCTTCAATATAGCTTTAGGCTATCAGAGTTTCATATCTACAAATGCCAAAAAAAGGCTGGAAATAATCAGTACCACATATTTTGTGTATCTCCAGTTCACTCATGCACATTTTCAGAGGATCAAAATGAAAATGTAGTAGCACCTATGATGGAGAAGCAAAATCCTAGCTATATCTAAAAAGAACATATCTGATTTTGTCGTTACTAAAAGCTGTTTGCAGTTTCTTTTTAAAGTTTATATCCCCTTATTCCTTATGCACTGAAATATTTGTGGAATTTTTTTTTCCCTTATATGGGATTTATGCCTTCCCTTGCTTTATTGCTCTCCTTTTAGTTCACTGTGTTCTCTCACTGGGAGGCACAGCCTAAATAACCAAATACAAACTACTCCCTCATCAGGGCTGCCACTCTTTACTGATATCAACAAGCATAACTACCATAGTGATGAATTCCATACAGTGAGGCAGAAAACACCTCCTAGAATGCTGTCCATCCTCTGCTGTGCCAAAAAGCTCTGGTTTGTTGTTTCCCACAGCTCTGCTAGTATTTTTTCAACAGCTATTTTTTCTAGCCAAGGCTGAGATATTTGGAGAGTTCCTTGGGTAAAATAAAACAATTGGTGGAACAAACAACTTGGAGCAGTGTCACTCTTATTTTCCAGATCACTTATCTTTTCCCCCTATACCCCCTAAAGCCATTGCAGTACTAACCTCTTATTAAAGATGCACTTCACAAAATTATTTGGCTGCTGATGTTCCAGTCCCATAGGATTCAAAGCCCATTAATAGCAGCAAATTTAACTGGGTTTTTCTGAAGTTACATGTTCACACCCACCCTTCTGGGTTATCCTTGCCTTGCCTTGCCTTCTACTGTAAGAAAATAAGCTCTATCAAATTTCTGGAAATGTGCAAAGACTTCCAGAGATCATCGGAGTCCTCCTCCAATGTTTGAGAGGAGAGTAGGTGCTGGAGGAGGTGAAATTCATCATAAGGAACTGTCCCTTCTTAGCTGTGATTAGAAATCCACCTGTGAGAAGAGCTCCACATGCTCAGGAACTCGAGGGGACAAGAGGCTTTGCTCATGAGTCACGAGCAGAAGTTGCCTGTGGCTCCCAGTGTGGGTGAGTGCTGGGGGCAGCACGCCCAGCAGCACGGATGGAAGCCCCAGGAAAACACCCCACAGCCTCTGATGGTTTCTCCTGGAGATGGGGATTTACATAACTTGGTGGTCTGCATTTCAGCTGCTTGCTTGACATCTGATTTACACTGTAACAAGCCTCTGATTTTCTCCTTTACACCAAAAGAAACAGAACATCAAAAATTATCTGTGCTGTACTTTTTCCATTTACAAGTTTGAACAAGTCATTTTGGCTGCTCTGGTTTTGATGGAAATGAGGAATAGCCAAACATAGCCTCTTAGAACGAAACTACAATACAACACAACAATAAAAAAAATTCATGCTTCCAAACAAATCAAAATAACAACAACAACCAAAAAAAAAAATCTGTCTTGTGCTTGGAAATGTCTGTGAAAGAGAGGTGCCAGGGCAAAAACCTCCTTATTATATTGAAGTAGTTCTCCAAATGTTATATAATGATCAGCTCACCAGGAATATGGGATGGATCAATATTCACTTTACATAATTACCACATAGCTGCAGCTTCCAAAAGATGCTAAATTTATATAGGAAATACTAATTTTTTCCCAACTTTTTACTTCCTGTATATGAAATATTTTATCACAATTAATTTTGGAATATAATTCCATTTGTTTCTTGTTAACTAGAAGGCATCAGTAGTGACATTTGTTCAGATACAATATACAAATTCAGGTAAAACACTTTACTTGGGTTTAAGTCAATTAATTAAGTACAAGAAAGCCTGAGACTGTTCCAGATAAACTAATACTAATACTAGGTCCAATGTTGTTGTAAGTACTGCAACACTGAGTGCTGTGGTAGCTTACTCTCATGTCTGTGGGGCCATTCCAGACTTGATTTTGTGCAATATTCATCCATAAACTGCAAAAACAATTGCCCACCCTACAGGAAGAAATTTATTTTTCTCAAATATAAAGCAAGAACGTATCCAATTCCACCACTAAACCACGTCTCCAGGTGCCACATCAACACATCCTTTAAATGCCTCCAGGGATGGTGACTCAGCCACTTCCCTGTACAAGCTGGCCCAATGCTTGACAACCCTTTCCATGCAGAAATTTTTCTATTATCCAGTCTAAAGCTCCCATGGCACAACTTGAGGCCATTTGTCCTTGCTCTATGGCATGTTACCTAGGAGAAGAGGCTGACCTCCACTTTGCTAGAATCTTCTTTCAGGCAGTTGTAGAGACAGATGAGGTCTCATCCCAGCCCTCACCTCCAGGCTAAACAACCCCAGCTCCATCCGCTGTTCCTCACAGTGCCTGTGCTCCAGACCCTTCCCCAGCAATGTTCCCCTCCTCTGGACTCTCTCTAGCACCTCAACATCCTTCTTGAAATGAGGGGCCCAGAACTCGACACAGCACTCGAGGTGTGGCCTCACCAGTGCCGAGCACAGAGGGACAAACCTGCCCTGGTCCTGCTGGCCACACCATGGCTGACACAGGCCAGGATGCCATTGGCCTTCTTGGCCACCTGGGCACAGCTGGCTCACATTCAGTAGCCCCAGGCCTTTTTTGCCCAGGACAGTTTTCCAGCCATTCTTGTCCCCCTGTAGCACTGCCTGGGGTTGTTGTGACCCAAGCACAGGACTCAGCACTTGGCCTTGTTGCACCTCACACAATTGGTCTCATCCCATCAATCCAGGCTGTCCAGATCCTTCTGCAGAGCCTTTCTACCCTCCAGCAGATCAACATACATGACCAACTTGGTGTCATCTACAAACTGACATGCCCTTGATCCTCTCATCCAGATCATCAATAAAGGTATTAAACAGGACAGGCCCCAGTACCGAGCCCCGGGAGCACCGCTAGTCCCTGGCCACCTGCTGGATTTTGTTCCATTCATCACCAGTCTGGGCTCCACCATGCAGCCAGTTTTTTACCCAGCCAAGAGCACATCCAAGCCATGAGCAGTCAGTTTTTTCTGGAGAAGGCTGTGGGAAATGGTGTCAGAGGCTTTGCTGAAGTCCAGGTAGACAAGGTTCTCAGCCTCTTCCATCTCTGAGAAGCGGGTCACCTTGTGAGAGAAGGAGATCAGGTCAGTCAAGCAGGACCATTGTCCAGAAATTTTCAGTGAATAAACAGTAAAAATGTTAAAAATGTTCTCCCTCTTTAGCAAACATTTGCTAATGGATTTCACAATAACAATACGTGTTTTCAGGATAAAATCACATGCAAACAAAACATGTTATATTCTGTGTGGGAATACTAACAGTTTTCCATCTTCATTAAAGATGGGCTGAACACAAACTTTTTTTATTGTAGTTATTAAATCATATTGCATGTTTCTGTGTTGACAGGTCTGGACTCCCCCCAGAATTCTATTGATACAGAAGGCTGCATTATTTCTGACACCGGTTAATTTTCAAGCAGTGTTGTTTATCTGTTTTTGGACACATAACTGACTGATGGCCTTATTTTATCAACAGAATATATTAATTTCACTAGTTTGCATGTGCAATGTGGCAAAATGGCTACCCAGATAACCAAAAAAATTGAGTTGTTTGATTAGTCTAAACTCTTGGAATTCTTTAAAAATTATTTGTCCTGGCTTGTCCCTCCCTGATTCCATTCACTACCTTCTTTCTTTTTGTATGGACAGCAACAGTTTTCCTGGCAGGAGTTCCAAGAGTCTTTTTAACTAATTAAGCTCTCTCCATAGCATACGTGCAGCCAAATGAGGTCTCAGGAGGGAACAAGGAGTTTTCCTTCTAGTCCTTTGAATAAAACTGCAATTTAAAACAATAACTATTTTACACCACCTATTTTTTGCTCTTCTTTTGAGCAAAAGAATTTCCAGATAAATCATCCACTCAAATTTTGGGAGAAATTTCTGGTGAATGCCATGCATGAAAGCAAGGCTCATCACAATGTTGCTCATTGTTGAGTTTTGATTAATGTTCCCACTCAATTGCTGACTCACCCTCTTTCCAGCATGTGCAAATATTTGGTTTCTTTCTTTTTCTGGAGCATATTCTGTAGAGCCCACTGCTGTAGTATCCAAGCAAATTTTCAACATCAACAAAAATATTACCAATGCAGTAGAACTTTGGTGACATCCCTCTTTTAAGGGTCTGAGACTGCTCAACCCAACCATCTCAGCATTCACACTAAACAACTAAGTGCTATTCTGTTGTTTTTCACAGAAAAGAGAACAGTGGCATTCAGCACTGAGGAATCTCTTAGTTCAGGTCTGTGGCTGCAGAGTAAACCAGGAATGGTGTAAAACCTCCAGGCATACCAAAGGCAGAGCTGAGGTCTGCAATCCTTACAGAGACAGCCTTACAAAACTTATTTACAGTCAAATATTTGATGCTAACAAAAGTGAAGCAGTTGGGGTAAATTTCTTAACATCTGTGGTTAATCTAAATGTAGGTTTTCCAGCAGTTCAACCACATCAATGAATAAAACAGTTTTCCTTTCCTTGCAAGTCCTTCTTTTTTTCCTTTTTTCTTTTTTTCTTTTTTTTTTTAATTTTTTTACTAACTATTCCTTAGTCTGGTTCTAATCTGAAGCTCATTCTTGATGAGAGTGTTGAAAATAGAACATCATTCTCCAGCAGCTTGATAGTGAAGCAGACAGCTGATGCTCTTTTGCTACTTTATGCTTTTCAATAAACTGTCAATGACTGCAGGATATGCCTTAACACAAACTGCCCTTATGGAAAGTCTAGAGGCAGAATGTACCAAAGTCAAACGACCCCCTGGGTCCCTGGGTCACTTAATTCTCATATCATGGCCATGAAGTCCCTCTTCCAGCTGCTTTTTTCTTCTACCTCCCTTCTTCTGCATCTTTCCCAGTTGTCTCAGCAAAGAGTAGTTGTATTTATGCTTCAAGAGTATCCCTGATTTTTCCAGAACAGGGCTGATCTTCTGGGAATAACCTTACTCTACCTGTGTCATCCTCAGAGTGCTGAGTGGACATGGTATTGTATTTCTTGAGGCTCTCCCTGGAAAATCGAAACACCCATGCATACACTGAACTTCAAATGCAAAAAAAACCCACAAAAACAAACCCAGGTAGAAAGCCCCTCACCAGAGAAAAGCTTTTTTTTTTTTTGTTTCCCTAGTGTCATTGATTTCTAACCAATCTTTTTCTGAGTCAGTATGAAATTACAGTCCAGCCTCCAAAAGCACTCTTGCTTGAAATGTCCTGTCCCTCGTTCCTCAATTTGTAATACTCAAGTTTTAAAAACAACCAACAAAATAAAAAACACTCCTCACCCCTGTCCTCCACGAAACAAAGTGTCTTTATAGCACTGAAAATTTTATTGCTGTAGCCAAGGACAAACACGGGTTTCTGCTAATGAGAAGCTGTTATGAATCCTGTCTCAGAAGTGCTTCTGGAAGACGTGGCCTGATGGCTCTCTGGAATCAGCCATGCCTCTCAGTGTCTGGGGCCTGGCAAGGTGCCTTCCCTGTTACTCAATAATCACCAGGCATTTCTTCATGCCCTGGCCCCTGTGAAGAACACTCTGTTATTCTCTGATGCACAGGAGGTGCATGTTACAGCACTGTTAAGGTGCTGTGGTTTATATTTTCACTGAATATTTGTGTGGAGAATGCTTTGTTGTTATTCAGTCATCTTGAAATCACTCTTAATGCATGTCAAGTTAACCAAAGATGCAAATAAAAGCATTCATTCATTGAAACCAAGCAGACCATGCAGCTTAAAAGGCTTACAAAAGACAGAGGTGAGGAAAAGAGAGGAAGAGTGCACTTAGTCTGTTTGAAGTTTGGGGCAGCTGAGGAGAGCATTGTGTAGGCAGTGTGATCACACTCGGTGAGGACATTTCTGGATTGCCACCAGTTTACTCTCATTACCGAGGTACAGACCAGGTATTGCTCATCTATATTCTAGATGCAAAAAATCCAGAAGGCTTCTGTGTTGGCTCTTTCTTCAGGATCTCCTCAGTCTGACGCACAGCAGACCACAGACAACTGGGTCTCCCATTCAGTGTCCAGGCACTTCTCTTGCTCTGTAACCCTTGTGTCTCTTGGGCTGCAGCAGCTGCAGCTGGCCAGACACTGCCCAGAGCCTTCCACCCATTTCCCAACAGAAGTGAAAAAGATGAACTCTGACGTGAGGAAGATTTGCTTTGAGGCAGGGAGGTGCAGGAGAAAATACCTTTAATGTATTTCCATATAGCAGGATCCATAAGAGAGGAAATATTGATTGAGTCCATGGGCCATTTGGCTCAGTTTTCTCTCTCAAAACCTGAAGTAGATGCTTTTGAAAAATAAGTCAAACTCCCTTTTCTCTCCTGCAGCAGTGCTCTGGTAGCCATCATTTGCATCTCAACTGATTCCTTCAGCTTTGAAATCACTTGAAATCAAGTGCTTTGCTTTGTGGCTTGTTTAGAAACTCCCAGGATCTCCTTTCCAGGCACTTGGTCTATCCCTCCTGAACCTTCATAAACTTGATGCAAACAGCACCTCCATTTCCCTCTGCTTTGTTCAGTGTCTTGCAAAAGCAGTGCATAACATTTGGAAGATTGCCAAGTGTGCCTCCAGCCAAGCATGTTTTGGAAGGCCCCTGTGGACCTCATTTGCACAGGTGCAGCCCCAAGCACAGAGGAAGAGTAACGGCACGTGTACCTTGAGCTCTCAGCCAAGCTCCGTGCAGGGGCTGAGAACTGCAGGGAGAGAGACACACTAAAAACTAAAAACTGCAGGACTTATTGCAGACAGGAGACATTACAGAAGAGGACATATATACACACACACACACACACACACACACAAATATATATATATATATATAATACATGTATATAAGAGACTTAGCAGAAAGATTTAAAGGGATTCAGCAAGCTTTGGATCAGATCATACTCCTTTTTTTTTTTTAACTTTGGGTACAAAGCTTTTGCTAGTACAAGGTAAACTGGTTTAAGTATTTCCTGTGACTCACTGAAAAGTAAATGAGCTATTTAACGCAACTGCTATGTTCATTTCAATGGATATAATCTAACACCAGCTCAGCTACACAGACAGAATTGTATAAATCACTGCTGAGCTAGTAGCAACTGATAAGATAATTGCTAAAACACCATTTACAGGAAAGTAGTCTGTGTGAAAAAGGAGTGTTGGATTGATGCTTATTTAATTGCTGTGTGACTTCAGTTCTGGACCCTTGTTTATTAACCTTACCTGTCTAATTTAAATTATGGAATGCTGTGTGCTTTTCTGTGTCACAGAGAATATTACCAGGTGCTGGTCTCAATATAGAAGGAAATGCTTGAGATGTAGTTAACTGTGCAGCAACTCTGCTCCTAAAAATTAGAATTTTTGAGCTAAAAGTATGTTCCACTTTTAATGAAACACAGAAAAACTTATCATTGAATTTGTATACCTTCTGCCACAGCTACAGAATAATCATGAAATAAGAAAATGTCCCAAATATCCTTTTTCAAAACCCTGTAAACTCAAATTGGGACCCAAAGTGACAATGGCTTCTCTGGATTATTACAATGGGAAATTGAAATTCTTTTTTGGCAATCTGCAGCATAAAATGTATTCAGGTACGTATAAGAAGTCAGTTTGATACATCCTGGATACTTTATAAAATGAAAACAGAAATGTCAAAAGCATTTTAATTTAAGCCTTGTCTCTCAAAGAAAAATTATAGAATTGCTTGCAAGTGCAACTACAAAATGCAACCAAAGTTTTTAAAATGTAGGTGAGTTGTAAATCAACAAAAAACTGTTCCCATGATTGCTAATTTAAGTGAAACCTAAGGCACTAAAAACCTAGAAAAAGGCCAAGGTCATTGTCAATAGCTTTAATTAGCAACGAAAAAGGGAAAAAAGGACAGGCTAATGGTAAGAGGACATAAAATATTAAAAAGGAGCTATTGATTTAAATGTGCTATTGCTAAAACTTGGTAGCAGTAGCTATTGCATGTTTCTGCCAATGTATCCACCACACTATTAGTATTTTTCTGATTTTCCCAGTTGTTTCCTAAATGCTACTTATTCTTTATTTTTTGGATTTTTTAAATTTCCCTTTTTTTTTAATCGGGGTTTTAAAAACAGAATAAAGTATGAGAATGAGCACACCAACTTGTTTGCAAATCATTAAACAGCAATTTATATTCCTGGGTTTAGGAATATGTAGAAAAGTGAGAAAATAATGTGCATTATTATAGGGACACCTTTTTTGTATTCCAGTTCCCAGGGAAGGCATCAATGTGTAAATATATGCTAGGTGCAAGGTTGTGCATCTGTGAGCTGTGAGGACACATACCTTTGCCAAACACTGGAGAATTCTCCAGCAAGACGAGCAACAGGAGATGGGAAGTCCTTCCAGGAAGATGAGATATCCCTTTGACTGTTCACAGGGCTTGCACTGCAGGAAGGGGGAATCAGTAAAGAGAAGTAACCCTGAGCTCACCTCCTGACTGGTGTTCCTCTGCTCCATTCCAAAATTAGGTGTTCTCAGCAGAAATGCACACCTGCAGGACTTCACTGCCAGCTGGTACAGCAGATGCCAATGCCAGGGACACCTGCACGTCATAAGAAGATGGCAAAATGCTTCCAAGCACCAGGTTTAGCTGGAGAGGAGGTCATTCAAGGGTTCAGCTGTTTCCAGATAAGCACATGGTGTATTTGTCCTTCAGCCTCATGCCCTGCTGTGGGTAGTTACAAAACCAGTGATGAAGTGAAAGTCACCTTTCTGATAGACTGAACCTCTTGACCATTTCAGAGCAAAATTACTTCAGTGACTTCTGTAGGGTTTACTTTTTTGTACAGATATGGGAGAATTAAGGACTATCTAATTTTATTCTTGAGGAAAACACCAGTGGAAATTAAAGACAGACTGAACTTCAGCAAGTCCCAATCCTGTTTTTCACTGACTAAATCTGGTGTACCATACAACAACTTCAAATAAGTTGTGTAATTATATTGTTGCAGAAAATCAGCTCAGATGTTTAACTAGTCACTATGATGTTATGAACATAATGTTTTTATTAAAAAAGAAAAAATACCAATGTAAGCTGAATTAAAATGAAAAATGTATTATTTACAAACTATGATGACTTCTAATTAGAATAGCACAATCAGTGCATAACACACCTCAGTGAGGGCTGGAACTGTCAACAGAAACCTTTAGGAGCTATTCTGAAAAAACACTGTTAAAATTCAAGATTTTTCCGAGTGGAAAACATCACATGGACACACATATATTTTCCTACGATGGTTTGTCTCTCTGGAATGTTACTAATGAGTTGTGATTGCAAGCTGAGTCATCTTGAGGGCCTAACATTTCAGTTGGTGTCAAGTAATTTGTAAATTGCTTTTGGAATCATCCAGTGCAAACATTACAAAAAACACACAGACTGCACATCCTTATTATTCTTGGTAACTAAAGTGGAAACATCATGGAAGAAAACTACTGATAAGGGAAATTTAGTTGTTAGAGTTAGAGCTTACTAGAAAATTCATGGCAGCAGTTTCATAATCTGAAGGTGCAGATAATTTCACATGGGAGTGTAGGTACTGATTGGCAGGAGGAGGATGTTTTGTGTGATTCCAAAATCAAAGAAAATAAACCAATATTTTAATCACCAACACTTTCTAGAATCAAGATAAGCATTCTCATTATACTGAGGGAGACTTAGTGCATTAATAAATCTGTGACTCAGTGAATCTCTCAGATAATTATCTACAGTTCTACATAGAGTTTTGAGGCTTTACTTTGCAGCCTCTAAACTTGGGGCTCTGAGGATTTTTTTGCATGCTTAGGCTGTACCATAACGATGATGGGGGTCTTTGTGTTGTGCTGAAATGCAAAAATCAATGTACTTAAAATAAGTATAAATAGAAAATACTAATATAGGAGTGGATTTAAGCACTGGAGAAAGTAGTATAAAAATAGTTTCACACAAGCAGTGATGCAGATGTGATGGGCTGTCTTGTAAGTCCATTAACTCTGTGACTCAGTGAATCAGATAAATATCTAGAACGCTACGTAACAGTCAGTGACTTCTTGCCTTCTTCCTGCACATTAGAAAATAATTATTTTTTAACTCTAGTTATTTTTAGCATTCTGTCTTTCCTAAGAGTGATATGACAATTACATAATGTAGAAATCAATGAGGAAGCAAAATACTCCTTTGCCATCAGTAGCTGATTTGCAGTTGTGGCACAGGGACTGCTGTGATGAGAGTAGACATGGAAAAATCTTTTCAGGAATAAGATCAGAGGCGCTTTACTGTGATATATTAAAATGTGGTGCATGTACAGAAGTAGATGAAAGGTGTTTCATTGGCATTGACTTTTCATGAAAAAAGTTTGCTTGTTCCTGCATTTTGCCTTGACTTTTAAGTAAAGGCAAAATTAAGTGAAGGGATTTGTTGGGTTTCAGAAGGAATGTTCTGTGGTGTTCATGGTACACTACAGTCACATGTAAAGAGTTACATGGGCATCAGCCAGTGAAGCATGCATGCAGACATGAAACAAATAAAAGTTCCAGCTTTCCCATGGATCAATCCCTGGAAAATATTATGGTGATGATGATTTACTCCTAGATGCACCAAGGGAAAGTGGTCACAGACCATGACACTGTACTTGGGTAGCTCAGAGACTCACAGTGATGTTTTTGGCCTGCATATCCTTAACAGCAAAATAAGTCCTGGACAGAAGGTACTCAGGAAAAGATGTGGCCAAGCTTCACAACAAACTCTGCAGAGCTGACACTTTTTGATGAGACTAAATTTGTATATTCAGACACATGGTGTCATTTCTGATAGTGTCCTGTGCAGAGCCAGGAGCCAGACTTGATGAACCTTGTGTGTCCCTTCCAGCCCAGGATACTCTATGATTCTACTCTATTCCTTTTTGGCTCAGCAGAGACCTTTTCCCTGCCTGATGATGCAGAGCACATTCATGTTTTCCCCACAGACTGAGTGGCACAGTGAAGCCAGCTAGAATGCATAGAATGCAGAGGACAAAATTCTGTCTCTGTTCTGGGCAGCACTGTCACTGGTCTGTGCTGGACTCCCATTCCTCTCCAAATCATCTTAAGACAACTTTCTGTCCTTTCCCCTCTGCTCTCACCACTGCCACGCCTCCCAGAGGTGCACTTAGAGGCAGAACAGTCCTTGCATACAGAAATTTTATTGAGGTGATCCCTGCCTGGCACACAGGACTCCCTACAAGGTGAGTCATGCTGCACAGTCACACCTTTCCCTTTATCAGCTGTTCCCACCCTTGAGGGCATGAAATAGGAGTTAAAACTGTTGTTTGTTTGTTTTCCAAACAAAACAGTATGGATGAGCAAAGTATTTTGTGGGTTTGCTCAAGAAAATTGGATATTTTTCAGGATACTGCAAGCCTAAACAATTACTTGTTTTGACTGAAAAATTTTGGGGATAATGAAAAGGTATTTCTACTTTTTAAATTATTTTGTAACTATTCTTGATGTTCTGAGACATGGACTACCAAGTTTCTATCCCAATATTTACCAAATAACGCAGAACAGAAAAAAAAGATGAAAAAACCCCATTAATTTGGACACAAATTAATTCACCCAAAAAAGAGGATGTAATTATTGTGGGTGTACCCACCTTAATAAACAGTAGCTGTTTTACAGAAATCTCTATGGGACTGTCCAGGGAATTTGTTGTAACCTGTGGTTAATCATTGATCATCTTCCTATGCAACACTGCAAGTCGCATGACTTGGTGAGTAACATATAGGAGAAGAATGTAATAAGTCAATATTTAGCCACTAGCTTATTATTTCCATTCATATCATGTAGAGCAAACAGAATGTGTACCAACTGCCACTTCCTTAATAAGGAAAAAAGCTAGTAATGCCAATAAAAGGTGACTTTTATTACAGAATAGGTTGCATATTTTTCATGCTTAGCTTCACTTATTAATTATTTAAGGACTCTTCTACTACTGCATAGTTTAGGCATTGCTTTTGTTTGCAGTACAGTTTGTATATTTTTTGAAGAGTGTTGGAAAAAATCTGTGAAGGACTTGCCTTAAAAAAGAAGTGAGGACTTTTTTAGAACTACCTCCAAGTATATAAAAATAAGTGCCTGAAAAATGTTCTGGGCACTTTACCTTCGATGTTTCCTGTTAAATGTTGTTTCCAGTATACAATCTGTGTGCTTTAAAATGTTACATGCCGTTATTATGAAAACAAAGAGGTCTACAATGATCTCATTGCATGATTTATAATGATAAATGTAACCACAGATGCTTCATTTTCTGAAGATCCTCCTGAGAATCAAAACACAAGAAGCTGACCTTAGCACCTGCACCCAACCACAGCCATGGAAATATGTGTCATTATATAATCAACATGAGCAAGCCTTTTAGTCAAAATTGGGAACACCCAAAGAGGCTGTGCACACTCAGATGGAAAGACAAAGAGCACGAGTATTGGTGTGTTATAAAACACAAACAATGTCATTTTTACATAGAGTAAAATGCTGAAAATACTTTTAAGTAACTTCACCTGTAACCTAAACTTCTTTTACAGTGGAATGTAACTGTAGATATATTCTGATTCACATTGTTCTGTTTTCCAGAGCACCTGATCTAATATAGTCTCACACACAGAAACAAGAAACTCAAGATTGCACTCTTCTTGCTTAATCAGTATTTAATAATCATCCTTCCTTTTTTTTTTCCTGCTTTAAAGCTCTCAGACATCTGGGCAGTCAACTGGAAAAAGTTTTTAGACATATGTGACTAATCATTAATCACCATTAATAGTGAAGAGCCAATAGTCAAATGAGATTCACTTTGGGGAAAAAAAAACCAAAAACAAACCAAAAACAAGGTTAAATTTATTTCCTAAGGTCTTTGGCACAAGATTAAGGACAGCAAAATATGGTGAACCTGTGAATTATTCACAGGCACCCTACCTGTGTGAATTATTCACAGGTAGGAAGAAGACTTTTTGGCCATCAATGTGGCCTCAAAAGTCTCATAGAAGCCCATAAGCTCACAAAAGAACCTCCCAGGCAGTCCCAACAGTAAGAGCAGTATCCTGTGTGTTCAGCAGTCACCCTTGGCTCAGCTCAGTGGGAATGTGAGCCCTCCCAGGTGGGGAAGAGCTGCATCCTGGTCTGACCAGGAGTGCAGCTGACCTGCCTAAAATCTGCTGGACTAAACATCATCCCCAAGTTCAAGCATCAGCTGATGACCACCTCCCTTCAGTTTAACTGGTGCTTAACAACAGATACTGCCTGGTGAATGAGAACAGTGCCAGGGAAACATTTGAGCTGTAACTTTAGATAAGAAAGCATGAAAGGTAAGCAAAACTGGCAAAGCAAGACCAGAAAGATATAGGTTAAGGTCACATGATAAGACCAGTGATATCACAAAGGCAGTTACTGGGTGGCCTGCCCAAGGTGAAAAGATTTCCCACCACCTTTCCAGAGAGAATTTTAAAATAAATCTGCCAGTACAAAGCTGGAATGGTGTTTGGGTTTTCTTGGAACCAGACAGGTACTTAATTTCCCGTATCCCCAACTCCATTACACCGTGTTAGCTTTTCATTTCCTTGGGTTGGCCTAGAAACATTGAGGTGATTAGTTTCTTTCAAATTGTTGGCTGAATGCATGTCTTAATGGAATAAAAGTGTTGTAGACTTGGGATACTTTAGGCTGAAGTATTTGGTTTCTTACAATATTTCTTCCTGAAATGTCACATTTATGTATGTTATTGAAGAAACACTAGAAGAATTTGTTTATACAACATTTTTGAGGGCCATCCTCTTCCATTTTTGGCCAATCAGGTAAAGAGAAAAAATAAATCTGTAGAAAGGACCATTCTTCAGATCTTGGCACAAATTATTTACTTTTGTACAGTTTTCTCAACACTCAATTTCTGATCCATTACGGATTTGAAACTTGTTGGATTGTGGTGAGTTTGGGCCTTGACTTCTTTATTACAAGTAATTTTTCATTGCAGTAATCTACTGTTGCTGTCTACTTAGCCACAGGACATCTCATTGTTTATATGTTTATGCCAAGCTGATAACAATGCTATGTCACCTAATAACTTAGCATAACAATCTAAAAGGTTTAAAAGCAAAAAAAATCTATTCTTTGGATTTCTTCAACCAAACAAATACCGTTGATGATTATTACATTCTCATTTCTGCGGGCTTTTTTTGCAGTTAATGCAGAAAAAAGTACACTGAGTTTCTTTCCTGAGGCTGTCAGGAAAGGTGGGATGAGGAGCACCCCAGGCTAAGTTTCCCATTCATCCATGCTGTGGCTGATGGGGACAGTCCCTTCCTTCCCCATTGCCCTGGCTATGGTTTCCTACAGTCATGCCGGTGTTGGCAGCAGCAATCACGCAGCACACAGTCAGCTGGCTTCAAGCCACCCCTGAGTGTCACTCTGCAGTTGAGCAGTGTTTTGTGAGCCCATTTTCAGCTTTGTTCATGAGCTGGTCCATCTCTCCCTGTGGCTGGATGCTGTCTGGTGCATCTCTGTGACCTGTCCCAGAGCAGAAGTGAAGCCCAGACCCAGCGATGAGTGTGTGGGATTCTGGCCATGAGGCCACCAGGGAGGGCTCTGGCTGATGCTAAGTAGGTGCTGAAAAGGCCTCACTTGTTTGGGGGAGCGCGTGGGAGTTTCCAGGCTCTGGGACACCACGCCCTGGGGCTGCAGCAGCTGCGCCTGCCAAGGAAAACGGAATAAGATGCAGCTGCCTGCGTCCAGGGGCAAGCTCTGCTCTGCCACTCCTTAATGCATCCCAGAGACTGCTGCAGCTCCCCAGGCGTTGGAAAACATGTTCCTAGCTCAGATATGATACACTGACTCTGGGCCCTTATCAAATGTTGATTCACTTCAAATCACAGATACATGTTGAATAAATTAATTATTTTATTCATTAAAAATACAGGAAATAGCTGCTCTTTTAGTCTTGCCATTTATCCTTTTTCATTGTCTCTAAACCTTAAATATCTCAGCCCATATGACAGAGATTTATAACATATTGAAAACATGTTGAACATAACATACATTGAACATAAATAACATATTGAAAATGGGCTCTTTTTAAGGCAATCAGCTTGGGGGATAGAGAAATTACAGATTTCATTTCTTTTACTGGGTCCTGTCATATAGAACAGTGAAACTAATTTGGTTTTTTTAAATTTTATTTTTTAAAAATATCCCTAGCTCTAAAAGTTTCTCTGCCAAATGTTATAGTATACTAACACTTCAAAGTAAGCATTTATAATGGAAAGACTAATACGCCAATGCTAAAAAAGTTCCAAGGGGTCTGCTGTTATACAACTTCTCTTTCCAGATGAAATGGTCTCATCAAGATTATTGGCTATATATTTAATTTCCAAAGCTCTGGGTTAAAATACCCAGTTAAACAGAGCAGCTGAAGTCTCACTCTCCTAAAATCATTGAAGGGCTGGAGTTTTGCAGCTGTGGCTGTGACGTGGAAATTTTAATAGCTTTAGAGAATCAAGAAATGAAGTTGACACATTTGAGTTGTAAATACGATTTGATAATCATAGTGTCTGTGATCTCATGTAATAGTTTTTCCTTCATATTGCAACATTTTTGTATTAATATTTTTATGTTGACTCACAGCTTTTATTCACATACTCCGATGTAACCAGAAAACACTACAGTCTCTGAAAATATTTTCCTTTGGTAATTATGGGATGCTTTACTTTAACCTGATCAGATTGTGAATCAAATTTGTTTAGTTTCAGAAGTGGAAAGTTCTTTTTATGAACTTTTTATTGTTCATAATGGATGCTGAGGGTAGCTCATCAGGAAATATAAACTGCATTTTAGCAACTCCTATTTTATTTAGTAGAAAGCTGCAGCCCTTAGAATTCAGACATTCTGACACGTTAGGATCTAGGTTAAATTAGATATATATATTTGAACTTCCAAATCAGACTTCCCCCAGTACTTCCCCAATGTGATCATAATAAGCCATGGAACACTTCTCATGCTTTTATGTTCTTAGGAACTTTTGCAGACATCAAGAAAGAGGCACTACATGTAATATTTCCGAAAGGAATTATATGAACTTCTTATTTTACCAAAATGTCAATTACCCAAAATTATGGCTATTATTCCTAAACTATAGGAAGCAAAGGTACAATTTAAAATCAGTAAAATAATCTGCTCCTCTGAACCATCCCATCTTTAGTAGCACCCTCTGCAGCTGGAACTGCTGGTGGTGCTCAGAAGTACCACAAATCTTCTATTATGTTTTTTCTGCTATTTTCATTAATGTTGAGTTATGTCAAGGTGCATTTAGACAAAAATTTAAATACAATTAACATGCCTAAAAATAATTTTAAATACTATGATCATTGAGTGATTTTTTAAAATATTGAATTAATAAAAATATTATAATATTATTATTTTAATTTTAAGATGATTGATTTATTAAACAATGTTTACATGTAGTTAGGTAACTGAAGCAATTATTTTGGAGCATTATATCTTACAAGAATCACAGTTCCAACCTTACCATCTTTTACTTTTTTATTGATTGAAGAGGTAAAAAAAAGTTTCTTGTTTTTTTTCCTGAAAGTTTCTTTATAATGCCACATCAGATAGAGGCCTTTAACAACATCTAATGGTTATTTATTGCCGATGTAAAATAATATCAAGGTAGCTCCCATGACATCTTATCTCCCTCTTGTGTATCTGATGAGCTGATGGAACTGAAATACCCTTCTATAGGCTGGATAATTTAACTCCTCTCAATCCTAAAACCCTGAAAATCCTAAAACTAAGAAAAGAATTTCAATTTTCAGGATTTCCAAAGCCATATTCCTACAACAGAATAGACTTTGGCATTCACATCTGGGTTTAGTTGTCTAAGCCTGGGATCTTTTGTGTGGGAGAAGGTCAATGGTAAGAGTGAGCTTTTGCCATTTCAAAGATCCACCTTTGTACAGATGCCTGAAATCAGGCACACAGAACCAAAAAGTCCCATCAGTATTCAGCAGCGTATGTAATTTGCCCCTGCAAGAATTGCTGTGGAGCTTAACTTGCCCGTTCTATTTTAGAAGAGTGTCTGGTCTACTGGGTGAAAGTGCCAAAATAACTTGATATGTTCAACATTCTCACAGATTTTACACTGAAAACCAGTTCTGCTTCATCTGTGGATCAGGTTCATAGCCCTTTTCCTTGACTAATATGCACAAGTGATCACACAGAAATACCTGGGACCTATTGCTGTTTAAGAAATGAATTCTACGGAGGGATGGAGTGGCACTTATCCCCTGTGTAACACAACTTCCCTAGTCTCCTAAAAACTGAAAGTAATTGAAGATGGTGGGATTTAATAAGGTTTTTGCATACAATCCCTAAACAGGCAATATACATTACATCTGTAGTTAAGTCATTATTCTGTCACTTGAAAAATCTTGGAATATTGTCCAAGAAAAATCAGATGACTTTAGATACTACTGTGAAATCATTTGATTATTCAAAAAATGTTAGCAGTTATCTTGGCACCATCACTTAGATATCACTAAGCCAAGAAGATGTCATAATTGGAATACACTGGTATTTTGTGCAGATCCCAGTTAGTTTCACAATACCTTTGGAATAGTTGCCAGTTATTGGAAAAAAAAAGTTTACAAATTGCACTTCTTAAAAACTTTAATTTGGAAGACAAGGAAATCATCAAAATATAAAGATCCCATTATTTAAGAAAAAATAATCAAGTTTATAGTAACTGTAGTTCTTCTGTGTAAGAATTCTAGGTATTTACATGGCCTTATGCTGAAGTTTGATATGAATTTTGTGAAACTTTGTCAACAGTTCTAGTCCCATGGTAAAACTTCCCTCATTAGGCACTTGTTGGGCCACTATGTCCAGGCCTGCCACCCTTCACCATGGTCCTAAACCATGTAGGTAGGATCCATGTGCGGACAACCTCATCTGGGAAGTGTACCTCTTCTCAGAGGGGGCTGAGTGGCTTCCCAGTGCTGTACTTCTGCCTAAACAGACAATAGATGCCCATGGAAAAAAACAGTAGGATGCAGAAACTTCTCTCACAACATTCCGTTCTTTGTGGCCTACAAACATGGGAGTAAAGGGGAACTTCCTTCTAGAACCTCCTTATCTCTGGTAGCCTCCTTGCCTCTGATTTGCCCAAACCTGTTTTTCTTATCCCAGTGGCTCCTTGTCTTTAATCCTTTCTGCTTTTGATTTCTTGTGTACATACTGCATGGGCAGGGCTGTGCATGACAAAATACATTACTAACGTTGCTCTTTCCCTTCCCAGGTACATGTGATGATTCAGATATTATAAAAATAGGCTTCATGGAAGTTTTCCAACAAGTCATGTCTCACTTTAGCAAGAAGCAGAATCCACACAGCATTACAATCTACCCAAATACGGTGGGAAGAGTTCTATGGGTACAGACCAGAGTTATCAGGATTCAAGTCATCACCACATACAATGGACTCCTGGAAACAGTCTCTATCTTGTAAAGGAGGAGAAATGCATTGTAATACTTAAAGAGAAGAAAAGCCCCTAACATGTATAGTCCAAATACATGTGATTTGATGTGATTTTACTATGAATTAATTAAAACATTTTCAATAGATCCCTAAGAAACTGTTGACTCCCATAAACATTTTTCTTATGTTCATATCCACAAACTGAAAGACAGGTTCATATTATCATTATTCTTCCCATGTTTTTATCACAAATGATCTAAAATTCTATCTATTCTACCTATTAACCTAACAATATATAGTCCCAGCCTCTTATTATGACATGGTAAGTTGTAATTGATTTGTAATCATACTTTGGGAACCACTGACTTAAGCAATCAAATAAAGACCCAGATGTCTTCAGACAGGAAGCCTGAACAACATGTATTTTCTCCTTCCGCTTTTGTTTTACCGAAGTCAAATAAATGAAAATCCTCTCAGATGCCACTTTCCCACAGAAAAGAAAATACATTAAGCAGAAAAAGATGTGGTAAAAACTGTGATATGGTAAAGATCCTCTTTTTAACTACCCATGATCTAGACGACTGTGTACAAAATGGACTCTTGTTCTGTTTTTTGGATGTCCAGACATTTGTAAACTTCTTCTGCTCAGGCATCAGGTCCTGCCCAACTTCTCATCCCATGCAGATGACAAAGTTTCTCAGCATACAATAGTGATTTACAGGGTTTGCAGCTTGGACACTGTTTCTTTGGGATCTAAATACATGGCATACAGATGAGAGTGGGAATTTTGTCACCTTTCAATCACTCATTCTTACAATAACTGCATAGTTTTACTTGCACACCTTTTGTGATGGGATATCTTATGCCCTCTAAACTGAATCTCCATACAAAAAGTCTGTATTCTAAATATCGGGACATAAACACCAGGTCCTGAAAAAGACATAATGCAGTTTCATCACCAAAACCAAAATGAAAACAAGTGCCATTGGCTTGCTGACAATATCTGTTTCTGTGACTGAGCCTTCAACAAAATTTGAATATATAACAACAAAGGCCTAAATGGCAGACATTTGGTGTTAATTATTTGCTAGCTGTAACCACACAGCAATATCTGGCCTCACCCCTTTCACTAAATTTTGAACAGGAAATTATTGCATTAACTGACGCAGCACTCCCATGAGCACTTCAGGGTGAGACTGCCACTGAAAGGAGTGACCCTGCATCACCCCCATCCCTGCTGCTCCCAGCTCCTGCCCCAGAGCCATCCTCCAGCCTTCATGCAGGAGTATCCTGGGGGGTCCCTCATGCTGTGGGCTGAGGCACAAACCTGGGTTTGTGCTACCCTTGCAAACAACCCCAGCTCAGAGGGTGGGCACACGAGCAGCTGTGCTGGTACAGTGCAGGACATGGTCTGAAAAGAGGAGAAGGAACCGCTGAGAAAAGTGGAGGATTTGGTGCACTTGCTTTAGCCTGTCTAAGATGTCACAGGAAACTGCAGCAGCAAATATTGGCTTCTGCTTCACACATGAAGTAACTGAGTTGCTTTATAATTGCTTTCTTTATTACCAGATATTTCTATTTATTGCTGAGGAAGCTCAGGTATATTTGGCACTTTCACTGTTATTTATTATGGAGCAATAACATTAGTGCCATTCAAAATTCAATTTTGCACCTGCAAATCCTGTAGTTTTTGGTTAGCATCTATTGAGAAAGGACTCTACAGCAACTATAATCAGCCTGAATATCCATGAATAGGAAGCAGCTATGCCTGGGGAATTTACACCTGCCTTTCTTAACAAATTTACCCTCAGAGACTTTCTATATAGTTCTTAATGGAAATGGCTTCTCATTGTTTACTTTTCCCTGTAAAAAACTTTGTGAAGGCCTTTACACTTTAAAATAACCTATTGCTGCTGTGGAAGACCACAGTATCTAAGTTGGGTATATGGAATAACTCATATTAATAAACCTGGATGAATTTTCAGGCTTTGTGGTTAAAAACATGCTTTATTTTTGACAATCATTATTTTAAATGCTTATTACATTTTCCTAGTACATTTTATGACAGTTTGCTCCATTCAGTTGAGATTCTCAATTATTTAATCCTCACAGCTATGTCTATTAATCCTCATTTATTCAGTCATCTGTAAAAATGCCATTATCTCTGATTCTTATTCAAAGTGTTGTTGAAAGCAGCAGTATTAGCTCCCAGATCTCTATTTCATTATTGCTCAAACAATTTAAAAATTGGGAGAATATTCAGGGGGACAGATCAGAGAGAGCTGCCAAACTTCTGACTCAATCTATGACAAATTTTGGCATAGGATAGCAGCAGATTTTTAATGAACAAAGAGCAAATAAGTATCTTCTTTTTTTTTTTTTTTTGGTAGGAAAACTCAGTTTGTTCACTCAGAAATACACCTTATAAATGAAAAGTAATTGTCTTGCACTCAAACACAGGGCTCAGACAAGAGGGACAAATGATCCCTTTGTTACCCTCGTGAATTTTCTGTAAATCCTGCTTCCATGTAGCTCATTGTCTGCGACTGAGGATCATCCTTTCTGCATTTGCTCTGGTGATTTGACATTGGGACAAATTTCATGTTCTTTTCTCCTCCCAAATTGAAATAAATTCACAGCAACAAGATATGTATGTTGCCCACATCTCCTTATGCCCACATTCATTTATGTATGATACTTATGGAAGTATCTTGGGCAGCTTCTCATTCAGCTTTGTGCTCTGTTGTGCCTCTGTTACAAGATCTTGTCTTAACCTGTCAGAACCAAAAAGAGATTTTCTCTCCTACACTTTGAATGATGTCAAGATACATTCATCTACCATTAGCAAGTCACTAGAAAGAAACCAGGTCATCTTTATTTCTATCCCAGCTCCATCCATTTTGCAATTCAAACTGTTGTAATTCAATCTCCAACAAAATTTCTGAAAACCATGTGCGTCAAAGGAGTATTTATGCAACTCCAGGAAATGCTTCATCCTCTTCTCCAAACTGCAGTCACTCAAAAAGGCCTGACTAAGATGCAGAGCAGTTGAAGCTCAGATGGTAGTTGGTTATCAATGAATATGCAAACAGCAAGGGAATATTTTTCATGTTTCAAGGATACAGTGAAATACTGGGGTTATAAATTATAAGGAAATGTGAGCATTTTTCAGATTAAAATTGACCAGAGTGGTTCCTAATAATGCTGATAAAATCACTTACTGTGCCCATGGTATAACCTGTGTTACAGACTGCAGAGAGCAGCCATTGCTTTTTCCTTGAGGAGAACATTGTTGGACAATATCTAGAGCCAGCAAGAAACCAGCAGCTGTGAAAAAGCTTTCACTCAGTCATGTCTGATAGCAAATTCCAAACCTTTAGCTTGTTTTTCAGTGGAAGAGGATGAGGAGGGGTGAGCATAACATCTAGTTAAGTGTCATGCCAGATTTGCTTCAATATTTGAGAGGAATCAGACCCTGATTTGCTCAACAAAAGGCTGAGCATCACATACCTGTTTTACCTGAAAACAAAATGATCCATGAACAGTTAAATACTTTACTGAGATCCATAAGATAGGCTTTAATTTTAATTTTCCTGCTCTGGCCCTTAAGCTCTCTGTTAATAGTGTACCTGAAAGTATCACTGCATGTAAGTGTTTGGCATGGTAATCCAGTTTACACTGACAATGAAGTCAGTGAAGATATGAGAGTTCAGTGGAATTCAGCCAGTGAAGACTTGGATGTTTAGCCCATGCAGTGATAACAGGCAGATGAATTTGCTTTTTTCTTTCACCAGCTTACTTAAAACTGCTGCAAGGACAATGGATTTGTCCAAACAAACTGAATACCATTACTCAACAATCAGACACTCTCTTTTACTTCTTTTGAATCATAGTGACTTAATAATTGAAAATAATTCAAAAACAAATTAAAAAGTACTTTTCATACTAAAGTAAATGTTTTCAGAAAAATCACTTGCTGAGAACAATCACTCAGGGGTACAATTCAAGTTTGGTGGAGACACTGCTGGCTACATATATAATCAAACTAACTTTATTTTAACGTTTTAGAAAATGTTCATGAATTTCTGCTTTTTGGTGCTAAATAATTACAGCCAAAATGGATTTTAAATCACATTGGTGATTATAATTTATTATTCACATATACACATGGTTAAAAGATAAGTATAAATTCATATAGATATTAAACACTGTATATACCTCACACAAGGAGTGATCATGTTTCATGGTTGCAACTCAGGATAAATTTACATTTTTACAAAAGCAAATTGAGAAGAGAATCAGGCATTAAAAACATACTCTTCAGACTGATAGAGACATTTTGCTATATTATCATATTCTCATATATTAATTACATATTATATACTATATATTATACAAATCCACATTATAAGTGGAGAGCTACTTACAAGTCAAGACCTACAAACAAGTCAGAAAAAGAATCCAGGCAGCAAGTTCCATTTTTCCCCAGCAAATTACTTTTCTGTTGTTATGTTATTTGTATCTTCAGACAAGCATTTTCAAGATTTTTGGTTTCCAGCTATCAACAGTGAAAATAAATTGCAATCATACAGGAAGTCTTGAAGGCTCCTTTGGTCCCACCAGGAATTCACAATAGCTTGAAGACAGACCTGAAACATCTGCTACCAGGATTAGATAAGTTACCAGGGACTAAAGAATCTACATTTCCTGTACTCTTACGACATCTTTATATTTCAATATGAATAAATATCTTCTAAGTCACAATTATGTCTTTAACAGAGTGTTGGAAAATCAGTACACATAAAAGAAATTTGAAGTGTCAGCATATTTAAAGTAAATGGAATTAGAGACAGCTGACTAAATTGAGAAATACATTTTTATCATCTTTGCAGCAAAATGGCCATTTTTTCTGGGTTTGTGTTAAAACAAAAGGACATTTTCTCAGTACAAAATGTAACTATAAAAATCTTACATATTTACTTGGCAAAATAATCGAGTTAGGATGTTCAAATCAGGCTTTTTTAACTTTGGTAATTTGTGAAGATACTTCATTAGTCAGTGGTGGAACTTTATTAGCAGTGCAGTGTGCAACTGCCATAAGAACCATAACTAAATCTGTTGTCTCAGCAACATCTTGTGGCACTGGGAGACAGCCTGTACTCCAAAGTGTCAGTCTCTCACTAGAGGACTTCTGGGGGTCTGTGCTCATTCAAAGCTGTTCTCAAGCTGGCATGACTGAACTCCACAGGGCTCAGAAAACTCTGATTTACCACAGTCTGAAAAGCAGCACTGAACTTTAATGCCTTGTGTGTTGCTGGAGAGGATTTAGTGGTGAAGGGGCTGTGGATGGCCCCTGTGAGGAGCAGCCAGAGCTGCCCCGTGCCAGACCCTGACAGCTCCAGACAGCTCCAACCACCCCACCACAGGGCAGGGCTGAGCCCCACAGCCAGCCTGGTGGCCCTTCTGGGGAAAAGTGTGTAAAAAAGGGCAAAATGCCACACAGCAGGGTGAGGAATGAGGAAAAGCAGTGACACAAACAGCTCTGCAGACAGCAAAGGACTGTGAAAAAGGAGAAGAGAAGGTGTTCCAGGCGCTGAAGACAAGATTGCCCTGCAGCCCCTGGTGAAGATCATGGTGATCAGAGTGCCCCTGCAGCCCATGGAGGATGCCATGTGGAGCAGATATCCACACTGCTGCCTGCACAGGCAGGAATATCCATGGCAGTCCATGGGAAGCCCACACTGCAGCACGTTCTGATGGGAACTGCATCCTTTGGTGGACCCATGTAGAAGTAGGTTTATCCTGAAGGACTGTTGCCCAAGGAGAGGACCCACACTGGAGCAGAGAAAAGTGTGAGGAGGATGCAGCAGCAAAGAACGGTCCTGAACTGCTCATGAGCCCCATGCCCCATTCCCAGCACCACTGTTGGGGGGAAATGGAGAGGAGTCAGGAATGAAGAAGTGAATTTGAGCCCGGGAAAAACAGGGGGTGGGAGGAAGATATTTCAGTTTTTTCCTTTGTTTTTTACCATCCAACTCAATGTTACTTGGCAATAAACTGAATTTTCCCAACTCGAGTCTGTTTTGCCTGTAATGGTAATTGGTAACTGATGTCTTTGCCTTTATCTTGACCATGAGTTTTCCATGGTATTTTCTCCTCCTGTCCTGCTGTGGAGGGGGAATGAGACAGCAGCTGGGTGGAGGCCTGGCAGCTGGAGGAAGCTAACCCACCTCGTGCTCTAGGATAGTTTCTGTTCCGTTTTATAAGCAACAGTAACTGTTTTCTTTTACAATATACTACCACTTCTTAAATGGTTTTTGTACAGCTCAGACAATGTTCTCATTCCACAGTGCTGCAAAATATGGAACTTGAGAACTCTGCAGATGGGGCAGAGAGAAACACATGCCAGATGCTCTCTATGACTTCTGGTTTATCAAGTCCTTAGTGACTTTAATCATTCTTACACTTCCTTTGGCTGATACAGTCTCTGGAACCAAGAGATCCCAGAAATTATGTCATAGATGTCATACATTTGCAATCAATTTGTGCAGCTTAAAATATTTTAATACCATGAAAGACAAACCTTGAAGACAATTCTTTGAAGATATCATAAAGCTGAGTTAATATTGTAAAGAACCAATCATTAATTTGACTAATTATTTTGAAATTAAAATATTTATGTAGGTTAATATTTTAATGTACTAAATCATTGAATAAAATGAAAAATGTACATACCAGCAAAGAAACCACAGCTAATAATTGGCTAAGTAAAATTTTAGAAGATAAAAAAGATGCAAATTACCCAAGACTGCACTGCCCAAAGACTGCAAATACAATTTTCCTGAAGTCATCAGAAGATACAAGGTTAGCCCTTACAGCACCTGTGGAAAACTGCCAAGACCAGACCTCATGAAATGTCATTTGTGGTCCCCAAAGATCATATATGAATCTCAGTGTACAATGGATTTAAAAATAATTGGGAATGTAAGGCTAAACGCAACTACTGAGAAAAAAATGGATTCTACTCTATGAATACTGCCATCCATATTCTTGCATATTTTTTCATTGTACTATCATTTCATTCCACAGTATTCTTGGAGAACTGAGGACTGCTTCAAGCAACTTTCCTTATGCCAAGATCAGCAAAACTGCATTTTACTGAGGCAAGTTCCAGCTGTCAGCTGACATGATGATCTCAGCTGTTCAATGACTTTGTTTGGCAGTATAATTTTCAGACATGTAACATAGTTGTCTTTTGTCCCTTTTATTTGTTTATTTGTGGCCATGGCCATGATCATTTTCAGACCCAAGAACCCAGTATAATCAGCTGCATCCCTAATCCATTTCCATTTGAATAGACCTTTCTGAAAAAAGAGTATTAAATAAAACCCCTCTTAAGATCTTAAATAAAATAAATCTTTGTCAAAGAGATTAATAAAAACTGGAATTAAGAATTCTCTGCTCAGTATTTTGCTGGAGGTAACCACAGGGACCACCACAGGGCCTTTACTGAAAGGCAGGACAAATTTCTGTCAACATTTATAATGAGTTTTGTGTCTTTGCAAAAATTAACCTATAACCAGTACAGTGACCAAAGGATAAGATAATGAAGAGAAAATAATTTATCACGTAGAAAAGATCCTAAAAATAAAGTCATGGTCTTTCCAAAAGACAGGACTAGGTCCAATTCAACATCCAAAAGACAAATACAAAGAATGTATTTCATCTGTGCTCAGAATATTTCCACAGGGCCTACTGATCACTCAAATAATACCTAGGTCCTCAAAACAAACATTGTGGACACTTTCTTCAGACCTTTTGAACAGAAATGAGCTATACTTGAAATACAGATGCTTTTGCTCGGGATCTGTTTCCACTGAATAATGTAAAGATTCAGGACCTTGATAAATTTTAATTTAATATTGGCGGTAATATATGTTAGAGAATTATGTAACATCCAAACTTGTGGCAGAGCCAGTCTAAGTCTAAAGGTGATAAAAGATAATTCACAAGAAAAAAAAAACACCAAGGAAACAATTGCCGTCTCCCAGAAAAGTTTAGGGACTACAGAAAGGTAACCCTGGCAAAACAAGGTTACCCAATGGCATAAAATGTAATACTTCTATTTTAAAAGCATGTTTTTGCAATTGAGTAATTCCAGTTGGAAAATCTCTTTTTTTAAAAATAAAAACCTGTTTTGTGAAAGACTTACAACTTATAAAAATACATTCCAAACTATTTGATGAGACAGACATAGGAGACTAAAAGAAACATTATTTTTCTGGAACTTGAGGCTTTATGCTCTTCTTTTTTTAATCTCAATTATATTTTGTTTAACATTTAATATTGATAATTACCTAGTTAGAAGTGGATTTTCTGCACAGAGAATTCAGCATGTCAGTCAAATCACAACTAATGGCCGTACTGAGGTTTATGAAGTTTATTTAGACAGAGATTTCTGACACCAACACATTAGCATCACCATTAACATTTTAAAAGACTAAATAAAAAGAATTTTAGTTGAATGTGACCTCTCTTCTATAGATGAACAATCTAATTGCTGTCTACCTTTTACTGTCCCTTTCCATCAGACATACCACGAGTGTTTCCAATGCATCCCAGGTGAAGATAAGCCATGAGCTATGTGATGACTCCTACCATGCAGAGTACCTGCCTCCAACCACGTGCAAGGCTTGTTGGAACAGAGTCAGCCTGTAGTAGGTTGTCCAGCTGCACAAAGCCTGTCCCAGAAGCTGCCACTTAATAGTACTTGAAATTCCAGTCTTCAACTCAGAAATCATTTACTGCAAAGTCTACATACCCTGAAGTCTTTGGAAAATGAGATGTTTCCTTTGTTTAATCCTCTGCAGAATACCAGTATTAACAGTCAGGTTTGTGACTTCATGTGTATATACTCCTGCACCCCTGGAAGAGCAAGGGAGGAAAGTCTCCTGAAAAAGGTTTTCAAACTCTGTTTTTCCTCCCAAGCATTTTAGTATGATTAAAAAGAAACTTTGTTCAACAGATTTATGCTGGTGTAAAATCAAAGGCAGGTGGATTAGCTGACCTTTTAAGAACAACTTTCTTCCAAACTAGCAAAAGATTGAAAAATGGACAAGGTTGAAAAGGAAGTTGAAACTTCAGCAGAAAGGTCTTTGAGAAGTACTGAATCAGTTTCCAAAGGTCTCCCCACACTCCCTGATTCAGTCACTCACAAAGTGGGCAGAGATCAACACTGCAAAACAGGCGAGTAAATAGTAGAGTTAAACTCGAGACGGAAATCTCTTCTCCTTTGATACACCAAAAGCAGATTGCCTTCCTCAAAACATGATAGCTCCTTACATTTTACTCTGCCTTTACACCATCCATCTCTTATTTTGCAGCTGAGATATACATACTTTGTTTAAAAGATACAGGAAAGCCAAGAACAGAGTTAAGACAGGACAACTATGAACACAAATTTTCCTCTCAGGAAAAGAAGAAAAAAAAGTGTTTTCAGGGGTGAAAGGACTTGGCATGAAAGCTAAAATCCTTTCCCTAGTACGTGAAAAATACACACTGCAAACCATACACTCGAAAAGTCTTCCATGACAAAAAAGATCTTTCTCTGTTGCTTTACCAGTTACACACATGTAGGAATCAACAGGGGTATAGTAACCTTCTTGGCTTTATTTTAACAGTTCAAGCTATGATAAAAGTCTTACTACACAAGAGCATTTAATGTGGAACCATTAGAGCCAGTGTCGATTTTCAGAGGTTAACAGAGCTTTTTTTGTAAAAAAAGTTTTAAAAAAAGAAAAGCAAAAATGCGAAACGTTCCCAGAATGAGAATTTGCCTGCCAAGATCCACACAGACTTACTTTTTATGGACAAGTTACAACTCCTTTAAAATGTTTATTTAATGGAAATATAAATGTCAGTACAATTTAAAGAGAGTGAGTGCCATAAATAGAGAATTGAAAGGTTTAATTGTCCTTTCCAGGTGTTCTCTTCAGAATTGCTTTCCTTGGCAACCCTTCCTTGTGGTTTCCCATAATGTTGATTAGCACCTTGGTCTGGGCTTTTGGGTATGTGAGCCTTTCATCACACTCAAGTTTTTCACAATTTGAAGATCATTGTCTTTTGCTTGGCCAAAAGCATATTTTATTCTAAGGGAAAGCAGAGTGTCAGCAGAAATTCCTCTCACAGTGGGACAGACCAGCTGAGGCTGGAGGGGACCTCTAGAGATAGTCCAGTCCAAATTCTTGCTCAGAGCAGGGGCTGCTGCAACAGTTGCCAAGGATCATATCTGGACTTCTTCTGAACATCTCCGAAGGTAGAGACTCCACAAGCTCTCTGGGCAACCTGCTTCAGTGTTCAATGACTCTAACCATAAAATATCATTTTCTTATGTTTAAATGGCATTTCTTGCACTTCAGCTTGTGCTCTGTTCACCTTTTAGTCCAGCAGGCAATAATTCCTCTTGGTTTCACAGAATGGAGTGTTGCATGAGCACATTTGCAGAGGGAGAAGTATTGAAGGCCTGATCACCCAACAGAACACAATGCTCATCCTGCTGCTACATATAATCATTCACTTGTCCTGTAAGGTACATTAAATTTTGTTAAAGAAAACAGTATTAAAGATTTCTCATTTCTATTGGCCTCAATACCTAACAAATTGCCTCCACCTTTACCCAATTTTGGAATGTAAATGCAATAGGAACACTGAGTAGAATACAGTCTGACAGGACATGGCTGTTTGTGTGGAAGCAGGACAGGCTGCAACATGGAATTCAGCAGTGCCAAATAACATGGTGAACGTAAACATCACTTGCCATCAGTAATGATACAAATAGTGAAATGCATATTTTATTGGTGAGTTAGGCTTTTAGAAGTTAATCACAGAGACACAGTTGTTTTTATTATTACTGTTTTAAAACCCTTCCCGGACCTTCAGTAAGGGAGATATTAAATATTTCTTTTTTTATGAAGAAACTACTACAGTCAAGAGAAAATCTTGCCCTGGGTTTTGTACGCAGTATTTGACAACATGGGTAAAATCACAGCAGGATAGACTAAACCTCCTTATTTAATGATTACATATCTAAGAGATTTCTTTCATACATTGGCTCAGTTAACATTCAGCAAACACTATGCTCACGGTACCCACACCTATGTGCTACTTTCTGACAAAAGAATATTAGTAAGTAGTTATTCTATTGGAATGTTAGATGTATCTACTCCAAGGACTCTTTTGTAAGATATGGATTTATTGGTCAGGAACAAATTTTTATGAGAGACAGCTGTTCTTCACAAATCAAGCTCTCAACTTTGTGCCCAGTATGTGCAGTTTTAAGATTAGGTTTTAGATCCTCCTCCCTTTACACTTTTAAATCCTTTCAGCATCCCAGCTAGTTAATAGAATTTCCTTATCCTAGAATTGCTCATTCATTGAGTATGTCTTTGTAATGCTGAAAGCAGAAAATAGACCGAAGGACTCATAGATAGTTTTATTTAATCTCCAGTGCTACCATCAGTTAAAACAAAAACCCTAACATATTTTTTACCTAAAGAGCTGCAAGGTACATGAGTGATAACTAGTACATGATATTATAGAACAGGAGTGATTTTCAGGTAGGACTATATTTATACATGAAACAGATAAGTGTAACCATTTCAACTGCTTTTTGTACCTTTGATCAGTTTATGGAGTTCACAGAAATGTATCACATTGTAGAGAAGAAGACACAAAATCAAGAGCCATGGAAATGATATCTTTTGCTTTGTTTTTTAGATCCATTAGATTTGACATAAAATATATTATATTAAAGCCATTGCTTGAAATAGTCAGTCCCCTAAATTTATGCTCCCTGGGGTCGACCATATACACATCACAGGGCAAAGCAGCCTCCCAGTCCTGCGCACTAAAAAAAAGTGAAGTCCTCTCAAGCATCTTTGTGAAACAACAGCTTCAAACCTTCACAGCATAAATGAAAAGGGAAACAGACCTTATTTCTACCACTACCTCCACTCTCCTCTTTCTCTTGTCAGTTACATATGTTTTTTTCCTACCAAGACATGCATTATGTAATTAGAACAAATTACATTTGGATACGTAAATTCTAAACATTAAGTTAATACTGCAATATGTCAGAGTAATGTCTTATCTCCCTAGGAAACATGTAGACATACACAAACATAAAAAAGAAAGAGTTTAAAGTAGTAGCAGTAGTAGTAGTAGTGGTAGTAGTAGTAGTAGTAGTAGAAATAAATCCCAAACCATTTAGAAAAATTATTGTGAAATTATTTTTAAGTTTAATTTAATGGGAATTTAGTCACTGTCTTTGTTGGAGTTGTTTGTAGGTCTCTACATTCAGTCTTGTTGAAGACAGGTGAAAATAAAACACTTCAGTTGTTAAATCCTTGAAATCCAGTATTTTCCACTAGGTGAATGCATGGGCAAACTGGATATCAACACCACTTAATGGTATCTGTGCTCCCATTTTCTGGAGAGTCTTCCAGATCCAGAAAAAAAAAATTTAAGATGTTTTCATATGACCATTTTGTTTGGGGAGGGAAGATTAGACTCCTTCTCTTCAAGGAAGTATCATTTCCTTAAACCTGCATTTATCACCTGTTGTTCCTACTAAACCAGCATTCAGTATTGCACAAGCACAATAAAGGAGGCATTGAGCAATCTGAATTAACGTAACCTCTTTTTTTTTTTTTTGGTGTTTTCTCAAAAGCATGAAAAAACTAGTGGGATTGAAAAGTTCTTTGTTACTCAATTATCCATGCTTGTTTTTCAGACCTGCTTAAGTGTGAGTTTTCTTGGTAAGTGCATAAGAGTTTGCCTTTGGCTTCTATGCAAAACTGCCCAGATCCAGTGTAGTCCTAGAACTGTATAGATGGCATAGATGGCAGCTAAGCAGAGCAATACAAATACACTGGGTATTAAGTTCTTTACTTAGTTTTTAAGTCATTACAAATCAGTTAGGTTTAGTTTCTCTATGTGTTACTGGACACCACCCAGCTGTATGCAATACACAGTTTAAATAAACCAAGATATAAATTCAGTGTTTTCCTTTTGTAAATTGCACAGCAATTTCTCCTAGTAAATTAACTTGGTCTGAGTGGAGAGTAAGTATTTTGAAGTAAATCCCCTGCCTGTAATTACATTTCAGTGCTTGAAAATTCAGCAACTGGCTGATTTTTACCCAAAAATCATTCATCAGAGGTGTTGGATAGACAGAGACAGACTTCCCTTTATCTGTACACCAGTAACTATTCACACAACAAGCAACACAGAAAGCTTCTTAAACCTGCACTATCAATGGTTAAGGTGTCCAGGTGTAAGCTGGACTTCAGTTTCCAGCCCTTGTTGAATGTTTTAGCCTTTCTGAGAAGACATCACTAAGCCACACTGGTACAGAGCAATGTCTGTGGACGTGTCAAAAGAGCACTTATACAGAGTCACTAGATAAATAGACAAATTATATCCTCATGCTTTGCACCCTTGATACTAACTTTAGGACAATTTTTCTTCCTCATTGACCTCAGACATCCAGATCAGAAGTGGTTATAATTCTCACAGGTGATTTGAGCTAGGAAGAGAACAGAGTTTGTGGTCCTTAAGCCTTTGAGGAAGTGAAAGATGTTCCACTAAGCAAGGCCGAGAAAGACAAATGCCTCCTGGCTTTTTCCTATGTGAGGAACCGCGAAAGCACTGGCCTTGTGTCCAGCTAAATGCCAGCTCCAAAGGATCCAAAGGCACCACTGATCTAAACAAAATGAAACAAGCCTCTTATCTACTCCCATTTCTTCTTTGCAAGTATTTCCCTACAAAACCGTGCTCATCATGCGTGGATGTGCTTTCCTCAGCTATGCCCTGGAGCAAGGCTTTTTTCTCTTTTCAGCAGTGCCTAGGTACCAAACTCCCAGCCTACATGCAAGGAGCAGTTCCTAAGCACTTGATATGAGTCATTGAAAATCCTGCCTTTTCAGAATATGCTTCATTCCAAGCAATTGAAAAGTGGAAGAGGAGTGTCACAGCTTCAGCTTTCTGCCGTTATGGTAGTGAAGCTCATTTACACCATCCATAATCTGAACGGACTGAAGAAACGAATCTCATTGAAATGCAATGAAGGCTGCTAAATGTGCATAATCTATGGTAACAGTAGGGTTTAATGCAGTTAAGTCTGTTTGAAAGGTGAAGTAAACTTTCCAAGAGAGAATGCTGGTTTATCTCTGAGCACGTTGCCCACTGTGGAACAGTATATTTGCAGTGGAAGTTCCGGCCCCCGAGCTGGTTGTGCGCAGCCACCCAGTGTCCCCAAGCCTTGTCCCAGCGCAGCCGGCACTGCTCGCCGGGCCGGCCTCACGCCCCAGGCGCTGCCGCAGCGCCGGGACCGCGCCCACGCCCGCGGGGCCGCCGGGCGGGAGGGGCCGGGGCCGCCTCGCCCGCCTCGCTGAGGGGCGGCGGGGGCCGCTCCCGGGCGGCTCCGCCGGCCGCCGTCGCGCCGGCTTCCCTCGGCTTTTCGCAGCACCTCCCTCGCCTGCCTCCGCCCCCCGTCCAGTGGCTGTCCCAGCTGCCGGGGCCGCCGGCGCGCCTGCTGTGCCCAGTGCTGAGCGAGCGGCGCAGAGAGCGGCGCGGCGGGCGGGACGGGACGGGACAGCACAGCACAGCACGGACGGGACAGCACGGACGGGACAGCACGGACGGGACGGGCGGTCGCCCGGCGCCAGGTGAGCAGCTGCGGGCTTGCGGGAGCAGAGGCGGCCGGGGGCGGCGGGCTCCCGAGAGCGGGAGGGACGGGCAGCGCGGCGGCTGCGGGAATGGGAGTCGCCCTGAGCCAGGTGGAGGTAAGCGACTCCCTTGGGATGGGCTTTTCCGCCGACTCTTCCCGGAGGGACGAGCGAGGTTAGGGCGGGGAGGTCGGTGGTGGCGGAGGAGCGCAGGTCGGGGAGCTCCGACCTCGGCGGGCGAGCCCCGCAGCTCCCGCTTAGTCACGGATCCTGCCCTGGAGTGGCCCTGCGGGTCTGGCCCGGCCGGGGCAGCGCGGCCCGGGGGCTGAGGGGAGGTGCCGCGGGCGGGCCCGGCCCGTTGGGGCTCGTGCCGGGCCGGTGCGGGGCGAGGCCGCCGTGAGGGGCTGCGGGCAGCGCGGCCGGGCTTCGTCCTGAGCGCTGCTCACCAGGTACGGCTCTCCGTGCCGCTGGCGGAAAGCTCTCCTTCAGCTTTCCAGCATGAAGTGCTTAATCAGTCAAGGGCGAGAAACATTTAGTAACGTGTTGAAATTGGTCTCAAAAGGGACTGAGTTTTGTAGAGGAGCTGATGGGGTTTGGATGCGGTTTAGACGGAGAGACAGGGTAGTGTCCCGTTGGGAGAGCATTGCTAGACAGGGTCGGGATTTGCTCTCACACCCATTTTCTGTGGGAACGGGAGCAGAGAATATATTCAGCTTGAAAGTTTTCCCTGCTTCTTTTGCATACATTCTGCCGGCAAACCTGCATCGCTGAAAGTGGTATCTTCAGAGTCTCCTTTTGTGCGCAATAATTATTTCGAGCGGGGGCCGGGGGGATAGTTGTGTGGGGTTTTTTTTGTCATATTCACTGGCTAAGTGTACTGGAAGCATCCTTTCTTGAATTTATTTTTGCTTTGGAAATGTCATCATTACATCTTTCATCATTCATAGGTAGTGTTTGTAACAGTACTGTACTCTGTTGCTTTACTGTGTTATTTTCTTGAATGGATTTATGTGAAACAGGGAATAAATGTTTGTAAACTAGTTCAAGACGTGCTTCTCCAGCAAATTAAATGTGTGATTGCACAAGCCTAGGTTGGTTTTGACTTCCATGAAATCACAGAATTGGTAAGGTTGGATGGAACCACAGTGGGTCATCTGTGGCAACCTCACTGCTCAAATCAGTTTGAGTAATGCTGAAGGTGTGTTGGGATGGGCTTCAACATGAGCCAAAATAGAGTTTACAACCTCCAGATCTAAGAGATATCAATCCCAAATCAAATTAGTTGTGTCTTCAGTTCTGTCATTTGTACTGAAAATTAAATCTGGTGTTATGTGTGCCTACTCAGAGCACGTTCCTCCCTGTTGTTTGCACAGGCTAACAGACTACATCATCACCAGAAGAGAAGTGCACAAGCTGATATTCCTGTTCTTAAGCTTTTGACCTTAAGGGTATTCCCAAGTGGAAAGCAGACTTCTGTAACTGTTTCCATGGGGGAAACAAGCAAAATTTGTTCCTCTGCTAGGTGACCAGTAGTGTGTTTATTGAATTAAACGAAAGAACAAAAAAACCATGTCTTTGCTTAGGAGGATCTCCAAGTACTTGTCTTCACTGAGGAAGCACACATAAAATTTAGAGATGAAGACAAATCTCTGAAGTGGAATGTTGTGAAAGAAGATGCAGGGAAGAAATTGCACATAAACAAAATTTGCTCAGAATCAAATTGGGGCCACAAAATTTTCTAGTTACACTGTAAGATAACGCAAAATTTGCTCAGATACAAATTGGGGCTGCAAAGTTTTCTGCTTACACTGTAAGATAATATTATGTCATTTCTACTATGGTACCAAGTGAGCTAGTGTTATTGGTATGTTTATTACTTCAGTGTCTTAAGATAATTCTGTAGACCAAAAGGAGTTTGTTAGCAGGTTCTTTTTTCTTCAGTGCCTTCCAAATTTAATGTTAAACTTCTGTTTCTAATACATGAACAGAAATTGGCTCAGATTAGGGCCAGTTGGAGAGAGATGAAGGACTAGATTCCCATTCTCAAGTTAATTATTCCATTTACAGTTTTTGTGCTGTGCGTGCTCTTAGTCAGGTCTTCCACTAGTGACTGTAGAGTGCTGGCAGATTTAGGAAGTTTGGGAGTTCATGGGAGAATAACTCTCGTTAAATTTGAACAATTTTTAGTTCTTAATATGTAACATGATCACTGGCCTTGGCAAGTGCGGTTTAGCTTTAAAACTGACCACTACACTTGAGTTTTATGTTTTCAGTGGAATATTAGGTTATTTGAAGGCCAAAGTAAGGGTAGCTCATGCAAGTAATCTCATAGAATCTCATAGACCCAAATGTAAAAAATAGCATAAATAAGTCATGTTATTTGGCCTGAAATGTTAGCTTTATAATCAATGGTAAGTCTACTAGTGGTTTTGTGTATCTAGGTTCAGTTAAAAGCTTTGTTTTTTCCAGATGCAAGGATTTAGAGAATATTAATTTGTTGGTAGATGCTACTCAGCTTGTGAACTTAAATGGAGTTGATATTTTTGTTTGTTACACACATGTTCATGTTTATGAAGGTCTTACTCTTTCCAGTCATAAATTCCTGGTGGAGTTACAGTTGGGAAAGGTTCTATAATTGCTCTATGAAAAAGATATTCTTGTACAGCTGTATGGTAATTAATAGGACTCAATTACTTGGGAGTTTCGCATTCCTTTTTTGACAAAATACCTTTGAAATTTTTTGTTCAGGATGGACAAAGGGTCTTTTGTAGCTAACATTAAATCAAAGACAAAAAAAATCCATAGCAAACTCCTCTCTGCCTGAGTCACATGGATTTGTCTTCAGCTGTGAGCTGAATAGTTTTATGCCACAGGTATTCAACCTGTGAGTTCTATCTACATCAGATTCAGGACAGTTTAATGGCAGGTGTCATGCAGTGGAACTGATACAGGGTTTTAGAAGTTCAAGTTCCAGACTCAGCATTTTCAGTCTTTCTTTTATTGTTGAGTTCTGTGGCACAGAAATAGAAATACTGTTTGGCACAACAGCTACGTTTCACAACAGCTACTACAACCTAGTGCCTTAAAAAAATGTGATTTTGTTGCTCTGCTCTGGGTCCTCTTCTGCTGGCTGCTTCAATACAGTGTTCTTAACTGCTCATAGTAAAAGTACAGTTAGTAACATGAGGAGCTTATTTTTGTTTATTTTAAAAGAAAAGTTTAGAATGTCAGTTATACTAGATAGAAAAGAAATACTTTAAAAGTTCCTCAATCGACTTAATATAATTTTTCAATCTGTAGAATTTATAGAAAATTACTCAGAATTATCACAGTATTTCTGTTCAGTGAAATTTGCAGGAGTACTTCAAGTGATGTCTTAGTTACCAAAAAGAACAACTCCTCACAAATTAAGCACTATTTTCTCATTTCTGGTGTTCCTTAAAGGAATCATTGAGGAGTTATGGTCTAAGAGATCCATCAGAAGGTTTGCTGGAAGTTGTCATGTTTGACAAGATGTGACACTTCTAGAAATGGTAGAATTAGAAAGACAAAGAGTAATGTGATTATGATAACTGTGGAAATAACATAACAAAACAAATAAATAAATAACATAACATAACAAAACTTATCTTTTACTGATACTTTTAGTGGTCAAAACCTTCTCTTAGTAAGTCCCTTTCTTTAGAGAAAAAAGGACTGTGCCTCTCTGCCAGGATTGATTAGACATGTAGGCATGCCTGATTGTGAATGCTGCTAAATTCCCTGTTTAAGTTCTAAGTTCCCAAGCAGACTTTGAATACCTTTGTTTCTTTTGCACCAAACTAATTATGGACAGAAGCTGACTGAATGGGCTTCTGATGAGCTTCATGTTTTGAAGTGACTTTGTTCCTCCATTATTTATTCATAGCATAGTCCATGTGTTCATATAAGTTGGATTAAAAATGCTTTCCTTTTTCACTCTCATCTATGTTTTGGCAAGTCAGCAATGTGGTGATTGTGGTTTATTTCTGAGAAGGCAAATAACTCTGTTATAGAGGTGATGATGGTGAAAAAAAACATTTGGAGTGTAGTTGTACAAAGTAATTTTTTGAGCTGATACATTTGTGGGGGTGCACACAGGAATGGTTCATATTTAAAGAAACTTTTCTGGAGCTGCTTTCAAGTCATCTACTCACCTCTGTGATGACTTTCAAGTGTTTATGTATGTTTGCTATTGACTAATTTGTTTCAGTTGTAGTAGTCTAACATGGGCAATGGTACCATCTCCTGTTCCTCTGCAGACACTTACGCTGAGCCCTGAGGAGGAGAAGTGTTAAAGGAGGCCAGAATGCTGTTCAGGCATAACCCTGTTTCCTAGAATGTCTTATTAGAGGTTCCCTAAATATTTACCCCATGTGGAGACTGAAGTGCCAACATGACTGTATTTCTTCAGGCTGTGTAGGGTAGTGGTGCCATATTCTATATCAGAGTTTTAGTGGGACTTTGGAAGATGCTTGCCTCAGTGCAGCCATCCTTCCAAACTGATGAGTTCTATCTCTGTGGTACAAACTGTTGGTTTTGGTCATTGGGCTGTTGACTGAAAGAGTCTGAGAGACTGCTATAAACCACCCCCACCCCCCTCTTTCAAAAAAAAACCTCCACCAAATACTGTGCTTCTTAGCTAGCAGAGAAATTTTAATTTCCAAGTGCAAGATCCAAGAGACCTGTTAAGTCCATGAAGTGAAGCTTAGGATGAAATCACAGTATAATTTCTTTTTTAGGGTGTTGCTATTCAAGCCAAGAGAGCTTGGAAAGGAGAGCAGGGAAGAAAAGTGTAAACTGAGCAGAAACAACCATTTACTTTTTATTTTCCTTCACTTACAGTAAGCTGTAGGAAAATTGAAAGCATGACATGAGCTGGACAGTCTTCTTTTTGGCATGCCTGGTGCTCCCCTGACTCCCCACAGCCTGCTTACATTGTTCACTGATACAAATATTTGAGGTTTAGAAAAGTCTTTGTCCTTCTCTCTTTCTCTCTGCCTCAAACCAAGTCCTGTAGCTGAATACAAATGTTTTTGAAAACTTTTTGTGTACTTTTTTGTGCTTATATCTCTGTATACCCTTTCTCATGCTTTTATATGGCTCAAGGTGCATGCATAGTGTTCTTTTAATCTTTTCTGACGTGCTTGTTGTTTCCCCCCTCCATTAAACCTATATATTCCATACCCCAAAGTATTAGGGAAAATGTAAACAACCTGTCTGAAGTTGAAATCATCAGACTTGGGGCAAACATAACTACTTTTATTACATCTCTGTTTGTTGTGCTTCGCCAGTACTTTGTAAACTCTTTTAAGAGGAAACCTGCTTAGGCATTGCCAGTGAAGGGCTTTTTAGTTTGCTCTAGAATTAATAGAGGGTATGAGTAAAGCTGTGCTCTTGAGGGAATACACCATGCAGACAAGGGTTTCCTGGACAGTGTAAAACTTTTATAAGAGTTAGAGAAAGGTCTCTTGCTCATCTCCCTGGTGACAATTGGATATGAAGAGGTGAAACATTTCCAGTCTGGGTAAGAGGGAACAAAACCTGTTTGTAATTTGCCCCTGTCCTATTTTTGCACTATATAGAGCACAAGTTGCTGTATAAGAGAATTAAGTACCAAAAGTGCAGGTTTCTTTGGCCCTGAGGTCCGTAATGGAGAGCCATGCAATAGCGTCTTCAACTCCTGAATCCGCTTACACAGGCCTAAGTGATTAAGTTTGCACTTTTACATGAATCTAAGGGGAGATCTGTGAGTTGATCTGAAGGCAGACCTTGGCTTGCACAGCTGGGCATTTATAAAATAAAATATATTAAAAAGTTACTCTAATGCCAGTATCCTGCAACAGTTGAAAGGCTAAACAAAGGAATGGATTTCTCAGAGAATCCATCCTCCAGTTCTCTGAAGAACTCAATCAACCAACTATGAGTTTTTCAGATGACTGATGTCTGTGCTTAAGTGTCTTGTTGCTCTCTGTAAGCCAACTTATTAAAAATAAAATATTTACTATCTTTGAAAACAGTAATGATTTATGTCAGGAGGAAGGTCCTTGAACTTGAACATATTACCACTACAGTCTTAGAAAAAGCTGGTGTTTTATATAAAGTGACTAAATTAATATGGTGACTATATAGAATACAGTTTTTACAGACATGATTAAGAAATCATGAATTAATTATTGAAATTAATGAAAACTAAATTATTATCAGACAGTAATAATCCTATTACTGTCTTCTAGAAAAACACATAAAAAACCCCCATGGAACAACATTTTGAACTCAACGGTGCTACTTCTGCTATTAAGTCAGTAAATTCTGTGTAAGCCAAGATTTACTGTGACACAATAGTTTCCAACATAAGCGTCCTCCCTATTACATCTAAGTTGCTTCAGCCAAAATTTAAAAATAACATGAAAACTTCACTGCATTTTGGTTCCAGTCTGGAAAATATAAGGAGTTGATGGAAGAAGTCTACAGTCTTACATTCTGAAAGACATCAAGAAGTTTTCATACCTGGGCAGTTTGATGTGTTTCTCTTTCTTGTTTTAGCCTTGAATAAAACAGAATATCACAGAAGAGTGGCCAGAAGCTTATCATTCATTATTATCCTCCTCCTAAGCTGTAGCTTCTATAAATTTGGGAAATATTTTTATTGAAATCTACAATCTTAGTAGGGGATGAAAACAGAAGATTGAATGAGACCCAAAGACCATGGATGAAATAAGTGTGGCTTAAAAAAAGCAGTTTGAGGTGTAGCAGTAGACAGCATGCTTGGAAGCAAATGAATTATTGTTTTGGGCCATGATTTCCAACATAAGTTTCTGTAACCAGCTGTTTATGCGTTGGCAGTGAGAACCTGCTCTGGCTAAACCTTAGCATAAAAGAACTAATAGTTTATTAAATGTTAAAGATTGCCAGAAAATATGTATTTTCAACAGGAATTGTGAAATTTGGATGTGAAATGTTTCCAAAAATGATGTAACAAAATATGTTACAGAACACAACTGCTGTATTTATGTTTTGCACTTTCTTTGGCTTTAATCCTATGAAAATATATCTGCTGCACTGCAAGGCGAGCAGTTGTTGAAGGTAAGTGCTAAATGTCTTGATATGTCACCTATGGGTGCACACTTGGAAAGTAGTAAAGTGAAATAGGGCATGAGCTAATTATTATTAATGATAGGGATTCAAACTCCTTTTTTATACCATCTTCTTGTCTTTGTTTCCACTAACCTCTGTAATTTGCAAAGAGCGTGATATTAATGCAGAACTGCAACATGTATCACACAACAGACAAACAAAAAAAATTCAAATGTTTCAAAATATGTTTGTTCATTTGTTTTAAGAAAAGCGCTCTCAATTATAGTTTGACTTTCAAATTAATAAGATGGTGTGAAGTGTTGTAAGACCTGGGTGCAAGGTTGTCATTGGTCAAAATAAGACACTCTTCATGGAGAGCAAACAGCACATAACAGATTTATGCCTGAGCCTTTAATTTCTGTTTTCTGAATTTTCATTTTTTCTGCTGACCATAAAGAAATGTTTTATATTGTCATCTATTTCAAACACTTAGCTCTTTGCAAATAAAAACCACTTAGTTGTAACTGAGAAAGGGAAGCCAGCTGGTTATATCTTTACCTGAAGTCTGTGCACAGAATTCTTTCCCACACTTGGGTGGCTCAGTAACTCTTGTACTTAATTAGATTTGCTTGATATACATGTGAAAATTTTTCATCCTGCTGCAAAAACTATGCATAATTATGCTGGGCTCCCTGAGTCACATTGTATTCATCTATTATGAAGAAGAATACAAATGTTCATTTGAACACATGAGCAAATTAATAACAAATAAAAAGAATCCCTTATGCCTAATTCTGTAATGTTCACAACTATAAATCTGCAATTACATTACTGTTCAGGATCATTAAGAATGAAGATTTAGGATTCTGATACAGAAAAGGGCTTAAATAATTTTGAGAACACAATGACCGAATGTTTTGGAATGTGTTATATGATCTTTATTTGAATAGATATGGTGAAATTGTATTTTATATCCTGCTTTTTTAATTAAAAAAGATAGCAACATATTTTTTTTTGTAGTGTCTAAACAACTTTGTTGCAAAAAACAAAGGAACACAAACACTACTTTCCCAATGCTTTTAATTGTATATTTTATCTGAACATTGGAACAAGTCTTGAACTAGTGTAGCTGTTCAAAGTCTTGCAAAAAGTCAGTTGAGCTGACCATGTTAGTATTTCACTTTATAGTCCTGTTATCTGGGTTTTATTGCTTTGCCTGGGATCATTAATTTTCCTTCATAGCTTTGAATAGTTTTGGATCTCTTGATGTGACTGTGTCCAGTCAGCAAGAAGCTCTGACTCTGTCCCTACTTGTCTTTGCCAGGCCCATCTCTTGGAGTGAGTACAATGTCAAAAAACTCCAGATGAGACAAAAACCTAAATGTACAGAAAGTATTTATTACAGCCTTTTGTTTAAACACTGGACAAATATTAGCAAAGCTCCCTCTGAAATGCCAGAGTTAGAGGAAGGTCCATTCAAACTCCTCAGGGCTACAGAGTGCTCATGCAGGGCTGGAGTCAGTACCAGGAATTACTTGGCTCCTGTACTCAAATTTAGGCTTTTGTAATGCAGTTTTTTATTTCTGGGGGTGGGACACTCACATCATTGTCTAATGAGCTCTGCCAAACAAAACAAAGGCATGCTTGGTGGTTCGGGAGTAAACCTCTGTCCTAGTCAGCTCATTTCATGTGCATCTGTTTGCAGGATTGAGGCTTAAGGAGAAAACAAAAAGCAGGGAATGTAGGAGTGTTCTCTATCAGTATCATATGTGGCACAAAGCAAGCAGCTTGCCTCATTGCTTACCAGCATCAATGGCTACATTTGTGGGTGCCACTGAGTATTTTTGGGCTTTATCCCATTCACATTTCAACTCTTGGTGTCCAGGTAGTAGAGAAAAGGGGTGCTGGAAGTTGTGTTTGTTTTGTTGTCTAAATACGTCACTATGGATGGGTGGTTTAGTGTACAAAAGATTTCCCCATAAAATGTAAGAACAGATATGCAGCTTGGTTTTGCGTGAAAGTGACCTAATTTGCGACTAGACTGTAAAATGTAAGTAAGCAAAGAGAGGAAACAGTTTTTGGATGAGCATCTCATTTAACCCTAGGAAATTACGTTGTAAATGCATAGACCTTGAAGTTGTCAGATATATTTAAGCACAACAATTTTCATTATCAGGTTCTTAGGATAATTAATTTAATTCTGCTACTCAGGTTGCTGATGGAACAACTTTATTAATACACGATTTTTAGGCATTCAGAGAAGCAAGCTGAGGACATGTTTCCTGGGGATCTTTAGAAAGCTAGCCCACCATTGACATTTCTGGCCTTTTTAACTTCTTTTTGTTTGGTTTCGATCTGTTCCTGCATAGAAATGTGTATTTTAGGTATGACCATTGTTTTAGCATATGATTTATTTTGTCAGCTTTTTTTTATTTCTTAGAAGTATTGCATGTTGCAATTCTTGAAAACACTGGCAACAGTGTTGCAGTGCTCTTTCTTTTTAAAAAGCCTTTGCTTTAGGTTTCTATGTTAAATCGTTATATGTTTATAATTTATTTGCATGTATGTTTAATCAATTTTTTAAGTTTCAATTACCTAGCTACTTCACTGTTTCTTAGTTTATTCCTGTGGCACTTCTCTGGCAGAGTTCGGCCCATAGTAACCATTGTAAACTAATAAATATTTACATTTGTGTGAATCTTGCAAAAACATTACATTTTAGCCCCAACCTTAAAAAAAAATTTAAAACTTCTGAAAGAGTTCACCATTTAGCAATGCCTGAAAAGAAGGGAAGCTACTGCAACCTGACACAGCGTGAGCAGAAGTTCAGTGCAGTTTGTGAGCAGTGTGAGTGCTAACCAATGCACTTGCACATGCACCCAACTTGTGATGGCCAAGTTAAACTTCTGGTGTCGGGCAGAATGCTCTGATCCACCCTAAAGCTGATACATGGAAGATATTCAGTATGTAAAGTTTACTGCTTTGCATGTTTCAATAATCAGCTACAGAATCACTTACCACTATGTATCTAAACTTTTTTGTATAAGAAAAAGCACCTGAAAATTTCTTTCAGCATGCCAAATATTCAGATGCACCTTTTTTAAAAAAGATCTTAAAAAAATTATTTCATAGAATGACATCTCTTATAATAGAAAGGTGGACAAGCCAGGTTTTCACGATACTGTTCATGAACTTGCTGCCCACTGTGATTTGTGGCTGTTAAGGTGTCACATGAGAGAATGTGTGGGTAGAGGACTGAAGAGATGCTTTCTTACATACTTACTGAGATTATTAAAGCTTTTGGACAACCTTTCTATGATTGTTCTGTTAGCTTTTTTTCGTTTTTATGTTCTGTGCCAATCTTTTGGAGGGGTTTGTTCATTTGTTTTTCAAATGCTGAAAGTCTTATTTGCGCAAGGAGACATGGCCATGCTCTGATGTGTTTGTAGTCTTTGGAGAATTAGAGCTTGGATGGGTTTTCTTTGGTTTTGTTTTTTTTTTTTTCTTTCAGCAAACATCTCTTCCTCTCTTAGTGTCTTGGCAATATACAGAGTATCTGGGCATTTCTGTGCAATATATACCCAATAGTATAACAGGGTTGAGAAGATTTATGCTCATGTTGGAAACATATTTTGTCATAATGTCCTACATGTTTTCTAGTCACTGTGGTTTATTTATTTATCTGTTTTGTCTAGAATGGTTGCCTGGGGAAAACAGCACTGCTGTGTTGGCAGAATACAGGATATTTTCTTGAGATTCAAGATTGTTCAAGCAGTCCTTTTACTTCAGTTGTTCTTGGCTACAGCAAGCAAAGGTAAGAGAATTTTTTCCTGATTGGTCTAGTGTTGGTATTCCAAATAAATACCATTAGACTTGATGAATAGGACTTTTGAATATATTCAACCAGGCAAGTTTTTGCCTCTTGAAAACAAGAGGAAAAACTGTCACTAACAAGAAATGAAACACTTGGTGCTTAGCATTTTGGATGCTTTGTATGTTTTCATAAAATATCATTGGTAGTAACTTCTTCTAGGCTGTGGATGAGGAGAGAACCAAAACACAATTTGTAATAACAAGACAAATTATTTTATTACTGGCGTTTTTTTGAGCTGGAAGTTTTACTATTTTCAGAACATGTTGTTAAATCTTTTACACTGCTCTTACAAAACCACCACAAGATCCTTTGAGCTTTGCTGTATTTAGGGCATGTGTGAGTGTAGAACATCTGCATTGATCTTGGTTGTGGTTCTGAATATGGCCAAGGAAAAGGTAGTAAGGCCCAAAACATGTAACAGAAATGAAGTATTTGAACGTGGCAGTTTATGCTCTTTATGTAACAGTAAATGAAAAATAAATTCATAAGGTTCTTGTGGAAAACTGACATGGTGATGCTTTTGCGTAAGGCTAAGTAGAATAAAGTGAGGTAAAATACTTTGTGTTTTTTCATGGCTGAAAAATTTCAGTTTTTTCTGTAAACTGATGTTTAGGTCTGTTACTGCTCTGGACCTCAGCTGATAAAGATAACAGTGTTTGTCATTCATACAGGTTCCTTATGTCAATAGTGTGTAGTGCATTTATCATGTTAATAATGTGCTTAGTGTATTAAAAAAATCTGAATGTTTTTTGCTGTGTGCTTAATGGCTAGTTTCATAACCTTCTTTCTGTGTCATGGCATGTTATTTTACTCTAGGTCAGAACTTGCAGTTCTGATTTACTGCCTGATTTTTTCAATTTAAGTATGTCTGCTTAATGATGTTGTACAACCAATGAGGTTTTATGGGTTACAGACTAGACTCATTTTGACTCCAATTCTCCAGATACAGTAACTTCTACAAAATGTTTCTATTGAGACAGAATCTCAGATTCAGGTGATAAACATACTGCTAAGATGGAGAGGTGTTAACCTCTTGTACTTTAAATAGTAAAAAGGACAGAGCTGCTCAGCAGATGGACAGATGTCATAGAAGAATTTTTCCAGACAAATTTAACTGTATCTAAAGTTCTGAGGAAGCGAGCAAAGAGGGATTTCATTTTTCACCTTTGTATCACTTAAAACTGTCATTAATCATCAAAGAAAGCTAAACTGACACGAGAGTGTGTTTATGTTTTCCCCCTATTTTATTGGGGTGTTTTGGTTTTAGGCTGTCAGCAGTTAGTAGTGTCAGCAGCATCTCTACTCAGTTCTCTCCTCAGCTGAGGTGTCAAAGTATGTTTCTGTTCTCCAAAAAATATGAAGAGGGAAGAACTTCCTGTGTTCTTTATTGATGCTCAGGACGCTGGATAAGGTGATGTTGTTTATCTCCAGCTAAACAAATAGAACTGTGAATGAAAAGGAGGGATGAAATTGATTTTGGGGAAACAGTACTTAGCTTCAGATTTTTAAAATATTCAACAGAATCAGGTGACCCACATGTAGAAAGTTTAGAGTTTTAGGCTTTTTATAAAAAACAGTTATGAGCTCCAGATGGAATACGTGAGTATACAAGAGTCTTTTGACGTCATTTTAATGGACTGTAGTGAGCCACATGTGTCACAGGTGGCAAACCCTTGCAAGGAAGTTAATAACTACTGTTAATAGTTAAAAGCCAGATTGTGCAGACATATAAACTTGTGACTATTTTTATTCAAGAGAATGCCTGACTGTATTAATGCTCAGCTGTATACTGGTCCAGAGGTTATTAGTAAGAGAAGGAAAATAACACCAGTGCTCATGTACAGAGAGAATCTGCTCCTGTAGGCCTAATTCTTAATACCTAATGGCTATCTCTTAAAAGATAACAATTATCACTGTCTAAAAATGTTTAGAAAAAAGAAAGAGATGCATTTTGGGTTTATGTTGTCATTCTCAGAAAATTAATTTTAAACATTTAGAAGTATGTGCATACGTTTCAGGATTTCTTTTAGGGCTTAAGAGAACATGCTTATTAAATACATGCTTTTAGCTTAAGTGAGGGCAAACTCCCCAGGTTTTGCATCTCTTAGAGATAAGTATAGTAAGAAGAAAAAAATTTCATTCCTGAAAAGGCTTATGTGCCCAAATACAGCAAAAGACATTGAACAGTCAGCCCATGATTACTACTGAATGGAGTTTCCTTCACTCCAAATTGTGGTTGGTTTTTTGTTTTGGGTTTTTTTTTTTAATTATTATTGTTATTTATATTTTCCTTACTCTGGATTTTTCTTACTCTGGAACTGTTTGAAGCATTCTTCCCTCTATGCTCCCTTGTCTGTGCTGTGAAGGTGTGTTCATGGCTACTTTTCTGAATTTGTTGCATTGTCTGCATGCAAGGAGACTCCAGGAATGCCTCTATTAGAGCACAGGCAGTTCCAGCTCCTCGGTTCCATGGTCAAGGGTGGGCCACAGCCACCATTGCTAGAGAAAGTCAGTGATGATTAACAGATCTTCTAAAGGCTTTACTGTAATGTCATCTCTTGCTTACAATGCATCCACCCACATGTCAAGGAGACATTCAAGATAATACTGATAATACTGATAATTAATTTCTAACATAATGCTGTACTGCACTCACTTGGAACAACAAAGTGGATTTTCTGACTATGATTACAAATTCCTTTCTGCTTTTTCAGCATTCTTTCGGTAGATAAAGCATAATAAAATTTCCAGCCTTGCAACAGTTCAGATAGTATTGGTATCCATTCTCTTAATTTTGGCATTTCTTTTTGGCACTTTTTTTTATGACTGTTTAGAGCAAAGTGGGCCATCTTTCCAGTTTCCAGAAGGGTAGACCTTTCTATGTAAACACTTTTCTTAGTCTAAATTAATTCTTCAGGCTTTGCATATTGATCAACAGCAGTCTTTTTGGATTATATAAATCAGACCAGAAGAATCATCAGCAGATTTATGTCATTTTGCATAATTTCTCTTGGCTGTCTTAGAACTGTTTTTCATCTACAAGTTTGTGTCCACTCTGGCTCCGTTGACAGCTTTGAAGTCCCAATTCCCCTAAAGAATGTAATAGAAATTAGCAGCCCTTTAATCCACTATTGGCATATCAACACTGCTTTAGTGCTTAACATGAAGTCAAGCCTCTCTCAGAATTCATTCACTTCCCAAGCCAAGTCTGCTGATGATACTTCAAATTTTGATTAGTATTTTTGCTCAAAAATGGAATTCCAGTCTGTCAATTTGGATAGTTAACAGTAATTTCAAGTTTTGAAGCTGTGTCAGGAAACTTCCCTTACCAGTCAATTTCTACTTAATAATGAAAGACTTGAGCAATTTTTTTTATTTGGAAAGACTGTGTCACCAGTATTGGCATGTAACTAGCTGGCTATTTCCTTTATAAAATTGGTTTCCTTATGACCTGTCCATGCTGTCAGATGGACATCCATTTTAATTTTACTTAAAAAGGTAGGTATATTTGAGCCCCCATTTTGAAAAATTTCATATTCTGTGACACTTTCCCCTCCCATCCAGTCTTCCTCATGCAGCTTTTAAGTAATTTTAAAAATTAGTTTTCCATACTGAAGTATTCTTCGCTGGGTATCGCAGATTTTGCTTTCAGACTCTGACAAGTGGCCAAACTGAATGAGTGAATTCATGCTGCAGGGTTAGGCAGGGGAGGCTTGCTGTTGGGTCAAGTATGTCTTTCTTCTCCTTTGCCATTTAGAACCAAGTATTAACTCACCATTCAGAATCCACTGTCTGCTAGTTAGGAATTTCACGTAATTTTAGCCTGTACCCAGAGAGTTTTTGTTTGGTCTATGGCCTTGCATGGCACTTCTGTCATGTATTTTGAACTTCAGGAACGATTCCAGGTTGTGAAAATGGCTGCAAGCTTCTGCTAGCTAGCATCACAGAGAGACTCTCAGATCTATAGGATGCAACAAGAATAGGTATCAACGGCTTTCCATGAAACTGAATTGATATATTTTCTGTTTCAAATGTTTCTGGTGGCTTGTACCTATCAAGTTGCACTTGGAAGTTAGGAACTTTCTCCTTGTTTTTCCTTGTTGCTATTGAAAAATAAATTTGAAAGCCTGGAGGTCAAGAGACAGAAAAGTTGTCAGAACTGGTCTAATGAAAGCTGGCGCTCTGGTGCAATGAGAACATTACAGAAGAACTGGCTGTGATCTTGACAGCTAACTAGGACTATGAACATAACCTACCCTGGAAAAAAACCCCCTGATCCAAGTTGCCTGGAAGTTTTTCTTCTTACAGAGGAGCTAATGGAAAATGGTTTTTCCTATGTTGAACGATATTTTTCTGATTTTTAACCCTGACCAATCATGATTAATCCCATACATCCTCTGGAGCGTTCATAAAAGCTCTGCATATATTGATAAATAATTACCTCCTTAAAGGCGTCAGTAGTGTGTTCTCTTGCACTGGCTGAACATCTGACAGGCTGTTTCATTTTTCTGTTGTTCCATTTCATGTTCCAATGGAACTTTTTCTTATTTTATTACTGCTAAAGCAAGCAACCATGATAATGATTATGCAATTTAAGTATTATTTCCACAAAATGCACATTTCCACAAAATAAGAGTCATCTCCAAAGAGTTCACATCTACAACCACAAAAGTCTGTCCTTTCCTGTACTGGGACAATGGAAGAAATGAGGCACCTACAAGAACTGAACAGTTACAATCAAGTTCCAGTGTTTGGGGTATTGTCTGGAACTACTTGTTTTATAGGGAAGGTGCCCACTGGACCTGTTATTTATGAACAAAGAGGGTTGATGGATGATGTGATGGTTGGAGGCCTCAGCAATTACAAAATTATTAGCTTTTGATTTTTGTAGACTTAAGGAGGGGACTCAGCAGAACTGCCACCTTGGACTTCTGTAAGGGAGACTTTGGCATGTTTAGGGGATTGGTTGACAGAGTCCTTTGGGAAGCAGCCCTGAAGGGCAAAGGAGTCCAGAAAGGCTGGACTTCTACTTCAAGCAAGAATTCTCCAAGGGGCAGAAGCAGCTCATCCACTGCTGAAAGATGAGCCAGTGGGGAAGATGATCAGCCTAGTTGAACAGAGAGCTTTGGCTGGAACTCAGGAAAGAAGAGTTTATGATCTTTGGAAGAAGGGGCAGGAAACTCAGGAGGACTACAAGGATGCCTTAAGGTTAGGCAGGGAGAAAATCAGAAGGGCCAAAACACAAGTAAAATTGAATCTGGCTACTGCCATACAAACAGAAAATATTTGTATAAATACTTTAACAAGAAAAGGGCGAAAAAGAATCTCTAGCCTTTATTGGGTTAAAGGGGAAATGTGGTGACAAAGGGTGAGGAAAAGGCTGGTGTACTTCATGCTTACTTTGCCTTAGTCTCAGCGTACCCAGCCCCTTGAGCTGGAAGACAGGGATGAGGAGCAGAATAAAGCCTCAGTTGTGTGAGGTTAGACACAGCGAAGTACCTGGTCCTGTGTTTGGGTCACAGCAACCCCATGCAGCACTACAGGCTTGGGGAAGAGTGGCTGGAAAACTGCATTACAGAAAAGGATCTGGAGGTGTTGATCGACAGCTGCTGAACATGAGCCAGTGTGTGCCCAGGTGGCCAAGAAGGCCAATGGCACTTGGCCTGTGTCAGCAATAGTGTGGCCAGCAGGACCAGGGCAGTGACTGTCCCCCTGTACTTGGCACTGGTGAGGCCACATCCCACATCCTGTGATCAGTTTTGGGCCCCTCATTTCAAGAAAGACATTGAGGTGCTGGAGCATGTCCAGAGAAGGGCAATGGAGCTGGTGAAGAGTCTGGAGTACAAATCCTGTGAGGAGCAACTGAGGGACCTGGAATTGTTTAGCGTGGAGAAAAGAAGGCTCTTGGGAGACTCTTATTGCTCCCTACCTTAAGGGAGGTTATAGCCAAATGGGGGTCTATCTCTTCTCTGAAGTAACCAGCAGTAGGATGAGGAAATTGCCTCAAGTTGCACCAGGGAAGGTTTAGAATGGATACTAGGAAACATTTTTTCATGGAAAGGGTTGCTAAGCTTGGAACCATGGTGCAGAGGGAAGGTCTTGAGTCACCATCCCTGGAGGTGCTTAAAAGATGTGTAGAAGTGGCACTTGGGGACATGGTTTAGTGATAGACTTGGCAGTGCTGGGTTGACAGTTGGACTCGATGATCTTGGAGGTCTTTTCCAGCCTAAATGATTCTGTGATTCTACACAGTCATCCTTGTTCTTGTGTGTAAGTTTTACTTCAGAGTTTTCATGGGCAGCTAGGATTTATTGACTGCCTCCAAATTTGTCACTTCCCTACCAAAAAAATAAATCTAAAGGACTGGGTTACAAGATCATTTCTTAATGTGTTGTTTTGAAATTCCTAGGAAAGTACCTAGAAACAGTGCTATATGGAAGATGAACTTTTATATAAAGGATCTTTTTTAAGACCTAAAGATTTTACAAATCGCCTTTTCTTTATTTAGATCAGGAGGATTTCCTAGGGCGATACAAAGCCGTCTTTAAGACTGCATGTGAAGATCCTTGGCGTATGTCACCAAGAATTTCTCTGCGTTCCTTGAGAGAATTCCTTGTCTGTGTGCACCTCAAGCTGTATTCCTCAAACAATTCATGGACAGCATATGTATACACTGAAAAAACTCTTCACACCAATCTCTCTGCAAATAAGTTTGATCTTGGACTTACAGGAGATCGTGGTAAATTGAAGATATGGTTGTTTGGAAAACAAATAAGCACATCAATAAGACTTCGTAAAAACACTTGGAACCAAATATGTATCCAGTGGAAAAGTGACAATGAGGAGGTGAAGGTATTCATAAATGGATCAGAAAAATTACACAAGAAACTAAATGGGAAATTTTCCTTGCCTGCAAAAGGCGAGTTCTTACTTGGCTGTTCAAAGCTGCAAGGTACAGCTACAGCACCTCTCCAGGGTATGACTGGGGAGCTGTACCTGTTCAGAATGTGGGACAAGGCAAATATAACACAATCTAAGGACTGCCAGGATAGTGGTGTTATACGCTGGAGAAAGGAGGATTGGATCTATAACACGACAGTAGAAGAGGATAACTCTTTGCAATGTGGTAAGTACCCCTGCACTGCTTTTGAAATAGTAATTCAGTCAAAAGTTGATCTAAGTGTGTTGAGCATTTCTCTTCCAGATTTTACAAAGTCTCAGTCTATTAATAATTTCTAAAATCAAAGTCAAATTCTTGATGAGATCATGTGAGGACCTGCTGCTTTCACTAGTTTTTATCCAAACGAAAAAGTATAGCATCAGTCCTTTAAAGCCTTTCAACTTGCTTCAACTTTTCTATCTATCAACCATTTGTGTCATATGAGAGCATGATGCATGCAACTAAAACTCCTTGGAGTACTGGGGCATGTATCGATTTAATCTTAAAATAATTAATTTACACATTTTCTGTTCAGGGAATAAATACAGAGGAAAGCATTGCTGGTTCTTATTCTGCACATTTGCTGGGACAAAACTTCAATGAGGGCAACTTTTCAGTGCTTCAACTGGCACATTATACCATCTTCAGCTGGTAGGGTCTACATCTGCAAAAAATTACAGGAGGATCCAATTTCTTTATCAGTATCAGTAATGTCTCCTTTATTAAAATGACCAAATGGTTTCTCACACATTTCTCAAATTTTCCTTCTTCCCTGAAAAAGAACCATAAAATCCTTTAAATCAAACCAATCCAAGATTTTATTTCCAGAGAAACTGAGTTCAAGCAAGAGAATAATCCTATTTTTAGCTTTTGCTATCATATTTGTTGGTAAAAACCACAAACTTGAATCAAGCTTTGATGGAATACAATTTATAAATCATAGGAAATTATATTATCCCCTAAAAGATTTTAATGTGACTAGCTCAATTGTTGTTTCCTAGAATTTTTATATGGCATCAGTGATTAAGTTTAAATGTGACACCAGTCTTAATCTTCATCACCTTTATCCTTAAAAAATGTACCTATTTATTTCATGCAGATTCAAAAAAATATCTTTTATCTATGTAATTTATAACCACTGCCTGATTCAAAGTGTCTTAGTAAGGACAGTAAAATAAGGTGACCAGATTTCTTTTTCTGGGAGAGAAACAAATCTGTCCAACAAACCAGGACTCATGGAGAATGCTGCTAGCAGTGATTTGAAACTAATGAAATGCCTTTGCTAGCCTTGATGCTGTAGTTGGGAGCACATCTTCTTTGTTGAGTTGTGTGACTTGGGAGAGGAGCTGAAGAAAGCATGTCTTTCTTTTACTTATGTCTGGCTGTGCTTGAAGGAGCACACTCCTAAGGCTGAAAGGAGGAACATTCTGTCTACCAGACATACAAAGGAAGTCTGAGAGAGGTGTGTCTGTCTGGACAGTGGGGAAAATCTCGGTCAGAGTGGAGCATCTGATTGTCTTTTACTGATGCACAGAAGGGACAAACCTTCTTTGCTTGTTTTGTCTTCCAGCAATTTCTGCGCTGAATATTGAGCATCCTTGACCATCACAGGGCAGCTTGATCAGGCAGTGCCCATCTCCATCCCTAACTGATTAATGATTTTAGAATTCATGATTTAGTGGTTTGTGGAATCCTTTGTCTACCTGCAGGAGCTCTCCTAGTGATTGTGTAAGATGCACGGTGTCCAAAGCTTTGTTGCTTACCCAGATTCAATAACTAGGCTGACAGGAGTTTGTTTCAGTATAGAGGTCATCTCTACTGCCAGATGTAACTTAGCTCCTCTGGATAACTTGGAACATTAACAGCTTTTCAAAGAGAAGCTTGCTGGAATTTTTTTACAGTTTATTTGCCTCTCTTCAATAATAGATGCATTTTAGCTGATTACCCCCCCCAAGTCATCCTGTGAAAAACATATATTCAGCAAATACCAGTCAATAGATAACAAAGCTTTTACAGTAGAAATGTCTAATAGTCTGTGTCAGCTGATTTTAATTGCTGCTGCTATTGCTCTTACAATCTGATTTCTTTCTGTAAGTTCCTCTGAACACCTGTGTAAAAATTACTTGATTTGAGAAACTTCTCTGTTTTGTGTTAAAGCAGAAGGACTTTGAGTAGTAAGTCTGCAGAAGGATCTAATTTTACATCTGCAATGAACGTAAGTGGCAAAGGGCTAAAGTTTAGGAAAGTCCTCTGTAGGCACAAAAGGTCAAAAGGAAGTGGTGCATTACAGTCACAATTGTGCTGGAGGACAAGTTTCACAAATTCTTTTTGTGACCTGGTTGGCATTTTGTGCCTACATAAAACAATTATTCGTAAAATGTTCTGTCAAAGGCTACTGTAATTTCTGTGATTTCTTCTTTGCTTAACCACTCAAAGCCTTTGTGCGTGTAAGCCATTGTCTAATTGGTGTCACATCAGCAGTGACCCATTCCATTAATAAGTCTCGATTTACCTAGCATCAATTTTCCTGCCTTTGTTTTTGTTGACTCTTCTGATTCTTTTACTTTAGGTTTTATAATTTATTTGTGTGAAATTTTTCAAATTACCAATTTTTTTTAACCATTTGAGGTCTAATAAGGATCAAAATCCTGATTATGGTAAGATTCACACACATGCTTAGCATTTAAAAGTATGCTTAACTTTAACCGAGTAGCTGACTGCCCAGAAGTGTCTGGGATTACCTTTGCAGTAGCTACATATTTTATGCCTTTGAAGATTTGCAAGAAAGGACATATCTGACTGCTTCCCACTTTGTGATGAGGCTGATCACATTTTTTGGACTAATGGTTCTCAATAGTGAACTTTTATATCTGAGTTCAAGATGAGATTCTGGCTCCTTCCAGTGACAGAGTCTTCTGGTTGTCCTGCTTGGTGTGGCCACTGCACACTGAGCAGGTGTAAGTGCTGCAGGCCGGGCCAGAGAGGGGAGGAGGTCATGCACTTGGTGCGTCACTGGCCTTCCACGTACATTCTTCATGTTCCTTTGATAATTTCCCTCTTGCTAAGAGTGAGAAGTAGCATAACAGCTGTGAGATAGAGACAAGAGTGCAGGTTGAATGTCTCTCACTTTACAAATCACCTCCTGGTATTTAAAAATGCCTAAGTGAAGAAAGATGTGCTTACTATTCCATATTCTAACCTTGTAAAATTTTATATTGTTCCTTGATGAATGATTTCTCTGTAGCTACATGCTTTAATGTGGACAATTTGAATGATATCACTCTGTATAATCCAAGAAAAAAGTCTACTAAGTAATCTAAAGTTTGGGGTAATTTAAGAGAACAAACACACAAGAAAATAAATGAGTTTAAAGTGCTAAATCCTTGAAAACAAACTCTAATCACCTGTAAGTACCAGCTCTTCTGTTGTCATTTTTACATATGATATTTTTAAGTTGCCTTTAATAATTTCACAGTGAAATGCACTGTTTAAACATTAATTATTTCAGTTATACATTAAACAGTAACTTTCTTAATCCAAATACAAATATCCAAAATGTTACGCTGTACATTTATGCAAGGAGCACAGGTATGATGGACTATCTTTAACAAATTTCAATGAATAAATAAAATCAATGATCTGGGACATAACTGTAAATAGTATCACTGCTGTCTCATTTGTGATATTGGTGCTGTAACTTTTAGCCTGTTGCTTTTGGTTGCTTTTTATCCTAATTAAAATTCAGTGGGTATATTGTGGCATTTTTGATTTCTCTAAACTGTCCAAACTTCAAGATTAAGATGTTGCCTTCTCTTTTTCACATACTCTTTTGACTTTCAATATTGCTGAGCCTGCTACTGGTGTTGCTGGAGGGGGTTTCCACACTTCTGGGTACAGAGCAATTTAATGCTGATGGGAGAAATGGGAAGTGACCTGTGCCCTGCCCACTGTGACTGTTTTGCTTCTGCATTCTCAAGGAAGAGAAAAACTTCAGTTTGGGCTTTTGTTCTAGTTTGCAGATGTGGACAGTGGAAGGTAGGTATTAGGCTCATGTAATCCCTTTTAAAGATTTCCCAACTGTGTGCCCATCTAATGACAGGATCACCTTTCCTGGAAGGGAGGGTGGAGTGTCAGGACTACACCCTTAGGGAAGAAGTGGAAATGCAGCTGTCCCTCATCCACTCATCCAGTCTGCATCCCAGTCTGTTGGGTACCAAACCTTGGGCTGTATTATCACGTTTACTGAGTGGATCATGAAACAGAAGATGAAAAAGCAAATTATTTGCCCCAATGCCATTTTTCCCCCCTAGAACTGTAAGGACAGAACACTAAAGAAACCTTGAAGGAAACCTAGAAGCTCTGAAGGAAATGTGATGGGAAAAAATACCTAACTCTGGAGTGCCTTTTTGATGAGTCATGTGCCACTTTTCTTTGTACCTATTAACAGAGTGCATGTTTGACCTTCCCTTTCTTTGCTCTCGTTCCCTCCCTCTCCTGTGATACCAAAGTGGCTTTTTGGAAATCAGCCTTCCAGAGAAGTGGTAATTTGATTCACCTCAGTATCTAATGTACAGCTTTCCACAAACAGATAAAAGCTTTATTTATAACCTAATTTCTTACAAGCAGTGAAACATCAAAGCTGAGTTAAAAATACTGAGCCTAAATTTTCTGTTAAGGATACTAAAATGAACTGGCCCAAGTGACTGAGCCTGATGTGAACAAGTTCTGGCATTTGTTTCTGTCTAGTGGCCAGTGATAATTTGTCCTTTCTTCCGTGGTGCCACCTCAGGGGGTCAGAGCAGATACAAGGTGTCATGAGCGACACCAGAACATAAAACTAAGATTGCACTTAAGTTTTATCCTATAAACTTACATCTGATGTGCCTCAAAATCTACCTTACATAGAAAGTCAAGATAGGCTAATGTTTCCAGTGTGCAGCTAACTAACAACTGTAAACTTGTGGAGGATTTTTATGTTATTGTTATTAATGCCTTGTGTGACAGAATGGTTCATTTGGCAGAACATTTATTCAGCTGAAAGACTTGTCAAATGTTAAAGGGACCCAATCTGTTCCTGGAAAATATGGATTTAATTTGAATAGGAGAATTGAATGTCATATTTTCAGCACCTGTTTGTGCAAATAATTGGGTTTTAGAACAGCACCATTTTGAAATTTTGCTGTTTGAGCTACTCAGTTTTGTTCTTGAGCAAGTCTTGTAAAATGCATTAGTGCTGGGCATCTTCATTTCTCTGAATGCAAACAGAGTGCAGTGGCTGCTGCAGAGTTCTGGTAGCTGCTGTAAAAACAGGTCAGGTGGTGCCTGTAAAAATGTCTAGCAGAGGATCTGTATAGACTTAGAAATTGCAATGTGGAATTGACATTTTAAGTCTTAAATGCTTGTAACTACATAACCCAGAAAGTGATGCAAGATATCTGTTTGGAATTAAAAGATCGGCTTTGGCCTTTCTGGTGGGAATTCTTAATGCAAATCAATTCCGCTGACTGACTCAGTTGAATTTTTGGTGAAAAAACTTTCAGCACTGTAAGTGTGCTATAATTTCTTATTTAGAAAATCTGATATTTATAAATTTCCTTATATTTTTATTTTTATGTGTAAGTCAAAACTGATCTTAGCAGCAATATACAGTCATGGTTGTCTCATGTCATTCTGTGGTGACAGCCAAGTACTGTGGCTTCAGGAGACCAAATTACACAGCCACCAAGGTGTCCCTTGGGATTCTTCCATTTGCTGTTATCTGTTTGTGAGAGGTGAACATAGTCAAGACTACCTGTACTTTGAACAAAGAGGCCAGGGTTCTAATACAAACTGTTTTCATTTTTGGCATGCTTTTCAATTAATATAAGTAAAATTTTTGTCACTTCATTCCATAAATCTCTCCTCTAGGCCCTACACATATAAGTCCTGGAATTTATGTTTCTCTGCCAGGAATGCTGTTGTACTTCTACAGATAAGCAGGGCTGTTGCTGCTTCTTAGTGTTCAGTGTCTGTTTGGTGTCTGGAGCTGACTGGGAACAGCTGCCCTTGCATTCTCTCCCGTGTTTCCTGAGACAGAGGCCAGCTGGCACAGCCCTTCACTCTGCCCCTCCTCACCTGTGGCACAGGCTGGGCAGGGGGAGTGTCCATGGGGAGACTTGAGTTCACTAAATTTCAGACCCTTTCTCCTCCAAAGAAAACCCAATAGTTGCTTGCCCAGTCTCAGGCTTGCTCAAAGAATGCTTTCTGCAAAGATTTAAAGAAGATAATGAAGTATTAGGTAAAACAGCATTAGTCAGCAGCAGCACTGTTCCCCTGAGACAGGCAGACAGGAAACTGCTGCCAGTACTGTCGTTCTTGCACCAAATTGTTATCAGCAGCCAGGTTCCAGCTACTTCTCACTTCTCCACCCTGGAAAAACTGAACTGCTTCTCACTGACTGGGTTGCCCAAAGACAGGTGAATCAGAAATGGTGTTGCATTTCCAAAAAATTTAAGAAAGAGTATATTGCTCATAAGTTAGATTGAAGGTAGGGAGAAGAAAAGGATCGCTTTCCATTATCACACTTGGGGATAGAACACTGTACACCTTTCATGCTTTAAGGGCTGTGCCCTGTGCCTGAGCTACTGAACAAATGATACACTTTGAGTCACAGTGCTTTTGCTGTAGGTACCATCTGTCCCATCTTGATCCCTGTGTTACAAAGCCTTCTTCTGCCTTTCTTTCCCTTTCACTGAATTAATTTTTCAGTTCTGCTTTGCTTGGTGAAACAGCTTCAGCAGGACATATGGAGACCATCCCATCCTAAAAGATCCAGTAGCCTGAGAATTAAAAGCTGTCATGCTAAGGAATGCTGTAAGCACAAGGCTATTTTCTCAGACAGGGCCAGGTACTGGTCTCTCTCAGAGCTCTATCAGCTTGCACACCTGACCTTAAGTACTGCTAGTAGGTTTAGTCTCCTGCAAGTCTGGAGCTGCTGAAGTTACACTGCTTCCCATTGTCAGATGAAGTCATTGGGAAATGAAGGCTGTCACAGTTTTTACAGCTGTGGTGAGAGCTGCTAAACCAGTTTCATGCCTGTGGAATACAGATGGGATTCCCAGGTCATGGCTTAGCTTGCTATTTGTGTCAGAACAATACAAAGTGATATGGAGACAGTAAGGGGCTTGCTGCTTTTGTTTCTAATGATGCACATTAGTAACAGAATCGGTGCTTATCTCATTTAATCAAGTTGCCTTTTCCCTCAAAAAGAAACCTAACATTTCTTGTGGGGGCCTATTTTATCTACCTTGCAACAAAAGCAAGGAGTAACACTGTCTATTTAATTACTGTTTGAATCATTAAGAGTGTTTTCTACTAGGGAAAAGGTAGCAAAGTATTATTACAATGTGTAATCCTTTGTTTTGGAACAGGATATGTTAGTTATATCGATTTGGTGATCCTAAACTAACAGTGTTGCAAATAAAATCCATAGCACAAATAAATGGAAGTTTCATATATGTAAGGATTTTCATGCTCTTATCAATAGTAAACAACCTAAGGGCAATAAATTTTCTGTTAGCTTGTAACTAACACATCTTGAGTTACTTTACTTTCATTTGTACATGCCAACGTTAGGGATATTTTGGATTGAACTCTAATCCTTCTCCAAATAAATTTATTCACTTTTTTTCTTGTTCTTAACAAAGGAGGAGAGTTAACAAATAAATTATATATGAGTCTTTCCTCCTTCCTCCTTTCTGTATGCTAGGGTGATTCTGATTAAAGACTTGGTTAATGAACTTAAAGCTGGACCTTGATAAGTCCATACTCAAGCCTTGACAAGTCTCATAGTCATGGATAATTTTTGGCAACTGTAGGCATATGACTGTTGTGCTGTAAGAGAAGTCATGGTTAGACTGCTGTCCATAGAAAAAGTGCCTCTCAGATGATGCATGCCGTCATCAGTTGCTGCATTTGCCGGCTCCATATTCATGGCTTGTGTTTAGCTTATTTTACTCCCTGTGCTGCTAGATGTGCTGTTAAAAAAAGCATTTGACATTTTTACAGTTCACTGTCTTTTTACTAACTTACGAAACCAAATATGTTAATGAACAATCTTTGTACCTACCTCAGGGTGCTACTTGTATTCTCAAAAATTCACAAGGTGGTTGAAGGGATATGGAAGATGCAAAAAGCACTTTGTATACAGCAAGACTGTCTCCACTGACTCCACAAGAGTTTGTGAGAAGATCTTAAAGTTAGATTCCCTGTACAGATTTTAGTTTTTAAATGGGCAGATGAAGCAATGTGGTGGTGTTTGCTCTGAGGCTGCATATTCAGGTGGGTTCCTTTTGAGAATTTAATTTCCTCTACAGCTTTTTTTTGGAGATAAGGGCTTTTGCACTGATTAAGACAGGACTCATAACAGGTACTTTTGGAGATAGAATTTACTTTCTGTGGTAGGAAAATCAGATTGCCCACCTGTGGAAGGATGCTTCCTTCTCTAACCAGAAGTTCAGTCAATTACCTTAATTCACTCCATTCTACCTGAAAAAGTTATTTACTGTTTGAACAACACCGAATAGTTTTATCTGACCACTGCTTCAGTTCTGCATATTAATCTTGGTATTGTCTTGGTGTTGTATTAGGGGTCTTCCCCAAGCCTACAGTAGGTGCTAAGAAAATAACTTTATAGAATCTGTAATCTGTAATCACTTTACAATGTTGAAGTAACAGCACTTGTACATAAGAGCTCTAGAACACTTACCTTACAGGAATATGTGAATATGTATTTAATCTGGACTTACTATATAGTGAGAAGTCCTAATTTTCTGAAAAAGTACTATAAAAATTAGGGTTATATCTAGATTTTCATAAGCTATCAAGTTCACACAGTTCCAGTTGTGAAAAAGAGCAATTTTACTTCTCTGTAGGCAGAATCCTAGTTGTCTCAAAAGAGATGTTTGATGTAACTTTATCTTTACTGAAGGAGTTTAAATTCAGTAGGTTGATATGTATAAAGGTGTGAATTTTTACTTACACTTTAACTTAATCAGTATGTATTATTTTACTAAGAATTTTGGTTCTCTGTCTCTTTCTTCTGCATAAGAAAATTTCTACCCAGGATGTAAATTAACTAAAACTAAGTTTCATGGAAAACTCCTAGAAATTGTAGTGCAATTAATTCAATTTCCATGTATTCATCCTGCCATGTTTTTTAGAGTTGCTGCTTTTAGCTTCATGCACTGTATGATACTCAACAAAAATGAACTGACTTTTTTCATCTTGTCAAGCTCTCATGTCGTCTCTGACTTCACATCATTGGTCCCAGTATCCCAGCGGTATTGGGGTAGCCAGGCAACAATCTGCTTACCTGGCTGGCAGCTGTCTGTTTTGTGCATCTCACACCTTGCTCAGGAATAGGGACTGGTTAATTTCTGTCTCATTTATTATTTCTGTCATTTCCTTCTCCTGTTCTTATGAGCAGGCTGCCTCTTCTGAGTTGTCTTCCTACATCAGCTCCAGAGGATCTTCTTCCTCCTTCCCTGACTGGGTCATTCTCCACTCACATAGCTCCCCCTTGACTGTTATGGTTAGGAGTGTATCTCTGATTCTGCTGCAGCATCCGTTTGTTTTTCCTTAGATCCAGAGTAGATCCAGAGATCCTGTTGCCCCTTCCAGGGTGTGGGACACAGGCCTGGTATGTGTATGCCAGGACCCAACACAGTGCCAAAAGTCCCTGTACTTGGTGTAAGTAAGACATCCTTCCTGCAAGTGGTCTGCCTTCTCAGCAGGATTCCTTGGCTCTTTGGGTGTAAACTCCGGTGCCATCAGAGGTGAATACTGCTCTAGGCACCTGCCCAAAATCTCTCCTGTATACCTTGCTCCCTAGGAATTTGTTCCCTTGGGGCACTTTCCTGTGTGTTGTCTCCAAGTGATTGGTTACTGGAGGTCCCACAGAGATTTCAGCTTGCATGACTGGCTTCAGAGTTTGAGGATGGTCTTGTAGACTGCGGGTACAAGTGGACCACCACTGACCACTGATGGAAGAAGGAGGGTGTCAGTATCTGAGGGCATTAGCAGTGGTGGAGGTAATCTACAGCAACCTGGACAGCAGTGATGACTCCAAGGATCTGGGGGATGCCCATTGCACATGGGCTGTGTGGCACAGTTTAGTGCCCACCAGTGTGATGGGCAGTGATGGCAGTGATGGACTGGCCAGATATCAAGGCATTACCTGTGGAGAAACTGTCCGACCTACTCCTGCAATTTGGAGAGAACCTCTCTGTTGTCTGCTCCCCTTGGGCTTGAATCCTGACTATGCTTAGTGTCCTACCAGGTTCAGTGACTTGAGAAGAGTTTTTCTTTCTCCTTGCCCAGACAGGGTCTCACCTATTAAAGGTGCTGAAATAGGAAACGGTGCTTTAAGCATAGGTGATGCTGTATTGCTACTTCTCTTTCAAGGCCCAGAATGGTCTTTTGAGCGGTGACAGGCTTCAGGGAACATTTGGAACTGTCTGCCACTTTTCCTCCACCAGAGGAAGCACATAGCCCTTGTCTTGGTGGCAGGTGCCCTTCAGTGGTGTGATTTCATTGATCTGCTGGGCATCCTCCCTTATAGCCCAACCACCACCTTTATTCCAGGGGGGCTTTAGTCTTGGCTCACTTGATGACATCATGTTTCACATTCATGAGTGTGATGGCTTCAACTGTCAGATCCACCCCTTGATCAAGAACCCATCTGTGTGTTTCATCTCTCCCTGGGTGTCCCTGGGGACATGTTTGGTGGGCCCATTGAGCTGGAAATAGCTCACTTTTTCATCCCAGCCCACATCCACCCGAGCTGCTTCCTTTCTGGCAGCCTGATCTTTCACTGTTTAGATGCTCTTTGGTGGTGCAGCTCTTGGACACATGAGTATTTGTATGATGTGCGTGCACATCATGATGTTACATGTTACATTTTTAGCTGATGCTATTTTAGTCCTCTTCATCTTCACTCAAGCAAATGTGCTGAATAGGTTTCTGAAGACACTGGCAATGGAAGAGAGGTGGCAAAGCTCATGGCCTAATCTATATCTTTCATAAGTATAAAGAGTTGAACTGAGGAAAAAACTGAACTCAAAAGAGTTCAACTTCCAGCTTTCAAAAAGTCTTGACACATATTTCTCAATGGATGCAAAGTAGTTTTGCAAACCATTTTGAAGTGAGGTGAGTACCACATCTAAAATGGTTGTGTTTTAAAAAGTGTGCGTATGCATATGCATGTGTACAAATATATATAAAATCTTCTGCTCCTAAAACAATCTTCTTATTTTGCAGTTGAAACTACTGCTACACTGCCTAGCAGAAAAATAACAGGTATGTTGGGGTTCTGTGGGATTTTGCCCCATTGTTCTTCTGTTTTAGAAAGTGTATAGTAAGATTGCTGTTGCTGATACTTTTTAGTTCTTGGAGATAGTTAAGCATATGCAAACATTAGCAAATTAATATTCCATATCATCCTTGTGTCTTATTAGCTAATTTTGTGATGGGAATAGCATCAGTAATTTTCCGGAGAAAATGAAGTCACTGAGATGATTCTGATTCTCCCTTCATTACTGAAATTGTATTCACATTTATCCTTTGGAAAGAAGCTATTGCCAGTTTTCAATAAGGCAAGCAAAATAGTTTTACTGGAACAATGAATTCACGAGTGTTTAGCATTTCAGAAGATCCTTGTTTACTATTTTTTAGTTTTAAAAAATATGGTTTTCTTCAGGGACTTTTGGTATCTCTGATTTAAGTGTTCTGCAGCAGTAGGAAAAGCTTTACAGTAAAATTAGTATATTGCAAGTAACATTATAAGATGACTTTTGGCCTTTGAGAGATATTGAAACACCTTAAATATATTTTTTAAATAGTGCTTCATGTTTGCATCCAGCTGTTCTTTAGATTATATTTCTGTGATAACTGTGACCTGTAACTTGACTTGTCTCTGACAGTATCAAAAACCACCCAGTGACTGAAAGGGACAACTTTAAAGTTGCTATGTGAACAAGATATCAAATTTCCTAATTTATTTTTGATCAAAATACTGACTGTAACAATATAAAAATCTGATAGGTGGTTTTTGCTGTATAAATAGTTGGCTGGTTCCTGTTAAAATCAGAGGTTCAAACTTGAAATTAATTGGGTTTTTTTATCACTGATTCTGTGGGATAGAAAAGAGAATCCATGTGAATGGGATAAATTTTAAGTGGCAAGTCTCATTGTTATTATAAAAAGTCTGAGAATAGTTCTTCATACCCAGCTAGAGCCATCTTGCTGTGTATGTTTGATTCCCATTCCCAGAATTAGCAAAACACTCCGGATAAGCATGTAGCTTTCAGATTAGTGTGCTGTGTATCTTGGGTCTTTAACATTATACACTTGTGGTTTTGCAACATTATACAAACCAAACTGTCCAATATTTCTAAAAGGAAAAAATTGTCTTGCATAAAATTGTATTTGAGTGCATAAAAATGTGAGTTTTCTTTTTTAAACCAGAGATTGTTTCATCTGCCTTTTTTGACAACCTGGAATTGTTGTTCTGAAAGAGCAGGTGTTGCCCTCTTCTGGTGAATGCAGTAAACTTTTGATAATATAAGAAAAGCCTGCTGAGGATGATAATGTATGTGTCTGAAACTTCATAATGGTCTTTTTTTTTTTTTAATCTGATCTAAAATTCACAGATTCTGAAGAATCAGCTGCAACAACAATTTTTGGTAAGAAAATCAGGGCTTTACTGATTTTTACAATTTTTGTTATTTCCTCTTTGGTAAATGAAATCTGCTTTTATCTGAGGTAGTGCAGGAAGGGTGCAATGAAATAGAGTTCCAAAATTAAAATATTTTCATTTTAAATTACTTGTTTGATTCTACATTGTAATGAAATAGCTTACTTCATAGGATCATTCATGGCTTCTGACAGTGGTGCTTGGGTTAAAGTAGGTGCAAGTTGCTTGATCAGGAGCCTTTTGTTCAGTTATCTGAACAGTGAAGAGTTTTCAGAGATGGCAGAGGAGGAAGACTGTAGTGAGAGCTCCTTTACATCTCCTCTAACCCTAGCAGATGGCATTTCATGCATTACACTACACACACACAAGAGGCTCTAACAACTTCTGGAACCAGAGGTGATGAGCGTCATCTACGAAAGCATTTAAGAAAAATTGAGAATGAGACACGCAGAAATAACCTGTGTGAAAGACAGTTGCTTTCTTGCTTAATGTGTACTGACATAGAGTGAGTACTATAAAAGATAGAAGAAGTAATACAGATGCAAACACACATAATCTTGTTATTTTACAGATACAGTCTCTATTTGGGAATGATTTGTCTTTAACAATGGCATCACATTCAGTATTTGTGTAGTATGTACTAGGCCAAGTAATACAGGTGAAACCAGCACTTAGTTTTCACTCTGCTCATATTTTGACTACTTGTTAGTTGCCTCAGAAAGTTTCTTCTTCTGTTGTGGATCTGCTCTGGTCCATTTAAAAAAAAATCATTAAGTTGTCATATTGAAGTGATATAAAGTGGTCTTCTAACCACTTTGTATTCCTGTGCTGACACCTACAATATTCTTACTGAGCACAGCCCTTTAAATTTTCATCTATTGTCTTAATTTAATTTAATTTTTTTCTCCTTTTGATGCAGCTGAAAACAGCTTTGCATCATTATTTTATTTTATTTATCTATGGTTATTGACAAAACCAGCTTTTTTGGAGAGGCTGTTTGCCAAACCCAGTGAGTCATATCTGCTTATGAATGTTGTGAGTTCATGCAGGAAAAGGTACTTGAGGTTAAGCAGTTATTGCAGCTGGATATGCAAAAATTCATCTGCATCTTCTGAAAAAATGAAACTAGTAAAAGGAACTTATTTGAGGAAAATTTGATTCCCGGCTGGTTGTATTCAGATACCCAGATTTTTGAAATAACATGAACATTATTTCAATTATTAGTATTGTAATAATGTGAACTCCTAACAAGAATTGCAGTTGTTCTTAAAATGAAATTTAGATAAATAATAGTCAGTTTCTTTAGAAAATCTTGCAGACTTGATCTTTTTTCTCAAAAATTCATAGAAGTAGAATACTTTCTTAATACAATTTTTACTTCTTTTATCTTTTTTCCCCCTAGAATTCTCTATTGTTGCTTTTATCATCTATCCTATTAATTCTTCAGACAAGATATTATTAATGTTTCTCTTATTTAGACTTTGCTGGATTTAGACTTTTGGGCTTTTCTTGTTTTATTTTTTTATAGATTTTACTGTTATGAATTCTTCTATTTCAGATATGTCTTCAGAGGAGACTACACAAAGTACAGGTGAGAATTTGCATGAAGAGAGTAAGGTTTCAAGGCAGGTGTTAGTTGCATTCATGTTTGTTTCTTTTTTGTTGGGTTTTTTTTAGTAATTGAGATATGTTTATTCCAAATTATTTTCTTTCATGTTTCTAAAATTTGTGTTTATCTGCAATCTGTATTTTAAGTCTGCATGGTTAGGGCTCTAAACCCTTTCTTTATCGTTCAAAATATTGTATTGCTTACCAAAACCCAGCAGGGCAGGTACATTTTAGGAAGTATATAGGGGGTTTTGTATATAGAATGTTTTCTATGCTTTCTGACACTATCTAAATTATTCTACAGAACTAAAATGTACACCCCATACCTTGAAGACATTTACATATGTACTTGCAAGGAGTTGGCAAATAGGATCAGAAAAGACTCAATCAGAAGAACTTGTTACCCCTTCCTTTCCTAATTTTCCCATTTGAAACAAGGAGTAGTTTCATTCCATATCAGTATGAATTCCTCCATGCTTCTATAGGACCTGGACATCCTGCTGTTCTTCATTGTTGATTGAAAAGCACGTTTTTAGAGCAGGATTCCTCCTATGCTGAAGTGCCCATGGAGAATAGCATAAATAGGAATCACCTTAAAAGCACCACTTTCTCCTCTGAACAGCTGAGTGCCCGGAGTCACTGGCTCAGATGGGGATACAAACACTTAATTGGATGGGTCTTACTCCACTTGCTGCTTTTGCATTTCCCTCACTGAAAGTAACTTCATTTTCTTAAAAAATGTCAGGTGTTTACACTTTTCCTGGAAAGACAGAGTCTGAAATAGAAATAAGAATTTATTTTTGTGACGTGTATTGCATGGTTTTTTTAAAAGTTTAAATGTGAAAACTTTTTTTTTGGTAACAGAAGCCCTTACCACGACAGATTATTACTCCACCATCACACCAGGTAGGATTCATCTATCACCACTGATAACATTTTTGTGCATCTCATATTTTAAGTGTGTGTGAATTCAGGAAGTTTGCTCCCAAATGTTTTTTAGTATGCTTTTTACTTGGTGTTGTGGTGTGTCCTGTTAACAGTCTGCCTTACCTCACATTAATGTCCAGTCTGGTAGAAGGCAGTGTTTGTCTAAATGGCTGCATATAGAAGAGTTTGGTTATTTTGTACGTCAGAGCAGTAGGTTACCACAAAAAAATGTAAGAACCACAATCTCAGGGACCATGTTTGCTTAAAAAGAAATCTTCATGCCTTTTAGGAGATTGAAGCAAACTGAATACAGTCATGGTATTTGACCTCAGGGCAGGCCCAGTATGACCAGGAATAGAGTGATTTTATTTTTTAATTATCCACATAGAAGCTCAGTAGGCCCATTACAGTGGATTTGCCCTGAGTTAGTGCAAGTGGAAGAAGAACTGCCTTGGAGCCTTAATGGCAAGGATAGTTTAACTGTGTGAACATGACCTGCAGAAACATTACAGCTGTGTTATCTGATGCTTTCAGGGGACTGGAAGCCCTAGTGATTTTTGATCAGTCTTCTATCCTCAACACTGCTAATCTATTTTTGTGCATTTTGGTGGCATGCAGAGATCTTAAGACCGGAGGCACACAAATGGGTGCCCTGTATGGAAAAAGGAGCTGATGTTAATCTTTGGTGGCATTTTTGGATTTTGTGTTGGGTTTTCATAAGGTGTTCTCTATGTAGTAAATAATTTTGACAATTTGTTATATTGACATTTGATTATTGTTTATCAGTTATTTATGAGCATTTTACATTTTAAGGATTGTTTTAAAAAAGCAGTATACAAGTTTTGTAACTATTTCACTGCCAATGAAAGGGAAGGCAAATTTAGGGTCATAGAATTGTTAAGGTTGGAAAATACCTCTAAGATAATCAAGTCCAGCCATTAAATTTATGTGATTCTAAACTGGTGTCTGAATTTTTTTTTTTTTTTTGGTAACAATTTGAATATTGCCACCAGCTTAACCTCTGGTGGCTTATTTATTGATGGTGATAAAATTAATAAAGCAGCAAACTTTTACAGTCAAACGTTTGCACCACAGGGAAGGTGAAAAAAAATTCTCTTCTCATTTGGTACTAACTAATGATAATAGCAGAAAAAATAGAATTTGGTTTTTTTCTGTTAATGGAGGCCAATCCATCTGCTTAATTGAGGGAAGTTATTTTAATGAACAAGTGTAGGAGTTTTGTCTTGAATGCAAATATCTTTTCAGTGCCTTATTTTGAAATTATGCAACAGAACCGTCTGTTAACAGTACCCTAATTTAGGATCAGTGTTATTTCTCAGCAGTGTAGGTTGTATTAAAAATATGGAAAAATATGGAGCAGCCAAAAGCTTGCTGTAACTAAATGAAGGCATGTTCTGCTAGATAAGAGTGTACATGGTTGCTGTCACCATAGCTTGAATTCCATCAGGTAGAACAGTTTTAGCTTCATGCTATCATATGGAGCCATTGTAGGATCCTCAGACGCAGATAATATGCTGCCTAGTGATTGAATTCTGTGATAATTAAGAGCTTGTCAATTATATGCTGATTCCTGTTTCTATTTAATTTTTTTTTAAAAATTGCGACCCCTTGCATATAAGTCTTCTGTCAAAACTCTTGCAGAAAATTATTCAAAATTAATTAATCAAAGGCAGCATATTTCTGAATACTATGTCTTGGAAAATGTCATGGTAAGTGCTGTAGAGAGTTGAAGCCTAGAAAATATGTCAAATACTTTCAAAAGATAAATTTCAAACACTGGAATGATTGTAAATACATATATTGGATTATACTGTGTGATTATATTGGATTTAGGTTTAACTTTTTTAATCAGTAGTTGTTTGGTTTTTCCCCCCCCAACAAATCTATAGCAGGAGAAACCATTATATGCAACATAACACGTGCCTGTAATTATTCAGGTTAGTGGTTTTCTTTTCCCTTTTTTTACATAAAATATTATCCAACTGTTTTATACTCTGAGGAATGATGCAATGTTTAGTTGCCATGTAAAAGCTAGTTCTGTAATAAATTTCCTTGTAAATTTAGAGAGATTTTATATTAATTCAAAAAATATTAAAGGTGGGGAGGTTAAAGTGTTTAGACTCTTGTACTTTTGATCTTTGGTTTCTCATCAAAGGCACACAATTGCAGATAAAAATTGGGAAAAAACCCCAAGAAACAAGTAAGCTAAGGAGTTCTATTTATAGTGATATGAAGTGCAGTTTTTCTGTTTTGGGAAAAGATTACCTGGAAGGAATTTAGGGGCGGCCATCAAAATTAAATATATGGAAAATAATGAAGCTATTGGACTAGTTCATTTGTTGAAATAGGTGAAAAGATGGAAGAACAATTGCAAAAGTAGATAAGCTAGTGCAAGTGTTCTTATTTCCCTTGTATCAAAGTACAAGGCAGTAAGTTTTGCAATTGTCAAAAAATTTTACATTGTGTGTTTTGTCGTTGATTTTCCTAACTTTTTAACTTTTGGTTTTAGTATTCTATGTGGGCAAGGTAAAACTTCGGGCAAGTGAAGAAAGTAATGCATCACTAAATGTAGAAATAGTAAGTATTCTTTCTTTTAAACCTTTATTGTAAGGAAAGTTGAAGTGAAATTCTTTGTCTACACTTTAAATAAGTAAAATGATTCTTACTGTGTTTGCAGTACAAGATACTATTTGCAGTGAATGGAACAGCTCTGTTTTAAATGGCTGCTTTGCAGCTAAATTTTAAAATTCCAGCTAAGTAACCTTCCTACAGTAAGGACCTGTATTCTCTACATAGCCCCTGAAAGGAGGGGGAAGCCCTGAGTAGTCTCAAGAATTTACATTTAGGCACACAAGATCTTCCTCTGAAGATTAATTTAGGCACTTGCCTTTGGAAGATAAGCATCACTAGATGGCAACTATTTGGGCATAATTAAAGTTGGATTACATCCTGGAATAATTCATATTGAGATTCCCATAAATAGTTCTATGGCTTTTGGTGTATTTTTTTGATTGTGCTTTTGCATGATCATTCTATGTTTTTTGGCTTGTGGTTACTGAGTAATTAATTTTGCAATAGGCTTATATGACATGAGTGTGTCCATTTATACAACACAAGAGAGGTTTAAGAGGACAGTGTCATGTATTGCAAGGACCATGTAGATGACCCAGTATCAAGGTAAAACTATGAGGATGAGAATTTTTAGTTGTTACAGATGGAAACTGAGGGGAGGAAAAACGAGGACCTTGTATCTTTATCCTACAAATCCCTGTCAGCCCTGAGCCTGAGATTTCACATGCCAGTCCTTGAAAGCATGAGAGTAGTCAGCAATCAGGGAGCAGTCAGTACTCAGAGAAGAGCTACTGCACATGGTGCATCAGATTTGGGCAGGGATATGCCCCTGGCACAAGCCCCCTCTATGTTCTGTTGTGTTTCAGTGGTAATAATGCCTAGTGAAACTGTCCTGGCATGGTAACATTACACCTACAGCTTCTGGTAAAACTGGTTTCCATCTCTTGAAACTCTTGCTTTTTAGAAGAATATTTCTTAGGGGAGTCAATGCCACGTATATTAGATGATGTTTTTCCTCATGGCCCTTGCTGTTTGCACAAAATGTAAAAATAACCAGTAATGCTGGTAACCAGAAGAGCATAAGAGTACATAGAATACATCTATAGAAAGGGCTCTTAGATAAACCTCAGTGTATCCCCAGACCCTAATTGCTAGGTAGGCCATACTTGTTTAGCTCAGTTTTATCATTTCTTTCACTACAGTTCTTGACTTCTCACTGCCAGTATTCTGTCATCTGTTATTTATGTCATTTATGAAGCTTGCCCCATTGTTACACTTAGAATTAAAAAATTCATTCGGTGTCTGGAGTAAGCTGTCTTTGTTGCAAACTAAGCCAAACTCCTCTTTTTCCTGCATAAACATGATGAGTTTACTGTCCTTTTGCTGCTATCTTTCACAAAGATTTTGGGGTTTGGTCTATACTAGATCAACAGTTCCTTCAATAAATAGTGACAACGATCTCATGGTAAATACTTGTTGTCGTGTATTCATGAGAAAACATGCTTCTTATCTTTGTAATTTCAGCCTATTAAAATGTGTGAAATGAACAATTTTCTTTTAAGGCTAAAAATTACTGGTTGTACTTAGCTGTGGGATCTTTATTCCTAACAGATTAATAACATAACCACCCACAATCAAGTCAAAAAATTAATTGAAATTCCAGCACATACCCCACAAGAACTGAGGTGAGTAATTCTGAATAAGAATTGAAATCTTTATTATATTTGAAAAAGATGAAGTGAGACCTTCCATGTGTTGAGTGGACTTCGTGTTATTCCTGCACATTAAAAATTTCACAAGTTCCAAGTTCTTGCTCTTTAACATAAAGTTCATACTGGTTAGAATACTCTTAATTAGTTTATGTACCACTGGAGTTTCTTTTAAAAAATGGTGCACCAAATGTTTGTTATAATTTAAGGATTCAATTTATCTGGTAGGAAATGATGAAGAGAACTTTCCTAGCTGCATTTTCTTTAATAAATATTCTTGAAGTCATATCTATGGTTTTATTTTGGTTTCATTTTTTCTTTCCCAGTATTTTTAAGGAGAGGTTTGAATGAGTGAATATTTCCCAAACTTACCCTGAAAACCAAAAGATGTTGTTGGCCAAGAAATGTTGTTTATAGAAGAAATCTGTATTTCTTACTCATTCTATTTCTGTGGTTTTGAGTATAAATTTAGAATTGTATTCCAAGTAATGTTTGGCAAAAGGCAACATTAAGATTTATCTTCTGCTCTTTTAAATAACATTTACAATAGGTTGATGTTCAAATGTGATGACAGAGGTTTAAATTTAGTTTGTGTAGTGACTAATAAAAGTCAGCTCTTAAAATGTTTAATGCTGGAGTTTTTACAGTATTACAACTGACCTGACTTTAAAAAAATCATTGATTAACTGGAAAAATATTTTTTTCTCTGTAACTGTTTTTTAAATTAAATTGTTGTAATTTTTTTAGAAACATAACTAAAAATCCTCCCTAACAGTAATATTTTATTTTAAAGCATTTCAGAGTTCAACAAAACCTTGCAAGCAGTAAGTGAGGTAAGAGTACTAATTGTTGTTACTCTCTGGAAAACTTTTTTCCGACTTATTTCTGATAAAGCATCGCTCCTGATTTCTCCTTATAAACCAATTTTTTTTTCTGTTTTCATTTGTCATTACAGTCCTCTGTTATGGAATGCAGTGCAGAAAACCAGAGGTTTGTTCTTAAATTTTTAAAGAAAAAATACTTAAAAGCTCATATACTGTCTTGTGATATGTGAAGTATGCATGGCTCTTTAGCACAAGAAAAAGACAAACTCTCTACGAAGTTCAGAAGTTCAAGAAACAGGCTGGAGAAATATGTATAGGTTAACGAAGAAATTCTCATTTCTGATTATTGTCCTGGCATTAGTGATTTTGAAAAAGCCTTTTAGAATTTGTTGGTTTCATTTAACCCAAATGTATTGCTTCTCATTAGTCTTCTGCTGACGCCCAGGCTTCCCTGCCATATTTCTTCTGCATCTTGAGATTACCTGAGTCATGTAACTGGGAGCACCAGAATTCCAGAACCTGTGAATGCACTGCAATCTTTATGGGGGATTTATTGAGGCATCCCAAGTTGCTGTTCTTCAGCTTGGGAAACCAACCATCCTTGGGGTAGGGGGAGCCTGAGGAAGTAAACAGTTCAGAGTCTGGAAACCATGGATGATCAGAATGGCAAAGCTCCTCCAGAGAGGTGAAACCCTAAAAAGTAGATGATATCTCAGTTTAATTACTACTCACCATTAGATTGTTCTTTAAAATGATCAGCTTGGAAATGCTGTATTCTAAAACAAAATGAACTTGATTTCCCCAAATACTTGAATCTGGACTTTATCTTCCTGGATTAGGATGAAAGAAAAGTCCAAAACCCTCAAATAAAATAGAAAGTAGTCAGATCACCCCTTCCTGTGATATACTGGCAGTTGCTAGAGTAATCTTTTAATTCTTATGAGCTGGAAAGAAACCTTTTCATTCATCTCTATGTTTGCATTTGCTGAATATGAAAAATTTCCTGGAGATTCCCTAGTTTAGGCAGGGCTTCAAGTCCTCAAACTGTAGTGTAAAGATGGAGTTACATGCTGGAATGGGTCGCTGAAGTTCTCTCTAAAGTCAAGAGAGAATGCTGGCTTCCTCTGGTGGTGAAGGTTTCATAAACACTGGCATATTTACAATAACAGCAGAGATAACATTGTTATCCTTACAAAATTATCAACTCTTTAATGACCAACATTGATCAGGAAGGACCCTATTTAAGAATTGACACAGTATAGAGAAGGGGCAATAAGTGCCACAAACTGATTATTGTGCTTTTAATCAGCCTGGCATAGTGGTTTATGTGCATTAAAAATGTGCCCGAATCTGACAGAGCCTAGGAATAATGTGCTTTCACACTTAGCATTTGTACTAATATGCTTTAATTTAGCATTTGGTGTTACTTCTGTTAGAAAGATGAGACAGCTCTGTTTCTTGAGTCTTAAGCTTTTTTCTTCTCTTTTAGTACACACTGCAATTTCATAATGAAGCTGGCTGAGAGAGAGAATATAAGCAGTTTAACACAAAAGGCAAAAATAAGTCAACTTGGTAAGTTGTGCTTTAAACACAGTCTCATCACAATTTTATGTAAAGGTGTGGTCTTCAAGTAGCTAAAAAGACAAGATAGTTATGATTGGATCAAAATATTTTTGGTTTTGAGCAATATAAATACATAAAAATGCAGCCTTCTGATTTTTGGGGGTGTATGTGATAGAAATAACTTTTTAAAACCTTTTAGTATAAAATTGCCAGCTACCTTTAATAGAGCATACTTTGAAAGGATTAGGTGTAAATTAAGATGAGAACATAAATGTTTTGCTGAAATGACAATCTGAATTGAAAGGGTTGTTAACTAGCCAACTTTTCTTAATGATATTGTGACAGGATGGAGTACTGGCTCATACCATTTGTCTCTGCTTCAAAAGCTGTTGTGTTGCCTTTTGGTTTGTTTAGAATTTAAAAAAAAGAGAAATCTGAACTTGTCAGGCATTGAACAAAAATCTGGCGGTATGGCAATATTCTGACTGGTCAAGAGCTCTTATGTTTTGAAAAACTAATTTGTGAACAAACTTCAAAATAAATTATGCAGTATATACTGTTGTTAAAAGACATAATACATATGGTTAAATATTCTACTTAATGGTATTAGCAGTTGTTATGCTTAAGGATAATGCTTCTTTGTCATCTCAGATCAGTGCTGCTGTTCATCGCTGAAGTACTGTTCCTTGACTGCTGAAGAATTACGAATGTAGTAAGTATAAATACAAAATTTTATTTGCTTATTTCCTAAATTTCCTAATACATGGCTAGAGTCAACTTCCATGCTTCAGTGTAATAACCAGAAAGGACTCCACAAGAAAAAGCTGACAGGCATTTTCCAGTGTAGCTCCTTCCTCTTTCCAGCCTCTTTCCCTTCCCTCCCTTCTTATCCCTTTTTTTATTTTTTTCTGTGATGCATCTACCTTTTGTGTTCAACAACAGCTGACCCTCAGAGCAGGCAGCAAAGGCAGTAGTAGTATTTGTTTATAGACTTGCTAGTTAACAACTACAGCAATAGAGAATGTAGGAACCTTCTTAATATTAGAGCATGAAATCAATCCTGATTGATTTTAAAATATACATTATTATTAGTACGTCCATATAATTTTTATATATATTCCTCTATTATAACTTGTTTTCTTTAAAATAGAAAAAATGTTAAACTTAACCTGGATTTTTGTACCTTTTTTTCTTTTACAGTACTATACAAGTGCCACCTCATTTTATATGGGTTCCTTCCCCTCATTCTCCTTCTCTCCCTAAAAAGACTTTCCTCAAATCTTTTATTCCCCCCACTATGCTTTCTGCTAAACAAAGCTCCACAATTAGACCACTGATCCCACCATACACAGAAATTTATTTTTCTGGAACTCTTTCCACATCTCCCCTTACAAGCCCTCTCTCTGAAAACTCTATGCCTTCCACCAGTGTTACCACTACACGCTCCTCTTCCGAGTCTCTTGCTCAACCTACCATGCCAACTTTTTCTTCCATAACTTCCAACAAATCCATCACTGTTCCCATACCTGCAACAAAATCTGTCACTAATACTGCTTTCTCAATTAAATCTGATGCTGCACTCCTAAACAAGACTGTTACAATACTTTCTCCTTCTGTAGCTTACACTAAACATTCTTCACTTTCTTCTTCTGAGCCTCACAAACTTGCAATTTTAAATCGCCCCTTTGAGGCAATCACCGATTCTGTTGCACAAATTCCCCCTGCTTCAAACCAACCTATATCTGCTCACAGAAATGTCAGTACAGTACCTATCGTTCCCCTTACTCCTTTCACAATATCTTTGACCCCTACTGCTAGTCCTGTCAACCGTTCCGTCTCAGCTTCTCGTCCTCATTCTACTGCTGATGGCCATGGGACCCCAGGTAAATATGAAAAGTAAATGATTTTTGTTTGAATGCCATATACTGGATTTGCTTTTAAACTTCATTAAACAATGTTATATATATGAGAGGTGTCCTTATAATTATTGTGAATTACTTTGGATGGGAGTGTTGATCTGCTGGAAGGTAAGAAGGCTCTACAGAGGGATCTGGACAGGCTGGATTGATGGGCTGAGGCCAACTGTATGAAAGGCTCAACAAGGCCAAGTGCTGGGTCCTGCACTTTGCTCACAGTAACCCTGGGGAACAGTCCTGGCTTGGGGAGTAGTGTTTGAAAGCTGCCCCAAGGAAAAGGATCTGGGTAGTGCTGGCCGACAGTGGCTGAACATGGGCCAGGTGTGCCCAGGTGGCTGAGATCAGCAATAGCATGGCCAGCCAGACCAGGGCAGTGTTTGTCCTCTGTCCTCAGCACTGGTGAGGCCACACCTCACACCTTGTGTCCATTTCTGGACCCCTCACTACAAGAAGGACATTGAGGTGCTGGAGCAAATCCAGAGAAGGGCAATGGAGCTGGGGAAGGGCCTGGAGGAGTCTCAGGGTTGACCTTATTGCTCTGTACAACTCCCTGAAAGGAAGTTGTAACCAGGTGCGCGTTGGCCTCTTCTCCCACGCACCCCATGACAGGATAGGAGTAGATGGCCACAAGCTGTGCCAGAGAGGTTGTTGGACATCAGGAAGAATTTATTCTCTGGGAGGGTTGTTAAGCATTGGAATGGGCTGCCCAGGGATGTGGTGGAGTCACCGTCTCTGGAGATGTTCAAGAAACAACTGGAATGCCACTCAGTGCTGTGGTCTCGTTTACAAGGTGATGTTTAGTCAAAGGCTGGACTTGATCTTAGGGATCTTTTCCACCCTAAATGGTTCTGTGATTCTGTTCTGTGTGAAAACCCTGAGACAACTTTCATTTGATGTGCATGTGTTTTAAAATAAATTCTGATGCCTTTGGACTTGGTGAGTGATAGCTCACCCTACTGCTCGCCCTACACCATTGTTTGTAACTTTCATAGGTAGGTACAGTGCTCAATTACCATTAGAACAAATGTCTTTTGGACAGAAAAAATTAAGTCAGAGAGCAAGGTAGATTTTTTTTTAAACAAACCTAATATTTAAAATCCTGCACAGTAATGTTGGATCATCCTTAAAATATTGTTATTGCCTGGGAATATTCTTAGTGGCTATGTATTTTCTTATGAAAATTCTACACAAGCTTCTTTTCAAATTTCTGACACTATCTTGATTTTACCCTACATTCAGGTGTTCAGTGGCTAAAAATTCAAAATAATAGGTTATTTATATATTAAATATATTTAATATATTAACAATGAAATTTAATATATTAATGGTCTGATGTGAGGAACTCTGAAATCAATAAAACATTAATTTCATGTTGTCAGTTTGAAATCTTGCTTTATGTTTTCATGAGATTTAAATTACCACTGTCTGCAAAGTAGCTGATAGGGAGAAATTACATGACTTGTTGAGAACCCTTATGAGTAGGGATACTATTTTTTAATCAAGAGAACTGTTTAATTTTTCTGCTTCTCCAAGCTTATGTCATTTGTTGAACACAGTGTTTAACTTTTCATTTGTCACAGGAAAAACCCTTTCTGCTACCACAAATATAACTTCTCTGCACACCACCATTAGTATCGCCACAGCTGAGCAAATTGTGTCCAAAATAGAAAATGATTTAGCAGCTGGAAAAATAGAGCCAAAAGATGTAGAAAGGATGGTTAGTGAGGTGAGCACTATCCTCACTGCTTCTCAGCCACTACCACCACGAATTTCTAACAGGTAGGTCATTTGGCAATAGATTACAGGAGTGTTGTGTTTACTGTCTTGACAAATTGACTTCAGCAAGTTTCACTTTTTCATAAACATAATCCAGAAGAATATTTCTTGTTCTTTTATGTAGTTATTTAAAATGGAAGGACTATCATTCTAATGTTATCAGCTCTACTATAATATAATGCCATGGAAAATGGTGGGGTATTTTTGTTGACACCATAATAAGTGATCATTTTGCATTACACTCAGATTATTGCTCCATAACCATAACTTTCTTGAGAATTTTGGATGTATGTGCTTGGTAATACTAAGTATGCTTTTTCTTAACAGAATTATAAAGCTGGTGGACTATATTGGCTTAAAACTAAACTTATCAGCATCATCTGCTGAATTTGTCTCCCCTTCCTTGGCTCTGGCAGTTGTCCAAACCAACAGAATCCGCTCCAACCAAATGTCTTTTACTGTCCAGGACTCAGCTGATCTCCAGGTTACAAAATACTTACAATACCTACAAATTGTCAAACATTTATTTTAAAGTGTTTATGGCTTTATATTTATAGGAATATGTGTTTGTTTATGTCAGTGTCAGGATCTTTAGTTCATGTTTGTTTCAGACTTTTTTTAAGCCCTTCACAGTTTTTCCTTTAATTTTCAACTGTGTAAATAGGTGTAAAAGAGAGCTGACTTAGCAGAAACTGGCAGAACTAATAAGCTGTTGGAGAGGGTACAGCTAGAACACCAGAATGGACAAAGTGCTTGGCAGAATAACTTTGCCTCAAGCCCCCTGAATTATGAGTCATTTATTCAACCACCATGACAGTGCTGAAATTTGTCAAGGAGTGTTGCCAGATGGCTTCATCTGTTAGAAGGAAATAATTGTAGAGGGTTCCAGAAAAGAACTATTATGTATGTTGCTTGGATAATGATGCTTGGAACATTTGTCACTAATGGCATCTCACCAAGAAAGAAGTGCTTAGAAAGTTTGGTTGGATCCCCTTTATCTCATTCAAAACCTCCCTCCTGACAGAGAAAATAATGGACAATACCAGCCTTGGAGGCTTAAGCAAGGAGAGATGGAAAGTTTTGGACCAATTTTGACACATTCTGCCTCCTCAGAGAAGAAAATAGCTTAATGTATCGTAAGCCATATGTAGTACTGGAACTTTTCTGTGTTACTGAAAATTATGTAAATGTTTAAGATTTGAATTCTTTTCTATGACTTAGCAATATATAGTACATGAATGTGAGATGATTAGGAGATGCTAGTGCTGACATATTTCCTAAGGAATGATTTTTTATTTCATGGCATTATCAATGAAACACTGAAAATTTTCAATAAGTATCCTCTACTTCAAACTAGAGCAAACTAGAGCAACAGGAATGCTTTTGTGGAATTGATTCAGGATTTCTTTGATGGCTGTCTGCACCAGTCATCTCCAAAGTGGGATTTGAGTACCCCAGGGTGTGCACATGACAGTCCAGCGCAGTGCAGGAAAATGTTATTTATATTTAGAAGTTATAATATATAAAAAACTACATTTTTAAATGTAATTTTTAATCTCTTTTTTTTTTTAATACTTTACAACTTGCATAATATATTAGTAAACTAATTCATACATGTAACTTATGGATAGGTATATACTGGGGTTCATGCTCAAAAATTTTTAGGGGATGCATGATCAAAAACATTTGGAATGAGGTGGTCTAAACAAATGAGTTAAATCACATTGTTAGGGCACTTTGGGGAGTTCACACTGTTACTCTTATTACAGCAATTCTTTCAATACTCAGATAATTTCTGTCTGCAGTACTACTAATGTTTCACATGTCCCAGGAGCTCTGAGGTGATGATATTTGTATGTAAAGTACTAATGCACGACAGGAATGTTGAGAGATTCTGTACTAAACAAAGCTCCCTGGCCTGTAAGCACAGCAAATAAAACGTGCAGCACATAAAATGGGTGAAAGTTCAGATCTCTTTTTGTACAGTATAAGATCACTAAGCTCTTGAGGTACCTGAATTGTAGCTTATCCAATTTACTTTTGTAATTTTTGCCAGATGATCAAAAAGTTAAGGTTTATGTTCTTATCCAAGAATATAAACTTATCCTCCTGAACATAAAAATGTATTGACAAATAATGGCGGTTTTCATTTTTTCTGAATTCTGACATACTCCCTACAGGGTATAAAAATTGTTTGCAGGCTTTCATGCTGTTGATCTCCCTACACAGATACAGCTACACAGTTTTTGCTCCTCACCTTTTCCAAATCAATACAAAACACACAATGGTGTGTTATGTCCCTGTAGGGAAATGGTTAAAGCCAGATTATTTTCAGTGGTAGGCAGACCTGAAATGGGATGCATCCTTTTCAGTCCTATAAGTGCTATTTATGCATTGGAATGGGAGAGGAATGAGAGCAGCAGTGAGTTTGTGACAGTAATTAATGAGGTATTTATTTTGAAGTTTTAAACTGAAAATAAGTCATAATTTATTTATTTGGAGACTGAAACGAAGCATAATCCTGGTGTTTATTTTTCAGATCTCTCTAGGAGTTCAGCCAATTCAGAATTTAAATAATCTTGGATCAATTACACTTCCTCCAACGTTGCTGAAAAATTTACGCACTGAAGAGTTGGACTTGGCTTCTAGAATTATATTCAACTTCTTTAAAAAGGCCACTGTGTTCCAGGTATTTTTTGGCCCACTATTCATAAGGATTTTAATTTCAAGCTTAGAGCAAAATATGAATGGATTTTTTTTCCCCACAAAACACATTTTAAAACTTCTGACTTAAAAAATAATTACTTTTGTCCAGTGCTTGCTCCACATAGTAAAAGAGCTTGTGGGTGCTGTACTCTAGTATTGTTTCCTTTAAGATTTTAAAATCTGGAGTTTTTTTGTCATTCCAGGATCTGTCCTTGAAGAATGCATCTTTAATCAGCAGTGTTATATCATCAAGCGTTGCTAACCTCACAATTAGTAATTTAACGGCAAATGTTACTGTCATTTTGCAGAACATCAAGCCTAATCAGGTAAAACTTACATTTTGGCAGACTTGAAGTACAGTTTTGTTGCCTCCACTGAAGTTGTTGTAGTGGAAACATTTGACTAAGAATACAGGTCAGCTTGTTCTGCTTTACTAATGTGGACATTTCATCTCCACCCGGACATTAAAGATCATTCCTGTTTGCTTATTTGCCGCTGGTATAAATTTTGGTTCTCAAGTAGTATAAGGTAATTTTTGCTCTCTCACAAATTCATTCAGCTTTTATCTTTCTTACTTACTCTTCTGTTTTATTCTACAAAGAGTAGAGCTTTTCTACAAAAGCTCTTAGAGGGAAGACTGAAAGTGTGGGTTGCTCTGGTAGATGCTGCAGTCATGACATTTGTGGGTGTTGCATGGCCAGAAAATAATATAAGTCTGTTTTCTTAGGGGAACTGAAACACAGGATTGTGTCATCAGGAAGTATTAGGATTCTTATACACCATCTCTTTCTGAAAGGAGCATCAAGGATTAAAGTCTTCTATCTCATATCTTAAGAGAGTTTTTAAATATTCAATTATTATAAACTGAAAGTTGTGGGGATTCCACTAATTCACCTGGAAATTTTTCAGGAGTTGGCTTAGTGGTGTCTTTACTTGTTTTGACATACTAGTAAGTTTTGAGCCATAACTGTAGATGTATTAGTATTTATAGCAGTATAGTGTATGGCTGCTGGTATTTATAGAATTTGCATGTGTGTGAGGGAATCTATGTGTAAATGTTTAACATTGTGATAGTAGGAAGTGATCAAATATTTGCAAATGAAAAGGTTTTTCTATTTCTGTGTGATCATGACTTCAAAAGTTACAAAATTTGGAAGGAAGAGAAATCCCAAGAATTTCTATGGTGTGGGAAGACATTGAAAGAGCATTCAAAAGGTTCTACCAGGAACAGAATCTTTGCATAAGCACAAGAGCTAGCTCCTGTCTGGTGACTTCAAATCTGTTCAGCATATTTTTGCATGTAGTTTGCAATCCTTTTATGCACCTAAATTTATTTTGTTCACACAGAACAGGCATATTTGCTGTATACAGTGTTTATTCTTCCCTGAATTTTGTAGATCATTCATAAATCATTTGATCCTAAACTCACAGTTTAGTAACTTGGTTTTTTTCTTGTATATACTCCTAAACAGGATAATTCAACAGTTAGATGTGTTTTTTGGGACTTCAATAAAAATGGTAAGTACTTCAGATCGCCCAAGTGCTATGCTGTTTTAGCTATGTTAATTCACGTTAATATAAATGAAGCCTTTTATGAATAACAAAGCTGCTTTTTTTAACAGGTGGGCATGGAGGCTGGTCATACGAAGGTTGCACAGTCAAAGAAAGTAGAGTAAATGAAACAGTCTGCTCATGCAACCATCTCACAAGTTTTGCAGTTTTGATGGTAATTATTTTAAGAATTATGCAATCTTACCCTTGTTTAAGAACACATTTAACCTTGAGTTGTCTTAAGCAAGTGAAGACCCAATAAGCCCATACAAGCTAATAAATAATACTCAGGTTATATTCACTTTAGTGTTAGTACAGATAGCCATACAGTTAAACTTCTTGTTGAATGGGAGCCCATGGGTTCCATGGGAGGAAAAAAAATTCTTTAAGTGCTGCAGATTTCTAATTTAGGCAGCTGTTTATCCTCTAAATAAAATTTAGGAAATCAAATTTAAAACAGATTTTTAATCAAATGGTGTTTCACAATTAGGATCATAGAATTATAAAATAATATCTCAAGTTGGAAGGGACCATAAAGATCACAGAGTCCCAGCTCCCTGCTCTTTACAAGACTAGATTGTTTTTTCTTCATCTAACCTTTTATAACAGCCATGATGAAAGGAATGGAGTCCTTTTTTTTTATTTATAAGTGCAGAGGGAAAGGTGTGATTTGATTTTTTTGGTGTGTTTTTTTATATTTTTCCATTAAATAAACCTGTTCTCTGAAAATAACTTCTGTTTCTGTTTTAGGACTTGTATGGAAATACTCCTCTGAATCCCACACAAGAATTGGTACTGACTTTTATATCATATATAGGCTGTGGCCTCTCTGCAATTTTTCTTTCTGTTACTCTTGTGACCTACATAGCCTTTGAGTAAGTACCCATTCAGCTGAGCTCCCATTATTCTTCAATTTTAATTGATTGTAGTCTTCACTGAGAAATCCTTTCAATAGTTATGGATTCTGTCTCCACAAATAATGCACAGATTTGACCAGTTCACCAGGAAGATATTGATTCAGTCTTCAGAAATGTTAATCTGATCAACAGGTGAATTATCATGAGGATCTAGGCAGTAAGAAGTGAAGAAGTAGCATTCTGAAGTATTTTATAATGGATTACCATAATAGAAGTGTGAAGGAATGTATTCAAGATACAATACACAAAAAAACCAGTACAGAATATTAGCATTTTTAAAAGCATTTGTATTTTCTTTAGTCTCTCATTATTCTAAGACTGGGACTTGTCTTTATCAAGGCTTTAGATGCCCAGTCAAAAGCTTGACCTAGTTTAAAAACAAAGAACAGACACCTTTTTGGTTTGGGTAGCAATGTAACAAGAAGTCCAACATACAATGGAAAAAAAATAACCATGATACTAAACACTTTGACTCCAAGATTGTTTGTATCTATGTAACCTTTTCTAAAAAACTTTGTATATACAGACTGTTAATTAGGAAGCATGTTGTAAATTATTCTCTCCGTGTATAAATGCAACACATGCAGCATTGTAAATGAATGAAAACTTAATTTTTTTTCCCTTGGCATTTGTGACTGCCAAGGACTGCAAGAGAGGAAGTAAGCTGGGGATCCATGGACAGCTGATGTCATCTCATGAATTTTCTTTCTTTTTTTTTTTTTTTTTTAGGAAAATCCGGAGAGACTACCCTTCCAAAATACTTATTCAGCTGTGTGCTGCATTACTTCTACTCAACTTAGTTTTTCTCCTTGACTCATGGATTGCACTGTATGATACACAAGGCCTATGCATTGCAGTTGCAGTATTTCTTCACTATTTCCTCTTGGTTTCCTTTACCTGGATGGGCCTGGAAGCTTTCCACATGTATCTGGCCCTTGTGAAGGTCTTTAACACCTATGTACGGAAATACATTCTTAAATTTTGTCTTGTTGGTTGGGGTATGTATTTTTTTTTCCTTTTTCATGCTAAATAGATAATTCCTCTTATCAAGTATTTCAGTGAATATGATAGAGGTCAGAAATTAAAATTAGGTAGTCGTTAAATGTTTTGATATATGTTCCACTTTTCTGAGGCGTGGAGTCCCCCCACCTGCAGAGCTGAAGTTTCTGCAATTCAAAGTGATAATGAATTTTCCTTGTCCTAGTACAATAGAACCAATTTTGAATGTGCATGCTTCCATTATTTTGAGAATAAATGCCAATAAGTAAATCTTCTATTTCTGGAATAGCACTGTTGCTAACAAAAATTAGCAAAACCAGATCTAACTGGATAGAGGATGAAGAGATTCTGGGCCTGATTTTTATCTCCTATTTGTTTCTTAAAACATGTAAGAATGAAAATCAGTTATCCTGTAAGAGGTATTTTGAAGCAGTTTGAAGACTAATGGTATTTGTTTGTTTATTCAGAAAGTTTTGGAGCTGGCTGTGAAGGACTCTTCTTGTTTCTTTGCAAGTTGTGCTCCTAAGCAGTTTGAATGCTGCAATTTTTAAGACAGAGAGTAGTCAACAGAATTCAACAGCCAAACTTCAGAAATGATATGTTTTGTAGCAAAATATAATAATTTCAAGTCCTCATAATACTGTCTCTGTTAGGATTTTTATGTATGTGTTTTCTCATAATCTTTTAGGGTTACCAGCAATAGTTGTGTCCATTGTGTTGGCAGTATCACCAGATAATTATGGACTTATAACCACTGGAAAGGTTTCCATAAATGGACCTGATGAATTGTGAGTGAAAGGGAGGAGCTTTGGGGGAGGTGAGGGTGGGGAGTGGAGGGAGGTCCTACAAATTGCTTTTCTTTAACGTAAAGGAGGGGAAGGCAAGAAAGCAATTGTAGTGCTCTGAAATAGTATAACTCAAAAGTATCTCGTGTTTTAGGGTTATTGCCTTTATGACGGCTCATATCCTTTGGCCAAAAAAACCCAAACTTCTTTTGTAAAAGGCAAAAATGGTTTGCATGCAAGAAACTACAAGTTTGTCTCAGGTTTATTTCACTTAGCTTCTGTTTCTGATAATGGTTGACAGACTGCTCTTCTGTTCTAGCTGCTGGATCAAAAATAGAATTGTCTTCTATATTACTGCTGTGGGATACTTCTGCCTGATATTCCTGATCAATATCAGCATGTTCATTGTTGTGCTGATCCAGCTCTGTCGTATCAAAAAGAAGAAACAACTCGGTGCTCAAAGGAAAACCAGTATCCAAGACCTTAGGAGTGTTGCTGGCCTCACATTCTTGTTGGGAATTACTTGGGGGTTTGCTTTCTTTACAGTAAATGAGGTATTTACTTACCTCTTTACTATTTTCAACACTTTGCAAGGTAAGTTTATCCTCCATATAACAGCTCCCTGTCTATAATATAACAAACCAAACATTTTGAAACATCATTTTCTTTATTCAGCAATAAAAATTTAAATTTCATATATGCAGTAGCATATGAGACTGTAATGTGGCGCTGGTAGGAGATGGGATGGGCACCATCCCGTCTAGTAAATATTTGAAATTGTGGTGAAGGGGATACCATTTATTATTATTTTAGATAACAGTTATTTTCTTTGGATGAGTGCTCAAAATTTTGTAGCATTGTTGGTAACAGGTTATCTGCTAATAAAAGATGTAACAGTGTCACAGGATGCGCTAAAAAAGCTTCATAGTCTGATAGCGTAGTATCGCACCCTCTCTTTGATGTTGCTTTGAATTCTTTTTCAAAAGCATTAAGCAAATTTCCAGATCAACAGAATTTTTCCCTTTTTATTTGATAAAATGAAACTTTATGCACTTTGTGCATTTGATTGTATTTGTTGTTTTTCTTTTGTGTGTATGATTCCGCTAATCTATGTAAGGAAAAAGTGCTGTGCAACGTTCAGAGTTGTAAACTTTTTCAGCAAAGAAAAATGTCATTACTTTTTATTAGAAATTGAAAAGAAATGAAAGAAAACCAAAACATTGTTCATTAGGAAGTAGTAAAAGTGAATTCTGCAACAAACTTTTATGTTATTGCTTTGCAGGGTTCTTCATTTTCATCTTCTATTGTGTAACAAAGGAGAATGTCCGTAAACAGTGGAGAAGATATCTTTGTTGTGGGAAATTCAGGCTGGCTGAAAACTCTGGTAAATATTAATTTTTTTAACTTCTGAATTCTTATATTTAGCGTTAAGTTCCTGGTGTTTTGTAATATTTACAAAAAAGAAAAACAAAACCCCAAAAAATCAATTGATCATGTTGCTGCAGTTGCAGTTTTAGTTTATTATCCAGGATACAGTAAACTTCCAAAATTATACTCTTTAAAGGTGATAGCTGATGCAGCGCTTGCATGTTTACATGCTGCTGCCTTAAGCTGCTAACTGCTAAGAGATGACCTCTTCCACTGCAGGGTAAAGGCATGTCTTTGCAGAAGACTTTTGGTCAGTTAGAAACGGTAAGATTTGTTCCAGCTTGTGGGTCAGTCGTAGTTTTACCAGTTATTTCCAGAAAAACAAAGTGAAGCATGGTTTAAACCAAAAAAGACATTAATTACTTTATGTTATTTTGTTACTAAGTAGTTGTCCTCTTGTAAAGCCATGTATTTTTATACACTTTCACTTAGAGAATCTACTGCACTTCAGTTATTTTTCTGATCTGGTCTGCAGTTGTAAAACTATGACACTTGGCTGCTTGTATTTTTAAAAGGGACAAGAGAAAAGGAACTAGATTGAAATAATTTTAAACATCAAGACTCATTAAATTCTTACAATATAATTGTATTCTGTCTAGAATACTGCAAGAAGTGTGTAAAGCCTTGGTTTTATATCAATTCAGTTGCATTATTAACTATATTTTTATATAGTGCTTGTGTGAGTTGTATTATTTCCTGTTTTAGACTGGAGTAGAACTGCTACAAATGGTTTAAAGAAGCAGGCTGTAAATCAAGGAGTATCCAGTTCTTCCAACTCCTTACAATCAAACAGTAACTCCACTAACTCTACAACACTGCTAATGAATAACGATTATTCAGTCCATGCAAATGGCAATGGTAAGTATAATGCAAATAGTATATCTTCAGAAGTAAAATTCTCCATCCTTTCTGTTCTAACATAGTACTGTCCTCTGCACTGCTGCCCTCTGCTCTTCCTGAGGAGTTGAAATGGAGTTGAATGCAGTAGAACTGCACTCAATTTCACTTGCAATTTGCTGTGGCTTATTTGTCTATTGTGAAAGCTAGATATTAATCACCATTGAAAGTACGTATTAAAAACTGACTTTTTTCAGTGAACATGATCTAGTTCTTCACACTCTTGCAGGGCACGTGTCATGGTGCTGATTTGAGCTCTCAGTAAAGACAATCAATTTTTCAAACAGAAAAATAACTTACAAATTTGTAATGTATAAAACCCTAAGTCAAGCAAAACTCAGAAGACATTACTCCTGTGTGCCTGAGGTATTTTTCCCAGCTGATCAAGAGCTGAGGCTAAGAAGTCATGTCATCAACTAGAATGTTTATTATGAAGTTGTTGAACATGCTTGGAGAGTCTGAGTTGTCCTCATTCCTTGGCCTATGCTGTCAGAAGACAGAGCATAGTCAACAAGATGATATCAGCAGATTACAGAGTAAAATAATTTGTTTGTGAGTTAGAGGTTACTGTTCCTTTAAGTGTATTAACTGCATATTGCAGAGAAATCACAACACTTCAGGAGATGGCATTTGGACATGCCCTGTACAGCTTTCTAATTTGAGGGGATTTTTTTTTCACATTCTTTTTGTAAAATCTCCCTGTTTGGATACCACATAATGCAATAATTAGCATACTTTTTATCTAACAGATCAGTTGAGAACCAGCATCCAGTGACACTCACTATCATTAGACACAAAGCAAGGCAATATTTTTAGGTAGAAGTATTTCCTTTCAAAGAGAGAAATTTTCAGGCGCAAAAGCCTGCATGTCTTGTAGGGCTCTTTTTTCCCTGCTATGTTAATTGCTCTGATGAAAGAAGCCATCTCTCCCTGCAACATCTGACATGCTTATACCAAGCTACAAAAGCATTTTGACTGCTTTTCTCAACAGAAAGAAAGAGCAGAAATGTTCTATTGAACTTGTTTGTTGCAGTGACCAAATGAATGAGCCTGTTGCAGCTTTCTGGAAAAAGTTTTGTTCTTTTGGGTATTTTGGAATGAGATGATAAATTGATGATCTAAACCATTGAGTGATGCCAATTCTGTTGGCTGTGCTCCAATTCTGTCCTACTATGTTCACATAATCAGACCTTTCCAGTGTGTCTGTATGTCCTGTGCCAAAAGCTTCTTAGACAAAAGCAGCTGAAAGAACTCTGATAAAACCTTGTTCCTGTGCACTTAAAAACATGGATGTCTCTGGTGACCCACCTAATTTCCTATTTTATTGTCTATTTTGAATGCTGTGAACCTCGTACCACATCCTCCATTCGTATCAAGAGGTCTGTATGATATCGTGCCTTCATAGTTTGACTAAATAATTCTTCTGGAATTAATTGACTAAATAATTCTTCTGGGTCCTTAGGACTTTTTAAGAGACTAAACCTATAACTAAACTGGATAGCTCCCAGCAAAACTCTTGGAGGCAATTCCTTACACCTAATCTTCCAAACATGGGGCAGTTGTATCTCAGAAGAGCTGGGCTAATGCCTCGAAAAGGCATTAGACTGCTGTTAGATAGGAACATGGGACCTAATAATTTGCTGCACCTGATTGCTCTCCTCTCAAAGCTGGAACTTGAAAATAACATTGCAACACTTCATTTTAAAAAGTGACCTCCAAAACAAAAAACACTCTAGAAATTAAGACTTATGTCATAAATATACTGAGCTATAAACACTTCATGGTTTTAGCTTCACTGCTTCTACTGAAATGCTATTCCAGATTCAGGACTGAATGACTTACTGTGGTAAGTTTGGGATGTCTGTATAGCCTGTGACTTTGCTTTCCTACTGGACTTCATCTTTTTATGGCATTCTAATATTTCCTTATTTTCAGTTTTTTTCTTGCAGATTTGCATGTTTCAGGAACTACAGTTAGGTATCACATGGCTGAACCTGCAGATTTTCTCACTGAGGAACACAAACCACCTTTCTGAATTTGTTCACAGAAAAGCCTTATTTTCTTCTCAGCTTTTGCCCTAACATTAGGGCACAGCTATTTGAACACTCCTAAGATAAAAGAGTGTTAGGCAGGCAGAGGGTTAAACAACAATCACAGTGTTAGCAAGTATGGTTATTTTCTATCATTTTCTACCATTTCAACCTTTTTCTTATTTTTTCTTATTTGAATTAATGAACAAAGCTCTTCTGCTTGTCTTACTCTGTCTACATTTGTGCCTGTTTAAGTGCTTGTTGGCTGTTTAAATTATTAACTAAATTTTTAAAAAGTCCAAACTGAAGTGCGTGCACAAATACTTAGAATAAAAAAAACCAAAATCTCATTAAAAATATTTAGAATGTGATACATAGTAGCAGGAGATTTATCCAGTGAACTAAATGTTTGTGGAGCATTTCAGTAAAAGGCTTCAGTCAGCAATGGTATTAGATGTGTTCATTGTGGATTCACCTAAATGGGTAAGATTCTCTGCAGTCTAAGTATGGTTTTGACCCATAATCAGACCTAAGACTTATTTTGATTGTCCTTCAGAAGTAAATGCTGTAAGTTGAATTCCTTGTACTCCCACTTTCTTCTTTCAGATGCATGGCACACCTGAGATACCTTTAAAGCTTAATTCATTAAAGCAAATCATTAAAATGAGGAGTATTTTGCATCTTATCTAGTGATACTTATTCCAAGTCAAGTCTACATTTTGAGAATTGTGACCTTCATTGCTTCAAATATTGAATCCTTGTGCATAAATATATTAACAACTCTCAAATATCAGGATTTCACACAGGAAAAGAAATTTATACAAAATACTTACCAAAAATACACATTTTAAAATTGTTGCAGGGATAAAATAAGAGAGTGTATGAACTCCCTATAGTGACAAAAAAAAGCATGGGAGGCTTGATTCTGAACCTTTCTGATAGGGAATGCACTTTTTTGTTTCAACAGGCCATCTTTCCAGTGAGAAGAATGGTGTTTGTTTCAGTATACAGAATGGTGATGTGTGTCTGCATGACTTTTCAGGAAAACAACTTGTATTCCAAGACAAGGATGATACTGGCAGCCAAGAGAGCCAAATCTCACTCAGAAGGACTTCAAAGAGAGGAAGCCTAAGTTCTATGGAGAAAATGTGATTTCCTTTTAAACAGCACATTGTTTTACAGCGTGAAGTAGAGTTTTACTTTAGCAGTTTTACATAATGTGAGCAGACCAAGAACTGGTTTTATTTAATATATGGTACTGGAACTTCAAGGCAGCCATGCAATGGATTGACAAGGACAATTATTAAAAAAAAAAAAAGAAAAGAAAAGGAACCTGTTATTTTGACAAGGTCTTGGATGTCAGATTACAGCTGGCACACTTCAATTTTTTTTTCTTCATCAGAGTGGGTTTTTTGAGGGTTTTTTTAACATTAAACAAAAGTTTTATTTAGACTTTTTTCATTACAGTTAAGTTTATCTGGATACAATGCTTAGTAGTACTGTATAAATGTAGAATGTTACAACTTGTGCATACAAACGATGTTAACTTTAAAAATGTTAGCTACACTGTCTTCAACTTTTTGTACGTTTTAGTAGCAAACTCTGCAGTGATGTACATAAGCAGAAAATATCAACCTTTAAGCATCTCAATGATACTTCTATATTTATTTCTTGTAATATAAATTTAAATATACCTATGTATAGAAAAATAATTGGTATTTTGTTTGTAACTTTTATTGTGAGTTTGCATTTTTCTTTAGTTAATTATGTTTAACATAGAATGGTACAAAACTTAATTTGTCCAGTAAGTGGATCACTTACAGTGGTTTGAATATATTCACTAGATGCAGAACTGTAAATAACAAACACAATCGTCTTGAACCTTTAGCTACCTTTTAGTACACCATAGAGGGATAGAAATTGGGTATAATTCAAGTAGAGTGCCATGAATGGAATATTAAATAAAGTAGTCAGTAGGTTATTAAGTACAGCTAATCTGTGTTGGTGGCTTGAGTGAAGTCATCAGTTTTTGCCATTGATTTCACCAGGGTCAGTATTTATATTGAATGGTGAGACACTGCTGTTTTTCATTTGCAATGATGGAAGTTGAGAAGTTTGGGGGCCGGGGGGGAGGGGAGGCAAGCTGAAGAAAAAATAGAAATAATAAATGACAGCTGCTATATTTAGTAGCTGAGAAATTGTTTGTTTCATTGCATGGCTGTTTTCTAAGGGGCAGCTCTTGAGCTATTCTAATGAGTATTTCTGCTTATACTGAGGTGCTAGCTCAGTAATTGCTGGAGCAAAATTGCTTTCCTCTTGTGATATTTACTGGGAAAAAAAGAATTTTGTCTCTTCATGTAAAACAGCTGAAAGTCCATAAACATTGTGAAGGTTCCTCCTGAACAGAAATTGGCCTAAGCCCTGGTCTTACCTCTTCTTCCTCACACACATGTGCAGCTACGGCCACTGCTTTTTCAATTTGCATTCTTGGGCAAAAGTTAGATGCTCCCAAAGCAAACTAGGACAAACTGGTGCCAGACTGCAGAGTACCAGGCCCTGTAAAGAGGGCTGCATGAAGCAGGTGCATGCTGATGGGTAGCAAGGGCTTTGTTTTCCCAGTGGGGAGGGCTCAGTTGGGTGCCCTGAAAACACTCTCCTCAACAAAAAGCATGAGTTACATGCCTCTTATCTGGGGCTCTGTTGGGAGTTAGCAACTGAACCTCTGCAGTGCTCAAACCCCATTGTGGTTCTGTGGGCAACACATCAGTTCTTTCAGTTCTTTCAGTCACATCCAAAATTACTCTGACTATGCTTTTAAGGGGAGAATTTAAAGTATTTGTTGTGTTTATCCACAGGGTTTTAGCTGCATGTTGGTAAAAGCCCATCCTGGAATGCTAGTAGCTGGAATACATTTCTGTGAATGCTTTAGCTATTTGGCTAATTGCCTTTGCAGTGTTTCTTGTAAATTTATTTAATGTTCTTATATTTATATTTTCAACTGTAAAAAAGTAATAAAATTGCAGCAAGTACAACACAAAATATATAAACTTTGTCTTTTAGATAAATGTGTCATTAATACTGGGCTGCGTTACAATTCTTCAGATTACAGGATCAACAGTATGTCACCTCTTGGAGAAAAAGCTGACCCAGCTTTTGCATTTATTCTCTGTTACATATTTTACCTCGCTTGGTTCTGACAGATCTGGATATTAGCAGACAAAACCCTGACATAAATTAGTCCAGTCAATGCCTGCCCTCAAGACTGCTGAAGCTCTCCCAAAATAATTCGGTAAGCAAGAGCACACAGCTGAGTTTAGCTTCAGTAATTAAATTCCCTATGAATACACATTCCACTGACCTGCTCAGAGTCTTTTTATTTTTACGCACTAAAATATGTTAGGATTCTTGAAGTAATTTTTATTTTATATATTCCTAGGGGAGAGGAGTCCTTTCTGACTTTGCCACTTAATAGCACATTCATATTGTAAAAATTTGCACTTTCCACCAGCATTATATTTTAGCTCTTCCTCAAACTAGCTGAAAACGTGTTTTTACACTGGATGTTACAGTATCCTTTTCGTACTTGGTCTCTTGGACTTACTTTTAGCCAGGATACCCAGAGAGAGCTCGGGGAAAGCTGCAACACCCGCCCGGAGCACCAAGTAAAATTCTGTGCATTAGTTTGTGGCTGCAAAGCTAACTCGGGGGATCTGTAAGGAGATTTTAAGTTTAGTCAAAGTTAAACAGCAACCTGCCGTGTACAGCTGGCAGCACCCTGCCCAGCAAACTTGGTGCTCAAGTGCAGTCGGTGCCCTGAGGGGGGAGGCTGGCGCGGAGCTCAGGGAGCGGTGAGCTGGTCCGTGTTTCGGCCCGGCACAGGTTACACCCCTCGGCTCTGGCAGAGGGAGGTGATGAAGCTCGGAGCTCTGTGCTCTGCTCAGCTGTGCAGCACCTACAGAGGTGGGGTCCGACCGCCACCCAGGGAACCAACGCGGCTGTGAACGCTGCCTTCTCAACCACGACTGTCAGCTATAGGCAACGAAGGAAGAACAGCAAGGAAAAGTGACAATAGTAACTCTGTTAATGCTACAATTTCACTTTAAAAAAAGAGGCAACGGAAAAAAAATTCTTTCCGAATTTTGAGTTAATATCACACCTTCAGCTACTCTGCTAAATCTGTGCCGTGCTTTCATTCGATCAGATCTCAAAACGGTGGGGTTTTTTTAAGGCTGGGGGAAAGAAAAGCTTCCAACAAATATTTTGGTATTCTAAGCTTTTTTAAACGAACTTACGAAGAGGTTCTGTAAAATCAACACTATTTTTTACAAACGCAGCCGAGCTTTTGTCACGCCAGGCGGCCCCCCCTCCGCTCGGTCCTTGAGCAGTGCTGTCCCCGCGTCCCCGCAGTGCCTGAGGGCGGAGGCCGCTGCCGCCCCGCCCCGCTCCGCCGTGAGGGCGGGGAGAGGCCGCCGCCATCTCCGGGTGCAGCCGCCCCGAGCGCGGCCGGGCCGGGTTAGCCGGGCCCGCCGTGGGGCCATGAGGAGCCGCAGCAACTCGGGGGTGCGCCTGGACGGCTACGCCCGCCTGGTCCAGCGGACCATCCTCTGCCACCAGGTGAGCAGCAGCCGCCGCTTTGGGACGCCTGCTCGGGGCTGGGGGCGCCGGGCGCGGTGGGGCCGTGCCGGGGGCGTGGGGCGGCTGCCGGGGCCGGGGGCTGCGGGAGGGACACGAACATCCCTGCTCCGGCGGCCTCCTGTCCGCGCGTCCTGCCCCCGCCTGCGGAACAGCGCGGGGAATGCTGAGGCGGTGCGGATCCTGGGGGTGCTCGTGTAAGTGCACCTTGGAAATCGTGTGGAAAACACAGAGAGTCTGGGCTTGTAAATAATGATAGTATTGTGTATACAATGTCTTTATGGCCGTATGGTACACACCCAGCCGTTGTGCACACTTTATCTATCTAGGTAGACAGATGGATACGCACTGCATACTATGTATATGTGTGTATATATATGTATATATCTATATATATATATATTGTACATATATACGCACACACGTTAACAGCAGCATTCCGCCCTGGTGACATGAGAGCCCCGAGCAGGACTTTGTGCCGCGCCTGTCAGCGCAGCGCGGTGCGGGTCCTGTGCGCTCCCCCAGCCCGTGTGTGCGGCGGGGCACGTCCCAGAGCTTCCAGTCTGTTCTCCCGCTGTCCGCACTGCTGAGCCTCTGGAGCGTCAGGCGGGGCTGCCTGCACAGGCGAGCAGCGAAAGAAAGAAAATAACAGCGGTGGTTCCGGGAGGTTGTTGTGCACCTTGTGTTTTTTGGTCAGCACAGTGCTCTCTGCTAAGTGTGCTTGCTTTACCCAGGTGGGCACTGAGGACTCAGAAGGTGTTCACCAGTGTCATGCTTGGGTTTAAACAATCCAGTGTATAAAGATGAGCAGCAGGGTTTTCTGCACAGATCGGTTACCAGATATGCTTTGTTGATGAGAGTTGAAAGAAACTGGTGAGCAGTGAAAGAAGAGGCTGGGCCCCAAATGTGCTTTGGTCAGTAAGATTTTTGTCACATTGTTTTGAACACAGGGTTGAAACACCTGTGAATTGTTGTTTGTGTACTAATTATTGTAGACTCAGTAGAAACAAATGCAAGAGCATGAGAATATAATTTTTGGCTCTTCCTGTGCTGGGGCGCAGGAGAAGCTTTTAGTTGTGTTCCCATCTCTGCCTATTGTCAGCAAGATGACCTTGGGTAAGTCACTTTGGCTTACAGTGCCTGCTTTGATTTCCTTGTTTATAAGATAAGGATGCTGATAATAGCTTCCATTAGGGGAGATATGGAGTCTCTAAGATCCTGAGCTCGAGCATGCCCCATGAAAGCCTTGATGATATTAATATTTAACAATAGGAAAAAACATAAGTAAATGGTAATATAGGGGTTCATACTGGTGACCAAAATTTTTGTAATTGCTATTTAAAGCAATAGGATGAATGTTCATGACTGTGCCTTTTCCACTGAGGGCTCAGTGTCTGGGAGAATTCAGAGGTGGGGAAAGGAGGTTTTCTTTGTGAGGAAAGCAATTTGCAGGCTAGCAGCAAGGCAGAGGATCAGTGGTATCTCAAGAGGACCCAGAGAAATGCTAGAGGCAAGTTTCTAGATTTTAAAAAAATATTTCTTTATAGTCTTCCTGGTTTTTTCACTGCAATAGTTTGAAAATACTGTGTTCAGCCAGGTGAAGAGAGGCAGTGCTTGGGCAAGTTAGGAAGGTTGTCTTTGGGCCACATGCAACTGTGTCTTTCTTGTGAGCAGAAAGTCTGTGGCTGAATGGGCTTGGATGCTGCTGCTTCACTGCTGCTGGTGCCTTCTTAGTGCCTCTCAGGAAGGAGCCAGGGGCCAGGGAAGTGAGTTTTAGCCATGGAGCAGCCTGGCAGAAGAACCAGAAGGTGTTTAAAATGCTTCTGAGGTGCCACTGCTCAGCAGGGGCTGATGTGTGACTGTGACCCTGCACCTCACGTCCTCAGCTGAACCTCACTGGTTTTGTGCCTGTCCTGCTGAAGTTCTTATTGACACTTGCTGCCCTGTAGGAACTGGTGTGTGTTTTGGTTTGGGTTGTTGGGGGTGCCTTTTTCTCTCCAGATTGATGGATAGATTTAAAAATAGGTTTGGGCATGATACAGCAGTTTAAAGTCTTAGTCCAGCAATCAGCTTTCTGTTCAGTGCTCTCAGCTGGCAGCCCATGGTGCTGATAAAATTCTTTGCTCCGTGGATCTTCTGAGCAGTGTGATTTGCAGGATGAGACCTGCTAGTCTGATTAGCCATCACTGCATAGATGGAATGCTTGAAGTACTAGCTAAGCTAAAATCCCTTTGACATCAGGGAGATTAAGTGCCCTCAATGTTTCTGTGGGTTCTTTAGCACCTTGTAAACATTGTAGTTTTCATATGGTGTCAGCAGGTAACAAAAAAAAGTAATTGTAGTTTTTAATAGAAAACACTTCTAAAAAGCTGAAACAAAGCCACTTAAAATATTAATTAGTATATTGCATTGTTCTGCTAACATTCTGAATGTGCATAAGGAAAGACATTAATGTGTTTTCAGTTCATGAGAGCCAGCCCCAGTGCACCCCAAAAGCTGGGACCAACTTGTAGAGGAGTCAAAGGTGGTGAAATGGTGATAGCTACCCATGGATGTGCTTAATACAACCTCTTGAGCTAGACAAGTCCCTCCCTGGGAGCTGAATAGTCTTTTAAAGTCTTGGATGGGCCATTTCTCTGGGATTCCAATTTGATACACAGAGACATTTTTATTTTTCAAGTGGCAGCTAGCCAGCATGGAGAGTAGGGAAAAGAAACCAAAAGGAGCATTTTTTTCGACAGCAGAGTGATCTCTATCAAGGCAGGGCTGCAGGTGAGTAGATGTTTGTTGTCCTGCATTGGAGGGAGGGAAACAAAGTGTCCTCTGTGAATGTTGGGAGTATGTGGTCTGCCTTTTGGGACCCTGAGTTTTGTCATGTGGGCACAGTGCTGAACTGGGACTTCTGTTACTCCCTGTTTGACTTCTCAAGATCAAAGAGAAGTTTTTTAAGCTGTTTGCATTCATATGTGCTACTTTCCCCATCAGACAGGTGAGTAGGGGTCCTTCAGCTGTTACTTGGTTTATGAAGACCTTGCTGAGGCAGGGCTGTTGCAACAGAACTTCATTTCTACTCTGAGGGCGTCACTAAACAGTGCTGTATTAATCCATAACAAAACATGTGCCAGGTCATGTCTGTCAGGCTGTCACCCATGTGCTGCTCACATGCAGAGACCAGGAAATTGTAACTAAATCCCCTCCCCCTCAAGCCAGCTTTTTAAAAAGTAGAGTTGAGTGAACCAGTGTATGAGAGAAATGAAAAATTGGTGGATGTATCCTTTTAAATTTTACTTTTGTAAAAGTAGTCTTTACTATTGTAATCTTTGCCCCTTGTCACACCAGCCCCACCAATTGGTCTTCATTCACTGAAATTTTCTTTAAAGGCTTGATTTGATTGAAAATTCTATTGACTTTTGCCTCTTTGTCTCATTTCTTTGTTAGTCAAGAAGGTACAGCCAAGAAAGATGGTCTAAAAAAATTAAGGATAGTGAAGTGATGGGAATTAATGATGCAATTAAAAATTTAATGGAATATTTGGGATACAGGAGACTACTCAGTGCTCTGCTTTTCAGACAGTACTGCTTTTCAACACCTTCACATTTTTTTTCCTGTACATTTTCCAAAGGAGGATATAAAAAGGCTTTACATTCATTTAGCTGTCATAAACCCAGTGGGCAGATGTATAGAAATACTTTTTTAATCTCCTTGAAGATCACTAGTGGTTTTTTACTTTCTAAAGATTAGGCCACAGAGCACTTACATAGAGAAGCATATATCCCACACTTAATTTCTAGTGTTAACTCAGTACCTTCTTTTCCTCATAAATATGTAAAATTTAAATTTCCATTTCCTTGGTGTATTCTGCATTTCACTCAGTGACTTAGCTACTAATCCTGAGTGGATGAAGATGCCCAGCTGGATGCTGTAAACTTTGCAGCCTGAAGTGTTCAAATAAATTTTGTATTTCACTTGTGTGAGTTTGGGAAAGAAGGATGGGATCTCACTTGTGTTGTGAATTCATGAGCAGCCGCAGTGTGCACTTAGCGTGAAATCATCTTTAGTTTGTTACCCTTTCATACAGAAAGAAGCAATGGGGCTTGAGGTGGTGATGTTTGTGTGTTCTTTATTCCTTCTGCCATGGTTAGAACCCAGTGACGGGGCTGCTTTCAGCCGGGGCCGACCATAAGGATGCCTGGGTACGGGACAACGTCTACAGCATCCTGGCCGTGTGGGGGCTGGGGATGGCCTATCGGAAGAACGCGGACCGGGATGAGGATAAAGCTAAAGCCTACGAGCTCGAGCAGGTGCGTCAAGGCTCGGCATGAGCTCGTTCCACTGTTTGGGTTTTCTTACTGGTGTGGTTTTGGAGAGTGCATTCGCACTGCTGCTGTGTCTAGAATCTGGCAGGGTTTTCCCAGCTTGGAGTAAGTATTCCAAAGACAGCAGCATCCATGCAGTGTGTGGTGTGCAGTATCCCTGGCAAATTTCTGGCAAGGAGGATTTGAGGAACGGGATTGCAGAGAGGCTAACATCTGAATTTAAATACAAACAAAACAAAAATATGTAAAGTCAAACTTCCATCGGTTGGCTGATTGTTGAAAATTAGGCTTCTGAGAGGTTTTGTGCCCCAATTTACAAGGCTCTCTCTGATTAAACCTTGAGGCCCTTCATGAGGTGTGTTATGGTGCAGAAAATCAGGCCTAGGCTGCTTGATCTTCCAGCAATTTGTCTGCAAGACCTTTCTTCACTGTAAAGAGAAGCATGCCATTTAAAGTAGAAGTCTTTGGAATGAGCATGGAGGTTGTACGTGGTGTGTAGGCATGTTTGATCATAGCAGAGAAGGTATCAATCTCCAGACTGATGAGATCTGTGCTGGAGAATTGGAAGGGGACATAACTCACACAGTTAAATACTAAAGTCTGCAGCTGGGAATGTGAGTATCAGAAATGAGAATGTAAACAGAAGTGGGTTAAATGTGAAGTGAGGGACTGTTCGTGTCCTGCTGTTGTTTTGGAGTCACTGGGTAAATTTTTTGCTGGTATGTCCTACTTGAACCAGGGAGGTCCATGGTAACGCAATAAGCTTGACTCAGTTTGCATGATCATATTTTGAGGCTATATTTTTGGGGTGAAAAGATAGGGTTGATTATATAATGCACAAGCTTGCACTTCTCTACATTCCCACTTACGGCCCTTTCTCTACAAGTCACTTGATTTTTGCTGTACTGTATAAAGAATGGAAGAAACTCTGCAGGTTTTGCAGCCACATCAATGTCTTGGTGTCACCTACCAGTGTTCCCTAGATCTGTCATTCAAAAATTTTATTGTTAGTATTAATATTCTTACAAGACATAGCATTCTTCTTACTTTCTTTAGCTGGATAGAAGGACCATGGAGAGTTGTTCCACTGTTTAGAGAGGACCTTTGGGAAAAGAGTTCTCCTAGATAGGAATGAAGGAATGAAATCTGATCAGTGTATTTAAAAAAAAAAACAAACATGCAAAACATTTTGGGCAAATACACGTTCTTTTTTACCTTTGGCAGGACATTAGTAGAGGGTATGAACTTTACCACTTTTGAATGTTGTTTGTAAGAGGTGATGAGGCTGGAAGTGTCACTGGTCTGTTTTGTTCCTGCAGAATGTTGTGAAGCTGATGCGGGGACTCTTGCAGTGCATGATGAGACAGGTAATGCCATAGAATTGAGTTGCATCAGTAGATGTTGTATTTACAAAGCATTTCATTGAAATGTGTGGTTCTTGTCTCTTCTGTGGAGTGATTTAATCTGTGTGAGTGCCAGTGATGGTGTGGGACTCTTCTTAAAACTCTTGAGCAAAACTAACCTTGCTTCCACTTACTGTCCAAGTAATGTTTTGAGACTGTGCTTGTAGCAAGTCAGAGTTTTACCTGTGCAAAGCAATTTTCACCAAGATGGATAGTTTAGATCTGAACTCAACAAGGTGATTTAATCGTATTCTTTCCTGTAGAGGTATGGATTTAACTGGAGTCTAAAGTCAGAGTTGTGTTTAAACCCTCTGATCAATCAAAACTGAGTGTGGTAACAGGATTAAGACCTCAATATTCTCCTCACCTTAGAAAAGTTGTTAATTTTGAAATAGTTTGGAGAGTTTCTTCCAAAATGTTTCAGATTTGAGATTTGTGATGTTTTTTAGGTAGATAAGGTAGAGAAGTTCAAGCGCACTCAGAGTACCAAAGACTGCCTCCATGCCAAGTATAACTCTGCAACTTGTGCCACGGTGGTTGGGGACGACCAGTGGGGGCATCTACAAGTGGATGCAACTTCCCTCTACCTGCTCTTCTTGGCACAGATGACTGCATCAGGTAAGCAGAAGATATTTTTGCCTTTTGTTGCAGCCTTTTCTATTCCAGCTTTTATTTTAAAAGGAAAAAAAAGAGCTAGTAATCAGCTTCAAAGGTCTTTACATAATTATTACTCAGAAGCAAGTCATGTTTCTCTGGAAAAGAGATATGCCTTACATGGAATATAGTAATTGGCAGTGTCTATGCCCTTAATCAAGGCATCAAATACATGAGATATTTAGAAACATGTCAGAGAAGTCTCATGTTTAAAGACTTCATAGGGGACAACCACGTTTCTTCAGAGAGTGGCAACATCAAGTCAGGTGCACTTGTGCCATCAGTGTTTCTTCTCTTACTGGTGCTGTTTTATCTTGTGTTCTTCATAATCATACTCTTCCTGTGAGGATAAGCATTTGTTTCCTTACATGTTTTTCTGTCCTTGAAGCCCCTTGCAATTGATCCCTGCAGAGCAGGCGCCTGTTTGTCTTGAAGGTTCCTAGGTAGAGCACTGAGCAGGCAGAGGGCTGGGGAGCTGCAGGAATTGGTATGCACTGTTCTGGAGAGCCAGAGCTGGCTCAGGTGCCTCTGCTTTTTACCCATGGTCTGGGTGTCACCCTCACAGTTTTGGTTGGTCTTTGAAACAGTCTATATTGGTGGGGTTTGAAGTATTTTGTCAGTAGCAAGTATTGAGGCTTGCTGCCTGACCTTTGGAAATCAGTATGAGTTTTTCCTTTGATTTCAGTGGGCAGGGGTTGGTAGCAAATAAACAAAAGCATGAAACTCAGTGAAGAGTAGCTATTGCAGTTCTGATACAATATAATTATTCTCTTTCCTTCTTTTCATCAGGGCTACGTATTATCTTCACCCTTGATGAAGTTACCTTTATCCAGAATCTTGTTTTTTACATAGAAGCTGCCTACAAAGTTGCTGTAAGTAGTTATTTATATGTAAATGATCTGAACACTCCTCAAGTGTGGGTGGAAAATTATTTATTGCTGGAGAAGTTAAATAGGGACTTGTTTTTTCCACGAGAAAATATCAGAACCTGTCAGGATTTTACAGTGCAAGCAGCATCTTTGGAGATGTTGGGAGGGCTGTGGAGGATTTACTGCTGTGTGGGTGAGGTATACTTGTTCTATCATAATAATAGGAGGGTTTATTGATAATTAGTAATATTTCCTGATGTCTAATTATAAGTCTTCTAGGCCTTTCTGGAAAGGGCAGGTTGTTAGCAAACCAAGTTGAAGGGACATGGGGAGAAACATGCACAGGAGGGATAAAGGGCTTTGTGTGTTCTGTGAAGGCAGTGATTTGTGATTGTACACATGGCCCTGCTGGGGTGTATTTTTATGTGTTGCTTTTCAAACATGAGCAGGGTCTCTTTTGAAACTTGGAGCCCCTTTTTTTTTCCTTTTTTTTAAGGGAAATAATAAACTAATTTAATGTAGGGGGCAAAACATTGCTTTTGTATATAATCATGCCATTTTTTTCTTGATGATATTGCAGGATTATGGAATTTGGGAACGTGGTGATAAGACAAACCAAGGAATCCCTGAACTAAATGCGAGCTCCGTGGGAATGGCCAAAGTGAGAATGTCTTCCTGACACCTCCTTCATGGCTGCTGTGTTAAGTTTGAGGGCTCTGACAAACCTGATGGCTTCCTTTGTATGGTCTTCTTGACCACTGCAATAGTTAGTTGATTGTATAAGAACTTTTGTTTAGGTGTAAGTATTTTCTAGTGTAAAATTTTTGAGATAATGGCTCTCATTGAAGGACCTCAGCACAGTTGTCCCAGGGATTGCAAGAAGGGTACCAGATTAACTGAACCATGAATCTGACAGATTCAGTGAGATGCAATCTTATAAAGTGTCCTCTTGGTTTTTTTCCCTCCTCCTTCATTCTTCAGCCTCAGTGTCATATATATTGTCATTATAAGACCAAGTCAAATGTAAATTCAAAAAAACAGCAGAATATCAGTTTAAGAAATTTTATACAAGTAGTTTAAAGAGAAAAATAAATGAAGATATACTTAAAAGAAGGTGGATAATTCTGGTTCCCTCATAGCACAAGGTCACAGAGATACTAAATGAAGCTCAGAAGGCCATAATGTAAATGTGTAATTGACAACTACCCCATTACATGGTGTCTGAAGGACAGACAGAAGACAAATATCATTAAGGTTAAAGGTGTATTTGCCTTTCAGCAGGATTTGTAAGATCTTGTGTGCACTGCAAGAGGGAGAGACTGCTGGTGTTGGCCCCACACTGATACAGGAGGCTATTTTGAAATGTAGGGCAGGACAAGCATTTTTTACTAAGTACGTCAGTGTTTAGATGATGTCTCTCTGGAAACCCATCTCCCATTTTTTTTGCATTGCCCTTAAATTATAGGAAGGATCACCACTACATCAATGCTCTGTCGTACTAGTTGAAAACCAGAAATAGTTACTTTTTCTAAAATGTTGCCAAGCTTCCCTTTAAAGATGAAAAAAGTATTGGTGGGGCAAATTGCTGTCTCACGTAATTTCCTTCAGAGGGTAAATACAGGTGCTAGGGTACATACTTGGTTTAAAAGGTATTTATTGATTTTGAGTTGTGGTTTGGTTTTCTTTGAAGGCTGCTTTGGAAGCAATTGATGAACTAGATCTTTTTGGAGCTCATGGAGGACACAAATCAGTGATTCATGTTCTTCCTGATGAAGTGGAACACTGTCAGGTAAAAATTAGTCTCCTCTTTGCTTTACTAGGGGAAAACCTAACACCCTCTCCCCTTTGTTTTTAAATGAAATGTTGATTTACTAAGCCAAGAATGTAACGTAATAAGGATGGCTTCAGGCTATGCTGCTCATCCTGTTTCTCGTAGATCATGTGAAACTGAATAGAGTGAAACATTCTCATTCTAACTCAGTTAAAAATAACTGCCCAGACTTCTCTGTCAGTTTGCAAATAGTGTAGTCTCATTTGCATTTGACATAGCTTTTGAAGTAGGCAAATTGTTTTACATCCCTCTCTCCTGTTCTTGTTTTGCTCAGTCTATTCTGTACTCCATGTTGCCAAGGGCATCCACGTCCAAGGAGATAGATGCTGGCCTTCTGTCTGTTATTTCTTACCCAGCTTTTGCAGTGGAGGATGTAAACCTTGTTAATGTAACCAAGAGTGAAATCATATCCAAACTGCAGGTAAGGATTCACTTTTGTTTTCCAAAGAGAGAAGCAGAACTTCTTGCTAAACCAAAAATCCTAATTAAACAAGAGTTGCCAGGTTGGTTCATGTGTGCATGAGGAGAGAGAGGAAGATCCCTAATAAAACTCAGCACACACCTTAATGCTGATATTAGTCTGTGAGGAAGAAGTGTATGGGAAATTTCCTACAATGTTGTCTGTTTTTGCAGGGCCGCTATGGCTGCTGTCGCTTTCTCCGAGATGGTTACAAGACACCCAGAGAGGTACTTCTGATGTATATTTATGATGTATATTTTCAGTAAGCACATGGGAAGAATTTTATCTCTTCTTTATAGACATATTTTGTTTTATTTACATGAAGGGGTGAAGATCTCCATCACTGCTAAGACATCTTAGTGGATTTGGGGGTAATCCGGGTATCCACCCTGGAAAGGACACATATTTGAGGGAGGCTAAGGGTTTAAAAAACAGTTATTAAGGACAGAATTTAATTCATAATTTTGTAAACAATTAACCCTTAGATATGCTTATGGTGTCTAAGAGGAAGTGGTATCTCTGAAACATCCCAAAATATCTTTGAACTGAGGCACAGCCACGATCATTTGGGAGACACTTAGATCCTGAGACTAGGAAGGATGGATTTGTCTAGAGAACCATTAAATGAGTTTGAGAGTGAATGTGACAAAGAAGTCAAGAGACTGCATGGAAACTGTTTCTGATGGGTTTATTGGTTTCTGTGTTATAATCTGTATTAAATAGGCTGCCATTATGATTGGAATATGAGTGACTAATTTAGCACTGTGATTAAATGAGTGTGGTTGAATTTTTTAGGATCCAAGCAGGCTGCACTATGATCCTGCTGAGCTCAAGCTCTTTGAGAATATTGAATGTGAGTGGCCAGTATTCTGGACATACTTCCTAATTGATGGAATATTTAATGAGGACAAAATCCAGGTGAGGAAAGAAGAAATTGCTTTCAAATTGCAAAACCATTTACCCACAGTATTTTGTAATTGTGTTCCATGTTTGTTTTGGATATTATTTAGATACACCATTAGCAGAGTGGAATAGTCTTCAGCCAGTTTCACCTTCCTGGGGAGTTCATGGTGTGGTAAAGGCAGCAGGGTTGTGCACACTGGGGCCTGGTTTCCCTCTCCCTACCAGGTTGAATGGCTCTGTTAGCTGGGGTGGTAAAACAGGGCTAAACAGGGTTTATTTTGCTGGTTTTGTCTTATCACCAATCTTGATGCCCCTTTCACAATTTCTTCAGGATGCAATAAGCTTCTTTTTCCCCAGCCTGTCTGGCTTGGCTGCTGAGAACAAGATTCATAGTACTTTCAGTCTTTTTGTACATTCAAAGAGATTTGGGATTGGCTTATGTGGGGCAATTTCATTTTCACTAGTTCCCCAAGTCACTTCATGCTATTACTGTGCCAGACATCCAGTTGTCAGTAGAGCTAAATTGATTGTAGCCCTCCAAAGGTTATGGTGGCCCCTGGGGAGTACTGGTGATATAAAGAGCAGCAAGTAACCAGGACATTCATACGAGAACTTCTGCAGATCGGTAGCTTGAAAGAAATTTAAAATTTATGTGATTTAAAATTGCCTGATATGCAGAGGGATAGGAGATTGCTGAGCTCCTTTAAAAATTGAAATGACATCAGAAACTATTCAGAGAATTTCAGACCAAAAAGCCCTCTTTCTGTATCAGTTGTGCAAATCAAGTGAAATTCCTCCCACACTAGACACATAAAATATTTTCCTGAACACAGTAAAAGTAGTCTGATGAAGAGAGAAATGGCATTATTTCACGAGGGGGAAAATCAGAAAGTTTACTGAAACTTCAGTCCTGCCAATAAAATACCACTTCCTGAAGCAGGCTCTAGGCCTTAGTTGGATTATCTGGGACATTTTGTACCTGCTTGTTTTTTTTTGTTTTTTTTTTTTGGTGTGCAGATGGACTGTTCTAGGGCATGGTCAGGGCAATTGCTCCCAGTCTCCACTGTTCAAACAGAGTTGAATGAGTCACTGAGACGCTCAGGTGAGTGTCTAGTCCCCAGTTACTGCTGCAAACAAATGGTTTTGCTAGAAAAATAAGCACCCTGAGGACTCAAAAAAAGTGGAGTGGGACAGGATACTGAAAATGTCAGTGTATGTGAACCTGTGAGTACCATACTTTGAGTGATCCACTTTATTCAGGAATAGCAGAAAAAAGGATTTCTGTGGCAGATGCTGGTAGTGCTTGAAAAGTTTCCCTCTAAGTATACATCAGACTCTTTTTCCCTGTAACTTGTTGAAAGTATGGGGAGATAGTGTTCAAATTGTAGATATGAGCAAAGGCCTCTATGCTAAAGTAAGCAAATACTGAAGTAGCTGTGATCCCATGAGAAGTTTGAACAGAGAGAGAGAAGAGTGATGAAGATCCTTTGTGCCAGGGAAAGAAGAAGACTTCTGTTCTCAGAGACGAAGATGAAGATGATCTCAGAGATAGATAAAGAGAACCTTTGCTCTTGAACAGCTCATCCTTAAACTAATACCCCATAAGTTGACGTGGCCCATAAACACAGCTGTTGGAACTGTTGTGAAAAATGGGAGGGACTTCAAGATTGCAGATTTCTGGGCAGCTGCTGTTTGTGGAAATTAAAAGCCACAAGAGAACTTTCTTGTGGAGGAGTCTCCATAAATTGACAAGAGGGACTCCTCTCCCTAAGTGAACGGAAGAAAGACTATTCTAGAAGTGATAAACTGGCTGAATTGGTTCTGTACATTGTTAATGAGAAAAAAAAAGTTGTAGGGAGAGAAGTGTTCTAAAGGTTTTATTCTGATTCTTATTATTCTTTCTTTTAGTTACTGTTAATAAAGTTTTCTTTATACACTTTTAAAGTTTTGAGCCTGCTTTGCCTTCCTCCTAATCCTGTCTCACAGCAGGAAATGAGTAAGTATATTCTAAAGGGTGTACTGTTGTTTGGTCAGCACTAGACCCACCACACTTCTCAGTAGGAATATATTGGAAGTTTTGTAGCAATGTGTAACAATTTGAAGACAAGTGTTCATGTTCTCATAACACTGGGATGCTGGAGGAGTCTCTGATAATTTGAACCCTGTTCTTTCATCAGCAAGTCATGATTCCTCCACCCCTTTTTTTCTTTTTTAAATATATTAACTTTCAGTAAAAAAGTACTGTTTAAAAGTACTTTGTTGTTTCAGTTTTGCTGACTGTAATGTGAATTTTCACTCTCTTTTAAAAATAATTCCAGGTACAAGAGTACAGAGAGGCTCTGGAAGGAATACTTATTAGAGAGAAGAATGGATTAGTGCTAATGCCTGAACTGTACGCAGTCCCTCCAGAAAAGGTATTGTGAAAATGCAGTGTCCACTTCAGTATGCAAAGTAGAGAGAGCAAGAGGAATGTCAGTCTCATAGTTTTTCTGTGTCTAATGAATCTACACCAACAATAAAAAAGACTATTGCACATTATTTTAAAAAGTAAGAGACTTCTCACAGCTCCTGCTGAGAAATGGTAAACTTCAGGCTTCCAGATGGTCACGTTTTTCACTTGTAAATTTGATTGTCTGTGGAAATATCACAGCAGGTCTAAAGTTTTACATCTTTAGAGCAAGACATATATTTAAGAAGTCTTGATACTGGCTTAGGAACTGAAGCTCAAAGACGAAATAAAGCATAGACTGTCCTACTTGTCTTGTCTATTGACTGATTGTGCTGCCCTTTTCCAGAGCATGTATGGGAGACAGGTTTCAAGTGGATTAGGGTTTGGGCTGGGATTTTGGTTTGGGTATTTTCTTTTCCCCCATCTTCGCTGTTACTGTTTATCTCATTCTCCCGTTGTGACAGAGAAATTCAGACGAGCTTATGTGCTCTTCCATGCTATTTGCCTTTGTATCCCTCCCTGCCAACTTCTTCTCCCACTCCAGACTTCTCAGCCCTCACTCACTAAGGGTGTGGAGCCTCCTGGGTTGGTCTGAGTTGCTCAGCTGATGCCTTGCTCGCAGATCTGAGGTGGAAACTGAATTGCCTTCCTAGTGGGAACAAGCGTGTAAGAGTCCAGAGCCTTCTTGTGAATTTTGATATAATGATAATGATCTGAAAAAACATGCCCCATCAACAGGGTAGATTTTGTCTCTCTGTAAAAGAAGTATGAAATGGCTGCCTGAAGATGTAATCTGGGAGGGTTTTTGCCCTGCCCTCAATAGATCTGTATACTGCAAAACTAAGGCAGTTTTTCTAAATTAATAAGTCTACTCCTAATTTTTCTATTGACCATCCTTGCTAACGCAGGAAAAGTGGAATAATCTTAATATTGGAAAGCAGCTTTGCTTCAGAAAGCTGGGTAGACATCAGTGAATTTAAAGTGTCATCTTGGAAGGGGTTGGAAAGCAGACACCCAGTTACCTATGCTCAGCCCAGAGGGAAGGCAGCAAAGGCATGGTGAGAAGAAAGTGGAAGAGCTAATACCAAAGCTATAATTGCATGCACAGTCCCCATTCATCCTCCAGCTTTGAAGGGTGGGAAGAGGTACAAAAAGGAAGTGTAGTTCTTGTCCCTGAAAATGCATAGCCTTAGAAGTGAAACCATTACATCTCTGTGTCAGTAGTAAGGGCAGTTGAAAGGGTTGATGTTAGACTGTATATCTCAAGTACTTACATGTTATTGATTGTTCTTCACAACTTTTGGGTAATTTTTCTTGCTTATGTATTTGCTTTCAGGTGGACGAGGAGTATGAAAATCCTCACTCCGTGGATCGTGTCCCAATGGGAAAGTTGCCCCATCTTTGGGGGCAATCATTGTATGTCCTGAGCTGCCTGTTAGCAGAGGTCATTATTCCTTGCATAGTAGATAAACTTGTATTTCATTTTGTTTGAGATGTCTTGGGCTTTAAGTACAGTTTGGTTGACAGGTAGAGGCCAGTGTGTTTTACAGTAGAAACATGTACATGAACCATGAAAGGCTGACTCTAAACTTGCAGGACCTTTTTTTTTAATATAGCTAAGCAATTGTCTAATTGTTTCTAATCAAGCTGAGTAAGTTTTCACATGGTCTGGAATATGGTTAGAATAGAGGAGTAAGCCCAAGCTGATTTGGCTGTTCCAGAGCCAGCATTTTGGGCCATTTCAGCTTTACTAGGCTATTCCTTGCTCTGTGGCATGATGTATCTACTAGTCAGACACATTAAAATCAGACTAGTTAAAAGAAGCACAAATATCTCAGTGGAGCTACAAAAAAAATCACTTTCTTGGTAAAATTATGTCAGTTGCTGTAACTCTGAAATAGGAATTCTGAATGCAGATTGTGTCAGTCAGAAGCATTTTCTTGTTGTTCCAAAAAATTATTGCAGCCATTGTTTTTATTGAATGTCCTACTTTGTGGACATGGTAGACAAACCAGGCTTTAAATTCTGCTGTCCTGAAAAATATGAAAATTGGTTAGGATTTATTCCATATGTCAGAAGCCTTTTGCTTAAATTCTGTTTGTTTCCTTATTTTTTTCTTTCTTTTGCATTTGTTCTAGGGATTTCTTGCTGCAGGTGAAATTGATCCCTTAAACAGGAGATTTTCCACGGGATTTAAACCTGATGTTGTGGTACAAGGTGAGGGAATTTCTGTGAACATTCTGTCTGAATTGAATCATGTGGTGGCAAAGTCCCTGTGTACAGGAGAGGTGAAAGATGTGTTTAAAAATAATGTGGATTTTTTTTTTTTGCATGGGATATAGATACTTTGACGACACTGTGAGAAGGAGAAAGAGTTGTTTGCTCAGCTGCCTTTTTCCAGGAAGGAAGATCAGGTTTAAGGCACTTTAAAAAAATTGTTAAAAATTTAAGACTTGTCTAGAATTGGAGAGTGGCAAACTTAATCTTGTAGTGAAAAGGAAAATCTTGGTAGTTTCTAGAGAGAAGAAGCAGAACTGACAGGAGATGGATCAGGTTAATCAGGTTTCATGTAGCCCCTTTTCAGAGAAACCAGAGAGCACTGAGTGAGGAGCATCCCTGTACACAGAGGTGAGGCAGCCAGAGTTACCAGCTTTTGGCTGCTGCAGGGAGTGGTCTCTTTAGTTTGTGCAAGAACAGCCAAAACCAGAAATTAAGTAGAGAGCAAACACCAGCAGATCAGGTCTTAAAGACTTTTCCAGTGCCTGGGCCACACTGAAAGAGCAACCAGCTCATTTATCAGGAGCAGCCTTTGTCAAGGATCCTGTGACCTGGGCTGGTGCTTGTTTACCCACTGTTGGTGCCTCATGGGAGTAGCATTTCATTATTCCAAAGTGCTTAATTTCCAACAGAAATAAAAGTGCTTGCTTATTTTTAGCATTCTTTGGCAAGTATTCACAATACAAAGAAGAATACTGCATTATTAGTCCCAAATCAATAAGCCACTTATCGTGGGCAAAACCTCAAGTGGGACAAGAGATGGGTTCTGGGCCTGGATTGTAAATTCCTCTATTAGGGAATTTTTTTTCTTCCCTACCTCTGCCATTTTGTGTCCTCTGAAATATCTATTGCTGCACAAGTGACAGCACCTGCTCCCCAGTGACTTGGCTGCATTGTTATGGTGTGCTGTGTTAAAAGAACAAAGATTTTCAAGTCATCTTTCCCTCTGTTCTATGGGGGGAAAGCACTAAAATATACTCTTTTCTAAAAGAGACTGTGTGATCCAAACTAGTGGTACTCAAAGAAATCAGAAGCAACTGATTAAGTCCCCAGGAACGTGCTTTAACCTCAGCTTTGACCCTGCTTTGAGTGGGAGGTTTGAGTAGAGACCTCAGAGGACTCTTCTGACCCTTCTGACCACCACTGTTGTCCAAAGTGGACAGGAATGGCAAGAAATACTGAGAAACAGAGAATTAAAATCTGTCAGGTGCCCTATTATAATCCCTTTTGATTTAATGAATCCATAAATTAAGAAAAAAGTGAGGTCTTCATGCCTTTTTAGTTAGCTAAATGCATTTGTTGAGAGGTGACAGTAGAGACAGTCAGTTAAAAAGAGTAGAACATTGGTTTTTACTTGTGTTTTTGTTTTCTGTTACACAGTAACTGTTTTGGCAGAATCTAATCAAATTAAGAATCTGTTGCAAGACCGTGGAATCAATGTTCAGAGCATTGCTGATATCCATCCCCTCAGGGTGCAGCCAGCTCGCATCCTCAGCAACCTCTACACCATGTTGGGTAAGTATTTCAACATGGAAGTCTCTCTGCTGCCAGGCAAATATTTTAAGAAGCTTAACCAACTTAGAACTTCTGTCTTAAATAAGGGACTCAAAGAGGTGGAAAAATTACCTCATTAGAAATGGTGGAGAAAATACAAATTTTCCTGTGCCCTTGGAGTTAGACAAAAACTGACTCTTCATTTGTCCTCCAGAAACTACTTCCACAGAGAAACTGGTTTTTGAAAAAATGCCTGGTAAAACACAGAAGAAAAAAATCAAGTATTTTTCCTTTGAGAAGTCATTTGAGTGTGGAAACTGGGAAGTATGATTTTCATTTTCTGAGCAGGCAGTCTGGGAACTTTTCTGCTCCAAATCAGGGAAGCTGTGCTGCTATCAGAGCGTCATTGGGCTGTCAGGTTCTTGCTAAAGTTCCTTCCAACCCAGAGCTGAGATAAGCTGTTGAAGCTCTCTGTCTCTGTTGCAAGCCCAGAAGCCTTTAGGGCTTTTCTAAACACAGGACTTTAAATACATTCCAGTTCCTCAGCAGTGGCTCTCAAGTCCTGTTTTCCTCAGAGCCTGAATTGACTTAAATAAATGCTCCAAAGCTCTGACTGGTTCTAGTTGTTAAGTCTTTTTATAAATCCTTGATGGAATTATTTGGGTCTTGGTGGAAAGTTTGTTACATGTATTCCTAATTTAACTTAGTTTTACTTCATCAGGCATGCCAGCAACTCATGACTCAAAACTGTGGATACTGCTATAAAATAAAATTGAGATGGGGTGACTCAGCACCGGTAGATTCCTTTGCTGTCTGGACAAGGGGAGCTGTATCCTGCTTCTCTGGCAGTCTGGAGCACGTTCCCATGGCAATTTGGTTACAGATAATGCTGAGGCTGCTCATGGGGTGAATTTTTTTTGTTGTGGTGGTTTTTGTTTGTAAGCTTGTTTTTTTATTTTAACAAGAAGCTTTTTTTGGAATCATTCAAAGTAATGGGGCCTCCAGATAAATTTTAGAAAGCATGCCTTTTACACAGAGAAATTGTATATGTTGCTTCTGCAAAAGAATCTGCCTCTTCATCTCAAAAGTTCTTTAAAAAAAATGAAACATTTGCAAGGCTTTGCTGAGGCTTACATTAATTTGATTATAACCCGTAGTAGCTTTCTTTCACTAGTGGGGGAGTGTGAGTAGGATGATTTGATACATTGTTTTTAACAGTGACTTCCTTGGGAATGTTCACAATAGTGTTTTTTCAGGCACGTGGTTGTTTGGTTTTTGTCAGAAAGATTCAAGACAGCTCCTGGCTGCTGGTGCCGAGGCTGTAGTGTGGATCATTGCTAATAAGCTCTACTGAGAAAAGTGAAGCTTACTAAAGCTTGATGAAAATCTTTTGTTGTATTTGGATGTACTTTGTATGTTGATTTAGCCTGCAGGCATGAGCCTGCAGGTCCTATATTTGAAAGCACTGGAATTTCTGGGTTATATTGATGGCCTTTTTTTTTTGTAATATCACATCTTCACCTTCTTGGTGGGGAAGCTTTGGGTGCTGAGCGATTACTGTAATTATAAGACCAAATCCATGGCCAGTGTAGCCAAAATTTTAATTTTTAATCAGGCCTTTGAAGGACTCTAGTTATTATATTGCTGCTTGCTACAAAACCAGTTTGTAGCCTCACACTCTGTTACTGGTTTTCTACCTTACTGGTATTAGTGGAGTAAATTTTCCTGTCTAAAGTGGTTATTTTGGAAAACAACACAGGAGATGTTAGTTGAGATTCTTTTCTTTCCCTTCCCTTTCCAGGCCGGAACAAGAACATGAAATTAAGTGGCCGACCGCACCGGCACATAGGAGTGTTGGGCACCTCCAAGCTCTACGTGATAAGAAATCAAATATTTGCTTTTACCCCTCAGGTAAGCATATAAAGCTGGCAGGAAAATCACTCCTTTCTTAATGGTGAATCATTAGTGAAGCACTTTGCTTTTCCCTGCTGTCATTGTACCTTAGGTGGAACAGGGCTGAAACCGCACATGGGCTTTACTTTGTCGGGTTTTTAAGAGCCTGGGATGATCAGCATGGTAGAACTGCTGATAAATCTCTTTTCAGTCATACAGAGTCTGGTTTCTTTGGCTTCTGGCTTAGGAGAACACAGTGAATCAATAGTACAGAGTTGTTACTGATCTCTGCCCACACCAACATTCTAATCAATGAAAGAGTTTCTGCAGAAATACATCACTTATATCTTTCTACCAATTGCTTTGATGAAAAATTTAGTACCACATAAGTGTGCCAAATACTGTAACCCCTAGGAAGTGAAGGTGTGATCTTTTCATTATGTTGTTGAAAGGGAAGTAGTGCTGAGAAATGGATGTTCTGTCTTTTTTTTCTCTTTAGTGTGTTTTTTCAATGTTGCTGAAAGTTTGGATCCTCATATAATCAATGGCTCCTATTGATACATTTAATGAAATGCAACACACTTATTTCAATAGAATTATTCCACCTAGATGGCCAGGGAGTCCCCTGCTCCAAGCATGTACAACTGATGCAGGGTAAAGAATGAATCCACCCTTCTAAACAGATGTTTGACTAATGAAGTCTTTAAACTTCAGCTGAAGGCATTCAGTGGACTCTGTAGAAGGCTTCTGTAGTGCTTCATAATGTCCAAACAAATCAGATTTACTGCAAAAAATGTAGATCCTTTCTCATTCTTCCCCATGTCAGTTGATCACAAGCAGCTTTATAAAATGTTAGTTGTTGTGTTACTTCCCTGTACCAATTTTCACTTTTGCAAATAAGGGAAAAATTCCTTAGAGATGTGATTTTTTGTTTTCAAAATGCCTCTTAGCTCACATCTTACTATGTAAGTAGGACCAAATATTCCTGCTAAAATCTTGTCATGTATCAAATCAGGACATACTTACTAGGATATTCCAAAATGGCATTTATCTTTACATTAGCAACACAGTAACAATTCCTGCTTATTCTAAATTTTACTAAAACCTCCATAACATTTTCCATTGTACTTTGAAGCCAGATACTTCCCCTGACTTTTTTTCTTTTTTTGAGGTGGATGGAGTTAATGTTTAATGTCACCTTCCTAAGATTAACAATTAAATCATCTTGTTGATCTTGACTAGTGTCCACAAAATTTGTGATTTTGTCATTTGTATTTCATTCTCTTTTCTAGTGAAAACATTGATTAGGTGTGGGGCAAAGGCTGACTTCATTCAGATACAGTAATTCTGAAAAAACAGTTAATAACTACCTTCTGAGAACAATTTTAAAAGTAGTTCTGCTTCCTAGGAATTTTTTTCAGCTCACTAGTGTGAGCTGAATTTTGCAGAAGCTGGCAGGTGTCAGCCACTTTCTTATACTTACCATCTGGCTGCTCCAAAGAAGGAAACTGGACTAATCTGCTGAGATTGGTTTTTGACCATCTTACTTTATAATTTTGTAATTATCTTGTCTGTCTCAAATTGGCTTTGTTTTCCTTTGCTTCCACGCACTGGAATTGGCCTGACTTTTTGAATGGCTCTTCTTTTTTAAAGATGGGCAATGTATTTCCTTGTCTCTGGATTTCTGGGACTTTTTCTTCCTGAATTACCAAAATTAACTGTGAGTGGCTCAAGGATTGTTTTGGCTAGTTCCTAATTCCTTCTGTGAAAAAATTTCTCAGAACTTCCATGTTCTTTATGCACTTACCCCTCCTCAAAGCTTATGGGTTTGCTGAACTTTTGTTGTGGCTGCTTTGACATACTTTCCATTATTTGTCCAGCTTCTTTGGTTCCAGCTCCTGAAGTAGCCACAGTAGTCTCTTACTGTGGTTCTTGGCTTCCTGCTGCAGTGGGAACAGCACTTTGCCATTGCACATTTCATGTGCCTTTTTTCCTCAGCAACTGCCAGCTTTTCTGTGTTCTGCCTGACTTTCAAATGGTTCCCAAGAGACCTACAGTTACTGGCTCCCCAGTGTGCACTTAAGCCTGTTAATTGTTACTATTGTTAGTTTTTTTCCACATTTAGAGTACTTCCATCTTCCAGATCATAGGTCAGTGTAGTTGGTCAGTGGGAAGGTTCTGCTTCATGGCTGTGATTGCCCAGGTCATGTTTGTACAGCTTACTTTGATGGTCAGCCTACAGGTGTAAGGAAATGGACTCTTGCACAAGCATGGATTTCTTTGTGACAGTCTGAGGCCTTGTTAGGTTAATTCAGGTCATTTGTGTTGTGGTCAGGAGAAGCTCATATGGCTTTTGTGAGTGATTTAAGAAAGGAAAAAAAAAAAAAAAAGGAAAGCACTAACAACTACCCCTATGTTGTGTTTTTCTCCTCTCTAGTTTACTGACCAGCATCACTTCTATCTGGCTCTAGACAATCAGATGATTGTGGAGATGCTCAAGACAGAGCTGGCTTACCTCACTTCTTGCTGGAGGATGACAGGGAGACCAACCTTGACGTTTCCCATCACCCACACAATGCTTGGTAAACTTAATTTTCTGTTTCAAGCAGTTTACTGCAGGAGGATAGAATGGATGTTGGTTTGAGAGGAGACAGGTAGCAGGGCTTCTAACATCAGAAGTACAGTTTAATTTTCTCATGTGTATGCTGAATTTGGATTTCATGGTAATATTTAATTTTGGTTTTATTCCCTCTTCATATGCTTCCATCACTAACCATTTCCATGTTATTTCTGTCTAAAGAAATTTCATAGAAATCCCTTTGGAACTTGTCTTGAGCGGGTTGGTGTTTGCCTTTAGAACTTCTCCAGGGGTTGTGTTTTGTTTGCTTGTTTGAATAAGCTAGTATTGATAGCAGTTGTGAGTTCTGCTTAAAATTTGCCTTTTACATTGTAGACAACACCCAGTAATACACTGTATTTGGATGAGATAATTTAAGAATGTGTTGATGAGCTTCAATTCTTCCATTATTCTTTTTTAGTTGATGATGGTACTGACATTCATCCAGCAGTTCTTGCCACAATAAGAAAGTTGGAAGATGGTTATTTTGGAGGTGCAAGGTAATGTCAAAATAGCCAAATTATTATCTCCATGATTTTTTACATTAAATCCTGTAAAAGTCTCAGTTTTGAACTTGTGATAGTGCACAGACTTTGTACTAGAATACTGCAGAGAAGGAAGTTTCAGCTTTAATTATTATGTGGCAATCAAATGGTTGCTCAGCCTCAGGTGCAATGGAAAAGATCTGTCTCCTAAAAGTGTACCATCTCTGACTGCCATTCATGGATAAAGAAAACAGACATCAAATCTTTGGAAACATGAAGTCTTGAAATATGAAATCTTTGAAATGTGAATCAGGCTGGCCTTCTATTACTAAAAAGTAAATTACTTTCACAGTTACTGGACATGTTTTAAACATTGATTGCATGTAGTACTTGTAAGATGGAATGTTCCATTCATCTGTGTGTAAAATATGATGCCACAGTATCTCTCTATTCTTTTTCTGCTTTCCCTCTCAATCAGTATCTTCCTTTGACAATCAAATATTGTCATGGTTTAACTCCAGTCAACAACTCAGCCCCACATGGCCACTCACCCACGCTCCCCTTAGTGGGACGGGGGAGAGAACTGGAAGAATACAAGTGAGAAAACGCACGAGTTGTGATAAAGAGAGTTTAGTAAGTAGAGCAAAAACCACATATGGAGGCAAAGCAAAATGGGAAATTCATTCACCACTTTCCATGGGCAGTTGTTCAGCCATCTTCAGGAAAGCTGTACTCCATCAAATGTAACTGTGGTTTGGGAAGACAAACTTCTGTATCCCTGAGCATCCTCCCCATTATCCTTTTTCCCCCAGCTTTATAAGCTGAACATGGCACCCTATGGTATGGATATCCCTGTGGTCAGCAGGGGTCAGCTGTCTGGCTGTGTCCCCTCCCAGCTCCTTGTGCACCCCCAGCCTGTGCTGGTGGGGTGAGGTGAGAAGCAGGAAAGGCTGGGATGTTGTGTAAGCCCTGCTTAGCAGTAACTAATACATCCCTGTGTTACAGCACTGTTTCCAGCACAAATCCAAAGCACAGCCCCATCATTCAGTCTTATCCCTAAAACCAGCACAGATGGTTTAGCAGCCTCCAGTTCTGTGAAAAGACATATTTATGGGGCCTTCTCAGCCCCAGTTTCTTATCCTTGGAGCATTATCCTTGGAGCTCAGGTCCTTGGAGTTCAGGGTCTCTCTTCATATGAACATACAGCACCCTGCATAATTAGTCTTTGAGTTAGGCCTATTACCATAGCACAGTTAAAATCAATTAGTACCTAGAGCAGTAAGTACCCAGCTGGATGTGCAACTGTTGTTTTCTTTTTTTACTTTTCCATGTCAGTTTCTGTGACTGTACAGGTGCCAAAGGTGGATTGAACAGTAGGTTTCATAGCTTTCAACAGCTCCTCCAAAATTTAAGTGAGCATTAATCAGTATCAGAATGGTGGATGTTAATGCTCTTTGGCATGTGTCCCCTTTTGCAGGGTGAAGATAGGCAAGCTATCAGAATTTCTTACCACCTCTTTTCATACATATCTGAGCTTCCTGGATCCAGATTGTGACCTAAAACTGTTTGATGACCATAATGACAACTGTAATAGTCCTGACAGTGAATATGGAGACTACCCAGCAGATTTCTGTGAAAAAGGTAGTAGTGTTCTTTCACTTGGTATTTTTTTCTCTGTCGAGTTCTATCAGCAGAGTCTGGGTTTGCCTGCAGTGCAGAGTCTGTTCAGTGCACAGCTGATAGTCATTTGGTTTTCTTGTGCATCCATCTGGGGACAGGACCTGCATGACTCAGTTTGGAGAATGAATTCATGTGTGTTCTTCCTGCATTTGTGGTATGGCATTGACTGGCAACTGCTACAGCAAAGCTGAGTCTGGAGAGTCAGCAGGTGGGGAGGTGTGGAAGAGGTTAGAGGGAAAAGGACTCTGAAGAATTGTGGACAAGAGCTTGTGTGGAAGAGATGATAGAGTCCTAGAATCATACAAGTTGGAAGAGACTTTTACAATCATCAAGTCCAGCTGTGTTTTATGATCTACCAGCAAAATAAAACCCCTTTTGATTCCTTTCACAGGCAAAGCTAGCTTCTAAATCTGTTTTCAGTGTCAAAAATGGGTTTTTTCTTTTGTTTCCAATTTTTTTTTGCTTAAAAAATCTCTTCCTTGCACTATTTTTGCATATTTGAGTGCCCTACTAAATAAGCAATAATATAGTGATGTGTTTGAGTAAGAAAGTGATAAAAGCGATAATGATAAATAGTGATATTTTACCTTTAGGAAACCTTTATTTTTTTATGTATGTTACACTAGATAGCCAGGATGAGCTGGATCAGTATATAAATGATGTCCTGCAGAGCACAGCCCTGAAGTCATACCTTCCTCCAACTTCAAAGACAACAAGTGAACCACCTGTGTTCAGTGCAAATCATTCCACAGAAGAGATACTGTCCATAATGGCCAAGACAAAGGGCTTGGAAGTTCCAGGTATTTCTCCCTATTGTTTATTTAGTGAAATAATTAAAAAACCTGGTTTGGCTGCTACAAGGGGTAAGTTCAAGTATTTAAAAATGATACCTTTTGGCATACTTGTGCCACTAGTTCTTTCCTTATAGAGAAGAAATAAGAAATTCCTTAACAAGTAAGAGTGACTGAAGTTGTTGCTGTCATGTTCCCGCTGTATCCCATGTCATGGTGTACACACAGAAAACCCGCAATGAAATGTAACATTTAATCAAAATTAATGTTATGGAAGCTGCTACAACTTCCTAGTTGGATAGAATTTTAGAACCCAAATCAGTTAATTAATTGTTTTGTCTTTGCTTGTATAAAGACAGACAAAATGTACTTTTTAATTTTAATAAAGTTGCTATGAAATGAAATGTTTCAATACTAGAAAAACATAAATATTCACATGTACTTTCTAAATTTGTAAGAACAAATAGAGTAGAGAGGGATCACAGTCTTTCTAACTATGCTGCATTTCTGATAGCCTGATTGGAGGATATATACCAAAATAAGATTTGGCTGAATTTGTAACTAGATTCCATGTGCATTGTTTTATATATAGATATGTAGTATTCAACACCCTGGTCAATGAAACTTAACTTCAGTGTAAATTAATAACTTCCAAGCTTTTCTGTTAGTTTTTTCTGCTATCTTTCATGTGCCACACCATCTGATCCTTCATTTAATTCAGCATAGGAAGTTAACAGAGCATTAACCTGCGTTTAGCATTATAATTTTAATTATGAAATCTTACCAGTTAGGCCATTTTCTCCACTCATTTCCTGTTGAAATTTTTAAAACACTTGGCAGGGTCAGGTCATTGGGCTGCAGGATTTTGGAGTCACAGGCCAAGTAAGAGGTATCAGTTGAGCATGTAGCCCCTGAGTCTCTGGCAAGCTGAAATCAGAAGCTCTCAGAGCAAACCTGCAAGGAGAGAAAGTTCAGAACATGAGCTTGTCTCAGTTCCATGCACAGCATCTCAGAAGCACTGCCTCTGTATTTTGACTCTTGGAGATATTTTTGTTGTTTTTACCTAGTCAAGCTGCTTCATGTAGGTGTTTTTGATTTTCATGTTACTGAAACAATCATTTTTTTCATTGCTTTCCAGCTGTGTCTATGTCTCTTCCCACTAAAGTTCTGAACACACACCGAAAGTCTCTGAATCTTGTTGATAATCCTCATTTCTTTGGGACAAAGGTAAAGTGTGGGAATTTTTATGCTGTTTGTGGATTTAGGATGCAATGCTGTAGCCTTTCCTCGTGTTTTCCTTCCAAACCCTATGCCAGGTCTCATTTTTCTTCACAGACAAGCCATTCTGTCCAAGGCACTCCCTTGTTTTGGAAATTATTTTTTTGGCTGGATGAAGGTTTTTTAGTCAAATAGACACTATCAAGTGGAAAGTTTTTAATTGAATGTGCAAAACAGAAAAGAACATAATGATTGCTTTATTTTTAAAAGCCAAAAATTAAGTCATTGTCTTTAGTTCTAGCTGAACACAAGGGGAAGGACAGGACGTTCACAGGCTTTAGAGATGTTTTCCAAGAAATGCTGCTTATAGGAACATCTGGGCAAGAGGGAATGTGTGAATGTCATTAAGGCACCAGCCAAATCCCTCAAGGCATGAAGATGGGGTTGTGCTGGGCACTTGTTTTGTCTTGGTAGATGTGACCAGCTGCTAAGAATGGCTAAAAGAGGGATCTCCCTGAGGAATTCTGCTCTGCACAAGGTTCTATTTGTGGAAATGGTATTTTAGGATTATATAAAGTGCTGAACAGCTTGTTAAACAGCTTGTTAAACAAAACTTCTTTTCATCCAAGAATTCGCCATAAGATTACATCATCTGATTGGTTATCATTTTACTTTGATAAGCTTGGAAAACTTAAAATGGCAATATTTGCATTCATAAAGTGCCACTTATATACAGGTTGGAGATGGAACTCAAAAAGCTCTAAATTATTTCAACCAAAAAAAGGATGGTATCTCTCTGCTTTTCTCTTTACAAGTAACATAAGATGACAGGAAAAGTAAGCAGATAAAAGTATGCAGTATCCAGATTTCTTTGTTTTGTCAAAAAAGAAAAATAGATACAAGGTTCCATTCTAGGGATTAGGTTTCTTGGGGTTAGTCTCCTTTCTGTGCCTGCAGTACCCTGGCAAGAACTAAGTGATGTGTCAATATTCTAAGTGCAGAGCTTTGTTGCAAGTCTGTTGTGATTTTTTTAATGCCATTTTAATTGAAGTTACAGGAAGTTACAGATCTGCTACTTTTTTCAAGGCCATGTCTTGTGATTTTTCATCCATCTTTGTTATCAGGACCATGAAAATGTTTTGCACTTACCTAAAGATGCTCATGGTGATTTGGATTGCAGGAAGCTTGTTGATCAGCTGAAGGAATGTCCAACACTCCATGATCAAGCAGATATCTTGTACATCTTGCATATACTCAAGTAAGTTGCCTGAGTATGAACTGTAGCATTTTTAAGTTTGGTCACAGCTATCTGATTATTCTTGTGCAAAAGGTTTCCACTGTTCAGGTTGTGTTTTGAGGGGACAGTGGAAATATTTTGTGCTTTAACAAGCGTATTTTCAGTTAGTTTGATTACAGAAATTATTTGGATATAAAAGAAGACTTGTGCATATTCTAGAGTTTATTGGTTCACAGTTACAAATACATAAAGTCTCCAGGCCTCACAAATTAGATGCACAAATCCTTTCCATGAGTGAGAACACACCCTGCTATATTTGTGGTACTCCATTTGAAGTTCACAAAGATTTGGTGTGATTTTCATACACAAGAATGAAAGTGGAGGGAAAATTCATCTTGTCATTTTCTAACTAAAGGGAAAATGCAATTTTAATGAGTGTTCACTATTTTTCCTCTAATCCCTTTTCATATTTAAGTTTACAACTGGCTAAACTTTGGTACTTTTTAAAACATTCTTAGAAGCAGTCTGGGCCCATCTGCTGGAGTTAGTAAACACCTGCTATTTAATTGGTTTGATGGGAACAAAGTGCAAATAGAAACAACAGAATCATCTTCTGAAGTGTGTTTATTGAGCTTGGGTTTTTTTCCTGTGCAGGAGAATACTGCTGGAACCTGTCAGGTAGTTAGCTTTTGGTGCAAAGACAAGTATGTGTTAATCACAGATGGTCTTCCCTACTGCTACAAAGACTGCATTTTGTTTATTTTAGTCTGTCTCCTGTGTGGACATCTTCTTTGATCTTCTTGATTTCCCAAGCAAAATGTTTAGCATCCTCTCTTAAAGAGTAAAGGAAATCCTATAAAAAATATGTTTTGTTGTTTAACTGCATGTAACACCAGTAATTTCATCAAGGGAGACTCTGTTGAGCAGGCAGATGGACCTTTGGTGGACTCTGTCAGCAGGAGTTGAAAAGTCATTCTGTGACAGTTCAAAACATTACCAAAGAGAAGCCATAATGTAGTGAATTTCAAAAGTGAATTTCAAAGGAGAGGAAGAGAAATCTCCTTTGCTTTTTTCAGTAATGGCATAAGCAAGACAGAAGTTTAGTTAATGGCTAAGAAAGAGGAATGGCTAAAAAATTCCCCTGAAGAATCTGGAAAATGGGTGTAGTCTTCAGCAGCACTTAAGATATTGTTGAATTCTGTTGAATATTGTTGAATTCTGTTGAATATTGTTGAATTCTGCTCTGACAAAGCACTACATGGAGTGTTCCTCCAGCAAACTGTCCATGTGAATGCTCAATTTAAAATCTAGTAGGAAATCCTTCAGGTGGTTCCTTTTCAAGATGCTGGCTCACAGCTGAGTGAGTGCTCAAGTTAGTGTGAAAGTTCCTGGTATCAAGAGGATTTTGTCCACATGTAGTCAGTCTGTGGTGAAGGCACAGATGTCCCATTTGGTATTTAATTCTGTCACCACCATGAGCAAGGCAGTCAAAATCCAGCCATGTGGTAAAGTTCAGTGTTGTGCCTGATGACAATTCCCTCCTGTTTGTTTTGTGGCAGAGGTGCTGACTGGGACACAGAGCTGGATGGACAGTATGGGGTCACTGTTCACTGCCTCCTCAATGAGCTCTACAGAAAGGCAGGCCTCAATCAGGAATGGGGCTTAATCCGTTACATTTCTGGCATACTCAAAAAGAGAGTTGAAGTCCTGGCTGAGGTATGAAATACAAATAATCCTGCTTCAGCTTCCTGCCTGGGAACAGAGATAAAACTACCAGTTTGCTGTTGGGGTTTGTGCTTGCCCTTCTTCTGGTTTTACTTTACAGCATACATATTGCAGCATTTTAAATTAAATATTTGTTGTTTTTCTGATCTAGAGTCTTACTACATCTTTATCTTTCATCTGTACTGCAAACTGTGCTAATGTTGGCATGGACTGAGAATGCCACACTGTAAATAGTTGTGAAGGCTTAATTTCATCTCTGTTCATTGGAGAAGCTTAATTGTGTGCTTTGAATGCTGCAGTTGTCACTGGTAATTGTCTATTGCTGTTGTGATGGTATGAACACTTTAGGAGCACTGCTATGTCAGGGTGCTAGTGATGACACAAAAACATGTTCTGCCCATTTCCATCCCCTTGGGTCAACAGTCTGCCTTGTGAATGGATGTTTGGAACCATTTAAATATCCATGACTATTAAGTGGTAACAAGAAAAATCCACTGTTAAGAGTACAGATATGATTTTGATCATTACAAAAAGGTTTCCTCACAAGTATTCTGAAAGTATTTGTTTAATTTTCTAGTAATCCCTTGCATATTTCTGAGAAGCTTTTTCTGTAATTCCTGACCATTTTCAAGGCTCTGTGTCATATCTAGGATGCCTTATTTTAGTGACAGTCCTGCCTGTGGGGAGCAGTTTGTGATAATCACTGTGCATGGTGCTTTATTAAACACAGAACTTTTTGCCTTCTCAAGACAAGGATGAGCAGTACAGACATGCTCACAAAAAGCCATGTATGTTAACTTGAGAAGGTATTGGCAAAGAATTGGGGAGGAGGAATAGAGATTATCTGTTTTCTTTCATGTTAAGGGAGTGAAAATAGACTTCAAAATCAGAGGAACACTGCTCTGTGATGTTTTTTGATTCAGGATACTAAAACAGGTAAACTGAACATCCACTTTTAAAGGAGGTCAGTATGAAAGAGTAAACACTGTGGTACTGGGGAAAGTACCTATTTCAGACTGTATCAGGAATGTGATGCAGTATGCTGGGTGTTTGTTTTAGGAGATATGTTAGTACACAGGATTTTTTTAACTAATGCTGCCAAACTTTTCATTGATTAAAAATATGGTTGTCTTAAATAAAGAACAAAACTTCATCATATGATAAAGGATGAAAGCCTTTATTGATCTGTCAGCCCCACTAGAGTTCCTAATCTTATCATTATGCTGCTGATTTCACTGAGCAGGGAAACAGGCTACTTTCAAACTCTCATAACCCTGTTGACCTCAGGAGATCTTTGGCAGCTATTTTACAGCATTCTGCTGGATTTGCATGTCTGGTAATTAATAGAAATGCATTTAAATATTGCTAAAGAAATGTAATTAACTTGATTTGGTGAATTAAAAGCCATATCACTTTCACATGACACACAGAAAGGTCTCTTGCTTTTTGTCCCCTGATGACAGGCATGCACAGACCTTCTGTCACACCACAAGCAACTTACAGTGGGCCTGCCCCCAGAACCCCGTGAGAAAATCATCACCACGTAAGTTGGAGCTCTGCCTCGGGCACAGGCTGCCCGTCATCTTCCTGCTGGTACCTTTCTGCTGCTATTTTCTTCTTTCAAACCTTACTCCTTGCCCTCAAAGGGATTTGCAGCCACCTAGGTAGAATTGTAGGCACCTTTGTTCTGGGTGATTTGATGCCAGTGCTTGCTCAAGAATTTAATAACTGCTTGTGGTTTGACTTCTTGCAGCCCACTGCCCCCTGAGGAGCTCACAGATCTCATTTATGAAGCCAGTGGCCAAGACATCAGCATTGCAGTCCTGACACAGGTATGCAGCCTGTGCCAAAAGGCTTCTTGGACTGTGCCCAGTGCTGTGCCAGTTTGCTCTGAGGCAGAGAAAGCCATGAAGACCCACTCTGACAGGGGCCTTTCTGGATCTGTGCTTACAGGAGATAATTATGTACCTGGCCATGTACGTCCGCTCACAGCCCAGCCTTTTTGTGGAGATGCTCCGGCTCCGCATTGGTCTGATAATCCAGGTGATGGCCACTGAGCTGGCACGAAGTCTCAAATGCTCAGGTAGGAAGCAGCTTCATTGTAAGGGTACTTATGGTAGCATTTTTGCTTCACCCTTCATGGTTGATCTTTTCATTGATATGTGTTAAATCCTTCTATTAACCTCTTAGTTCATATGTGCAGTTACAAACCTTGAAAATCACTTTTTTATTATTTAAGGAAAGATTTCTCTCCCCCCAGCACCCAGTTATTCAAAGAATATCAGAGGATATTCTTTATGGAATAACTCTGTCTCTGGAATTTAGGTCCATGTGTCACCTGCTGTTGGGAGATGGCTGTCATACCTTTCCAAGGGATCTTGTTCTGTAAGGGAGCAACTGCTTTCTCATCATGAGCTTCAGTGAAATTTTGTACAAGCTAGGACATAATAAAGACTAATGTAAATAATGTTATTTCTGTGGAGCGTTTGTTGTTTAGTCCTGAAATATATTTTCTATGAAATGTGACTACATATTAATTTTTTAGAGGAAGGGCTAGCAAAAGAGTTAAATGTGATTGGACTTCATTCACACTTTCCTTAGCTGGCTTTATAGCTTGTTGTCTTCCCAGTGACATTTGTCATTTTGTTTTGCTTTATTTTGTTTAACTAGGTGAAGAAGCTTCAGAGAGCTTGATGAATCTAAGCCCCTTTGATATGAAAAGTCTCCTCCATCATATTCTCAGTGGGAAAGAGTTTGGAGTGGAAAGAAGCTGTAAGTTGTTCATTTTTATATGTTAAGTTAGATTGTCTTACAAGTGGGGATCTATTCTTTCTGCATCTGAAGTAAAGGCATAGGTAATGTATTAATCATGGGTGACCAGTACATGTGTGTGTCTGCTGGGAAATAAACAAAACACATATGGCGTTAAAGCAAAACACATATGGAAGCTATCCTGCACTGAAACAAGATTGTATCAAGTTTTCAGTAATAGGAAGGCAAACTTTTAAAATGAAGAAATTTTATGGAACCAGAACAAAAGCCATTAAAAATCATATCTAACCTGTCTTCAAGAGGCATGTCTTTGATGCCCACATATTCCTGACTGGCACATCAGCTGTCTCCTGGGCTCTTCTGTAGACCCTCAGAGACTCATTGCAATTCTGACTAAATTTACAATTGCTCACTGTCTTGGAAAATCAGTTTCTGGATATCCAAGAATGGATTGAGGCCCCTTGCTTGATACAATCAGATTTGAACTCTTGATGTGATTCTGTGAAAGGGTGCTGTCACCAAGAGCATTGCACATTTCTGAAATGATTTGTGTTTAACTTCTTAGATAGAATTTAATCTATTTTTCTACCCCTAGAATGTTAAAAATATCCATTTGCTTCTTTAGTGCGACCTGTAGATTCTTCTTCATCCAGCCCTGCAATTTCTATTCATGAGATGGGGCATTCTGGAGCAACCAAAACAGAAAGAAGTGGTATTACTAAATTGAAGAGTGAGATGAAGCAGGTGAGGGTTTTCTCTCAATGCTCATCAGAAAGTACAGCTGTTCTGGAACTGTGGTATGTCAGGTTTTATTCCTGCTAAATAACAGACATTTCCAAAGTTACTTTGATTTTAAAACTGATCATTAAATAGAAGGCAGTTAAGGGATGTTTCCTCCAAAAATGTTGTTCCTCTTTTGTTCTTGTTTCACATGCTGAATGTAGAAGAACTTGAACAAACTGTAATGCATTCATGGCGTCCACTGTAAAAACAGCTCTTCTATCATGTTTAGCTAAGGGAAAGTCAGATGAACAAAGAGAAGCTTTTATACAGTGTTTGTTCTTGTACTTGGCCCAAGTGGCAAAACTGGACCACATGCCTTTTGGAAAAGATCCATGGGGAAAAGGAAACTTGTTTTGTTTTCTTCAGGTTCTGTTTCTTCAGCAATGGAGGATGATTACTGCTAGAATTTATACATACATATTCAAGTCCAATAGTTTAAATTATACTTCAGCTGAGTATATGGAGAGATCACAGAAAACACAACCAAAATACTCTGAATGAATGTGACTGATGGCTTTATTATGAGTGGTTTGATTTCTCTATTTTGTGTCTCTATTAGTAATTTTCTTTTGCTTTAAATAAATAGGAAGGTAGTGGTCAAATAAAATACATTTGTAGGAATGGTGTTATTTTTCCTCATGGGTTATTCAAACTAGGGAGAGAAGGTTCCAAGAGACCTTATTGCAGCCTTGCAATATATAAAGGAGGCTTACAGGAAAGATGAAGAAATGCTTTTTGCCAAGGCCTGTAGTGACAGGATAAGGGGCAACAGTTTGAAACTGAAAGGGTGGGCTTAGATTAGATACAAGGACACTTTTTTAATGAAGGAGGAGAGGCAGTGGAACAGATTGCCCAATGAAGTTGTGGATACCTTGTCCCTGGGAATGTGTAAGGTCAGATTGGATGGGGTTTTGAGCAGCCTCATCTAAGGAAGTATTTGATGTTTTCCTTTGATTGATGAAACAGATTGAATAAACCTTCAGAAAGGAGTAGCATTTTTACATGGTCTTGACATGAAGCATTTGCTGGTGGCAGTAATGGGACATGGTCAGGCAGGGAAGCAGAGACCCCAGACCTGGTTGCTGTGTTTGAGCTGTGCCACTGCTGCAGCATCGTCGTGGATGTGGGGAGGCTGTGAAGGTGCTGCCAACTGTGCTGCACTGGCCCCGAGGTGGCCTTGGAGGTCAGTCTGAGCAGGGCTCCCAGTCAAACGGGGTGTCTGGAATCGGGGCCATTCCAGGACGAGGCACTAGATGGCAGCATTATTTTGTTTGAAACACAGAGGTGGGCCTGAGCTGCAGTACTTGGACCTCTCTTGACATTAGGAACACTGTTCTTTGTTGTTTTCACATTCCACGGAAACTTGGTATTTTGCACAGATGAGGAGTTGGCTGGGTTTATTTTTGTACCCCCCCTCTACTTTGCCTTTCCTGCTGCTTCCTGCCACATTCACTGCATTCTCTGAATAATTGACTAGCAGCTAATCGGCAGGGGGTGGGGTGGGGTGGTGCAGAATACTCCTTGTTATTACAAGGAGTATTTCAAGTACTTGTACTAACATCTCTGGAGTGTTGAGCAAATGCAGCTCCCTGTTTTGTGGCTGCTCTTTCTTCACTCAGAGCCATTAACACTGAATGTGAAGGCATGGCTTGGGGTGGGCAGTTAGAGGAAAGTGCTTATCTAAGGTGCTGCATCCACATTTCAGCAAAAAATTTGCCTTGCAGCTTTTTGTTTACTGCTGCCCATCCAGTTGGCAGCCTGCTGTCTCTCCAGCAAGATGACCTCATGCAAAGAGAAGCTGGTGGCATTGCAACAAATGGGGAATGGAAGTAGGGAGTCAGTTTTTACCTCAGCCCCAAGCCACAGGGAAGCTTTGGCTTGCATCTTAAACTGGTGGTTTGTGCTGGCCATGCTGGGAGCTCCATGGGTGGCATGGGCTGCCAGACAGGCTCCTGGCATGGTGGGCTCTGCCTCATGGTGGCCCTGGGAATCAGCAGCAGCTGCCCTGGTATCAGCTGAAGTGCAGCACTGCACAAGGCCAGGGGTTGCTGCAGTTTTTCTCTGAGTACCCGAGGTTATTCTGTATTTCTTGTCTTTGCACCTGTATGTTACCTGACCTTGTCTGTGTTCTGTTCTCCTGCCTGTCTGACGTTGGTGTCTGGTTTTGTTTTGTAGTTCTTTCATGAGGGGCACTCCATGTCCAGCAGCATGTTTGCTTCCACGGTAAAACACCATCTGTAGCTCTGCACCTGCTCTTCACCCTGTATGTGTCTGTGTGTAAGGGTCTTGGTTCCAGATACTTCCTCTGTCTTCTCCTGCCTAAAACCTTGTTTTCAAACCCTACCTCTTTGTCTTGTCTCCACTGGGAACCAATCCTTATTAGTAATGTTCTAATAGAAGTTGAGTCTCACATTTAGATCCACTTAGTTCTTTTGAAGCTTAAGCAGTTGTAGCAGATAAAGTACTATAGCAGATTTAGCTACTTGATAGTGGATTATTACAGGTGTCTTCAGCATGTAAAAGTAATGCAGTGTTGATAAATGCTGACAGCCTCTGCACAGTGGGGAGCCCAGAATAGCTTCCAGTTGCTGAGATAGGAGTTGCATGGGTATCTCTTCAAGAAGTCATCTTCTTCCAAGGCAGAGAACTGTAGCTCTTCTTAAGCTCTCACTGTCTGCATCTTCAGACTTACTGTCAGTGGCACACCTCCCAAATGCCCTAAAAACACAGCTACAGGGAGTTCTGTGTGTCACGGTCAGTTTGCAGGGCAAAGGAACAGCAAACATTGGAACATCAAAGGAACACCACATGTGTCTCATGGACACTAGTAGCAGTGGAAATGGACTGTTTGCTGCTGGGGACTTTTTTGCAGAACTTGGCTATGTAGAGTCTATGAGCCTGCACTTTCCAAACATGCAGTTTGCAGTCATTCTCCTCCACTACATTGCTCAGGTAGCTTCTTATTTGGAGATAAGGGGATTTAAGATGGCACTTTCAGTGAAGTCCTTTCTGGGCTGAAAGTAGCAGGTATCAAAAAAGGAAGGAGAACACAGAAGAGTACAGTTTCTGGGAATGCAAGGAATGGGCGGGCTGTGTGTGTGAAAATCACAATGGCAATTTGGTGGTATTGCCCCAACTTTGAAAATTATCTGCTGCCTAACTTAGTGTTCAGACCTGGTAGAGTGAAATAATAGAGCAACAAGGGCAATAAAGGAAACAAGGCTAATACTTACAGAGAGGCAGGCATGATGATTTTGTGGCCTCATTAAATCAATTTTTAATCTGCTTACTTTAATGGAGCTTTTGCATGAGGGCCTCTCTTGCTGGACTCATGAACCCTTTGATGCTTTTACAGCACTGAGCCCCATGTCCAAGTGAATAGGACATACCTGCAGATCCTCTCACCTTGCACACCAGTGACACTGCCCTGGAGGCAGCTTGGGCCTGTTAAAATAGTCAGATGTTGCGTTAAACCAAGCAGTGAAGTTGACTGGGTTATGCCATGTTGAAGTGCTTGCCTGTTTTGTTGAGAAATGATGGAAATACTGGAGAAATGAAGCTTGTTGCAAAGGGGAGAGATGGGGAGAGATCATCCTGTGTGACACCAAGGCCTGTATTTTTTCCCTGGTTCTGAGGTAGCATTATAACAGAAATGTATTGGCCAGGAATGGCACTTGGGATGGTAGAAAGCAACTAACCAAAGCTTTAATGTCCTTACAGAGGGGCAGTACTCCATCCTCTCCCACCAGTTCTTCTCCGACTGGCTCCAGCGGGGACATGAGCTGGGGTGACAGAAAAGGGCAGTGGCTGCGCAGAAGGAGGCTGGATGGTGCTATTAACAGAGTTCCTGTTGGCTTTTATGAGAAAGTGTGGAAGATCCTTCAGAAGGTAAGCTGAATGCTGTGGAGGAAGCAAGCAAGCTGTAACCTGGGAAGGTGGTATCCAGGGGTGGCATCTTGTTACGAGTGGAAGTTGGTTGACAGGTGGAAACCAGAGTCACTGGTAGAAGGCTGTCTCTTGAGCATGAAAGGGCTCCATTAACACAAGCTCATGTATTTCTTTGAAAGTTTGTTTTTCTCTGAAACCACGAATGCTGAATTTTGGCTGAATGACTCTGTTCCATCGCTGCCTGTTGTGCATGCCCTGGCCTAATGCACATTGTCAGTGCACCTAAAGGGCACTGCAGTGCAATGCAGCTCTGTGCTCCAGGCCAGAAAGGCTGTGAGAAATGAAGCAGGAAACTGCTCTAACTCTTCCAGAATATACTGAGACCTGTTGCTAGATCTTCTGAGCTGTATGGCATTCTTAATGGTTTTTGTTAGTTTGGTTTTAAATGAAAAGTCCTTGCCCGCAGCTTGGATATCAGGGGTATAGAAAATAAATGCAACTCTCCAGGAAGAAGGAGAAGGGAATTACAAATTTTAACTTATTTCAAAGTGATTATGCACCTGCTTTTCTGCTTTGCTGGATTCAGGCCAGCATTTGGCACCTTGCAGCCCTGAGCTGTTCATGCTTGCTTAGTTGGGAAAAGAGTGCACCACCAATTTAGGTTGGTTTGTCCTTCTAAAATCCCTTGCACTGAAGCTGTTAGTGTTGATGTCAGCCAAGACAAATCATATATGACCTCTTGGCTATTTACTAATAGGATCTTCCAGCAGAGTGAGCATCACTTCTGACCTGATGTAATAGCTGGAAGTAATTGTATGTTTTTTCTGGCTGTTAAAATGAATTGTGCTTATCTTCAGTATTTCATTCTTAAAATCTTTTTTATTTTAAAATCTGTCTCCTCTTCTTGGTATGTTTCTATTCTATACCTCACATAGCCAGATGTGTCCCTCTTTAACCTGCCTTTTCACCATTAAGGTTTTATCATTGTTTCCTTTATACCGCTTGTTATTTCTCTCCCCCAGTGGTTACATCCTGAGGTGTGGTGTCCTGGATCTGAAACACATAACTAAATGTTGTTCTAGTGAAAATGAAAAAAGGTTCTTGCTTTTGTGGTCTGTTGTCTTGCTCTTGTGTTATCTTTTATTTCCAAACCCCTTCCAGCAGAATGCTCCCATTGATTTGTTCCCTCCTTTGTGTGCCTTTGCTGTAGTGGCTCCTGAAGTGCTCTGCTTCGTTAGCTGGGCTGGAGCACAGCATGCTCTGGTGTGTCATGTCAGGCTATTTCTAATCTTTGCCAGTTACATAATAACTTCTTCAGGAAGGATAAAATAATATTTTTGAACAGGGCTTTTTGTGTCATTTGGGTTTTTTTGCTTTCTTTTTTTTTTTTTCCTAACTGAAAATTGTTACATATTGGCTTAGAACAGAGAACCCTCAGATTGACTTGCAAGAACTGTAATTTTTGTTCACTCTTGAAATGTTTCAGTGCCATGGTCTGTCCATTGATGGGTATGTCCTTCCTTCTTCAACCACCAGAGAGGTACAGTAAAATGCCCATGATTTTCTAGCCACATGTCTAAATACTTGGATTGACAGTGTAAGATGCAGCAGGGCCTCTGTTACAGATCCTTGGTTTTACTTTTAGAACATCTGGACATTCCTCCAGCACCTGTGCCAGCTTCTCTGGGTGTGTGCAGGTGAATTCCTGCCAGGCAGGCCTGGGAGGAGGCTTGTGACAGGTTTTCCCTTTGCTGAACCTGCCTTTTCACACCCTCACTGTCCCCCTGTGCCCACTGGGAGGCTCCAGAGAGGGTGGCTGACCCAGCCCTTAGGGGGGAAGGTGAGGCAGCACGGACTTGCTGGAATAAAGAGGACATGTTACTTGCCACTTATTTTTTTTTATATGCTGCAACAGCAGGCAGTGTATTTTGGCTTCACAGTCTCAGAAGTAAATACCAGTTAAGGATGATTGTTTCTAACCAAAGCTTTAGCTTTTTAAATCCATAATATTTCCTTGCATTTTTTTCTTAGCTGGATTCTGTCTTTAGGTGCTCTGGCAAATTTTGAATTCACATCTATAAAACAAACTCTTGTGAATAGGAATCCATCAGTGCAAGAGTGCTGCTTTGTGTGCCCAAGACTGTTTTCCTGAGTGTTTCCCTCAGATTTGTCTCTGGCTTCCTTCTTTTCTGAGGAACTGTGGTAACAGTGGTAACAGCTGAAGAGAGGAGCTGAAATCTTCTGCCAAATTTAAATGGTGGGGTTTGTGGCTTTTTTTTCAGAAAGGAGAGCTTTATTTATCCCTATTGTGTAGATAAAGAGCCTTCTATTTTTAGCCTGTCAGACCTGGACAGTATCTAATTTTGCTGTTTAAAGCAATTGAATAAAATAAGCACAAGCTTCCTAAGGCAACATAACATCCACAGAGCTATGCCAGTGCAAATTAAGCTGCTCTGCAAACACAATAGTGATATTCCTGCACGGCAAAGCGCAGGGGTTATTTAAAAATCACTCCTCTAAGCAGGTGGTTGTTTTTAAAACTCAGTGCTAAGTTTGCTTTTGCAACTCACCTGCAATGCCAGAAAGATATGTGCAAGGCAGAGTGTGTGAGATCACAGCCTGAGGAGCAAAGAGTTAATGTGCCAGCTAAGCCTCAGCAGCACTGAGTGCAAGTGAGATGTGTGTGATGGGTGCAGGGCTGGAGCAGGCTCTGGACATTGTGTAACTGTTTGCAGAATCAGGTCTAGCGACACGAAAACTTTCTGTAAGTGCTAAAGCTGCACAAACACTTTGTTCGCTTCAGTCAGTCTGCCCCCATGTGCAGAGAGGAGCATATGTTCCAGTGCTTGCAGGAGGTGAGGAGCTAGTCTTTTGGATTTGTCAGTTTGTCTTTCCATTTCCACTCAAACTTGCCAGATGACCCCGTGTGAAATCAAGTTTGCAGTGCACGTGGAGTCGGTGCTGAACCACGTCCCCCAGCCCGAGTACAGGCAGCTGCTGGTGGAGGCCATTCTGGTCCTGACGTTCCTGTCGGACATCGAGGTGAACAGCATCGGGGGCATCATCCACGTGGACAGAATCGTGCACATGGCCAATGACCTCTTTCTGCAGGAGCTGGTGAGCTCAAAGGGCAGTGGGGGGAAACCTCCCCCTTTCAAAATTATCCCCTGCTCTTTTTTTAATGTGTGTGATGAACTTGATTTTGTCCTGGCTCTTCCTCCTACAAAGGCAGACCAAATCACTTAAGTATCTTCTGGAAATATATTTGGGAAAATTAATGTAAGAATCAGGGGAGATTTAAAGGGAATAAATTTGCAGTGGCTAACAAGCTCTGAAGTACAAGGGTAGATTGAAGTGAAGTCCTGCTTTATCAAGGCATTACTATTACCAATATTTGAGTAATCCCACCCATTCCCCCCAAAGGACAAAAATCCATGAAGTTATATGTTCTTCATTTACTTGCACTGATCCAACTAAGTCATGTGGGTCCTATTGTAATCCTGATTAGGGTTTTCATGAGGGGAAAGAGAATTGCCTTCAGTATTCAGCACAAATCAAAAATCATAATGTGGTGGGGTTTTTTCCCAATAAATAAGCATGCATGCCTAACTTGCTCTATTTTTGCTTGTGTCTTTACAGAAATCATTTGGAGCTACTGGCAGTATCTTGGAGAAAGACGCAGCCACAGGAATTTGCCACTTTTTTTATGATAGTGCTCCCAGCGGAGCCTATGGCACCATGACTTACCTAACAAAAGCCATAATAATTTATTTACACGATTTCCTGCCTAGCACAGGCTGTGCAATGCAGTAAGTGAAGCCTCACATGGGAGGAAAGGCTCAGAGGTTCTTCCTCCCCCGTTCCCTGTCACAACCCTCTTGGCTGCTGCCTGTGTGTGTGCCATGCACTCACTCAGCATTTGGCACTGCTGGGGATGCTCTGTGCACACCTGCTGCTGGGGACAGGGAGCTGGAATTTGGCCTGGTTTTAGGAGAGTGTGTGAGAAATAACAAATAGTGAGGCTTATTCTGCCCAAAGTGCATAAATGTAATTCGTATTAAATTAGCAAGAATTATACAGTTCTGCCAAGGGGAAAACAGATTACTCTGTGGAGATCAAAAGGCATAATAAAACAAGGGAACTGCATCTCAGGCATAGAGTCTCACAAATAAGGGAAGTGATGGAATTCATTAATTTTTCTCCTGCTGTGTGTAAATGTACATCGTTGTGAATCACTAATGCAAAGTGTGAAACATCCAGGGAAATGTAAATTAGAGGAGTAAGAGTAACTTGAAATAACGTGGTGATATTTCTAATACACTTTTATCCTGATTCTCTTCTCATTTGCACCTAGTCAGTGCAGGGCTAATGCCAGCAGGGACAAACATCCTACAATATCCACTAATTTGGGAGGATAGCCTATGTCAGGAAGCTGCATCTGTCTTTAATCTGAATAGCTTCCTTCCCTGCTTCCCCAGGACTTTGGAGGCAAAATCTCAAGACTCTAGCTTCTCCAGTGTGACACTTTTATGCCTGTAATCCTTTCCTCTGAATGGAGCAAGATAAACCCCATCCACTTGAGCGCCCTTTCCAAGTCTCCTGATCATTTCCCTCACAAACAGCCTCAGAGTTAAGAATGGCATAATTGTGGCTTTTCCAGTGTAGTATTAGTTTATGGAAGGCTTTGATGTTTCTCTTTGTTTTTGTGTGTTTCTTTTTTCCTTTTTTTTTATTTCCTTTGCCATTTTTTCTTTCTTCTTTTTAGTTTGAAGTCACATTGGTCTCATGTAATTAGGGGTTGGGCTGCCTGCAAGTCGCCCTGCAGACAGTTCGCAGGTTAATGCTGTCAGCTGGAAGCTCTGAGGTGCTGCAGGGAGTAGGTGCATCCTGCATGGAAATGACTCCATGGCCATTTAAACTGAAAACAGAGTTTGGCAGCCTCTGGAGAGGGAAACCCTGCCTTACCCCAGGCACTGGCTGTGGTTTTCCTTGTGCCTGTGCTGCTGGCTTTGCCACCAGCCACATGTCAGCATCTGGCTAACAGCTTAGGAAAGTGGCAGTAGCTTCAGCATCCCATGGCCACAGACAGGCTCCCTCAGTAGCACTGCAGCCATATGAGCAGAAAGGATCAGAGCAATTCTGTCTTGCCAGGTAGAGGTGAAAGGAGCAGATAGGCCTGTAAAGATAAGTACTTTCTGAGCTATATAAGCCTGGCAGCCTGCCTGCTGTCCCTCTACACAGTCACTGCTGCTATAGCAGCACCTGGGAACTGACTCAAGAGAGTGGAGGTGTAGGAGGCCTCAGTGTGAGGGGATTTAATGTTTTTTCAGAGACCAGAGGAGTTTGGTAGTCCAGAGGACCAGGAGTCCTGTGTTAGCCACCATGGGAACCATGGGCCTGTGCAGGGGCCAGTATAAAGTGACAGTTCAGGTACAATTAGCACTTGGGTGTGGAAGTTATTTTATTGGCGTGGTGCCTGTTTTGTAAGGGTTTGCCTTTGTTATTATTTGGTGTGGGTTTTTTAACTTTTTATATGTATTGTGAGAGCTCACTTGGCTCTTTCCCAGTGAAAGGAAGTAAAATCCTTTGTCTTGTTTAAGCAGACAGTGCAGAGCAAAAGCACAACAAGAGCAAGGTGATGTTTTTTTATTTTACCCGGTATCATACAAAAAGTAGTAGCAGTTATTTTTGCTTTTCTTCTTGAATCCTAGATTGAGAGAGATGCAAGATGATTTTTTGCTCAGATTTCTATTTGATTTTTTTTAACCTACTGTGTGAATTTGTTTTCAGAAGAAGGCTGATGTTTTCCATGCAGCTACATTGAAGTCTAAAGCAATGAAATGTATGGCCTAACATACCTAGACACCCCTTAACACTTCTTTGTTTTTAAATGGGAGTGTCATTGGTGTCTTTACCATCAAATTCACAGTATGACCTAGGTTATGGTATATTCATGATGATCACAATAAATTACCTCATGGAATGCAGGCAATTGGAAAGTATTTATACTCTTCAAATTTGAAGAGTTTAGGTATCTGTCTGGTGGTGAAGGGTGGTACTCAAACACAAGGCCAGTGGAAGGCAAACTTAGGTTACTTGCAGGGTCAGGCACAGCTGCACAGGAGCTGGCAGAATAAGGACCTGTGTCCAGCTCAGAGCTCACACCACATGCTGGCCCCAGGCCAGTGTCCCCCCTGCTCACACCATTGCCTTCCCCCTGCTGCTGACAGGGACGTGGGTTTGTCAAACTAAACAGATCAAAAGTGCCATTGATCTCCCTGAGCTGCTGGTCCCACAGGTTACTGTGAAAGCTGAATGGGTGGAGTACAAAGTTTGTCTGGCTTCTCTCCTGCTAATTGTACTCTCCTTTCTCAGGAAAAGTCCTGCTTGTTCCTGGAAGGTGCAGGTGAGCCACACAGTCCTTGGCTGCCCTGCAAAGGGGCAGCCACTTTCTGTGGGGTAGTGAAACACCTGGCCTGCCCCATGTGGTACGGGACACTGCAGGAATGTGTCCCCCCTCTGGCAGCAGCCAGGCCCTTGAGTGAAGTGAGAGCTTCACTGAGACAGTCCAAGTCCAACCTTGGGCACTTTTTGGAGTGGTTGGCAGGTAGGAGCAGAGTTGGCCAGAAAGCAGGAGAGAGATGCTGCCAGTGGTGGCAGCTGTAGCTGTAGGGTGAGAGCTTGGCACTCATCTGCAGGCTGATTCAGGCACTGCTTAAAGGACCACTCACATCTGGAATATTAAGTGGCTGCTGCACAGAATCATGACTAAAAAGAAGGGATTGAGGATGTGGGTTATAGAAGAAGAGCTTCTGCTCAAACAGTTTGGATTTAAGTACAAGCAGCAGGGCTTTTTCCCCACTCCCAGTTTCAGTCGCAAGTGGCATTTATTCCCAGCGTTAGATGTTTCACAGTTACTCCCCATGCCACTCCCCTTCTGTCAGGGGCCAGGGGCCCTTTGTGCCACCAGCAGCTGACAGGACAGGCTTTCTGGTTTGGCTCAGTGATTCAGTTCCTCTCATACCTCAGTCCTGCATCCCCAAAAGGCTCTCACTGCCTGCTGAGTGAAGCTGTGCTGCGACTGTAGCTTGGCATCCCCTCTCAGGAAGTAGTCCCTCGAGGCCAGTCCTCTTCATGCCAGGTTCAGGAATGTGTCCTTAGTGGGGGACATCCACACTGGAGGCTGCCAGCCATCCTTCAGAGCTCCTGTGTCTCACTGTACAGCCTGGCTTTGTCCTCTTTACTGGGGCAGGTGGCAAAGGGGGACTCCGGAGCTGCAGTGTCCAGTCCCACCTTGTCACTTCACACCCACTGCATGGAAGCCAACAGTGGGAAGCAAGATCCCACCACACACAGAGGTGTTTGCCCATTGTAAGTGGAGCCATTTTGTAACTCCACTGGAATAAGGTGGGACTGATCATCACAGTGCATAGATCAGAATGCTAAAAATATACATTGTGTATTACCAACACCATTAAAGTTTCAATGTAAATTTTGTTTGTACTATTAAAGATTTTTCTTTCCCCTCCTCCAAGGCAGTAGAAATAAGTGTGTACATGTTTGTTCATTCATCTGTCAAGTTACAAAATACTTCTGGAGAAGTGTTCTGTATTTAATAGTAGAAAATAAGATTTAAGAGAGACAGCAGTGCCTTAAGCTGGGGCTGCTGTTACATTCTGGGATGATAAACTTGGAAGGATGCTTTTTTTGTACTTTCAACACTTCTATTAAATGAAACCGAGCTGCTTTACTTAGCTCATCTTTAGCTATTAAATTTTAAAGAGGGACTAGGTTGGAACTTTTTCCTACCCAAAAAGCACTTTATGTGCTTTGGATTTATTGAGGCTGAATGAGGTAATACAGTTGCCAAAAAGCTCCTGACCTGATGTTGCTTTCAGAGTGTAAGATGCAAGAGAATTAGGTCCTGATCTCCTGACTTCTCCCCCTTGGGAACTGACAGGGTGGTATTGGCAGGAATGGGAATATTGACTTGCAGTCAGGGAATGGAGACAGGAATGTGAGTGCAAGGGTCTTCAATCTTGCTGCCTCCCAAAAACTCAATTTCAGATTTCTCAGTTTCCTTTTCTTGGTCAAGAATTTATGTTTAACCATGTGCAAGAATATTTAGATTGGGTAGTATCAAAATATGTTTACTCTTGTGTTCTTACTCATTTCTGCTTTTAAGAAACCCAGTTCATCTTCAGGAAGAGTGTTCTATGGTGATTGGGGCAGGCTACAAAACACAGGCAGAGACACCCCCCTTAGGCATTGCTCAGAAAGCTGAAGCTTTATTCTGTGATCTATCATGTGTTGCATTAACATGCTGTGGATTTAGCCTTCATCAAGGTCATGAGTTAGCACAGAATCACCAAATCCCAGAATGGGTCATGCTGGAAGAGACCACAATGAATCATCTGGTCCAACCTCCCTGCTCAGACAGGTCATCCCATAACACAGAGCACAGGACTACATCCAGATGGTTCTGGAATATCTCCAGTGAGGGAGACTCCACACCTTCTCTGGGCATTCTGTTCCTGTGCATCAGTTTCTGCCCATTGTCTCTTGTCCTGCTGCTCAGCACTACTGTGAAGAGCCTGGCTCCATCTCAGAAACAGTTATTATTGTTTCAGAGCTCCAAATCCCAACAAATATGGTGAAAAGTAACCAGAGGCAAGAGGAAATCTAGTGCAAGTGTAAACATCTTTCAACCAAGATCCTCTAAGTTGTGCCTGTAAACTTTTAGAAGGATAAGAGATTGACCTGGAATAATTTAATTTTTCTGCATCATGCAAAGAGCAAGATTAAATGCAGAACTATCCATTTTAACCAGATGCTTCCTCCCTGTTTTCCTCTCCTGCAATGGACACCCCACAGCCAGCTCTCTCGTGCCTGTTCCATCACCAGGGTGGCTCTGATATGTTCCTTGTGGTTATTAGCTCTCAGCTAAGGACTGCTGGCAGACACTTACCAAAGCCTCTCTCCCTACACAGCTGCAGGCATGACCTTGGCAATGTTCAGGGATTAGATTGATGGGGGAGATGCCAAGAGGAGGGGATGAATTGTAAGGTCCTGGCAGTGTGTGGCAGTGACACAGTAATACTGTAAGTGTGGGTTTTCATCTCCTCTATCCCATTATTAGCAGGTACAGATCATCCAGGAAGGGCTAAATAAAGGCTTGCACTGTGACCCTATCAAGCAGCCCTTTTATGACTAATGACAGCAAGCTGAGCTTCCAAGACAACCCACAAGAAGTTCTGCCTTTTCAAGAGGTTGCCTTTTTCTCAAGTCTGTGAACAACATGAAAGGCCTCTAAAAATTCATTGAAGTCAATGTGGCCATCTTTGTTGTAGTCTATGCTGAGGACTAACTTGTCAATGGAGTCATCCTGTATATCAATGCCCAGGTGAGAAGTGAACAGTCTCCATGTCTGGCTGAATTCCTCAAGAGAAATCAAACCTAAAGGAGACAGACAAGAGGTTACTTTTGACAGTGCTGTTTTCCCTTCCTGTATAAACACACACATGCACTCCACTGCAAGAAAGTTACCTGCCTGCCATGCTGGGGCTAGTGCTTTCATTATTGAAGCACATTTTTACTTTAGGTAATGATTGAATGCTTTTGACAGTGGAATTGAGAAAGCAGTAAAGAGTAAGACTTGAGTGGAAGGGAGAAAAAGCCCCCAAAAGAGTGAAGCCAATACTGGAGCTGGGGTATGTGAGAACCTTTTCTTGTTAGGCTCTGTGCACTGTCCCTTATATGACTGCAGCCTGACTGCTTAAAGTAGGTTCCACCAAACTGGAGAAATGATATCACCTCTGGTTCCTCTATATTTAGAAGCCTTAAGGAGGAAACACAGTGGGGGAAAGATAACTGGTATAGGCTCCCTAGAGCTGACACAGTGAAGATACCTGGACTTACCTGAGTGATCTTTGTCAATGATGTTAAAGATGATCTCCAGATCCTTTCTGTATCTGCACAGTGTTTCTGCCAAAGCTGGCTGAGCCTGATTTTGAAATCACAGACAAGAAGCTATTCAGACCTTGGTTTGAGTTAATTTAACCAACAGAATATCTACTATGCAATTTCCATTTTCCCAGTTTAACTTGTCAAATGTAAAAAACAAAATCTTTATGCTTGAGTTCTCTGGAATGACACTTTTGTGTCTTACCCTGAGGAATAATCAGACGAAACCCATCACTTTCAGATGGTAGGGCAAGGGGGAAAGGAGCCCTTCACATCTCCTACCTGCAGTAGTTATTTGTGGAAATAATCTTGGTTAATCTAGGGAAGATGGTGTAGACCATACATCATACAAAGCACTCACTGCACAGATGTGAATGGATCCTGCTGTTTAGGAAAATTATGGTGATACCTCTGTTCCAAAGCACTGTGCAGCATTTGGTAACAACTGGGCTCTGTAGAAGTGACCTCAGATACCACAATATACATCTAAAAGTCCATCTATAAATGTGACTCCCAGAGGGGCCTGAACTGCCTCTGGAGCTTGTTTGAAATGCTCATTTCAAAGAGCGAGGGTTGAGTGCTCTGGGCAGGATTTGTCACATCTCCTCAGCTCCGTTATCTAAACGCCCTCGAGAGCCAAGAGAAAGTAAGAAGCAGTTCTAGCATGTGATTCATCCAACCTATTTTAAGCATCTACCTTAGCAGGGAATGATGATTCGTACCCTAGCAGTGCTCATTTTCCTCCAGTGACTATAAAAGGAAGCTCAGCAACTAGTTCAGCTGTGGATGTCTATTTGTTGGGCCAAACAACTGTCTTGTGCTTCAATTTGCACCCAAAGTTGTTCCTCCAAGAATTGCAAGGAGGTGTTTTCCTCTTTACCTCTTTTATAGGTTGACCCATTTTCAAATCATAAAAACAAGATATGAAGTCAACTTCTCCATCTGGGTTCATCTGTGCTAGCTGAGACCGCAGCATCCTCCAGGGCAGTTCCAGCTGTAGGACAGACTCCATCGCTGCAGCCCAGTCGTTGACAGAAATCCTGCCTGCCAGAAGGGGTCAGGTCATGGTTAAAAGTACAGAACACAGCCCACATCAGTCACCAGCACAAAGGGTTACAAAACACAAGGATTTTCTCTGAACCCTGGGATAAAAACCCTCACAGCAAAGAAGCAGTGGGATTGGACTAGGCATTTCCACAGGTCCCTTCCAGCCACGAAGTTGTGATGCTGTTATGATGTTCAGCATGTTTTAACACATTTTGAGAAAGCCAGATTATGCCATGAAGAGTACTTCAGGTTTCAGCTGAGCTGCAGTTAGAGTGACATGTGGCTGAAAACTCAACCACACAGACATATGTGAAACAGCTGTTCAGTGGCCAAAGAAACAACATCATGTTATTGAGTGCCCTTGTAAGGGCACTGTCAAGTGAGAAGCCATCACAAGGAAAACTTGTATTTGTGGCAGAAATCAACTTCTTGCTTCTGCATAAAAGGTTCATCTATTAACTTAGCAGTGACTTTTCTTCAGCTGAGAGGTGAATGTGTGTCTGCTAGAGGCAGAGGCAGGCTGTGTGTCTGCTGGAGACATGGGCAGGCACCTTTCCTCAGATACCTCCCAGACTCAAAAGGAGACCCATTCCACATCCCCCCAGTTCCCTGAGACCCCTGATACATTCCTTCCATTCCATGTAGGAGAAGACACTCCTACATGAAGGTGGTGGTGACCTTTAAGCTTCTGGAACTGGATTTGCCTGCCCAAGCTATCCAACAGCAAACATAATTTCTTTATTTGCCCATGTCTTTCAGTTTTCTTTTTCCTCCTTCAAGCTTCATCCCCTCAAGCTGTTTGGGCTAAGCCCTTCCCAACGCCTTCCCTCCTCTGTGGTCATGAAAAACAAGGTCAACCAGCCTCTGCTGCCCTCAGCCTGACAGTGGCAGGCAGGCAGGACTCCTCTCCATGGGGCTTGTCCCCTCTGCCTCCCACACACATGGAAGCTGTTTTCCTCATGGTGGCAACTGGACAGAGAGGGAGTAGTACCTGTGCCATTGAGGTCGTATTGTGCAAAAGCACTGATCAGTTCAGACCTGTGTGCATAAATCTTCTCTCGTAAGGACTTTAAGGCAGATGATTCAATTGTACCTACCCTAGGAAGAAAAAAATAGCAGATTATTAAAGGATTAAACTCCTCTTGCATGTTATACTTTTCAACACTCCTTACAAAATTCTTACATCCTTTACCAAGTATGTTTAGGGTCTAGCATGTTTAAGCAGGATGACCCAAAACACACAGCATTCAGCAGGGGGAAACCCCAAACGAAACAAAACCAACAATGCTCCATAAGAATAAACTGAGTTTATGAGATAATTGAGTTTATGCAGGTAATTCTAAGCTGCTTTCCTTTAGTAATCTGACCACACTACTAGGCATGGCAAAGCTGTCATGATAAACTTATGAGACTCAAGTCATAACAGGATTTGTCCAGATTAACACTGCAGCCTTAAAGCAGACAGGTGCAGGCCATTTATGAGTCCCTGACAATTGTCTGTTCTAACTGCTTACCTCACCTAATTACCTCTGGGAAATTTTCTCAGGAAACCAAGTTAAGCAGCCAGAACATGTTTTGTCTACTGTATTAATTTTTAAATTGTAAAACAGAAAACCAGTGAGAATCAAGGAAAATGGATGCCTATTCAGTTATTCAGTGAAGCTCTAAATTGGTGGCAGGTACAGTTACTGTGAGGTGAGTCCATGCTCACTGCATGCAACACAGAGCTTTACCTCTCCTGGAGATTCTGCCTGCGCGTGAGCTTGCTGACCTGGTACTGCACAAAGCGCGGGGTCAGCTCGGGATTCAGCTTGATGTAAGCGCCCCGGTTACTGCCCTCTTCATAATAGTTAGAGGCAGAGAATATGGTGATAACCTGACATAGGAAACACAGAAACTGGATTGGCCTGAACAGCTCTTCTGGACACTTATTTCTGAAAGTGATCTGAGAAAAAATTCCAGGTTACAAAATTATGTGTCTACATATATAAAACTCTGTCATTCACCAAATTGCTTTTGGTGAATGAGTCAGAGCTCTGGGCCTTTATTTTTGACCTGTCAAACTTCAGAGAGCAGTGAGATATAACATGCTGTTTAAGAGAAACCTCATTCTAAGAGAGACCTGATTTTCAGGATTCTTGTTGGCCTCCCAATGCAGCATGGTAGAAAGCAGGACCAGAAGAGAAATCAGTAAGTTAAAGGCTTCTAGAGACTTAGAGCATGTCTTGAACTGTATTTACACACAACTAATGTTGGGGATTTTGTTGGTGTCCATTTGTTTTCATGTAAGTAATAAATTGGTCTTCACTCCCTAAAGATGTAAAGAATTTTGTTACTCGGAACTCAGTAATTTGTGGTAACATCTATCTAGGACAAATTTCCCCAAACCCAGTTTAACAAAGTGACTGTCTTTTTTTAAAATAAATTTTGGAGAAAAACCTACTGTGGATGTTCCTGTGAAATTCACAGGAGTATTCTACTTTACATGGAAGCATCTTACCTTCCCATCATGACTGATCTCATAACCTTCTGGCTTAAATTCATGAGACCTGATGAGCATCTTCAGATTATATCTCTCAAACAGCTTGGCAGTGACATCAGGACCAAAGTAACAGCCTCCTCCTCGACACTTGTTTGGTGTACAGCCATTTTGGCTCCTTGGATCACTCCACAGAATGTCAAGGATCTATAAATAGCAAACTCAAGCAAGTGAGGACTGATAGTAGGGGAAGACTAACAGGGTATGGCTGTCTAAAGTCGTGGCCACAGCAAAAGCCCCACAGTACAGGGAGAAAACACAAAGGTCTTGAGGTTTTTCCTTCCTTTCAGGAGTACATTCTTTTGGGCTGGGACTTTTGTTCCACTTTTTAAGAAACATTATCTAGATTTTAGATTAACTTTTTTGTTTCAGGAGAAATATCATTTCAGCAATGTACCTCCTTTCACAGCTGAGGTTTTCAGATTTGGGCAGGGGCACCAGAAACTTTACCTGGGCTAATTCAAAGAGAAGAAAAGCTGCCTTCTTCACAGGTCAGTAGGACAGGCAATTTCTATTTCCCAGCACAGACTGGACAACCACATTGGTCAGTGGTTTTACCTTGGGAGTACCTGCTCTAAACATGAAAAGAGTTGCCTTTGGCTTTGTTGTCTTCAGTTAGCTCATATTTCAAACTGACATTTTACATATTAGTATTTTAGCAGGGTTCAGACACGAAGATGAATTATCATGGTTTCATTCTAGTCAGTAGCAAACATTATTCAAAATGTGCTTGTTGAAACTTTTTTGGGCAAGGTTTGTACTAACACATTGCACTTCACGTTTGTGAGCATGGCTTAGTGGATGCTTGATTAGCTGGGGGAGTGCCAGATTTGGGGAGAAAGGGGAGCCTTGCTTGTGCTTATTATGTTAGTTTGTAGGTCAGATAGGTATCTTGGGAAATCAGATTTTCAGAAAAATTAAGCTTTCCATATTGTCACAATTTATTAAATTACAGTATAACAAAAGCTCTATATTTGCTCTGATATTCAAGATGAAATGAACAGCCAAAGGACAAAAACTTCCCACTTCTGAGTAATCTGCCTGTATGTCTCAGGAGCTGGGTGGGTTTTTTTGGGCTATATCAGCATTCAACTGCCAAAAGCACAGCCAAAAAAAGGTGCTTTATCTCACCAACAATTGCAGTCTGACCCGTTTCAACCAACAACAAATTTTGTACAAACAGATCCAACCACATGAGGGCAGGCAAACCCATTTCCTACTGAACAGTTTCCTCCTCCTAACGGCTATGAAAAGAAAATATTGGGTGAATTTTACTTGTAAGGGATAAAATCCCTTTTTAGCTTTTATTACCAGGTCTACAAAAAGCATCAAAAAAAGCTAATAGGTATCTAATATATTCCTTAGAATGACTGTTTTCCTGTTGAGAGGCAGTTCACTCAGACGCATGAACACACTGCTGGAACAGAACACCGGCTGAGTTTGTGCGGGAGGGGTTTGGTATCAGAGAGTTTTTGGTTTCACCTACTTGTTTCCATTCCTTCAGGGCGGGGTCTGGAGGCAAATTTGAACCTGAAGTCTCAGTGAAGCCCGATGAAGAGATGTGCTGTGTCTTCCCTGCAACATGCTGGTTGGCAATGTGTTTACTGAGTTTGGTCGTGGGAATTATCTTCTTCACTTGGTCCTGTCTGTTTCTCACTGACTTTGGTGGCCGCATCAAAGATTTCAACTTAAAAAAAAAAAAGTTCACAACAACAAAAGTTGATACAGAGAAGTTGGCTGCAAGGCACATCAGCTCATGTTTCCTGTACTCAGGAGAACTCCTTGAGGGTTCAACTAATGTTAACTCCCATAATGTTGTGATTTCACAGGTTTGGGAGAAGCTGCAGGTATTTGGCACTTGCAGAAATTTTGCTTTATACCTATCAGAAACCACGCTCTTCAGAGCTCCTTTCATATTTTTATCCAGACACACACACTCATTCCAAACACAGTAAATCTTAGGGTCTCACTATACAGCAAGTAGGACCTAGGCTCAGGGAAGACACTTCAGTGCACAGCTTCCCTGGAATATACATTCATATTGAATGGAAGGTGAAACTCCATTCACTTCTGCTCTGACACAGTACCATGCTGTTAGATTAATTTGGCTAAATTAAATGGAGTATCAGGAAGACAGTAGTGAAACTGATGGAATATTACACCACATGATACTGTTAAATCAAACCCCTCAAACATGCATGGGCGTTTGCTTTTCTGGAGTGCTGCACTATGGTTCCACAAATGATCATTAACATGGTTTCTCTCCAGGGAATGTCTTCTCATTTGAAATTCTCTCATAGTAGGTTATTTCTAGAACAAAGCCAAAATAAACCCCAAAACCAAACCAACCAACCAACCCAAAAAACCCAAAGCAAAACAAAAAATCCCAAACAAAAAAAAAACACCCCCACCAATAAAACATATACAGTCAGCAGACCCCTGGATTTTACTCTCTAACAAAGAAAAGGACTAATTCAAAACAAATGCACAACACAGGGTTATTCACCAGTGCACTGACTAGTATTTGAAACCTGTCAGCTGCCAGCTGTACCAATTTAAATACATCACTTGGCCTAGACTGACACTGCCCTGGGTTGTGGCCCACACATGTCTCATTAGCAACACTCTCCTGTGGCAGCTACTTTGACCTGTTAATTCTGCATCTCACAGATACTGCATTTCACAGAAACATGCAGAGCTGAGCCCTGGTGAAAGTATGAGCAGAACTCAACTGATGGTTAGGACACCTCTATCTGTAGTTAGGCACCCAGTTTTAGGGCACAGTGGTGCAGCCAATGGAGCCTAGACTCCAATGATCAGAAGTATTCATGCCTTTTTTCATATCTTTAAAAAAGAGACACAACTGACTGTCCTGCAAAGCATTTATTTCTGCTTTAGAAAATATGAGGATGACAAAAACAGCTCTAGATTTCACAGACATTGATGCCAGGGTACATTAAGTTGCTCAAACATTGGTCTCCTACGCCATCTGAGATGCTCCAGTATGGCTGTGAATTAGTGTGAGGGGGGCAGACACAAATCTGGCCTAAAAGGGGACTGGCGGAGGGGACCTACAGAGAAGACTTTCTTCAGAGGCAGGCTAAGGCCAAAGGGGACATCCCTAGCCAATGGGGCACTTCCTTGAATAGCACTGGAGACATGTGCCTAAGTAATGATCTCCACCAAATCTCCTGGATCTCCATTGACTATAAGGAGTCTCAGCACCCTGATCACAAGCAGACATCTTGATTTAGTGGTTCAAATTGAGACCAAATCCCCCACCATTTTCAGCTGATTTGAAGGGTCTGTGTTTGCTCATAATTTCAGAAAATAAAACATGAACATTTTTGGCTTCTAAATCCCTGAAAAGCAGTGGATTCTGTTTTATCAAGGTTCTTGAATTTTGATCCTTCTGGAAAGGCTCTCCCACATGTACAATGTTCAGCTGCTGCCAAGGGAGTGCCTCACAGGTGGAGAACTTCCCCCACACAACAGATGGCAGAAGCACAGCCCCAGGAAAAAAGGCAGTGCTGGAAATATGTGGCTGAATTGATTTCTAGAAGTGTTTGAAGGAAATGTCCAAGAATCAAGTAGTTTTCATACTTTCTGGCTAATATGTCATCATTGCAGGAGGAGGCATCTAAAGTGGCTTTAGCTATTTTAAGGTCAAAAGACCCATATTATGTGGAGAGCCAGACAACTGGCTCTCAACACCTACTGCAACCTGCCTTCCTAAGCCCTGATTTTGAAGAAAAATTGGACTATTATTTTTCTTACATGCCGTATACTGCTGCCATTTCCTTTCCTAATGCAAATGACCTGATCCTAGCATTCATACCACAAAATTTTTAAAAGAAAACAAAATTACCCTCACATGAATATGATCTCTTACCTTATTTCTCTCAAGTGCATTCAGGAAATCCAAATCTGTGGTGTCTGAAATCCCCCCATGTAGGATAAGAACTTTGCTATCAATTATAGTGGCAAGGGGAAGCCAGCTAAAAACATCTCGCAGAAGACTCAAAATCTGTTTCCAATGGTCCTGTAAAATATACTCTTACATTAGATTCTATTTCTGGCAGATTCTGTTGCCTCTAAGTTCAAGATTTTGCTGAAGTGCCTGCTACAGTTTATATGATCAGTTTTGTTCAGGTGATATCCTGAAGTGCAACCCTGACAAACATGTTCTGACATTTACTTTAGGGCCATTTGATTGTCTCTGTAGTGTTTAGTTTTTTCTTTTATGTTCGCCTCTTTTTTTGTGCTCTTGATTGTTCTTATGGATGGTACTTATTTAATCCCATAGATCTCTCTTTTAATAGACAAGCACTTAAAATTGTTTTGTTAGTTATTCCACTGATAGGCCAAAATAATTTCATCTACATCACTAAAGTAATGCTCTGCTACACCTAAATAGTGTATGACTTTTTCTTGTTTACACAGCTTTCATTTTACATGAGCAAGACTACAAAAAAAATATAGAGGAAGGAGGAGGAATCTTACCTTGTACTTCTTTGAAACTTCTTTTGTGAATCCATATCTGAAAACAGGACAGCATCATGAACTGGTTTTCAGTATGCCCCTTCTGCATGGTTTCCTGTGCTATGGTGTTTTACTGGAGTTTTCTAGCCCCCTTTCTCATCTGCCATTCCATCTCACCTCAGCTGAAATTTGCTTTCCTCCACTCTGTCTTGAGATTGAGTTAAACTTATTTCTTGTGTGGAACAGAGGTTGGGAACAGAATCCGGCCTAGTAATTATTAAGAGGTCTTTTTGCCAGCTCTACCTTTTAGATACCAGAGAGAAATTCCAAAGGAACTGATGATGGGCAAAAATTCCCACAAAACCTTCAGAGAACTTTTGTCTTAAATATCATATATTCATGGAATCATATCACAGAATGGTTTGGGTTGGAAGGGGCCTTAAAGATCATCTCATTCCAACCCTCTGCCATGGGCAAGGGACACTTTCCACCAGACCAGATTGCTCAGAGCTTCATCCAACTGTCATGTCTTTTCCCCCAAAAGGGACAAGGATTTTGATACCTAATTCTTTTAACACCAAGATATCCTTCATCAAGGGGCATTTTCACAATACTCAGCTTTCAAATTTACCAATGTGCAGCACTGCTAATCAAAACGCACAGCAAAGACACATCTGTGCGCTCCATACCATCACAGACTTAGTTAATATTTTTTTGCTATTTTGGGGAGGAATTTTCCTACCTTGTAGATTAAGTAACTGATCTTGGTTTATGTTGCTTTTTGGAGTGTTTTCAATTATGTGCTGAAAAAGTAACTGTCATGGGAAACTGATTCCCTTTTGTGGATCTTTAGTAGGACTTGCCTATGGGCCTCTGACCCAGGTGCTAACACAGAGGCCTGTGTTAAAACAGCAATACATTCTGTGTGCCACATCAAATGATCCAAGGGCTACAGCAGGTAGTCAACCAAAGGCTTTCTGGGGCAGTTTAGAATTGTAGGGAGTAGGACTGAGGAGTTCTCACATTTCGGAGACACTTTTTGTCTCCAAGTCACACTTTAACTACAGCCAGAGCCACTGGCTGTGCTCACTCCCTTGGCTGCACTGCACAGCTGAGTGCAAATGTCTGTGTTAGAAAACAGCATCAGCTTTCCTGCACTGACACCTCCAACTGGTGAAGCTCCTCTGAGTAGAGGGTGTTTTATTGCACTGAATAGTTATTTAGTTATTTGCACTGGGTGTTTGGTAATTTGCACTGTACACATGATTTGTATCCTATCACTACACGGTGCTCCCCTTTTCCCCCATCAGTGTTAGCAGCCTCTTCCTGGTTTTCCCCTCCCCTTGCCCCTCCTCACTTGTATCCCATTGACTGTTGCCCTTTTCTTCTTACCTGCCCCTTGTATTAGAGACCTGAAATCTTAGTTCAAAGTTAACTGAAATATGTTCTTTAATGTGCTTTAACTAATGTGCTTTAATGTGCTTTAACTAAAACATCATCCTTTCATCCATCCTTCCCCAATTTTGATACTCTGGAAGCTGCACTAAGCCCTCTGACTTCAATGGATTATGATTAGATCAAAGACAGGACATGACTGCCATTCAAATGTCTGTGTGTAGCAAGTATGTTCTTTTCCCACACATATGCTGAAAAGGCCAAGCTCCACCTGATTACTTAATAAAACATTATTTCAGTTTTAGGGTGTCACAGTGGTTAAAGTAGCATTCAAATGCTCAAATATTTCTAGTGACAGGCCAGATATTACCTGCCCCACCCCCAAAATCTACCTCAGGTTCATGATGTAGTCTTCATGGTTTCCTCTATTCAAGTGTAAATCATTGGGATAGATAAGAAGAAATGCAAATAGGATTATAAGTATTTCCATAGAATTTTTCCCTCTGTCGACAAAATCACCATTAAAGACATAGGGGTTTTGTTCTGAAGGCAGACCATTCTGCAAAAAGAAAAAAAAAGGGGGCATTTAGAGAGGCTGCTATGCTAGTGTAATAGAGGAAATAGCATTTAAATGAAATCCCATTGCTAGAAATTCTGAAAAAAATCCTGCATAATATAGAGATCTAAAAAGCAGCACTTCTTTATTTCCACTGTTTAGAATAAAAACCTTCATATCAGGCAACCTGAGCCATTAGAGTAGAGAGGACCTGTCTGGCTGTTCTTACAATGCCATCTCTAATCCTTTCTTCTACCTATTAAATTAAATTGAAAGGGACCAAAAGAAACATCAGTCTTGTAGTAAAATATACATTTTTGTTAATGCAACTGTTGCCAGGAAATGCAAACAGAAGGGAGTCATTCAGTTTGAATGGAAGATAAGAAACATGAAAAATTATCTTCTGATGTAGATTTGAATGGATTTCATATATTTACATTGTTTGTGGTGTATGCTTCCAAAACTCCTGAGAAGGACTATAGTCCAGAGGATATAAAATTTTAAGACAGATCTTAAGACTTGAAGAGTTTGATTTCAGTTGCTTTAATCCTGAAAGCACTGCTTGAATTTTACTCATGAGAGCCAAGATATACTTGAAAGCACACAAACATGAGAGGTTGTATATACAGGTATTTCTTACCTTATTTTTTTCGTGAAGATACAGAGAAATGCTTTATTATAAATGGTGACTTAGTAAAGACAAGTATTTTGAACTGATGGCTTGTTTTATTAGATAAATTACCAACACATCAATGGGTGCCATCAGCTTACAGAAAATACAGCACCACATATATGTAGCTTCATCATTTCCAGTCATCAGTATCAGAAATAGTATTTCAGCTTTGACTTGCCAGAAAAGGGAAACCTCTGTTTTCTCAATTGATATGCACAAGAAATACCAATAGAACATCTATAACATTACATTATAACTGTGGAAGCCAATCTTAAAAGTTCTGGCAGCATTGCAAGACATCCCACTTCTTGAATATATCTATGGTGTCAGTGTTTCTTGTGTTCCTATGGCATTACTGGTATTCTGCCTTAGTGGGTTTATTGCAGGATGTGTACTGTGGCCAGGGACTCAATGTAATGTGTAATTTGAATTCTTATGAGAATATATATTTTTTTATCCCAATCAGTGTTCTGTGCTTTCATGTTAGGTTGCAGTAGTGAACCCTGGTCTCTCCATCCTGGCTGCTGTAAATTCAGCTCCCTTGGATTTTGCTATAGCCTGTCCTGAGCCCTTTCCAAGTTAACTTAGAAGGGGCCTGTGCTTGCTCTGTGCTCAGAGGCGTGGCAATGTATGAGGCTCTTCTAGTGCAGTGGTTGAAGTGATTTTAGAAAGGAGAGGATGGATTTCAGGAGTGGAACAGACAGCAGAAACTCAGCAGCAGTTCTAGAAAGATAGATAAATAATAAATAAATAAAAGCTTTGCCTTAAAACCAATAGGCATGTGGATCCACCAGCAGATTGTGAGTATACCCACAACCACTCTAACTGCAGTCCTCGTGGAAAGACACATCTACTGGAGCACTCTCCAGACACTATCACCCTTCTTTTGGAAAAGATTACACACAGTTTGAGTTTTAAACAAGTTTGGTTTGGACTTCCAACTTAAATGTGACATTTTAATTTTGTTCCACACTCATGCACTTTCCTTTTCTGTGGATTCAACCAACAATGAGAACAAAACTAAATTAAAGGCTGTTGCAGCCTCTGACATGTTAGAGAGGCAAACAAGGCCCTCTAATGATTAGCAACTTGCTGCTGGGCATCATTACTGTTTCTCCTGGGTTAGTGATTAATTAACTTCCGTTTGTTGTTGGCATTTTCTACCCCTTCAGGCCATTTCTATCTATAGCATCCCTTTAACAATCTAACTTAGCAATATGTAATTTAAAATTCAAGTTTCAAGGAATATCAGGAAATGCTGTAATTTAATGAAGATTAATGCAGGGTTTGAATGAACCTTACAAAGTGGTTATTGAGGAAAAAAGAGTAAGTGTCTTAGCTTCAGCCAAACCAGGTGTAAGGATTATACACCATCTGCAGCATTGTATCAATATGCTGTAGATTGCCAGCTCTGTGTGTTTGCTGGGGGTGGTCTGTGGAAGTGACAAGCCTGGTCTGCATGCAGGCCTCCAGAATCCATTGCAGCTCTGCACAGCCCTGTGCAGACCAAGATCACTCCCATGGCATTGTTTAGGATTGCACCCTCTTGTTTAAGGTAGTTTGTACCAGCTTGGAGGATGAAATCCCTTCCAGCTGAAACAGAGTTTAGGAAGGATTAAAATGGATCCCAGAAGCCAACTGGGTTCACTGCTCATCTGAGTAAACTGCTCAGAGGGGACAGAAAACAGTGTGATTTAATTTGCTTCTAAAAAACTAATCAGCTATATCATATGCTCTCTATATTCTCCACTACTTTAAAATGACAAAACATTTGCCCATTTTATTTGGTTTGATGGAAGGGACTTCCCTAGAAATTTAACAGAGAACAACTGAGTGTTATCTCTAGTCTGAAGTCAGTGGGAGTTTTGGCTCTGAATTTACTGAAGTCAGGATGAGAGTTGCTTTTTTTTTTCTCTTTATAGCATCCATTAGAGGGGGGGGAAGAATTGGCATCTGTTTACTCCAAAAAAATAAAATGCAGGCTGATTGCAGTTGTAAATATAATTATATCTGAGCATTTATCTCCAAAATATTTCCCAATTCCAGGTTCTGTGTATGAAACCAATATGTATCATACTTATTCCAGTTTTAAAAAGAGAGCTTAACAACCAAAAGACTGCAAGCCAAGGACCAGCTAAAGATGGTTGATTAGTAAGAAAAGCAGGACTCTGTAGAAAGGTGTGATTATATTTTAACTATACTTCAACAGTCTTCAGGTGTGCACTTGGGCAAAACAACCACATTTACGTTGAACAAGTCTCAGATGAAGTGTACCAAAGCTGGAATCAGGGGGAGAATGACATTGAAACACCTGGTTTAGCTCACTGCAGTCTCCATTCAGTGCAGATGAACGTGTAAGGATCTGACACAAACCCTTCCCCCCTGCCCCGGAAAGCTCAAATCAAAGAGAGTACCTGCTCAATCAAAGGTGGTGATTCATCCTGAAGATAAATGTGAAACTAAATACACAACATTTCCTGCATCTTCAGTTAAACACACAATCCTGCAAAAGCTAGCCTAGAGCTTAATTTGTCTTACACATCAGTAAAACAGAGCTATGCATTTTTAGCAAGATAAAAAAGGATATGTAAAGGGTGCACAAAGCACTTCTATTTTGTGCAGACCGTATGATTGCTTCCAAGGCTTAAACAGCTTTTAAACACCACACTTTCTTGTTTCCTGATAAAAACAAAAACACCCCCTCCCAAAAAAACCCCAACAACAATAAAAAACCTGACAAATCCAAGAAACCAAACCAAACCAAAAAAATACCCAACCAAACAACAAAAACCCCCAAACCGACCCAAAAGCAAACAAAAAACCTGCAGGTATCAGTGGAAAGCCTAAATGAAAGCTTCTGCATTTTTTCTTGAATGTTAAAATTATCCATGGTGTAGTGTTACATCAGGAACTCAGCTCCTGATTTTAGCAGACTTCAGTCAATATGGAATTTAAAACAGCGGCAGAACTTTGGAGACTGTGCAAGGTGTCCTCTTATGTTTTGGTTCATGCTGCAGTTCAGCATTCAGGAAAATAATAATCTCCTCAATCTCCTTCACAGTGAGCAGGAGGATATGAAGAAGGAAAAGCTCTGACAAAGACACTAAATTGTTCCAGGATTTGTGTGTGTGGTGTATGGACACCACATGAGCAGTTCTAATGGTGATAAATCTGTCACATACAAATATCTGTTCTTAATAACAAGCCATAAAGTGAAAACGCTACATCTCAGAGTACCTACTTACCTTGTAGAATATCAGCAAAAGATCATCCAGGTTTCCATGCAAATCTCCTACAGGAAACAAAAACTTTTTTTAAAAAAATTTTCTCCCAGAGGAGGAAGAAACTGAAATTAGTTGGATCTAATACCTTTTTATACTGCACAATAGAACCTGTTTCAGGGACAGGTTTTGATTACTACCAGCAGGAAATGATGGAGAGTGTCAAGAACTGTCCATGCCTGTGTGCCTCAGTGCTAAGGCCACAGGAATGACAGATTGGGCCCTTTTTGAGAGGTAGGTTTGGTCTGCCTCAGGAACAGGCAAGGAGGATTTGACCCCAACACAAAGCATCACTGCAGCACAGATCCCCTGTGCATCTGACTGCATTTCATGCTCACAAAGCCAACTTTCTCATGTCTGTGACTCACCACCACAAAGCTGCAGAACAGTTTCAAAACATATCTTGTGATAATATGCTTTTACCACCAATAATTAGGAAAAGAGAAGTGACATTTTTATGTGTATATGTTTTCTGTGCTCTTGATTAATTATGAGCCTGCTGAATTTGTTCTAAGTCATCTTTCAAGCTATGATAGATATTTATCACATATGTGGATTCAAACATTTCAGGTATATATTTAATCTGCATTATTAATTTGAAATTATAAGGAATTGAGATGATACCTTAAGGAAATCAACATTTTGGACTGATTATGTTTAAAAAATGGGTTATCTGTCTTCTGCAGAGGCTCTTTCTGTTGACAAAAGCTTTTCGTTTCAGTACAGGAGAGGGATCCCTTTTGGTGCTGCTTACATAGTGCAAATGCAATAGAAACATGAAGAGGAATGTTTATTTAGGGAGAACATGTATTGTGAACAAGCATGAATCTGTGTTTCCTTGGTTTGAAAAAGGGTCTTGATGGCTTGGTTAATAAATTATTGTTTATACAAAACCTCATTTAAACAAACCCCTTCCTGGCAATCAAAGTAGGTCCATAACCACATCTTAAAAAATATTATTTATTTTGTATGTCTCACAATACCTCCCTTATACCTCTTTACTACTACAAACAGCACACACTGATAGATGTCAAGAGTTATGTCACCATTATTGTTCTGTTTTGCAGCTACTGCATTCTGTATCAAGTCAGGATACTGCATCCCATTATCCATAATTTACAAAAATGTAACAAAATAGATGGGCAAAGAGCTCTTAGTTCCTTAGTACTGTGTGACACATCATTCTGTGAGACTAAATTGTTGGTTGTAAAAAGACTTATCCATCCTCTTGGGTCTCCTTAGAAATGAGGGGTTATTATAGTTTCAATTTATTCTAGATAGTTATGCTGTTGCTGAAAGGTCTTTTTTGCCACCCATATTAAACCCTCATTAAAATCATTACCGAGTAAATTATGATTAAAATCATTAAAATCATTACTGAGTAAGGTTTTTTCTCAGTGAGAGGAGAAAGAGGTGAGACTTACAGCCAGTGATCAAAATACTTGGTGGCAATTTAAAGGTGGAAGTGCAGGAGTATTTAAGCTGCACTGCAGTGTTAGCTGATTTAATACTGACTCATTCAGAAATGTTAAGAACAGGAAAGAGGAGGTGAGGGAATTTCCTAAAATATACTTTATGACTCAGGAACTTTATTTTTTTTTATTTGTTTGCTCCAATTTATGCATTTGTGGGGAAAAATAAATAAAAAGAAATAATTTTTTAGGGCATTGAGAACTTTGTTCTAATGGCAAAATTTGGAAATGTCAGTATCATTGTCTAACCACTTAGAATATCAACCCATAGCCCAAAGCAGTTTTCTTCTCTGGCACCTTACCACAGACAGTTATCTCCTTGGAGTAGGAAGTTGAAAGATGGGTGATATTTGGCATCTCCTTGAGAACCCTCCTAGTTTCACTGAGCAGCTGCAGCACATAGCGGGCATGAAGCAGCTGTTAGAAGAAAAAGCAGGTAGAAAAGGAAGACTTATTTGAATTAGCAATAGGTCTGTCTGCTTTATTAATATCAGACATGAACTGCCAAGGTTATTTATGTGCAGACCTCCAGACATGAGTACAGGCTGTCTGGCCTAGTGCTGGGAATTAGGAGCGTTCATAGCTTTGCATTTGCTTCCCGGTGAGTGGATATGGAGCCCTTACTGAACTTGTTTTACAGATTTTCCCACTTTATTTATACTGTACTGTTTCTATTCTTCCTGTCTGTCAGAACAGATAAGACTTATAGAGCACTCAAAATCACTGCGTAAGGCCATCTGTTTAAAGTAACTGGGAAAAAATTGAAAATCATGTCATTCTAGATGTGAATAAAAAACAAACAAAAAAATCTCACAACCTCCAAAACACAAGCCAACAAAAAAAAAACCCCAAAGGCCATAAATGATATTTCAGCAAATTGCAAAAACAATGACAAGAAAACTCCAGTAAGGGCTGCCTTGGCATGGGTTATCTTCCTGTTCACAGTGAAGAAATGATAACAGTGCAACATTGAAGCTTCTGGTCTTCTCTCCTGAAGTTTTTTATGAAAATTTTGTCGGTTGGTGATTTTTAAAGTTTTTAATTTCAACAGAGTAGTAGAGGAGATAGATGAGCTACAGAATGACCTTTCAAGATTCATGTCTTTAAGCAATCAAAAAGGCCAAATACATATGACCATTTCCTTAATAAAATGCCAGCCATAGTAAGAGAAGGGAGAGTGGACAGTAAGGTGAAGTCTGGGTTGGCTCATTTATCATATGCTTTATATTTGATATTTTACAATCAGCCTCCACAGAAAATTACTAGAGAAAAATATTCTTATTAGTAAATTAAAAAGCATGATAGACCCTTGCAGCTTTTATACAGCATATTATTAAGCACAAATAATTACAAGTTCCAAGAAAGCTGTCCTGTTTAATGCCTCCCTGCTCCACCCTCACCTTGTGGGCAACAAAAGGGCTTGCTCAGGAATATAGAAAATGAGGAACAGCCTCCTCAGTGCCTTGGAAGCTGCAGCCTGAGCTCCAGACATTTGTGCTATCACTCTGTTCTGCTACATTACTAATGCTTTATAGTCACTCCACTGTTATGGTGGAGGCTTGCACCCTGCAATGAGGTGATTAACCCTTACACCTCAATTCCTCTAAAAGAATGAGGTGGGGGACAAAAGACAGAGGAACATACAGTGAACACTTTTAACCCATAAAAAGATGATAGTTAGTTTCTATTTTAGCTTAGGACACCTTCCCCAGTCACTGAGAACCCCTGCCTTGCAGCTGCTAAGGGTTGCCATTCCATTTCACCAGTCCCTGCCTCCTCCCCAGGGCTGGGCCTGGTGATCATGCAGCAAAGTAGTGAATCAAATGTGGGAACTCATCTGCCTGAGAACTGTCTGCTTTTGATTTTATTGTGTTAGCTTACAGCCAGCTCAATTTCCCAAGGCAGCTTACCATGCACATTTATGATCACATTGGCCTAGCAGGAAAAAGTAATGAGATGTAAAAGAAGGGTGAAATATCTCTTTGGGCACCAGTTTAGCTTTACATTGGATTGTGGAACTACAACCTGACAGATGTAAAATAAGTTAAAAAAAGAAAACAAGGTAGTTGCAAATTACCTGTTCATTCCTGAAAGCATGAAGGAGAGCATTGGCATCTTCAACAGTAAGGGGGAATGAGAGTCGTGGTCCATAATAGGAGTCTGGAACATCAATCTCCTTTTCAAATTCTTTTAAAGATAAGTCTTCATCCACCACCTGAGAAGCACTAGGGCTGGTGAAAATTTGAGAAACTGGAACAAGATAGAAGGAAAACAAAAATGTAGAAACTCCACCAGCCCCCCACAGAGCTGTAACAGCATGGCCAGAACTGGTTGAACACAACAGCTTTAACTGCTGCAGTATTACAGTGGCTGACTCCTGCCTCCTTATTGTGGAAAAGCTCCAGGCCTCCCCAGATTGTCTCACAATACTAAAACCAACCAACCAATCAACCACAACAAGGGAAAAAAGACCAAACCAAAGTTAAAAACAGGCAAAAACTCTTTTCCAACTGCTAGTAACTGTGGTCAGGGTGCAAAACATTTTGCACTGAAGTTGTGGAGTAGTCTGCTCACAGGTAAAGAGAACCATCACCTGGTACAAACTTCCTTCTCCTTCCCCCTGATGCAAGAAGACACAAAAATCATGGCTGATCATTTAATGACCATCATCTTTTTAAAGTTCAATATTACACTTTTAATACAGGTTATGAAGATTCCCCTCTATTGCTTTTATTTTCTACTTAAAATTTTTAGGCGCAATACCAGCAGGTCACAGTGATTATTTTAAAAGTCATCAACAAAATTATATTTATTCACAGCAGATTGCAAATCACTTCTTTCTGGTACAGCTAGGAAACAATGCCAGCTTTTGGTCAGTTGCCATAAAACTATTGGATGAAACAAAGTAAACAAAAGCAGAGTGGTGAAAGTAGAGCACAGCTTCTAATTTTCCTGGAACATGAAGGAAGCAGGAATGCTGTTAATTGCTTCAATCCAATATTTTTCTTGACATAACCTTGAAATATAACTAACTGTTCAGCAGATTTCAGAGTTTTTTCCTTGCAGATTGTCTTGGTCACATATTATTCTAAAAGAGAGAACCAGTCCCTAAATGAAAGTGTTCTAGCAGATGTTGTTGCAGAGAGATGATTGTTGCTCTTGTGACATGATTGTTGTAAACACTTTTTGCTGGGCTACAGTTAAGTTTTCTGTAACCTTGATTTCCTGCAACTGCAAATAAAAATGTATTATTTACAGCTGTGTAGCTGCATTATTTATTGCTGATTTACAGCTGACCTTTAGCTGTGACTCAAAACTCACAGTAGCCAAAACCAGAATGTGGCTCATAAATTATGAGATTCATAAAGGCAAACTTGTCTTGCAACTGGATAAAATCAATATTAAAGAAATAAATAGATAAACATGTAATCTGGATTTTTAAAAGTCCCCTTTTACTATCAGCACTTCAGCTGTGAGCTGATTAGCACTTTCAGTGCTAGTGCAATGTTATACTCAGCCATTTAAATGGATTAAGGCATCAAGTAACAGCAAGGTGCTCAGGGTTCACCATTTTCACCAAGTGCAGTTTGATTTGCAGTCCTCCACCACAGTTACAGCTTTGTCTGGCTGGACACCAGAATGTCACCATGGACTGAAATTGCTGATTTTTCTCATAGTGATCAGCCAAGCCCATTTGCACCAATTCTTGCTCCAGCTCTAGCAGCAGGCCTCTGGACATGTATCTCCCTCTGCACCCCACTTCCCAAGAAGTGGGTACTACAGAACCAACTCCTCAGACCACCCAAATGCCTCATTTCTTGCCTGTTCTAACCAGCTGTCCTCCTCTGACTTGACTCCTTCAGAGTCAGTGATCTCCTCAGCATTTCAAGCCAGGCAGACATCTGCCCAAGCCTGCTCCTACTCTTGTCTTCCCTTCCAAGCACACAGTAGGCCATCCATCCATCCATCCATCCATCCATCCATCCATCCATCCATCCATCCATCCATCCATCCATCCATCCATCCATCCATCCCTCACTTTACCTCTGAATATGAACTTGCCTTCCTCACAGACTCACCTCTATTTTGGCACATGCTCAGGCTGGGAAACTCAACCCTTCCCTGTAGGGCATATCTCTGCAAAGTGTACCCCATTTTCCATCTGGAAGACTTGTCAAAAGCCAGCCATGGTCATTACCCTTAGAGTGTGCTTATGGCTCCTCAGGCTGTCTTTCAGCTGGATTTTAAGGCTTCTTCCTGCACAGCATGGCTGTCCCATCTCTGAACAGTCAGTAATGGATGACCTAATGCAGCCTGGGGAACCACCACACTGTCCAGCAAGCACCCCAGCTCACCACATGCCCCATGTAGGACTAATTCTGAAGGGTTCAGCATCCTTCACATTCTGCTGTTCTAGTCAAAACTGTCAAGGCTCTTTCAGTTCATACTGAAAGACTGGGATGAAAAGTCTTGGCATGCCTGGTTCAGGCACACATGTCAAGACAGAATGAAACATTCTCTATCAGCATCTGCATCTCTCCACTGACGAGAGGGAGCACAGGCAATGACCTATTTTGTACTCTGACCCAAGAGTTTAGCCCAGGCTCAGAGAGTTGAGCCTTCACTATTAACAAAACACAAACAACTACAGCCATATTCCATGTTAAACACAAATGCCCAGAGCTAAGTGGAGTCAATTTGGCCACAGAAAGCCCAAATACCTGATTTTCCTGACTAGATCACCTTGCCATGGGAGTTTTTCAAGGCAAGTCAAAGCTGCCACTGCCAAGGATGTACTCACTATCAGGGTAACCAGGAATCAGCTACTTCTGCAGCTCTGAAATCACTTCTCTGTTCTGCCACCATCTGTGTGCCTTCAGCCTGACCGTTGGGATACTTGAGAGCACCTCTGACTCCTGAGAAGTGCTCTTACATAAGCCAGATACTGATCCACAGCTCTCAGGTCAAAGCCAAATGGACACTGAGCCTACAAAGAGGAAGGAGATTTCTAAAATGCTTCAAACATTTCTTCCTTCACACCATTCCTGGTGCTACAAACTGCAAGCAGCTATAACTTATTCCCCACTGCAAGAATCACTCTGTGTAAAACATCTTAGAAGGGTGTTAAAGCTGTAAGGGAGGCATCATGGGGAGTGAAGCTGCAGAAAACAACACTTTTTTTTTGTTTCCCTTTGAAGGAAGGCTCCTGGGGGTGCCCTGGTGACCTTGAGAGGAACAGGTTTAGATTCCCAGTCCCACCGTTTTTCTCAGGATGCATCTGCAGTCTTCTCACCCTCAATGTACCCATAAAAGAGTGAGTAAATGGGTCACCTTTTGCTGGAAAGGCAGCTTCCAGCTTTCTCTGACCAGAGAGCTTTCCATTGAAAGCTGAGAAAGTAGGAAGATTTTTTTCAGGAAATGAGGGATAAAAGTGTAAGGTAGAAATGGGTTTAATTCTTATTTTCCACAAACCCTTGCAAAATAGCCTTTAATAAGAAGCAGAACAAGACACTCAGCTATGTAATATTCCAATCACAAACTACACTAGCATCTTAAGGAGAATGAGAGGATGAAAAAAGCTTTAGGGTATAACAGATAAACAATCACTTCAAAAGCACTACCCTGTTAATGAGATGGCAGCTGCTTGCTTTCTTTGAAAAACATAATCTGAAAAAAACAGATTAAAAAGAGGAAAATAACAAGATTAATGGGGGGGGGCTGAGTAGTTTATAATGTAAGGAAAACCACAGACCACAAAATTTTCTGGTAACTTTCTTATCATATGCTGAGAAGAACAGGCAACCCATTCTTTGGTAAGAATATTACATATTGTCTTTTGGAGACAGCATTTGAAGCATATGCTATCACTCTAATTTAAGTGAGCACACATTGATGAAAAAGATAAAAAGCCAGAGAATTGCAGGTTTTAGAAAGTGCCTGAGAATAACAAAGTCAATTTGAAGCCTCTCTCGTTGTTATGTTTACATTCACTCTGGTTCACATCTTAAGATGGTGATTCAGCAGAAGTGGAAGAAGTTCTTTAAGAATCCCTCTATTCAGCACTGATTTTGCTTACACCAGTGGGGCTGGCATGAGTGCTGCAAAGGTCACTTCCAGGGGCAAGCAATCAAGAGCTTAAAGCAAAGAATGCACACAGCCAGCAGTTGGAAAAATAACCACAACCCACGTAATACACATTTTGTATGCAATTAAAAAAAAAAATCTAAGCTCCTTTGCACAGGCAGCCTTGGCCATCTCTTTATTAAACATACACCAGATTTTTTCTGTTTTGTTTTGGGTTGTGGTATCTGTAACACACAATGTTAGAAAGGGGGAACAAACCAAGACAAAAATTAAGCCTTTGGAGAAGTTATCAAGTCTTAACAATGTCAGTCCTAAAAGATGGAAGTTTTAAGCCAGGAAGACAAAGGGATGCTTTACTATAAACCATATACACTTTATCATGTGTTTCAGCCTTAACCACATCTGCAATTCCCAATATCTACAAGACCAAGAAACAGGTCACCTGTGCAGTGATGATGAGGTGCAGCCCACAGGACCTTCCATCTCCCTCCCTGTGCACAGGTGAGGCTTGGATCTCCACCTGCACATGAACAGCCCATGCATGTAGCAGCGTGCTCTGCCATGTCCTGAGCCCTAGCAAGTCATCTGTGACACCTCACCTTTATTGCTTCTGTCAGTAGACACAGTTAATAAAGGTGGATAAATCATATCTACAACAAGCAGCTGTAAAATTCCATTTTAATATTATAATAAAAATAGAGATTAACAATATTTTGCCAAATCTCAGACCTAGCACTACTGTTTTCTTTCCCATTCAAGTGGAAAAGCTGAACAGAGGTGCATCATCAGCATGAAGAAGTACATGAAGTGAGCAGTATCTGTTTTTCTTCAAGTTTGCCAATTCCTTCCCAGGAAGTTAAATGACTAAAGCAGATTTTTTTTCACAGAATATGGCAGTAATGGGAAAAAAATCAAAGGGAGGACTGTTGAATCATCTGCCTTGCCTTTGGAGCAAGGCTCAAATGTAATTTATTTTTCTGCAGAGCACAGAGAGCATTAGGCACTCTAAAGTATTTAAGAGAGAAAAATTGCAATTTCTACCGGTTGTCATTAGAACACTGAACCACTTAAGGTTTTGATGGTGGTTTTCTCCTGCTATCAAAGTATCTTGTGCAAATTTTAATTGGAATAACCCGTGGCTAGACCAGATGAAAGAGAAAGGGCATTTTCTTTTAATGCAGTAAGAAGGGGACAGCCTCATTTTTAACTCCACTGAGATTAGATCTATTCTGAATTTGTTCAGGGAAGTCATATTTGTTTTCTGGACTTAAGAATCACTTTCAGTCTGTCCTTCTGTTGAGCTTGACCTCAAAAGTAAGTTATGTCCAAGGATCCCAAAATACTTCAAAAATTAAAGGTTATTCCTTGAATAACTGAAGCTTAATTGAGATGGTTTCTAACGATTTATCTCCAGCAGTTTAAATTTATTTCTATTTTTATCATTCACATACTGATATGTGTTTCAGTGAAATCTAGAACAAATTAAATTAAAACAGCAGAGAAAGAGCAACCTCTTTGATTATACCTGCCTTAAACCAACTGAACACAATCTTTCTGAATAATCACATCTCATAATTTAAGAAAACATGAACAGAAAGCTGTGAAAATTGGATTCTGTAGGATGGGTAGTAACACATAAGAAAGCACTCTGAACACCTCTGAATATTCTCATAAGGACCACAGACACCTGTTCTGACTTACTGACTGCTTTGACTCACTAAGTAGATAGTGAGCAGTGTCAACACTTAGAGGATCAAATTCATATTACAGTATTTAGGATATCAAACCTCAACCCCAGCACATGCCATATGCTGTAAATATCACATTGGAAATTAACTTTCCTCACATCAAGTTTTTCAAATACAATCTCCACATTACTTTTATTTTTATTGTTACCTGAATCAGGATGAGTACAATGATCCAGCATGAATGTAAAAAAGTTGGATAGCTGAATATGAAAAAGAAAAGAACAAACACACTGATCAGTTTAGGGGATCCAACAAGCATTAATATCTTTCTTACTCAATTACTTGCAATTTCCCATTTAGGGGGATATAAGTCACTACTGTATATTCCCATAGTACCAGCCTGCAACAATGACACAATTTGTGTCCTACTACAAAAATAGCTCCCTTTCCTTTTTTTGCCATGAATTCGCCACTGACACTTCATGAATACATAAAATGTTTCAGGGCTGTTTCAGTGCTGCTGATGCTTCTAGGTGTTATTCATCTTGCCCACCACCCAGACTATTTGCTTAGACTTCCTTCAGAATCAACAGAAACAACTGCTACAATGCAGTGAACTGAATTTAGACACAGATGCTGGGATGAACACAAGGGCCTGTAAGTTCCAAATGTCCTATACTGACCCTAAAGGAAGCCTGGGGTGATACTGATACTGACACTGGGCTGAAACACTGATATCTCTGTTGCACATATATTGCCTCACAGACAGTTAAGATCACCCATAGTGATCTGTAAATGACCTGCAATCCCTGGCTAACAGAGCTGCTATACAGGAACTTATACCCTAGATATGCTGTATGGGCAGAATGGTGTCCTGATGCCCATGTAGTTACATTCGTCTGTATGTCTGTGTATGTATACACACAACTTAATTCATGTGTCAGGCAGGGAAACAGTTTTATTAATCAAGATCCAGCATTGTAAAAGAAATCACCTACACAACCATTTTGTTTGTGCAGCCACAGTGCTGGGGACAACATAACTGCTTGAATAGGAAGAATGGAAGATCACAAACCTGCAGCTGATCCTGCTCATCGGCATATTCGATTGACTGAAAGATGCTGAGGGAATAGCGGCGCCTCATCTCCAGGCGGGCCATGGTGAGGCGGTACCACTTCTGGATGAGGATTGCAGCTCTAATGACTGTCAAAACAGAAACACTGCAGTACACATGGATGCAAGGAAATCTACAAGGAAAATATGCATGCTGCCTTTGCAGAATTTTGCAATCAGATGAGAAATTCTGTCCATTGTGCATAGTCAACAATAAGATGAAACCCAGTAAAAGTGAGACTGAAAAAATACATGATGCCTTTACTGTTTCTTCCAACACAGATCCCAGCTGACTGGCTCAGACCTAAGTAGTCAGTAACCTTTCCCATTTAGTTGTCTTGAAGACCAGGTCACTTTCAGCTGATGGGTGCTATAGGGGTTTCGGGAAGGTGAAAGAAGAACAGTTTGCCCTATCAACAATGTATTTCTATATCAAGCTGCAGTAAAAATCTTTGATTTTGCAAGCTGTGACATGAACAATGATCTAATGACAGTATTTGCAATAGCCTCTTCTACCAGAAAGTTTTGCCTGCAGAGCTGCATCAGCAAGGCAGTAAAATTCAAATCCTAGGATAAAAAGTTAACAAATGGTATTGAAGGGTAGAATATGTTGCTTAAATAGACAAGCCAAAAGGCAATGAGGTACAGTTTTAGCTAGATTGGTTAACAAAACACTCACCCCAAAGTCAATGGAACATGCCACACGACCATTTTTGACTATGTGCTGAATATGCATTTCACTCAGCACTTTAAGAAGTTGTGTCTACCATGGTCTCAGTCTGGAAAACTGCTGGAAGCTTCACTGAAGGACAATCATCAAGACTGCAACCTGGAAGAAAGAGCCTGCTGCCTTCAGGCCTCATTCATGCCACAAAGAGATCACATTCCTTTAACTGCTCAGATAAAAATTTATTAAGCAGAGAAACATCTGGTGGCAGAAAGAGATCCTGGAGTGGGCACTGTCCTGCACTGCAAAACAGTAAAGAAAAGCTCTGTACTAGAGGGACAACAGTTTACACCAGTCAATTATTGTAACTGATCATAAATACCAGGAAGTTCTATACTAGGATGAGTAGAATCTGAATGAGAATGTTTTTTTCTTACTGTTAGTTATGCAGGTAAGGACAAATATTGATGGGAAAGTGATTCTATTAAGAGTATAACATAAAGGAAACATTTTTATAAAAATGCTTACAGATGCTATAACAACATGTTGTTTGCTTATTTTACCATTAATGAGTACACATTATAGTTAAAATGGTAAAATTTTCTAGTCTAGACAAGAGCAAAATCCAGAAAGACTCCCATCCTGTAGATATTGCATACATGCTAGAAAAATCCTTCTGCCTGAAGGAAATGTGATCCTTATATGACTAAGAGCATCCTTCAGACCCTACATAAACTCTGAGATCTCTCTTTTCTGTCCTTTCTGGAAGTCCCCACCACTACAGACCTGAAAGCCTGACACATTACAGCAAGGCTGTCACCAACATTTCTGTTTAGAAGAGTTCCTAAGGGGCAAAGCACAATCACCAGCACAGAAACAGATTTCCAGCATCGGAGCCATTAAACTTCCCATTAAAGCCCCCTGGGTTGCTTAATGGTCCAGAGCACTTAACATGGCACAGTTCCATTGCTATCACATAAGACAGATACATGTCAATCACTGTGGTTAATGTTGCAAATCTAACAGAATGTTTCCTGTCTTTTTTTTTTTAATTGTACTTATTACAGCACTGTTACTCTCAGGACTGAATCAGAACATGATTTTCACACTAGGCTAAGCTGCATCTCTAAACGAAATTGTTATCAGTTGCAGAAGGTCTCTATACCAACAAATATCTGTTAAATTCATGTTATTAATGCATTAGAGAAATGTACAGCCTCAGGCTGCAGATAGAATGATGGTTCAGCATCACTTGACTACTGTTGAAGAGCAGAAAGGAAACCATCCAGCAGCTCCAGAAGACAAAACACAATCCAGGAAGCATACAAAATCCTAAGCCCCACATTAATGTGTGTTGATGGTTGTTGATCAAGAAAGAATACAGCTCCTCATGCCCACTCCAAGCTTTTATAGAAATATTCCCAAGTAGCACATCCCTAAGGTCTTGCAAGGCACATGTAGGCAGAGCATGCAAACCCAAAGAGGAAGAGCTGCCTCACAGTTACAGGTAGGTCTGGGATTCTGGATGATTCCATTCTACTTTCACTACTGTGATACAGCACTGATGCTGCTTTGTAGTAGCACACACAAAGCTGAGGGCTGCTCTCAAACCAGTCAGCTGGGATCCCTGTAGCCATGACAAAGTGCTCCTGCTTCTTAGGCACAATCAGCATAATAACGTCCTAAACTATGCACAGTATCATGTAACATGGCTCTCTGCTGACCAAAAAATTCTGCTTTAATGAAAAATATTGAAAGAGAACACAGAGGGTCTGAAAAAAGGTCTGAGTTAATCCTGGAACACACCTGCCTGTGCAAAAACTGCTGAGTTCATACCAAGGTGGGGTATGATTAAAAGGAGGGTGATAATCCATTAGTTTAATTAAACATTTAACCAGGTCCTGTGGAGACTTTCATCTGACAGCCTCACTAATTGTCAGGGAGAATGTCAGGCCAGGCACTTGGTAGGCCAGAAAACTGATTTTGAAGTCATTGTAATAGCCCTGCTTTATTACACTTGTTTCATAATTGGGGTCACACAACCGCAGGGAAATTGGGGCGGTTTGCCCAGGAATCCTGTGGTGTGAAAAGCCATAAAAGGTCCCACTCAATACCCCACCCTCTAAGCTTTGCCAGTGACAGAGCAAGCACAGGCACCTCTGAAATTCAGCTTCTGTCCCAGATGCTGTGAACCTTTTACAACCCAATCTGTCAATGTTAGAGGTGGCCTAAAGCTGCTTCCTGACCTCAGCCAGCATCTAAAAGCTATGCACAGTTTTAAAAAGAAAATCATTAGAAAATAATTTTCCCTAAGCAAATATTTTGACAACAGGACTGGGCAGGGGTTGTGGAGGAGAGGAACATAATCTTGCAATCCTCTACTGGTGTTAGAGAGAGAACAACCACCTGCCCTGAAGACAAAGGCAACACTCACCATTCTCTGACCTTCTGTCAGCTACAGAACTGCTGCACCCCATGGTTCCAATGATGCTGCCCATCCGTTTAATTGCCGCTGATATGAAGCATGTTTCTCTCAGCTGTTAGCATTATACACATTTCCTGTGTTGTTTCTTCAGGGATGAGGGTTATACTCCTTAAGGCTCCTGGGCTCTTCCCAGTACTCCTAACAGGGATGAGATTGGGAAGGAGGGATAGGGAGAAAAAAAATGGTGCTTGACAAGACAGAATCGGAAGTACCTTCAGCCCATAACAAATTATTGTACAGCACATCCTACCTAAACTGGACCACGCCAGGGATTTTTTTTCCCCAGATCTGATTACTGTCAACTTGTAGTCAAGAGAAATTAACTTAGTAATAATACAGTTTACTCCTTACATATTAGCTTAATGTTAATGTGCAGCAGAGGTTTCTTATATGAAGAATAGCTATTTAAAGCCTTACTACTAGGGACAAGGGACTATGGAGACACATTACTCTTCATTCTTATGATTTGAAAATTGGAACAGCAGAATTGTAAAGATTTTAAATTACATGTGATAATACTGCTAAAAAACCCCAATCCTCCTAACACTCCATTGATTTGAAAGGTTGACTTACCACCCCATTTATCATTTTATCGCTCAGTGTTACCACTACCAAATTTACCAGGACAGACAGTACCATAGCAAATCACTTCATTATCAGATTTCATTTAAATAAAATATCCCGTTTTCTGTTGCACTTCTACTGAAAACAATCCAAGGAAAATATTTTTTTCATTAAATAGATAGAACAAAATAGAACAAAATATATTTTGAAGTGAAGTCTTTTGGGTTTTCTCCTGGCACTTGCTCAGTTCTTCACTAAATAGTATCACTCACTAATGCAATACACTCTCTAATCAACAAATTCAAATGAATACAATTCCTCTGAGATACAAAATGGATCAATTTCTAAGCAACAAGAAATTCACTGATGCTCTTAGATACTGAACTTTGTTTTAGCTAAAGATTTCTTATATGATCACACTGACCCCTCTCTCTCTGTCTCCAGGGATACATGTGACATCTAAATTATTTTATCTGTTGTTTTGTTTCATTTATATTCCTTTTCTTTTAACTTGAGTTTTAAAACAAAGAAGAAATTCATCAGCATAAAATGAAAGCTTAGCTACTATTTTCCTTTGGCTTTACTAGCAGAAATCAAAATAAAAGAAGGATACAAAAGAAAAAAACCATAAATCCATAACTAGGTGATTTTCAATTTCAATAATTAGACAACACTTATATTTGTGTGTTGGTATGACCAGATTTCAACATTTATTATTATATATGATATCCTGTCCTGTCATGTTAATATAACACAACTCTTTGTAGTTCTGGGGCTTTTATTCAGGGTCCCACAAAACAAGGGTCTCCTACACTTGAGCTGGGTCTGACTCCTTATGAGTCAGTAATTAATTCAGAAAATAAGGATTTTAAGGTTTTTTCCCACAAATGAACTGCTTTATTTCCCTCAGAAGGAGCTATCATGAAAGCAAAAAAAAGTGCTCTTACATTAATTTTGAACCCATCAATGGCTTTGGCATCATCACATGCAGCACTGATATTGCTAATAGCTGAAATTTGTCTTCTCTCCAAAAAATTCTTGCTCTCCTGGTTACCATCTCCTCACTTACCCTCTTAAAAGAATCTCAAGCCTTCATTACTCCATCTCAAACAAGCCAGCCATGACTTGAATTGTGATCTGAAGACTGGCACCAAGGGCACCAAGAATAGACCTTACAATCTAAGTTCTACTTAGACTCTTGATTAAAGGGCAGGTCAGCCTGTGCCCAGCAAGGGGCAATAGGAGCCCTAAACAGAACCATCACACCTCTCAGGACTCCCTCCGAACCACAGCAAGCAATGGGCTGACCCAAGAAATGGGGGGCTGAATTGTGATCATAACCTCTTTCAATTACTTCAGCTTTCCTCCCAGTCATCACCACTCTCCTCCACATACACCTAAACTCATGGACTTCTAGAACCTCCTTGAGCAAAAAAATTAAAAGATAGAGGCATAGGGACAGAAATTTTATTGTGACAGCAGCGAACGAAGACTCAAACATACACTCAGAGCTTGGAGGAAAACTTGCCCAGATATATTCTGTCATTAAACCTCCTAAAAAGGCCAAATCTGGCCATCAAAGGGCTAGTCCAGGGTAATAACCACCACCTTCAGTCCCAAACATCTGCATTCTAAAATGGACGGGGTGAACATTCAACTGCCTTTTCATGACAACTTCCCAAGTGGCTACGGAACCATCCTCACTGCCAACCTGCACAGCCAGACTCCAGGCCAGGAGAGTAATTTCTGTGAGCTACTGACTACACACAGTGTAGCAGTGTCTGGTGAAAAATCATTTGTCATTACAAAATTCCCCCCAAATGCTGGCTAGGCTTTTTACCAAGGTATTGCAAGAGACACAAGGTAGCTAGAGGAGAATTTGAAATATAACGCTGTGTTAATATTCTGGATATTATACCACTGATTTACCTTTAAGAGAGAATCTGTCATGTTGACTAAAAAGCAAGCATTCAATTTCTACAAGTCAGTAATCTGCCCCACTTTTGGACATAATTCAAAAAATTGCTAGATTTCTGTCAGTTTAGCAAAAAAGCCAGTTTTTGTGATAGACAGGCACTAAAAGCACAACCCATCCACTGAAGCAAAACAAAATGTCTTTGCAATCATGCCTTTAGACATGCACAAAGCTAAGCCAGAGTGGCACATGCTGCTCTTTCCTGGACAGGAGTCACTGAAGGTTACACACAGCAAGTACTCCAAAATCTGGGGTTGAGAACCCGAGCTGTTGAGAGCCTGATTTACAGAGAATATGGCTCAGCATCATTTGGTCTGGATGTAATAAGTGCTGCCACAATTCAATCATGCCTCCAGTTTGTCAGTCACATAAAGACCAGGCTGCCTCAGCCTCAAGGAAATGGAAATCCTGTAAAGATTTATAGCTGACTTTCGATGAAATCAGACAGCAGGGTCTTTGGGCAGAGAGACATCCTTTAAAGCACACCTTATCTTTTAAAATTATTTGAGCTGCTCTCCTGGCACACAAGTGTAAACTAGGTTAAACCTGAGGATATGGGAGCCATACAAATAAGAGCCACTAGGATTTAAGTTCTTACTCTTCTGTCTTTTCATTTGTTTCTTACCTTTGAAAAACAAAAATGAAAGGCTCCTCCTTTTATTTTTGTTGAGATGGGGCTTTCATAATTATGCTACTTCCCCTAGAAGTTGTTTCAACAGTTGTCTCCAGCAATATGCCTCCTTTCACTACTCACCCCTTTTCTCAATCACATTTTTGAAGAGGTAGCTAGGATCTCCTCCCATAACATGTCTTAGGAGGTACATGTACATGGAAAGGTGATAAGATATAGACAGTTTTCTGCATAAAGATCAGATGGATGGATGGATGCTTCTAATGACAGAGGCTTTCCATTGATGCTATCTTGTATAAGTTTTTTATTTTACTGTGACTCACAGATTTCCTTTAGAATTGTTTTCCTTTGGAAACTAGGACTGCAGAGAATGAAGAAATGACATAATATGGTTTTGTGATGGATTTGCTTCTGTGCATTGCTGAGGGAATGAAGCTGGAAAGACTAAAATACCCTAGAGAAGAGAACCAAGACATTAAATCACAACACTCAGGTCAGAACCTGCAGAAGAACAGGTCTCCAAAACTGTCTTGTTGCGATTGTCAAGGATGAGAATCTGGAGATGAGTTGAAGATCTCATTAGCTAAAAGACCCACCCTGCAGAAAGTAGGATGAAGCAGTCACAGTCAGCTAGCAGAGTAAAATGGAACCTGGCTATGGCACAGGAGCTGTAATTTTGAGACCAACCCCTAATTTGATCTGCCAAGGGGTAGATATGAGAACATCAAACATAAATCAATTCGTGATTAGGTCTCCATCATTTTACATCCATGGAATAATCTAACATTTCTGATAAGTGATTTTCAGTGATTATAAAGAGGTGAAAGATAGAACTGAGAAAGGCTTTTTGTTAACAGATAATTTCCTCTGCCTGCTCAGAGAAGCAAGGCTAAGCTCAATATAGACTTGATGGAAAGATTGCTGTAAGTGGCCATGTTGACAGACCTCAGTGTTGGGGCCAGGAATCAATACGGAATGGGATGCATGTGGTGGCTTGAGCATTGGCCAAATGTTAGTAAGATACCAGGAAGCCAGCAAAGCCTGGGAGAGAATAGGATGAAGAATAGGATGAAGTTTTAAGGTGGACTCATATTCCTGAGCCAAAAAATGCACTGCAAAAAGAAATAAAAGCAGGAGTAGCAAAGGTGTGAACATGCAGATAATTCAAGCAATCCCTGAGCTCAGGAACTGCATGCAAACCCAAAGGGAATATGTAGAAAAAAATGGTGGGAAAATACCAGTTCATGTTACTTATAATCAATAAGGGTACATTTACTTTTGGTTTTTCTTTTGTTTTTTGGGGGGGCAGAAAATAAACAAAGCAAGCAGCCTCATTTTTTTGTACAGCAAGGCTTTAGACAGATTTTGTTTTAAAAAGAGGAGGAACAGCAAATACAAGGGGACAAATGTGGTACAAATTCTTCTTCACCTTGAATAAGCAAACCCATCATATCACTTTCCAGAAATGTTAAACACCTCTAGGGGGAGATTGCTTTAGGCAACAAGGGGAAAACTGAAAATTCTGAAGCAAATTTGGTTCTAGTAAACTGAACCCAACTGGAGCATAAAAGTTAACACCCTTTAAGCAAAAAGCTGGATCACATACTGTTCTGAAGTTAATGAGTTGGTTCACATACTATCCTGCACTTGATGAGCAGGGTCTTAATGACATCCTGAAAAAGCAAATCTTCGGAATAAACATGTGTTGAAATTTGAGCCAGTTTAAAAATTAAATTTGTGCTTCAGCATGGTTTTCATAAAATTTAAATTAAGCATCAGAATAAAGTTCAAAATAGAATAAAATTATTTTTCCTAAAACAAAAATTACATTAAATACAGTAGTCTCAAAGCTATTTGATTTCATCTGTACTCAGAAGTTCTGGATAACTGATTCTGTCCAGGTCAAACTATAGTTTCAAGCACAGTGATTTTTCTTATGGTAAAATCATAAATAATGCGACATACATCTTTCATTTTGTCAATTTGCTCTTTAAAAGTGAGCTAAATATATATCTATATATACCCCACCCAAAGATATTACCTTTTTTTCTTTCTGCTTCAGCAATACCGAGATTTTTTTGCACAAGAGTACCTTTAGAAGATTCTTTTTTTAAAAGAAAGCAACCCCTGAGGAGCGCAGCTCTGCAGAACAGGTGCTCCAATTCTCTCTGGGGCTCTGGAGCTCAGGAGCTGCAATGCACTTGCTTTCCACCTACTTACACAGCTTTCCGAGAGGAAATTTCTTGAATGCTGCTCTTCAGAAACAGTCAGGGGAAAATGTTGTTTTCATTGTCCAACTTGATGTGAAAGCTCATGGCTGCAGCCCTCCAGCTGTGCTGTTTCCGTGTTGAAAAGCTGTTTTGTCACCATGCCTCCTGAATCTCAGGCAGAGAAAGGGATGGGCTGAAGTTATCTGCCTCGCATCTGAAGTCACATGATCTCTTTCGGCCTTTCTGCTGTGTTGAGGCAATGATTTGCATTTTAGCTGATCTAGCACACTGGAAAAAAACATAAGGCTATCCAGGTTATTTGGCTATCTGATGTGACTGGCACAGTTATGAAAGCCCTTAAGGAAAGCAATACTGAATTTACCACAAGGCATTGCACCTGCATGCAAGTGATATATATGTGTGTTCTCCAAATCACTCAGTCATACCCAGATAATGCACAAGTATGAAGCACTCAGATCTTGTGTCTCTCACTGTTCAAATACCAAATTCAAAACTGTGAATACCACAGGGACCCACTGTGCTAATGCCTTCAGTTAATTTCTTCATGCATGCACATGTTCTCACCATAAATGTGTGACTGGAATTCTGTGGACTCAGTTCATGTTTTGGCTCATCTTCTCCTTGTGTGACGGCTGGGAAGGGATTGGAGAAGCTGAGAACAGCCCAGCCTTGCTCTGGTCAGAAAGCCACGATTTGAAATCCAACCCTGACCCCTGGCAGCACGTCCCACATCTCTGACCCAGATCCTGACCATGCTGACCCCTGACTCACAGTAACTGCACAGGGTCCCTAGGGAAGGGCAGAGCCATCATGGTGATTTGTTACTGCCCACTGCTCACACAACAGCCCCTGAGGAATCTGCTCCACTGGCAGTGCATGGATAGCATGGGGACACTGTGATTACAAACACGTATCCCACCAAACCACTCAAAACTAGGAGATGTCTATAGAAGCATGGTAGTGTACTATCACCACTAGTCTTGGGCCCAGTCCTCATCAGCATTTATGCTCATCAGGATACCACTGCCCCACTCCAAAAGCCAGGGAGGGGTTGCTTGCTGCTGTGCAGTGATGGAACCATTTCTGTGGGGTCAGGGTGGGGCCTGTGGGTCCAAAGAGGACCACAGGTTATAAAGCATGCTGTGGTGGGAGAAAGCTCCATGTGCACGGCACAAGATGAAGACCACTGTGCCCTTGCTCTGAAGCCTCTTCAGGTGATGGAGCCCCACCAGGACTGGATAGAAACAAAAGATTTCTGAGAATACAGGCAAAGTAATATCTTCATCCTGTGCCCTGCTCCACAGGTCTAATAATACCATAAGATGCTATTTTCAGAAATTTTTTTGTCATCAGTATGGTGCAATTCTAAAGGCATCAACCACCACTCTGAAGGACAGAGTGATCAAATCCCCTTTTGAAACAGACTTTTATTAAGGTGCAAAAGATATTTAAAATGCCAAACCAGCAAAGCAGAAGGCATTTGATTGACTGAGCTAGTCCTCTGAGGTTCTGGAGTCCCAGACATAAGGTTCCACTTTCAAAGCTGTTCCTCTCCTGTGAGACAAGACAGTAAATGGAAAGCATACCAAGCGCAATAATTCTGCATGACCCAGAAGAGTTTTGATGTTTGTTTTTTCTGGCAGGATGTACTTTCCCTGATCTGAGTTACAGCAGCTAATCTTTTATGTATGATCACGCTGCTCTGCCAAAATGCATGCAAGCAAAAATACATCACAACCTCTTTCCACTGTACTCTTGGGATACACATTATTTATAAACATTTACTGTACCTGATAAGTTCATCTCTATTGGCATTTACCAAGTTCACTGCATAATGAGAGGTTTGCTCCAATTGCCAATAAATCCATCAGAAACATTTCATCCAAGATCAGTGGGAGAGGGATAACCTTAGCAGTTAGGTTCTTTAGGACATGTTTTCTTTTGTTTCTCTTTGTCCTCTGTCTCAGTGATCTGACATGACAAAGCAACCTGATAAAGAGTCAGTGTTGCTGGACTGAGCCACCTCTCCAGTTACTTGTGGGGATCACAATAACATGCAACTTGAGGAAACACAAATGTCCTTTCCAAATTAACCTTTCCAGTTCAAGTCCAGGGAGACAACACCATTTTCCTTTCTACAAAGGGCAAAGAGAACATACCAGTCCCATCAACAAGGTCACACATACTACTGCTTTTTTGCTCAGCAGTCATGTATCACACACACACACTTAATATGCTGAGTAGACTTTTAGCATCAACAGCTGCAACAGTAAGTAGGCCAAAAACTCTGACAGTGTATGACTGAGCAGTCTAGCATGACAAGAAAAAACCCAGTCATGGTGCAAGTGTAGAAATCAGGGCATCCCTCTAAAAGCAGCCCTTCTTGATGTAATTGCACCTATTCTGTTTTCCAAATACTTTAGAAACATTAACCTCCTGAGCAAGGCTTCATGCAGGCATTCTACATACATAATTCAAATTCTGCTTCAGGCTTATTTCTCAGAAGCACCCACTACAAAGTGATGTAACCGATATTTCTCAAAAAGGATGAAGATAATCACAGTTGAAGGGAGTGTGCTCCTTTTAAGCTCTGACCATGGTTTCCCTCTTCTTGCCCTACCAAGCTTAAAAAAGTATTTTATGTGACCCAGCAAAGTATTTTAGAGTACTAGCCAGGGAAGAAGTTCCTGACTGAGAAACCTGGATGCCTGGAGACAGAAAGGAAAAAAACCTAATAAAAAATGGAGAAATTAATGTCCAGAACAAATTTAAAGTCTGACTCAGTCAGTGAGATGACAGAAATCTGTGCTCACACATTAGAAAAAGTAGGTTAATTTGTGTGAACACAAAAAGAAATGTTCCCCCACTGACAGTTCTGGGTGAGAAGGTGAATAAAAGACATCAAAACTAGCATCCTTGGCAAAAAGCACACCAAATCAGAAATGGGAAAGAAAGGCAGTGGTAGGGCCTCAAAGCTCCTGAAGACCAAGAAACTAGACCAGAACACTATGAAACCATCAGGATACCCTCTGCAAAAAATGGGAACAATTTTTTTTTTTTAAGAAAGTTTCCCAAATTATCAGATGAATGCAGATTATTCTGGGAAGCAATGACTAATGACCCAATTTGCACAATTCTACCTCCCTGACGTTAGCTTCAACCTCCACTTAGAGCTTATAGAAATGATAGCTAGCTATCTACAGCACTCAGGGTTTGACAGATCCTAGTAAAGCAGCATGAGGAAAAATAAGTGGACCTAAGAATTGCCTAACAAAAGCTTGATGTGCATTTTGTTGGTCTGGTGAACCAGAAGCTCCACACACAGTGCAAACCCTACATCCTGATGCCCTCAGGCCTGTCAGGCTGTCTCTTTTCCAAAGGGGCAAAGCCTTTAAATCAGGCTCTCCAGGTCAAATCAGGTTCTCCAGGTCAGGAGAGCACACAGATTTGACTCCCACACTAATGATCAGTATGTAAAAGGATTAAAAAAAATATTTTAAATTGTTTTTTAAAGAATGGAATCTACCAACTAATAAATGCAACCACATACAGGGTAAGGGGTCATCAAGTCTATGAAAATAATTGTCCTTATCTCTATTTTCATCTAATGCTTATTAAACTGCTTTTAATGAAACATTTTCTACTTTGTTAGAGTAAATAAATCTGCTGCTTCAGCAAAACATTATTAATTTCAAAAGTCATGTCAACTATGCTATTTAGCCACAAACAATATCTGTTTTGCTTACAAGCACCACACTTCCGAAAACTCCCCAACTTACCTTTTATATTCCAAATAATAATTTCTATCTGGAACTTTTGACCTGTAAACATAGTACAGGTGCCTTGATTTGTGCTCCTACAAGCCACTCTCTTTGAGATGTGGAGGCGAGGCGCAGTGTGGTGAGGACTGAGGTAGTGCAAGTAGTGCAAAACAGCGGGTAAAACATAACAGACGGAAGACGACGATTATTGTGGGGTGTGAGGGGTGACAAGAAGGTCCATGGATGGATGGATGGACGGAAGGATGGATGGACAGACGGATGGATACCCAAACACCCCCTCACGGACGCGTTTCCCGCACAGGCCCCGGGCCCGAGCGGGGCCTGGGGCGGTGGGCGAGCGCGGGGCGCCCCCTGCCGGAGGCGCGGGCCGCCGCGGGAGCCGCCCCTGGGCGGCCACACACGGTGGAAAACTCTCCGTCCTCTCCGGGGGATTGGAAAGAGACGGGCGGTCCTGCCCCTCGCTTCCTTTTGTGTTTTAAACAGCCTCATGTGCCGAGGAAATCACGTCCCTCCGCCGCCGAGAAGAGAGCTAGAGGGCCCCGCAGTAAGCAGCGAGGCGCTTCCCATGGCCGGTTTAGAGGAAATCCCGCAGCCGGGCTCCCCCGGAGCAGCCGTGGTGTTGCTGCAGCTCTCCCGGAGCTCAAGCCGCCCTTCCCGCACTTGGGCCAACCTGACGTGACAATGCAGCCCAATTCGGGGCGAGCAGAGCAGCTGAGCAAATGCCAGGAGCAGCGGGATGCGCAGGAAGGCTGCCAGCCCTTCCCGAAGCGGGGCTGGTGGCAATGGCGTTGGGAGCACATACCGAAGGCAAAGATTTAGCGAACACGTTCGGTATGCGTGCGCCGAATACATGCAGGGGAAGGGAGCGCTGCCTGCAGCGTGGCCCGCACGCCCCAGGGTCGTTACCTGCTCCTGAGCGCCCTGTGCGGCCGGGCAGAGCGGGGCCCGCCGCTGCCCCCGGCACGCAGCAACACAGGAGCCTCACCGGGAGCTGATTCACCCGCGTCACTGCCCCTCTGTAGCTATCAGAAGGGCAGAAAACGCATTAGGGTAATTTTTAACGTCTACATTTGTTTTGAATCAACCAGCAATTAAAGAGAAAATGCCAGACTTGCGTCATCAACCAGGGAAGGAGGTGTGCCCAGAATGTCGTCGATAGGGGCACTGCTGTAAGAGCTAACGTACGTGGTGGTTCCATAGTGTAGTGGTTATCACGTCTGCTTTACACGCAGAAGGTCCTGGGTTCGAGCCCCAGTGGAACCAGCGCCAAGGCGCGACTTGTTTTTTCTTGCTTCACTCTTGAGTTTTGCATAATTTCTTTTCACGCGGTGAGTTTCGGTTTAGCTGTTTTCTCCACAAGATGGGGAACCTCATAAGCAGTTAAAGAGGGCGCGGGCCCTGCGTGCGGCAGAGGCGGAGCAGCTTCCTGGGGAGCAGAGAGGCGCCTCAAGGGAAGCCCTGCCGCAGGGGATCCCTGTAGGGGAGCCTTTCCCTGCCAGCGCGGGAGGGGTATCCCCACACCGGACCATGGTCCCTCGGAGGGGCACCCGAGGAGAGCACAGAGAGCAGAGGCAGTGGGGAAAGCAGCAGCCTGTGCCTGCTCCCCAGCAGCGAGGGGCAAAGGCAGTGGCGAAGTCTGCAGCCCCATGGGTCCCCAAGGCGTCTCACCGGGACTCACTGGATCCCTGGTCCTTTCGTCTCTGTGCTTGGAGACATGTTTGAGCGCTAGGGAAAGGCTGTGGGTTTTCACAGCACACATCTAGCAAGCACAGTTATCTCCATCCTTGTTTTCCCCTGTACTGTGCATATCGTTTTTATTAACTGGGAAAGAAAGAGCCATCTCAGCTTGCCTCGGAGCAGTTTAATATTTAAATTATAACATGTTGTCTCGTTTTGCACATGCAAGGCTTTAGAAAAGGGTAACCTCTGGGCATGGGTGCTGGCAGAGCATCTGTGCGTGGGAGCCCTATCAAGTGCTGGGGCTAAGACATCTCTGCAGGAGGAGGAGAAGAGTCCTTGAGCTCCACTGACCTGGAATCAGCTCTTGAGTATCTTTGAAGGATCAGAGTGGGAGGGTGTGATTTACCTATCTTAAAGATTAAAGAGAAAAAAATTGGCTTAACTTACTTTAATCAGAGACTTATTAAGAAACTTACCTTAATCATCATCATATGGAGAAAACTATTAACCTTTGTCAGTGCTTGTTCTCACTAAACAAACACTGTGGGGTATGGGCAAACTGCAGTTAGAGATTGCAGACCAATGCAAGGATAACTGGGCCAGGCTACAAGCGCTTTTTTGGGCGGGAAGCAGCTGTACATCCCGTAGTGAGACCTGGCCGGCTAAAGTTGTAACATTAATATCATACTGATGCTAAGGGCCTGTGCATCCCACAACCTGAAAGTGCAGAAGTATTCAGGTCTGGCTTTCCTCTGCCTATTTGCTCAGCAGTGTGTGCACAGCCCACAGGAGGTGAAGCCAAAGCAATGTGGTCCCCCTGTGGGGTAAACCATCTTCCACAGACTGGCTGCTTCCAGGATGCAGGCTCAAAGCTGAGGCAGACATAGCTAGACTTCTCCTGATGTAGGATATGCAAGCCTTTGGTGTAGGTACATCCCATCTAATAGGATGGTGATTCCATGGTGCCCATCCTGCTGTCGACAGCCACAGCACCCCCAAGTGCATGAGTTACAGGGAATGGGCCTGGTGGTCAGCACTGGGTAATTATCTGCCTTGTGTTTTCTTACATTTAGAAAAAGGTCTTCTTTTCAGAAGATGACTTAAGTTTACACTTCAGACTTGTAAAAGGAATGTTTTATTCTGAGAGCCATGTCTTTAGTGTGTGTAGGCCACTGTAGCTCCATCCATGTGAAGGGGATCCAGCTCCTGACTCAGGCTCTAAAAGCTCGACAGTCTTGCCCTCTCCACACATCAGTGTCCTTCTTCTGAGAGATGTCCGTGGTTCACACCCACATGTATAAATGTGTGCTTTGTGCATTCCCTTACTGTGCTAAAACAAAAGTGTGCCGCTCACACATTTTTTGCTGAGACACTGCTCATTGTGTGCATTCAGCTTCCAGACTCATGGATCTGTGTGTGCTGCTCCGACTGAGCCGTCTGGCACTCTGCCTTGGGGAGAAACGTGACACGGCTATGTGGCGTTCCACTTCTCTCTCACACACGAGTACTTTTGCCTCCTGATTCCCCTCTGAGGTCACACACACATGCTGCCAGTTGGACTAAAAGCATCTCCATGGAGCAGGGTGATCTCTGTGGTTTTTCCCAAAATTTGGCAGAGGATTTCTGGGGGCTATGCAAACATAGCAACAAGTCTTAGGGCCAATGGGACATGGGCTAGAGCTGGAGAAGATGTATGGACAAAAGAGTGAACCTGCCCAGGCAGTTCCTATTTTATATAGCAGTGGGAATGTTACCAAACTGTCTTAATTTGGGCCATTTGTACTAGTCTCAGTTTTGTTCTGTAATCAATGCCAGACTAATCTTTATCCTTTTTGAAATTGTATTTTTCTTTTTTATACAGGGCAAATGTAGCCATTTCTGGTGCTATGTTATGTACTGGCCATTAAACTTTTTCTGCCTTCTGTACCTGAAAATATTTCTATGCTTGCTAGGAATTAACTACATGATTCATTTAGCAATGCTGTCTGCAGTGGCAGCATGGTTTTGCTCTTTATAGTTATTAAAATGAAGGACTATCAACACCATTAGACACCAACTGCCTGAACTGCATACTATTTATATAGACTTTAATTTAAATGCTCTTCTAATCTTCATGTGAAACAGTTTGGTTTTTTGAATGCTATAGACCATTTTTTAAAAACAAAGGCTGCCTTTCCTTCTGTGTGGAGGGAGCTTTACAACTGGGCAGCCACCAGTCCTAAAAGTATCCCTTTGGACGGAATGTTCTTTGATAAGAGCTGTGCTGTTTCTGAGCACGTTCCCTGAGCTACTGTGTATTTCTTACACAAAAATGTATTTGAAGGGTGGGGTTGACCATAAACCAAGCTGATTTAAAACTGCATGTGATGATAGGAGATAATTTGGTTTGGCTTTTCTTTAAAACCTGGTAGGTGATTTCTCTTTGTGTGAGTAGCTCTCCTTCTGTGTGACCTGTCCTTATGAGACCATAAGGTGAGAGGCTGAAGCTCAGATCTGGTTTTCCAAGAGATATGTGGATGAAGGTATTTAGGGATTTTTAAGCTGGGATTTTCAAACCCATGAGATTTAGACACCAACTGCTCATCAGTGCTGAGAGGGAATGGATATCTGAGTGTCTTCAGCAGCTCTGAAAAATCTCTGTCTCTGTGGCAGCCCATTTTAGACTCAACCATATAAAGGATACTGTGTAGAGCCTGAAGTGAGATGCTGTACTGCATCAGATGCCCAGAGCCTGCCTTTGTACCCTCAGTGGCTCTCATATTTCTTTAACTCCTGGCTTGACCTTCTGGTGTGTCTCACTGCCCCAGGACAGGAACAGCGTATGTGCATGAGGCATGAGGCCTCTGGCAAAAAAAATCAGGAGCAGCCCTGTGCCCTTAGAAAAATGACCAGGCACCAGAAAAATCCCACCTGGTGCCTGGGATGAGCTGCCCCTCCTGCTTGCCTTGCCATGCTTTGATTCTCCCCCAGTGTTTGGGGTGAGCTGGCCCAGGTCCATGAAGCAGAGTGGCCATGTCTGTGCCTGTGGCCATGTCTGTGCCACAGGGCTCTGCCTGTGGCAACCCTCCTCTCCGTGGAGGAAGAGTAAAGTGGGAGAAGTGTTGGGCTGAGGAAATTAAATTCCTTGAGGCTGAGCAAAGCAGTGAGATCCTTGGTAGGAGACTCCTCCCGTCCATGTCACATACCCTGGTGAGTCTGGGGTGTGCTGATGCTGGAGGTGTGACTGCAGTGGGATGCTGTACCTAACAACAATTTTACAGGGCATTCCAAATTCCAATTCCAAATTCCAGGGTATCTAAAGGCAAGTGAAGTGAATCCTGCGCAGAAGACTGTTTTTGAAAAGCCAGCATCCTTGTTTGCACAGCATTTTTAAATGAATACAAACCAGAAGTGTAGAGACACAGCTGGCTTAACTCAACTGCAACCTATGTGATCTAAACAGTGCCTTAATCTATTCCCAGTGCATATAATCTGAGATCTCTTGCAACAAAGCAAGCTGCTTCTGAAGCAATTGTTTTCAAAAACCTCCATTAAAAATTCACTGCTAATTTCATATAATCAACAGAGATTTGAGGAACAGGTACAAGATCCACTGGAATCACTAGCAGTCTGTTTTTATCTTGAATCAGTCATTCTAAAATCACATCTTTGGTGTAGGCTGGTTGAGAGAATACTGTAAGTAGAAATGTTAGCAAAGAGAGGTTTACATTTTTGGTTAGAGATTTTTGCAGCCTAGCAAGTAAACAACCGAAAACCACTATTTTTGTTTGATCTACAAATTGCAGTTTTCAGCCCTGTGCAATTAGGTGACTGGAAGAGCAGTAAGGCCAGGGCAGATTTCTACACACAACTATTGCTAGGAGAGACATTGCTAGTGTAGAGGTAAATAATTGGGGTGGAAGATAATGAATACAGGCTATATACAACAGACAATATATACTATACATCTCTGAGCATTAGGCATCTGCATTTCTTTAGGGTGTATATGTGGTTGATGCATAGGTATATCCTGGTTTATTTGGACATATGTCTGCATGTACAATCAGATTCACACTCAAGAGTGTCAGTACCTCAGCACTTGTTGCCTTTTAAAAACCATTACAGATGGCACAGCCTCTAGGATGGAGTTTGACAGTAACAGTTGTGTGGTTGGCTTGATGGTGCTTGATAAAACCATGGGAATGGAGGAGAGTAAGGTGCTTAGGCAACGCTTAAGTTAATCTCATGCCTTCCCATCAAGCCAAGCAGTGCACTAAGGAGCTATTCACAAGAGAGGAAGGAAAGATGCCGTTCAAGATGGGGAGCGTCCTGCTGTCTCTTCTTTTCTGGTACAAAGGTACGCACTTTGCCTCCTAAGAGGCCCTTTCAGATATCCCTCTTTGTGTTTCCTGTTCCAGCCACGCTTTCTTCTGCCAGGGGCTGTGGGGTACAGAGCAAGCCCTTCTCTGCATTCTCATGGAAACATAATAATTCGGGGAAAGGCAAAATGTGGAGATGTGTAATTTATGTACATGAGTGAGCAGCATTCTTACAGCTCTATGAATATTCAGTAGTAAAACTCAGTTTCAAAAAATAATTGCAGTGTAAAAAATTTGCCATATAATTTGTCAAAATATGAATTTGCAAAGAAAATTGTAGTGCAGCTGAGCCAGTGTGTAAATAATAATGCTGATTTGAAAAATGAGGTACAGTATAACATGAAGGACTGGTCCTTCATTAATCAAAACTCTTGATTAATCAAAAACTGATCATTTTCTCTAGCAGCAAGACATTGCTGATGAAGATTGCCCATTTTTAAGGCCTTTCAAGGTATTTTGGCTGGAAAAGACTTCCAAAGATACTTTTAGAACAAAAAGCAATTCCTAAGTCTAGAAAATAGGAAAGGTATTTATCAATTTTGAGGCTTTCTCATATTCATTTTTCAGAAAAGTATCAACAAACGTAGGTAAGGGGGAGCTAGAAGGAGACAGAAAATTTAGGGTGACAACTCCTTCCATTTTAATTTACCCAGCTGTGGAGAACAAGGAGATAATTTCCTAGTTCATATTTAAATTTCTGACTTCATCAAAGCCAATGGCAAAGCTATTTTTTTCTTAAATGAGGCTGAGGGCTGCTCTTGGTAAGTGGTGGGCAGTGTCTACCAACATGAATGTGTGATACAAGTATGATCTGTCAGGGTGAGGAACAGATTAATCAGACAGCCCAACTTTTCTCATGTGGGTGTTGAATTCCCAGTGTTTTGGTATGTCTGTTTTTTTCTCTCTTTCTGTGTTTCTGTTGAATATTTTGCTCTACCAAATATCATGAGTAGGAAAATAAGTGCTTCTCAACTAGCCATGCCTTCGTTTCGTCTTGTTATGTTTGGCTGTACCCAGCTCTGCCTAATTAATAGGTCTTTCTTTTAATCTCCCAGCAAATATTTGTACATTCTCCTCGTACCTTATCTTGTCACTCTCCTTTGTTTCACTTGGGAAGGTTACTGGTGCCTGAGCTTCTAGGAAGAGTGTTTTTATACAGACTCCAGCATTTTTTTCCCTATGGGTGGCATAACTGCAATTACTCCTTGGAATAAGTTCATATACCTTGCTCTGAATTCCAGACACAGCTTGCTTTTAATAGACACCCACACATCAGGATATTTTTGGAGAGCCTGCAGTGAAAAATAAGGTGCAAGATCATTTTCCAGGCATCACTCCTTTGGTATTTAACTTATTTTCTTAATTTATTGTATTTCTTAATTTACTGGTTTTCCCTGCTTCGCTAAGTGTCCTCTCGTGGCTAAAAAGAGCAGCCCAGGTGCCCCTCACACCCTGGCTCTCCCAGCACGGAGGTGCCGCTAGGTCAGCGCTCGGAGCTACGTGCGCTGATGCCATGATAAGCTGCTTAGCTGATTTTCCCTGGCAGAGCAAGTGGCTTAGAGGAGCACCCGCGCCTCGGCTGGGCTTGTGTTCGCTGGGGACACAGCAAAGCAGCAGCAGCAGCAGCAGCAGCAGCAGCATATGGTGGGTGCAGCAGGAGGGTCCCGCGGCGGCTGCAGGCGCCCGCCCCGCGCTGCTCCATCCATCCACCCGCGCTCCCTGCGCCTGCAGAACAAGCACACCTCGGCAATTCAAGGGAGGAGATTTCTCTCTTTTCACCTCTGGTTTTTGTAGCTTTGAAAAACAAACAAACAAACAAACAAACAAAACAAAACAAAAAACCCAAACCAACACAAGAACCTCCCCCCCACAAAAAAATAAAGGCTCAAACATGCTTTTTGGATCACTTGGATGTAAATAACATTTTTACATGTGGATGTAAATAACGTTTTTAATAGAGCCGCCCTTTGGCGTAATCAGTGCATCTAATGAAATTACAATGCAGGCAATGTTCTGCGTAGTTCCAAACAGGAAGGAACAAACATGTCAATAAGGTCAGAAAATGCTGAACATTTCTAAGAAACACTTTGAGGAAAAAAAGATAATTAATTGTACATCTCTTAAGAAAAAGGGAGGAAAGGTAGATTTTTTTAAAAACTAGTTTAGCTTTTTTCAAATATTGTCACAACATTTAAAAAATTTAGTGGAAACATTATGGGAAAAGGGAAATTAATATGAATTAAATAGATGTAATTGTGATTACTTAAATATGTTTTTTATTGCCTTCAAATAAATACCAGTAAATATTAAATGAACTGCAATAAAAATGAATGAAAAAGAAAACCTAATGAAAATCATTCAAATAAAGAAAATGAAAGGGAAATTAAAATAATACAAGTGTGAAGAATCCCCGCAAAACGAAGGAGGAAAAGAATAGCCTGGTTTAAATAGCTTGAGAGAGAAGCTTAACACAAAGAATGAGACCTCCCCTTTGCAGGCAGATGTCCTCTTCCCCTGGGTTTGTAGCTCTGGCCGGGCCTGCGGCGGTCAGCAGAGATCAGAGCTCGGTGTGTGCGGGTGCTGGAGCCCAGCAGGGATCAGAGCTCGGTGTGTGCGGGTGCTGGAGCCCAGCAGGGATCAGAGCTCGGTGTGTGCGGATGCTGGAGCCCAGCAGAGATCAGGGCTCGGTGTGTGCGGGTGTTGGAGCCCAGCAGGGATCAGGGCTCGGTGTGTGCAGGATGCTGGAGCCCAGCAGAGATCAGGGCTCGGTGTGTGCGGGTGTTGGAGCCCAGCAGGGATCAGGGCTCGGTGTGTGCAGGATGCTGGAGCCCAGCAGAAATCAGGGCTCGGTGTGTGCGGGTGTTGGAGCCCAGCAGGGATCAGGGCTCGGTGTGTGCAGGATGCTGGAGCCCAGCAGAGATCAGGGCTCGGTGTGTGCAGGATGCTGGAGCCCAGCAGGGATCAGGGCTCGGTGTGTGCGGGGTGTTGGAGCCCTGCTGGCCCTGCTGGGGCCGCAATGTCACCTGCAGGAGAAACAGGCTGAGCATTCGGCCCAGCGCAGCTTTAGGTGCCAGAGTCCCTGGATGGGCACCGCGCTGTTTGTCCCCAGGCCGGGCTGTCTGTCCCCAGGCCAGCCTGGCTGCCGGTGTCTGAGGGTGGACACAGACGTGCGGGTGTCCCGGCGGTGCTTGCCTGCTGGCACAGCTCCCGCGGGCCATTTAAGGCCTGTTAGAGATAAAGGCGCTGTTTGCACAGCACCGGGTCCCGTGGGGCCTGCCCAGCGTGGCGATGGAAAAAGCCCCGGGGGAAAATCAACAAAAGCAATCACGAAGCGTGTTGTGGGCAGGGGGGCTCTGCTTGCCGAGGGGACCTGGGGACCGGCCATAGCTGCAGCAGGGCCACCACTGCCCCCGGCACAGGGGCAAGGAGCGATGGGGAGAACACCACGGATGTGGCAGCTTCCCCAAATGCTCCTCCTTACGGAGGCTGGTGCAACCTGATGTGAGTCACCTCAGCCGCCTGGCACGATTTTCAGGGCTGGGATGTAAAAATAGCTTCAGTTAATAATATAGCAAGGTACAAACGAGCACCCGATGGGCACAGAGGCGCTGCAATGCTTTTTCCAATGTTTCGACCCTCTGTATTGCTCACAGGCTGTTACCTAATTCTGCTCCTGATGCTGTCTAATGCGGTGCTCAGGGAAAAGAAGGCCTTTCAGAAAGCGTGATAAAGCCAGTGCCACCCGTTCCAGCCATGCCTTTCATTTTTGTGACTTTTTGGGGCTATTCTGCGGCTCCAGCCTTATTTTTCTGGGGGGTTAAGATATTTTCCTTTCCTCTACCCCATAACTCACAGGTGCAGATGGGAAGCATGTGACTATCTGTGCAAAAGGAGCCATTGTGCCCAGAAAGCACTGCTGCATCATGGGGACATTGCTCTCTGCTGGGAGGAGAGAAAATAATTTTACCTCTCTAAGCACCATTAAACTGAGATGTTGCTTACAGAGATGAGACAAAAAATCAACTATTTTCCAGGTGAAGCTTCTAGGACACCTATATAATAAAGTAAATAAATAAAAAGATTTAACATTTTCCACATACATTTCCTGTAATGATAAGTTTGTGCAAACTTATTCCAGTAAATGGAATGACTGACATTTATTCTGTGTTATATATTTTTTTTTCATATTTATAATGTGCTTTCTCATGCTTGTATACATGTCATTAATTCCCACACTAAAAAATGACTTGTTTCTCTGACTTTATGGTCAGGATAGTGAATGTAATTCCTCAGAGTTACTGTATTGAACATAGACTTTGGCAGTGTTACTTCTGCCCACGCTTATCTGCCTCCTGTCTTTCTCTTGTTTAACCACATTCCTAATGATTACAATTTTTCTGAGAAACACAGTTACCTGTTCCTGTCATTAAAATGCCAGCAGCTGGGTTTCTTTGCTATTGATTGCCCCTTTTCCCAAGTATCCTTAAGCTGTGACTGCTGCTTTTTCCGACTTCCATCTCAGGAAACCCCATCCTGGCACCCCAGGCTACCTCTGCCAGCTCTTTTCTTTCTGTCCCAAACCTGGACTAGTTCCTGGAGTATCATTCCCCTTCATCCTGCTCAGCAGCAGGTGCCAAGTGGAGACATCTCAGGACCTGGGCTCCAGCCCAGCCTCACCAGCACAGGTTCCCTGGCACAAAATCATGCCCTGGATCTTGTCCCAAGCCCTGGTCCCTAAATCCTGTGCTGTGGGACACCATTTGTGCATGGCAGTGCTCTGGACACACCACACATCAGGGTGGGATGAAGGGATGGGAAAGGCACATGCCTTATCTCTCTGCCTCACACAAACACAGATAATAATTTATTTCACTGAACTGATGGTTTGCTGAAGGTCCTAGGGGGCAGTAAATAGAACTCTTTCCTTTTTACTGTTTTGGGGTTTTTGTCAGTCCTGTGCTTTTAAAACAACAGCCCCTGGCAGCTGTGCAGGCCTTATGACTGTCCCTTGAATTGCAGCAATTGGTTCTGTCTGACCTACAATTACCAATTATCTTTGTAACCTTCCTTGAAGGCAAACATGCTTGCTATAAAAGCATACTGCCCATCACATTTTTAGACTATTGGCAGCCAGCTTTCCTCTTCATTTCCTTTGTAGGACAGGGCCTGTCACAGCTGTAAACACACCAATATATCAATTACTATGTTTTGAGGCCAACTGCAGGCAAGGGCATCTTTCATTTGCCCTCCTCTCCCAAGGCCAGGGGTTATCAGGCTGCACTGCCCAGGCAGGGCATTTGGTTGTCCACTGCTGTGCTTACTTCATACCAAGTTTGCTGCTCTCCTGTGCCATGGTTGGGTGGCTGAGCCCCTTTGGGAGTGAGCCCGTAGCAGTTAACCTCTCCTAGCTGAAAAAGGGGAAGCTGAACTCCTGTTTGAGGGGTTTAAATCAGCAGGTTATGCAGTGAGGAGTGGAGGGGGCTGGGACAGCTAGAGGGGCAGCATTCCAGCACCTGTGCCTTGGCACTGCCTTTGCACTGCTGTGTGTTGCGGGACCGACCCAATAAAACATTGGAAAAAGTTTGTCATTGCATTGAAAAAAAAGGGCTTTTGTGCTTGAAATTCCCACCCTTGCTTGATTTGCAGTGGTGTCCCCTAGCAGATGAGGCTAAAAGCCCTCAAAGCCACTCTTGTAGCTCAGGAGCAGGCACCACTGGCTGAGTGCTGCCACCCACAAAAGGCTGGGTCACCTGGGGAGGAGGATTTATTCTGGGTGCTTGAATTGATGCTACCATACACCCACCCACCTGAAATCTATTCCATTTGTGCCCGTTGTTCACTCACAGGGGTTGAGTTTCCAGCTGCATGTGTCAATGGCATATTCAATTTTGATCTTGGCTCTCAAAGGGGGGGACTGAGGAGGCCTATTGAAGGGCTCAGCATGGTCACACAGCAATATCCTACACCATCCTGGTAACTCACATCCCCTTTCCCCACCCCAGGCATGCAGTGCTTAAGAACAGGCCTCACTCACCACACCAGTCATGGAACATAACTTAGGTTAATGACTCCATGATCCAGAAAAAGCGTTTTCCAACCCCTTTTCCAGGCTAAAGTACATTAAACCACCATAAGAAAAACCAAAAAAACCACAAAAGTTTTCTCCTCAAAAATCAGTCTTTTAAAGATGAAAATCAAGTGGTTAAGCGGATGGGAGGAGCTGAGCCTGTAGCCCTGTGAGCCAGGGATTGCTGGGCAATGGGAACACACAGCAGGCTGTGATGGCTGGGCAGCCTTCCTGGATCTCAGGGTAAGGAAGTTATTGCAGCTGGTGCTCCTGGAGCACCTGTCCTGCTTGGAAAGGACACCCCTCTGTGGGCCAGGGGGGCAGGAGAGGCACCTGCCAGCCTGGATCTCATGCCCCAGGTACCAGTGGCTCTCCTGCACTGGCATCCAACAGCACAGGGCAGGCAGGAGAGGCAAGCACTGCATTACTTTATTGGCGAATATGGTCCAGTTTTGGTAGGTGACAAAATTCGGGTTTCTCTTGTATTGACAGACAGCATTAACATCAATCACTTTCACACAGGTTTAAGTCAAACCTCTTTGCCTCATGTGGCACAGCACAGGGGTGGCTCTGGATTTGCCCCTCTGCCTTGGTTTTCTGACTGCTCGGTGGAGTCCCAGGGCTTGGCTTGGTAACATTTGTGCTGGGGCAGGTGTAGTGCAGTGCAGTGCTGTGTGGGACCCCCAGCCTACACTTTCCAAGATCTCTGGAGATGTACAAGCATGTTTTTCTCATGAGCATGCTGGGCTGTGGGTGATCCCTGCCTCCTTCTTGGGCCTGACTAGAAGCCACAACTTTTGATTGTAGACTGGCGTTTACTTCTTCTGCCAGGGCCAGTGCCAGTGCCATGGGTTAATGTGGTAAGTTCCTGATGCCAGAAATGCCACTCTGGGACACTGAAGCACAGGAGACCATGCCTGTGTTAGAGAAAGGAATTTTTAAAAATTTATCATTTTGCTTTTGAAGGTCTTTCTTTTAGACTCTGGATACATTTAGACTCATTTTGACACCCAAGGAGCAGTTGCATTTCAGTAATAAACCAAGCTTTGTATACAGTTTATATTTCAGCTGATTATAATTGCTCTGTGTTTGTGAGTCTTTTGAGATGAAACTTGCTATAGTAATGTAGGATGTAAATTCCCAGCATTAGCTGCAGCTTCCTAGGTTCAGCAAAGTGACAGTGTATGAATGAATAAATCATAACTAGATTTCAGTGAATAATTCAGAGTCTAATTCATTTGGTGAAAAAAAGTCGTCTTTTCATATTCACAGTACTTCTGGAGATGGCAGGTTTCTCATGGCTCCTGTATGCAAGCTTTTACCTGCTCAATCACTTTTTCCTTACTGGCTTGTAGATTGTCTACATCTCTGAAAAGCTGATGTTTGACATTTGATTTGTGTTGATGAGTTATCAGAAGTCATGGGATTATTTTTTTAAATGATTTTATTTTCATAGCTGTTTGGGAAATATCCTACCAGTCTAAAAGCTATTAACATACTCTGCTTTGGACTTCACTGTGAAGCAAGAAGAGCCATTTCAGTAAGGAAAAAGCCTCATAAAAAAGCCATTGCTCAGTAAGAGGCAGGAGATAAAACAGGTCAGATGTTGCAAAAATAGCAGTCTCTTCCTCCACAGCCACAATTACTGGTTTTCCCTAAGAAAGGAAAAAAAGGTAGTCTTGTCTGTAAAACGGATTAGGAAGGCCTATTTACATTTCTTTTTTCTCCATCACATCCAGAGGAAGTGATCTCAGACCAGCACCTTGTGAGATACCCTATCTCCTCCAAAGACCTTTGGGATCTGCAGTGGCACCAGGGTAGGATTTGACCCTTGAAGCCCATCAGCTTAAACATTTAAGGGGAAAATGTGACAGGAAAAGTGTGGAGCAGAAAGACAGAAAAAATGGATATGAGCAAAATTAGCTGTGAAACAGAGACTGAGGGGTCCAGCATGTGTTTGCCTCAGGGTGATTCAGGTGTAACTGATCAGGAAGAGGAGATGCCAAAGGCATCTGAAGGAAAACCCTATGGAGGAGTAGCGCAGACATGAGCACATGCAGTGCCCTGCTCCTTCCCATGTTCTCTTGCCTTCTCCTGGCAATCAGCTTGGGGAAATGTGGTAGATCCATCAGTCCTTCCTCTATTTATTTGTCTCTATCTCAGGAGTAAATGTTTATTGTATTTTCTGATGTTTGCTTACAGCATTTTTGTTTCTGATCTCTCTCTTTCTTCCCTCCACGCCCACTCCCCAGCTGTGATGGCCCTCTCCCCAGGAGAGGTAAGTCTCTCTGGATGGTTCAGCTGCCAGGTGAATGCTGGGGGTCTGACACTGCCCAGCCCTGGTGCCTTGGGGCAGAAGGAAGGTTGGCACCTGGGCCTCCAAGCTCAGGCACATGCTCTGACCTCTGAAGCCAAGGGGATCCAAGTTGTTCTGTGCTTTGGGTTGAGCTGGCAGCAGGAAAGGGTCTCAGACAAGGTGCAGCAGTCCAGACAGGCACAAGCATTTATCTAAGGTTCAGAATTCAGATATGGCCTTGTGACACTATTGTTGATGACTGTGTAGATTTATTACTTGTTTTTTACCTTTCATTTAGGATGAGAGACTGGAGCTGTGGCACAGCAAGGCTTGCAAATGTGACTGCCAAGGAGGCCCCAACTCGGTGTGGTCCAGCGGGACTAACGGCTTGGAGTGCATGCCAGGTAACAGAGGGACCCTGCAGCTGTGCTTGGTGCCCTCAGCAGCTTCCCCTTGGCACCTGGCATTGCAGAGCTGGCACCTTCCAAATCCAGCTGCCAATGAGGTGGTGGAGCTGAACCACTGTGAGATGAGGGGTGACCCTGCACCATCAGGCAGAGGCAGCCCCCATGCCTGGGCCTTGGGAGGTCACCCTGCTGGCCCATGCTGACCAGGGACAGTGGGCATTTGTCTTTGTCCCTCTGGAGCCCTTGGTGCTGGTGCTTCCAGAAGCCAGCTGGGGCAGCTCCTGCCATGTGTAGGATTTGCTGTAGGAAACCTTTTGTACCATGTAGGCTCATTCTCCCATGCTGCAGTTTAGCTTGTGAAATCTTCTAGACTCTCCAGGGATCAAGAAAAACAGTTTATTCCTTCTTTGCAGCATATTTTTAAATAGGGAAGGGAAGGGAAGGGAAGGGAAGGGAAGGGAAGGGAAGGGAAGGGAAGGGAAGGGAAGGGAAGGGAAGGGAAGGGAAGGGAAGGGAAGGGAAGGGAAGGGAAGGGAAGGGAAGGGAAGGGAAGGGAAGGGAAGGGAAGGGAAGGGAAGGGAAGGGAAGGGAAGGGAAGGTGGCAGGTTTGGTTGATCTGTTCATGGCCAAGGAACATATGGGCAAGGAGCTGAGCTGGGTTTCCTGGCCAGGCCAGGTGTGAGGGGGTGTTTCTCACATTAGCATTATGTAGCTGAGTAATGAAGGCATTTCCCTTGTTTTCCTGAATGAGGAACGTTTCCACTGTAACTTCCAGCTGTCACTGCCCCCAGAGAGGGGCTCTGCATTCTCCTTGCCCAGCCCAGCTCAGCCCAGCCCAGCCAGTGTGATGTGGCCTGGTGTTCCCTGCTGCCCAGGGACAGTTTGCAGAGCAGCCATGCAGAGCTGCCTCTGGCATGGCTGAAGGGAGCAGACAGCCTCACAAACACTGCATGACTTTTCTCTGGCTTGGCAGAACAGTGTTCAATGGTTCAGCTGCTTTGGCTGGGCAGGCACCAGGCATCTGTTTTGGCAGGTCCCTGTGCATGGCACAAATGGACTCAGCAGAAGGTGACCTGCTAATTGCATTACAGTTGTGTGGTTGTGGATTAGTGTTGCTAAAAGTAAAGTTGGGTGGTGTTCGAGATAAGCCTGACGAGTAGTAAACACACAGGCCACCCTCTTGCACAAGGGGAGCAAGGCTTTTAACATGGTGGAAAAGCATGATGTTTCCATGCCTGGAGGAAGGTGGCACAGTGGCTATATGTTTTCATGGAGCAAAACATGTTAATGAGGTTCCAACTGAGCAAGATATGTTAATGAGCTATTGAGGCATGCAATATTGATCTAGTAGAGCTTGCTAATGAGACATCGACCCCGTCTCATTCACAGCAGTGCTGGGGAGTTGCACCGGGGAGGCCACAGTCATGCTGGGCTCTGGGCACCCACTGATGCTCCCCACATGTTGATTGCTTTTGGCACAGGGCACCACGGTGGTTGTTGAGGCACTGATAAGGCAAGGAAACCTCTCACCCCCAAGTGAACTGCACAGAGCTTTGCTTGCTTCTTTTTGCTGAGACCCGTGAAACAGACTATGCTAAACTGGAGAAAGGGACAGAATTACTTCAGGGGACTCCAGAGGCTCCACAGGCTGCAAAATCAGAAAATGCTGCCCATAATATAGATGGTTGCCTAGGAAGTCCCTATGTGACACTTGAGTGCCTTCATTCTGTGTATCTTGATACACAATGATAACCTGATCACATAAAAAAAGATCATAACAAAAACCCCTGCAGCTAGGTCCAGGTAGCATGCAGGTGCTCAGCCTCACTAAAGTCTTGCCTTCCAGAGTACTGTGTGGTGACCCACCACAGAAAGTTTTAATGAGGAGTGAGTATTTCTTTCTCCAGTTGTTTTGTAGCCAGTGGTAGTCATGTTGAATTTCTCACTATTGCAGAAGACAGTTGTGGGGGCAGGATTGTTACCCTGAAGATCTGCAGTCAAACACTGAGATGGAAATCCCTGAGCCAGGGATGATCCCTCAGCAGGGCTGAGCATGACACCTCGCTGGCACCAGAGCACCTGCAAGTTTTCCACAAGCCAAGGCCACCTCCAGATGCAGAGAAATGCAGATCTGAGGGTGCTTGTGGAGGAATGACCTGAGCTGGCTCAGCAATTTTGCCATGCAAGTAGAGCCATAAATCAGACAGTCATTGGAGGAGCAGAAGGAGGTAAAGCCCAGCAAGAAAAGTGCCCAGCATTACTGAAGGCAAAAAGCTGACAGCCTGGAGGCTGGACCCAGGTTGATGCAACCAATCAGGCTCTTCTTCCACATGCTTACAAGAGGGAGATTCAGACTGCAACATCTGAATAAAACCTTTCCTCCAAAGTGTTGCAGTCAGAACAAGTCTAGTAAGTTTGAGGCAGAAAGAACAGCTAGAAATTAACACGAGTGAAGGTTAGAAATGAAAACCCTGTGGCCCCAGGGCAGGTTGTGGTGTAGGATAAGAGCATTCCCAGCATTCTAATCAGGGAGAAGAGAGAGCAATGAAGCCCCAGGAGGTGTTCCCAATATGTGTGCAAACACACCCAGAAAACAGAGCCACTTCTGTCCCTTTAGTGTTTTTCCCTTGTTCTGCAGAGTGTCCCTACCACAAGCCCCTGGGCTTTGAGTCTGGTGCCGTCACCCCAGACCAGATCAGCTGCTCCAACCCCGAGCAGTACACGGGCTGGTACTCCTCCTGGACAGCCAACAAGGCCCGCCTCAACGGCCAAGGCTTTGGGTGAGTTCAGAAATGCCCCCCTGAGGGGTCCTGGGGCTGTGGGGGCTGGGGAGCCATGGCTGTGTGGGACAGGAGGCTCTGCCTGGGAGGGCATGGTGAAGGACAGAGCAGGGTGGTGTCCCCCCAGGTGTGCGTGGCTCTCCAAGTACCAGGACACTGCACAGTGGCTGCAGATCGACCTCAAGGAGGTGAAGGTGATTTCGGGGATCCTGACCCAAGGGCGCTGTGATGCTGACGAGTGGATGACCAAGTACAGCGTGCAGTACCGCACAGACGAGAACCTCAACTGGGTCTACTACAAGGACCAGACCGGGAACAACCGGGTCAGTGACCTTGGCTCTTTGGCCACTGGTGGAAGGGTGGCATGCTTGGTGACAACAGGTCTCAGAGGAAGGTGCATCAAAAGGGGATCCTGTGGGAGCAGCAGGGTGGGTCTCGGTGCTCACTCTGCATCAGGGAGCAGCACAGAGAGGGGCCTGAAGTGAGAGTGTGTCATGCTGACCAGTGCAGAAGGACAAAATACATTATTTATGTTTGCTAATGATCATACTGGAGTCCAGATTAAGCTCAGAGGCATTAACTGGCCTTGCAGAGGAGGCAGCAACTCCATGATAAAACCCCTTTCTCAGCTGTGGCCGCACAACCCAGCCATGCTTCAGCACTGCACAGGGACTTCTGTTATTGCCACGTCCAGGTAATGTGTGTCATCCTGGTGCAGAAAAAGCCCTCAGACAAATCTGCAACTAGTCAAGTCATGACCTACCAAACCATTCTCACGCTGCACTTCTTACTGGTTGACTTGAAACAAAAAACTGCAATGGGGAGATATTAGAGTTGCCTCTGATCCCTGTGCAGTCCAGCTGGGTTGGGGAATGCCACAGCTGCTGCCTCCCAGGTGTCCTCAATGCCCATCTATGGGAATGGCCCTGTCCTAGCATAAGAGGCTTTGCTGGCTTTGCTGAAGCTCCTGCCGCCCTGGGGAGATGCTGAGCTTTCCCAAAACACAGGTCATGGCAGCAGATGTGACACCCAGGCCAAGGAATGGGGAAAGGGACCTCACATATATTTTTTTGTCTATAATGGTTTGTGTAGGAGCCTGGCTCATGAACTCCAAAGAGCCAAAGTCAATCATGCTCACTCCAAACAAGCAAGGCGTTGTCCAAGGAAGACAAATGAGAAAGAATGGGATGAGATTTTCTGGCCTAACTGTAAAAAGTGCAGGACTGATGGGGGAAAACGGCCTACTAAGAAAACTGAATCAGTGTGACAAACACTGTCCACATCAGGCTATTTTTAAATTCTTTTGTTTTGAGGGTGGAGGGGAAGGAGCCTCCTCCTCCTCCTCTGCTCTGCACAGGCACCCCAAAGTCACGAGACAGGATTTCCAGCCCCCTAACCACCCACCCCTGCCTTGACAGGTTTTCTATGGCAACTCGGACCGCTCGTCCTCGGTGCAGAACCTGCTGCGGCCGCCCATCGTGGCGCGCTACATCCGCCTGATCCCGCTGGGCTGGCACGTGCGCATCGCCATCCGCATGGAGCTCCTCGAGTGCCTGGGCAAGTGTGGCTGAGCGACGGCGGGGGCTCCAGGGGCGTCTGCCTGCCCTGCCCTGCCCAGCCCCTCTCCTGTGTGTAAACACCCAGCCTGCAAGGGAAGGGCTGTCTTGAATAAAATGTTACTTCACACCCTGCCTGGTGATAGAGCTGATGGGGGTTGTGGGACACACACTGGGGAAGGGAAAGGTTCAGGGCCATAGCTTGGATCCTGTGAGATGCAAGCGAGATCCTGTGAGATGCAGTGCTTCTGGCCCTGGGTGTTAGGCTGGCTGGGGAAATGATCATCACAATGTGCTATGAACACTGGAATACATGCAGATGAGGTCCACAGGCAGGGCTTGGATTCTCTTCGGGATGTATTGTTGTATGCCAGGACAGACATCTCACCCTCATCCCTGAGACGGGGCTGGGGCCTCATCTGGCCTATCCCTGGTACGAGGGCCCCCATCTGAATATCACACTCTCAAATCACCTCATGTTTGCCTGTATCAGGAGCCCTCTGGCCTGAGCTGCTGTGCCTGGTTTTGGGACAGACATCGGTGCCTTGAGGACCAGCTGGACAAACCCTCTCTGTGTTCTCTCTGGTTTTGCACTGGCACATCTTGCAGACCCCAGCACTTTGCTCCCTGTGGATGTTTGGGCACAGATACAGGGACTCACTCTTCTTAACTGTTTGATCTCCATAGCCCAATCTCCAGCGGGTGTTTAGCATCCAAGGAATTTGGGGCATGTGGATAATGAACCCACCTCCTGAGGTGACAGCCCAATCACTAAGGTTCATGTCCCTGCCTCAGCCCAACACAGCCCAGGTGGGACCTGCAGCCCCCACAGCTCCCATGAGGGAGGGTTGTGGGGAGCTCTGGCGTGACAGCTTTGGTTTGCCTTCCCACACACCTGCAGCTCAAGCCTGGCAGGCACCAGAGGCCTTTTCCCTATTTTCCAACAATCTGTGCATCCATCCCAAAGACCCACAGCAACAGAACCTGAACTGTGTCAGGGAAGAGAGGAGAGGCATGAAGACAGTGGCACTGAGGCAGCCTGTCTGCCTCTCCTGTCCTCTCCTTATCCCTATGGACAGAGAAGTGAATGCTCAGTGTGTAGGGTAGGAGTACAGATATGACTAAAACCAAATGACATGTGACCAAAAACATGAGAAAAGCTTTTGGATGGCTGTCCAATTCATCACATTCATTTGTGAGAGCAGATATTTCTGCCTTGTTTTATTCCTATATGTAGAGGCAAATAATAGTTCTCAGGGAAATAAGCTCTTCTGGCAAGTCTGAAAGCTGCTCCACTAACCAACAGTATGAAGTCTATAGAGATGTAAAAAAGACCAATTCCCATCTGCTGAGATGATTGCTATACACCAGCACTCCCTTGCTTCCCTCCCACCTCCTCATCCATGGGTGGGATTTTTGCCTATCCACAAATTGGTCTAGGGACACATTTTCTCAGTAAGAAATCACCATGTGGGTCCCTTAGTGCTGAACAGTCAAGGCAAGCTCTGCTGAGAGGATCCACTGAGCTCGTGGCACTTCCTCAGCAGCCAAGCTGTGGGACCAGCATGGTGTAGCAGCCTCCCTGGAGGCACTGCACATCCAGCACCAGGGAGACAAGGGCTCCCCAAGCAGCTATCACAGCTCTTGTCTTCCTAACATCAACACTGAAAGCTGAAGCATTTCCAGGCCCTGAAGGCAGTTGCCAACATGTTAAGACAGAGCTCTCCCTGCCCTAAAAGCAGCACAGGCAGCTCTGCTCTGTGATGGATGGTGATGGGGGAAGGAGCCTTGGTGCTGATGTTTTCCTGCATGACTGAAGAGTGGAGGGGGGCTGCGAGGGGCAGAAGGACAAGCAGGTGAGTATTTGTATCACCCCAAAGCTTGACTGTAGCTAGTTAAAGCCTTGTCTGTGACTGGCCTCTGACAAGCTCCTGTGCACAGTCCAGAGTTTTTAACTTGTCTGGTTTTGGAAATGCACCCGATGGCAAAGGCCAGAAGCTCCTGTGAGATTTGGAAGAGCTGGCAGGCTTAATGCGCAGCCTGAATGGATGGACCACATACCATTATACACCAAGGCACCACTCTAAATTATGTATCTTCACATGACTGAGCCTACAGAGAGGATATAATAAAACCTTGGAGGAAAAAAAAATTTCTAGGTAGAAAGGACCTGTGCTATCACTCTTCCAGCCTCCCATCTTCAAAGAAATCACTAGACCTTTGTCTAGATTGAAATGTATGGCAATATGTAAGATGGAACATAGTGCATTTCACAGTTCATTTGCCTCTTGCCTTGCCCTGTCCTTTGTCTGCAGTTCACCTCTCCACTTGCACAGGGAAGGGACTTTTGACTTACAACTAAATGGCTCCTGCTAAAGCAGGAGTTTCTGTTCTGAT